>NC_066625.1:84176374-85426374 GCF_025201925.1 Gopherus flavomarginatus | reverse complement strand
TAAAAAAAATATCCTTAAGAACATAATGTAAAAGTGGCCATACTGGGTCAGAGCCATGGGCCATCCAGCCCACTATCCTGTCTTCTGCCAGTGGCCAATGGCAGGTACTTCTGGAATGACCAGAACTGGGGCACTGGAGTGATCCATCTCTTGTCGTCCAGTCCCAGCTTCTGTCAGTTGGAGATTTAGAGATACCCAGAACATGGGTTGGTTCATAGCCGTTGGTACACCTATCTTCCATGAGCTTATCTGATTCTTATAGGAACCCAGTCAGCCTGAACGTGGACTGGGATCAACTGTGTATTAATATCTGCACTTAAATAGGATCAGTTTGGTAGTGTACAGGTGCCAACAGCCCTTGAAGGGTGAGGCAGGTAAGTCTAGATTTGAAGACAAACTCTTATCTCTCTCTTTAATTCCATTGCAGTTTCATTTTTTTCCCATCTCATTAAAATATGTAATTTCCTGCATTCTTGATACCGTCTCAAGGGTTAGAAACAAACAAGGAAGTGCAGACTTTTTTTGGTCTCAGAAGGCAACCTATGGCCACTAAAGTTCTTGCTTATACTTTCTCTTCCTGTTTTTCTTTCTTGTCTCATTCCATGTGCTTTTTTTCCCTCTTCTTCTTCTTTGTTAGCCGTGCACCCATAAGGAGTCAAGGACTGCAAATAATCCAGCTTGTAGTTAACCTTTATCTGGTTTCCCATCTGAATGTTCCAGAGACTCCACTTAGGATTCAAAGAGAAAGTTCAAGGATTTTGCAGAGCTGTGAGAATGCAGCTTCTCTATTCTGTTTTGCCCATAAACAGATGTGGAATTGAATAATGTGCAGAACCAATTTTCCTCTATTCCCCCAGAGGAAGAGTTGTTTTAAAACGTGACCTTGTGCTCTATCTCTAACGTACAGCTTGAGAGCAGGCCACTGCTAGCTGGGCATTGCTCCTGCTCTCCTGGTAGAACATCTCCTTGCAGTTTCCATTGGAGGTAGTATTCCTCTTCACTGCCCATCCTAAACTGTTTGTGATAGCTGTGACCAACAGCTCACCCTCGGCCAGAAGCAGCTGCATTATTGGGGAAAAGGATTTCTCTTTCTCAGCCCCCACCCCTGGCTGAACAAAACCATTTCTCACTCAGGGTGCTAAACTGCGCTGAAATATCCTCATTGCTGTCTCCAGTCTTTAGAAAAACAGTGGGGTCCAGGGCCAAGATGTTGTCTGGATTGGGGCAGTCCAAAGATCAAGGTTCTAGTCCTGTCCTATGTGCCCTTGGGCTAGTCACTTCAGCTGTTCATGTCTCTTTCCCCTCACACCCTTGCTCTGTCTTGTATGCTTAGTTTTTAACTATGTGGGGCAGAAGCAATTACTATATGTCTGAGCAGTGCCTTGCTAAAGCCTCCTCCCACCCCATCAGCTACTGTGTTACAAATAACAATAATAAAAAGGTAGTGAGCTTACCAGCTTGTGTGCTAGACACTCCATTTGAATCCACATACTCTGTATTGCACATCAGCAGACAAGTCTGTTTTAAAAGCTGCCCTCTGGATCAAAGTGTTTCATTTCCCTGCTGGAAAGTGAAATCTAACAAGCACTATTGTCTGGCTAGCTCCATGTGCCAGACCCCAATTACATTACAAAGCACAGAAGCTCCTGGCTCCTGTTGATTAACAGAACATGGTCTGTGAATGGATCCTGTATCTTCTTCCCCTAATGTGAGCCTACAGGCATCCACTCCACTGAATGCTAAAGTAGGTATAAAAGAAATGGAGCCAGTAACAATGCATGACAGCACCCAATAGGGCCAGGGGTCCAAAGACACCTTCCTAATTCTGGGGACTGCCTTTTTGTTCTGTTTGCACAGTGCGTGGCACACTGGCATCCACTAGGTGCTACCGTAATACAAATTAATAATAAAGGCAGGGGGCATGACGTAAAAGAATTGTAGAGCCAGCTGGTAGCTAGATTTGTGGGGTCAATGAACACCAGCCCACTGGTGTTCTGCTAGCACCCCTTTCCTGCTCGCTCTGGGTTCATGGAGCATACAGGGATCTGAGTTGCACGGCTGTGGAGCGTGTAGGGATGACTGTGTGGATTCCTAGAACAGCTGGATGTAGTGTTTTGCATCATGATTTCAGCTCATTTTGGGATATTTGGGAATCAGTTTAACTTTGCAGCTTTGTTCCTTGATAGTTCCCCTCTCAGCCTCCTACCGATCTTGCCAGGTACTCCTGGGCAATGCACTTCCACGCAGAGTCCTGCACCTGTGTGGTACCCATCCATTAGCCTTTTCCTTGCTCTCAGCAACTGCGACCTTGGCCAGACCTACAGTAAAAAGTTAGGTTGACCCAGCTATGGTGCTCAAGAGTGTGAAAAATCCACCCCCTTGGGTGACACAGTTAAGCTGACCTAAGCCCCGGTGCGGACAGCACTACGTCCGTGGAAGAATCGCTCCCACCTCTCGGAGGTGGATGAACTACTGTGATGGGAACACACCTCCCAGCAGTATAGTGAGTGTGTACACAGCAGCACCTCTGGAGCTGTGCCACTCACTGGAGCATTTCCAGTATAGACAAGACCCTAGTTGGGCATGGCAGATCTGGCCTTCAAAGTTCCCATCTACCTGCCCATTCCTTTAGGGAGCCAATCCTATTGGGGGGCAGAGGGGCAGAGGGAGACAAACTTTCGAGCTAAAGAAGAGCTCGCTGTAGGTTCAGAGCTTGGTGTGCTCTCATCCTGGGCCCCACATAGCTCCGCCAACACTGCAAAGAACACCTGGTCCTTCTTCTGAGCCACAGTTTGAGGAGAAATGGTTATAACAAGCAGCTCGCTGCTCATTCCTCTTCACTGCTGCTTCCTCCCATCTCCCCAGGCCCTGTGGTGGAAAATGAAGGCCCATGGCACTTTCCCAGCTCTCTGGGTTGTTTCAGACACGCTGGAGAGCTGCTCCACCCTCCCAGCCTGCCCTGTTTAAGCACTTGAGAAGCAATCCCACAGGGAGTACACACCCTTGAGGCAATAGTGTTTCTTATCTATCTTCCAGTGCTACAACACCACTCAACCTGTTAGCCAACTTTCTGGCCACAAAATCCCCATGCAGCCAAATATCTTCCTGTGTGAGATCCCTGAAACGCCTGTGTGACGTCTCCTTTCAGTGATTGTTTGCAGGCTGCCCGGCTGAAGTGGCTTCTATCTGTGATTGAACGCACCTTAATCAGACTGCTCCAGTGGTCTAATAATGTGCTCTCCCCTGCTTCCCACAATGAGTGCAGGCCCCTCCGAGACAAAGCCAGGCACCAGGATGGTAGTTTTTGAGATGCGGTGCCAGTCTTCCCGTTGTTGTTGCTTTCCCTGCAAGTGCTCAAGGCGGGGGTATGTGTGTGTGTGTACACTCACGTGGCTGACTCAGTAAAACCAGCTCTGTGTCTATTGCTGACTAAAATCCTGTGCCATGTAGGTGTGGTCCTAAGGCTCCTGGCAAGCAGCTGCGGCACTGATAATGCCAGTGCAGTGCAGGCGATTGCTGTGCAGTGCTGATTCCCGCTGCTGCTTACTCCTGATCTGTGCCATACTTTCTGTTTCACACTGGGCCGCTCCTTGGAGAAACTCAGGTAGGAAGGACCTGGGAAGAAGTGGGAGTGGCTCGCAGTGATTGCTCTGATGTGCCCCTGGGAAATAGGATGGTCATGGTGAACAGTGCTGGGAAATTGTGCCTCCTCCCCTTCAAATGATCTGACTGCTGCCCCGCGACTTCCCTGGGAAAAATCTGCTCAGCCTAGAGAATGACAGGGCCTAATGCTAGTCATCGGTTCCCAGCACTCCAGCAATACAGATAAAAGGATGACAGTAATAGCCCAGTAACTGGCCTCAGCCTGCTCAGGATGGGTGCCAGTGGCTGAAGAGAGCCCTGAGGGGAGGGAAGGTCTCTAGGGGAAAGGCAAAGGGATGCAGCTGGTGGGAATACATTTCTAGCTGCAGGAGGGCACAGTGGTGGGTGGTGTGGGGAGCAGGGAGGGCACGGGTGGGTGGCACAGGGGTGGGTGGCACTGGGCACAAGGAGGGCACTGGGAGTGGGTGGCACGGGGTGGGTGGCACTGGGCGCAAGGAGGGCACTGGAAGTGGGTGGCACAGGGGTGGGTGGCACAGGATGCAAGGAGGGCACTGGGAGTGGATGGCACAGGGGTGGGTGGCAGGAGGGTGCGGTGGTCGGGACAGGGAGGCCTGCAGCAGGATCTGACAGTGGACGGCATGGGAGTGGATGGTACAGGGGAGTAGGGACGGGAGGATGGTGGGGGGGTATGGCAGTGGGTCAGAGAGGTATGGCAGTGGGAGCAGGGAGGCTCTGGGCTCTGGGCAGATGCCATAGCAGGAGTGAGCGAGTGAATTTTCGAGCCTCAGGAAGGGTGGCAGGTGAGGGCTCCAATGGCGGGCGTGGGTGCAGGGTCTGGACACACTACCGACACAGACAGGGCTTCTGAGGAGCTGTCAGGCCATCAGTGAAATCGAGCCTCTTGGTTTTCCCCTGTTATAATTTGTCCTTCGGTCCCACGACGTTGCGGGCCCTGTCGGAATGCATCTCACCAGCTTCCTGCACGCCTGCTCATTGCATTGCAACCCATGCAAACCCCCCCTCCTCCCCAGGAATTTTTAAAGAGGTGAAATACCAGCTTCAGTTGCCGTAGGCTGGAGCAAATACAGCCTGGCATAGCAGCACATGCACTCAGACATCTTGATGTGTTCCTCTCCACTGGGTGCCCTTTTCCCCCTTTGGCTACTCAGTTTGCTAATTCAGAGTTGGAAGGCACCCTGTGCACAAGAGGGAATCCCTGCGCTCTGATCTGCATTGCTATTAGAGCGCTGGGACCTGCGGACGCTTGGCGGTCTGGGCCATGCTGAGAGAACAGGTGAGTTGGGACATGTGCCTCAGCTCATTGCTCAGCTGGGTTCAAAGTGAATTTTAAGAAGTGGATCCTAACACCTCTACTAAAACCTGCATTGAACAAGGATAGTCCAATGAGTGACATCATAGAAATGTCGGGCTGGAAGGGACCTCAAGAGGTCATCTAGTCCAGCCGCCTGCGAGGAGGCAGGACCAGGCAAACCTAGACCATCGCTGGCAGGTGTTTGTCCAACCTGTTCTTAAAAATCTCCAGTGATGGGGATTCCACAACCTCCCTTGGACACCTGTTCCAGAGCTTAGCTACCCTTATCAGCTATATCTACACAGCAACGAAAAACCCACGTCTGGCCTGTGCTAGCCAACTCCAGCTACTGGGGCTCAGGCTGTGTTTCACTGATGTATAGGTTTCTGGGACCCTCCCACCTCGCAGGGTCGTAGAGCCCATCAGCACTGGTGAGGCCTCAACCGGAGTACTCTGTCATACTTCAGGAGAGATGCATATACATTGGAGAGAATCCAGAGGAGAGCAACAAAAATGATCCAAGGTTTAGAAAATGTGACCTGTGAGAACAGGGCCGGCTTTCGGAAGTGTGGGGCCCAATTCAAACAGTTTCGACGGGGCCCCGGCAGGGGTGACTTTAAAAAAACAAACAAACCACTTGGGGCTTGTACTCACTGGGCGGTGCTCCGAGTCTTCAGTGGCACTTTGGCAGCGGGTCCTTCACTCACTCCAGGTCTTCGGTGGCACTGAAGGACCTGCCGCCGAAGACCTGGAGCGAGCGAAGTACCCTCCGTTGAAGTGCCGCTGAAGACCCGGAGCGCCGCCGGGTGAGTAAAAATTAAAAAGGCGCCTCTAGCCAGGGAAGGGATTCTCACTGGGCGCAGGGCCCTCTTAGGCGTGGGGCCCAATTCGGGGAAATTGGTGGCATAGGCCTAAAGCTGGCCATGTATGAGGAAAGGTTAATAAAAATGAGCATGTTTAGTCTTGAGTCAAGTCCCCCCTCAACAGTCTTCAAATATGTTAACAGCTGTCATCTAGTGAACAGAGATCAATTGTTTTCCATGTCCACTGAAGACAAGACAAGGAGTACTGGGTTTAATCTGCAGGAAGAGAGATTTAGGTTAGACATGAGGAAAAACTTTCAAATTAAACGACTAGTTAAGCTCTGGAATAGGCTTTCAAGGGAGGCTGTGGAATCCCCATCACTGGAAGTTTTCTAGAGCAGGTCAGACTAACACCAGTCAGGGGTGGTCTAGGTTTTCTTGGTCCTGCCTCAGCACAGGGGGCTGGACTAGATGGTCTCTCAAGATTCTTTCTATAAGAACAGCCATACGGGGTCAGATCAATGGTCCATCTAGTCCAGTATCCTGTCTTCCAACAGTGGCCAATGCCAGGTTGTATGAAGTTTATGGAAAGAATCACTTCAGTGGGGGTTGGGTTGGGTTGGGTTGGGAGTCTCCACTATTATAACCCTTCCCTTTGTGATCCGGATGGAGTGTGTGTGTGTGTTTGTGTGTGTTTCACTTCTAAAGGCCACTGAGGTAAACTTGGCAGGAGTTATCAGACAGACCTTATACAAGTTCTTTAAGGCATAGACCAATTTCTGTTCAGTCTCTGTACAGAACCTAGCACCATCGGGTCTCAGCCCATGACTAGGACTCCTGGGCTCTACCACAATACAAATAGTAAATAATAATTAATATTATTTGTTAAGGTCCTGTAATGTACAGGGCTCTCAGTGAAGGCTGGCCCCTAACTCACTTACCGCCTAATACACAGCACAGAGAAGATGGGATGCGCAGAGGAAGAGGTAACTCGAAAGGCTTTTTTAGTGTAATTGTTCAAGTGTCAATGATTGCATAGCCAGGTAACCCACGCACTCAGGCTCCTGGGCCCCTCCAAATATATGCTTGCATCAGACAGCAAGATATGGATTGGGTGCTGCTGGTTCTCAGAAATTCCAGACAGCTGGGTAAGCGATCTTCTCTCACCTGTTTAATTACCGGGTGTCTTTTGGGCCCATGTACACTCCTTCTTGGGCAGTGTCCAGAAACGTTTCTCAGGAATTGATTTGGAAAGCTGTTTCAAGTTAACAGCATTGTACTACAGGTTTTGCCACTTTCACACCCAGCTCAAGCTCACTGTCCAAAATTTATCACCTCAAACTCATGTCAAAGTGTGCTCTTGAAAGCCGGGCTTGGCCACATCCCCAGGCTGTCATGTAGACAGGGCCTTTCACGCTACAGCAGGCAGCAGGATCTTCTCAAATATAAGCCCGTTTGAGCATCAAACCAATATCCACACACTGTCTGGAAGTGGCACCACAGAGACCAGACAAAGAGGGTAAACCTGGCTTTCAGCAGACTTTTGGATGCTTCTGTTGACTGAACATTTTGTAAGTTACACACTTTTGGAAAGGTGAATGTTTTACCATTGACTCTTGACTGCCAATCTTTAGATATGTTACAGTTGCTAACATACTTCTGAGGAGAAAGACTTCTCTAGACTAAAACATCAAAGAATGTAGCACAATGTTTTAGAGGTGAACTGCAAAGTTGGGGGGAAATGGATTTGTGTGCTTATTTTTGTTTGTGTGTGTGTGCTTTTTTATCATGTTATAAGCAAGACCTGAAAAGTTTTGGGTTGTGGGGTGGTTTATTTTTTTAAATTTTGTTGTTTTTCTGTGTTAGAAATGCAGGTCCTGTGTAGGCTTGGAAGACTCTATGGTGTAGAAGTAGTGATATGATGACATCTAGGGTAACCAGATGTCCCAGTTTTATAGGAACAATCCTGATATTCAGGGCTTTGTCTTACATAGGCTCCTATTACCCCCTACCCCCATCCCGATTTTTCACACTTGCTGTCTGGTCACCCTAATGACATCACAAAAGCAAATAGAAGGGGAAGGAATTTTTAATTGCTGTGTAAAACTTTATCTTGCAGCTATTTAACTCCTATATCTAATGAATAATTTGGAGAAAGGTAAGCTTTGTTAAAAATTCTGAAGCCATCTCAATGAGTCTTTGACTAGCAACCAGTGCCACGTTTAATAACACTATCTTAGGGCAGGCTGAGGTGTTGTCCTTCCCCATTAACTGCTCTTAGAGTCCTGCTTCCTACCACACTTATCAAGACTAAGGCCTGGTCTATACTACAGACTTAGGCTGATGCCAGGCAGCTTACATCACTATAACTATGGAATGTCTGCTCTTAAATTTCACTCCTGACGACGTAACTACATCTCTACGCTGACTTAATAACTCCACCTCCACAAGTGGCGTGGAGTCACGGTTGATGTAGTTAGCTCGATGCAGTGTCAGTATAGACACTGCGTTGCTTACGTCAACAGTTACTGGCTTTCAGGAGCCATCCCACAATGCCCCACACTGACAGTACAATCCATACAAGTGCTTCTGGTGAGGATGTGCACCGCTGACTCAAGGAGCAAAGTGTAGACACACACAAGTGATATAATTACTGTGATGGCTGTATGCTGACGTAACTCCATTTAATTTTGTAGCGTAGACATGGCCTGAGGCTGTGTCCATGCTGTGCCACAGTGTGGACTACAGGGCCATGAACTGCAGAGCGCATCAAATTGTTGCACTCTAACTGCCCTGGGAAGACGCTGTTGGTGTGAATGAAAAGGTACAGAGTTAGCATTAACTTAGTCCTCATTCAGACAGGACTATGTTGACATGAACTAAGTTCCCTTTAGTTTAGTGCTTCTCAAAGCCGGTCCGCCACTTGTTCAGGAAAAGCCCCTGGTGGTCCGGGCCGGTCAGTTTACCTGCTGCGTCCACTGGTTCGGCCGATTGCGGCTTCCACTGGCCGCGGTTCGCTGCTCCAGCACAATGGGAGCTGCTGGAAATGGCACAGGCCGAGGGATGTGCTGGCTTCTGCTTCCCGCAGCCCCCATTGGCCTGGAGCAGCGAACCACAGCCAGTGGGATTCGCGATTGGCCAAACCTGCAGACACGGCAGGTAAACAAACCAGCCTGGACTGCCAGAGGTTTTCCCTGAGCAAGCGGCCCTGCTGGTGCAAACTGCTTTAGTTTGCACCAGCAGTGTCTGCACGGGGCAGTTGGAACACAGCCTGCTACTTTGCACTGCAATTCACATCCTATAGTCCGAATTCCAGGGCCATGTAGATAAACCCAAACTGTACAATCCTTTTGATCTCAGATGGGAATTCGGTTTGCATATCATTTGCAGAATGGACCCCATGTTGTATAATTCCAAGCCCATCAGAAACTACCAATTCAAAACTGTTTATGAGTTTCCCACTTTGAATAAAGTTTTGAAATGGTCAGAATGTCCTGTTTCGACGTTTTCAAAACAAAAAGTTAACTTTTTCAGTTCAAAATGCCTTTTTGTTTAGAAATTTGTTAATTTATAGTAAAAAACATTAATTTATTTAAAAAGGTCAAAATTGAAATGATTCAAAATGATTGAAACTATGATTTGACTGACCTGATCCAATTTCCCCTCCTCCTGCCAGATTTTCAGATTGAAAAAAAGGTCAAGATTTTGACGTTTTGTCCTGATTCAGGCAGGAAATTTTTTTCAAAATATAAGAAATTTTCATGCCACACGAAACCAGTTTTCAACCCAACTCTAACAGTGATACTTCCTTTCTCCCATCTTTTGTCTGTCTCGTCTACTTGCAATGGAAGCTTTTTGGGGGAGAGGCCTGTGCAGCACCCAGGACAATGAAGCCTCTTTCTCAGTTGAATCCCGTTGTTGCTAGCATATTACAAATAATACATTATTGAAGTTTACAACAAAAAGTGAATGGTACAAATATTTATTGTAGAGTGCAACGTTGCTAATCCACTAATCCTCACAAGAACTGGCAGCCTCTTCCCTCTTCTAAGCAACGATTTGAGGTGAAGGCTCATATTCCTTATTTTTCTCACAATACGTTGTGATACATTTGCTTTCATATTATAAAGTAAGGTTGCTGATAATTAAACAAAACCACACATGTCAAACTATATGGACAGAGTCTGTCTTGTGATGTCTCAGTTTGCCTTTGTTATTGTTTGCCCCCCATACTCTCATGAAATGGTTCTATCCATCATTGGTGTGAATTGCTGAGGTTCTATTGCTCAAAGACGCTACACTAAGGACCATTAATTTGACGCATCTCAGAAATGCTCTGTGGGAATACTTAATACTTTATTTTGCTGAAATGTTCATGTCTTCTACTGGGGAAAATTGGAACGAAATATTTGGCTTGGGACAGTTCAACCCCAAATTGGAACATTTTTGGTTTGTTGAACAGAACCGAAACATTTTTGTTTCAAGTCAGTTCCGCATTAAACTGCATGTCCCTATGGTGACTCATGGGAGTTGCAGATCAAATATTTTTTGCCCGCAATTTCTCCTATGGGCTGGGCTATATGTCTCATGATGCACCGTAGGCAAAAGCAGTTTAACACAGAACTAACTTGCAATGAAACATGTTGACTTTTCCAAATTAAAACTTTTTTGAACTTTTCTTCTAAAAAAAACAACAAAAAAACCAACCCCCCCCCACCAAAAATATTGTATTTTGATTCTTTAGCCTGTTTTGGGACAGAAACCAGTGTGACAATCTTGGAGTTTCTCATAGAATGGAAATTCCAATTTTCATCCAGCTCTAGAAGACGTGTTACAATACATATGCTACTCTGGGTCACAGCTGTTCTCTAAAAAGTAAAGGGAGAAACATTAGAACCGAATTACCAGAAGTGACCAGTGCTTGTGGGTGCCTCAGTGTTTGGGTGTAAATTAGCCCCCATGAAGGCATCTAAACTAGGCATCTAAAATTACTAGACAGTCTTGAAAATGTTGGGCTATTGTCTATGCTAGACTTTTCTCTCCTTAACATTTCCCATTGTGCTGCCACCAGTGGTAGCAACAGTGATCGCCGTAATGTAGACAGTGTAGTATTCAGATACCAGGGTGAAGAGAACCATGTAAGAACCTAATTAGATAAGGAGTTTCTGGTGTTTAAACCACTATGTCACCAGGATACTCTAACACTATAAATATTGCTACTCAGGTGGAGCTTCGTCAGTGCAGAAACAACCCAGGCTTGGTGTGGAATAGCTCTGAACCCTCTTCTGCTCCAGACCCAGCAGACCCTGGGCACATCAGAGAATCTGCCCCTGAATGTTTAGTTAATGCAGCGTCCCCAACCCCAAGTGTTCCAAAATCAGGAGTCAGTCCCCCACCAGTGCACCAGATTGCCTTAAAAATCATGAGATTAAAAAAAAAATCAGTTTCGGGTTCCTTTTATCTTCTTCCTGGTTTCTGAGAATTTAGGGGGGAGTCACATTTTTAAGCATTTAACCCCGAGTGCTAGAAACTTTTTCTCTTTCTTTTTTAATGAAAGCTGAGAGTGTGTTATAGTCACATGATGCCGAAAGCGGGGGCTTTGAGTTTGGTTTAAAACAGCAAGTATCACAAAACCCACGATCAAATTTCAAGAGTTGCCAACCCTGCTAATGCTTTATTATAAATCAGCCTCTGAAGGATGCTATAAACAATATGACTTCAGTTTAAGAACAGTGTGTGTTTGATCTGCTTTAGCGTCAACATTTTCCTAGGTGGAGCTGCTTAGTTGCAATGAGTCATGTATGTACCATTTAAAGCTAGTGAGAAATGTTTTTGTTGTTTAATAGCACAGTTTGATACCTTCTTTAAAGTAGGACGTGGTATAGCCACATCAGTTACAGACCTTTTTGTTCAAAGGTTCTACCATAAGAGCACATGTGAAAAAGTAACATCTTTTGGCAATTAAATCAAGCAAAATAATACCTGGTCCCAAAGTCTTAGTGGTACACAGCCTTAGTGAGTTCTGTAGACCACATACCAGTATGTAGGACAGCACAGTGGTCTTAATTCATATCTGATTCTGTCACTCCATTCGTTTTCAATGACCCTATATCAGGAATGACTTTGACTCATTGCTTCGTAGCAGAAGAGCACATTACAGCTTTTATTACTTGCATGCCAGGGGGATGCTGGATACGTTTGGGCAATGTGATGAGACATTAGGGTACATGACCCTGTTTCAAACAGGAACTTCTGGGTAATTGAGATTCAGAAAAGTGAGGCTCTACTGAGTTGAAAAAAGGCTTTTCAGGGTAAAGTGGAGAGTAAATCTTTTATGTTGCTTGAGTGAAAATGAACAAACAATTAGGCTGGGATTTACAAAGCCACACTTGGGATTGACATGCCCAGCCCCCATTGCAATTAATGGGATGTGTGCATCTGAATCCCCTTGGAGGCTTGGAAATCACATCCTTAATAGATAGGGCTATTCTGATGTGCCAGATGTTACCATCAGGGCTGATTTCATATGTGGCCTCTGTTTTTGGGGGGCACTGTTTTGTCCCGCAGTTATAGCCAAGTCCTACAGTTGGCTGAGTATCCTCAGTTCCCAGCAAAGTCATAGGGTGTTTGAGAGTGCTTAGCACCCTTCAGGATCAGATTTTAATTGTGGGCACAAATGCTACCATTTAGAGTTGGGATTTTTCAAACCTGCCTAGGGGGGTTAGACACCTATGAACAGCAATTAGTAATGGTTGAACGTCTAGCTACCTTGACTGTGCCTACAGACCAGAGAGTGAGGACTTGTGTTGACTACAGGTCTCAAACCCAGGGCCACAGGGATTACAGGAGCAGCCACACTGCAACTCTCCACCTGGTAGCCTGCCGACAATAGCTAGCCCAGGACCCAGGAAGCCCAGCCCCAGTTTGAGGCTCCACCCCTACATCCCATTGGCAGAGCCTCAGAGCAGCTGATTGGCCTGCTGCCCCCTACTTAAGCAACAGGAACAGGAAGCTTTCTGAATAACAGCTGCTGATCCCCTAGCCTGACCTGATCCAAACCTCTGACTTGTGGTTCTGATCTCTGGTTTGTCTCCTGCTTCTGATCTTCTGGTATCTTGACCCAGCTGACTCCTGACTGTGGACTCTGGCTCTGACCACTAGGTATAGTTTCCCATGACCTGGCCCTAACAAACTTGTTTACACAGGAAAATTGTCCAACAGAGTTACTTTGGAATAGCTCCCCATTTGGCCACTGTATTCCAGAATAGCAATTTTTTTTTAATTCCAGAATAATTACTCTGCTTTAGAAATACACTAATTATTCTGAAACAAAGTGACTTTTATTCCAGAATAGAGTGTCCACAGGGTCGCTATTCTGCAATACTGTAGTTGTTCCAATCAATTTCACTGTGTAGACAAGTTCTTAGATGTTGAATCACTAATATTTGCATGCCCAGTTAAAGGTGGGAGGAAAACTGCCTGATGTGACAAGTCCTCCTGTAAAAACAGAAGCTGGGCTTGAAAATCAAGACATCGTCTCGGACTTTCTGTGATCTCAAGGAGACATCTCCTTGGTCCCATCAGGGTCATCCTAGGCAGTTCTGTTTGCTGAATGATTTCATGGTGAATACTGAAGATGTTGCACTCTGGGATTTAATTAGGATATTTCTTACCGCAAGTGGGTCAAAACCATAATTAGCTTAGGAGGAAAAATAGAAAAATCCCTCTCTAGAACTCTGTCCCAGAGCACCCTTATATACACTCACACATGCACTGCAGCTCCCTGCCAAAACCAAGACTCTCCTAAAACAGGGGATTCAAAAGTGGGTTTTAATAGCCAGCTACCAAAAAAAAAAAAAAAAAAGAAAGTTAAATTTTTATATGGTTCTGCATCTAACTGGAAACTCCTGATGTAAGACTGAGGTTTGTGTAGAGAATATCTTATACTAGTTCTCTCCCTGGCTCTTAAATGGGCTTTTATAGCTGAAAGTTATAGATACAGTACTTTTTTTCCAAGGCTTTTTACAGCAATTAAAGAAGTTCAAGCAAATACACAAACCTCAGATCCCAGAAAGCTTGCCAATTGCTTTGCTGTTAGTGCAGATTCTAACAGCAACATTTGTTCTCCTGAAGCTACCCTAAACAAGGAGTGTTTTACATCCATAAATAGTTGCTTTTGGAGACAGGTGGGCTGCAGCAAACTTTATTTTTCTGGAAACAGCAAATGCATTATGCAGGGAGCAGTTTCCAAGGATGCCCTCCATACCCTTTGTAGGAAGTCTGTGCAACTCTTTACTGCAATGCCAGTTTTTAAGTTGCATGAGCGACAGTCACAGCAAGGATGTGTTGTTGCATTTTCAATTGGCTGTCAGCATTTTATTTTGAAATCATTAATGTTTTGATCTTTGCATCCCTCCCCCATCTCGTCTCCCGTGTATGTTCATGTTGCCTTGAACTTGTCTGGCTCTAGCTGAAGAGAGGCATTCTGACAATACAGCATTCTTCTTTACACAAGTGCCTGGCCAATGCAGAAATGAAAATAACCACAAAGTAGAATTGCAGCAATTGACGAGAGAGAGGAAGCTGGTATTCTCTTTCCTTGCAAGTTCCAACAATGCCCTTTGAGATGTCAGCTTATCAAGCCACAAAAAGAAAAGTGTTCAAACAAAAAGCAAAAATAATCTCCCAAAGCACACAAGTTCAGTGATAAGGTTCAACAGCTGTCCTTAATGCATTGTGTTATGCAGGGCCGGCTTTAGGACCTGCAGGGCCTGATTCAAATACCCGGCAGCGGTCAGGGTCTTTGGTGGCACTTCGGCAGCAGGGGGTCCTTCACTCGCTCCAGACCCCCTGCCGCCGAAGTGCTGCTGAAGACCCAGACCGCCGCCGGGTATGTAAAAAAAATTAAAAAGGCGCCTAAGGCATGGAGCCCTCTTAGGTGAGGGGCCCGATTCTGGAGAATCGGGGGAATTGGCCTAAAGCTGGCCCTGGTGTTATGTCGGTTACAGTAACTATAATGAATGACCAGAAAGGGTTAAGAATCCTACAGGATAAATGGCTCAAATTCAACCCTTCAAAACATATGAGGAGATAATATTTGTGGTTTTGTGTATTTACATGTATATTGGTAGAAATCAACAATGTAATCAAATAGCCCCTGTCTGTGTGGTATTCTGTTACTTCGGAGATCAAAAGAACATCTTAACATTTAAATGAACTATAAACATAGGCTATCACTGTGTTCATCTCTCTTTGAAGTATATAGCAAATCATCTGCGAATGATGGAAAAACAGGCAGTTGTTTTATGTTAATCTGTGTGAATAATTAGTGGGTGATGCTTAGGAAATGAGTGTCCATCGTTTGCCAAGGGACTCCAACCTGTCAAAGAAGGCCTGAAATTGTATAAAGATGTTTGGGTCCCAATCCTTTTTATCTTAGATCTGCTTAAGCTTCATCAGGGGAGTTTGGATTGCAAGATTTGAGATCCCAGTCCTAAACTGGAACACATGAATATGATATTGGATGTTGGACTATAATCTATGGACTAAATTCTAAAAGAACTCTTTGCAACTACAAAGCTCTCCATCTCTGCTATGAATCTGAAGCTCAAGATTGTGCTTAAATCTGTATGTATATTGATCTTTTAACCTATACTCTCTCTTTTCTTTTTAAATAAATGTTAGGTTAGTTAATAAGAATTGGTTGTAAGCATGTATTTGGGTAAGATCTGGAATATTCATTAACTTGGCAGGTAATGTGTCTGATCCTTTGGATTGGTAGAACCTTATTTGTATGATGAATAAGATTTTCATTAATCCTCATCATATCTCACTTGGGTGCCTAGGTGGAGGCCTGAGGCTGGTTACTTTAAGGGAACTGTGCTGTTGACTTCTGAGTAACCAGTGAGGTAATAAAGAAGCTATTTTGTACTGGCTTGGTAAATCTAAGTATTGGAATATCCACCAGCTTTGCGGATTGTCTGCCCCATTCTTTGCAGTTTTCCCTAATTGAGTAACCTCAACTGGCTGCCCTGGAATTCTGGCAGGGGTGAAAATAGCACAGATGACTTATTGGTATGGGGCCCGGCTTTAGGTCCCTGGAAGGGCGGGGACTCAGGTGGAAGGGCAGGAACTGGGGGATCAGCCTGCCCAGCCAGCCCATCTGCGCTGCCTGGCCCACACCACCCAAGGCTCCAGTGGCCATTTAAAATGGCCCGGGCCTCCAGCTGCTGCTGTGGTAATGGTGGCAGCAGCCAGGAGCCCTGGGCCATTTTAAATTGCTGGGCCCTGGGTCAGCTGCCCCTTTTACCCCTACCATCGGCGGCCCTGCCAGTCTGGTCACTTTAACAATGGCTGTGCACAGGCCGGTACCGGTGGCCACTTCTTACCAGTACAGCCATACCAGCCCGTACCATCTCACTTTCACCCCTGTATTCTGGTCACAGTAACTATGATACAATATGGAAGATCAGTGCTAAAACAGCATCCATTAACGTTTCTACATCAGGCAAGGAGGGTCTGTTTTAAACCTTAAGGCAGGCATAACTAATGGCTCCCGGAGTCAAAGGGAATTGTATGCATGCATTCTTCAGACATCTGAAATGTCTTTGCTTGCCAGGGCTGGGAAAGGGTTATCAAGTTTTTAATCTACACATATATAATTCACTTGTTATGAGACTGCTGTCCCAGTGGGTGGGATTACATCTTACCCTAGGTCAGGGGTTCTCAAACTGGAGGTCGGGACCCCTCAGGAGGTTATTACATGGGGGGTCACAAGCTGTCAGCCTCTACCCCAAATCCCGCTTTGCATCCAGCATTTATAATAGCGTTAAATATATCTTTAAAAATGTTTTTAATTTATTTTAATTTATAAGGGGTGGGGGTGGGGTCACACTCAATGACTTACTATTTGAAAGGGGTCACTAGTACAAAAGGTTGAGAACCACCGCCCTAGGTTTTGTTTCACACTCTCTGTTAGTGTATGGTTGCAATGTGATGCATTTCCTGCTATGGATCTGTAGTATGAAATATGCTTAATCACATGGTGTATTCTGCCTGGGTGTGTATATTACTCCCGTTTTGGCTTGGTCTACATATGAATTTTGTATCAGTATAACAACCTCTGTGAGAGGTGATTTTTACCAATGGAGTTGTACCGCTACAACCCCTAGTATGGACACAGCTATACTGGTATGAAAGTAGAATGAATTATATTGTAAGAATAAAAAGGATTAAAGAAATGTTTTCTGTACCTTTAAGCAAAATTGTTGGAATGTTGCAATTCAGGTGTCAGGAATACAGACATTAACATAGAACAATTGCACCGTTTAAGGGCAATTGGTGAAGTATTAGCCTTAGATCGATAACAGTTAGTAAGGAAATAGGATATGCATGCTGTGCCCCAGGCGAATTTTACTGTTTTGCTTTCTTTGTCCCTTTGTCTAATTCCCGCTCTTTTATCTGTATAAATAAGACTGTTTGGGCCTTGCATGGCCACTCACATATTCTGAATGTTATTGGCGAGCGCTGCGCTAATAAACAGAGTGGTCTGACAAATTGTGAGTCCTGATTCTAACTTTGACAATTCGGAGGGTCCACCGAGATTGCAACCGTCTTCACTGGGTCTGTGTGATTCCTGACCATTTTTGTAGGACAACCGTGGCAGCCGGCACCTGGGCACTTGGCCCAAGCGGTCCTCCACTAGAACGGAAAGGCACACGACCACAGTGAAGTCTACGCCATCAAACCTGTTGGTTCCCACTGTGTTCTGGTAGGGATCCCTGGATCTGACATCAGGAATCTAGTCAGGTAATTATTTCTGTGTTTTGTCCGGACTGAGGTCTGTCCTGTCTCTGTGTCTATCCGTCCTCCCTGTGGAGCGTTTGAGTCTGGGTGCTGTCTCCGTCCGGGGATCGGCCGACCAAGGGGTTCCTCTCCCTGCGGTCTGAGTGAGTGAAATCTGCACAATCGCAGCCGCACTGCACCTTGGGTAAAACCCTTAGTGTGAAAGCAAGGGCGATTGAGGCAGTAGCCTGTGGGCTCCTTTTGTGTGTTGCACTGGGCATCGCTCTGACGAACCCTAATTTCCTTCTTGTGTGATTGGTGTGTGAAGTCCTCCTGTATGGGTAACCAGACGTCTAAGCCGGGGCAGTTCCCTAAAGGAACTCCCGCTCATTTTATATATTTTAGGAAGGGTCTGGACTCCTGTAAGTTTCTGGAAAAATGGTCTAGGCTAACTCAGGGAGATCCCAAAACTCACTGGCCACTGTTAGGATCTTGGGACAAGGATCGAGTAAATGTCTTAAAAGACAAACTCGGCCAATCTAAAACTAAATTGGCAAAAGGAGAGGTCGATTGTTTCATGCAGTGGTGGAAAGAGGCAAATTGTAGATGGACAGAATCGAAACTTGCCTCTCTCAAAGATTCAAATGATAAGTTAAAAGCTTTATTGGAAACCTCCTCTCCCACCACTAGACCGAGCGCTCCCCTTTACCCTGTTCTCCAAGCAGACCCCCCTTCATACTCCTGTCTCCGGGTGGGAAAAGACGAAGAAAACCCTTTGCTAGATTCCGGGGACGAGGATGAAGAAGACGCATTAATTGGCCTGGCAGCCTTGCATCAAATCAATAGACGGCCACCCACACCCCCAGCTCAGGAACAACTGTTACCAGATCTCCCAGATCAGGAACGATTCCCAGAGATCTCCAGTTCAGACCCATCCGGATCATCTGGTACTGCCGAGGCCCATTCCTCTGGACTCACTCTGCCTCGTAAAAGCTCACGCTTGGGCCTTAAAAATATCCAGGCTCCCCTCCGAATCCTGCATACTAGGGGCCAGGACAGGGGTCCCACTTGGAGCTATAAACCCTGGACTCGCACTGAGCTCCTTTCAATTGTAAAAGGCTTTCCAAATCCCCGAGAACATCCTACCAAATTTGCAGAGGAATTTATGTTAGTGTGTGATACCTATGAACCCTCTGAGGCAGACCTCCTGCAGCTGTGCAAGCTACTTGTAACAGCCCCTAGTGAGCATGAAAAATGGCTCACAGCAGCAGATTGGCTCACTGCTGACCGCCACTCTACTTTGCCAGACACTGGTCCTAATATCCTAATGCTGAATACCGAAAAAAGTGTAAGGAACGAGCTAAAAATCTATTTGAAGCCATCCCTCGGGTATGGACTCCTAAAACCAACTGGATGGCCATGAATGGCTGTAAGCAACGACAAGGAGAAAACCCGGGCGACTATCGCAGCCGGCTAACTGACATTTTTCTGCAACATTCTGGTACACAGCAACCAGATACAAATGGACAGGGCACCCTGGCTAGTGCATTTGTTAATGGCCTCCTGCCTGCTATTGGCAATCTGCTAAAATGAATAAGTGTTGGATGGGAGACCGAAACCGTGGACAAATTGCAAACAGTGGCAGAGCACTGCCAACGTACTTTAAAAGGAAAGGAAGAACAATCAGCTCAGCAGTTAATGGCCTTGCAAATACAGCATTATTCAGGGCAGGGCAAACAGTACCAGGGACGAGGAAAATTCCAGGGACGGGGACGTGGTCGAGGGAGGGGACAGGGAACTGGATTTTCAGGTTATGGGGATGTTTGTAATTACTGTAAACAGCAGGGACATTAGAAGAATGAGTGTCCAAGCCGGCCTGGTAACTCTGTGAACAACCAGTTAAACCCCCTGCCAGCACAGCCAGTCAGCCCCCAGCCTTACTTTGCCCCACAACGACGGAACACCAGGAAACCTCAGGAAATTTTAGCCCATTTACTACCTCTCACTCCCATGGGTGAGTGTGTGTTAACTATCAATGATCTTTCTCGCCCGTTCCTTGTTGATACGGGAGCTTCGCTCTCTGCAGTTCGTACTACCGACCTGCCTGAGGTTCCCCGCTCCGGAAAAACCATGTCTGCTGTGGGCATTACAGGAGTCCCAACTCCTTATCCCCTTTCAAAAACTCTACCGGTCCAGGTTGTTCCCCTTTCTGCGGATCATGCCTTCCTTCTCTCTGATTCCACTCCGGTAAACCTTTTGGGTTGGGATCTGTTATGTAAGCTTGGCTGCACCATATACTGTTCCCCGGATGGGGTCTATTTACGAATTCCCCAGTCTTCCCTGAGTGATTCTGTAGCCTTCCTGCTGTCTGAAACATCCCTTTCTACTCCGGTCCCTTGTTGCCCACTGGTTCCGTCCCTTGAGCACCTAATTTCGCAGGTCCCATCCTCTCTGTGGCCAACCCATCCCTCTGAGGTGGGCCGCTTAAATACTGATCCTGTCTACATTACTGTTGATTCTTCCAAACCCCTGCCTCGCCTATCCCAGTACCCTTTACACCCTGAGGCAGAGGCTGGCATTGCTCCGGACATAACTGCCCTGCAGGAGCAAAGTATTATTGTTCCCTGTTCCAGTCCCTGTAACACTCCTATCCTCCCCATTCGAAAAGCTGATGGCAAATCATGGTGATTTGTTCAGGACCTTCGAGCCATTAATCGTATTGTCATACCCGCTTTTCCTGTTGTCCCAAACCCAGCAACCATCCTGGCTTCTATCCCACCAGCTGCAACTCATTTTACTGTTGTTGATTTGTGTTCTACTTTCTTTTCTGTTCCGGTTCACCCTGACTCCCAGTACCTCTTTGCCTTTTCCTACAGGGGACAGCAATATACATGGACCACGCTCCCTCAGGGGTATACGGAAAGTCCATCTTATTTCTCCCAGGCATTAGCCCGAGATCTAGCTGACCCTTGTTTTCCCATCTGGGTCCACTCTAGTCCAATATGTAGATGATCTGCTCCTCTGTTCCCCCTCGTTATCTGCCTCAGAAACTGATTCTTTAGTGCTCCTTTCTGCCCTAGCAAACAAAGGTCACAAGGCTTCTCGCTCTAAACTACAGCTCTGTCAAACCTCTGTCACATACCTTGGTTTTCTCCTCTCCCTGGGTTCCTGTACGCTTTCTCCCACCCGCGTCCAGGCTATCCTTAGCTTTCCCCGACCTTGCACTCCACGCCAGATCCGAAAATTTTGGGGCATGGCTGGATTTTGCAGGCAATGGATTCCCCAATATGCCTCCCTTGCAAAACCTCTACAGGAACTCACTCGACTCTCTGTGCCTAATCCCGTGCCATGGCCACCTGAAGCAGACTCTGCCTTTGTTTCCCTCAAACAAGGTTTGGCTTCTGCCCCCGCTTTAGGGCTGCCAGACTATTCTAAGCCTTTTACCCTTTTCTGCCATGAACAATCTGGATGTGCACTTGGAGTTCTCACTCAGGTGCACGGAGGCAAGAACCGCCCAGCAGCTTATTTCTCTGCCACTTTGGACCCTGTAGCCCAAGGCCTGCCCCCCCTGCCTGCATGCTGTGGCTGCCGCAGCATGCTTAGTCGAAATGTCTGAATCCCTTGTCCTTCGCTCCCCCCTTACTCTCATGGTCCCTCACTCTGTAGAAACTCTGATGTTATAACACAATACAAGCCACATCTCCTCCGCTCACCTTACCAGGTATGAACTTCTACTGCTGTCGACCTCATATATCACTATAAAGCGCTGTTCTCAGTTAAATCCTGCCACTCTCCTTCCTTTGGCTAATGACGGTGATCCTCACGACTGCCTTGCCACTGTCTCTGCTATCACCGTCCCGTGCTCTGACCTTTCTGATGTCCCTTTCCCTAACTCTGACCTTGTTTTGTTTACTGATGGTTCCTGTTTTCGAGACAACCAAGGTCATCTCCTTGCAGGATACGCTGTAGTGTCACTCTCTGAAACCCTAGAAGCTGCGCCTTTACCTTCTGTAACCTCAGCACAAGTTGCTGAATTAGTTGCCCTCGCCCGTGCCTGCTTTTTGGCGGAGGGACGCTCCGCCACCATTTACACTGACTCCCACTATGCTTTTGGGGTTGTACATGACTTTGGTACCCTCTGGCAAGCTCGGGGTTTCCTTACATCTGCCGGTACCCCTATTAAGAACGGCCCCTGTATCGCTGCTCTCCTGTATGCAGTTTTACTTCCCTCTGCCCTGGCTATTGTTAAGTGCCCTGGCCACTCGATGACAGACACTGATGTTGCTAAGGGTAACACATTTGCTGATGCCTCTGCTAAACATGCTGCTGCCATAGAACCTGCATTTCTAGGTTCTCTCTCTGTTTCTATACCACTGCCGTCCCTCACTGACCTCACCCTGCTCCAGGACTCTGCCTCAGAAACCGAAAAAGACTCCTGGGTTGCCCAGGGTAGCTCTCTACATCCTGATTCCCTTTGGTGTTCTCCCACTGGTGCCTTTGTAGCCCCCTTTTCATTCTACCCATCGCTGGCCGCCCTGCTACACGGTGTTTCGCATATCAGAAAGGAGGGGATGGTCTCTGCTCTAACTAAGGCGGGATGGTGGGCTCCCCATTTCAGCTCTTTTGCAGCCCGCCACTGTGCCACATGCACCACTTGCCAAAGCCACAATATTGGTAAACCTGTAAAAGTGGCTCAGGGATTCCGGGGCTTGCCCCAAGCACCCTTCTTGCATTGGCAACTTGATTTTGTACAAATGCCTAGGTGTCAACGATTTGAATTTATTTTGGTTATGGTATGTTTATTTTCTGGTTGGATTGAAGCCTTTCCTTGTCGCAAGGCTGACTCACTGTCCATTGCTAAATGTTTGTTAAACCATATTATGCCTGCCAAGGGAATTTCTGCCACTCTGTCCAGTGACCGGGGTACACACTTTACCGGACAAATTGTCCAACACCTGGATCATATATTACATGTCACACACCTGCTGCACTGTCCCTACCACCCACAAAGTGCAGGTGCTGTGGAAAGGCGAAATGGTGTACTTAAGAATAAAATTGCTAAGATTTGTGACTCCACAGGGTTAAGCTGGCCAGCAGCTTTACCACTAGCCCTTATGGAAATGCGATCCACTCCATCCCAAAGGCATAAACTGAGTCCTTTTGAAATGTTATGGGACGTCCTATGTGAACTGTGGCTACCATTACTCCAGTCCCAGACTTGAACTTGACTGACAGTACGCTCCTTCAATATTGCAAGGGATTAATGCAAGCTGTAAGTCACTTCCATTCACAGGTTCGAGCCGCCTGGCCAACGGAACCCACCTCTGACGCCTGCCACAACCTTGAGCCAGGTGACTGGGTCTACGTACGGCATCACCATCGAAAACACGCCTTGGAACCTCGGTGGAAGGGTCCTCATCAGGTACTGCTTACTACCCAGACAGCTGTTAAGCTATCTGGCATCGCAGCGTGGATACATGTTTCACAGTGTAAGAAGACGCCCTCCCCGGCAAATCATTCAACACCTCAGGACTGCGCAGAGTCAGTTTTGACTCCAGAAGAAGACGTAGAGGAACAGCCTGCAATACCTTACAATCTACGCTCTCGTAAGGGTTGCCAGAAGCAGACGACGTCCTAAAGCAAGGCCCAAGAAGCAGCAGTAGTGAGCCTAGCGCCTGCTGCCTGGTGGACATAAAACCGCGACTGCAGTTCCCTCAGTTGAGGTTGTCAGAACCAGAAGGGCCATGCCTCCAACATGCACCTCTGGTGGCGCCTGTTCCTCAGCTGCTGGTATCTTAAGATCTGGGGAGCCCACAATGGCAATTCTTTTATCCAGCAGCAAGTGTGGATAGCTCAGACCCTTAATATTTCTAAAAGCTGAGTCTGCAGCCACATCCCAGCCCACTCTCAAGCTGGTGTTCCTGTCCTGGCTATCCCACTGAATTCCCCAGACCTCACTGGAGGACCTCGTCCATTTAACAAAACATGGAACAGCAATGACACTTGGGAAGCAGTGAGAATAAATGTATCTAAATGGATAAGTGTGGTGGGGGGAAAAGGTCATTGGTGTTGGGTGTGTAATGGGACAGGGCTGGATCTGGGAAAAAGCCGTTGCCTTCAGCATATTGTGGCAAATGGTGTATGGGATTATTCAAACAAAACTAAGGAGTGGCGGGCTGGGTATGGGGGTATGAATTTTTTCTCAACCTGGGATCAAACAGAAAAATCAATCTCATGTTCCCCCTACAGTAATCTTAGTAAAAATAATACAATCTTCCAATGCTATACAAACACTACCACTCCTCGTAAGGAGGATTACCCTGTGCCCTTTGGAGGATATTACTCCTCATTTGCAGATACCTATGTAACAAATGGACGCACTCGACCCTGCCCGGCCTTAATAAGCCATCATTGGGTTTGTGGAACCAAAGCTTATACTGTATTACCAGCTAACTGGTCAGGTATCTGTTATCCCGCCCAACTTTTCCCACAATTCTGAGTACTAGAGTCCCTCCCATGAGAACGCCTCCGTAATTTCAGGCAAAAAAGAAGGGACTTACTAGATGCCCAATGGTATATACATAACATAAGCCCCTTAACTTGGGAAGAGGCCATTGGCACTTCCTTTATCCCACTTGGGGGAGTAATACACCACGCAAAAAGACTCCTAAGGTTACAAGCAGTGGTTGAAATAATGGCAAATGAAGTCGGAGAAAGTTTAAAAACCCTGGCCAAAGAAACAGGGGTGATCCGACAGGTGGCCCTCCAAAACCGTCAAGCATTAGACATAGTGCTGATGGCCAAAGGAGGGACTTGTGCTCTCATTGGGAAAGAATGTTGTCTGTTTATACCTGACAATACCAATGAGGTAATAGATCGCACTAGCCACTTAGAACAAATCACATATCTTCCTCATGAAGAGCCGAGTTCTTTATGGAAGTGGCTAAGTAACCTGTTCAATTTCTCTGGCATAGGAAACTGGTTGTTTCAGGGAGCCCTAACTATCCTGTTTGGAGTCTTAGTGATTTTTGTATGCTTTGTTAATTTCCTGTTGTATCCAGAATTGTGTCACTCAGATGACTGCCCCAAAACAGAGTGCTAATATGATGATTTTGAATATCGCTGATGAACAAAGAGATAAGGAACGGTTAATTTGTGGAACCCAGTAATCGTTAGTCATGGCATACGCCTGACCAAAAGGAGAGATTGTGAAAGTAGAATGAATTATATTGTAAGAATAGAAAGGATTAAAGAAATGTTGTCTGTATCTTTAAGCAAAATTGTTGGAATGTTGCAATCCAGGTGTCAGGAATACAGACATTAACATAGAACAGTTGCACCGTTTAAGGGCAATTGGTGAAATATTAGCCTTAGATCGATAACAGTTAGTAAGGGAATAGGATATGCATGCTGTGCCCCAGGTGAATTTTACTGTTTCGCTTTCTTTGTCCCTTTGTCTAATTCCCGCTCTTTTATCTGTATAAATAAGACTGTTTGGGCCTTGCATGGCCACTCCCATATTCTGAATGTTATTGGCGGAGCGCTGCGCTAATAAACAGAGTGGTCTGACAAATTGTGAGGCCTGATTCTAACTTTGACCCTGGTCTAAATGTTCCTTATTCTGGTATAATTTATGCCCCTTTGTGTGTGGGAATAAGCTCCCCTTGTACAGCTGCATCCACCCTCGAGGGTCTATTACACTAAATATACTGGGATAGTTAAAGCAATAGAATTTTGGAGTGACGATAACACCCAGTACAATAAGCTGCGTGCATAGGTGCTATTGCTGCAATGGGCTTGGTGCGGGGTGGGGGAGCGACATTGCCTGCTGCAGTGATTTTCGACCTTTTTTCATTTGCAGACCCCTAACAAATTTCAAATGGAGGCACGGCCTCCTTTGGAAATCTTAGACATAGTCTATGGACCCCCAGAGGTCCATGGACCACAGGCTGAAAACCGCCGGCCTACTGTTTTCTACTGAGGGGAGAGAAGTTTTTTCTACACTCTTGTCTAGAGGGGTTCTCCATTAGCTCAGGTGGCATGCGGTGCGTTTTGGAGCTGAAGCGCCAGCATTCTGGGGCGTGTGTGTTCATATCGCAATTGTCTCCTCTGTCTGCAGCATATTGAGTCATTGCAACACACCCCCTTGGAGCCCTAAGCTCTGCTCCAGAACTCCCCTTTGGGGTGGAGGCCAGAACATGTGTGCCTTGTATTTCCTGCTGGGTGTGGGCAGTCTGACAGTGCCCAAGTTTGGCCAGTAGAGGTGAAGGCCGTAGTAGTCTGGGAGAGTGCATTTTGTGTATGCACAGGAGTGCTGACCTGTACAACTCGCTGTCTCAGCAGATGCAAGAGAAGAGAAACACTTGGACTAAAATGAAAGGATCAGCCCTGCAATGGGAATAAGAACAGCATCTGCCATGTGATCATTGCGGATAAAACCACAAGGCTCTTCCATCCTCACGCTGCAGGGCACAAGCTGGTTCCCAGCTGGATCCCAGAGAATTTCACCCTCCTCTGGAGCAGCCGCCATTGGCCACAAGATAGCAGACGACCTGGATCATTGCACTGGCTAGAACGGCAGCTAGCACCCTGTGTTCCTAGAGCGCTTCGCTCTCTGGTTGGTTTAATGTTTTTAAAATCCCGAACAGCCCGTGTTTTACTATTAATAGAGTAATTTTAAAGTTACATGAGAGCCAAATGCTATTCAGGACCAATGAACCTCTCAGTTTGGTTGTTTCCTGATTGTAACTCAAGACTAGATAGATTTTGGTTTTTTAAATCTCATTTACCCCCATCCCCTCTACCTGCCTCTCTTCCCCCCTCCCCCCCGCTCAAAGTGTCTATGTTGGACAGTGCAGTCCCTGGGGTGACCTTTTACAGTTGAGCTTTAAAGCCTTGAAAATTGTTTCAGAACTTGCAAATCTACCTTTTGGATATTTTTACAGGTTTGATTCCATAGTGGGTTTTTTTTATTATTGTTCTTATTACTAGTGTCTTTACCAGGATCTTGTTTTGATTATCGTTTGGTTTTGTCTTGTTTTTTGTTTTGCTTGCTATATAGATTACCCATTTCTGATGATCAAAATTGAATCTGATTTTCAGAGAGGAGGAATGCAGCATTTAGAAAATCCTACCAGCTCCCCAAATATGCTGTATGAACAGAAGTCTCCAGTCTAAGTATGTGTATGGTCCCCATCACCGTCCTAGGTGAGCAGTAATCGATTGAGCGTGCAATACCCCTGCCAAGGTAGGAAAGTATCATTGGCCCGGATCCACGTTTCATAAGAGAAGGAGTAAGGCAGGGGGTGGGAAGTGATGGTGCCCACCTTAAAACTTTGCGCTTGGTGATTAGAGCACTGCCTGGGATGTCAGAGAACCAGGTTCAACTCCTTCCTCAGGCAGCAGAGAGCAAGGATGTGAACAGGGATCTCCCACCCGCCAAGAGTATGCTTTGAGCACTGGGCTGTGCGATATTCTGATGTGGGGTCCCTCGGTCTCTCCCACTGAAGCTGGTCCTTGATGGATTAACTATTTAGAGTCATTGGGCCAGAAAGAAAGAGAATGACTCTCTAGTCCAGTGGGTTGGGCTGGTGGAAGGCCCAGGGTCCAGTGCTCCAGCGGATATTTACGTATTTATCCACAATGGAATAGCCCCCTCTTCAGATGGCTCAGTGGTTAGAGATCTGGAGGCTCCTATTCAAATCACTTCTCCTCAGCAGGCAGAGATGGGAGTTGAACTGGTGCCACTCCCATCCTAGGTGAATGCACTAACCCTCCTCTTTGAATGGGACCTGAGCGGGTAGATGGCCTCTGAGCATTCCTGCAGGATCAGGCCCGGCAGGCAGGACAGGTAGGCAAATGCCTATCTTCCCCTGGTATGTGCATCACACCAGGCCTTTGGCAGGAGATAGGTGCCTGGGTTGCTTAGGGGGAGGCAGCAGTGCCCATGCCAGAGATGGAAACATAGGCAACTTTTACCCTGAAATTTGAGGCACAGAGTGAGTTTAGGTGTCTACAAGATTAGCTGGCAGCCCATCAGGAGGTTTGTGTGGCCCAGTGGAACCTAAAACCGAGACTTGGGTGCCTAAATACCTTTTGTGGATCTGGACCATTATCCCCAGCTAGGAAACTGAGGCACGGCACCATTAAGGCTGAAGTTTTCAAGAGTGGCCATTGAGTGCTGGTGCCCCAGTTTTTGAGTACCTCTCTGGAGATACCTTTGGCCTCCTTTTCAGGGATGCTGAGGGCCCACGGCACCAATGGGAGCCGATGGGAGCTGCAGGCAATCAACCTCCTGGAGAAATCAGCCCCGAGGTGTCTTAAGTTGGGTGACCAAAATCTGAGGCACCTGCACTCAATGGTCATGAATGAAATTTTGAGTCTGTGGCACTTTCAAAGAGCCTAAGGGTATGTCTGTGCTGCCAGCTCAGCGCAGTGAAGCTGCGACAGCATGTACTTTGGTGCCCGCGGATTCCTGGAACTCCACTGTGCTAGGCCTCGAGCTGGCTAGATTCAAACTAGCCTGAGTATGTCTGCTCAAGCTGCAATTATGCCCAGACACTGCCGTCTAGATGCACCTCGGTGACTTAGAAGCCTGAAGTGCCGTTTCCAAAGGTGACCTAAGCGCTCAGGAGCCTAGTCCCATCAGTGTCAGTTGTGAACATTTTACCCTATGTGACTTGACCCAGGTTACGCAATCGATCTCTAGCAAACTGGGAATCGAATCCCTGGGTTCAGGTCTGGTTCAGTCCCACAGCCACATGACCATCCTTCCGTCACATCTAACTGTGCCACTCAGTCAGCTTCACCGGAATGTGGCAGCTGCTGGGCGCAATTAAAAAAAGACAGAATTGGGCAAAATGTCTGGATTAAGCAAGAAATTTCCACCAACCCCCTCCCTCTCCCAAAACCCTAATAAATAAATACCTAAATATTAAGACCACCAATAGATGCAGGTGCAAAACTGATTGTTTCTAAAGACCTCAGCGGTGCTATTGACAGCATCGACTTTCTCACTGGGCTTATTTTAACTCCCCTCAGGCTGTGAACATTGCTGGGTTGAAATTGGCGCACTCCACAACTACCTCACTCTCTCCAAGCACAACCTGGCAGCATCTCTAAATATTTATCCCGAGTCTGTTTTCATTTGGGCAAAGTGGTTATCAAGTCACTTTCTGGGAAGGATAACTGGGGTCAGGAGTCAGAATCAAATGTCGGCAGACACAACTCCTGGATGTTGTTTTCATTCTTTTAAGGTCACTTAGTGCATAGACCTAACAGTGGCTCTACTGTAACTTGATATTGACCACCTCTGGAAGGACA
Source organism: Gopherus flavomarginatus (assembly GCF_025201925.1). Taxonomy (NCBI): domain Eukaryota; kingdom Metazoa; phylum Chordata; order Testudines; family Testudinidae; genus Gopherus; species Gopherus flavomarginatus. The sequence goes on along the minus strand of NC_066625.1, from coordinate 85,397,550 downwards.
TCTGTAAACCTTAGCAAACCTATGAGTTTGCAAACGTAGTTCTGCTTGATCCTTGCTGCAGCAGGAAATAGGGGTGCTGAAAATAAACAAAGCCTCTGACAAATTGCAGCAGCTTAATAGATAGCATCATCCTGCAGATAGGTCACTCCACAAGGAGTCAGAGGACCTGGGTTTCCCATCCCACCCTTTTGTCTATTTAGTTTGTAAGATCTTTGGGGCTGGGACAGCCTCACATTATATTTTTTTGTACTGTACCCAGCACAATAAGGTTCTGATCTCAGTTGAGCCTCTGGGAACTATCATAATGCAAAGAATAAGGAATAATAATAATGCAACTCGCCATGCCATAGATGAACTGGTATTACATGTATAATGAGAGTGTAAAACTGGTTCTTTTACCACCTTTTCCCAACTTGCTGATCCTTCTTTAGCATCCCAGTTTGAAAATGTCGCCATTAACTGCTCTCTGCCTCCATTTCCCCATCTGTAAAATGGAGAATAGCGTTATTTGCTAATCTGCGGAAAGCACTTGGAGATCCATGAATGCCATGGGCACGTGAGATATTTTTTATTACTAAATTTAATTCTGGGCAAAAAGTCAAGTTTTGTGTGTGAATGGTAAGTATTTAACAAAATACACAAGTAAATAAAAGCTGGAATACAAGAAGTTGTTGGAGAGGCACAAATAGAATTGACTTTTCTTCCGGGTTTATAGCTCTACAGAATGGAAGCAATCAAAATGGGATCAAAGTAGCATCCTTTTTCATTGCCTTGGTGTTCTGTTCATAAACTAACAGTGGGTCCAATCAAAAGATTATTGGCTTTGGTTCTGCAAGAGTTTTTGAGCATTAATGCTTATTTTTCGGAGTTGTGTACACTGCTCTCCGTCGGTAAATTCACTTCCCTCTGAATCTCCCTGTTCACTGTGTGTGTAGGGCCAGATCCTGACAATTTGCTTCGGATTCTTTAAGATTCTTGAAATATACTTCTCAAGTGTCCCTTGTGAGACAGTGTAGTGAGGCAGAGTGGTCTCCCTCCGGACTGGAGAACGAGGGACCACTACCTTCCCCTGGTGAGTGGAGCCGAACCCGCCTTGCTCCCTTTGCCGCAAGTACTAGGGTGGGACAGGAAGTATAAGGGGAGGGGTTGGCAGCTCAGTTGAACAGGATCCAGCGAAGGAGATGGACGCCTCCACTCCGCTGTGACACCCGGGAGCAGAACCTGAGCTCTGCAGCACCCTGCCCATGGAGGAGATTGGGCCAGAAGAGGAGTTGCTGGGACTCTCTACCACTGTGTATCCAGCCAGGGGACCTGCAGATTATAGAGGTACCAAACGCCGGGGAGGTAGGAAGTGGTCCAGGGGCAGCTGACGACTGGCCGGCTACCTTGCTAACTGACTCTAGGTCAGCCTGTTGCAGCTGGATCCCTGCTGACTCAGCGGCGGACCCCTCCACCACTGTTAGGGCCTGGGGTGGAGGCAGGTGGGCCCGTGTCCCCCTACCCCCTGTGACCCCACCCTTGGGATGGCAGACTCCCCACCTTGGGCCAGGAGGCCTGTGTGAATTTACTGTCCATCAAGCTAGGACACTAGACTTAGTTGGTGCCCACCCCTACTGGAGCCTCTAGGCTGTGGTGGTGCTTCCCCCCCAACACCGGAGCCCGTAGATCCAGACAATGGGGAACCTCAAGCCTCCATGCAGTTGGTTTAGTTACTTGCACTTGATGTATTCATTCCATCAAAAGGAGCGCTTGACCTTTGTTCCTCAGGGATGGCCCCTCTGACCCGGGAGCATGGACTCCAGGTGTTTTGGAATCTTGCCTTAAGAGGTAGAATTCAGTGTCCTAATCCTCACAACTGCAGCAGCATTGCCGCACAGAGCACTTCTGCCTGGGAGGCAGGCACGCAAGAGTAAACCCAAGCCTGGTTCTCATGCCTGTGCTGAGAGCAACAAAGAATGAATGGAGACAAGAGCAGCCGACGTCAGCCACAGTGAAGAGAGCGCTCTATCCACCAGAAATCTGCACTCGAGTGAAGTTCAATTCCACTTACACTGGAGTGACCAAGACCAGGATCCAGCCCAGAATGGCCTTCAAGAGTTTCCCATTTGCTTCAAAACGTCTTATTGGCACCAGAGCCAGGAACAGCATTGCGTATTTGTATGAAAAAACAAGAAGTTACCTTTTACCTTTTGGATCTGTTTGTATTTGCCTAACTGCAGCCATTGCAAGGTTGTGTATTTACAATCCAGCTGGTATTTGTTTAACTTATTGAACTTGAGCTAGCAAAGGTACATTTGCACGGTCTCACTTTCCCCTACGTAGGGAAGGGAATCCAGACTGCGGCTAGAGACTCACGCAGGGAAAAGAAACCGACACCCAAACACCAAAGCAGCTTTGTATGGATTTTAAATGATTTATTATCCCAACTTGGCCTTGCCTTCTTTTACATTCCTCTTTTGGGGAGGCCTTTTCCTTCCTTTATGCTTTCATACGGTCCCATCACTGCTGACGTCTGGACTGTACGATCTAAGTGAAAAAGTCTTCACCTTCGCTCCGTGAAAACTGCTGCTTGCAGGTGCAATGGTTAGTGAGGGAGAGACTGACCGATCCACTGGGGAAGAGACAGAGCAGTGGTGTGCAGTGGCTGGAGTCATGGGACCTAATTCTCCTCATCTACACCAGTGTAATGCTATTGACATTAATAGGGCGTAATGTGGGTACAGTTATCTGCTTCTGCACTATCACATGCAGGACTGGAGCCTAACTCCAGACTAAGGCATCTAAACAAGAAGCCTGATTTTCAGCTCACTGAGCACATGGACACTCCTTTCCCAAAATCAGGCTACTTTAGGTGCCTAAATAGGGACTAAGGAGCAGGACTTACAATTCTTTTTTTGTAAAATCTGGCGTGTGGTAGACAAGACCTGAACTGTAATGTAAAAACCAGCAAGAATCCCGCTCTTTTAGAACCAGTCAAGGATTTTTTTCGATAAAATATTTTCTCACCAAAAAATGCCGATTTGTTGAAACTGAACTTGTGGTGGGAAAGGAGTGACTGTGAAACAAATTTTCTGTTTACAAACTTTTTTTGGGGGTGGAAAAAAGTTTTAAAATTGTTGAAATGTCCCATTTCAACATTTTTTTTCCAACAAGAAGTTCTGTTAACATTGAATTGAAACAAAATGTTTCAACTGATCTGACCAACATTTTTTTTCCAATGATTGTCTAAAATTTTGAAATTGCAACTTTTCCTCCCGATTCAGGACTGGAACATTTTTTGAAATCTCTAAAGCTTTCCAAGGATGGGAAAGCCATTTTCCACCTAGCTCTGCTCCCCTCCTCATACACAGACCCTTAAAACAAGAGAGCACGATCCCTCCTCTTCCATTTCTTTTGCAGATGTCTTAAACAATTATTTTTAAATAAGGGGCAAAGGGGGACAAACATTTTTGGAAGAAAAACATTTTTTCCCCATTTTATGTGCATTTTCCTGACTTTGCAGTATCTTTTGGAATACTGATTCCAACTCTAATGGTATACAGTTTCCCCCTAAACATAGGTTAGGGGTTTGTTATTGAAGTGGATGGGTGAGATTCTGTAGTCTGCGTTATGCAGGAGGTCAGACTAGATGATCATAATGGTCCCTTCTGACCTTAAAGTCTATGAGTCTATTGGTTCCAATCCTGCCATTGGATCATTCTTTGCACCTAAGTGGGTATGTTACATTTATTTTAAATTGTTGCTTACCTGTTGTGGCCTTAAGTGCTGTCCTGAGCTAGGAATGCTTTCCTGAATAAGGAGGAGGGAATGGAATTATTTGTACAAAAACCAGCAGATGGCTGCAGCTTTCTTTGTATTATAATTGTTTTTCTCACATTTTTCCTTTCTGGGTTGTCAAAAATATTTTCAAGAAAGGATCAGTTTTCAAAAAAATCTTTTTCTTTTATAAATCACATTTTGTTTCATAATGTCAAGCTTTAGCCTACCAACAAAACTAACATACTAAATATATTTTGAACTGATCAACAGATATTAAACCTAGTAGCACATGTTCCTATTAAATATTATTGTTCTGATGACATTTTAAACATATTTACCGGACAAATATTTCATAAGGGCTTTTTCACAGCCTTACAGGATCTTTAAATCTGGACTCTCCAAGGGCTTTGAACTCTGCTCCTTTAGTATTTCCTTTTTTTTGATGGTATATTTGAAGTGATTTCTGTTTACCCTCTGGTCATTTAGTCTCTGATTTCATTGAGCCTTTTGCATCGTGCAGTATGTCTGCAGCTTTGAAACATTCATAGAGAGGGAGTTAAAATGAAGTTGTTGCCATGATAAATGTTCATTTCATTATTGCGTCTTGGGTATGCACTGGGGGTAAGAATGGTTTCAGAGCAGCAGCCGTATTAGTCTGTATCCGTAAAAAGAACAGGAGTACTTGTGGCACCTTAGAAACTAATTTATTTCAGCTTAAGCTTTCATGGGCTACAGCTCACTCCTTCGCATGCATAGAATGGACATTGAGCATTAAAAAATACTTTGGCCAGATTCTGATCTCATTTACATTGATGTAAATCCAGAGTAACTCCAACGTGTTGGAGATCAGAATCTGGCCACCAATTTTCAGCCAAGAATATGAGTGTTTGCCTGGCAGAGTTCATCACAAAATGCATGTTTTTCCTGCAGTCAAATAAATGCATCTTTCCCTCCACCCCCCCTTTGTTAAAATCCAAGACCTTTCAACTTATTCTTTGCAGTTCTCAAGTTTGGGCAAAAAATTGTAATTTAAATAATAAACTGTTATATTCTAGAATTTCCCAAACCTCATTAAATGGTCTAAGGTAAAATAATGATAGTGACACAGGGCCAGATGTAGTTCTCAGTTACCTTAGTGTAAATTCCTAATAATGTCTTTGAAGTCAATGGTGTGACTCCAGATTAACACTGGAGTAAATGAGAGCACAGTGTGGCCCAGAGATTTACCCTGGGGGTTTCGTTAAGGTGATTACATTAAGAATGAGGGTGGCCAAAGGCCAGATTAGCTTCATGGTGGTTCTCTCCTAAAATTCCAAGAAGTTGTTCTAGGAGAGGAGGATCCTGCTGGGTCCAGCTGTTGTGGGTCCCCCTTGCTCCTGATGATAACAGTGACTTGTCTGTGTCCTATTTAGAGGGGAAGTGATGTTGTGCTTTTAATGGCACAGTACAAAGAGTTTGGAGTGCGTCCACATTGCAGTCAGCGGTGTCTGTGACTGCAGCATGGGTAGACAGACCTGAGTTAGCCTTGATCTAACTAACTTGGGTACTCAGCGATGCGCTATCCACCCAAGTAAATACCAGGGTCCTGGACTGGCTTGTACAGCCCACATGGAAGCCCGTGCTGCCACAGCTCTGCTGCTATTGGTACCTGCACTAGCTAGATTAACACTAACTTGGGGTACGTGTCCGCGAGCTGCTGTCACACCCTGTGACTGCAGTGTAGACACACTCTTACAAAGAGATGGGCCACATTCACAAAGCCCGGATTCTACAGTCTTCAGGAGTTTGGGGGCATTCACATCCAGGCTTTGGAATCTGCACGTCACAGAGATGCGAAGTTCCGCTCCCTAGACAAAGAGCATGGGCCATGGCGTTTTGGTTTGGCCCCATCGCTAATTTATCAACACTTGGTGATTTTTGCAGGGGTTTAAGAATGTTGAGGACCATGAGTTTAAACAAAACAGAGATGCAAGCGGGGAATCCTAGGTCATGGGCTTAAACTGAGAAGCACCAGCTTCCAGTGATTGCAGGCGGAGTTCAGCACTTCTCTGGTCTGGCCCTCTGCCACTAAATTGTATCAGGTTTCTAGTCCTGCAGCCCTGACTTTAGGCAAGACTTCCACTGACTTCAGTGAGAGCTCTGCCGGTAGAGAGGTTAGCTGGGGCTCGTCTTTCTCTGGGGCGGCGGGGACCTTCACCGCCTCACTAAGTTCGGGAAGATTCTAGTTGGGAATTCGTCCTGCTGCAGGAGTCTTCCTCCGCAGCCTTTGTGAGGGCAGAAACAACACAGTTAGTCATCAGCCCAGGCCCTAAGTCAGGGCAGGGCAAGGGTGAGTCAGACGCCAGGCCCTCAGGCAGGGACTGAGCAAGAACAGTATATAACAGCAAGCCCAGGCCCTGGGTCAGAAGGCCAGGGAGAGGGGGAGATGCCACCCGTGAGTTAAGTGGTGAGGGGCGAGGCGCAGGCCCTCCCACTCCACTGCATCCCAGCCTGGGGCCCTAGCAGTGGCAGAGGACCTGCTGCCGCGTCAGTGGGGATCCTGGCCACAACACACTGACATGGGCTCTGGTCAGACGAGGGTCAGCTGCCCCCGGGTTACTTCCGGACTCCCCCTCTTGAGGTACCTGGGTCAGGGTTAGGGTGACCAGATGTCCCAATTTTATAGGGACAGTCCTGACTTTGGGGACTTTATCTTATATAGGCACCTATTACCCCCCACTCTGTCCCAATTTTTTACACTTGCTATCTGGTCACCGTGGTCAGGGTGGTGTCCAGCACCATGGGTTCCTCGGGATTGCTGGTGCAGGGCAGGCTCGGCCACTCCTTGATCTAGCTGGCCTGGGGCAGGCTTGGCCACTCCTCCAGGTAGCTGGCCTGGGACAGGCCTGGCCAGCCCTTGGGTCCACTGCAGGTCGCTTGGGCTTCCCAACCGGGAGATCGGCCAGAGGCATCTGGTCTCCCCAGCAGCTGCTCTCCCAGTGAGCTCTGGGGTCAGGCCTTTAAATTTCCTGTGCCACACCTGACCCTCTGGGGGAGGTGGGCTCAGAGCTCCCTGGCTCCGCCAACTCTGGTGTCCAGAGGGGCTCCTCTCTCTCTGAGGCGGTGGGGACCCACACTGCCTCACTACACTGCCCATGGGAGCATGTATAGTCATCCCTTACATGCAGTGTGCAGGCTGGCTCCTAGCCAATAATTCTTACATTCTGCTCCTAGGGCCAAGCAACCATCTCTTGCACATTAATACATCATCATAGATCTCGCTCAGCCAACGTATTCCACAAAGCCTTCAATAAAATAACAGCACCCCGATGCTGTGTTGGTGCAATATATCAGTGGAGCAACAGGTCACTGTGCTGAGATATTATTGCAATCCATCATCAGACTGAGACCTTCTGAGACTGTGTTATTCACAAGGTAGCACCAGTCAGGGAACAATAGCCTAGGTGCTAACTCATTTTAACTCTCAGGGGAGGGATGTATCCGCACTACATGCTTGTTTATGGCATGATGCAAAACCCAATGGTCTGTAATACTGTTCAGGCACAGGTACTTGTTCCAATGAGTTTGATGGTTTCCACTGCCCCCCCTGTACAGTATCATCTCACAAAAACACTTGTCATAGATGCTGCATGTTCAGGAAAAGGGACAGAATCTATTCAGATGAATCTCTGTGCCTCTAGGGCTCATGTGCTCCCTGGATGTATAAACAGGAATGTTAAGCAGGAGCAGAGAGGTTATTTCACCTCTGTGTTTTGTACTGGTGTGACCGCTGCTGGAATCCTGGGTCTAGTTCTGGTGTTGACAATTTAAGAAGGCAGAGGTGCTGGAACGGTCTGTATTATGGGGGTGCTGAGAGCAGGGCTGGCTCCAGGCACCAGCCCAGCAAGCAACTGCTTGGGGTGGCCAACGGTGAGGGGCGGCACATCCGGGTCTTCGGCAGCAATTCAGTGGCGGGTCCCTCGGTCCCTCTCGGAGCAAAAGACCAGCTGCCGAATTGCCGCCGAAGACTGAAGCTTTGGCGGTAGAGCTGCAGAGCACAATCGCGGCTTTTTTTTTCTTTTTCTTTTTCTTTTTGCTGCTTGGGGCGGCAAAAACCCTGGAGCCAGCCCTGGCTGAGAGCCATTGAACCAAACTGTGCACCCTGTATATGATGGAAACCACTTCAAGCCAGGGGGTGCGGCAGCATCCCCAACACCAGCATCTATGCAGGAAGGATGCTGAAAAGTTAAAGGGGGTCAGAGAAGAGACACGAGAATGATTGAAGGATTGGAAACCTGCCTTCTAGCAAAAGTCTTGAGGAGTTCAATCTATTTAGCTTATCAAAGAGAAGGTTAAGGGGTGACTTAATCAGTCTGTAAATACTACATTGGGGTGGGAGGGATTGATATTAGAGGACTCTTCAATCTAGCAAACAAGACCAATGGCTGGAAGCTGAAGTGAGATACATTTAGATGAGAAATGAGGCACTCTTTTTTAACCATGAAGGTATTGAACCACGGGAACAGTTAACCAAGGGTTGTGGTGGATTCTCCATCACTGGCTGTTTTTAAATCAAGATTGGAGGTTTTTCTAACAGAAGTCCTCTGGTTCAAGCAGGGATTAATTCAGGCTATGTCTACACTAGCAATTGAATGACAAAACTTTTGTCTTTCAGACATGGGCGGCTCTAGGAATTCTGCCTCCCCAAGCACGGGGTGGCAAGCTACGGGGGGCACTCTGCCGGCACCACGAGGGCGGCAGGCAAGCTGTCTTCCATGGCTTGTGTGCGGAGGGACCGCGGGACCAGCGGACCCTCCTCAGGCAAGCCACCGAGGGCAGCCTGCCTGCCGCCCTCCTGGCACCGGCAGAGCGCCTCCCGCTGTTTGCCACCCCAAGCACGCACTTGGCGTGCTGGGGCCTGGAGCTGCCCCTGCTTTCAGAAGTGTTAACCGCCCCCACCCTGAAAGCCAAATGTTTTACTGTTAACCCTGCTCGTTGGGGGTAGAAGCTTTTTGTTGGCAGGAGAACCGACAAACAGAGGCTACACTGCACGACTTATCGCTAAAAGCTGTGTAGCGTAGACAAAGCCTTAGTAACGTCCTATGGCCTGTGTCATACAAGAGATTGGACCAGATGAACACCTTGGTCCCTTCTAGCTTTGTCACCTATACATATTATGAAAATGTTTAGACACCAGTGTGGGCTAATGGCCAAAGGCAAAATTGGGAGCCAGCAACTCCTGGCTCTGAATTACTCTGAGCCTCATTCTCTGCATCTCCCTTTCTCCATCTATAGAACAGTGATGCGTGTGAAATGACACCAGCATGAATTTGCCTCACTGATTTCCATGTACTTCACAAGGGTGTTTTAAGGATTAACTATTTAGGAGCTATGTATTATTTCCCCTGGGGTAGTAGGATGAGGCAAAATAGGCAGGTAATGAACATCTCATTCCTACCTCCCAGAGAGCAAGGTCAGGCTTAATTCATTCACATTGCTACAAAGCTCTGAGATCCTCTGCTGGAAGATGCTGTAGAAGTGGAGAGCATTATTATGCATTATGGTAATACAGATGTTTGTTCTATACCTGCTTACCTAGTGCTCCGTATGGAAGAATCACACCATGATTGACAAGAGTATTTATTTCCACCCATGAGACAATGGCTGTTAAAATACAGCCGGCAGACGGTCATTAAACTCGCTCCTAAAGCCGCGCACAAGCGACCGGGGAGCTTGCGACCAGGGGCTGCTAACAGGGAGTTTTGCCAGGGAGTTCTCCAGGTGAAGAAGGAGCAAATACAGCATCTGTGTGGTAAGTGACTGTCTGTAGTGTGTGTGTGTTTGTGTTTGGGGGTTACTTGCTGTGTGCTGTGTGCTGAGCTTGTGTTTGTCAGTCTGTTTGTTTGTTTGGTGGTTTGAAGGACGTGTACTGTGGCTGGCAGTTGGAGGCCGTGAGCTTCAAAGGAAGGTTTGAAAGCTCGAAGCCTCTGGTAATTGCCTGAGCCTTAATCAGTAGGCGGGGCATTAACTCAGGCCAGGGCTTTATAAAGCCGCGCACAAGCGACCAGGGAGCTTGCAAACAGGGGCTGCTAAAGGGAGTTTTGCAAGGGAGTTGGGAAGGGAGGGGGGGTCCCTTGTCAATCCTACCTGTTCCCCTGTAGTCCCCTTAAAACCTATAATCCAAACCATATTCCAAAACCCCTTTTTTTGAAACCACCCTTTTATTAACTAGGACACAATGCAGGCAGAAGCCCAGCAGCAGAGTGGGGGCTATCCAGTTTATAGCACTGAGTGTAGCTTGTAGGATTACCTGCCCTGTGGGCGGGTGGCGTATGTGTGCAGTCTGTGCAAGGAGCTCCTGGCCCTCAGAGACCACGTACGGACTTTGGAGGCCAGGGTGGCGGAACTGGAGGAGCTCAGGGAGGCAGAGAGGTAATTTGATGAGGCTTTCCTGGACACTGTAGAATTGTCCCACCTCTGCTCAGACAGCCTCTGTGCTGCTGAGGAGGAAGAAAGGCCCAGGGAAGCAGAGCAGTCAATGGGAGCAGAGGGAAACCTTCCCATAGTTGGGACCCTCCTTCCAGATGGTGCTGTGGTTGCCTCTCGCACTGAGGTTACCTCTCGGGGGGAGGGAACTTCAGTTGCTAGGAAAAGGCAGGTGTTAGTAATGGGAGATTCGATCATTAGAAACATAGATAGCTGGTTTGTGATGACTGGGAGAACCGTATGGTGACTTGCCTGCCTGGTGCGAAGGTTGTGGATCTCTCGAGGCATCTAGACAGACTTATGTGTAGTGCTGGGGAGGAGCCAGTGGTCGTGGTACATGTAGGTTCCAATGACATAGGGAAGGGTAGAAGAGATGTCCTGGAAGCCAAATTTAGGCTGCTAGGGAAGAGACTGAAATCCAGGACCTCTGTGGTGGCATTCTCAGAAATGCTCCCAGCTCCATATGCAGGGCCAGGTAGGCAGGCAGAGCTTCAGAGTCTCAATGCGTGGATGAGACGATGGTGTAGAGAGGAGGGGTTTACATTCATTAGGAACTGGGGAAACTTTTGGGATGGGGGGAGCCTATACAGGAGAGATGGGCTCCACCTAAACCAAAGTGGAACCAGACTGCTGGCACTAAACATTAAAAAGGTTGTAGAGCAGTTTTTAAACTAGGAGATGGGGGAAAGCTGACTGCTGCAGAGGAGCATGTGGATCAGACACAGACTTCTCTTAGGGGAGAGTCTGATGATAGGGAATCTCCAGGTTATAGTCAGGAGCAGAGGACAGAAGAGGATAATGTAAGGGCCGGATCAGATGATAAACAGTCACATAAAAAAGAATCTGGCACATCAGAAAAGGGCAGACAAATAAACAGGGACAAGTTTTTGAAGTGCTTGTACACAAATGCTAGAAGTCTAAATAATAAGATGGGTGAACTAGAGTGCCTTGTGATAAAGGAGGATATTGATATAATGGGCATCACAGAAACTTGGTGGACTGAGAGCAATCAATGCGACACAATCATTCCGGGGTACAAAATATATCGGAAGGACAGAACAGGTCGTGCAGGGGGAGGAGTGGCACTATATGTGAAAGAAAATGTAGATTCAAATGAAGTAAAAATCTTAAGCAAATCCACATGTTCCATAGAATCCCTATGGATAGAAATTTCATGCTCTAATAAAAATATAACATTAGGGATCTATTATTGACCACCTGACCAGGACAGTAATAGTGATGATGAAATGCTAAGGGAAATTAGGCTATCAAAATTAAGAATCCAATAATAGTGGGGGATTTCAATTATCCCCATATTGCCTGGGAACATTTCACTTGAGGACGAAATGCAGAGATAAAATTTCTCGATACTTTAAATGACTGCTTCATGGAGCAGCTGGTACGGGAACACACAAGGGGAGAGGTATCTCTAGGTTTAATCCTGAGTGGAGCGCAGGAGCTGGTCCAAGAGGTAACTATAGCAGGACCGCTTGGAAATAGTGACCATAATACAATAGCATTCAACATTCCTGTGGGGGTAAGAACACCTCAACAGCCCGACCCTGTGGCATTTAATTTCCAAAGAGGGAACTATACAAAAATGAGGGGGTTAGTTAAACAAAAGTTAAAAGGTACAGTGACTAAAGTGAAATCCCTGCAAGTTGCATGGGCCCTTTTTAAAGACACCACAATAGAGGCCCAACTTCAATATATACCCCAAATTAAGAAACACAGTAAAAGAACTAAAAAAGAGTCACCGTGGCTTAACAACCATGTAAAAGAAGCAGTGAGAGATAAAGACTTCCTTTAAAAAGTGGAAGTCAAATCCTAGTGAGGCAAATAGAAAGGAGCACAGACACTGCCAGCTTAAGTGCAAGAGTGTAATAAGAAAAGCCAAAGAGGAGTTTGAAGAAAGGCTTGCCAAAAACTCCAAAGGTAATAACAAAATGTTTTTTAAATACATCAGAAGCAGGAAGCCTGCTAAACAACCAGTGGGGCCCCTTGATGATCGAGATACAAAAGGAGCGCTTAAAGACGATAAAGTCATTGTGGAGAAACTAAATGAATTCTTTGCTTCAGTCTTCACGGCTGAGGATGTTAGGGAGATTCCCAAACCTGAGCCGGCTTTTGTAGGTGACAAATCTGAGGAACTGTCACAGACTGAAGTGTCACTAGAGGAGGTTTTGGAATTAATTGATAAACTCAACTTTAACAAGTCACCGGGACAAGATGGCATTCACCCAAGAGTTCTGAAAGAACTCAAATGTGAAGTTGCGGAACTATTAACTAAGGTTTGTAACCTGTCCTTTAAATCGGCTTTGGTACCCAATGAGTGGAAGTTAGCTAATGTAATGCCAATATTTAAAAAGGGCTCTAGAGGTGATCCCGACAATTACAGACCGGTAAGTCTAACATTGGTACCAGGCAAATTAGTCGAAACAATAGTTAAGAATAAAATTGTCAGACACATAGAAAAACATAAACTGTTGAGCAATAGTCAACATGGTTTCTGTAAAGGGAAATCGTGTCTTCCTAATCTATTAGAGTTCTTTGAAGGGGTCAACAAACTAGTGGACAAGGGGGATCCAGTGGACATAGTGTATTTAGATTTCCAGAAAGCCTTTGACAAGGTCCCTCACCAAAGGCTGTTACGTAAATTAAGCTGTCATGGGATAAAAGGGAAGGTCCTGTCATGAATTGAGAACTGGTTAAAAGACAGGGAACAAAGGGTAGGAATTAATGGTAAATTCTCAGAATGGAGAGGGGTAACTAGTGGTGTTCCCCAAGGGTCAGTCCTAAGACCAATCCTATTCAATTTATTAATAAATGATCTGGACAAAGGGATAAACAGTGAGGTGCAAAGTTTGCAGATGATACTAAACTACTCAAGATAGTTAAGACCAAAGCAGATTGTGAAGAACTTCAAAAAGATCTCACAAAACTAAGTGATTGGGCAACAAAATGGCAAATGAAATTCAATGTGGATAAATGTAAAGTAATGCACATTGGAAAAAATAATCCCAACTATACATACAATATGATGGGGGCTAATTTAGCTACAACGAGTCAGGAAAAAGATCTTGGCGTCATCGTGGATAGTTCTCTGAAGATGTCCACGCAGTGCGCAGAGGCGGTCAAAAAAGCAAACAGGATGTTAGGAATAATTAAAAAGGGGATAGAGAATAAGAATGAGAATATATTATTGCTCTTATATAAATCCATGGTACGCCCACATCTCGAATACTGTGTACAGATGTGGTCTCCTCACCTCAAAAAAGATATTCTAGCACTAGAAAAGGTTCAGAAAAGGGCAACTAAAATGATTAGGGGTTTGGAGTGGGTCCCATATGAGGAAAGATTAAAGAGGCTAGGCCTCTTCATCTTGGAAAAGAGGAGACTAAGGGGGGATATGATAGAGGTATATAAAATCATGAGTGATGTGGAGGAAGTGGATAAGGAAAAGTTATTTACTTATTCCCATAATACAAGAACTAGGGGTCACCAAATGAAATTAATAGGCAGCAGGTTTAAAACAAATAACAGGAAGTTCTTCTTCACACAGCGCACAGTCAACTTGTGAAACTCCTTGCCTGAGGAGGTTGTGAAGGCTGGGACTATAACATTGTTTAAAAGGGAACTGGATAAATTCATGGTGGCTAAGTCCATAAATGGCTATTAGCCAGGAAGGGTAAAGAATGGTGTCCCTATCCTCTGTTCATCAGAGGATGGAGATGGATGGCAGGAGAGAGATCAGTTGATCATTGCCTGTTAGCTTCACTCCCTCTGGGGCACCTGGCATTGGCCTCTGTCGGTAGACAGATACTGGGCTAGATGGACCTTTGGTCTGACCCGGTACGGCCGTTCTTATGTTCTTATGTCCTTCGCATGGCTTAGTAAATTGTCTTCTCGCCAGTGCCAGCATCACATATTCCATTTTAAATGCCTTGTGATTTTTGTTATATTTCAAAAGCATATTCTTAGGTAATGGCTGGACTTGTGGGCACCTGAACGCGTGCCCGGAAGAAAGGGATTTGATTGAATCCCTGGAGGCCTGGGCCAATGCTGTGCTATTTTAAATCCCATTGGAGGGAGGCCACAAAGCGTCAAAGTATCACCTGACTTCCCTTCAAGGGAAATGCACGCAGGGCAACCAGCAGCTAACACTGTCACTTGTGGGGGGGAAGGACACACTCCCTTCCACTGCCACAAGATAGCAATTGCAACTGGAAGTGGGCTGTTTTATGTGTAGCCAATTGCGCTAAGCACCTCTTAGCCAAGGACTCCAGGTGCTTCTTCCTGAACATGAATACAAGGCTGAAGATACCCTCCTGGGGCAGAAGTATTTGCATTCTGCTGGTGGGTAAACTGAGGCACAGTGCAGTTTAAAAACTTGCCCGTATATTTGAGTAGGTGGCACAGCTAGGAATGGAGCACACAAATTGTGCCTCTCAGTCCCTTGCACTAACCACTAGAAACCTCAATGTTCCCTGTCAAAAGATCTTCATAATTAATGAGCCCGTCTCTCTTGGCAAACTGTCCCCATGCATTCTCTCACTCCTCCCATGCAAGTCAGTCACATTCATGGGCATGTTTGTTTCTATGTCAACATAACCACTCACCCTCCCATCCAAGAGGGATCTACCACAGAGGCATAATTACAGCATATACAGAAATGGCTCTTCATATGGCATTCCAACAGAGCAAGGCATTCAGCTGCACTGAACTCAGCTTGTAAACCCTGTTGAATCACAATTTCTCATAGACTTCTAATTGGATCAGCTTGGCTTGCTGTGAGTGTTTCTGCTTTTATCAGTCTGACACCATTGATTGGATTTGCTTACTGCTAAAGGGCCAGATTCATTCCAGCTAACCCTTTGTGGGGTTACACCAGGAATAAATTTGGCTCAGTGTTTGTAGGTGTTTCATAGAACGGGCTTTCCATAGATTTACACTGTGATTGACTCTTACTGCACAGCCCATGCAGCTTTCCTATTAACTAGCTTTGTGTCTGGATTGGCTCACTACCGACTGGTCGGATGTAATTTACGTTGTGATGAGATTGGCATTAGGACCTTTGTTTTCCCCTCTCCCTTCAGAGATCAGATTTATTGCATATTCAGGGCTGACTTTCCAATGTTCGTCCTTTCCCTCCACCCTCAAGAAGAAGGAAACTCTTCATTGCTCCTTGCATCATGTCATATACTCCTTCTTGGGATGATTTCTTTGGGGCAGGGAATGTGTCCTTGTTCTCTGTATAAAGTTCCAGACACACCTATTACCCTATGGACCCAAAGTAATAGTGTCGTTTGGTGTGTGCTAGGGCTGAAAAATTTCAAAGCTGCCTAAGGGATTTGGACACCAGATTCCCATTAAGATGAATGAATGAATCCAAATCTCCTCCATGGCTTTGAAAATCCCATCCTAGATTGACCAATTTATAACTTGCTGGCAACAATTTTTATAAAATGTTTTTTCCCCAGAAAAGGAAGAAGGAAATTTATATAAATTTGGGGGGATTTTTTTTTTTTTTTTTTTTTTTGCTATGGCATGTCTATATAGCGCTGGCATGTGTGCAAGATAAGCAAGGCTGGGTTTCGAAACAAAACAATGCACAGCTAAATGGTCTTTGAGCAGTGTGTAAATTGTTCTACCCGGCACCTCTAGCCTTGGCAGTTCATAGCCTCGACACCTCTGGGCTTGCTGCATCAGTTAGGAAAGTCAAAAAACTGCTTGAGTCCCAGCACCTCTTTCATTACAAATTAAGCACTGTCTCTGAACCAGTCAGCTGGGTTCAGCTTGGGAAGACTTTCAGGGAGCCCAACAGGAAAAGAGCAACCATCCAGCATGTGTGCAGCATACATCCCAGCACCACAGATGCAGTGTACTGTCCTGGAGGCCCCAGACGCTCCCAAGCCACCCTTGAACCTATTAAGCCGGCCCCAGTGGCAGTGTGGGAGCCCAAATCCGGGTAACCATTCAGCTGTCCTAGTGATGATGTGAGAGTACCTGGTAGCGACAGCAACTCTCTCCCATTCTGCCCACCACAGTGCGCTGACGATAACTGGATGGAGAGTAGGCAGCACTGTTCACGTAGGATTGTTGCTATTCAGTTGGTGGAAGGGTGCATCCCAGATAGCCCTGAACAGCAGCAAGGGTGGCATTTGCTGTATCTTGGTGATCAGTTTGTTGGCTGCATTCTGAGTCCAAATGTTAGATGGAGGAATATTTGCTGGGACTGGTAACCATACAAGTTTTGTTGGCTTCCGTGAACCTGTGATAATTATCATGATGCGACTAAACTGGTTGTTTACTGGTTTAGTATGGGCAGTGTTTGTCCAGCCTGGGGCATGGTATTCGCCAGCTGAGTAGCAGAGACTGAACCCCGAACGATACATTGTTTGCACGTTACGCCCCCAGGTGAACCCTCCCAGTTTGTTCAGGAAACAGTTTTGAGCTCCTTTAGTGAATGCGTGTGTGCAATCTAGGCTGACCCTGACTGACTTTGGCCCTTGTCCAACTGCTGGCCATTCAAAATGATGTTACGTTCCAGTTGGCTCTGAGCATCGTGTAAGTGGAAACACATTGACCCAGTCTTTGATGTACTTGGTTGCAATCCCCATTTCTTGCAATGGTCACGTATGGTAGCCATCTTACTATTCAGGCCTTCTTCAATATTTTGGAAGGCATGGTCCCTTGAGGCAAGGCACCTATCCTTGCCATTCTTGAAGCATCTGCAGATGGTGTTCAGGAGGTCATTGGTGAATACTTGAAATACAGTTGGTTCCAGCACCGTTACTTGTGGGAGTCTGTTCTGCTGGAATTGCCAGCGGCTAGTTTTATAGCCCAGAGCCACCAGAAAACATCTACCTTGGAGCCTCAGCTCATTGCCATCTTGCCATGACAACCCATCTAGGACGACCTGTGGTATCCCAAACAAATGGAAGACACAGCAGGTAGGGTTACACTGGTCTACAATTTTTGAGAAGTCGTCTGCTTCAGAGATAAAATGTGATATTTATTATGTATTTTGATGTGCTGAATTCAAATATGACAATTAAAACAACTGATTGGCTACTGTTTCTAAGATATTTAAGTTTTTACATTTTATGTCTATGTATATTGTGTAGATAGTAGAGTTTTAATCATAAATTGTAAACTTAGGTCTTTTCATGTGTTTATGGTTGCTTTACATGATAATATTTCACCTGTCCTGTTTATGTAAAACACTTTAAAAATCAGCAAAAGGGTTATATAAATAAAATTTATTATGAAACAAAAGGCAAAAAACTATTATGTACATAGTTTAGTCCTATTCACTGTCTACTCGGCGCTTCTTGGCTTGTCTCTTGTATTCATTAAATGGAGCATCTCTTATCACTGTCCAGCAATAGTCTGCAAGCATTGATGGGCTCCATTTGCCCTGATAGCCTGCCAGGAGATTCCACTGCTGTAGTCTGGAGCCCAACAACTCTGCCTTACTCTTAGGTGGTTCCAAATCCCTGACAAGGTCATTCAGTTCACCTTGTGTTGTGAGGTGTGGTTCAGAGGAGGAGGATGGGAGAAAATGTGGGTCCTGTGACATTGATGGTTCAGGACCAGAAGTTTCATCCTCTTCCTCATCTGACTCAAGTGAGAATGATTCTGGTGCATCAGGAACTGGCAGACCTTCTCCGTGGGGTACTGGGCGTATAGCTGATAGAATGTTTGGATAATGCACAGTCCACTTTTTCTTCTTTGACACACCTTTCCCAACTGGAGGCACCATGCAGAAGTAACAATTGCTGGTATGATCTGTTGGCTCTCTCCAAATCATTGGCACTGCAAAAGGCATAGATTTCCTTTTCCTGTTCAACCACTGGTGAAGATTTGTTGCACAAGTGTTGCAGCATATGTGTGGGGCCCACCTCTTGTCCTGATCTCCAATTTTGCAGCCAAAATAAAGGTGATAGGCTTTCTTAACCATAGTGGTTATACTGCGCTTTTGTGAGGCAAAAGTCACTTCACCACAAACATAGCAGAAGTTATCTGCACTGTTCACACAAGTACGAGGCATCTCTGCTCACTTTGGCTAAACAGAAATGTGTCCCTTTGCAAAATCAACACTGACAAATAAGAGAGCATGACACTGTATAATTTCTAGAGCTGATCTAGGGCAATTTGTTCAGCAGAGTGATGTAAGCTTCCTTATGATTGCATCATCCATGACTTCTAGGAATAACATGATGCAATTCATGTCATGTATGATGCAATACCAGCTTCAGATTGCATCATTCATTGTTTTGCCTAAAAAGTAAGTACTGTCCAAACCCAGTCATAGATTTATTCATAGATCTAGTCAAAGATGTATTTTAGTCATTTCTAGTTTAAACTGAGATCCTGTCCCTTTATAAGTCACTTACCCTCCGCCATTCCCAAGTCACGGGTCGTATATACTGACCCAATAGCATATCTTGAAAACTAGAGCCAATCAACAATTTTAAGCATCATTTTCGTTCTCAGTGATGCAGAATTAGTAAAGTTGGACTACATTTATTTCAGAAGCATTTTGGCTGTAGAGCAGTGTTATCAGTCCAGCTAAGGAAAACAAGACCAAATGCAGCTTCAGCCCACTCCATAAATAGGCGTGTGTTTATATATATATATATAATGTCATTCAAACATATTGTAGGGGGAATGAAAGGAAGAATTCAGATTATAAGACAAGTCTTTACACTACTAGTCAAAACACAGTCAGTCCTTGATGGTTCAGTGCACTCAATTTGTACACAAGGACAACCCTAACTTACCACTTACATGCAAGACAACTCTTCCATTTCCCTTTGCTCCAAGCCTCTTCTATTCCTCCTCTTCTACTTGGAATTCTGTGGAAACTGTGAGAGACTGTCTTCTCTGCAGAGAAGACCTGAGTGATTGGCTCCTGGTCTGGGCACTGGGTTAGCCTGGGTGTGAGCAGCCACACTGCAAAAGCCTACCCAGGTTACTGTGTCCGCACTGGGGCTGCACTCACCCATGCATGTCGCTAGGACTTCTGGGGGTACAGCCCATGGTTATTTGTGCGGGAGGAGGCTGAGCCCTTCTGTGGGTATGTCACCACTGCAAACAAACCAACCAACCAACAACCCCATGCCAGTGAGCCTCAGAACCCGGATCTGCAAACTCAGAGGGCTCATGTTACAGCACTAAATATACTGGGTAGAAGTTCCCACTTGGGTTCTGAAGCCTGGTGATAGAGTGGGTCTCAGAGCCTGAGCTCTAAGCCAAGCGGGAACATTTATGTGGCTATTTTTAGTGCTGTATCGTGTGAGACCCCCAAGCCTGAGTCTGCAGACCCAGGCTCTGAGCCTCACTGCTGTCAGGTGTTTGAGGTTTTATTCCAGCAGTGTCGATGTACCCTATGATTCTTTCCCAGTAAATTGTGGGAAAACTTGTCTGTCCTTCTTGGTATGCAGGGGAATCATGGGAAGGCACTAGAGGACTATCAGCACTCCAGTGGTTTAGTCTGTGTCTACACAGCAAAGTGAGTGGCTACTAGCCTGAGTGAAAGCTGCACTCCAGCCCAGGTGGCTAGCCCAAGCTGCTGCCCATGCTTCAATGGCCACACTGCTATTTTTAGTGTGCTAGCTTGATCTGAGCTATCCACTCTGGGAATCGCCCCCTCCCCTGGCTGCAGGCGTCCTCCTCTCTACGGCCCTGCTCCAAAGCCTGTGGAAGCCAGTGCCCTCTGTTCCGGATGAACCAACCATGCTTCCATTCCAGTCAACAGCAAAACTCCCATTGACTTCAATGGGAGAAGCGCTTCTCTGTCTGGCCTGCATTCACTCTGTACTCTTTGAGGCTTGGGCCCACTAGGCTCTATCTCTTAGGGTTTTATCCTGCCCCCCGACACCACAATATCTGAGCACCTCCCATATTAACCTGTTTAGCAATTGCTGAGGCCATAGCAGGTTCCATGGGGTCTCTGGTTGGGATGCCCACATAACACCCACCTCACTTCACGCAGCTGATGGATCTTTTTTATTCTTTTATTTTATTTCCATCTGTAACTGTTGTATTAGCAAACCAAGCTGAGTAAAAGCATCTCTCAGCCACTGCGCTGGAGCCAGTTCTCTTTATAGACATAAGAACGGCCATACAGGATCAGACCAAAGGTCCATCTAGCCCAGTATCCGGTCTTCCAACAGTGGCCAATGCCAGATGGCCCAGAGGGAATGAACCTCTCAAGGTTGACTGTGTGTTGGATGAAAAACTACTTCCTTTAATATGGCCTTCATCTCCCTAATACAGAAAAAAATGACTACTTAAAAAAAATTACAGACAAGGTATCTGGTAGCCTATGACAGGAATTAAATGGGGGGGAATGAAGGGATTGCCTAGACTGTCCCCTTCATTTCCACATGCTCTAACCACCCTGTCTCTCCTAACTTCAGTTCTCTGCTCCAAACCCCCTTCCCATCACTAATCTCTGCCCTGGGGCTCGCTGGCCCTTTATTAATTTTAAAACAAACACAGCCAATTAAAAAACCCTCATGAAACAGAAAATAAATCATCCCAAGTCCTTGTCAATAATGCTCTCCCAAGGGCAGGTTTGTCTTTCCCTTTGCTGTGTGTTGTCTTTTCTACATCCCACACCATGACCAGCTGTCGTTTCTTACCCCTTATCCACCGAGGGCCAAAGTTTTCCAGTCACCTCCTTGATTTATTACTATTTCTATGATAGTAGCACCTGAAAGGCCTATGGGGCATCAGGGATACATTGTGCTAGACACTGTCCACCTACACTAAAAGACAGTTCTTGCCCCCAATGCTTACAATCTTTTATGTATGGGTCACATTGGGACCCTCTGGGACCCAAGACCATAACGGGTCTTAAAAAAAGAACTAGATAAATTCATGGAGGATAGATCCATTAATGGTTAGTAGCCAGGATGGGCAGGAATGGTGTCCCTAGTCTGTTTGCCAGAAGCTGGGAATGAGCAACAGGGATGGACCACTTGATGATTCCCTGTTCTGTTCATTCCCTCTGAAGCACCTGGCACTGGCCACAGTTGGTAGACAGGATACTGGGCTAGAGGGACCTTTGGTCTGACCCAGTAGGGCCTTTCTTATATGTTCTTAATGGCTGGAAGTTGGACGCAAGACAAAACCAGACAGGAAATAAGGGATATATTTTTAACAGTGAAAGTAATTAACCCGTGGACCTGGCGGATTCTCCACAGCAGACAATTTTTACATCAAGACTGCCTGTTTTTCTAAAGGATCTGCTCTAGGAGTTATTTGGGGAAAGTTCTCTGGCCTGGACAATACAGGAGGCCAGATTATATCAGTGGTTCCCCACTTGTGGGCTGTGGACCTGTGAGGGTGGGGAGGGCACAGACTACGTCTAAGATCTCCAAAGGAGTCTGCACCTCCATTTAAAATTTGGGGGGAGGGGGATCTGCAAATGAAAAAAAGGTTGAAAACCACTGGATGAGATGGTCCTTTCTGGCCTTGGAGTGGGCAAACCCCTGGCCTGCAGCAGGGCCTAAGGAGAGTAGGTAGGCGGGACTTGGATGGACTTCTCCCCAGGCAATGATCTCCTATTACTTCCATGGACAGGCAAGGGCAGCTCTAGACATTTCACCGCCCCAAGGATGGCGGCATGCCGTGGGGGGCACTCTGCTGGTTGCCAGTCCCCTGGCTCCGGTGGACCTCCCACAGGCGTGGGACCAGGGGACCCTCCACAGGCATGCCACCCTCCTGGCGACTGGCAGAGTGCTCCCCACAGCTTGCCGCCCCAAGCACGTGCTTGGCGTGCTGGGGCCTTGGGCCACCCCTGTGGACAGGGCCACCTGCCCCAGGGATGCTGGCTGAGCTATGACTCTGCTGCCCTGTACCCAAAGGGTTATTCAGGACAGAGTTTAGAGGGAGGGCGGGTTATTCCAATATCTCCCCTGCTCCCCAGATCTCTAGGTGCAGAGTATTGCGGCGGGTGAGGAGGGAGGTGAGGCCACTCCCTGGGCAGGCAGGTAACTCATCCCTAGGGAGGAGGGTGTGGGGGGGTCGGTGGGCAGGAAGCATAAGACAGGTGGGCAGCTCCCTGCCCGGGGGCCCTGTCTCCCAGCGCTAGAAGCTCCCCGCGGGCACCCCTGGCACCCCGCAGGGAGCCGCGGGCCGGAGCCCTTACCCAGGCGGGCAGAACAGCCCCCGCCCCCTCCCCGCGGCAGCCACCCCCAGCCGAGGCCGCTTTAAAAGCCAAAGCTCCCCCCACCGCCCAGCCACTGTACGGCACCGGCAGCCGGGCGAGCCGGAGCGTCTCCCCGGAGCCGGGGCCGCCGCTTGACCATGCGCCCCTCCGCGGCTTGGCTGCTGCTCCTCGCCCTGCCCGCCTGCCTGGCTGCGCCCCCCCCGGCCCGTCTACACCAACCACTGGGCAGTGCAGGTGCTGGGCGGGCCGGGCGAGGCAGCCAGGTTGGCCTCCGCCTACGGCTACGTGAACCTGGGACAGGTAAGCGCCCGGCGCCCCCTTTGCTGCCAACTTTGGGCGGGTGGGGAGAGAGGGCGGGCGGCTTGTCCCCAGTGGCCGGGGCGGCTCTGCCCCTTTGCCCTGCCCGCGGGCACCGGAGCTCGGTGCCCAGGAGCCAGTCGCTGGCTGTGCCCGAGCGCGCAGCGCTTCCAACTTTCTCTCCGTGGCTCCGCAGCGCTGCGTCCCCGTGCGCCCCGGGGCCGGGGCCAGTGCGCAGAGCGCAGGGGCTTGGGAGCCCAGCCCGCGGGCTGAGCCGGGCAGGTCCCCGGGGCGGGCAGGGAAGTTGTTGCGAGGCTGCGGGGGGTTTAAACAGGTGGTGTACTCTGGCCGCAGGGCCGGCCGGCCCCTTCTCGAGTCTCACTGCTGGCAAAGGCTTCGTCCCGAGCGGGCACCTGGAAGTTTAAAAGTCCAGCTAGAGCTAAGGGGCGAGAGAAGTGCCGAAAAGGCAGCAGAGGTTCCCCCCAGCTTGGACGCTTGAAGTCAGAGCCTGGCCCCACTGAAGTTTTGCGATTGATTTCGGGGGGGGAGGGCGGCAGGATCAGGCCCTGCTGACCCCGGTCTCTCTCTGGTCTTGCTCGCACCATCTCTGCAGATCAGCGGATCCTTCCTTGTAAGCGACTGTTCCCAAGTTCAGGTCTGCTGGGCGCCTTTTCCTCTAGGCAGGCTGGCGGCTGGAGCGTTTTCCTCTGATTAATCTCCAGCAACGCCTCGCTTTATTTAACGTTCATGGTTAAAAATGTGCGCTAGTCGAGACGTGAAAACAGATGTACAAAATGGGCAATTAGTTCCCTAAATCCAGGGGAGGCAGCGATGTGGAAAGGAATCAATATTGAATTTTTTGCAGCGCCAGACGTGCCCGTATCAATTTAAACAGGTTTATGAAGCCGCGCGTATTTTTTCATGCCCACTTCGTGCCTGCACTAGACTGAGTTTTGGTTTGGGTCTGTAGCTTAGGGAGAACTTGAAGTTTGATTCAGCTCTGTTAACGCTTGTAATGGCTTGAACTAACTTTTTAAGACTGTTAGTAGCAATTCTGAAATGATCTCAGGAGTAGGGTTTTTTTCTATAGTAGTGGTTGCTTGGTGTGGGTAGCAGTAGGACTGGAATTAATAGAGTTTAACAGGCATAGCAAATCTATGGAAAACACCCAGCTCTTCTCCAGATGGGTCTTGTACATTTCAGGTACAGAGCAAAATATGTGAGAACATATTCTTGGGAGGGGGAAAAGCTTGTAACTAATCAAGGGGGCTAGTGCAAAGCGCCACCCATGTTATTTTTTGTAGGTAAACATTGAAGATCTTTAGGGTTTAGAAGAGATGGCTAAATCCAAAGTGAACAAAGCCCCCTTGCAATTAGCAATGGATGATGTGGAGGTTTGTGGTGCACACAGTTAGTGATTATGAGATTGTAATGTATAGTCTCCTGATGAGCTTAAAAAGAGAAAGATGTGGTTAAAGAATGTATGCAAAGTACAGCCATAAAGGATCAAATCAAGTTACAGATAAACTCATTTTGTAATTCAAACCACAGAACCATGCCGTGTTTAAATGTAGTTGTGTTGTTATCCATGCAGAAACCAGTAAAGTGTGGTGCTGCTTAATCCAAATAGAATTTTCTTTGTGTTATAACTCCTGTCTTGATACTGGGAATGTTTGCTGTTCTGTAAAAGTAATTTTGATCACTTGAATTTATATTGGTGGATTTAACAAATTTTTGACTTGGCTGGCTGTAGTTTATCTAAAATCTAGCAGAATATTATCAACTTTTGCCATAAATCCCTCGAAGCACTTCTGTGGCTTACATTTTACTTTCCTCACACAACTTTTTGTCTCAAAACTTCATAAATCTTCTTCTTTAAACATTCCTCGGGGTTTCATCCTGAGTTTGGTGCTTTCCTTGATTGCTTACAGGCTGCCTGCTCAGTGCTTTCCCAGTTCAGTACTTCTCTGTCCAAGTGGCAATGCAATGTGTCTGGGTGCTAAAAGTATCTCCTGGACGGCACTATAAATTATAATCCAATTCGACATGTTCCATTTTTAGTATCATTAAATAACTAACATTGAAGTATAAACACAAACTACCAGATCAAGATTCCTGCAGTGTCCTCATCTGAGATCTGTGGTGCTTTTGTGTGGCCACAAAGGCTCTGCCTAAATCCTACAACTCCTGTGTGTGGCCCCAAACCTGTCTTTGTAGGCTGAAATATCGTGCAGATGAGGTACCCAATACCTGAATGATCCAGATGCATAGATTATAAAGCCAGAAGGGATCATTGTGATCATCTGGTCTGACCTTCTGTATAACACTAGCCGTCAGACTTCCTAAATTAATTCCTGTTTGAACTACAGATTGATTTAATAATTGTCAGTGAGAGAGAATCCACTATGACCCTGGTAAAATGTTTCATTAGTTACTTACCTTCACTATGGAAAAAAAATGCACTTTATTTCCATTCCTAATTTGTCTATCTTCAAGTCCCAGCTATTGGGTCTTAGGGTATGGCTACACTTACAGTTTTGCAGCGCTGGTAGTTACAGCTGTGTTCGTACAGCTGTGTAGGGCCAGCACTGCAGTGTGGCCGCACTAACAGCAACCAGCGCTGCAGTGTGGCCACATTTACAGCACTTGCCGCGCTGTTGGGAGTGGTGCATTGTGGGCAGCTATCCCACAGAGCACCTCATCCCATTTTGGCGCTGTGGCTTGTGGAAAGGGGAAGGAAGTGTGCGGGTCTTTCCGCTTCCTGTTCCAACGCCCCGTGGTGCTTTGCTGCACACTCCGAGCAGTTTGGCGGCATTGTGAGTCTGCAGCGCGATTTCTGAGATTTCTGTTACAAATGGAGCCTGAGCTGCTGAGGACCTTGCTGATGAATGTTGCCAGCACATCACGCATGGCAGTGGAGCTATTCCTTCAGCTGCAAAGTGACAGTGAGGAGTCAGACGATGATATTGAAACGCCTGACGCTCAAGACACTCAATTGCTTGTGGCAGTAACAGATGTGCTCAGCACCGTGGAACGGCGCCTTTGGGCTTGGGAAACCAGCACTCAGTGGTGGGATCACATCGTCCTGCAAGCATGGGATGATGAGCAGTGGCTGCAGAACTTTCGGATGAGAAAAGCCACTTTCATGTCACTGTGTGCTGAGCTCGCCTCTACCCTGCGGCGCAGGGACACGAGATTGAGAGCTGCCCTGCCAGTGGAGAAGCGGGTGGCTATTGCAATCTGGAAGCTGGCAACTCCAGACAGCTACCGATCGGTGGCGAACCAGTTTGGAGTGGGAAAGTCCACCGTTGGAATGGTGCTGATGCAAGTTTGCACAGCCATTAATCGCACCCTGTTAAGAAGAACTGTGACTCTGGGGAACGTGCAGGACATTGTGGATGGCTTTGCAGAAATGGGGTTCCCTAACTGTGGAGGGGCAATAGATGGGACGCATATTCCTATTCTGTCACCACCCCACCTGGCATCAGAGTACGTTAATCGCAAGGGGTATTTCTCCGTGGTTCTGCAAGCGCTTGTGGATCACCGTGGGCGTTTCACTGACATTTACTCAGGATGGCCTGGAAAGGTGCACGATGCACGCATCTTTCGGAACAGTGCCCTGTTCAGGAGGCTGAGGGCCGGGACTTTTTTCCCAGACCGCAAGATCACAGTAGGGGACATCGAAATGCACACTGTGATCCTTGGAGACCCCGCTTACCCCTTAATGCCATGGTTCATGAAGCCGTATACAGGGAAGCTTGACAGGAGCAAGGACCGGTTCAACTACAGGCTGAGCCGGTGCAGAATGACTGTGGAGTGTGCTTTTGGCCGTTTGAAAGCCCGCTGGAGGTGTCTTTATGGGAAGCTAGATTTGGGGGAAAGCAGCGTATCCGCTGTTATATCCGCGTGCTGTACCCTCCATGATATTTGTGAAGGGAAGGGTGAAAGATTCAGTGAGGAATGGACCTCCGAGGTTCGACGCCTAGAGGATGAATTTTCACAGCCAGAGAGCAGGGCTACTAGGGAGGCCCAGGAAAGGGCTTCAAGGATTAGGGATGCTTTAAGGGAGCAATTTGATTCCTAGAGCCAACAGTAATGTTTGGTGCCTTTGCTGTGCTTTGTTCTACCTTGGGGTACA
Organism: Gopherus flavomarginatus; assembly: GCF_025201925.1. Classification (NCBI taxonomy): domain Eukaryota; kingdom Metazoa; phylum Chordata; order Testudines; family Testudinidae; genus Gopherus; species Gopherus flavomarginatus. Next base: position 85,370,707 of record NC_066625.1, on the reverse strand, counting down.
ATATTTACCACTTCCTGCAATAATAAAACGTATTGTAAAAGCCATAAAATCCTTTATTCAAAGTACAGTACATAAAAGGCCAGGGGGGTTAGGGTGGTGGACTGTACATTCAGAGGTTTGAATATGTCCTGTTTTGATTACTGTTCAATGTCTGCTGCACTTCAGGATTACTATGCTGCAGGGTAATGGGGGTGGAGTGCACAGGGTAAGAATTATAGTTATCAGGGCTGGTAGGTGATCGTACAGGTGTTGGGGGCAGCTGGGGGTAATAAGAAACTGGCTGCTGGAGAAAGGTGTTTTGTGCAAATAATGGGGAACAAGAAAGAGAGCTTTGGGAGGGCCATGGGTTACCATGGTACATATCTGCCTGCATGGCTACGAGAGACTTGAAAGAGTCAGTTTGGCGAGCCAGGAGGCTTATCATCTGCTTTGAGGTTTTTTTGATTGCCAGTTCCTTTCTCCTGCTTTCTGTTTGCCTCCAGTCATACATTTTCTCTCTCCATTCATACATTTTCTCTCTCCATTCCTGCGTCTTCCTACTTTCTCTGTTGTAGTGATTCATAACTGCTTTGATCAATTCTTCTTTTGATTTTCTGGGATTTCTTCTCAAGTTCTGCAAGCGACGTGAGGCCGGTGATCCGTCTGCATTCGTCAAGGTCACTAGAAAAAACAAAGATAGAACCATGTAATACACAGAGGCTACATTGTTTATTATCACACAGTGAAGGAGTTTTTAGACTTTTTGTAGCATCCTTCCCACATACCTCACATAACACAGAGAGGCCAGGGAAGCTAAGTCATGGCGAGCAATGGGGTGAGTGTTTCTGCCCCGAGTGCACCTGGGAGGGGGAATTGACCGATCGGTCACTGGGGTTTATCTGCACTAGGTACAGGAGGTAGCTGGTGTCCTGCACAGGGGACAGTAGTGAACAGGAAGGTGGCGAGCTGCTGGCGGGGGGGGGGGTGTCCGCGTAACTGCCGGCCTGCTGGTGAGGGGGGGAGGGAAACGCACAGCTGTGCTGGCTGCCTGCTGGGAAGGGTGGGGGAACACCGGAGCGCACCGCAGGGCTGGGTGCCTGCTGGGAGGGGGAAGACCGGAGCGCACCGCGGGGCTAGCTACGTGCTGGGAAGGGGGGGGGAAGACCGGAGCGCACCGCGGGGCTGGATGCCTGCTGGGAAGGGTGAGGGAACACCGGAGCGCACCGCGGGGCTAGCTATGTGCTGGGAAGGGGGAGGGGAAGACCGGAGTGCACCGCGGGGCTGGATGCCTGCTGGGAGGGGGGTGGGGGAAGACCGGAGCGCACCGCGGGGCTAGCTACGTGCTGCGGGGGGGGAAGACCGGAGCGCACCGCGGGGCTAGCTATGTGCTGGGAAGGGGGGGGGAAGACCGGAGCGCACTGCGGAGCTAGCTACGTGCTGGGAAGGGGGGGTTGAAGACCGGAGCGCACCGCGGGGCTGGATGCCTGCTGGGAAGGGGGAGCGGAGACCGGAACGCACCGCGGGGCTGGCTGCCTGCTGGGAAGTGGGGGGGGGGGAAGACCGGAGCGCACCGCGGGGCTGGCTGCCTGCTGGGAAGTGGGGGGGGGGGAAGACCGGAGCGCACCGCGGGGCTGGCTGCCTGCTGGGAAGGGGGGGGGAAGACCGGAGCGCACCGCGGGGCTGGATGCCTGCTGGGAAGGGGGAGGGGAGACTGGAACGCACTGGGGGGTGGGGGGACCGCGAACCTGGCGTCCTGCACTCAAGTATCCCTAAATTCTCAACAGGGTTTCCTACTGCCAGATATATCACTGCTGCGTGTTACCTGGGAAGAGAGGGAGGGTCTTCTACAGCAATGTGGATTCTGCCCTGGCCCCTATGCAGCTTGCCTGTGTGCAGCCATGGTCCCCCCACCCCTCGCTGCACAGTGGATCGGACGAGTTAGCCTGACCGGGACAAGGACCACGGTGGCTCTCCCGATAAACTTGAGAAAGCACATTGCGCACGCTCTGGCTGCAACTTTTCAAGAGATTACCGAGGCAGTTTACAGAGACGTGATAGAGCAAATCAATGGGCTATTCCACGTTTAGGCATGCATGCAGGCAGCCATAACCCAAACCCTCCTCTCCCAAAACATAAAAATCTGCTTACCCCGAGCACGCTCCTCAGTTTCTTCCTCACCAGCAACTTCCAGCTGCTGCGACTGGCTAGCCTCCTCCTGGCTTGAGAAGAGCTCCTGGCTGCATGCCTCCTGGGACTCTGGGGTGTCTCCCTCCATGCCAGTAGCCTCACTGTCGGCTTCCTCTACACCCTCCCCCACTTCTCCCTGCTCTGAACTCTCCATCGTGGTCCTCGGATTGGCAGTGGGGTCACACCCAAGTATGGCATCCAGCTCCTTGTAAAAACAGCAGGTTGTGGGGGCAGTTCCTGAGCGGCGATTTCCCTCACGGGCTTTGCAGTAAGCACTCCTCAGCTCTTTTATTTTGACCCTGCACTGCAACGCGTCCCGTTCATGGCCCCTTCTCAGCAAGGACTGCTATATCTGCCCATAGGTATCATAATTTCTCCTTCTGGAGCGCAGCTGTGCTTGCACAGCCTCCTCACCCCAAACACTGATGAGGTCCTGCAGCTCGGAATTGTTCCATGCTGGGGCTCGTCTGGGGCATGGAGGCATGGTTGCTGATTGATTGAATGATTGATTGCACTCCACACCTGGCTGAGCAAACAGGAAGGGGATTTTTAAAATTCCGAGGGCATTTAAAGGAGGGGTCAGCTGAGCCCAGGGCAGTGGAGTGTGCATGATTACCAGAGAGGCTTCTAAGATATGCTGGGATACCTCCTTATACCCCGGAGGTCAATAAAAGCGCTGGTGGGTGTCCACACTTGCTGACCCGCGCTGGATCACCAGCGCTGGAATCCCTACACCTGAGGCTCAACCAGGGAGTTGCAGCGCTGGCCGTGCTTTGCAAGTGTGGCCACATCCTAAGTTGCAGCGCTGTAACCCCCTCACCAGCGCTGCAACTCTGTAGTGTAGCCAAGCCCTTATACTGTTATAAGCCAGATTGAAGAGCCCTCTGCTGTCAAATGTCTGTTCCCCCTGTAGGTACTCAGACTGTGATCAAGTCACTCCTTAACCTTCTCTTTGATAAACAAAACAGATTGAGCTCAGTGGGGCTTTCACTTTAAAAGGCAGGTTTTCCAATCCTATAATCATTCTTGTGGCTATTCTCTGAACCCTCTCCAATTTTTCAACACTCTTCTCTAATTGTGGACACCAGAACTGGACACAGGAGTCCAGCAGCAGTTCACCAGTGCCGATGTAACCTCCTATTTGATAGTCCCCTCTTTATACGTTCAAGGCTCATGTTAGCCCATTTGGCCACAGCTTCTCATTCGGAGCCCATGTTCAGCCAATTGTTCAACATGAGCCCAAGTCCTTCTCCAAGTCACTGCTTTGTCCCCAGAAGTATGGGGTACATTCTTTGTTCCTAGATGTATAACTACATTTGGCCGTATTAAAATGCACATTGTTTGCCTGTGTCCAGCTTTCCAAGCAATCCAGATCTTCATACTCTGCTCATCTCGATGACAACATTTTCTTAGTAACGTGTAGTGTTAGCATGCCAATGGAGAGTGACCTTACATAAAAATGTGCAGCAATACAAATAGACTCAGAGGGACTGCATTAAGGAGTGGGTCTCAATTTAGCCTTGCATTGGGTGGGTTTAGGCGTTGGGGTGGAGAATGGATCTATCCAAGTTTTGATTCTCAGCTGGGGTTTGCGATGAACTCTAGAGTTGAAACCTGTCCCACCTGAAGTCAGAGAGTTCTGTCATTGACTTGAATGGAGCCAGGATTTCCTCCTGCATTTCCACAGTTAAAGGGACACTCTAAAGGTTAAGAGGACACCAAACTTGACACTGTCTCATCCCACACAAGGCAACTGTACACTTCTTTTCTTAATGATTGTATTCCCACCAGGGGAAAGGCTCATCTCTAGACATTCAGAATTTCAGATTATTTTAATTTGGGATGCTGAAAACTAATTTTTAGATGATCTTCACACTTGTTTAATAGAAGGAGCCCACATGCAGTACAACAGGGATCAGCAACCTTTGGCATGCGGCCCCTCAGGGAAAGCCCTGGCAGGCCATGGTGGTTTGTTTACTTGCAGAGTCCGCAGGTCTAGCCGATCACAGCTCCCACTGGCCGTGGTTCGCCGCTCCAGGCCAACAGGGGCGGTGGGAAGCAGCGTGAGCTGAGGGATGTGCTGGCCACTCTTTCCGCAGCCCCCCGTTGGTCTGGAGTGGCGAACCACAGCCAGTGGGAGCTCTGATCAGCCAAACCTGTGGATGTTGCAGGTGAACAAACCATCCCATCCTGCCAGCAGATTTCCCTGATGGGCCACGTGCCAAAGGTTGCCAATCCCTGCAGTACAAACTTACCCTGTGAGTCATGCCTCCCATAACAATATTTGCAGAATCAAGAGAGTGGACAATATGCGATGCAGCAATATCCAGTGTGCATGGTTGGCAGCGTGACTTAGTCAGTTGCCTTATTTGGAGTTTTGATATACGAGTGAGGTTTTTTATTTTATGCTTTTTTATCCCCAAATTAGGCAGGACTTACAGTTTATACCATCATTCAATCAATGCCAAAAATGGGCAAACCCAGCTTTTCTAGGGCCTAATTCTGTGAGCTTCAGACTTCAGTGAGCTTGCCGGGTGCTCATCTGTTCATGGGAGGTGTAATTAGAACCCAGATGCTACTGTGTCTAAAACACAGATTAACCTTTCTATAGGGCAAGATTCTGCTGGAAGCATTGTCATCACTGTCAGTTAGGCAATTGAAATTCTGAAATGGCCAAATCCTATAAGTTGTATATAAAATTGCTTTGGGGCTTTGAATGTAGTTCTCATAACTACTGTCTTTTCCCTCAATTGAATGGGCCTTGACCAATCAACAATTGGTATGTGGCAGTTTAGGGGGAAAGCCTTTCAGGTCATAACAGTGTGAAATTTTGTATGGAAAATGATGTTCATAGATGGGTCTGGAACCCTAATTTGATTTGTGTTTTAAATGAAACAAATCCTTTAAATAACCAATCAAACATCCTGCTCATTCTTAACACCTGTGACACTCCTCAGCCCCTAACAGGATTCTGTTGGTCCCTGGGAGCGGAGCTTCAGGGATATATTAACTGCTACCCTGGAGCAGCTATGTTGGAACTCTTCTAATACAGCATTTGAGAGAGCGAAGCTAGATTGCCATCTCTTGAGGGCAATACATTTCTGCTCATCTAGTACACGGTGGATGGCACAAACAGGCACTGTTTAGAGACAGGATTGTTTCGTTTTGGCTGCAGAGCATAGCTGGTTGTAGTGGATTTACTTTTGGGACGTACTTACGTATTGTATTTTCTTTGTTTTGCCTGGTGCTCTGACCTTCTTGGTTTGAAGCCCAAAAAAGGAGCCTGGGCCAGAGCCAACTCTATGGAAATGTCTTAATGTTAGAAGTGCTTTTGAATCCATTTTTAAATGACTGCGGTTACAGCAATAGCTGCCGACAGTTGTGCAACTGTAATTAACTTTTGAGTGGCCATATCTTACCTTAGTTTTGTAATAAAGATGGGGGATTCAAATGCCACTGAGAACGCTTCTCCTCTGGGTTGTTTTTGTTTACGCGTGTCATAACCTAGTCCCAGATTTGGACCTTAGCGTCCAAAATATGGGGGTTAGCATGAAAACCTCCAAGTTTAGTTACCAGCTTGGACCTGGTAAAGCTGCCACCACCCAAAAGATTAGAGTGTTTTGGGGACTCTGGTCCCCCCAAAAACTTCCCTGGGGACCCCAAGACCCAAATCCCTTGAGTCTCATAACAAAGGGAAATAAACCTTTTCCCTTCCCCTCTCCAGGTGTTCCTGGAGAGATACACAGAAGCAAACTCCGTGAATCTAAACAGAGGGAGTCCACCCTCTCTATTTCCAGTCCTGGAAACACAAGCACTTCCCTCTTCACCCAGAGGGAATGCAAAGTCAGGCTAGTAAATCTAACACACACAGATTTCCCCCTGACTTCTTCCTCCCACCAATTCCCTGGTGAGCTGCAGACTGAATTCCCTGGAGTTCCCCACTAAAGAAAAACTCCAACAGGTCTTAAAAGAAAGCTTTATATAAAAAGAAAGAAAAATACATAAAAATGGTCTCTCTGTATTAAGGTGACAAATACAGGGTCATTTGCTTAAAAGAATATTGAATAAACAGCCTTATTCAAAAAGAATACAATTCAAAGCACTCCAGCAACTATAGACATGTAAATACAAAAGAAAAAAACTATTTAAGCCCTATTGTTTTTATGATCTCTGTACTCACAACTTGGAAACAGAAGATTAGAAAGCAGGAAATAGAAATCCCCTCATAGCCGAGAGAGAGTCAGGCAGAAGACCAAGAACAAAGGACTCCCACACAAAAAACCCTCCACCCAGATTTGAAAAAGTCTTGTTTCCTGATTGGTCCTCTGGTCAGGTGCTTCAGGTTACTTTTTTTCCAGGTGAAAGACACATTAACCCTTAGCTATCTGTTTATGACAATGCGAACCTCGTAGATTGACAAAGTGATTTTCAGACAGTTCCCGATCAGGGGGTCCAATCGTGGAAACACCAGCAATAGTGTTTATTACTATGATTTCAGGATCGTGCCTTATGTAGCAAGCAGTATGCCCAGGATTAGGCCATTTGACAGCAGACAGGCAAAAAGAGAGAAATGGTGCTGGAGAGTGAGATGTGACCAAAGTCCTGGAGTTTGGCTTGTTCAGAATAGGCACAATCTGGTTGGTTCTAGTTTATTTCCCCTTCCTCCCATTGCATATAGTAACTATTAATTCAAATTACGGAATGCAATAACATTGATCTTAGAGAAGAGCCCTGTTCTACCACCTTTATCATGCTGTGCTAGTCCCTTCCTCTGCAAATAATCTGTCCTCCTGCCGTCATTGGGGCTACTCACGAAATGCTGCTCTCTGGGAGCAAGGGTGGCAAACTGGAGTCTTACGTGGGGCGGCAAAAGCAGAGCAGACCTTGGGGGAACAAGTATTGGGGTGGGAGGAAGAAGTGGGCAGGACAGCGTGACCTGGGATGAGCAGTCTTGCTGAGCTAGGGGTGTGAGAAAAGACTGAATGCAAGCCATATGCCAGTGGGTAGTAAGGATGGGCAGAAAAGAGCTTACGATGCACAGAAATATGACCAAATGGAGAAAAATAAATCAAACAACTCTCATTTACACCAGTGCAATAATGTTAATTCCTCCGGATTCTGTCCTGGGTGCGATCAGAATCAGATGTTAAATTCTGGCTAGAAGAGGGCAGAACTTAAAAATATCACAGACAGTGCTTTTAAGAAGAATATGATGTATGAAGCCAAGACTCTAAAGACTGCTATACATGGCTTTCACTTCTAAGGAATGTTAGTTCATTGTAACTTCAAAAATCACTATTTGTAGTCTGTTATAAAAAACCCTTCATAAGAGAAACAATCTTGGATTCTAACACCATCCAAACCTACTGGAGTATTTTGCAGACCTGGCAGGACGCATAAGGTCCTTAATCCAGTTTCACTAAAACAGGGATGAATATAACTCCTTCAGCTTCTAGCTGTTCACACTTCATAGGATGGAATTGGCAGACACGTGTTTCCATGGAAACCAAGCCATCAATATCCTTACTGTAATAATGATGGCATAGCAAGGAAAGAAACACTTCCTCATTGTTTCCGACTTACTCACTGCAGACATAAACAAGCTGAGCTGGGCAGCACTGACCTGAGACTTTACATCAGGGCTTCATTTACCTCCATTAGCATGAAACTCTGCTTCACATTTTTCTTCGAGTACAAACCCAGGTTGGCTCGAAGTAAACATAAACTCCACTCAAACTTCTGCCACAGTTCCAAATTGCTAATCAATTCAGAAAATTAAAATCGACCCCATGCTTAAATGAGCACCTCCCATGCTGATGAAGCCGCGTCCTTGGCAGAAATATGATGTCAGAGGACTCAAGATCGATAGCTGTGGTAAGTAGTAACTTGCTTAGGGGAAAAAAAAATGAACACTTAAGCATGCTCCTGAAATTCCTATGAGATTCTAGTGATCTATATGGCCAGACACAGCATTCCCGGGCTTTCGGAACAGAGCTCCTGAGGTACATACATTATCCTAGAATAACCTCCTGCCTAGATTAGTACAGCTGTATAACATAATTTTTTTTTTTTAAATGAGCAAGTAAAATGTCATCATCATGCTAATAGTAGACAAGTCAATTTTTGCACTGAGGCTGATAAATTTGGCAGCCTATGCATGACAACCTTGAGAGATGCAATATTTTCTCTCTTTGGAGTACCACATAGATGTGCTTTATAGCTCCCTGCTTTGTGGCAACTCTGATTGTCCTTTGATGCTGATGCTAACGAGGTGTCAGCATTTTTAGTATTGGTTGGTCTCCTTTTCAGTTTGCTATATATTATAATTATGTAGACTGTAGTTTCCTTGTCTCATTCCGAGTTAATGTTCTTGTGACCTAGACATCGTTGAAGATACTGCATTTATGGAATCTTTCAGATACTCTTTTAAAATGGCTATACCAACACCTCCTCATTGGATGTGGAAATCCCTAGCAGGGGCGGCTCTAGGCATTTTGCCGCCCCAAGCATTGCAGGCAGGCTGCGTTCGGCGGCTTGCCTGTGGAGGGTCCGCTGAAGCCATGGGACCAGCGGACCCTCCGCAGGCAAGCCGCCGAAGGCAGCCTGCCTGCCGCCCTCGCGGCAACTGGCAGAGCACCCCCAGTGGCTTGCCGCCCCAGGCACGTGCTTGGCGTGCTGGTGCCTGGAGCCAGCCCTGATCCCTAGACTCCAGATTGCTGGGTTTCTCAACCCACAGCTGCTTTAGCCTTTTGTTTTTGTTTTTAACCATTTAAGATAAATAGTTCAATTACCGGGATTTAGTTTCTCTCCCCATCTAGTTTGTAATTACATCTATACCTGTATGGATTACACAATTATGGTAAACCACATTAAATCATTTGATCATCTAATCTGACCTCCTGTGTATCACAGGCCATAGAATCTTACCCAGTTACCTCTGCATTGAGCAACACCTTGTGTTTGAGTAAAACACATCTTCTAAAAAAGTATCCAGTCTTGATTTGAAGACCTCAAGAGATGGAGACTCCATCACTTCCCTTGGGAATGTGGTAAACATTTGTCGTATTTCTAATTTGAATTTGTCCAGCTTTAAGCTTCGGATCTTGGCTCTTACTCTGCTTTTCTTCACTAAACCGAAGAGCCCTTAGTATCTTCCTGGGCAGGTAATCAGGTCACCTCTCAATCTTCTTCTGATGAGCTAAACAGATTGGGATCTTTAAGTCTTTCTCTGCAAGACACTTTCTCCCTCCCTCACATCACCTTTGTGGCTCTGTTCTAAACTCTCTCCAATTTGTCAACATCCTTTGTACAATGTGGACACCAGAACTGGACACAGGATTCTAGTATCCCTCTCACCATGGCTGTATATGGAGGTAAAAATCACCCCATTTTTCCTTCTTGTGACTCACCGTGTTTAAACATCCAAGGATTGCATTGGTCCATTTTGCTGCAGCATTGCACTGGGAGCGCACACTAAATTATTTGTCTTCTATGACCCCAAAATAGAGCTGGCCAAAAATTTTCCAGCAAAACTATTTTTTTAAATGAAAACTAGGATGTTTGATGAAAAAATGTTATGAAAAATGTCTACTTTCTGTGGGAAGTTTTTGTTTCTTCATTTAAATATTTCATCCAATAACTTCTGGAATTTCACCCAGAACTTGAAAATTTCCATGTGAACTTTTGACAAAAAGTTATCTAATTTCTACAAGGGGGGGAAAAGATTCAGACCAGCTCTACTCCTAAATCCCGTCCCGAGACCCTGCCTCCCAGGCAGTGGCGTAGCCAGGCTTTCAGTGTAGGGGGTGCAAACATAAAAAAAGGTGCCCTCCCTTGGCTCCTCCTCTGGCCACGCCTCCCTTGGCTCCTCCTCTGGCCATGCCCCCTTGGCTCCTCCCAATCCCCCCCAGATTAACCCTGGGACCGGCTCAGGACTCCTGTGGGCTTCCCCGGGGGTGCGGATACTCCTCCGTCCCCCCGCGGTTCCAGGAGAGTCTCACCTGCAGAGCACGCTGGGCAGGAATCCCCCGCTGGGCTGTGCTGCCTGGCCCTACCCATGGGGTCCCGTCCCCCCCCAGCCCCAGACAGTTGGACCCCCCCCAGTGCAAGGCACCGGACCTCACCCCGCTCACCTTCTGTCCTGTGCTGCCGCCTGTCCCCGGCCTGCTCTCGGCGCGCTCCATGCAGGGCTCGCCAGCCAGGCGGCCTTAAAGGCACAGGGGCCTTTTCGCCTCCCCCCCGCCACATTAGCAAGAGGTGGGAGGGGGCAGGAAGCGCTTGGCTGCCGAGCCCCGAGCTGCATCTGCCGCCAGCCCACGGCTCCTCCGGCCGCACTGCTGGCGCTCCTGCCACCCTGAGGGGAAGCGGCAGCTTCCACTGAACCCAGCTAGTTACGCTATTGCTCCCAGGGTAGAAGGCCCCCATTCTGTAGGTATGGCCTGCGCTCCTTGATGTATGACTGTGTTTTAATACATCTGAATACATTTTGTTTGAATGGGTCCATCACTTACTGAGTGATCCAGATCACTCTGTATGCTTGTCTTGTCCTCATCATCATTTACTGCTGCCAATCTTTGTCATCCACAGATCTTAATCAGCAGTGACTCTGTATTTACTTCAGGTCTTTGATAAATTTACTGATTAACAGATACCCTGCTTTTTTCGGTGAGGACTGTAACTTCATCATCAGGGTGTGTCCTTTGTAGGTGTTGAAGGGGTAACTATGTCTCAAGCATAATGAATTGAGCTAGTCAGAAAAATTCCAACATTTCCTCAGTATTTGCTGATTCTGCGACAATCAAAATATTTCACCAAGATGGTTTAATTTCATCCAAGTTCTGGCAGACCTCAAGCAGCATTCCGATGGAAACCTGCCTGGTTTCCTGCCAGCTCCCCAGCTGGTGGGCTGCTGGCTACCCCAGGGCTTCCAAGGTCCATAGCTCTGAGGCAACCAGCCAGGCAGACTGCACTGGTATCAGGGCTTCATTCCGTTTTCTGGAGAATTTCTAAATGTTTGGTTTTCATTCCTAATTGGAATTAAATGAGGCTTTAAAACACCTAAATCCTCTGTGAAACAAAGTTATTTTTCTTTACACAGCTCCACTAACTTTTCAAAGCCCAGCCTTCAGAAATCTTATAGTCCTTGTATTAAATCTGCCCTTGTAGGCTCAATATACCCTGGCTGCAGGTTAAGGATTTTAGATGGACAGATGGTTTTTGTGCTACAGGGTGACCAGAAAGCAAGTGTGAAAAATCAGGATGAGGTGGGGGAGTAATAGCAGTCTATATAAGACAAAGCCCTGAATATTGGGACTGTCTATATAAAATCAGGACATCTGGTCACCCTATTGTGCTAAAGCATTTCATTTCTGTTATGACCCATGATAAAATACTCTATCCTGAATCCTATTTCCTTGTTAATAGAATTTATTAATTTAGCTTTGGTTTAAAAAACCGTGTGTTATGTATATTCCTTAACAGAATGCACCATCCAAGTATTGCATGATTTCACGAGGTGCAGTAAAGGCCTTCTGATACATAAGGTTTTGTGATGGACACAATACCTCGAAGTTGAGCCATTTTGCCAAATAGTTCCTGCTTATAAAGTGCCTGACATCGGGCTCCCTACCCTCCCACAAAACAATTTTATCATTCCAGCACCATGCAAACGCCTTCCAGCCTCCCCATACTGAGGGGAGGGGTGCGGCACAATCTAAAGGGGAGGACATGTGACTGCCCTACATGTCTCTTCTGCCCAGCCACCCCTGCCGTAGGAATAGACCCATAATGTGACACTTGAGAGCAGTCTCTGTCAGCTGCCTCCTTCAAAATGCCAACAACCAGGCCAGCAAAAATCAACTGCCTCAATCTGTTTTGAATGGATGCAAGGTCAACAGTCAACAAGATCTGCACCATCCATATTCTGATTTTTTGGATGAACTACCCAACCTTGCCTGCATCACCAAGATCTGCTTTAATGCTGCCAGTAACTCTGTTGTAGCTGAGCTACTTCCAACAGGCTACTCAGTACAACACAAAGAAAGAAGGATCCCAGAACATGGTAAAGAGAAGACAAAGCAGACTAGAGGTCATGTTTCTCTCCAGCCTCAGATTTTGAAGATATTTTTAAAATGGAGATGTACCTTATCTCATAGAGCTGGAAGGGACCTTGAAAAGTCATGGAGCCCAGTCCCCTGCCTTCACAGCAGGACCAAGTACTGTCCCTGATAGATTTTTGCCCCAGATCCCCAAATAGCCCCCTCAAGGATTGAAGGCACAACCCTGGGTTTAGCAGGCCAATGCTCAAACCACTGAGCTATCCCTCTCCTTCCTTAGCTCAGAAACCAGAATGCAAAATCCTTTTGAATACACTGACTGCCTGTGAGGCTATGGACAAAAGGAAGCCAGGCCTGAGTGTTCTGCAACTTTCCAAACAAACTCTCCAAAGGGTTCATACAGGAACAAATTGGATCTGCTGCCCAGCATGGTGCTGGAATCCCCCAGGTTCATGGTTCTTGGTGATTATGACATTTATGCAGAAAATACTAAATTCCTTGCCTGCATGAATACCATGGGTTTCACACCAGTCCTCTCTGGTCCCATCCAGTCAAGCGGACACAGGCTGGATCTAATTTTCAGCCTAGGAACGGACTCTGGAGATGTCACACAGAAGAGTAGCATTTGCCAGACTGGATCAGACCGAGACCCATCTAATCCAGTGTCTTGTCTTCAGGAGTGGCCAGCACTAGATGCAAAGACCCTGCAGTAGGCAGATTGGGAGAGGGGGATGATCTATCACCCAATTAAGCCTTGTTCTGGGTGTTAATAGGTAGACTGGCTTAAGCCCTGAAGCATGAGGTTTAATATCCCTTCCAAAATTTTTGTTGGTGTTTATATGGATATAAAGAATACCCTAAATTAACATAATTATGTCCAATTCCTTTTTGAATCCTGCTAAGTTCATGGCCTCAACAACATCCTGTAGCCTTGAGGTCCACAGGCCAGTTACATGTTGCACAGCAAAAGTATTTCCCTTTAATCTGTTTTTAATTGGCCACCTCTGTAATTTCATTTCATGTCCCCTTATTTTTGTGCTACAAGGGTTCCGGCCTCCTGGTCTTCTTCTTACCAGCTTGCCTTCCCTGTGCTCCTTCAAGGAAAGGAAGTGACAAAGCTGCTTCAGTCACAAAGCCATCTGAATTCTCTATATTAACGCATCCATCTAATGACCACAGTTGTCAATGCCTTGTCCCCAAGTTGTCCTTTCCTCCTGAATCAGGTAGGGAGATTGCTGTGATTCACCAATGAATTGTTTCAGTGAGTTATCTGCAGTATATAGGCAGATGACATGAACGCCAGTAGCACAAAACCCTCTCTCACAGGGGCGGCTCTAGACATTTCGCCGCCCCAAGCACGGCGGCATGCTGTGGGGGGTGCTCTGCTGGTCGCCGATCCTGCTGCTCCGGTGGACCTCCCACAGGCATGCTTGCGGAGGGTCCGCTGGTCCCGCAGCTCCACTGGAGCCACGGGGCCAGAGGACCCTCCGCAGGCACACCACTGAAGGCAGCCTGCCTGCTGCCTTCCGAGTGACCGGCAGAGCGCCCCCTGTGGCATGCCGCCACAAGCACGCGCTTGGCGTGCTGGGGCCTGGAGCCGCCCCTGCTCTCTCAATACAGCAGCTACCAGCATGAAGTCTTCTTACAAGAATATGCCAGCAGACACACCCTTCTGTCTTTCTACCTAGGCTGCTAACTCATGTCCAACAGAGCTATTCGACTTGTTGAAAAAGTTAATCAAACTAGGTAGTAGATCCAATTGCTGACCTTTTCAAAGAGCTTTCATCCTACTTTGCAGAAACAATCAGCCATACTGGGAGAACTCAGTAAGGCAGTGACTCAAATCTGGGGCTAATGGCTATATCCACTCCACCACCCCAAGGTGTGTGGCCTTGGAACGCATGCTGAAACAGAGGTAGCCCTTTGTTTCCTGGAGCCATTGCTTATAAATCAGATCTGTGTCCCTCCCATATGGTGAAAGTTAACAAAGAACAGCTGTGTCTGCTGCTAACTGAAATCTCAGATGCCTCCTTCAGAGAAGCAAGTCTGTTATCTCCCTGAGATACGCAATTGTTCACGTGATCCTCAAAAAGCCAACACTTGATACAGATGTCTTCCCTTAATACTGATCCACCTCTAATCTCCCTTTCCTAGGCACAATAATTAAGAAACAACCCAGCTCCATCAGCACGTGGCTTCTGCCAGCCTCTTGGATGCTTTGCAACCATGCTTCAGACCAAGACATGGCCCAGAGACTGTATCCCACTATCGCATCCCTTGCATGGAAAGAACTTCCTCCTCTTATCAGAACTCCTGTAGGTCTAGTTCCTTGTGCAGTGGGTTGAAAACGTACTCTTTGGCAATTCCCAATTCACGTGACCTATCACAGAGCTCTTGTAGAGCTAATTCTTCAGAAACCACCTCTTGCTTTCAACCCTGTTGTTGCAGGTAAGATCTAGGATGCTTTTTTTTGGCTGCTGCTGTTTTTGCTAAACTCAGCTTTCCTGCCAGTCCAGGAATCTCAGTTGAGAGCTTCTGTTTCGGTCCACTAGAGAATGCGTTTGTCACACTTCAATACAAGCTATATCTATGTAGTTCAGTTTTTGTTTGCAGAGTCTAGCAGTTTTACATTTATTTTTCTATGAATACTTTGGGGACAATATACACCCCTTAGAGTATGGTGAAGTGCTTACATTCCTCCTAAAATGATGCTTGTTTATGGATCTTGCTTCTATTAAAATAAGTGCCTGAGGGATTAGAGATTAGAACTAGATTTAGAACATCACAAACATGATAAAGACTGGAAAACATATAAAGTAAAATAGGGAGAAGGTACTGCAATAATAAGGCAAAATGCCAACCAAGCCCTTGGGATGGGACATCTCTGTTTTCAATTGAGATGATTTTGAGGTGCAAAAGTCCCATTCAAACTATTCTAAAGTTTGGGGATGCTCAGGCCTGATACTTAACTTTTTAAAAAATGATAGAAAATGGATTTTAGAAGCCAGCTGCAGAGGCAAAAACAGATGGCAGCAAATAACTGCTTCACAAATTGAAGATGTTAAACAAAACACACCCACGGGGAAAGGGTATTAAAGCAATTTTGAGGGGAAATAGGTGATAACAATTGTACTTATGGCAGTCAAGACAAGTAAATAAAATGAAACTCTGGCATACAAAAACGGCAGAACAAATGTAATTAAACATTTAACCCATTTGAAAGAGGAACTGACAAAATAGAACTGTATTAGTATAATCAATATGTAAATAACTATAATCATTTGCCTCGCTAGTTCAGGGGAACCTGTTCACTCACCCGACGTCCATCTAGCCTTGTGTATATGGAACAAAGGAAGTTTTTAATTACTCATGTGCAGAACTCTGAGCACTAGTTTAGAGTGAAAAGTATCCTCTTGGGAGAAACTGAACAGCAGAGGATGTCAAAGACCACTTGCAGAATAAGACTCTTGTGTCAGCTGTATATACCCTCTTGACAGCAATGTTCTGGACCTTCAGCAAACCCCTGCTGTGATCAGGGTCTATAGTGTATTACGTGCCTACTAGAAGTATGCCTACAGTGGTACTGGACAAACCTCCAGAAATGGGATAGAATAGAAGTATCTCTTTGTCTTTACATCTGTAAAGACAAAGGTAGGAACTCCCTTCCTTCACCAGTGTCCTAGACTCATTCTGATAACAAAGCTGGTCAACATGCTCCCTCTAGAAGTTCTTCTCTGGGTCAGCACACCTCTTCTGGGGTTTGGCCTTGCAGTTCTCATAGCTGATTCATCTAACATCACTTCTCTGGGTTGAGTATAAAGATCGCCACACCCTTGTGGTGAGGTCAGTTGATGCTGGCGTGGTGGGATGATCACTCTATTTTGCCAGTGTGCCCTGGGGGGTTGATAGACCCAAGAGTGTTGTCTTGCCAATAGACTGCTCTGTAGAAAGCTCAGTGGGACCTATCATGACGACTTGTCTTTGACTATAAGACCATAAGAATGGCCATACTGGGTCAGACCAAAGGTCCATCTAGCTCAGTATCCTGTCTGCCGACAGTGGCTGATGCCAGGTGCCCCAGAGGGAATGAACAAAACAGGTATGATCAAGTGATCCTATCAGTGTTATTAGGTCACCACAGAATACTGTACAGTGGAGCTACTAGAGCACTGCACAAAACAGGTGACCAGCATTCGTTTGACTTAACAGGTGTTCAGTTTGCTTATGTTTCTTTTTCAGTTGCTAATTCCAGCCATTCTCCTGGTTGGTTTTTTGTTCACCCCATTGTTTTGGTGCCTAACTCCTATTCAACTCCGATTGAAAGATGAATTAGGCACTTTTGAGAATTCCATTAGGTGCTTATAAAAACAACAAGGAGTCCGGTGGCACCTTAAAGACTAACGGATTTATTTGGAAATAAGCTTTTTGTGGGTAAAAAACCACTTCTTCAGATGCATGGAGTGAAAGTTACAGCTGCAGGCATTATATGCTGACACATGAAGAGAAGGGAGTTACCTCACAAGTGGAGAACCAGTGTTGGCAGGGCCAATTCGATCAGGGTAGATGTGGTCCACTCCCAATAATAGATGAGGAGGTGTCAATTCCAGGAGAGGCAAAGCTGCTTTTGTAATGATCCAGCCAGTCCCAGTCCCTATTCAAGTCCAAATTAATGGTGTTAAATTTGCAAGTGAATTTTAGTTCAATGAGAGCTGCGGTGGCTACGCCACAATGAGTAGGAGGGCTGCTGTGGTGTGCCTTGAAGCCTAGGGCGTGGGCCCAGGTGGAGCTGCCACAGGTGCAGATCTTAGTGTTAGTAGCAAATATTCAAACAAGAACTTTGAAGGCCGAAGTGGAGAAGGGTTCCATGTGAACAGCAGTTGAACATGGGTCAGTCAGTCCTAAGAGATAAGCGAGTGTCATTCCGAAGGGACGGGTGATGGCCTCCATTGCCCTCAGCCGATCGAAAGGGAGTCGGGTTCAGATCCCCGAATCCGGAGTGGCGGAGATGTGCACTGCAAGACATCCAGTATGGTAATGCAACCAATCCTGGAGAAGCCGGTGGGAGCCCCAGGGAAAGTTTTCTCTTTTCTTTGTGCCATTTGTCATTATACAGATGCAGGCATTATAACTTTCACTCCATTCATCTGAAGAAGTGAGGTTTTTTACCCATGAAAGCTTATGTCAAAATAAATCTGTTAGTCTTTAAGGTGTCACCGGACTCGTTGTTGTTTTTTGTGGATACAGACTAACATGGCTTCCCCCTGATACTTGATTGGTTGCTTATCTGCATCTTTAGGCGCCTGCTACCTTTGAAAAGCTATCCCCTGATGTTTTCCTCTGCGGTAGTTGCTCTCAATCCAGGGCCAGAGCAGAACATTGTTTTAATTGTTGCCAAATGTGTCTGCAACAGAGTAGATCCGGAACAGGAATACCATGAACAATAAGTAAGCTAGGTCTGTACAACACCATTTGCCATGGTCAGGCAGCAGTCATGTCCGCTGACCTGGGGCTGAACATGGTCAGTAGACAGTTTAGATCAAGATAAATCGTATGGATTTCAGACCAGCTAAAATGTTTGTGGGTAACCATGTTTGGATATGGCAGAACTGCAAAGTATAGACTAGACCAGGGGGAGTTCAGCAGAATGAAGAAGCAGCAGTGGGATTGTAGGAGATGGGATTAAGTTGTTTGTTTTTATCAGATCTCTGGGAGTTCTGCAGACTGTAAACTAGGTGATATTTTTTTTAACCTGGTTCTATTTCCCCCCTCTCCACCCCCCCCCCATGAATTTGCAGCTTCCAAAAACCCTATGTGAGCTTATGCCTGTAAATTTACTGCCTGAAGCAGGTGATGTAGGTCCAGATTCACAAAAGTCTTTAGGCACCTAACTTCCATTGCGGCAGCAACTGGGAGGTGGGCATTTGTGCCTAGGGATTGAAGCCAGAGTCATGCCTAGTGGTTTGGAGCCAAAGTTGGTAGCCAGCAATAGGAGTCCAGGGTCAGACATAGTCAGAGGCTGGGTGCCACAACTCTGAAGCTGGAGCCGAGGGTCTGAGTCAGGGGTGATGTTAGTAATTGGAGCTGAGAGTCTGGACCAGGTTAGCTAGAGTGAGGCAAGGCTGGGGCTAAGGCAAGAGCTATTACAGCCGTGGGCAAATGCTTTGAGCAGATACCAAACTGCTACTGTTGGGCTCAAGAGCTGATCTGCTGTCGCTTCCTGGCAATCGGGCTGCGTAGACAACCAGGCAGCTACTCCAGGCCAGCTGCGCTCACAAGGTTGCCCAGAGACTGGCTCTGCTGCAAGTCTTGAGTTGGACTGAAATCAATGGACGTTAGGAGCCTAAATACTTCTGTGAAACTGGGCCATGCGCCCTATCCCCACATGTCCAGCACTAACTGCACTTTCTTAAGTGAAAACTTGTCAGCAATGTCACACCCCACTTCTGGTAAATGAAACTTAAAGAAGCGCCAATCCTCTGTCACTGGCAATCAGCAAAGCAGAAAAATGATTTATCTCCTCGATCTGGTGCCTGACGCCCCAGTGACGTGGGCAGGAAGATGTTCTTGGGAGCGGTTGAGACAGAAGGTGCCTGAGTAGGACGAAGGGAAAGCGGAGTTAGGAGGAAGGGGCACCATTTCTCCAGTTTGGAGCTCTGAGGTATGTTGCAAGTGGAAGTGCTTTGAAAAACCACAGGAAACCACCATGTTGACCCAGAACCTCTCCCCACTCCCACCCTTCTCCCGAAGGCTGGTGGCAGTAGCTTGCTAGTGTGAAACCACCTTTCATACCATGATTGAGTTCTCTGAAAAGTCAGGGGGAACTTACGCCACAGGAAAAACCCTACTGCTGCTGGGGCTGCGAACTGGACTTGGTCCCGGCACCTCTGGACAGTTGCTAGTGCTAGAAAACCATTGACAATAACCAAGTGTCAAAGAAACCCACCAGAACTCCTGCCTTTAAACTGTCCTTGTTCTGTAGGAAGCCTTTGGAATAGGGGTGCCATCTTTCTAATTGCTGGTAAGCAGACCCCTGAGGCACTGAGCACCTCCTGGGGAATAATGATGGAGGAGCCTGAAGGAGTAAGCAGGATCTGTAGCTCTGAATGTATTGACATTGACATGATGGGGAGAGAAGAAAGGGGCATCTCATGATCTCTCCACCTTACTGGGCATCCCCATGAGGGCCCAGCAGCCTGTAACCCAAAGTGTCTTTTATACTTAGGGCTAAATGTTTAAGATTTTGGCTGCCTTGGATTTCGAGTCTCAAGCTTTAGACATTCGGGGCCTGATTTTTCCCACTCCACTAATTAAAGTCAATGAGATGTTCTGCACCTCTGAAAGCCAGGCCCTACGTTGGGCACTCAAAATTAGAGGCCAGATTTGGAAAGCAAGACCCTAAATGTGTCTCCCAAACAGCCCTGTGAATCAGGTAAGTGCTCTGCATTTTAGAGATGCGGAAATGCAAATTAACCAACCAGTGACTGAGCTGGAATTGGAATCCAGGAATTCCTGGCCCCTCAGGTCTGTGTTCAGTCTGCTAGACTGGGTAGCTTCTCCAAAAACCATAACTTCTGTAAGCCAGTTGGAATGATCTTCAACCAAAACTTGTTGTGACATTACCCTGGGTACAGTCTGGACTGCTGGACATCTGTGTCCCCTCAGTTCTCTAACCTGGGGTGTCTTTAACAGTGCTTCACCATGAGAACAAACACTCCTGGTCATTTACACAGTCTCCAGCCTGTAGACCACTCCCAGCTATACAGTATCAGTGTTAGCCAGCCACTCCTGAATTACACTGCAGGAGAACACCAGCAAACTCTCCAGTCCCAGACTTGCCCTGGAAACGTGCGGCTTGTACTGCCCAGTACTCTGCTGCAGTGCTTCTTAAAGCCGGTCCGCCAATTGTTCAGGGAAAGCCCCTGGCGGTCCCCATTGGCCTGGAGCAGTGAACTGCCGCCAGTGGGAGCCGTGATTGGCTGAACCTGTGGACGCGGCAGGAAAACAAACCGGCCCGAACCACCAGGGGCTTTCCCTACACAAGCAGCGCACCGGCTGTGAGAAACACTGCTCTACTGGACAATGCAAGTTCATAGAAAAGCTGTCATTTCAGTAATAGAAAACGATATGCACAAACCCTGTTATCTCAAGTGGAGTGGGGTTCCCAAACACTTCAATCCAAACACACTTGGTAGGTGAAACACATTTATTAACTACAGAAAGAAAGATTTTAAGTGATTACAAGTAATGAGGCATAAAAGTCAGAAGTGGTTACAGAGAAATAAAAAGTAAAATGCAAACTAATGCCCACTTAGCAAGCTGAGGGCACTTAAAGTAAAAGGTTTTTCCTCACCACATGCTTACAGCAGTCTGGCTGGATCCTTCAGCCAGGATCCCTCCCCCAGTTCAATGATGCTTCCTTAGCCTTTCAAAGACTGTTGCTGCTGCCATGAGTACAAATGAGAGGTGATTTGGGGGATTTTTTTCTCTAGTCTTACACCTTTCTCCCCTCTTTGAGAGTCATCTACCACTGGGGTTCAGGTGACAGGACATCTATGGGATGGGAACCTCCAGCTGTGTGTTTTGCCAATGTGTAAATTAAATTTCTTGCTTACATCCTTCTTCCTGCCAAAGAATGGCCACTTACCCAGGTGATAGCCTATTAGATTATGTTGATACATGGCTGAGGCATCTGTTTGCCTTTTGCTTCTGAGGAACTGGTCTGTGCCTGCCTTTCTAAACTTAGTAATACCATTCAATAGAATCTTATAACTTTACATACGTTACCACACATTTGACCAGGACAATAATGTTCAGCAGTTGTGTTTTCAAATGGTATCTCACAAGACCCTGTACAAAATTTATCCCAGTCTTGTAAAAGAGTGAACAGAAGAGTACAGCCTTCTGCAAATAATTTGGGCTCAGTCTTTTCATCATCTTCCTGAAATGTTGGAGAGGGAGGTATGGAGATGTGGGGGTGAAGAAATGAAATTCTGAGTGGGAAAGTAACATTTCAAGACATCTGAAATGTTAAATGGACCTGGCAAATATCCTGCAGTAAATCTGGAGCAGCCCCACTATAGGTAGTAGACAGGCTAATTCAGCAAGGCTAATGTTGAATTGACCGACAAACTAATAAATAGCAAATCTAACAGAAGCACAGGCTGATGGAATTTCTGAGGAAGAAGTTTGTAGTAAGGAAAAACGGATACCATAGGAAGGTTGGTCAACTCAACCACAGAGTAGTGTGGACTGAGATAGCCTGGGCAGAGTGAGTTAGCTGAATTCAAAATTCAGCTACACGGCTTTCTCTTCTGACTTAATTCCCTGCCCTTGCTGTATTTATTAACTAGTAGGAGTTTTAATATAACATTTTATAAATCCTTTTTGGACTTAAAAAAAAATTGCTGCAGCCCTTGACTGCTGGCTAAACATAGCCTTGGTTTCTGTTTGTTTATATCCTGTTCTTCCCCAGACTAGAGTCGCCAGGTTTAGCAAAAATTTAAGTTTACCTCTCATTATAGTAACTGTTTGTTTTAGCAAACTTTACAGCTGCCAGTACTGAGAACACAATGTGAGTCTCACATGGTGTGACTGCAGGACAGAGGCTCCTCATAGACTGAAAAATCCTGCTGAGGACCTTGATAAGGCAAAGCTCCTCTGACATGAATGCTCCGCAGCTGCTGAACTAATTTTTACCTCATCATTTCTGTTTTGCAGCCAAGGGGAAGGCATTGTTAAAAGACGATGTTAATTACCTGTTGCAACTTCATAAAAAATTGGGCTTGATTCTGATCTGACTCACTCCAGTTCCTCTCTGGTGTAGCATCATTAACATAATTGAAGATGCTCTTGATTTTTAAAGGGTGGGGGAGCGGGGCTGAAATCAGAATCTAGTTTAGTGTCTGCATTTAACTAGAGACCCCTGGCTGAGTGACTAGAAGCAACGCACACCATTTAGTGGATGTTCTTGTTCCAGCATTGAGAAGGGTTGAGTACTTGGACTTACTGAGGAGAAAGCAGCCTAGCCACATGAGGGTGAAATTTTTTTACACTTACGAGGGTGCATCTGGGACTAATTTAAATTCTCCTGTGGAAAGACCTACAATGTATGGCATTGCTAACCATCTCAGATCACTTTGGATAGTCTTGGACTTACCCGTCCAGGGGCCTGTGCAGGAATAAAAAAGTGACCCCTTTTGGGGGGAGCACATTCTGTGCTTCCCCCAGGGAAGGAGGAGCTTGCTATCTCTTTAGGGGCCCCACTGGGAACCCTGTGCTTCCTCCCCCCATCCACCCCCTGCTGTGGGGTAGCCTGTACTCCCACCACCACCGGGGACCTCTTGCTCCCCCTCGACCAATCCTGTCCTGGCCTACCCCAACCCCAGAGGCTCTGCTCACTGCTGCACTACTATTGTCTAGGAGGATTATCCTATCATCTCATCTGCTAATTGGTGGAGGCAGAGAAAGTAGGGGGGCTGGGTGATGGAGGAGGGGATCTGGGTGCCCAGTGCAGCAGCTAAGAACTCTGCTGGGGCATGTGCTGGGAGCAGACCTCTGGTATGAGAGCTGGGGGGTGGGAGGACCCCTGCCTTGAGGCTGGAGCAGCTGCCAGAGGAGTTTGGTCTCTTCCTGTAGCCCTGGGGGCAGAGGAGTTATGTGCCCCCACCAATTACTGGGGGGGCATGTCCCTGCTTGCCCACCCCCACCTCCCCCATTGTGCTCACCCCTCTCTCTGTCCATTCTGGATCAAGTAGATTAGATCAATTAATCAGCAAAGTAGCTTCCCTTATGCATGTCTGAAATCGAACTAGAACTATGGCTAACATAGCATTTATGGCCCTTCTCATGTTAAAAGTGAAGTGAAATAATCCTTCCTACACTTATGGAAGGGACATTGATTAGTGTTATTGTTTAAAGATGGGGTAACTTAGACCAGGTCGATACTGGAAGGGATTTGCTGGCACCCTCTTAGTGTAGATTCTGCTTATACCAGCATAAAATGCTTTGGCCAATATGGGTGTGTCTGCACTACCATTAAAATCACATGGCTGCCAGCTGACTTGGGTGAAGGGGCTCTTTAATTGTAATGTAGACATCTGGGCTCTGGCTCTAGGACCCTGTGAGGAGGGGAGGGTCCCAGAGCTCTGGACTGTCAGCTGAGCCAGGATGTCTATACAACAGTTAAACAGCCCTGCAGCCTGAGCCCAAGCCAGCTGATTCAGGCCAGCCACGGACATCGAATTGCAGTGTATATACCAGGGATCCACAACCTTTGGCACGTGGCCCGCCAGGCTAATGGGGGCTTTTGGAAGCGGCAGCCGCACATCCCTCAGCCCACACTGCTTCCTGCAGCCCCTATTGGCCTGGAGCACCGAACTGCAGCCAGTGGGAGCCTAAATTGGCCAAACCTGCAGTCGTGGCCGGTAAACAAACCGGCCCGGCCCACCAGGGTGCTTACCCTGGTGCGCTGCATGCCAAAGGTTGCCGATCCCTGGTATATACCCTATAGCTTATTCTGGCTCCCTGAGCAATATAAGCCGTACTGGCAAAAACACCTTTATGTCAGTTGAACAACATCTATACTAGGGCTTTTGCTAGTATAGAAACATTGCCAAAAAAAAAAAAAAATCCTCTTCCTAACTGTACCGGCAAAAGTTTCTAGTGTAGACCTGGCCTTAGGGACCAGGTGATGTCAGTAGTCCAAGTTCACGCTGAAAGTCAGTGATGCAGCAGTAAAGTCCTTAATCCTGTATCTAACTGAATGCATGTGAGTTAGTGCCACTGACTTAAATGGGGCTAACCCACTTTGATTTGAGTGAGACTACTTACATACGTGCTTAACATATTAGTGTGCAACTGGTCCATACTCAGCAAAGCAGAGTCAGGATTAGAATCTGGGATCAGTGTGCAGTCCGCCTGTGATGGCCTGGCATCGATCTCTTGCAAGCGCCCTTTGTGATCTCTTGCAAGCGCCAGGTGTGTCTGCAGTCTTTAAACTGTCCTGGTATTGGGCCATACCTCCACAGCTTCCTCCGTGGAGGCAGTGGTTTCTCCCTCTTGCTTTGTTCTGGCTCCAGCTCTCCAACTGGGCCTTTTAACAGTTCAGTTTCCCTTCTGGGGTTTATCACTTTCTGAGAGTAGGCCACATCCCCAGTGGCCTATGGGGGGACCCAGACCCTCCCACTACTCCCAGTCACAGCCCAGAAACCCTAGGAATAGCAGCCATGTGCCACCATGTCCCTTTAACTACACTGCTTTCAATCCCTGGGCTACTTCCCCATGGTCCCATCCTTTGCCAAAGCTTCACCCTTATCTCAGGGGCTCATTTGAGTTCAGACCCAGCAGCCAGCCAGAGCTCTTCCTTGAGCCCCCAGTCCCTGTCAGCACTGAGCTGTCCAGGGTACTGCAGTTCCCTTTAGCCAGCCAGGAGCACCACTGCACTCCTCTAGCCCCAGCAAGGAACTGACTGTCTCTAGCTTTGCAGCTCCTTTTATATCGTCCTCCTGGGCCCTGATTGGCTGCTTCTCCTGCAGTCTCTCTGGCTGTTTGGAGGACTCCTCTACTGCTCCTTTCGTGGGATAGGAGTGGCAGGACACTGAGGCCTCCAGCAAGGGCCTAGTCTCCCCCCGCCCCGCCATCACACTGCTACCCTAGTCCAGTGCAGACACTTTCCAAACCAGCTTTCCCTGGTGGCTCTGCCAATATGCATGACTGCTTTTAATTATTAAAAGGAGGGTAATTTAATTTAAAGACATCCAGGCTAAATTTTATTTTAACAAGGTGCAGTTGTATGCCTCTCTGTCCCCCTCTCATCCCGCTCCATTCTTATTTCATGTGGCTTAGAGCTCAGCCCTGTCTTTGTTTGTCATGGAAGGTGTTTAAAGTCTATTTTTTTTAAAACAAGAATGGAGGGTGGGGTGGGGTGGGGGTGGGAGAACCTACCATTCCCTAGCACTTGGCCCGCTTCAGGAGACTCCAAAGCAGCAGGCTATTGCACAGCATTTGCAGTCACTGTAACGTGCTCCTGAGGAAGCTTTTTTTCCCTCATCACCACAATATGCGCTGTGGCTTTGTGGCAATTTTTGTGGCAAAGTTTTTCTGCCTTTGGCGTAGCAGCTGCCTTTGAAGGCTCATTCCTGACATGGCAGCTGGTGGTCCCTTACTTTCTTTACAGGAACTCCTGGACCCTTCCCTAGCATCACACAGCTGGCTTCCTTGCTGACCGCTTGTAGCTCTCTATAGTGAAGTCAGGACTATGTGAACTGTTATTTTGCGAGGTGGATAAATGGCTGATGCAGTATTAATGGCTTTGGTGCATTGCTCTCATCGATTTGCTTTGCTTTGTTGTGTCCTCTGCCATTTTTTTCTGGGGAGAGTCTGGTGTGGATTTGTTTGTTTTTTTCTTTGAAGACATGCTAGAGTTACTGCAGTTTCTGAGCTTCTGGGATCCTTAATTATAGGCCCGATGCTGCTACCACAGAAACCAATGGCAAAGTGACAACGTGGCTTCCTCAAGAGCCCAAGACTGCAGTGGGAGCGGACTCAGCTGCTTCATAGACCTGTACAGATTCTCAGCCGGGTGACATGGTTCTCTTTGTGGCTAGGTGGGGGAAGTCCGCAAATCAGCCTCTCTGGCTGCCAGGGATCGTTGGGTATGGGAAGTCACAAGAAAAGCTGAGCATCTCAAGCTGTGTGTGGGTGGAAGATTTCTCCATCCCTAACTCACTGTGCATGTTGATTTTTTGTTTTTTTTTGTTTTTCTTTTGCACAGATTGGGAACTTGGAGAACTATTACCACTTTCACCACAGCAGGACGATAAGGCGCTCGACACTCAGCAGTCGAGGCCGGCACAACTTCCTCCGGATGGATCCCAAGGTATGGCCCCTGTTGGCAACACTGCCCCCTCAGGAGCCAAGCTGCCATGGACTCCTGCATCCTCCTCCCCTTCTCACCCCATAGGTGGGAGGTGATGTACAAGGCCCCGAGCACAAGACAGCACTGAAACAAGCAGCAGCACGGCCTGTGCATTGTCATAGGGAGTCCCTCAGGTTTGTTGGGCAAGCTGCTGCAGAGAGGTAAGGATGCCTTATGGCTTCTTTCCCTCCCCCCATAAAATATCCCAAGTCCAGGCCCTTGATTGTGTATTGTTTGTTTTAGAGACCTCTTGTTAATTCTGCCTCCCCTCTCCCTTTTGTGTTTATTGGGCTGGCTTGTGGTAAGGAGCATCCCCCTTTGGGTCTAAAACCAGATGGTACGGCCCCAAGTTCATCAGTGCCCCGATGGATCATCTCGTGTCTGTGCCCCTCTTCACCACCCTTTCCTATCCACCTGCTGGAGCGTGTGACATTAGTCTGTGTATTTCTTAGGTCAGTTGGATGTGTTTCCATACAAATGGCTACACTCTGCATTATGTACTTGTAGGGTTTTTTATTATGAAAAACTTTAGAGGCGCTTATGCAAGAACCATTAAATCTGTGAACATCTTGTCAGAACACAGTGTGACTATGTCCTCTGAATCAGAAGGGGTTCGATGGCACATGCCTTGCAGCCTTGAGGACACACTGTACAGATTAGTATTTAGTGCCGTAAGACAGTTGTGGAAGTAACATGAACTTTTGCAAAACTATCCTTGTGCTCGGTCTTTGTCCCATGCTAAATACATTGCAAATGCTCTACACTCTCAATGATCACCTTCTTTGTATCCATCTCTTCACAATTTTCTCTTCAGTCCCTCCACTATGCCCGCAAACAAAAGCAGCATTCTATAAAAGCCTGATTCCACAGAGGATGTGGGGGAGTTCTGCCACAAGGCCTAAACACTGTCATATATTTCTCATTCTAGTTAAATATATCTGTACGATGGTGTATATAGCACAACGAGTGGCCTTGTAACTGTTTGGTTCTCAATGATAAAGATCTTTGGTATGCTCTGATGCGAAGCTTGTATTTGAATGGTTTGTCTTAAAGAGCCTGGTTTCTTTATTTGCAGCATACAATTGAGCGTGATTACAGACATATTGTAAATCCAGCATGTTATCCTTGATACCACATGCTCTGTAATTGGTGAATCATTTGACAAGCAGGGTATGTTTATCAGTGATTGAAAATACTTACAAGTGACTAAATATTAACATCTGCCTTAAGGAAATTTTTTTTAAAAACGGTTAAGGAAACTTTCCAATACAGAAATTGCATTGTATGCTGTGAGTGTTGATTTAGTTGTCATAACGTTTGCTGTCTTAATGGTTGCTATGTATGAAATCTTTGACTACAAGCGTATGTTGCTCTGTTCTAGAGCAGCCTAAGAGATTTCTATCACGGTTGAATTGCCAGAAGTCAGTGTTCAAGAAAATAAAAATTCAGAACAAATGAAATCCATGGCAGTGGTGGGGTGTAGTTGGAATGTTACATTTTTTTGCTTCCTGATGCTATTCTTTTCTCCTACCAACTTTTATAAACCTTGCATTAGTCTGTGCAAAAATATAAAGAGAATTCATGTTTTTTTCTAAATTTTTGTATGAAAAGCTGAAATAAACATGGTTGCTCTTAATAGATATCTGATGCCATTCTTAAAAAAATCTAATACTCCAGCAGAGATTCCTGTATGTATTGGAGTTGACAGAAGTTTGTGGGAACTTTTGTTTCCCTGGACTCCAGCACTGAGCACAGAATGAGAAGGCTGCTCCTCGACAGAGTGTGTTCTGTTTCAAGTAAGCTAAAGGGAGCAATGGCAGATCCTAGTTGGTGCATAATGGTAGGGTGACCAGATGTCCCATTTTTTTTTAAAGGGACAGTGCCATTTTTTTGGACTTTCTTATATAGGCTCCCATCCCCATCCTGTTTTTTCACAGTTGTTAACCCTAACCCCTAGGTAACCCTACTTAATGGTATGTGGGTGGTTTGTTTTTTTTTTTTAAACCTGACATCAGGCAAAACCCAGTATGAAAAGCAAGAGTTATCACTCGGGTCCTGATCCACAGTGCACTGAGGGCAGTGGGAGTTTCCCTCAGGCCTTCTGGGACTGAAGCTATGCTGGTTTATACAGCAGAGGGACAGATTCTCATCTTGTGTAAACCAGGAAAACTCCTTTTACTTCAATGGAGCTATGACCATATAAACTGACTGAACATCTGGCCTAAGGTAGGGCAGATTGGTGTAAATGACCTATTTTTACTCTTGCATTTAGAGGGGAAAATCTGTTAAATGTGTACATTCGATGCATCTTATTTACTTCATTAATTTGTATACAGGCACTGAGCTCCATCTTAGTAAGATGGACTGTCTTTCAGTATTAGAATTAGAAGCCGTTATCAAGGTATAATATATCTTAATAGAAAGACAGGTATCCATGATGTACTGGGCCTTCATGTAAAGGTTGAGTATCTGTGGCAAAGCCAGTATGCCTGCTGGAGGTGACATGCTACTGAAGCAATATGCTTCACTTCTTAGGCCCTGTAGGTGAGGTGTGGGGGGGAATGTTGTTTTGTATTGTACGGAGGAGAGAGAATTGGGACCCTTGGTCTCTTTTTCCCAGCTGTGCCACTGATCTGATTTGCTCTATGGCCTTGGACAAGTCACTTAACCTATCTGTGCCTCAGTTTATATCTATGAAAAATAGCTACAAAGCTTACCTACTTCATTAGCACATTGAAAGGCTTCATTAAGTTATGTAAAACTCTTTGAGATCCTCAGGTAAAAGATATTAATGGACAAAGTATAATGTTATTATTAAGACTTTCCTATTGACTCAGGATAACAAATTATATTGTTGTTTCCTTGTAAGACCTGCATGGAGGAGCAACTATTACTAGTTAAACTGCTATTAAAAGGGATTTACAGTTAAATATATAAACAGAACCTCCAACAAACTGTTGGTAACATTCGCACATAGACTGTTGTCACAAACAGTGTTGCCAACAGAAAGGAAAAATGAACAATCTGAACATTCCAACTATTGCTGGAAATAAGATACAATTGACTGATTGTTTCCAAGTGTTCTAATTAAACTTTATAGCCCTGGGGGATGTATACAGGCATCTGAACATATTATGAATTCAGATCTGCAATTGAAATACCTCCCTTCTAAATTAGCCTAGTTTAGTTCAAATCAATTAGCTTTTAGTCTATTAATATTTGCTTTACCTAGCCCTACTGATTGATAGTCAGTTAAATTAATGTAGGTTTACAGGCATTTGTTATTACCTTGAATTCAAGATCCATTATTTGCGTTGTTTTTTTTCC
Source organism: Gopherus flavomarginatus (assembly GCF_025201925.1). NCBI lineage: Eukaryota > Metazoa > Chordata > Testudines > Testudinidae > Gopherus > Gopherus flavomarginatus. Next base: position 85,341,244 of record NC_066625.1, on the reverse strand, counting down.
TCCCATCCATTTGCAAATCATTTGAAAGCGTGTTGGCAGTTTGAATGGTGCATAATTAGTAATCATAAAATGGTAAATATTATGAAGTTGTATTACTGCAAAGCATACAGAAACAAACAGAAAAATTTGCAACAGCTTGAATGGAATAGCAAAGATGGAAACAAACGCAGAAGTCCTAAAGAATTCAGTCATCTGCAGATGCTTTATCTGTTTGCTGTCATCCATTCAGCTGTTTTATTTACACCATTATTTGTTTGCATGACAGCAGCATCTTGAGGTCCCAGCTGGGGCTACATTGTATTAGGCACTTTGCTATGGCATAGTAGGAAACAGTCCCTGCCCCAAAGACCTTACAATCTTAAGACAAAAAAGAGTAGGTGGGGAAATGGGAACAACTGAGTGAAGGTCAGGAGCAGAGCTCTGTTCTCCTGACTCCTAGCTCAGTGTCCTCACTAGACCATGCTGCCCTCCCCACATGCTAGCACCGTGGCAGCTCCTTTCCTTAGTCAGCCGCAGTGGGAGTGCTGGCATAGACTAGCAGCTGGTCTACAGTCGTATTCCTACCACTGCTACCATTGGTGGGGGATCTGAAGGGAAGACGCTAGTGTAGACGCTAGAAGTTCTCTATTGGATAAAAATGCCTTTATGGTTGTTGGAATTTGAAATCCTCTCATCGTTATTACAAATGACACAACCAGAAGGAAAGGTGGGTCTTCCCTCACCAAAGTAACTACCTGGGGGGATGGCTTTCTTCACCAAAATCTCTTAGCCCAAATACATTTCTTTAGGGCTGTTCTGGGTCGTTGTCGGAATCTGGCCTTCCCTACCCTTATTGGCTAAGCGTTAATGGAGATCACATGTCTGCCTGAGGCCTTGTTGTCATATCAGAAAAAGGTGAGTTCTTAACTCAAGTTAGGTCACTCAAGATAAAGGTTTTAACTCATGTGAGCACTACAAACTGCATTCCCATTGCTAGGATTGTGCGGAGTTACCTGCCTTGAGTTAAATCACCTTTTTGATTTCACAAAGACAAGGCCTGAAGCAGCCAAGCTAAAGGGTTGGTCAGAGTTGTTCTAGGTTTTTGCTACAGTAGGAAATTGGCCCATTACTGCTGTGTATTGACTAACACCGAACACAGGCTTTGTCCCGTCCACACCAGCAGTTAGTGTGTTCAGTACTAGTTCAGGGGCATCTGTTGCTGACCGCCAGTTAGGCAATGGGTCTGTTTCCCACTGTAGATGGGACTTTCCTGTCAAAATGGTCACCTGAAGCCTATTGCTGGGATGTGAGTGGTGCCAATATTACTCATGCGCTTTACAAAGTAGGTCAGTATCAATTGTTAACACTCTTGGCCCAGTCCACACTAGCTGACTTAGACCTACCTGCACTCCCAACTTTTCATGAGGTTTGTAACCAGATGAGGGCCAGGGTTGGCCCTAAACATGCTTTGGGCTAACACAGAGCAGGGTTAAGATATGGCTGGTAACTGTGCCAGCTGAACCTGGGTCTCTCTTCCTATTGGCCTAGGCTGGCAGATGGGTGCTTTCTGGCAACTAGGTTGTAGCATTGTTTTGTAGTGTGGACGTGCGCTGTAACAGAGTTGGCCAGTGTCTTTCTCCTCTCAGCTGTCTGTCTGGTAGGGCATCTGAGTGCATTCTGCCACATGCTGCTGCTCTGTAGCCATGTCCTCTGGGCACTCTACCACCTGCTAAGGATTATGGGATGGCTGTCCAGAATTCACAGCTACAAACTCATTTAGGTCGTGCAGCAGGAGTGAGTAGACAGACATGATTTTCTGGTGGGGGTTTGGATTGGAGGGGGAGAAACTGTGTGGGGACAACCATGTTTGAGTAACAGGGTCTGAGGAGTGTCATCGACTCACTTAATATATGCAATTGTATGCTTAGCTCAAACTGGGATTAAATCAAGTTGAAACTATCTCAAATCCTGCTCTACTACAGTTGTGCCTGTGATAGTTATGAAATAGCTGGTCCTGACATGGTTACAGCCATGCTTCATTTTGTAATGATACTGTTTTAAAACAACAACAACAAAAAACCCACACACATCTACTGGCCCCAGTCAGGGTTGGGGCCACAGCATGCTAGGCACTGTATAGACACATAGTAAAAGACAGTCCCTGCCCCCAAAGAGCTTCCAACCTATATAGACAAGATAAATATAAACAGGTAGATAACATTTTTTTTTAAAGGAACTAAAACTGTAATTCCCACCCTATCTGCTCCTCCAGCTCATTCCTTAGTCTAGATTGGGGGTCTCAAACTTCATTGCACTGTGACCCCCTTCTGACCAGGGGCGGCTCTTGCTTTTTTGCTGCCCCAGGCATGGCAGGCAGGCTGCCTTTGGTGGTGCGCCTGTGGGAGGTCCCCAGTCCCGCGGCTTCAGCATACCCGCTGCCGAATTGCCACCGAATCCGCAGGACCAGGGACCTCCCACAGGCAAGCCCCAGAAGGCTGCCTGACTGCCATCCTCGCAGGGACCGGCAGGGCGCCCCCCGTGGCTTGCTGCCCAAGGCACGCCCTTGGAGCGCTGGTGCCGGGAGCTGCCACTGCTTCTGACAACAAAAATTACTACATGACCCCAGGAAGGGGGACTGAAGCCTGAGCCCACCCGAGCCCTGCTGGCCTGGATGGGGAGGAGCAAGGGCTTTCAGACCCAAGTGGGGGGCCTGTAACCTGAGCCCCACCACCCAGGGCCGAAGCCAGGGCTGGGATCCACTTTGGGGTCCCAACTCAGCCTGAGAACCACTGGTTTACATGTCTCCCCAGAGAGAAGGTCTGTGGCTGACTTATCTGCCAGCCCAACAGAGCTGTAAAGGAAAACGAACTTACTAACCCTTTCATTTAGCTGCTGACATTTCTTTGTTAATGTAGGCAGGATTCTCACCATGTGAAACCTTTGGATGCATCCATCTATATTACAAAATGGAACTTCATTGCAACCACATCTACCTGATGGAACTGGAGCTCTGGGGTGGCTCTGTGTAGGGCGGCTCTGTGCCTGGATACAGGAGCGAGAAACGGGCCAAGATTTTCAAAGGTGACTAGTGATTCTGAACCCTTAATTTTTCATTGCTCAGGTCTTTTAAAGGGGCCTGATTTTACACAAAGCACTGAACACCCACCCTCTGTAAATCAGGACTTTTTCACAGTGAGCACAGACTTTAGCATAAGGGCAAGGGGAGTGCACAGCACACAGACATCTGTCTTGAAGGCCGATACTGCAGTTCTCTTCTTGCTGTGGTATCCTACTCCTATTTCCTCATCTAATCTCCCTTTGGAATTTTGGCTGTATTTTTTCCTTCTAGGGAAATTCTCACCCAAGCTAACCTTCCCTGACTGATGAGTGAGTTACCCCATTCCAGGTGTGCTGTCTCTTGCATACTCAGTCAAAAAGGAGGACAGGGTATCTTCAGAAGTCTCGGGATTTCAAAAGATGAGATTAATTCAAGAAAAGTTATAGCTATATAATTTTAGGGGACAGGAACTTTTTGAACTGTGATTTAAGTCATTGTTCTAATTCCTGGTACTGGCCATCTCCAAGCAAACTTGTCTGTCTGCAGTTGAATTTTAATCTGGGATTTGTATAGGCTACAGCTACTGGATATAAAAATCAAATTAATCTTGGTCTGCAAAGTCACTCTGTTAAATAACTGGATCATATTCACTTGGGGAGGACTTCCACCTCCACAGGAATCTAAAGAACCTGCTTTCAGCAAGTGAAGTTCTTTGTGGTGGTCAGTCTGACCATTAACCCGTAATAAATAAATGTTAGGTCCACTTTGATCTGCTCAGAGTGTTGGCAGATTAAAAGCACAGAACAATTTGAGCTGATGGAATAAGAAACATGCCGTGCTGGCTGCTGCTTCTAAAAGAACTTCTTTTTTTAATTGAGGAAAATGTTCTGAAGCACTCAGCTTTCTGACTGGGCCAAAGTATGGTTTGACACAGTATCATCGAGTTTAATTCTAAAACTATTCCAAAAGCTTGAGAGTGTAGTAACTTTGCACTTAGCCTTCTATAGCCTTATGGGAGTTGCACAGGTGCTACACACAGCACATCTGGGATAGTGTAGACTCTCTAAGGACACTTGAAGGAGAGCCAGGCTCACTCCATGATCCTCGAGGAGCAGACTTCAACACCATGCTCCCTACTGTAGGAGATAATTTGAGGAAACTCTGATTTGGCAGATGTAGAGCTTCTCACTCCTGGCCTTGGCTTGGCCTGTCAACATGGACACTAAATGAACGGGGAAGGGCATTGCTTTTAATGCGGGGGAGGCTGTCTCTTGCACACACGAACAAATTAGTGCTTCATCTGTGGGCAAGCACAATTAATGTTTGGAGACTGAAACTTCAATAATAAGACATATTTAAAATGAAAATACAGCAGCAGAGGAGAACAGCAACCAAAGTCTAGATGCCTGCAGGCATGCACCACAGAAAAAGCAATAACACTTTATTGCCCCCTCACACACACACCGGTTTATGATGAAAACTTGTTATGGCCATCTGGCTTGTCCTGGAACTGTGTGTTAAACACTGAATAACCATTCAAATGTTAAGTATCAGAGGGGTAGCCGTGTTAGTCTGGATCTGTAAAAGCAGCAAAGAGTCCTGTGGCACCTTGTAGACTATAGTCTATAAGGTGCCACAGGACTCTTTGCTGCTTTTACATACAAATGTTGTTTGGTTTTTTGCTGTGCTGGGGATTTGCATCCCACATGCAGATTTTGTTAAAAATACCTTAAGTGGCTAAATTAATATTTACTAAAAATACATACAATCTGAATGTATTTTTTTAATGTAGAAAAGTTCGTTCCTCTTTTTTTTTTTTTTTTTTTTTTTTTTAGCAGCTCCATGACTGTGAATGGTTTGGGTCTGTGGCATCTGCCCCGTGTTGTCTTTGTCACCACCCCATATTAAGTGGCAGGACAAGATCAGCAATGAGGATATTAGTCCCTGAACCCATCCATCAGCTCTGGTTTGGGTTTGGTAGCTTTATTGGTACCAATGGATGATTAGGCTGGAAGACCAAAGCATTCAGAAGTACTTTTGCTGAGGAATGCCGCTGCACGGTCAGCGAGCATGTGGTCACCAAAAGCTTTGGTAGCACAGTACAATCATCAGTGATAGACATAGGCTGAACATCCATTTTGATCACCTTAAGAACCTACCTCGTGATCAGTCTGGATGGGGCTCGATCTGCAAGGAGGCCAGGTGTCCCTTTGGGATTGGCCATGGTGATGATCTGTCACTACACTACAGTTTCCCTGCAAGAAGTCCAGTCTGCTGATCTACTGTCCTAGGCTCACTCTGTTCTGCCCCTGGTGTTGTGAGTCAGAATTTGCACAGACAGCTGGGGTAGAATTGAGCAGAGCCTGATTGCATCATAGAATAGGGACTTTCGAATGTTGTTGTGAACATTCCATTCAGCCTTTATTTAATGTCCTTTTTTTAAAGTTCAGCTCTCATTTGGGGGAAACCTTTTTTCCAGTGAGTAGGTATCTATGTGAAAGCAATGTAAATTTAACAAAAGACCATAACTCTTAACTATGCCAATCTCAGACTATCCTCATCTAGTCAAATGACACAAACTACCATTGAAGCAAACGGCATTATGACGGATTCCTGGTTTGCTTGTGATGTACAATGTTAGGGCTTGACTCAGCACAACAGTTGTCACTAATTTAACTAAAATCAGTTCTTACATCAGTTTAAACTGATGCTGCTCCTTGTTAAACTCAGTTTATATCAGTTTAGATTAAATCCACCTCAACTAAATTGATACAAGCCAGGTTTTTAAATTGAATGAAGGGTGTCCATTTAACAACCAGTTAACCAGGCCTTAGTTAAACTGGAGCAACTTTTATAGGAAGATGCTAAAGCCTTGGGGGAAGGCACCAGATATAGCACATATAGGAAGCTGGTCTAGAGTTATGAGTGGTGAGAAGAAATACAGGGGTGCAGTAAAAGACTGAGCTACTAAAGAATCAGAGCTGTGCAAAATCCATCCGAGCTGCTAGATATTCAATGGGAAAAGGAGGCACCAGTCCATTTACCTAGGGGTGGTGGGAAGGTAATGTTGGCATTCACTTTACAGTTAGACGTCAAAGGCCCTTTAAAAAAGTTGATGTTGTGACAGTCCTGTGTGTGACGGGGCTATCAGCGAGGGTCTGGTGGTGTAATTATAGCTACATCCTCCGGTGCAGGAGACCAAGAACCAATACTGAAAGTGCCGAAACTGAGGAGGGAAAACTCCAGATCCGAATGCTACAACACAGAACAGGCACTTATTGCCAGATTTCAGGCCAAGGGCTTTTGGAGGCAGCCTGGGATATTTTCCTCCCAAATGGAGAATTTTCCACGACAACCTGTTTGCAGGTGGAGCATCTCAATGCTCCACTGTCTCCTGGAACAACAGATAAAGAATACAGACCCAGCTAGGAAATCTGAGTACTGGAGTGGGACTTTTAAAAACTTGGGGTAGTGACCGATCATTTACGGTTCTGAAAAATGTAGTAATTTATAACTTGTTTCCTGTGGCTAAGCTTTAGCTTAAAAAAAGGGGTATAAGGAGTTTGTGTCTTTGGGATCAGAGAGTGGCCGAATCTATGCGATGACTGTCAGGTGAGTTAGCTGTTGCACAGCTGGAGCTGGAACCAGAATTAAGCCAGGTAGTTTCTGACATGCAGCCCTGTACTCAGATCACATGACTCTGAGTACTGTAAATGTACTGTAGTAACTCTACCAAAAGCAGTAAGATCTTCCCTTAGTGATGAGTCCTGCCTCCAGGCTCTGCTATTACTACTTTCCTGAGAAGTGGAGATGAGGCTGCTGGTTTTCTTGTGAGAAATTATCAGGGCCTAGGTAAGAGAAGTGAGAATAAATGATGACCTACTTAACCTATAAATGCCTGTGATGTGGCATCTGCTCCACGCTGTCCAAGAAGAGGGGAATATGGATAGTGACGTGGCTGAAGGGCTGAGCCATGAAGAGGATGCTGTGATTCTTGATGCTGCCAGAGGGGTTGCAGGTAGACTGCAGAGAAGGAGTGATGGGGTGCAGATCATGGATGGGGGTGTTGGTCTTGAGCTAATCCCCAGAACAACCAGAAGGAGTGGCCAGTCTGGCGGTGAGTGATGCGCGCTGTGACAGTGGCGTAAGGGCTCTTGGTGTTATACTGACATTTGGCAAACTAGTGTAAATCAGTGACACTTGGAAAAGCAGGAAATAATCTATTGTTTCCCAATGTACATGGCTAATAACCCTGACTCCTGGGAATGCTGAAATTAGTTTTATAGCTCTATGACCTCTCATTCATAATGTGACCAAACGAGCACTCTGATGAGCACACTCCATTTTTAGATAATACAGCACAAAATTTGGAGGCTTAATTTGCCAGTATCATCTTTTAGCACTGGTTATGTCCAACAAAACAGTCAGTCTGAATATAGATTTTTACTTCCAATAATTACAAGTGAAATACTTTAAAACATGCAGTAAATGTTGCAATACTAATATATTGAGATCTACCTATCTCATTGAACTGGAAGGGACCCCCAAGGGTCATTGAGTCCAGCCCCTTGCCTTTGCTAGCAGGACCAAGTGCTGATTTTTCCCCAGATCCCTAAGTGGCCCCCTCAAGGACTGAACTCATAACCCTGGGTTTAGCAGGCCAATGCTCAAACCACTGAGCTATTCCCCCCCCCAATAATAATAATAATAATAATAATAATAATAATAATAATATAATAATAACAACACTATGTAAATGAACAGTCTAGCGTCTTCTACAGAGCTGGTATAGAAGTTGTTTTCCTTGTGCAAAATTTTCAGTTAAAATGAGAATTGTTTTCATTTTGTCAATTTTTTTAATGAAATATTTTGTTTAAAAATTAATCAAACCCGAACCCCAGATATTGTTGTTCTGGGCAACTGGAAATGTACAAAAAATTTGCTTTTTGGCAAGCAAAGTTATAAAAATTTTAGCTGATCAGGCAAATTTTTTTTTGATTTAACTGAATTTTTTTGCCCAACTAGCTAAAACTTCTCCATTTTCAGCTGTAAAATAATAATAAATATCGGTTTTGGTTTTTCAGTGAAAACCTTAAAAAGTCATCAGAGGGAGATTCCCACCCAAATTTCCATTTTAATGAAAAGCTGTTTTTCATCAGAAAATATTTTGAACTAAAAACTTCTATCAGCTGTAGTCATCTAACTTCCAACACATGTCAAAATACTGGTACTTTTACTTGTGTTTTGAAGCAAGAAAGAAAACGTGTATTTCAAAGCATTCTGTTTGATTTCAGTGGGTGTAAGTTTCATTTTTCTCTCTGAAGAAAAGAGAGAGGAATTCTTGTTGGGGGCAAGTATACACTACTGTGTTTGCACGAGAGAGCAGGAGAAGGATGAAAAGAAGAAATAAAGAGGGAATGCATGACACGTATTTAAAACCGCCACCTTATAGGGTAGCTAAGAAGTTCCTTGTGTGTTAACTCAGGCTAAGAGTGGCATTTGACAAACCTTGCCCTTTCTAAAATCACTTTACATGTGATCTTGTGGAATGTCACCCACCACTAAAACCCCAACAAATGTCACAGTACTAGACCTGAAAAGTGAACCTAGATCTTCTGCCGAGAAGTATTCTCTGTAAGGATAAAAAATGCCTGAGCTTGGAAGCAGAGAGCTGCTCACTTTAGGTAGAAGGCAGAGTGCTCAGGGAAAAAATACCCTAGCACTTTTGAGCCTGCTCAACCAATGACCGCCTTCATGTTTAACCTATTAATTGCAGTTTATGGAAGATGAATGGTGACTTCCATCAGTGCATGGAGTCTGGAGAAAATGTGGCTTAAATCCATAACGGCATGCAAACAATCCCTCCCTTTTTAATTCATCAGCAAAGACTCAGTGAGTCAAGCTTGTGGGACTTATTTTTCAGGATATGTATGTGTGGCTTTGGGGCCAGTGTGCATGGTTTACATGAAAAACATGCTCATAGGAGCATATAAAAGCACTCCTCTTCAACACTAAGGATCTGTTGATAGAGATTTTGATGAGGGAATTCAGTGGCTTGATTATCAGTGTGAATGGTCTGAATGTGGACATTGGATAAAGCTGCATTCTAAGAGTACTTAAGTATTATGAGAGCACCTGGTGTGCTTAGATGAAGCCAACATGATTTTAATGCTAGCAGATGAAAAAAGAGAAGCAGAATCAATGTCCCTGCTGTTTTAGGACTGTTAGGGTAAATCTGTAGACCCAGATATCACAAGTGAGCTCCACTCTGAAAAGTGAAAGTTCATAAAATGCCACAATAGCTTAGACAAACAAATGCTGATGGGAAAAGGTGCACAAGGGAGACTGAATTCATACAAACAAAGAGGCTGACTGGTGTAACTCAAGTATTGTGTTCAGATCATGCCTGGTAAACAAGAAAAGTAGGGGATGGAAATCAGTGAACCAAAATTAGTGTGGCGGATAAAATAATGAGGATATGGGCTAGTCCACCCATCACTCCTTTTTGGGGTCCTTAAAAGATTTTTTGAGGAAAATCGGAGGACATGAATGGAAGAGGGCAGCGATTGCTGACTGAAAGGAGTGAGCTCTACCAATATGGCTCCCATCACCACTATCTCCTGGAACTCTAGAATCCACCATAACACGACTAGATATCCTAAAAGATGTCCAGACCAGATCGGGCCAAAGGGAGAAACCTACATGACCACACCACCTCCACCGTCTCTGACTAAATCCCAACCACCATGTGGGAGTGAGACTTTGCCATCTACCCTCATCCCCATGTGTCCTTTCCCCCTCCATTTTATTTCTTCTAATTTCTGTCCTCCTTTGCCTTCTGTCTGTAAAAAGTCTGGGTTAGCTGGCCAAGACTGGATATTTTGTAATACTGCAGTGAGCCTATGACCAAAAGCACAACTAAAAGCAGTGCCCTACACAGCCCGACGCTGGTATAAATTTGCAAGGCCTTAAGAGTGGTTAATAAGATTGTGTTCTGGGCCTGTTTCTCCAGCAGTGAGGTGGCAGGTGAAGGTCCACACCAGCATCATAAACTGCATTTTCTATCTTTGCTGTTTTCACTCCTCTCTCGTGTGTTTGTCTTTGTTTGGTCTTTTAGGAAATGGGAACAGACTTTAACAACCGCTCCTGCCCATCTCAGCTAACTTCTTCTGTTTTCCCCCAATAGGACAGGTATTACTATTTATGATACCACCTAAAAGATGGTTAAACAAGCCCCCCCTCCTTCTAATAACTCTCTTGAGTTAAAGGGAACAAGGGATGTTGTTCATATGAAAGCCTTACTTAGTACTTGACATTTCAAATGCTTGAACTGTTTTTCCTTCGTTTTCTGTATCTTTATTAAAAGGTGAAAAGGATTCTTAATGGTGTGTTTGCCGTGGTACAAAGCAGGTTGAAATCTCTGTATGCCAAGCCCCGAACTTTGTTTAAAACTGTCTGATGTTGGACAGTGTTAAGTCTTTGGGACCATATTATTCTAGTCCTACAACTCGTAAATAAACCTGAGGGCAAGGAGACTGAAAATTATTCTGGTCAGTTGTAGGCCCGGCTGCCAGGTTTCCTCAAATCCATTTTAAAGAACAGAGGATGAAATTCCAGGCCCACTGAAGTCAATGAGAGTTTTGCTGTTGACTTGAGAGCGGCCCGCATCGCTCCCGAAGTGGCTTGAAATGTGTTTGAGCTGTTATTGATATATAGACATTTCTTTGCCAGTGTCACGCTGTCTGGAGTGGCTCAGGACTGTGAGTGCCTACCTCAGGGCAGACTGCCAGAAAACAGGGCAGACACCCCAAGCTGGTGGTATGTTCTATCATTAGATTTCACCAAGCCAGTAAGAAATATGAACTCCTGGATCACTATACCAGTCTTACCATGGAATCAGATGGTCCCCTTAGAATGTCCAGTCTATCTTGCCACCCCGACAAACTGGACTTTGATCTATACTAATGCACAAGTGAATTGGCCTGGGGCTTTGAGATGAGCTGGCACCTGGTCTGCCAGTGTCAGAACCAGTTCTGCAGAACAGATAAAATATCACCAGCAAGAAAGAAAAATAAGCCCCTGTTCAGCAAATCATCTTAAGTACTTCCTCAATGAAGAATTTACTAGTCATCCTTCATCTACTCACTTAACCAAGTGTTTTGCCTACAACAGGGCTTAAGCACACGTTTACATTTTTTTGCTGACTCAGCCCATAGATAATACTGTTGGTTAGCATGTGCGTAAGTGTTTTGCTGACTCAGCCCATAGTTGATACTGTTTTTAGGGACCAAACCTTTATGTATGACCCATGGAGCAGCGTGCTGTCCTACCATTCTCTCGGGGCACATGTCTGTGCGCTGGTGCAGCTTATCTCTGAGTGCTGGGGCCTTCACACTGCCCTTGCCCTTGCCCTTGCTGGATAATATCTCACATGCATCCCACTAAAAATCTACACAAACCCATCTGTCCTGGGCTCTCACTTGTTAATATTGAAATGATGGTTCAGCCCTTGCATGGGAAATTCTCAGGCTTCCATTGCAGGCAGGAGTTCCTTCTGGACCCCTTCTCACCAAGTCATTCCATTCCCAAAGTCTTAACCCTTCCCCTTAGGTCCCCCAGGCAGAGGCAGATGCTGATTTTCCCAGAAGAAAGCCACTGTTGGCACCAGTCCTTCCCTAGTTACAATAGAGTCTCCAGCCCAGAGTCCCGCCTCTGCTGAGTTCAGGTCTGTTCCCAATTGCCTACTCTCGAGAGGAAAACAAACCAGGCAGGGACCTGAGCCCCGCAAAGTCACAAGCTCACCCTTGACATACTGCTAATATTTCCCCTCTAAGTTAAAAAAAGAAACCACAAACCCGTTTTCTGAGAGCCTGGGCAAAGTGTTCTGCTTGTGAATGACAAATCGTTTGGCTTCATAAGGCTTTGCGTTAAAAAGAATCCGGGCACTCGGAGTGGGGAAAACCAGGACATGCCTGGCTCTGGTGGTATACGTGGGAGTCTGCACTGTTGTTGTTGTTAGCTGTGCTTTGGCATTGTGTATATATTCTGTTGTCGAATGCAAGAATTAGTCCATTGTGGGTCCAGTCCTGCAAACTCTCATCCATATCAGTAGTAGCTTGCAGAACTGGCTCTGTTTGTATCCAGAACATCTAATTAGACTATCTGGTTACATATTCCATCCATAGTACACCTCTACCTCAATATAACGCTGTCCTTGGGAGCCAAATAATCTTATCGTGTTATATTGAACTTACTTTGATCCACTGGAGTGTGCAGCCCCCCTGCCCCCCTGGAGCTCTGCTTTACCACGTTATATCAAAATTCATGTTATATCGGATGGCGTTATAGCGAGGTAGCGGTGTATTTTAAAAACTTACAAATGTGATAAAGCAGCCTACAAAGAAGATGAGAGGTAGATTTGACTTCTTCCATTTCAGATTTAGTTTGTTTTCTTTCTGGAACAGAACATAGCCTCATGCAAAATCTAAATTTGCTCGAGATTTTTCCATGGTGAGGAAAACCATCCACAGGCTGGTTAGAAATGAGTCAGGAATATAATGTTAAAGGCCTTTCATTTTCAAAAGTTGTTTTGTTTGCTTGGGATTTTTCATTTATACTGTATATACAATGTTTGAGAGGCCAGTGTTTTTGTTATATCTTTATTTGCATATTCAGTCATTTAAAATCTCTGTAGGTGAAGTGGCTACAGCAACAGGAAGTGAAACGACGAGTTAAGAGACATGTTCGGGGTGACCCTCCTTTGATTCACTTCAATGACCCAATGTGGTCTAAAATGTGGTATATGGTGAGTATCTTCAGTAGTTGCCTTGTTGCTAGCCAGGTACTCTTCTATGGTAGGGTTATTTTACAGTGAAGTTACTTTTTAAAAAAAATTGGAAGTTTCATTACTTTTGATAGTGTAGCCCATTGACTTCTGTGTTTGCATCCAGTGAATGTGCTTTGTAGCTGTATTAATATACCCCAGGATGCAGAAGAATGTCATCTTTAGGGGCAGTATGGCCTAGTGACTGAGCATTGGACTGGGACTGAGGTGACCTGGGTCCTCTTCCTGGCTCTGCCACTGACCTGCTGGGTGACAATCGGCAAGTTATTTCCCTCCCCGTGCCTCCCGTGTAACATGGGAATGATGATGCTGACCTCCTTTGTAAAGTGCTTTGAGATCTGCTGATGGAAAGCACTATAGAAGAGCTGGGTATTATTATTTATTGTAATTAGCTTTCATCATGATCACTTTATTACAGGTACAAAATTCTAAGGGCTGAAGCTACCTGTATGCAGTAAGATCATTTTATTTTGGTTCATTGATTTGTGGTTGGTAGGGAAAGTCATTTAAAATAAAGGAGTTTGATAGAAATGCTACTTTATAATCATACAAAGTTGAAGATCCCCCAAGTGGAAGAACCAAAGAATATTAAGATTTCAGTTCTCCTCATTAACTTGTTTGGGGATTTCTTGATCTAGTATGTAAATTTAAAACAACCTTACAAATAGCTTGGTAAACTGTGGAATGTAAATGTATTTTTCAGATTATTTGATTCATTTGCACAGTATCATTCTTCAGCTGAACTGGGGATGCTTTGAACTCATTGGCACATTGGGATGGATCAGTTTTATAATTTGCCCTTTGCTATTTCTGCCCTCAGCACTGTGGAGATAAAAACAATCGCTGCAGGTCAGAAATGAATATTCCAGCAGCCTGGCAGAGAGGATATACTGGCAAAAACGTGGTGGTGACCATTCTTGATGATGGCATAGAGACAAGTCATCCCGATCTCGTACAAAACTATGTAAGTAAAAAAAATAATAATTGTTTGCCGCTTCTCTGTAACCTTTTAGACTGGCATGTCAAATGGAAAATATGATGAAAATATGATAGTTCAAGGAAAATGGGAGCATAGACTTTTTCCCCCAGTGAATTTGTGTCTGAAGAACTTTAAAAATGAAAACATAATTTAAGATCAGTCATCAACAGAATACTCATAAAGATTGGAAATAAAGCAAAACTTCAGATTTGAAACATCATTCCCATTGGGGATTAGCCAGCTGACTAGGAGATGGTGGTGGGATATTTTTAAACCTTCATCAGTCTCCTGTAGTAAAATCAGGCATCCTGTGGCCAAAGACAAAGATGATGATGTAAATGGCTTTGCCTAGCCAGAGTTTGAAAAGAGATCAAGCAAGACATAAGACTTTCCATAGCTAATCTCTTTCCTGGCCTTGGGAAGTCTAGTACCTGAGTCAGGCTGACTTTTTAACTGAAAGATCCTGATTGCCAAACACCCAGTGCCCAAATCCTCACTAGGAACGTGATGGGCTTTGGATCACATTCCATCTTGGCAACATGGACTGTATCTCATACCTCTCTAGCTTGATCATGACACATATTGGATGGAGGCAATACATTTAGTATAATTCTCCTGGTTCTCACCTGATCCCCATTTTACGGTGAAGTCCCTGACGTGCCAGTCCCTGCTGACTCACCGCTAGCTCAGTGTTTGGATGACACAGGTGTGTGAGTGGAATGCCTCTCTGTTATAAACAGGAACTGAAACACTCTTTACCTGTCAAGCCAAGAGTTCACTGGTTGATGTTTCTCCTGCAACAATTGACAATGTTCTAATACATAAAACAGCACATGATGTAGCATTCCTACAGGTCTGTAAGATACTGACAGGGACCATTTCTGACAATCTGAGTCTTCTGTGCCCAGAATCCTCTTCTTTTCACTGCTTTAATAGGTTTGACATGTCTTTGTTATAGGTGTGCCCGAAGAATTAATGATTTTAGTGTCAGATCCTGGGTCCTAACTCTGTTTTTCCCTCATTGCCTATCAGGCAAACTCCCATGAGTGAGAGATGCTGGACCGCAGGATTCAGCTCACAGTGCAAAGCTCGTCATTTTTAATAGATTAATTCTTCATTTAATTTATTTCAAAAAGCTGTAAAAGAGCCTGGACAGGTGCTTTCTAAACACTTTAAAATAAGTTACTATAAAGAAGGGCCCACACCCAGCAAACGGACAGGCACGTTCCATTGGCTCACAAGCAATTGCACACTAAGGAAAAACAAGTTCCTTGTAAATTTCAGTGAGCCCTTTTCAGCTGTTTCTCCTCTGGGCTTGCAAGCTCCGGTTCCCAGCCTGAGGAGTATGCTGGATTTAATGATGAATGCCAATAGCCTTTGTTCGTCTTAAGCAAATACTTGAGAATTAAATGAGAAGTGCCAGGTGATTGCATAGGTCATCTCCCCAGCCCCAGCCCCAGCCCCAGCCCCAGCCCCAGCCCCTGGAGTGCTCTCTTAGTGTTCATGTAGCATCTTACCTGGCTCACAGGCTTTTCATTTAAGTATTTCATTTTATTTGTAGAGTGAACACTTTATAGCCTCCCGGAAGGGTGTAATTGGAAAGGCAGAAAATATTGAACCACTTTCTTGTCAGTGGTGAGACAAAGCTTATAACCGTAGGGAAAGGGCATTCTGCAATAACTGAGCCTGGCATCCCAGTTATGCCTGAACTACAGCTGAGCGATGAGATGTCTCTATCAGATCTCAGCAACGAGTGCGGCTCCATTTACATTGCTTCTCCCCTCCAAAGCAGCAACGTCTTACCAAGTTAATGTTACAGTTGCTTATTAAATGTAAATTCCAAGGGGACCCATGTCTTGCTGGGGCATGCTTGGGTGATCTCTTCCTGTTACACTTGCTGTGTTAATTCCGTGTTCCTAAGTGGGCTTTAGGTCCGGTCTGTGCTCTGACTAGTTGCGCTCGCTAACCGAAGTGAAATGTTTTTAGGATCCTCAGGCAAGTTATGATGTCAATGACAATGACTGTGATCCAAGTCCACGCTACGATGCCAGCAACGAGAATAAGTATGTTGTATTCCTGATAATTCCTGTGTAAATCGTTTTAGTAGGCTGTGAATATTTAAAAGTAGAATTACTTGAGTTGGGGTCTAGCTTATTTCATCTTGCACATGGTCTCCAGTTAGAGTGACCAGATGTCCCAATTTTATAGGGACAGTCCTGATATTTGGGACCTTTTCTACCTCCCCACCCCGTCCCGATTTTTCACACATGCTGTCTGGTCACCCTATCTTCAGTGGCCCTCCTAGGCCCAAACCTTTCCTCCTTGATGAAGGGAACCCCACAGCTCTCCTTCTGGGGCTTGTGCTGTTCCTCTCTCTGGTCCCTTCAATCCGCCCTTTCACCAGTTCCGCTCTGGCTGGCAGCAAAGTCCGTCACAAACAGAACTCAATGGTGTCTCTCCCCTGGTAGTTTACTCCAGTTTTAAATTGGGCCCAACCCATCTCCTCCTTCCCAAGGTGCCTAAGACCCTCCTCTGATTCAGCCGTCACTCCCAGACATTACCCGGCTGGAGCTCAGTCTTTTGGTTCTAGCTTCCAAACTCCCCTGGTGTCAGGGACTTCCCTGCAGGAGCCTTTCTGACTCTCTGCAGTTTCCTGATCTTCCTCTCTCTGTTTCTTGTCCCTCTCTGGCTCTTTATAAGGTAACGCCTGTCCTCTATCAGGCCCCACCCAGGCTGTGAATGAGGCACAGGTGAGCTGGAGCAGTTCCCTCTCCAAGGGGGGAAGACATGTGACATGTAGGCATCAGTTTAATGTCGTCCACCATCTTCAGATAATTACACACTGTCTTTCCTTGCCCACTTCTTAAGAACATGGGATGTGCCCAACTGGATCAGGCCCGTAGGCCATCTAGTCCAGGTCCTGTTTCTGAGGAGGGTGTTAGAACCCCTTAATAGGGAGATGTTGGATCATCTGCCCCCTTCAAACTGACCTCTAATAAAGATTTGCTTAAACCCTGAAGCATGAAATTTAATATCCCTTCCAAAATTCTTATTGTTAATTAAGATGAGTCTGGAAATTCTCAATAACCATGTAAATGTCCAACCCCTTTCTGAATCCTGTCAGGTTCTTGGCCTCAGCAACTTCCTGTGGCATTGAGTTCCACAGTCTAATTCTGAGTTTTGTGAAAAAGTATTTTCTTCTATCGGCTTTGAATTTGCCACCTTTTTATTGATTGCCCCCTTGTTCTTGCATTTTGAGACTGAGAGAACAGAAGTTTACCCTCCCTAGACCATTCATTATTTTATATATTTTTATCAAGTCCCCTCTTATTTGTCTCCTTTCTAAATCCCTTCCAGTTCTGCCATATCCTTTTATGGGACGAGGTGACAGGTATGCTGGTGAGGCCATAGCACTTATTATATAAAATCACACACTTTTTTATAGCAATTGTCCGTGCTCTGTCAGCTCAACTCCCCACTGTGCCCTGAACTCCTTATTTGAATGTAATTCTGTCCTCCTAATGTGGTGTATACACATCTGCAACCATACAGCATAGCTCTCTTCATGTAAACACCAGTTGCCAAGTAACTTTCTATCAAACAAACGCCAATAGACTTTTTTCATGCCCTGTGTCCCATAATGTCTTGTAAAATGAACAGCTCTACCATTTAAGACAAATGAGCGATGTGTACCAAGTGAGTGTATGTATTGTATGTGACACCCAGCACAATGGGCCACATACAGGGGGAATCTTCTAAAGGCCAATTTGTGAACAGAGAGAGGGTGAATGTTCAGGGCTTTAATGTTCATGTGACTGCTGCTGCTGCTAACAGGAGTCGTGTGGTGGGGTCCTTGAACAGCTGACTGGAAATGTGTCCTCTTGTCTAAAAGGATGAACCAAAAGCTATATTTTTAAGGGTCACTATCTGTGAATTCCCTTAATGATGCCAAGCCTCTAAGCACTTTTCCATTTACATGTCAAAATGTTGTCACACTTTCTGAACCTAGATTAAAGTGGGACTTCCACATGGCGGCACATTTGAAAAGGAACCATTAACACCAAAAAGCAATTTACTTGGCCACTAATGTCCTCTATTCCCCTAGCCGTTATTGTGGGCTTTTTTAATAAAAAGCTTCCGCTCTCTCAAGTCAGTTTCGTCTGCTATGGAAGACTTAAGCCTGAGTTTGTGTCGCAGATGGAGCATTATGACATCACTGTAGAATGAGAGAGGGAGACATGATGGGATACAACATTGCAAATAGCTTAAGCAGCAACGTGACTATTAGCAATCGTGTCATGGTGCTGAGTGTCACATACAATACATACACTCACTTGGTACACATCTGTGTGTGACTGTGTTGTCAATTACCTATGTGGAAATGTATCCTGACTGTAAATTCTTTTTTCAGACATGGCACCCGCTGTGCTGGACAAGTTGCAGCTAAAGCAAACAACTCCCATTGTATCGTGGGCATCGCGTATAATGCAAGAATAGGAGGTAAGGCTGAAGCTAAGCTGGGGCTTTCTCTCTGTGTGTGGTTTGCTACTTACACACCTTTATTTCCTGGACCTGTAGTTCTGCCAGTCCGGACTGGTGGGTTGTGATTTCTTGAACTGAGATTGACAGGGTGCCAGTGAGGCTTGGAGCAGTGACCTGGTCTGGAATTGCTAAAGCCTTGAATCTTTGTCGGGACACCCTTATGTCCTTGATTAAGAATGATCCTGAAGCGTCTCCCTCCCCCACCTCTCACGCCCGACAGTGGAGACGTATTTTCGTGAAGAGGTTGGGGACCTGCTGAATTCCGCTCTTGAAGACATGGCTGACAATGTGCCCTCTGCATCTTGTAGATCCTCAGTTAGTACAAATCACAGGTGGCTGCAGCTGTTTGGAACCCCTTCCCCAAGATGTGTCGGTTTCATTGGGAAGGGGTTCTTTGGGGTTGGTTGGTTTGTTTTTAGCGAGAGATTTCTCACATACTCAAGCCGGGCGATTAGGGCACTGGCCTGGCATGTGAGAGACCTGGTTTAAATGCCCCCCCTACCTGATCCAGAGTGATCTGGGACGAAAAGCTCTGGTCTGAATTAGTCAGAGCAAGGATTTGAACCTGGATTGGCTACATTCTAGGTGGGGCCCCAGTCTGCAGGATGAATGGGAGCACACACCCTGATCCAAAAGTGGGCACTCGGACATGACTCCCTGTCCCCAGAAACTTTTCAAAGGTTTTGGGTTTGTTCCAGTGTAGAACAAAAATAAATTTCAAAACTTCAGAAGTTGCTGCCAAACAGAATTGTCATCCTGCAGCCAGCTAAACCAGTGGCCCCTTCTCATTGGTAGTCAGCCACACCAGCTTCAATGAGGGAAGCTGCAACACCCCAGTTCAGCTCAATATTCACATCAGAGATTAACGCTCCACTTGTAATCATTCAGAGGGGCTAATCATGGCTGCTTGGATGTTTGCCTTCCAACTGGAACTGACCAGGGAAGTCAAAAGAACAGGGTTAGGTCTTCGTTTGGTAAAGGACCAGTTTTGGGGTTTATAGGAGCAGCTGCATGCTTTTTCCCTGTATGATCCTCCTGGATTTTTTCCTATATTTAAATATAAAATTGAGCTGACGTGATTTATATAGGATTGCGCCTTTTATAGAACCTGTCCTAAATGGAACAAACAAAGCTTCCATAGGCTTTTGGGAATGTATTCAATCAAGTCAGACCCTGTCTGAAAATTCCTCCCAATGTTTTCACTTCTTGCATCTAAATCCTGGAATCTAGAATAGTCTGTCTCGCTGCATGCTTCGCTCTCTGGGCTCTTTGTAATTTGCCTTGGTAGCAATAGATTTTACTGGCAAGGCTATTATAAAATACTGTTCTCAGGGGCTGCTGTATGCAAGCCGCTTGCCACTTTCCATTATGTAAGTGCAACTTGTGGAGCAGGGAATTGGTGCGGTTTTCTCACAGCTGTGCGATCCCACTTTGCTGCCCTCCACTCAGCTGCTGGAACTGCACGCCAGGGAGGGGCCTGGACGCAGATTGGCAGGTGAGCGCCTTTCCAGCATTGCACTGTCTTCCAGCTGTTTGGGAGTTGGCAATGCTGCTAGCAGGTGGCAGCATTTTGTTAGTGACTGAGTGGAAATGCTGCCTCTGAGAAGGATGGCTGAGCTTGCGGGGAACATGGGAATGCAGCTGCGCTGGCTGTGAGAGGATTTTTGGGATGCTTCCAAAAGAAACGTAGGGTAGGATGTGAGTAGAAGCGGGGAACAGCTCCTTTATTCCTGTTGGGTTTCTTTCCCTTGTACAGACTTTCCTACCCCTTTTCCTTCCTATTTATCCCTCATTGTCCTCCTTTCTTTCCTATTCTCTACACTCTCATTCTGGGTCCTTTCTCTCTTCCCTCTTGTGCCCGCCACTCCTATCTCTTTAGGCAGAGGCTGCATAGCCTTTGGCCCAACATGCAGTGGGGCTGAAGTGGTGCTGGGACATCTGTGGTCCCTTGATTGTAGAGAAACCTAAGTGTGACTTAGCTGAGGATTGGTTGAGTTAGCTGGTGTTGGTCCTGCTGTGAGCAGGGGGTTGGACTAGATGACCTCCTGAGGTCCCTTCCAACCCTGATATTCTATGATTCTATGTTCCTATGAAGTCAGCAGGAGACCATGTACTTTCTGGAGCTAGATAGAGGTCCGGTTCACCTTGTGTCAACCACACGTGTCCCCTTTCCAACACATCCTTCTCAAATCTCCCTTAAAGGAAACTGCTCTTCTCTTCTGTAACACTTCTGCCCATCAGAGTTGGCAGCAACAAGGGCTGGGTTCGGTATCTAGGGGTTCTGTTTCAATAACACAATGCAAAACTAGCTCGAGCCCCCACCCAGTGAACTGGGGCAATTTACATACCACCCCGCTGGGCGCCTCTAAGATGCAATACTTTCACTCTCGCAAGCACAGAGTCTGAGTGTAGCAAAAGCCTTTAATAAAGGAAGGAAACAATGCAGCATTATGTTGGGGAAACACCACAAAAAGGATTCATAACACAAACCATGAGCAAAATACTCACCCCCAAGTAAGTTTGGCAGTGTCCTTTCCCCCTCATGGTCTTAAGTCCAGCAACCCAACAGTCACCCCTCCCACAGTCTCTGTCCCTGGTTAGTGCAGCCCCCAGAGTTCAGAAGCTCATCTGGAGAGCCTGGGTGGAAGTGGGGAGGTATGGGGGGTATCTTACATTCTCCACTGTTTAGGTTGACGGCCGATTGCCACACCTCTCCGTGGTGTTCTGCTGCAGTCTTCACCACCAGCTGCGCCTCTCCGCCAGCCGCCCTGCTAGCCACTCCTCTCTGCTAGCTGTTCATCAACTTGTCTTCAGCCTCCTCCCACCCCTAACACATCTCTCAATGATTTCCACTCTCAGTAACTTCAGCTCTTGGTGATGTCAGCTGTTAGTAGGGGGCCTCAGTGCTGGCACACAGAACCATTAGTCCAAAGCAGGTCTAATGCTTAGACCTCAGAATCAGTGGCTTCAGCTCTGCAGCATATAACAAGACTCCTAACTGAGTCAAAATTAATTCTGTTATTACACTATGGAGAGATCAAAGTGGTGTTTGGAACCATCAAAAGGGACCCACACTGCCAAATGCCCCTACCTATCCCAGTCTTTCTCAATTCACTGGGCTTTGGAACCCGTGTCCCTTGTCTAGCGAGTGCTTCTTAGTTGAGGGTGAGTCCCTCCATCATAAAATGCCAAGTGCAGTTCTACTGTCCTTGATTCACATCCCCAGGATAACAACACTTTATTACTCCTGCCCCAATAACAAAGAGACTAGGGATCCCATAGCAGCCAAAGTGACCACTTGGGCAAGCAGTCCCATCATGCTAGGTGGGTGTGCCCATGCAACCGAGATCAGCCCCTGAAGTCTTTTTTTCCACAGCTCACCACCAGATGTCAGGGTAGAGCTCATTCTGACTCTGCTTGCACTTCTGCTTCCCTGCATCCCTTCTTTGCCCCTCCCTCTACTGGTAGGTGGAGACAAGCATATTGTTCTTTAGAAACTGGGGGTGGGGGAGCAGCTGTTCTTGTCGATGCGGAGGCTGGTCATTTTCAGAGATGCGTCTCTTGCTGCAGGTGGGTCCAAGCACCCGGAGTTCAGACCCTTTCTGTCCCACCCTTGCAGACAAACAACACATACCAGGAGGGGGCCACACTTTCCGGCAGATGGAGATTTGAGCTATTAGCATGGTTTGCAATAGGATCCCATCTCCGCAACTGCCATGTGTTTGTCAGAGTTGCTCTCACATTCTTTGCATGCACATCCTGGGCTGGAATAGGGTGCTCCTGCTGCAGAGAGAGCGCGTCAGTTTTTTGACTCTCCATGTTCTACTCTCCTGAATGCTCAGCATGTTGGATATAGTATCTCCCGGGCAGGCCAGCCTGCCCATTTGCACTGTGGGTAAAATTGCTAGCCCAGCGTTTGAACAGCTACCTGTGTCACTTCAATACATTTTCCTTCTCAGAGCCAACTGCAGAGCAACAGCAAATGTCACTTTTAATTAAATACATTTAGATGTTCCTGTCCTTCCATCCCCGCAGGAACTTGAGATTTCCATTTAACGAAATATATTCAATATATAACTGAAAATGACTAATTTTTAAACTACGTTTGTACAAACCCTGGCACAATGGGCCACCAGCTCCCTGACCTTGGCACAACTGTAATACAAATAACAAACAGTAATGAAGTAAACAAATCATTATCAGTAAATTTGATTCATGATGCTAATTAGAATCACAAATTTTGGTTCATAGATATGCTAATGCAAACAAAAAAATTTAGAGCATTTTAAAGAATCAGCTTACCCCAAACACTAGTCTAATCAGCTTGGTTTTCTGGTATAGTTATCCTGGTACGGCTATAACAGCAAACCCCTAGTGCAGACACAGCTTATCCAGTGGTTCTACCAGCTCCCCTAGCAAAATAAGCTTCACCACCAGCAGCACGTTTATACCAGTATAACTAACAATAGGGCTTTTGCCAGTATAGAAATGTGACAAAAATTATGCCCCTAGCCAACATTATTCTCCTGGCAAGTTTCTGCTGTAGCCCTGGCCTCAGTGTTTGGCCAGGAGGGAAAAGCTGCAGGATGGGAACGACACAGCTGTGACTGCAGTAGCTGGGTGAGATGGCCAGGCAAGTATACGGCCGTGGTTCTCTCTGCGGTGTGAAGATCACTTTGCTTCTTCCACTAGCACAGGTGCTCAGGGAAAGTGCTTTTTGGGAGACAGTATCGAGATTGCCCCAGGCTGCAGCCCCAAGTGTTTTGGGCCTTGACTGAACCTCGTGCTGGGATTTTTTATTTCCTTCTGTGACCTTAGTGTAAGGAAAATTAATTGTTGAAGAAGATACTGTATTTCTCTGCTGTATCATGCCACCAGCTTACCCTCCACTCCAGATCCCCTACACAACTTCTATATCTCAGCCCCACTGTTTGAGACCTAAGCGAAGGAATCCTGGAGACTTGCATTTAAAGAACCAGATGCCTTATTTTACCCACTTGGCCCTGCCCTGAAGGCTGCTCTCGCACTACTGGAGTTTGAAGAGGATTGGTTTTTTTCTGATGGGTGTTTGGCTTTTGTTGGTGAGAGAGATGGAATCATGGAAATGAGACTTGAGTGAGTGCATCCAATAAATCAACCACTAGACTCCCCCCAGAACAGGAGTATCTCTCTCTTTAACCTTTGAGCGTCCGCCTAGTTCTCTGCATGGGTGTGTACACGCATGTGCGTCCGTGTGCATGGCACATCTGATTTCTGTGTGATCCCAATGCAGGGGAACAAATGCAGACCCTATTTTGAAACGTTCACTCTGCATGCAAGTGTGGTACATTCACTGGAACTCTGTACTGGTTAAAGGCACTTGTGATAATTCCCTGTTTTGCGAAGCAGGCAGCACTGAAAGACGCTAATGCCATCAGTATAAATCGAGGCTGCAGCAAACTGAGGATGCTGATTGCCTGGTGGAAGCAAGCAGGGCCTTTCTGTGGACTGCAGCTGGAGTTACAGGTATTCTACCTCCTACAGGATCAGGCCCTAAAATACACATGGTATATTTCAAGTGTGCACTCCTTAATAACCATGGAGGCAGGAATTACTTGTCAGCTTTATAAAAAATGCATCGCTCCCTTTTGAATTTGACTTCTTTAATGAGTACCTCCATGTGTGCACATGTTGGGGAGACTAGAAACGCTTTGTGGACCAAGACAATAAAACTGGCAGACCACTCGAGGTTGTAGGTTTTGGTCAATTTTTTTGAAACCGAACCTTATAGAGTTACCGAATGTGGAATGGAATGTGCTGTCGCTTTAGCAAAAGTGATTCTAGATGGATTACTAAAATAAACTCGCAATTTAATGAGCAAAACTTGTTGAGGAGGCCTATTTGTCACACTCAAAAAGCTACAATCTAATTTTACTGGCTGTTCTTCATTGCTCTTGCATTGCTGTTTATTTGCTGTAGGCAAAATACATTACTGCTCAATAAACAAACAGTGATCCTGGCATACCTTCTTTTTTCCCTTCTCTTCTTTACAGCCTGCATTCTGAAACTTTTATTGCTTGCTCTGTGGGGAAATAGCTGATTTATTTCCCTCTCCCGCCCGTCTCTTAGTTAACTTTGGTTTTCTTCTTCCAAATTCTCTAACCTATAGATCCTGCTGCAGTATTATGTAAATTTGGGTTTGATTGCTAGCATATTGGATCTGCTATGTGATGAGTCTGAGGGGATATTTTCCCTCTATACAAGTGCACAACTGGCAACATCTTTAATGGGAACAAAGTAAAGGGAGAATTTATACAGCTTGTTTTTTAGGCCATCTATGTAGGTATGGACGGTACCATTGTCAGTGTGCCTTGCAAATGTCTCAACATCTCTGTGAGGCATTATTAGCCCCATTTTAGATGGGGAACTGAAGCACAGAGAGATTGTGACTTGCTCCAGGATCTGAGACAGGAATTAAGTTCAGATCTCCTTAGTCCCAGTCCTGCTCCACGTGTCCCATCTCTTCGCTGCAGACTCACTAAAGGCAAATCCTTCATTGGTTCCTAGACATTCCAGATGGGCAGAGTATCCCCATCAGGCCTGGGATGTAGCTTAACCTTCACCCCTTACAGGACTCGTCAGATATTAAATGACAAGATTTGAGCCAAAAGGCAAGGTAGAAGTGAAGTGGATGTGAGGAGCATCTCTGCCTGACCTGCCGGACACCTAATGCGCGTAGTCCAGCCAATGGCTTACATTGTCCCAAAGCTGCTGTTTACTCCAGCTCTTCTTCTCTTACATATAGTGCTGGACATGTCGCTCTGAAGAAGAGTCTTCCAATCATGAGCTGAGCTGAGCTGAGTCCCAATTCTGCAAGGTGCCAGGCACCCCCAACTCCAGCTGACTGCACCGGAGTTGCTAGCACTTGGAGTTGGAAAGCTAGTTTTTTCTCCCGCCGCCTGAAGGGTTTAGTGCTTTAAATTATGATGCTACAAAAGGTTTTCTCTTAAAAATGAATAATGTGCAACATAAAGTAACAGTGGTGATAATGCTGTTTTCCCTCACATCTGTCAATCCAGGATAAATTAAGGTGTGATAGTGACCAGCTATCTGAAAAAAACCTTGTTTGGTCTGAATAATAAGCACCTGTGTAGCACATGCAAAAAACCAATTCCTTGTCACCTGCCCATGCTATTTAGGAAATGTAAAATGCTGGTGTAAAACGTAGCCCTGCCTAGGGGTGACTTTTTAGTGTTCGCTTCAGTTTCGTTAGTTCACTTTACAAAGAAAAGAAACTTTGGTAAATGTCTTTGCTCCTTTGCTTTGTATTTTGAAGATTGTTCCCTGCTAGCAGCAGACGGCATTAGAAAAAATATATTTGAATTGCCTGCAGTCCAGAGCACGGCTGCAACGGTAATTAAATCTGTCTGCATTTGTTTGGTTTAAGAAAAATAAGTGTGGAAAGGGAAGTGCATTTTTATGAATAGGCATCTGGTTGGCTGGCTCCAGTAGGCACAAAAATGATCCAGTGCTAACTTTCAGCCATGAAGCCACTTAATAGAGTTACTAAACCAGACTAACTGAGCATCAAGGAAACAGACGGCTCTGAGCTGTTTTTGTCCACTGTTGATGTGCACCAGGGCAGCTGCCTTGTGATTGCCCCCTCTTACCATGGGGGGCTCTGAGCACTCGGCCCCAGTTTTCCTCCTCTCAGGTACCCCAAAGACTCTCCATGCCAGGCTCTCTTGCCTCAATAATGTCCCTCCTTGGGGCTGTTTTTGGTATCAAAACCTAGTGTAAGGAGTTCAAAACGTTAAGTCTTGACACAAAATGAGGTCAGATTTAGTGATCCCAATGGATCTTTCTGGCCTTGGGATCTATGGATTTATGAAAATCCATGTCTCACCTCGGTGCCAACAGCCATTAAAATCACCTGAGAGACAAAGTTTGTGAGGTAATATCTGTTACTGGACCAACTCTGCTGGTGAGAGAGAGACCAGCTTTCGAGTTCCCTGGGCCTGTCCCAGCTCCGACTGTGGCGTCTCTCCTACACACACCCAGCTGAGCATGGCTCTCCGGCAATCACTCCTGACTGTGCCTGCATGCCGTGGCATTGGCACTGAGGGAAGGAGACTCCTCTCCTCTGCTTTCAGCACTCTGCCTGTGCTTTGAACCTGTGATGGGGGGGTTGAGGACAACCAGTTGCCCCAAGGTCTCATTAGCAGAGAGGTGGGGGGAGGGACAGGGACTTCCCTCTGAAGCCTGTTCCCCCTTCAATCCCTATCCCACCCAGCCTCCTTGGAGCCTCTGTTCCCAGAGGGTGGTACACAAGTCACTCCAGTTTCACCCTGGGTCAGGCTTTGCTCATTGGATAACCTCTGTGATCAGACGCAGCCTCCCCCATCTACATGGGGATGTGTCAAGCCAAAGGCAACATGTATACACATCCCTAGCCTAGTGTTCCATTAACAGATGACGTATACGAACATTGTCTCTACCACAGTGATTCTCAAACAGGGGCTTTCCCTACACAAGCGGTGTCCCTAGTTTGGGAAACACTGCTCTATTTGAATTAGTCTTCACAGTGACAGTGATTCACTGTTCCCAAACCTAGGTCCCTTATGTATTGGTGTGAGGAAGACTTCAAGAAAAATGATAGAGCTGCAGTGAAATGTGCTATCACACCTATCACTTTTCCTCCTCTTCAGCATGGCAGTTAGAGCATCTCGATGTCAAGCTTTAGAAGGCTTCTTTTCCAGTGGTCAGGTTTTGCCCCCTCACCGTATCTCTTGGGCAACTTTGCTGGCATTTGCAGATGGCTAGTGGAGCTGCTGTGAGGTTAGGCTGCAAATGGTCTGCTTGTCCTACTGCGTTTTGGATATTGTGTTTGGATTTTCTCCTCTCTCTGATTTTCATCTTGATTTCAAGGGACTGATGAATCTTTATTCAGTAACAAATAAAATTCTCGCCATCTTTTCCAGGAGATATGAACATGGGTTGACATTTTCAAAGCCACCAGAGGAGTTTAGAGAGACAGCTCCCAGCTGTGTGTATGGGGCTGGCTGAACGACAAGAATTCTAGGTCGTGAAACATTTCAAGGCAGCAGGAATTTGTTTGGATTCCACATTGATATGAAACTGAGACCTTTTGAAATTGTTCATGGAAGAAAGACTCCACCCACCCACCCAAGAACAGCCAATAGCCCAGAGCAGAGCAAGAACTTGAACCTGGGTCATTCATATCCCATGATGGGGCTCCGGGCTGTTCTGCTGTCTCCCTCTTTCTCTGTCCAGAAATTTCATCCTGGACCCGAGAAGCCATCCTAACAAAGGTTTCATTAAAACTCATGTTTCTGCAAACATTTTCCATTTCAGCAAATCAGTGTTTTCCCAACAAAAAACACTTCATCTAAAAATGTCCAGCTCTAATTGTGTGTCTGAATCCCTAGCTGGCTTTGAAAATCTTGTCCTGGGGCTTCTAAAGTTCCCAAGGGTGCCCATCCTTTACTTAAGTTTACTGTGAAGCCTGACGATCTCCTATACAGTCACCCATATCACACTGCTCACTGAGCAGTAGGCTCGCACGAGCGATTTCTCTGCCTTAGAAATTGTCTCGTTTACTTTTTAGCAAATGCCTTCAGCCTTTTTTCTTTGAGAAGCAGTTAGCTTGTCCCTGATCGAAAGCTGGCGCATTGTGTCATTTTGGGGCCTGGTGTAACTATTGCTAGATAAAAGTGCATGAACTAACGTCACAGACATTCCTATTGCATTCTCAGATGGGGGTTTTTGGTGAGTATTCAGGAAAGAGGCTAATGAATGTCTTCCAGGCATCAGAATGAATTAACTGTAATTATAAGGGGAGGTGAAGAGTTTTTAACAGAGAAATGTTATGACTGAAAGAATTTTAAAGGCATGTTCTCTCCAGCAGATGTGGGACTCTGCGAGTGTGACTTTGTGAGTGCTACTACTTCTAGAGAGAGGGACGCTGGGGAAATGTTTAGATTCACTCTGGACCAGGCTGCTTTCTGAATCCTGCTCGTGCAGCGGAACACTCAGAGCACTGCAAATGACGTATCATTTTAATTCCTTTCCATCAAATCACCAACACACAGAGAGAAAAGTGAGAGGGGGAAAGGTTTCCAAAATAGTGTAAGAACTTCACGCAGCGGAGCTCATTAGGGTGCCCACGCTGGCATTGGTTTCAGCTATTCAAGACGTTACAAGCCTTTCAGTTCTCGGCAGCCTCTAACAAAGGCCTTTGATTGCAATCCTGGCACTTTCATAAAACCCATTCAGCCCTAATGTCTAATGTTTTTGTACTTTTAGGCGTTCGTATGTTAGATGGAGATGTAACAGATGTTGTTGAAGCAAAGTCGCTTGGCATCAGACCCGATTACATTGACATTTACAGCGCAAGCTGGGGGCCAGATGATGATGGGAAGACAGTTGATGGACCCGGTGAATTGGCCAAACAGGCTTTTGAGTATGGCATTAAAAAGGTGTGGATAATCGAGTGCACTGGCGACATTGTGTTTTTCTCCCTTTTGCTCCATATGAAGTTTAAATTTGTGTGTGTGTGTGTGTGTTGGGGCTGAGATTAGTGTGAACTGGGTGTAGAAGGTTAAACAAAGGAAAGAAAGTTAAGGTCGAGAGAATCGTCTTGAGAGAGTGGTTACCCTGTCCATGCCTTGCCTATACCACATCTGACACTGCGGCTACAGTAGAGAGAGCTGCACTGGGGGTGACTCATGACCAATTTTTCGTAGTGTCGACAAAGCTCAGGTGACTTCAGAACACTCTCTCAGCATCTGGTATCCCTAGAAATGGCTCGGTGACAAATAAATAGAAGTGATTCTAACCCCGCTCACCAAAGCAACGCACAGAAAGCTCTTTGGGAGGCTTTATAAGATCTACTCAGCACAGACATTCTAGGCACATGTCTGGCATTAAAAATAAAATAAAAGGCTTCCTCTAGAGCACTGATCAACACCAACCTAAACTAGCACTTCCCCATGTCAGGGAAATCGCTGAAAGAACAGATGGATCCAGAGCTCATAGCAGACTCAGGTCTAATTTGAAATCCTGGACTGGAAGCTACGTTGGGTTAATAAATCAAAAGTATTTGAAGGGATCTCATTTTTTATTATTAATCAGATTTATTCTCCCAGGCACTGGGGGCTGCAGGGAGGGGGATTTTTCTTTTTGTTATAGTGCCGAGGAGAGTCCGCTGCCCCCCCTCTTCGTTTCCCCCCTCAATTTGCATCCCACTCTGGCATTATAGCTGACAACCAGCCCTGCTAGACTGGAACAGGGAGAACTCCTCATTTCCCAGCCTGCTCGTGCTGCTTGCCTGGTGCTCAGTATGGCTGCTGGGGTGTGAGAGGTGCACACTGTGCTTCCTGTCTCCTTCCCCTCTGCCTTGGCAGTGTCAGAGCGGCACTGGGCTTTGGACTTGCAGGTTTGCTCCAGGGCTCCGAATTATGTGCACCCGTGAAGCAGAAGGGGAAGTTACTGTCTAACCCCACCTAGTAATCAGCACATACCCTGAAGCATGAGGATTGCTCATCTCTGCAATACTTTCCAGGCTAGTGTAATTGCACACCCTGTTCATGTGACGATCTCATTCTTATTTTAGTCTCACCAAGCTCCTAATATCCTGTCTCAGTAAGTGTGATAGGTTATTTCCACGTTGCATAAAGTATTTCCCTTTATCTGTCTTAAATTTGTTCCCATTTAATTTCAGTGAGTGACCTCTGGCATTCATGTTATGAGAGAGAGTAAACAGGAGCTTCCAGTTGTCCATCTCTGCCTCCATTCTCCTAACACCCCCAAATACTCCCTCCCCAAACACCAATCACTTTCTTGACCCTTTTCTGGAATGTTCTGCTGCATCTCCCTGGAGCTGACATGGCCCAAAGTCAATTCACTGTTTAAGTCAGCTCAAAAGGTTGGTTTATACAGTGTCAGGGGTTGACTTGGAGATGTTTAAATCCCCTCTGAACAAGAGCTGGTAGAACCTGGGTGCTGGCTGGGTCTTGCCCACATGCTCAGGGTTTTACTGATCGCCATATTTGAGGTCGGGAAGGAATTTTCCTCCAGGGCAGAGTGGCAGAGGCCTTGGAGGTTTTTCGCCTTCCTCTGCAGCATGGGGCACGAGTCACTTGCTGGAGGATTCTCTGCAGCTTGAGGTCTTCAAACCACAATTTGAGGACTTCAATAACTCAGACATAGGTTAGGGGTTTGTTACAGGAGTGGGTGGGTGAGATTCTGTGGCCTGCGTTGTGCAGGAGGTCAGACTAGATGATCATAATGGTCCTTTCTGACCTTTAAGTCTGAGTCTAAAAGTCAGTATGTGGAAGTGGGGCTACTCCACTGACCCGACATGTGACTGCAGTGAAATACAAACCATGGAACATCTTTTGGTCTGCTGGCTCCTGGAGAAACCATGCACCATGGAAGATAGTGTCAGGGCTACAAACCAGGCCATATCATGTGCCCAACACTGGAAAAAATGATGATTGTGGTGGACAGATATGAAAAGTAGAAGAAAGCAATGTCATTTTATTTCCTTATTCTCTCTCCCATTGCTGATACAGCCTGACATCTGAGAGCTTTTTCAACAGTTGCTCTGCACTAAGTGGCCTTCTTGATCTGAGCTGGCCACAGGGATGGTTTTTCTTTTCTGGGACGTTACCACTGATAAGGACCCATTAATATGTAGCAGAAGTTTGAAGGAGTGATGGGTCCTGGCCTTTGGTTTGCGTGCAGGCATCTCCCTAGACTTTGGAAATGTTAAGAACATTATGATTTATTGTGTAGGAGTACAAACCCAAAGGCAGACCCAGATCCTGCTCTGAGGAGTTTATAATCAGGTGTGGTCATGCACAATGTCCAAGAGTGAGGAGTAAGAGAATGAGAGCAGAGTTGCAGGCAGAGCCTTCAAAGGTGAAGTTTGCGGATTACTTTGATAGATTAACCCCCATCTTCTGGGTGGGTGCTGTATGAAAAACCAGCTCCTTTCATGCTGAGTTTCTCGAGGAGGCACTATTGAAGTATTTTTGATGACAGCCAACTACACAGGACAAAAGACTTTTCTTGGTACCCTTCAGAAATCTACCCTTCTTCACCCACCCCATGGTAGGTGAAAATGATTCTGTATCCAAGGCTTGTGCTGTTTCTGGTACTGTCTGCTGAAGGGGTGGGAAGTGGCAGGGAGGTTTTGGATGGGACTAATCATACTTGTCACAGCTTTCTTGAAATACTGAAGCCAGCTGTTTGGTCCCTTCAGTGTGTGTGGAGGAAAAGAGGCTCCCTGGGGAATCTTAAATTGCAATTGTCTAAGCCTGGTCTTGAGAAATCTCCTGGGACTTTGAGGACAAGCCGGGCCTCTTTCTCAGGCCTTACTTTGGCATATTTGCCTCATTTTTCTTTTAGAAATTTAAACCTTTTGGGGGAGTGAAATTTGGGGAATGTCCCGTTTTTGGCATAAACCCTCACTAAGGGGTTGTCATGATAAAATAGTTTAGCCAGCTAGCCAATTCAGCACCGCTGTGAGGGATTAGACATTGCTGTAGTGAAACAGACGGCCAGCATCTCCTCGTGCATGTTTGGCATCACAGTGTTTATTTTATCCTTTGTAACAATGCACCCAGCGTGACCTTGAGCCCAAGAAATAAGCATTGCAAAACCTAAATTGAAACACCACTGAACTGAAGCAATGTTAACTCAGGAGAACTCCCCTTAACCAGAGCTGAGCTCTCCTCCTGTTGACAGCCGTTAAGCCCATTAAAATGGAGCCCGGCAAAGCTGAAGGACCAAAGTTCTGTCTTCAAATAACCTTTTGAGGGTATATGTATCAGAGACTGACAGGAAAGGAAGCTGCACCTTCCCGTGTAGAGAATCGGTCAGTGAGTTGGGACAGTTGTGTTGCTGAGTCACTCTGTGACCCAGAGCAAATTTAATTATTGCTCTGTGCCTTGGCTTCCCATCTGTACAATCAGGATAATGGCTCCCTAGTTTTGTAAATCTCATTGCAATTTTGGGGTGAAAGTGATGCATAATTGCAAAGTATCATTACTAAAACAAGGACTTTTGCAGAATGGGCCCCAGCCAATGTTAATTTCCTGTTTGGGGCAGTTAGTCTGCAGAGGGCTTAATTGAAGTGTATGTGAAATCTTTCAGTGTAAATACACCTCTACCTCGATATAGCGCTGTCCTTGGGAGTCAAAAAATCTTACTGCGTTATAGGTGAAACCACGTTATATCGAACTTGCTTTGATCCACCAGAGCGCGTAGCCCCGCCTCCCCTCCCCGGAGCGCTGCTTTACCGCGTTATATCCGAATTCATGTTATGTCGGGTCGTGTTATATCAAGGTAGAGGTGTACATAGAATCAGGGAAACAGGCTGTCCCTTAGACTCTTTTTTTCCATATGGAAGATGTGTGATAGAGCAGGCTCCCGCAGCTGATCGGGATTCCTGCAGCTCCCCCACACACATGCGTGCTGCCAATGGTCAGGAAATGTTTTCATCAAGCATTTTCCAAATAACGGATCTTGCTGCGTTTAATTACATCAGAAGCCTTCAGCTCCCTGGAGTAGACACAATTAGATCCTAACAGAAGTTTCTGGTCCAAATTTGAGCCACGTTACCCCTTTCTGCAGAGGCCCCCCTGAAGAGCGGGGAGATCTGAGATCCACCTCTCAGAGTTCCCTGCAGATTGTCCCTTCAGGGGGATGGGAACAAATTGAGGCGGGAAATAACAGGGAGGGGAATTACTGCGGTGCGGGTGGCTGCTTCCTCTCTAACTCAAGTCTGGATGCCTTTCTAAAGGAGATGCTGTAGCTCAACCAGAAGTTATGGGCTTGTTGCAGAAATCGCTGGGTGGGATTCTCTGGCCTGTCATTCAGAGGGTCAGGCTAGATGACTGCAATGGCCTTAAAATCTAGGAATCAATGACTTGGGGGGAGAGGCAGGGGCTGATGGGGTATCCCAACCCTGTAGATCTGGTGTATTCATGAAGGCACCCAGCAAACCTGCCTCTGTTGGTTCCTTTGCTTTCCCAGGCATCACCATTCCTGTAAAAACTGTGCTGCCATTGACCCTATTGCTGTCTGAACTTCCTCTTGAATTTCTATTAGGAGGTCCAATGAGTGCACAGGGGCAGGGGACCAAGTCTGGGAGCATGGCCAATCTCATGGCCCCTACCCTCAAAGCTGCAGGTTGGCCAGCAGGAGAAAGAGGTTTCCCAGGGGGCAGTACTCCCTATCCCTCTCTTGCTTCTAGCTGAGCAGGATGAAAACTCTCCTGAGACCCCTTGGGGACAATTCAGGCCGTTATCATGTATTCACAACCAATTCCAAGTTCCACAAAGCACCTGAGAGCAGGAAACATTTTTTCCCTGCATTCAGGAACTCTAATTGCCAGGCCTATCTTTTTAAATGACTGAAGAAAACCCTTAATTTGCTGGCTAGCTGTAACCTTTAGCCCAAACATGCTGCTGCAGCTGAGTTATGAATCTTTAGAATTGAATTTTAATAGAAATATTAATACAGCCATTATCTCTTAGTGATGGGCCTGTGCCAGCGTAATTCAGCTGCTTGTTGCCACACCTTATTAATTTCTGAGCTAATGGGAAAATATTTATCCTGCGCCCTAATTGGTCTCTTTAAAACGGGAAGGCTGGCGTGCTGGTGTCAAAACCACATCAAATGGGGTCATGAGACCAGGAAGAATCCAGCACAACCTACTTCAAACTGATAATCTACTGAGGGCTTGTCTACATGGTGCATTAGTCCACACCGGAGAGATGTAAATTCTAGTCTGCATTAGCATGTCATGCACTAATGGCCTGCGTGGGCCCTGCTGGCACACACTTAAAGTTCCCTAGTGCACGTTAATGCAGGCCCGTCTTGGCCAAAACCCACTGAAGTCAATGGAAAGACTTTCATTGATTCCAGTGGGGTTTGGATCCAATTCTTATTGCACTATGAAACCCATGCAATAGTTGCCAGCATGCTGTTTGTTAGCAGTGGTTTCATATGGAGATTGGGAGTGTTTTAAGCCTGCTTGCAGAAGTCTTGCCAGTGAGGTGTTTCAGAGCTAAGGAGAGGAGCATTTCTTGGCTTTCAATTCAGTAGGGTTACAGGCTTAGGCTTTCTCTCAGTAATGGCTAGAAAAGACAGCAGGAATTGTCGTCCTGTTATCTCCTCTCTCCCTCCTCTCAGTTAATGCTAGGGAGAAGAGGGGAGTCTTCCATTATTCCTCAGGCAGAAGGAAAATTAATTGTATGTCTGTTGCTGACTTAATATAACCATTGGGCTTTAAGGGCTATCTTATGCCCTGTGCAGCCCAGTTAGAGTCATTATTGCATGGGGTTTAAGTCAGGACAGAATTTGGTCCTATGTACAGAAGACTAAGGATCTGACTGTACCATCTCTTCTCAGCATATTCTGATGTGCAGTGTGAAACAGATGTGAGGCATAGAACTCTGCAAATAATGAATTCTTTTGGTTTTGCTGGTAATTCTGAAAAATTGGGGGGGGGGATTATTTTGGGTTGTACCCAAATTGAAATATTTTTCGAATTGAAAAGTTAAAAATAAAAATTGGTGTCTGTCAAAATGCATTTATTTTTCAATTTGAGGGATTTTTCTGTGTGTTTTTTAAAATGTTTTAAAATAAATTTAGAGGAAGTTTCTAAGCAGAAAAGCAATTATGAATAAAAAAAATTGAAATGTTTCATTTAAAAATGTGGAAACAACGTTTTTGACTTGCTTTGATTTTTTTTATTTTTTAAAGCATAAACAATTTGGCGAAACCAACACAAATTCACAAAATGCTGACTGCATTTTTCATCCAGAAAGTTTCACGCAGCTCTAGTTAGGAGGCCCATGCTTTGAAAATCATGATTAACACTTGAACTTATGCCGTCCTAGCTCTGACATTGTAATTCACAAAGGACTCGAGGAAAAATGTCAATTCCTTACATCCTTAGTAACTACAAAATCAGTGATAAATCTCCCTCTTTGTGTACCTTTCACAACTGGTGACTGATTTCTAGATCATCTGAACAGTGCTTAAGAAAATCTTAGACTATACCCTTAGATGTCCAGCTTTTTTCTGTTTGTAAGTTGATGGATCTTAACTTTTAATAGACAATCAGCTCATTTTGCCTTTTTGCTAAAGCCAGCTTTAAAGAGTGTCAGGTTACAAAATGTTGCACTGCCAAACATCTGTTTCTTCATGGAAGTCCTGCCAGGGCCTGTGGACGTGGAGCCAGCACCTTTTGAACACTCCGCCAAAAACCTGAATTAGGAGGTCAAGTTTTAATAGATCCAGAAAACCCTAGAGACACTTTAAATCCGTGCTAGAAAGTGGCCCGTTGAGGTACCAGTAGTGGTTAACAAAAGGTTCAATACACTTCATATCTAGGTAGAATTATCTGTTGTAGAGAACAGCAGAACAATTTGGCTATCAAGCTGTATTTTTTCCCTGCTGACCTCCAGACAACTCTGTTAATCTTTCCTATGGAAGTAACTCCTTTTGTGGCTATGAGGCAGGCAAGATAATGAAAACCTAACCACAGCAGGAAAGCACCCAATTTACCCTTTGTAGCCAGAGGCAGGGTCAACAAAGAGATTATCAGTCCAGCAGTAGACTAAGACAGGTAATAAACCATCCCTCTGCCTTGAAGTCTCAGAACAAAATACACCCTTGGAGCTGATTCTGCTAGAGAAAGCCTGCTGTCTTGTGATGGGGAGGGAGAATCAGAACAGGATTTCTCTGCAATATGTAGGCAGAGACCTGCCTGGGTTCATTCCAAAATATCCCCCTGACACACGCCAACTCTCTTCCCTGATAAGGGGAGAGCCCAAGACAGTTGGGTACCATCCCCATGACTGTTCCTCCAGCCCTTTCATTACTGTTTTGGGATTGACCATCAAACTAAGTGGGCTTAATACTGTCTCCCCTAAGCGTTTAAGTTGTGGAAAGTGGGTAGAGAAGCAAAGTATCCATTTCAGAAGAAGGCACAGCTTATTTTAAAAGGTACCAAAGTCTATGTCAATCAACCAACATTATGGATTTCCAATAGTAGTGTTAGGAACGGCTCTAGCTTTCCTGCCCAGGTCCATAGCTTCACTGACATTCTCTTTATCCTCCAGCAGAGAGCCCTTAACTATTGATGAGGCACTACTGAAAGGCTGCCCTGCCCTGCAGGTATTGCCAAAAATACACATGGATCATTCATTAGCATGACCTACCTGACATCCCTAAAAGGACAAGTCAAGGGCTTGCATACCTCAGCGTAGTGTCCCCGCAAAGCCTCCCCACTGATGGAGGTGGTAACATGAGAGACATCCAGATCTGCTAACGTTTAACACACTTCCCACCCGACGTCAATGTTTGAGCTGGGATGTGCTCAGCAATGGTGCTGAACCGGCTCTGTCACCGTTGTTTTGCACCTCACACTTTCTCTGATCTTTGGAAATTGTTCTTCTGATGGGCAGGGGTAGCAGTGGGGGGAAATTGTTGCTTTTTAGTGTCAAAACACAGCTCGCTCGCTCTCTTTCACTAGCCTAATGCCATTGACGTCATCCCTCATTAGCACGGGGACAAATGAGAGCCAACTGTGATCTAAATATGGCATTACTGTCTAAATATGACCTAAAGAAAGCTTAGACAAAGATCCTGCTCTATCACATCACCCCTCTGTTCTTAAGCAAGAGCCTAGTGGATTTTCACCATTAGCTGAGGAAGAAGTCCCCTCCTATTAGAGTTTTGAGTGGTCTGATGGAGCCCTCGCTGCTGAATTTCTTTCTCTCCTCTCATCACAATTTCCTTTGGCTCAGGAGAGGCCTTGGTCTCAGTGAGCCCGTATCTCTTTGGGGACTCCAATCCCATTTTCTCACCCAGCAGAATTAAAATCTGGACTGAATTCAGACTCTTCGGCTCTGCTCCTGCAGCAGCTAAGCGAGCTAACTGCGACTGCTTTGCTCAGTGTAGGCTATAAGCTAAAGTTAAAGGAAAGGTGACTGTTAGCCTGCAAGATACACTTCATGCACCTTTCCTCCCTTTCAGTTTTTTCCACCAGAAGTAGAAGGGAATGGAACCACCCAGATTCTTCACGAGTTCTCCTTTTGGTTCATCCTGCAGACCACTGGAGTTGCATGTGTACCATTCAGGGGAGTCACAGCAGATCTTTCCTCTGCTCTGATGTGTGAAGGAAGTAGCTGCAGCTGGCCTACAGCTTTCAGCCCCATTGCTGGAGATGCCAGTAGCCCGAAAGCACCGCTGTGGCGGGCGTCTGCCTGGACCTCATTTTTCAGCCTGGCTGAGGGAGGAGATCCTCAGAACTCCAATACGTTTGCTCTTTGATCATTTTGCAGAAGTCCATAAAACGCCTTCATCCAAGGTGTTTCTGCTTTGCCACCCGTTTGGATAGTTATTGCCTTTAAGAATGCTGGTCACTTTAAAAACAATGTGTGTAAATATTCACTGAGTACAGTAGGGTTCTTCTTTTAAAATGGTTCATTTTAAAAAGGATTGTTAGACCATGGGGGGAGTGGGAGGGGCAGGGATCCAGGATGGTTGTGGGTTCAGCCCAAACCCAGAGTGTTTGAGGTTTATTCTTGGGGATGGTGTGTTTCCTTATAGATGTTTTTGTTCAAATGTTTAGGGTCGTAAGGGTTTGGGCTCCATTTTTGTCTGGGCCTCAGGAAATGGTGGCAGAGAAGGCGATCACTGCTCTTGTGATGGCTACACCAACAGCATCTACACCATCTCCATCAGCAGCAGCACGGACAGTGGGCTCAAGCCATGGTATCTAGAAGAATGCGCGTCTACTCTCGCCACGACCTACAGCAGCGGGGCATTTTACGAGCAAAAAATTGTAAGTTGTATACCCAGCTCCAAGATGGTTAATGGAATTCTACCTACCTGCCATTTCCCCTGTTGTTTAGATTGACTAAATTGCGGAAGGGGCAAAATTATTGTTAAGTTATTCACACTTCTCCTCTTAAAAACTACTGGGCACTGTTATGTGGTGCTGTTGCTATGTTTCACCCCAGAGATGACTGCATTTCAGTGGTGGATGAAATGATTCTAGTTTTCAAAGCACTGTGGGATCCTGCGAGATGAAAGTTGTTCTGTTCAAGTAAATACTGTAGAAGTCCTTACTTCAGTAGACTTTCTCTTTAGGATTTACATTCAGTTTTGGTTTAGATTTTTTTTTTTTTTAATATTTTGTACCTGATCCTGCAGACTTTCAGGCCTATACTTATCTCTGGAGTCAGTGGGGCTTTTTGTGCACTTAAAGTTGAGCTTGTGCATATTTGCAGAGTCAGGACCTTAATTTCGTAATTGTAGGGCCAGATTCTGCTCTCATTTTCTCTGGATTTACACCAGTGAACTCCACTGATGTCTGATGTGCAAAGAGAATTGGGACCCTATTTTTTTTTTAATTTAAGTGAAAAGCAATAAAATGTGCCAAGCTTCCAAAAGTATAGGCTTATGCAGCTAGTGTCCTTTACTGCCCTCTGAAATGAAAGCTTAGGGTTCTTCTAGTAAAAGATCTGAGTTCCTATAATTTTAGCCTGAAATGGGCATTAGAGAGGAAACACGGTTAGACTACTTGCCTAGGACTTCAGAGAATTGTGTTCTAGTGCCTACTCTGCAATATATGGCTAGGCAAGTTACTTAGGCCAGGTCTTCACTACTCGGATTAGCGGTAGTGATCGATCTACCAGGGATTGATCTAGTGTAGATGCGATAAATCAATCCCCGATTGCTCTGCCCTTGACTCCGGAACTCCACCACTGCCGAGATGATGAAGTGGAGTAGATGGGGGAGCGGCGGCAGTCGACCCCGCGCCGTGAGGACGTGAGGTAAGTCGATCTAAGATACGTCGACTTCAGCTACTCTATTCTTGTAGCTGAAGTTGTGTATCTTACATCGATCCCCCCCACTAGTGTAGACCAGGCCTTAGTTTCTCTGGGCCCCGCTTCCCTATCTGTAAAGAGGGAGTAACAGCACTGCCCTACGTCAAAGGGGCGTTGTGAGGATAAATACATTAAAGATTGTGAGGTGCTCAGGTACTACAGGAATAAGGGGCAGATATGTATCACAACAGAGTCCTAGAAGTTTAAAGAAATGCATATGCTCACGTTTGTCAGCGGGCATAAACACTTAAGACCTGTTTTATTTCCTCCCTCCCTCCTCCGCTTCTTCCTCTCCCCCCCTCCTGAACTTCCTTACCTCACAGGAAAAATTTGGATAGAATTCCTTCCCCTTAGCTACTATGTGTAATTATAATACAAGGAAAGGGGGTGTGCTATTATGTCTGGGCTCCATTAGCAGGCATTTAATGCTGACTTAAAACAAAAAGTGTTTGAGTCTGGAGTGAAGGGAAGATCATTTTCAATCTTAAAAGTGATTTTTAAAGCCTTGCTAAAGTATGTGCTGTAAACACTGTGAAATTAAAATGGCCGTGCTATTTAAACAGAAAGCCCTCTATTATTTTGATAGAAGTGAAAGGCCTAGTTTTGTAGTCGCAAATCCACATCTCTTGATTTGCATTATTTTCTGCTAGGAAATTGGTCTGTATAAATTGTGTGAACTTATTGTGATATAAGCAGAATTTGTACTGTGCACTCTGCAGAACCAACAGGGAAAG
Source organism: Gopherus flavomarginatus (assembly GCF_025201925.1). Lineage (NCBI taxonomy): Eukaryota > Metazoa > Chordata > Testudines > Testudinidae > Gopherus > Gopherus flavomarginatus. The sequence continues at coordinate 85,301,193 of NC_066625.1, read as the reverse complement.
TCAGGCAGAAGGGTTCAGTAGCACAGCTTTGGCATCCACTTTAAATGATCACCTGAATAAACAAGTAAATATATTTGTTCCTCTTCTGTTAGATCATGCTCTGCTAGGACATGCTTTTGAGTTCTCAAATTGTGTACTTTGAGAAGCAGGATAGGAACACTGGCATATTAACATGTAATTCAAAAGAGCAGCTGGCTGAACCAGTGCATGTTGGAACATGATTTGCAATGTAGTGTACAAGCCTTGTGTTCAGTGACGTTGCTTAGGCTCTGCAAGTATTGACTTGTATTTTTTCTTGATTAGTCACACTAATGTGTGAAAAAGGGCTCTTAGCTCTGATGAATACTTTTGGCAACAATCCCTTTGAATAAAAACCTATCAGGTCCTTCTTCCTGTTCAATTTCTTCCCTTGATAACAACACAATAAAGAATGTTTCCTTAGAGAAATAGTGGGAAACCATCACTGAGTATCAACGAACCATTCTGTGAACAGCTTGGATATTGTTTCACAGCCTTTCAAGTTTGCCCATCACAAAAAATATGTAGTCTCTTAATAGCAAGGTACTGGGCTATATTACTTTCTGTGCATAACCCAAAAACTCAGGCAATTCCAATACTACTTGTCATCACCTCTCATCACTAGAGCTAGTCCGGAATCTTCCATCAAAATGATTTTTTGATGACCATTGCAGTTTCTGCAAAATAAAAATTTTCTGTGGGGAAAATTTCCATGTGGTCCAATTTTTTTGGTTTTTCCATTAGGAAAACCAAAACAAAATATTTGTTGAACAGTTTCACATTAAGCCTCATAGCCTCATGGTGCTGGGTTGCATTATGGGAGTTGTAGTTTGGGTGCCTGATGCTTCCATTCTCTCCTATGGGCCAGGCTCCCAGACTGGACTACATCTTCCATGCAATGCAGTCTCCCTTCTGATTGAGCTGGCTGGTGCATCATGGGTGTAGTCTGACTGGGAGCCCACAAGAGAAAAAGGCATCATGTCCCTGAACTAAAACTACCATGAGGCAATGCAGCACCAAAGGGAGATGCAGTTTAAAGCTGATCTGACTTTAAATGTTTTGTTTCAGGTCAGTCCAACAAACTGAAATGAAACTTTTCAATTTGGGAATATTGAAGTGTTTCATTTTGATGGGAAAATGCCAAAATAAAATGTTTTGCAGTTTCTAAATAGAAATTTTTCAGAACTTTTTATTCCATGAATATTTTCAGTATTTATTTCAAATTTTCCCTCCAGATTTGGGATGAAAACAAATGTAGATGTATCAGGATTTCCAGGTTTTGACCGGCTCTACTCATCACCCTAGCCAAGCTAATGAGCTAGTGAATTGGGCTGAGGATTTGAAGACGACGAGTACAAACTATCCTTAGGTGTTCAGAAGAAGTGGTTCCACTGAAAGGCACGCTAGACACACAATATCAAAAAGGTGTTATACAGAGTTCTAGCCACACCCTCCCCACTAACCTTAATGATACTCATGCAGCAAAAAAACACTGCAACAGTTTGCAAACATGATTACTATAGAGAGCAATCACTTTGGAAATTTGACATACATTTCTTCTGAAGAATAGATTGATATGAAGGTTTGCCACCTTTCTTGCTTCTGGTATTTCAGCATGTGTTACAAAGCAGGGAGTTAGATAATGCTGGGCAATGCAGCAAGTTTTACTTTCTACTGCCAAACAGATTGAGACACTGGGATTGCTTTATGAAAAGAGGGATTGTTGGTCAGGACACCATAGGTATTTTTTGCTTTAACTTTCACCTGGGCAGTCACATCATTGATGAAACAGGTCCCCAAAATCATGAGATTGACTTTAAAATCATGGGATTTTTAACAGTGTGGGAACAGGTCTTGATATAACTTCTCATCTGAAGAACAGCCCATCTAACAATGCAGCACTCTCCGAGGGATGTATTAGACTATTAGCTCAAGCCCTGCTGTGGGACTTGAATCTTCTGGCCTAAAAGTAAAGGTGCTGCTGACTGAATGTATGCAAGTATCAGCTTCTCTATGGGCCAGATAGTTCAGACAGTATATTTGCAAGTGGTGGTGGTGACTCTCAGTATCCTCGTAGCTGGTGATAGCACAGCATGCAGATTTGCCTGCCCTGTAGCTCTGGCCAGCAGTCAGTTGGCTATTGTTCCCTGGGGCCCAGTGGTGACTGAAAGGGAAAAGCTTGGGTTTATTATTGCAGTAACGCTGATGACAATGTCCCTCCGCACGACATGTCACCAGGCAGCATGGATACTCATTTTCCATAGGCAGCTTTCTCCAAATTCACAGTCCTTGACAAAACAGTTTCCCCCTAGCCCCAAATTACATTGTCATTGTTCTGCAAGGTAGTTAAAGTAAAACTTAAGCTGGGAATGTCTAAAACTCATTTGTTTATCATATGTCCATTTTCGCTGTACCAGGTGTCTGGGGCCCTGTGCACATCTTAAATGCTCTGTGCAGATTGATATCATTGGGACTTGTGCACATGCTTAAAGTCTAAGTGCTGTCCCGAATTGGGGCACTTTCCTGAAGTGGGGCCTTCATTTTGTCAGATTTTCCAGTTAGCATTTTTCATGCTTTCTCTCATCCTCCCTCACTCTCCCAGGAGAAGCTCCCTGTGTGCAGCCCTAGACAAATCTCACGGTGCGCCTTCAAAGCCTCCTTTGTCATGATGCCTACAAAAAACTTGGCAGTTAGTGTGCTGTGGCTGCTGCTTATTATACTGTTCGTTATCACCTCATTGTTCGACTCATAAGACTGGAAGGAACCTCAAGAGGTCACCTAGACCTGGTCTACACTGTGGGGGGGGAGGTCAATGTAAGATACGCAACTTCAGCTATGGGAATAGCGTAGTTGAAGTTGACACATCTTATTTCAACTTACCTCCCATCCTCACGGCGCAGGATCGACAGCCACGGCTCCTCCATCAACTCCGCTACTGCCGCTCGCCCCGGTGGAGATCTGGAGTTGACGGAAGCGCGTTTGGGGATCAATATATCATGTCTAGATGAGACACGATAGATTGATCCCCGATAGATCGATCGCTACCCTCCGATCCGGCGGGTAGTCTGGACATACCCCTAGTCCAGTCCCCTGCACTCATGGCAAGACTAAGTCAGTTGGCTCGTGCTTCCACCTCTTGTCTCTTAACTTCTTAGATTATTAGCTCTTCAGACCAGCTTTTTATTATGTTTGTATAGCACCATGCACAACAGGGACCCGGTCCCTGATTATTGCGCCTGTTCCCACCAAACATGTACTTTCTCTCTGTGGCTCATCAAGATCATGACTTTTCAGGCAGTGTCTGTTCAGATGCATCTTAAACAAACTCTGATCCTTAAGCTCTAATTGGTGCATGCAGCTTTCTGTCTCTGACGGGGATCTTGGACTGTTTTGTGATCGTACCGTATAGAAATCGGCTCATAGCACCATAATTAGCTGCAATAATTTTGTCGTTAGGTTACCACAGATTTAAGACACGGTTGCACAGAAGGCCATACTGGAACCTCCGTGTCTGCACCCATCGTCACAGGCATCATCGCTTTGGCTTTAGAAGCAAAGTAAGTTAACTCCTGCCTTCCTTGTTGGCCACTTTCTGTATTGAATGTTTATGTAACCAGAGCCAGAGAAGAGATGAGAGAGGCTTTTTACTAGAGCTGACTGGAATGGGAAAATGATTTAATGCTAAATGGCAAAATTGTTTCCATTTTGCTAGGTTTTATGTGGGTCCATTTTGTATTTAATATTTTTAAACAACATTTTTACTGAACTAGTTCTTAGCACATTTCTTTTACCGAACCCCTGGCTTTCTGTAAGACAACACAGTTTTCAGTGAACTAAAATTTTTGATAACTATCTCAAAAATGGTTTCCATAAAAATTGAGGTTAAAAATGTTGCAGAGAGTTTCATGTGAAATGGAACATTTCTGTAATGTTGTCAGTTTTTCGCAAAACATTTCATTTGTGGGAGGGAGAGGGGAAGGTAACTTTTTTCAACCAACAAAAAAAAAAGTCTTTTAGCGCAAAACATTTTGACTGACTCTACATTTTTACAGGTTTCAGAGGGGTAGCTGTGTTAGACTGTATCAGCAAAAACAATGAGGAGTCTTTGTGGCACCTTAGAGACTAACAAATTTATTTGGGCATAAGCTTTCGTGGGTTAGAAACCACTTCATCGGATGCATGGAGTGGAAAATACAGTAGCAGGTATATATACACAGTACATGAAAAGATGGGAATTGCCTTACCAAGTGGGGGGTCAGTGCTAACGAGACCATTCAATTAAAGTGGAAGTGGGCTATTCTCAACAGTAGAATACCAAGGGAGGAAAAATCACTTTTTTGAGAAATCTACATTTTTAAAAAGCTATGGTTGGAAAACTGAAATCTCTCCCCAAACTCAGCCCCTCCTTTCCATTTAAATCTCTTTTGCTCTCCTCCCTACCCCCTCTTGCTCTGTACAGATAAACTTCATGATATAAGCTGAAGATCATAAAACCTAGATTGTAGCAGACCAGAGAGGGGGACCCCCTCACTGAGTGTGCCCTGCCACTAACCTTCCTTTTTCGAGCAGGGGGCTGTTGAATCCAACAGTTTCTACTGTATCACGTGAGCAGACAGGAAGGTCTGTGAAATAGCCAGGACCCCGACAGTGAAGGGTGGGTAGATCCAAATAAAGACCTTAAAGTTCAGCAGTATCCAGTGCAGATCAGAGTAATGTGCTCCCAGGGGGAGGTACCATCTAGCAACTGGGATAGCCTCGTTCTGCACTAGCTACACTTTCAGGATGGATGTGAGGCGCATTCCTTGGAAAGTGGCATTTCACTCCTCATGCAGCCGCTACCTACAGGGGCATTGCCAGACCAGTTCTCCGAGTCTGTGCAGTTAAAGGGCCCTGCTCCCATTGATGCCTGGGGCAAAGCTCCGATTGAATTCAGTGGTTCGGGATCAAGTCCAAACAGAATACACTCGAAACTTAGCATAACACCAACAGACCCCGGTCTTCGGGATCAAACCTGGGACCTTTTGTGCATGAGCCAAAAGCCACATGGCTGTTAGCTAAGGCTGTTGTAGACTCGTTAATCCCTAGGTGGTCTCAGTGCCACTAGATGGGACAGAGCGCCACACTCAGGAGGTGTGTGGATTACACCAGCATTTTAAAAGGTGCCACTCTCCCTCTAAATGCAGCCTTGGCATCTATACATGTCTCAGGTGATTGTTTTGTCTTTCCTATAACAAGCGTTTTTGATGTGTTTGGTACAACTGACTATTTTTAGGGAAAAAACAACAACCCAGGCTGCTGGCATCCATGCTGTGATTCCAGCTCCCGCAGCCATTAATGTATTGTGGACAGCTGGGAGTCCACAGTCCTAGAGACAAATAATTTCTTATGTTGATGTGATGCAGTTCATTGAAGGCACTAAGAAACACTGGCATAGCTGACAACTCATTCCCCTGTCCCCTCGCTTTACGATATTTTGGCTCCATTTTAAATTGAGGAACCCATGTCAGATGAACCCATTTTAGGAGATGCCATTTTCATTACAAATAAATGAAGAGAGTTCAATGTAATTTTTGAGTGGCTCTGCTGATGAATAAAATGCAGCATTAAGTTCCAGAGGATAGCATGTAAGAGATGCAAGCACTCAGACAGTCCATCATCACAAGAAGAAATAAATTGAGTTTCTTTTGTTAAATGCTGTGGATAGAATTGTAAATCAAAGCTCAAGACGCTTAAGTAGCATCTGAAAGAAAAAAGTTTGAAAAGTGTTCACAAAATATCTCTAAGCACTGATTCTGATAAAGAGTTAGACACTGAGTGAAATTCACCCCAATTCGCAGGGTCAGCACAATGCCTAAATACTATCTAAGTCTCATTTATGGCCTGCTTTGATTGTTATCCTAAATGAGATGCTTGGTTTATTTCCCACAGGGCGCGTTATTTACAGGAATGTAGGGTTTGCCATAGCAACTCAGACTATTGGCCCATCTGGTCAAGTAAACTGCTTCGAGCAGTGACCAATGCCTGTCATTTTGGAGGAAGATGGGGGAACCACACCCAAAATGTACACTGTTCTGCACTGTGGAATTCCTTCCTGACCTCCATGTGGCAATGTTCTGAAGCATGAGATTGCAATACATTTAGCCTGGAATGAATCACTGCAAATGTTGTTGCCCATCAGATAACCCATTCCATCCAGCTCCAGTATTTAGCTCTGCTTATCCAGATCCCATTGCAGCTTTGCTAGAACTTCGATAAGTTTCAATAACCGTTCCAGTCGGGGGGGGGGGGACGACAAATGTTTCTTTAAATCTCTAGACATAATGTTAACATTTAAATAATTGATTTGACGTGTATTTTAATTTAAATTGGAGGAAACCCCTCTTACACCTGTCACTGAATGATGCTATCTTTTCCTTTACCAGGAGAGGTGAGATGTAGCTGCTGCATTCTCCTCTATGCAGCCATGGGTTTGCACTACAGAACAGTCAAATCTGAATGTAGCTGACAATGTTCAGCTGATTGAAAGTTACTACACTGGCACACCAAAGGCTTCCCTGTAATTTTTGTTTCTTTACATCATTATTATTTTAGCCCCTCACTGACCTGGAGAGATGTTCAGCATCTGATTGTTAAAACATCCAGGCCCCTACATCTGAAAGCAAATGACTGGAAAACAAATGGAGCAGGACGCAAAGGTGAGGCAGACAATGTGTGTGGACTGGATTGAGCATCATTTGCTGCAAATGATGCTCCCGGGGGACTTCTGCCCCACTGCATAAAGCAGAATTTGCACAGATTTAATGTTCTGTGCAGAATTTCCTTTTTCCCCGCAGAATTGGTGCTGCAGAATTGTTGTCCACCACTAGTGGCCATTGGATCCATCAGACCCCAGCTCCCCATCTTGCAAATAAAAGACACACTGCCTGGGGTGGGGGAAGGGGGAGAGAGCTGAAGGGTTCCCAGCAGCTCCAGTTCCTGGCACACCCTGAAGGAAGCTGTGAAATCACGCAGCTGGGCTTGGGGGAGAGGGGTTGCTGGTGTCTGGGCTGGTGGGTGCCCCATGGCTGGGCTCTGGGGACAGAGGATGTGGCTGTCTGGCCCCGTGGCTGGGCTCTGGGAAGGAGGAGGCAGAGAAACAGGAACTGAGTTGTCGTAGGGGTTTCTTTAACTCGCTACACCTAGGGGAATCTTTTCTTGTTTGTATTGTTACAGACATAGTTGCTGACATGTATTTTGAAATAAATTACCAAAATAATTGAAACTGGTGTGATTATATAGCATTATTTTGACAAATAACACTTGCAGAATTTTCAAATATTGTGTGCAGAATTTTGAATTTTTTGGCACAGAATTCCCCTCAGGTGTAAAATGGATATAGAGAAAGCAGTGCAGAAATCGATGTATGGAGAATAAGGTGACTAGCTGTGTCATTTATGTCACTGTCAGTGCACTTGTAGTAGAATCCTTTGGGAGAGTCTATAACCTAGTGTTGACACTTTACCCTTTGTGGGGCACGGCTTTATCAAATGGAAAATCGATTTGGGTATGTGTGTGACACACACTAACAACAGGACCATAGTGACCTCAGAAACACTATAGTGCACATGGAGAGGAGTTGCAGTTCTCCTCTGCCCTCAAAATATTGGTGTCATTCCAGTTAATGCTGGTGGGAGTCTAAAGCACATGCGGAAAGGATTTGGGGCCGTTTCTAAAATAGACACGACAACTAATGATGGAAAATAGACTGAGCACACTTGCAGTCCTCTGAGTTTCATTACTCACTCAGGATAATGGCTGTAGCATTCGTAACACCGGCATGGTGTGATTAACTGTAGCCACCTCTAAGAGGGAGGATTAGAGTTGAATCCAATCTACATTCTGTCCAACTTCAACAACAACTTTTTCTTAAAACTCTGCAGTGTAGGAGGTGAGTGGAGTTGTTATTGAACCTGGCCCAAAGAAATACAGTGGGAAGCCTGCTTATTAACCTCTCAGTAGCACAGCTTGTAGATACGGTACATATAGCAGGACAGTTCTTTGCGCTGCTAATACTTGTGTTCGCTGCCACTTCACTTCATGCTGAGATTCTTTATGTATGAAAGGATTTTAGGAGCCTTCTTCGAGAGTAATCTCCTGAGGGTTGTTCAACACCTTTCACCGCAGGCCCTGATTCTGGCTGGCACCTCTGAGAGCTTCCACAGTCTAAATAAATAATAGTTGGAACCCACTGATGTGCATTGAGCATCTCATACTTAGCACTAGCCAAAAGCAGCAAAAGATTCTTGCAACGAAAACCTGCGGATTCTCTTTGCTGGCCTTTATGGTCCCTTTGCAAATGTTTGAATAGAGAAGTTTTTATTTGCAAGAATGTTCTCATAACAAATAGACATCACAAGTGCCAGTACAGATCAATATTCCCAAGAGTGTTTGCATTGGAAGGGCTCCCTCTGCCGTTTTGAGCAGCTGTCTTTATGGTTCTCATCACTGGTTGGCTGGACAATTGTCAAAGTTAGTAGATAATTTGCAGTTTGATAATCTTTGCAAAAGCTTGTTTATCAATGGATATTCCGGGGCTGTGCCACTTGAGCATCTGCTGACTTTTGTGTCTAACAGTGGCTGGTGTGTGCAGAGGGATATGAAAATATAGAGTTTGGAGAATGAATAGCTCTGTTAACCGTTGTGCTCACTCAGTCCAAAAACTTGATGCCTTCAGCTTTTGCCTGATCAGATAGGGCGTCACAGCTGAAAACAAAGATATTAAAAGAAAACTCTGCCTAGGTCCTTATTAAATGTTGTGCTGTAGAACCACTGAAGAAAGATCATTTGGAAGGATGGTTGTGTGGGTCAGGCATCTGACTACATTTGATTCATGGATCTGCCACAGCTTAGGTGTGTCACTCGCAGCAGGTCACTTAATTTCCTTGTGCCTGGGGTTATTAGCATTTCCCTACCTCACGGGAGTGTTGTGGGGATAGATACAGACATTCATTAATATTTATGAGATACCCAGCCACCAGAGTGATGGGTACTTTATAAATACCTGGATAGATTTTGTAGTGACCCCAACCACTAGCTACATCTGTCCCCTCTGGTGGAACGAGATCATGGGAAAGCCTATAGTACCAGTCCCCCCAGTGCTCAGAATGAAATAGACAGCAGACGGCTTCCTCCTGTATCTTTTGAGCTTGGTAGACAGTGAGGAGTACCACAGAAAGTTTGGCAGAGTCTTCCAGGTGGTGGTGGGATTCTAATGAGAAGAGTTTCCCTTAGCCCATAGAGCCTGTGCCACAGGAAAAGGTGAACTATGGATAATTTTTTTCCATGTTTAGTATTTTTCTCCCCTCTGAGAAATCAAGCGCCAAAGTTAAACATTTTTCCCCCACAAGTGACTTTTAAACACTGTTAATATCTTTAAGCAAGTAGATTTCTGAGTCTCCTGTCTTTTCAGTTAGCCATCTATATGGATATGGTCTGGTTAATGCAGAAGCTATTGTAATGGAAGCTAAGAAATGGAAAAAAGCACCCACCCAGCAAGTCTGCATTGGAAGCTCCGATAGGACACCCAGGTGAGTGGTCACTTGTATACATCCCTCAGCACCAGGACTATGTGATGGCACAAATATTCTAGCTTGGGCAGACAATGTGTAACCTCCATCATAAATAATCACTTTCTGTTACAGTTACTCATACTTACCTGTTAATGTACTCTGCTGTCACGCACCATGCATTAAGGTACATTAGACTCTGTGGCAGGACCACGTCCCTGCTGGCTGGATCTCACATGCATTGTGTGGGCAAGGTCACACCGCCCGGGGGAAGCCATTTTGAAGAGTGTGCTGCTTCATGCCCCTTGCACACAATACCGGACAGCACCATGTCTGATTTTGTCTCCGTGCCAGATAGGGGACAACCCTTAGAAAAGCAGACCCGTCCAGCTTAAAACTGGCCAAATGGCCTCCCTAGTGCGTGTGTGTATGGTGTGTAGAGGGATGAGTAACTATGCCCTTGGGAGTTGGGTTTGAACTCTGTTTTGATCTGGGTGAGCATCACCTGCTCTCTGCGTGGTGTTTGAAGTATGCATGGTGGCCAACTCTCATAAATTTGTCATGAGGCTTGTGATAATTGGTGTTCTTCTGAAAACCCCAGCTCCTGGAGTCATATGAAGGCGCGAGAACTTCAGGGGTTTTGTTTGCTTTTGTTTCTTTGTTTTCAGGGTAAGTTTCTAGCCCTCATGGTTGCAAAGAGAGGCTTGGAAATGCGGAGCAAGTGCACCGTCAAGGCTCAGAAACCATCAGGCAAACATAAGAACCCACAATTTATTTTTAATCTCATGACTTTTAAACCAGTTGCATGATTTTGGGAGGGATTTGGGATTTGAACAAATAACGCACACTGGGTTCTTTTGATTTCAGAACCTGTAGGGATCACGTTTTCAAGTTTTTCTCTGCAGCCACAAGGACTTGATGTGTATTTTCCTTTTAAATGGAAGCTGTGATTCTCACTCTGTTCAGAAGAGACCAAAGAAGACAATGACTTTCTGCTTTACTCTGCCGTTTACTTTTCTAAACAGTGTCGCCCACTCTGGCAGCCTTATGGCGAGGCTTGTGGTATTTAGTGCTTTTTCTGAACACTGTAGATGCCCCTACATTAGGGCCCAAGCCTGCCAGCATTTCCTGTCAAGCTTACAAAGGGGAGCAAATGCCATTCCTGGCCATATTTGCAGGGTCAGGCCCTTAAAGATGGCCTATGGATAGGGAAGTGAGGAAGTTGCTGACCTCAAGGGAAGAAGGAGAGGCAAGCAGGTCTGTGGCTGGGACAGCGGTCACCTGGGCCTGGCAATTTGGTCCAGTTGTGCAAAAAATAATTCTGATTTAGAAAATGAAGCCAGGTTTGTGTTGGCGAACAAAGATCCCAAGAATTCCAGTGGTCTTGTCTCTTTTCTGATTTGCACCAAATAAGCAGGGATTTGAAGCACTGTCAGAAATGCTGTAGCAAGGGGAGAGGGTAGTTTTTTTTCTAAATCACCATAACTTATGAATTGCTGCAAAGCTTCTACTAATCTTAGTGCTGCTGCGGACGAAGCATATAGGCTGATGGCAAGACGCCGGAGGTAAGATATGCTATATACATGCCAGTTCTGAGCCTAGTTTATTGTGCAAATGTCTGACGATACTTTGATTTGAATCTGTATGAAATGATGCTATTAATGAGGCCATCCTCTAGCAGCTTGACTCAAATTCCTCTCTTCTAAACAGAAGCCCAGCAGTTGATGCATGCAAACGGTCCATTTGCATGTAGTTTTTATTCCCTTGTTCCTCAGTTATGATTTGCCATGTCTCCCCATCCCAGGGAGAAACCGTTGTGAAGAGATATCCCAGATGGAGTGGCCTTTGAAGTACCAGGGATCTTCCATTTTGGTAGTTGGACACAAGGAAAATGATTCTGGAACAATACACGTTTCAGGCAATGTCCTGAAATGAAGGACCATCCGGGAAACCTTCAAATTCCTCTGTACTAAAACTGGGAACAAAAGCTGTCTTGATCATACCGGAAAGCCTTTCTGCTGCGCTAAGATGGGGACACCAAGAACTGGGCCTCATTTAGAGCAACACTTCTCATGCAACTTGTGCTGGCCATCTGCACGAGATGTATTTTTCATAGATTACTAGATTTAAAGGCCAGAATGGACACGATCATCTAGTCTGACCTCCTGCATAGTGCGGAGCATAGAATTTCATCTTGTGACTCCTGTACTGAACCCAATAACTTGTGTTAGACTCAGGCATATGTTCCAGGAGGCATCTGGGCTGGCTTTCCTGGTGTCCACTAATTCAGAGTTTGCTGCAATCAGTGGAAAGACTTCAGAGTCAAAGGCAGGCTAGTTCTGTGCTCTACTGTCTTCAAGGCCAGTTCAGGGCTACTCAGGTGCAAGTACGGGTCTTTTGTAGACCTTCCCCCTTTCTTTAGGCCTGATCCAAAGTCTGTTGAAATCAATAGAAAGAATCCTATTCAATGGGTTTTGGATGAGGCCTTTTATGGAGAAATTCCTTCTTCTGTTCTCTAATGCCTGGACTGACTGAGATCTCCTGCACCAAAGTTTCAGCCTAAATGGAAACAGGCATGTAAATGTGTTTCCCATTGTGGGAACTGATGACGACCATGGGCAGAATAATCTATCGGACCAGATTAGTCAATCTGGCTTTTAAAGAATCAAAATTCCTGGTAAGACACACCCTCATTTCCAGCACAACTGACTTGCTAATCAAAAGAGCATTATTTTATTGGAGCAAATAGAGACTGCAAAGCAGTTCTGAATTTGTAGCCAAAGAAGTTCATAAAACAATTTATCTGATGCAGACCTTCATTTCAATCCAAGGAGGGATGTTGCCCCAATAATAATAATAATAATAATAATTAATAATTAATAAAAAGTTTGTGACTCATAACTCAGAGATCTTTAAGGACTGTTCAAAACCATCTGGTTACCACTGAGCACTTCAGCAGACTGGTGTTATGGGTAGGACAATGTATTGTGATGCAGATAGCATTGATTTGTTACTGTTTGTTGTGAAATAATAAGAAGCAATGAGTAAACAAAACAAAAGAAGTTTGTTGTGGTTTCCAGACTTGAACTAGGGAAACGCAATTGAGGTGGGCAGGTGAAGGAAGTGCTCCCAAATTCTTGTTTCATTAAGCAGCCCCTCTGGCTCCTCGTTTAGCACGAGTATGTGGAAAGAGATGGAAAAATAAGATAAAGCTACAAAGAGTGATTCCCTGCTCTAGTACTTCAGTTTCACTCAGGTGCAACGCCAGTGAGTTCAGTACAGTATCAGCAGTGTAAATTCTGTAGTGACCTGGTGATGAACCAGGTCCTGTATCTTAATAGCTGGTGGGAGTGTTGTACGTGTTACCTACCTGAAGTCAGGTGTAACTGAATTCGGATTCTGTAGCCCAGTCCCTGAGGTTTAAACACAGCATTTTTCTTGCTGGTGATGTCCCCAAAAGACCTGGCTTGCTAGAGCTTCAGGCCATTTTTGTGCTGCATTAAGTAATTTGTGAAGTCTGTCTGGAAGGAGTAAGATGTTTTGGCCTCATGGTGGTGTCCAGTGTTTCTGATTACTAACTCCAATAAACTTTTTCTGAACCCTGAAGATGACTGGAAATTAGTCTGGCTAGATGCTTTTTTCCCCCGATCTTGCATAGAAACAGTTTATAGCTAGTCAGGTACGACATAATGTGGAATTGCGGTGGGCTGCACACTGTTCCAAAACTTTTCCTCAGACGCTGCTGTGGTGGGTTCCATTTCACCTGGGTGTTTATAGAACTGAACTGATAAGTGTCAGATGCCTACACAGCAACAGATTTCATGTATCGTCTGACTGCTGCCAAATTCAGTTTCGGGCTGGATGCAAAGCCACCCTGAGGGCCTCTGGCATGATTGGTGATGTAAGGAGTGACTGGAAAAAAGCTGGGATGTTCTGAATAGCCAGCCCAGGCGTAACATTGGCGTAACATTGTCTTAATTCTTGTCTTATACTTAGATAGGAAACTCTTTGGGGCAGGGACTGTCCTTTTGTTCTGTCTTTGTACAGCACCTAGCCTTCGTGCTGATCCATGACTAGGTGCTACAGTAATATAACTAATATATAATAACCATGGCTCTACATAGAGCCTCTCAGTGTAAAATACCATGTTAAAATGTCCATGTTCCTGTCACTTTGGACCAGAAGGACTAGCTGACAAAGCCACGAAACCAGCTAAGACTATGAATTTTTGAAGCAAGTCATGAAGAGAGAGGAGCAGCTTGAAGTCCGTTCCTGGTGCATGTAAACAATGTTTTCAAATACTTACAAACCCTCCCAGGGAATTACATCACTGTTTATAATGATTTAGATGATTTTTTTATGACTAAGGCAAAATAATGGTGCACTATGTAATCCCGGTGAGAATCTCCTCGGAGCATATGCTTGGCAGTATCCCCAGAGGAAACTTGGGGAATAATAAAAAAACTGCTCCCTCTAATAAATTATACATTAATAACATGGCTGAGAAGTTCACTGGGAACTAATCCTTTGGCGAGTGGTGACTGTTTGTGCAGTTAAGATTTGAAAATCTCCGTTGTAAAGGATCCAGCAACTGATATGGGCAAACATCGAGCCTGCCGGGAAAGCAGGGTTTTAAGAGCAGTTGTGGGACTTCTAGTCTTGTGTGATCAGCATGTGTTATGGAATGAGCCAGTGCTGTAGATTCCACTCAGTGTTCTACAGAGTAGCCAGAAAAGTTTGATCAAAGGAAGGAACACAGTGGAGTACTTTAAAGGTTGTTCCATAATCTCCCAGCTCTGTGTGGGGGTCAAATTCTGCTCCCTTTATGTCTGGGCGCAGGAGACCCTGCCGCAGTGTGACTCATTCACATCTGCTGTCTGGGAGGCAGGATCTGGGGAGCCTGTGCAGGGGCCACAAACCCTTTTTGCACTGCAGAGCCCACTTCTTTGGGGATCCCCGTGTGCCGCTGGCAGAGGTGGAGTTCGTGGTTCCATCCACCTGCTATTCACTCCTGGAGTTGACCTCGGGAGACTCCTCCAGTACTGACACGGAAGTAATGGCTGTTTGCAGGGCTGTCAATTACTTTTGTGCCCATAGACTTCCCCAGAGCACAACCTGTGGGGGGGCACCTCTTGGAGAAGAGGCGTCAGCGAGAACTGGCCTCATAAAATGCAGCAGGGCCAAATCAATTATAGCCAGCAGATTCCATCTATGTGGCTGTTGTCCTATTCGTTGTCAAGTATCAGAGGGTAGCCGTGTTAGTCTGGATCTGTAAAAGCAGCAAAGAATCCTGTGGCACCTTATAGACTAACAGACGTTTTGGAGCATGAGCTTTCGTGGGTGAATACCCACTTCCTCAGATGCATGTAATGGAAATATCCAGGGGCAGGTATATATATGTGTGCTAGCAAGCAAGCTAGAGATTTGGAAAGGAAGATGATATCTGTCTGTATTTGTGCAAGTTTCTTCATGAGGTTGATGGATTTCCATTCCATACGGCTAAATGCAGTGCCTTGCATGGTGTCAAGTATCAGAGGGTAGCCGTGTTAGTCTGGATCTGTAAAAGCAGCAAAGAATCCTGTGGCACCTTATAGACTAACAGACGTTTTGGAGCATGAGCTTTCGTGGGTGAATACCCACTTCCTCAGATGCATGTAATGGAAATATCCAGGGGCAGGTATATATATGTGTGCTAGCAAGCAAGCTAGAGATTTGGAAAGGAAGATGATATCTGTCTGTATTTGTGCAAGTTTCTTCATGAGGTTGATGGATTATTCGTCCATGAGGTTGATGGTCCTATTCGTTGTGTAACTTGGTTCCCCCAGAGATAGCACGTTGCTCTCCTTTCCATTGCAAACTGTCCTGGCTCTTCCTCTAGGGACATCCATGCCGACCAGATAGTGCACACAACCACCGTGACCAACGCCTGCGCCAACCACTACGACCAGCGCGTGGTGTACCTGGAGCATGTCGTAGTGCGAGTCAGCATTGAGCACCCTCGGCGCGGAGACCTGCAGATTAACTTAACTTCCCCTTCAGGGACGGAGTCTCAGCTCTTGGCAAGAAGGTTAGAATGGCTGAATCTATCTGGCCGTGCGGTTGCAGCAGCAGGTGCAGGGCCAGGTTAGCTTGGGATTGGCTAGCATCATGTTTTGCACATTTTAAAAGAAGGGGCAACTTTTCCCTCTTCCTCCCCCCTGTTACTCCCAAAATGTATATACTTCACTGGGACGTGGTGAATCTGCACAGAACTCTCCTGGAAAATGTTAGGCCAGAAGAGGAATTCGGTGGAAGGCTTAATGAAACAAAGCGCTGAAATGGTTCATTTTGACATTTTCAAAATGAGGCCTAGTGCCAGAAGATCTGGGGAATTATAGACCTGTCAGACAACCTTTGATACCTGGAAAACACTGCAACTGATTATTATACAGTCAATTGGTTATTATACCTAAAGAATAACAGGGCAATAGCAACATGGATTTGTCAAAAACAAATCATGCCAAATCAACCTCATTTCCTTCTTTGACAGGGTTCCTGGCCTGGTGAATATGGGGAAGTTTAGTCATGATCTATATTGATTTTAGGAAGGGTTTCAGCACAGTCCCACATGTCAATCTCCTACATCAAATAGGCAAATGTGGTCTAGATGAAATTATTATAAGCTGGTTGCAGACCTGTTTGAAAGGGCGGTAGTCGAAGAGTAGCTGTTAATAGTTTACTGTTGAACTGGGAGGATGTATCTGCTGGGTTCCCACAGGGGGTTGTTCTGGGTCCAGTATTATTATTTAGTATTTTCATAATGACATGGATAATGGAGTGCACTTATAACATTTGCTGGGGGCACCACCCTGGGAGGGGTCTCAATTACTTTGGAGCTCAGGATGAGAATCTCCTTGACAAAATGGAGAAATAGTCTGAAATCAACAAGATGAAATTCAGCATTTTGTCAAGGTCATTCTCATCCTGAGGTCCCTTCCAGCCCTACACTGCTCCCCCGTCGACTCCACTTCCGCCTCTCACCCTGGTGGAGTTCCGGAGTCGACGGGGAGTGCGTTTGGGGATCAATGTATAGCGTCTAGACGAGACACGATACATTGATCTCCGATAGATCGATCACTACCTGCTGATCTGGCAGGTAGTGTAGACATATCCTTAGGCTATGTCTATGCTGTGCCACAGTGTAGACTACGGAGGTGTGAATTGCAGAGTGCACCAAACTGTTGCATTCTATCTGCCCCATGTGGAGCCTTCTGGCACAACTAAAAGGTACCTAGTTCATGTTAACGTAGTCCTCTTTCAAACAGCCCTAAGTTACAGCAAGCTAAGTACCTCTTAGTTCGCGTCAGCCGTGTCCACACGGAGCAGTTCGAGCGTAGCACTGTCGATGCACTCTGCAGTTTGCTCCCTGGTAGTCTGCACTGCGGTGACAAGCCATTAGGGTGCATATCTCTTAGCACCTCACAGTGCACCCTGTTTAATTGTCTTGAGTAATGCAGTGACGCTACTCTTCAATTGCAGAGCATTTGATATCTCCAGCGAAGGATTTAAAAACTGGGAATTCATGACTGTTCACTGCTGGGGGGAGAAGGCAGAAGGGGAATGGACTCTGAAGATCCATGACACACCATCCCACATGCGCAACCCAGAGAGGCGAGGTGAGCACACACTGTTGTCTTTCTGGATTGTCACCAGTAGCATCTGAGCTACTGATTTGGTGTGATGCTTAGAGTGCAGTTACCATGCTCGTTCACTGACCATGTCGTACTCGATGCAAATGTTTGTGCTTACCTGGAACACCTAGAGTTATGCTTTCAGCTGGGTTTGTGGAGTATAACTTTGCCATGATTCTTAAGGAAAATGTTGCAAAGGATGTTATTGAGCACAGTTTCAAATGTAGGTGCATAAAATTAGGTAGCTGCATCTATCCCTAAATCTGGTGATCAACTGTGCTCATCCACGAAGCGTAGGACAAGAAGTAATCACTTTAGTTTGCAGCAAGGAACAATTAAGTTAGATATTGGGGAACATTTTCTAACTATCAGGATAGTTAAGCATTGGAACAGGTTATCTCGGGAGATTGCGGAATCCCCATCACCGGAGGCTTTTAAGAATAGGTTAGACCAGGGGTAGGTAACCTATGTCATGGGTGCCGAAGGCGGCACGTGAGCTGATTTTCAGTGGCACTCACACTGCCCAGGTTCTGGCCACCAGTCTGGGGGACTCTGCATTTTAATTTAAATTTAAATGAAGCTTCTTAAACATTTTTAAAACCTTATTTACTTTACATACAACAATAGTTTAGTTATATATTATAGACTTATAGAAAGAGACCTTCTAAAAACGTTAAAATGTATTACTGGTATGCGAAACCTTAAATTAGAGTGAATAAATGAAGATTCGGCACAGCATTTCTGAAAGGTTGCCGACCCCGGGTTAGACAAATACCTGTCAGGGATGCTCTAGGTTTACTTGTTCCTGCCGCAGCATGGGGGGCTGGACTAGATGTCCTCTCAAGGTCTCGTAGGATTTGATGTGATGAAATCTGATGAAATTCTTTATGCTGAAGGGGTTGACAAACTTGTCTATCAAAGGATAATCTAAGAATTAATTGTTTAACTAGTATTACTGTGAAACCAAATTTGCTGACCCCAAGAACAAAGGTTACAAAATCAGAATATAATGGTTCAAAACAAAGAAATGGAAAAGCCGTAATTTAATGTCCGGTGTTCTGGGAATGTGTGAATGGCCAGCTACCTACCTCCAAGGTAGTGCACAGCATTAGCAATTGGAGCAACAAATGCACTTCCAGAGTGTGCAAATCTAGTGAGGTTGCTTCACTGAGATCTGAATTAAGGCAGACCATGGACAGCCACCAGTCTATAGTCAAGGGACTTCTGTGGCATCAAATAATGATGACATGAAGTGTGTAATAAATACAGAACTGGAGGAGGGGAATGGAGGTTTAAATTGGGTTGTTTTTTAAAAATAATTTAGTAATTAATTTGTATAGCCAAGTTAATTTTGACCTAAGTGGAGAATAATATCTCAGCAGCTGTGCTGTTATTAAGCAGCAATGAATTATTAGTAAAGCTGTGATTCTTTCACGGAGGTTGCGGAAGTCACGGATTCTATGACTTTCTGCAACCTCTGTGACTTCCGCAGCAGCTGGTGCGGCTGACATCAGGGCCGCCCGAGCAGCTGGTCCTGGGAACTGCACAAGAAGTGGCCAGTGTGGCTGGTCCCAGGGACTGCCTCAAGCAGCGGTCCTCGGGGTGCCCCTGGGGAGCATCTGAGCAGCAGTCCTGGGGGTGCCCTGGGGACCACCCAAGCAGCAGTGGTCCTGGGGTGGCTGAAGCAGCGGCCTGAGGCACCAGGAGGCCATCCAGGGAGCGTTCCCTGTGAATTGCGGCCAGGGGGCAGTCAACCCCCAGCACTAGAGCAGAGTCCCCCTCCCCTCTCCAGCAGGGACCCCCGGAGCAGCAGGGACCCAGAAGTAACCCTAAACTCTAACCCTAAATTAAATTGTTATAATTTCCTCCTGTAGAAAAGGCTACTTCTAGAGATGCTGCTCTTCTACTGCTTCTTAAGGCTTTGTAACTTGTTCTCATTCACTCCTGAGCCTATTTATTCCATTTAATCGGCTCTATAGCGAATATCTTCCATTTGATCCAAGTTACCACTGTCCTGAGCAAACTCAGAATAATCTACTGATGTTCCTTCAGTCTGTCTTGTTTACAAGCCAGTGGTGCTGCTTGCTTAGTCCTGTTTTTAAAAATCAATCATGTTGGGGGGAAAAATCCTCTATTTAGAAGACTGTGGAAAACAGCCCTAAAAATAATCTTAACATGTGTTTGAAGACATTGACAAAAATAAGTCTCCTTATCTCCAATTATAGCTTCTGGAGTTAATCGCTGTCTCCATAGTTCAGTTATTAAACAGTTAGTGAAACTGCAGTTTATCACACAGGAGTTAACGCATTAAAAATTCCATGGCTGCCTTGAACTGCTACCTTAATTCAGTCCAGAAGCTCTATGGTCTAGTAAAGATTTGTATTGAATGATCTTGCTTGTACTTTCTTGGCTACTTTTGTACCTTACAAATTTTAGAAATGTGACATTTCCTGGCAGTTCTGCTGGGAGTCAGAAGTCCTGGGTGTTGGTCCTAGTTCCTACTACTGCTTTCCTGTATGTCCCTAGACTAGATGTTTTACTTCTGTGCACCTCGGTTTCACCAGCTGTGAAATGGGTGAACTTATGCTCACCTCTGAGCAGCAGTCTGAAAACTTACTGATCTTTGTTTGTAAGGGGCTTTGAGACGTGGAAGGTGCTATGGGAGGTGAAACGTTAGTTCAGGGGTAGGCAACCTATGGCATGCATGCCAAAGGTGGCACACGAGCTGATTTTCAGTGGCACTCACACTGCCCGGGTCCTGGCCACTGGTCCGGGGGGGCTCTGCATTTTAATTTAATTTTAAATGAAGCTTCTTAAACATTTTAAAAACCTTATTTACTTTATATACAACAATAGTTCAGTTATGTATTATAGACTTATAAAAAGAGACCACCTAAAAACGTTAACATGTATTACTGGCACATGAAACCTTAAATTAGAGTGAATAAATGAAGACTCAGCACAGCACTTCTGAAAGGTTGCTGACCCCTGTGTTCATTTATTGTCACTGTTGCATCTATTGCAGGAAAGTTAAAGGAATGGAGTCTCATTTTATATGGAACAGCCGAACACCCTTACAACACAACCAGTCCCCATCTCTCCCAGTCGAGGATGCTGGAGATTTCAGCGCCCAAAATGGAGCCCTCTAAAGCAGCAGTTTTCCAGAGTCAGATGGAGGTGGTGGAAGAGGAGGAAGAATACACAGGTAAAACCTCTGCAGCCCCTTGATCTGTTTCACTTGCAGCTGAATATTGCTTCCCTGAAAAAATCAGTACCTGCCAGAGACATTTTGACAGGGCAGGTACTGATTTTTTGACATGTAGACAGAGACATTTTGTGCTGTGTTTATGGTTTGTTTCCTTTGGGAGAGGAGGAGAGAAAAAAAGAATGGAAATCCTTATCCTACCTGGCCTATGCACCCTGGCCTCTGCTGCCACCAGTTGGCCAGATTCAGCCATGGGGTACATAGGAAGTATCCTACAGTATCCTACAGTTCCATAGTTTGACTTTCTTCGTCTTCTGGACATTCAAGTTTGGTAGACAGTCACGTTTTCCCATGCTGCACCAAAAGCAAAGAGCTAAAGTGGCCTCATTTTGGGAGGGCACCAGGTAACTCTTGGATATGGGTGGTTGGATTTTGACCCCCATAACGTAGTGTAAATGCTGAGGCCCCATGTTGGTACCTGGGGTTCAACAATTCCTGACCTGGGATAACAAATAAAAGTAGATACTCAAGCCCTCGGTTAACAAACATGAGGTCTGCTACCTCAAGTTCTACTAACCCTGGGCTTACCTTGCAGTGTAGACATACCCAATGACTTCCTGTGGCAATGAACTCCACTGGCTAATTATGTGTTGTGTGGAAAAAGTATTTCCTTTGATTGGCTTTGAGTTTGCCGCCTTGTTCGTTTCATTGTAAGTGGGTGTATGCGAATGCAGCTCTGTTGACTCCATAAGAGAAATTCTACTGAGAATTTGACCCTACTGCCCCAGATGCTGGCTGTTCTTTAAGGCTGAGATTGTTCAAAGCATCTTAAGAGAGTTAGACGTCATCTTCCATTGAATTTTTCTGAGTTTGGGCCCTTCCCTTTGGCCCCTTAGAAAATTCCAGCCTATGGAAAACAAGGATACAGCCATGGCAGCAACCTCTCTTCTGTAGTCTTGGTAGAAGATAGCAGGACTTACAGAACACATCAGTGGGGTGAAGCATCACCACAAGACTGCAGCACCACACTGTAAAGATTATCCAAGTCAACAGGTACAGGGGTTTCTCAAGGAAAAACTTATAGGCTGTAATAGGAAGCCCTGGTTTATTAACTGAGGTCAGTGAAAAATGTGTCCTGGCCTGATTCTCACTTAGGGTGTAGCTGCAGTACAGTCTGAAGAGGGATTGTAGCACAGACAGATGTGGCATGTCGTGCACTATCCGGTGACAAATTGTATTATTTGCACACTAGTCTATTCAATTGTTTTTCCTGTGGTCTTATAAACCATGGTGAGGTGCAGTGTGCCAATGGATAGTTTTTGAAAATCTGTACAGTATGGATGGTTTTTAAGCTTGACTAGAAGTTCTAGGTGAGCTGGGCAGTTGAATTCTTAGGACACATTCTCTACTGCCTTAGTCTATCTAACAAACCTGCATCCGTAATGAAATTGGACTTTCTGGAGAGCTCTGTTTGCCAGTGAATTTTGGTAGCAAATCATTCCCACACCCATTCCCCTTCATTTCACCGCCACTTCCCTATCTGCACACTGACACTTCTGATCTCTGGTTACAAGTACCTCAAGTGCCTCAGAACAAAATTTTTCCAGAGTTTGATGAGGGTGAGTTATAGAGTATTGAGTCAGGCCCATCTTGAGTTACTAGAACACCAGCCTACCTGGTTAAGGAGCTCATGAATGTTAAGACTAAGACAACTTTTCTCTAGCACTGGACAAAATTTTTCCCACAAAACATTTTTTTTTCAGAGAACAATGCAGATTCGGTGACACTAAAACATTTTGTGAATTTGTGTCAATTTTGCCAAATAGTTTTTCTTGAAAACAAAATCAAATCCTGAAAACATCAAAATGTTGTAATTTTTCTGTTCAAAATCACTTTTGTTTAAAATTTTCTTTTAATTTTACTTTTTTTAAATCCAAAACATGACAATGTTCAAGATTGAAACAAAACATTTCATTCAACCCCAAACTGATTTTTTAAAAAACTTTTTGGTTTGATTCAATGAAAATTTTCATTTTTGTTTTGACGCCAAACAAGTTTTTACAATTTTTTTCGGAATTGCCAGTGAGTTTAAAAATTGTTATTCACCCACCTCTACTCTTTTTCCATATCCCACTTCTCTGTTTTCCTGTGGACCAAGTGAAGCTGCTAGTTCCAGAAGTCAGCTTCAGCACATCTCAAGAGAGTTGGCCTAGCGGAAGCAGTTGGAAAAGTCTCTAAAATGAAAGTTGAGTTGGTTCAACTCTTCCCATCTCCCAGCCAGCGCCTCTGGCACAATGTATCATTACAAAGTCTCAGTGGTAGCAGAGTACTGCAGTCTGCCATTGCCTAGTGTTTGAGTTGCAGAGGTTTTAGGAGAATATAACATTGTAGTTCAATTGTCGATAGATAAAATATTCGTAATAAAATATAGGTTCAAGGACTAGACAATGGGATATAAACCCTCTGACTTCTAGGTCACCAGTTCAAATCCAGACACAGATGGCACAGCAACTAAAAGCTATTGCCATCTGCTAGATCATTGATCTAGATGGTTTCAGTCCTGTTCCCGGTGTCTCCTCTATAGCATGGACTCTTGCTGGTGTCTGTAGAGGTCAGAATAGAATGGGCAGTAGAAGCACAGAACTGCGCTCCACTTTTCAGAGGTGGGCTCTGGAGCAGCATGAGGCAACGTGTGCTGTTGCTCTCCATGCTGGTTCTGCTGGTCCCTGGGTAAACACGAGTCTTCGGTCACCCAGTGGCCACTCGAGCATCGTTCTCAAGATTCACCCGCAATAAGAAACAAAACATGAAGATGCAGAACAGCACTCAAGCATGTTTGCTGTGAACGAGGGGGATGGCATCTCAAGCTACAGTCTGTCATGGGGTTGCACTTGCAATGTTTTGTGTTGAAGGTTGGGCAAGTTAACCAGGTGGTTGGTGTGAAAAGGGGAGGAGGGTCAAGCTGTGCTCTCTAGCATCTAAAACAAGCCTGTTTCTGAGAGGAAGGGCACTGGAGTTAGGCTGGATAAGAAAGCCTCCAACTTCCCTTACAACTGTTGGTGCTGCATGGTGAGCACAGTCGTGTGGGAGGAAAGTGGGATGAGCTGCTCGGGGCCATAGAGAGCTGAGCAGCCTGGACATATCCACCAGCCCACACACTGACAGTAAAGACATGGATGCTACAAGGGGGACTGCGTAAAGGAACAAAATTAAAAGTTGAAAAATGACATGTCTCATCGCCCCTACCACAAATTGGTCATGCCAATGTCAGGGGAATGAGAAAGGGTTGGTTCCAAACCCTTCAGAAAAACATTCCACAGAAAGCCAAACAGGACACTGCCACACACAAAATATAACTGGAACTGGAAAGGATGGGGGAAATGCAAAAGTGAGGCTGGTGTCAGTGCAGATATGGAGGACGTGTGTGCAAGACTCTTTATAAAAAAAACAAAACAAAACAAAAGACTCTATTGACCGGGCTGTCGGCAGAGGCTGAGATTTTTGTAGAGATGGGGAAAGGCTAAGGGAAAATGCTATATTATGAGGGGAAAAGAATGTTGTTTGGGAAGATCAAGAAATGCAAAGGTGGAACACAAGCTCAGCTCTGTGATAGAACTACGTACTCTCTATGATATGTCCCCTCCAGTGGTGGCTGGACCACATTGAGGTTAGTAAGCTTGCTACAGCCTTGACCAATGGAAGCACAATTTTTTAGCTCGGGCAATAGCGGCTCATGCTTTTAGATCCAGAGGTCCAAGGTTCAATCCCCACTGCCAATAACTCTCCCAGGGACATTGCATCACATATATGTATTAGACCTGCTTTGAGCAGCGTTAGATGACAAGGTGAAATCCTGACCCCATGAAAGTCAATGGGAGTTTTGCCATTGACTTCAGGGGGGCCAGCATTTCACTCACAGTGCTTAAAACACTGGCAGCAGCCAATGGTCTGGCTACACCAGAGCCCCCAGTGTTGGTAACTTGGGTGGAGTCAAGCTGGAGGTAGCAACGGTGGGAAGTCACTGCAGAATTTCCCATGTGTACATGAGTATGTTGGCCAGATGGCTGTCAGAGACACAGCCTGGTATCCAGTGCCTCCTGTCTCCCTTCTCTGCCCTTGTCTCTAGGGTCACCCTCCCCCCTCCGTTACTTTTGTTATGCCCCACAGAGCTGTTTCCTCAGATGTCCTTTTCCTCTGACGGTGATAGAATAGTATCATATGAGATGGGCAGGGTAGGTTTTCAAAGGGCTTTCAGGCTCATAGTCACTGCTTTGGGAGAGATTTCAGTCCCTGCATTTCCTGTATCACTTTTACCTCTTTCCCTTTTGGGGGTGTATATGCACATATAGTCTTCTTCCAACCACCACCGTCACATCTGACTGGACAATGCTATTGGAAAAGAATTGTCCTAGCTGGAAATGTCGACCCAATTACAGCATATTTCCTGCCTTTAAAGAGACATGGCTCTTTTTTATCATTCCTTCTTAACTTTGTCATTCTACGACCGTTACTGTTGATAGCCAATTATTATTATTCTAGCCAGATAATATAAATGCTCAGTCGTTGCTTAGGAGAGGAGCACACACACGAACACAAAATCAAAGCGCATCTTAACATAAACACGTATATATGTTTGTGCGAATTTTTTTCTATACATATAGAACATGGACATGAAGTCTTATCTGATGGCTGCAGTTCGTCCTTTGGCTGTTGGATGCTGTGTATGGTAACTCTCTGTCCCCCTCCTCTACCTACATGTTAGGAGGACTGTTGACAAATCTAATGAAATGGCTTTCCGGCTCTTCTGTGCTAAGGGTTCATGTTAATTTTAAAATTCTCAAAGCAGCAGGGCCAAATCTATACTGTTTTATCTTTCTCCAGAGTTAGCACCCCTCAATATAGTTTCTCAGCACCTCATACATTTACACACATGGCAATGGGACATAAACACTTCTGGGGTGTGCTTGGAAGAGCTTGTGCCAATTCTCTCAGCAAAAATCTCTCTCTTTCTCTCTCTCCTTTTAAGGTCCATGTCATCCTGAATGTGGCAACAAAGGCTGCGATGGTCCTAATGCAGATCAGTGCTTGAATTGCATCCATTACAGTCTTGGAAGTGTTAAAGCTGGCAGGTAATGATGTTGTTATTTATTTGCATTACAGCAGTGGCCTCTTTGTGCTAGGAGCTGAATGTGCTACTAAGAAGACAGCCCCCTTCCTCCAAATAGCTCATAATCTAAACAGACAAAGGAATATAGTGCAGGAGCATTATTGGTCCCATTTTACAGATGGGAAAATAAGGCACAGAGATGAAGTCACTTGCCTGAAGTCTTACAGGGAGTTTGTAACCTGAACCTTGAACTGCTGCATCCTCGTTCAGTGCTTTAACCACCAGGCCATTGTTTTGTTCACAAGTTAGTGTATGATGAACACTCTAGTTTAATGAAATATCATCTGAAAGAGAAGCCTGGTTGAGATCTGTTAATAGAAAGATGAACCAGTTGCCTGTAGTGGGGAGGAAGGATGGTCTTGTGGTTAAGGCAGCGCCCTAGGGCTCACCAGACCTGACTCCTCTTCCTGTTTATACCATGGGTGACCTTGGGCAAGTCACTCAATCTCTCCAAGCCCCACCTATAAAAGGGGGACAATGGTACTTCTCTGCCTTCTAGGGCATTGTTAATGTTTTGATGCTACTCAGATCATGTGGTGATGAGTGCCCTAGAACATTAAATCCTTAAAGGTCACCGATTCCAGTGTCGCTCTGATTGGTAGTTACTGAAAGTTGTTTCCATTTGACTGGTGTTTCTCATGAGACTTGGGCTCTGAAGGGCCTAAATTATTTTTGAAAATGGGGTGTAGGCTCCTAAATCACTTTGGCTCTTTTGAAATGTTTGCCCATAGAACTAGTTATCAAGTTAGTGTGCGTTAACATTGGGGGAACTGTAGGAACCTTTGAATCCCATGCTATTTATGGGAGCGGTTTTAAAGACCATTCCCAACCACTGAAATTCAGTTTACACCTTGCTAATTAATAAAGAATAAATAGGAGTAGATTGTTTTAAAGGATGAAATGATCTAGTAATTCTGCAAGTAAAAATACTGATGAGGGGAGCTGTCTGGTAGGATGACTGGTGTGCAGTAACCATCCCACTGATACAGTCAGACAAGCAAGTGCTGGAGTTAATTGCATAAGCAGCATTTCTTTACAATAAATACCAGATGAGAACCAAGCACTTGCACAGCTAAACACCAGATTTAATGAGCTGAGAATACTGTACCTTCTGGGAACTGGGATCCATACTCTTTTGCTTTTCAGATGTCTAAATGTGCATCTGTTTAATTTATACTTGGTAGTATAATCCTTCGAAGCCACCACACATACTGCCCCAACACCTAGACATCCTGACACCTAAATCTTCTCTTAGATTGATTGTCTAGAAGTCCTAACACCTAAATCTTCCCTTCGATTGATTTGTATCTCACATGAGATGATTGCATACTATCAGTTCAGACTTAGTTATTGCAATTTGTATTTTACAGAGCAATCCCATCTGAATATCTAATTCCACAAAGATCATGCTACAACAGTGCTTAACAGTAATTTTTTCCAAGCACCTCTAACTTGGTGGAATGACGCAGCAGAAACAAGAACATAGGTGCAGCTAGCAAGGGATTTTCTCAAGGTCAAAGAAAGGAGCCACAAAATCTCCTTTAATCTGAGGTTCAACTTGGTCCTAATATAATTTTATATTGCCTTAACACCTAGGAGCCCTAGTCCATTGTGCTAGGTGCTGTACAAAGAACCAAAAGATGATCCATGCCCCAGAGACATGACAAACTAAGTACAAGATAAAGGACCACAGAGGGATACAGACAGAAGAACATAAGGAAACAATGAGACAGTAGTACCAGATGCTTCCCCAAAGACTTTCTTCTTCCTCCGTCTCCTAAAGAGTTTATTTCTAAGCCTTCTCCCGAGCACCTGTGCAGGAAGAAAGAGAAGCTGAGCTGAGAATGATGAACTACAGGTGGCCAATATTAGTCGCATGGCTTAATGCGCTCCTGGAAGACACTCTGATACCATGGTGATGAAGGCATCATAAGAACCTATGTAGAATAGAAAGTTTAGCCCCTTGCTCACTGTCTAGTCCCTGGATTTATCACCATACCTTTTTGCCTTACAGTGTAATCTCTTTATTGTGGCCAATCCAGTGAGGCATTGAGTGCCCTCCATTCTTGTTGGCTTCGCTGGATGCATCTGGCAGAAGTGAGTCCTCGGACATTGATTATATGTCTGGTTTGTTTAATTCTTCTCCAGGGTGTGTGTGAGCTCGTGCCCTTTGGGGTATTTTGGGGAGAACGCAAGTAGGAGATGCCGAAGATGCCAGAAGGGGTGCGAAACCTGCACGGGCAGGGGCCGAAACCAGTGTATGTCTTGCCAACGTGGTTTCTATCACCACCAGGAAACAAATGCATGTGTGGTGTTCTGTCCAGCTGGGTTTTACGCCGATGAAAGTAAGGATGTGAACCATTTACAGATTGGCGCATGAGAATGTGGGGGGTGGTTTTTTCCCCCAAATGAACATGAATGGAAGAATTTAAGAAATCTAAAATGTCAGGGTAGAGCCTCCATGTGATGAGCCTTTGAATCAGCATCTAACAGGCAGATCTCTACTGCAGTCAAGTTGCACATGGCACTGTTGCTGCTACTAGTGATGACAACCAGAATGCTACAGTAACGTGAGCCAGTGCAAGAAAAAATGCACAGTGCCTCTTCAAAAACTGGACTGATCATCCTCACTAAGAGGCACACGGTGACAAACTCAAAATTTAAGTGTAGACACTTCCATAGTTAGGTCAACGCAAGGCAACTTATGTCAATCTAACTCTGTAGTGTAGTCCAGACCTTAATCACCTAACTCACTTAGATACCTATGGAAAATTCCACCTTAGTCGTTATTTCAAAGGTGGAAGCCCCAACTAGAGAAATGTAACTATTAATTGCCATGGCTGCAGTTCAGTAGGCATTATTATTATTATTTATTATTATTCCACCTGTCTCGCAAAGGTGTTTTGCTTTGGATCGCTTGCCATGGAGGGGGTGGAGAAAGAAAAGAGGTAACCAATGCAAGCCATTGAACAGAGAAAAGAGGGGAATTTAAAACAAAGTGACATTTCCCAATATCCCATTGTAAATACTGTTTTTCCCCATAATATTAAAGGTCACATTTGTGAGTCTAATGGCTGGAATGTCATTCCTCCCCAAACCCTTCCTCCCAATACTCCCTTTTGTTCCATTGTGTCTGTAATGAGTAGCCATGGACAGCACTGTGAACATTTTTAATAAGTCCAGCTGTGGGCAGGAATAGAAATGCTGCTGCTTCACTTTACTCACATGGTGGATCAACATCAGTCCATACTTAATGTATCCATGAGGCCCCATCAGCACAAAACATCCCATGGAAGTCAATGCGAGCTTTGTCTGAGTGAGGATTTGGACAATCTAGAGCCCAATCCAACTCCCATTAAAGGCTCCCATTGACTTTAATGAGAGTTGGATCGGGCCCATAGCATGTGTAAGAACCCACACAAATTTGTGCAGTTTCTGGCCTATTGAAATGTATGGGGATAATTTGATATCAATGAGAAGCAGCATTTATTGAACCAGAAACATCATAAAACTCCTAGCCAAGTTGGCTTAATCAAGTAAGTATTTACTGTGTGTGTGTCCCTCTGAGTTATCCACATAGTCTGAACACCACCCATCCGTATGTCCTTTTTAATACAAAGGGTTCACGATATGATGAAAATGCTGTTCTACTTCTGTAAGCTGTTGCCTGCAAATAGCTGCTGAACTGCAGGACTTTTCAACTCGTAAGATCTCTCTTGTGCATTGTGGCTAGACTGCCGCTTGCATTTCTCTGGGCAGATTTTATTTATACTGACTTTCTTTGTTTCTAAAAGGTCAAAAACTCTGTCTTGAATGTCATCAAAGCTGTAAAAAATGTGCTAGTGATCCAGATAAACATATTCTATGCAAGGATGGATTCAGGTAAAATTAACTTTCAAAATGTTTGTCTCTATATTAAACTAAAGAAACTGATGTGAAATCTGCACATTATAATAAATCAAAAAGCGGAATTTAAAAAATAGATATTTATGTTTCAATAACACTACGACTGTGATCCAAATCGCCAAAAGCCAGGAAATTCAAAGGAGGGAGCAATCATTATATAACATAACTCATCCTGCAGCTCGGTGTTTTTCAAACTTGGGATGCTGCTTGTGTAGGAAAAGCACCTGTCGGGCCGGGCCGGTTTGTTTACCTGCCGCATCTGCAGGTTCAGCCAATCGCGGCTCCCACTGGCTGCAGTTCACTGCTCCAGGTCGAGCTGCTGGAAGTAGCATGGGCTGAGGGCATGGAGCAGCGAACCATGGCCAGTGGGAGCCGCAATTGGCCGGATCTGCGGATGCAGGAGGTAAACAAATCAGCCCTGCCCAACAGGGGCTTTCCCTACACAAGCAGCATCCCAAGTTTGGGAAACACGGCTGTAGCTGAAAAGCACTATGTACATTCCATCAATTTATCTACAGCACACATCACTGTGGTACAGAAGTGCCATATTGCACGTATAGATAGCCCTGAGTGGGCCTCAGATAGCACTGCTAAGTATTATTATTTTATTGTTATTGTCATTGGTAAAGAAAAGTCTCATTTCCCCATTGTTTAGGGTTGAGCCAAAGCCCACAGAAGTCAATATAAAGCCTTCCATTAATTAAATGGGCTTTCGATCAATGGTCTTTAGAGTGGTGTAAATCTGGGAGTAAATCCATGGCAGTCAGTGAAGTCAGTCTAAGTAAGAGGAGAATCAGCCCCAGATTGTTAGCTGACCACCGACCACCATTTTGACTTGTGTCTTTGATGTTGTCTACACTCTGAAGATGCTTTGCAATCTAGATATACTGGTGGAGTCCCCTAGTGTTAGACGGGGCTTATGCCAACAGAAGGAGTTCTTCTGTCAGAGTAGTAACACCGCCATCCCAGATGACATTAGCTATGTCAACAGAAGCATTCTGCTGTCAGCATAGCTGTGTCTGCACTGGGGTTTTTGTTGGCTAGTGGGGTGGTGCTTCCACACCCCTAACCAAGAGAGCTGTTCCGTGAAAACTTTATTATGTAGACCTGGCCTCAGTCTGCTAACAGGCATGATATTATCTATCATGCTCGCGTTACACCTACTCCAGCCCCCGTTAAGGTCCATGGGAGTCGGAGCCAGGCCTGTTGTCTCTAGATGGGCCTACCCCTACCAGCTGCCGAGTACTCTGTCCCAGCATAGACATCACCGGGAGCTGAGGGAGCTCAGCTCCATGAAGCATGGGGCTCCTGTCTCCCACCTCACTTCTGGCTCTCACTGGCTCTTTCTAATCCCCTTAATGCTGTCTGATTTAAATTCCCTTTGCTGGGTTTGTTTATAAGCTGGGCTGGGGGTGGGGATGTGGGGAGGACATCTAAAAGGAAAAAAGACCAAATAAAAATGTTTACATTGAATATTATACAACGTACGGTTTCTACATGAGCCTCAGGGAGTTACTTCAGAACCTTCCCCGGTTCAGCACGTCTCCTGCAGCCGATTTTTCAAAACAAGGGATGTTTACCTAGTGACAGGAGTTACTGAGTTGATCCTATAAATATCTATTTTGGGTGCATTTAAAATGCATACTACGAACACAGAGGTCCCTTATTTAGGCCTTATTTAAACAGGAAAGTTTTACCGTTTATACCAATATAGCTATACCAGTCTAGTTGTACAACTGGGATGTTTTGTATAAAGTCCATTGATCGAAAGCCCAATGTCACCGATACCAAAAGCTCATGTGGGCACTCTTATTTCAATATGAGTGACTTTACTTATTTGTTTATTTATTTGTTTATTTAATTTTGGTAGCTTAAACCCTTCCCAAGTGACATAAGCTAACCTGCAAAAAGTCACGCTTAGACCAGAGTCAGTGTCCCAGGGAGGTGAGGGGGTATTATACTGGCATAACTATAGCTCCTTATGCATGGCAATTCAGAGTCTCAGCTCCTGGAAAAACACATACTCCACACACACACTCCCCTCACGCAGGTGTTAAATCAAGATGGCTCCTTTGGTGCTAACTTGCACTGGTCCCAGCCAGGGGCGAGTCCAGGCACCAGCACACCAAGTGCGTGCCTGGGGCAGCAAGCCACGAGGGGTGCTCTGCCGGTCGCCGCGAGGGCAGCAGGCAGGTTGCCTTCGGTAACATGACTGCGGAGGGTCCGCTGGTCCT
Source organism: Gopherus flavomarginatus (assembly GCF_025201925.1). Lineage (NCBI taxonomy): Eukaryota > Metazoa > Chordata > Testudines > Testudinidae > Gopherus > Gopherus flavomarginatus. Next base: position 85,269,448 of record NC_066625.1, on the reverse strand, counting down.
GTGGCTTCGGCGGACCTCCCGCAGGCTGCCGCCGAATCCGCAGGACCAGGGACCTCCCGCAGGCAAGCCGCCGAAGGCAGCCTGCCTGCTGTGCTTGGGGCGGCAAAATATCTAGAGCCGCCCCTGGGCCCAGCCCTACAATGAGAGGAGGTAGAAACACAGCTTAGAGCCACCATTGTCTCTTCTTACCCCAGCTGTGCTGGGTGGGAGTTCAGTGCTACTGGAGATTGAGGGCGTGGGCTCATTTTCAGAAGTGTCTTCGGAAGCCCAAGTCCCATAGTTAAAAATTCTCCCCCATTAAAGTAAAAGTGTGAAACTGGGATGTTTTGTCTCCGTGTTTGAAACTGGAAGTGCTGAGCCCATGTGACCACTGTCCTGAATTTGGTTCTCCTCTGCTGACATGTGCATAGCTGTCTGATTCAGTCAACCGGCTGTACTTGCACCGGAGTGGCTTTTTGAACAGCACTGCTTCACAGAAGTAAAAATCGGTAGCGCCGAAAGGTTCTGCAGTCCCTCAGAAAAGGGAACTGGGAACCGGTTGTCAGGTGTAAGCCATAGAAAGCTACCTGTTATTGTCCAATACCCTTTTAAACTGGGAATCCAAATCCTCTCTGTCACATTAAAGCACTAAGGGCCCAACAGAAGCATCTCCAATAAAAACTTTCTGTTTCTGCTCATTTCTGAAACCTAGAGAAGGGTCCATGGGGGGCCTATGGTTTTTCAGAGCATGGCCGAGCTGTCAATCACATCTGGCTTGCGAGTGCAGCAAAGCCTTTTGTTCGGAGGGCTTTGTGTTAAACTGCAGATGGGTTCAGTCTGGATCAGAACTCCTTGGATTAGGGGTCTGGGCCTGAATTTCTGGGCTTGGGCCCATCTCTGGTTAAAAACACACCTTATACACTGGACACACTAAAAGCTAAGTCCCAGATTCTACCACCCTTATTCCCATGGAGTAACGCCGTTCTGCACACACAGCCCTGTTGGTTCCAATAGGAGTAATCGCAGAGTAAGGGCTGGTCTTCTACGTACTGTGAACGTGGCTGGCAGGATCCGAACCCAGATCATTTGCAGACGTGCTGTTTCAAAACACAGCACCTTTGGGGTCCATATAATGGCCACCTAATACTAGTGTAATAAAGTTTAGATTTAATCCGTGGTAGCTGTAGTAACTGTGGATGCTCCAACACCATCCAGTCCATCCTTCCTATAGGTAGGACCCTGCTCTGCTCAGCTGAGAGCAACTGCAAGGCTTGTGGCACCTTATCCTTGGAAGCTACATTGCAAAGTTCGAGGCCCAGTTGTGATCCCCATACTCACGTGAGCTAACAGCCAGCACCCTAGGACTGCTCGGGCATGTGACTGCTCAGCACGATGCGGAGTCAGGAGTCTGATGTGGCCCTCGGGATTTAGGCTGCACGAATCCAAAGGAATTCCTGCTAGTCTTCAGAATCAAACAGTATTGAGAAAATAATGAGGATTTATTTGTATTACTGTAGCACCCAGGCCCCCCAGTCATGGACCTGGACCCCATGGCATTAACAGAGAACAAAACACAGCCCCTGCCCCAAAGAGCTGGCACTCTCAGCATGAGACCAATCAGTGAATAAAAAACAAACAGCTTAATTCCTCAAAATCCAGGCATCCTGGTAGTAAAGGAGAAACACCCTTTACAAGAGAGAAACCCTTGATATGATCTCTCTGTCTTGCAAAGATCCAAGTGTGCTGTGTTACAGGCCTTTCGAAGAGTTGGGCCAGCTGTCCATGTCTTTTATTTTTTTAAAAAACCCTCCCTTTCCTCTTGAGCACTTCATTAAAGATCCTGCAGCAGGTTTTTTTGAAGGGGCAGGGGGGCGGTGCATCCCTAGAAGGATTTGAATGTCTTTTGAAGTGCTGGCTCAGTTCCAGAGGACTTCTGTCCAGCTGGGAGAGAAGGCAGCGGGTAGCAGTGCTGTGCTTTTGTATTTCACGTGTTTTTAAACATTGAGTTGTTTTGGGCATTCGTGTATTACAGGAGCACACCGAGATCAGTGCCACCATTGTGCTAGGCCCTGTACACAAACACATAGCGAGAGGCAGGCTCTGCCCTGAGCAGCTTACAATCTAAATAGACAACAAGACAAACAAAGGGGAGGGAAGCAGAGGCCCAGTGGACTGAAGTGATTCACCCAGGGTCACGCGACAGGTTGGTTGCCAAGCTGGGCTAGAAACCCTTTCCAATCCTCAGTCTATTGGGCTAGCTGCTAAACCATGCTGCCCCTAATAACACAATATTTGGGGGCAGGCAGAGGGGGCCACGGAAGTACAGATTAAAAAAATCTTCACTTTCTTCTTGTGCGTTTAGGGCGATGTCCGAAAGGGCTGTAAATCAATTCTTAACGCTCCAATCCAGCAGTTGGATCCCTGTGGCAGCCCCCACCAAGATGTGACCGGGGCCTGAGCTTGGTATCAGTGAACCAGACTTGACCGGCCAGCTGACAGACAGTCCCTTGGGCCAGTTGGTGTAGCTTAGAGCAGTCACTGGGGCCAGGCATAGAACCAGAAAAACAACCCCTCTTCTCTACTGCACCAAGCAGATCTTGCCCAGTGCGGAAAATCTGGCTTCCTGGGCCCGGTCCTTGGCTGCAGTCATGGAATGCAAGTTAGGGTATACAAGGGGGGGGAGGGGGGGCTTTAAGCTATAAACCACAGTTGTGCTGCTCTGATCCTGGCCACGCTACAGCAAGCCAATCTTTTGGCATAAGTAGCCTGAAGGCTGCCCCGGGAGGGCCCATTTCAGACAGGGGTGCAGGGAAACACTGGTCATGTTCCCTGCATCAGAGCAGGGAGGGGCTGGTGTTGAAGCAACTACAATGGCTCTGTGCCACATAAGGATTCCCTTACCCAGGGCAGATCCTATGGAGACTGGGTCTGCTGGGTTCACTTTGCTTTGGGGAAGGTGGTACAGAGCTGTCTCAGGCTGCCCAGTCCTTACACGGAGGCTTGTATTAAGGTGAAATCTCGATGGTGAAATCACTAGGGATTGGGGGAGTATTTGTGTATTATGGTAAAACTTTCTTCCCTGCTTTTCCAACAGCCCATTAGGCGCAGGCTGTCTACCGGAATGCCAGCCAGGCATGTACTTCAGCAAAGAGACCTGGAAATGTGAGAGGTGCCACGCGAGCTGCCAGACATGTGTCGGTACGTTCTTCATCTGCACGTGGTCCCGAGCCGTTCCTCCAAACAGCCTTAAACCCAGCCCTCTGTGCCTGAGCCGTGAGCTCGCTGCTCTGCAGTGCAACAGCACCTGGCCTTATAGAGCATAAGGTGTGCTTTGAAGCAGCGTTGTTGGGTCAGTGCAAAAATTAACCCAGCAGCTTGTGGAAGGAGAAGAAATGGCTGTGTGGGCTCAGGGCGTTTCGCTCGCCGTGCAAAGCCCAGCACAGCAATGAGAAAGCATCCCACCATGCTGCTTTTCCATGGGGATCGTGGCCCCTGGTCTTTAACAGACAGGGCTGGCTCTAGGTTTTTTGCCACCGCCGAAGCAAAAAAAAAAAAACATGTTGAAGTGCCACCCCTTGAAAAGTGCCGCCCCAAGCACATGCTTGGAACACTGGTGCCCGCAGCTGGCCCTGTTAACAGACCGAGTCCTTTTCAGGGTGTTTGATAGGGCTACCCCTACTGAAGAATTCTCTCCAGGTGAGCTACAAAATGCCACTCCTCTGCCCTCACCATCTGCATGTGCATGTATAGAAGTAAATGGGGCCTAAAAGTCACAACCAGGTGGAGTCCCATGGTGGTAGATGTGGTACAAACATAAAGGGTGGGCTCACTTTGAGCTTGGGACGGTCACGTTGCTCACAAGTGCCCAGCAAACCCTTTTCTGTGCTGCCGTGGATACTGCATCCGCTGGATGGACAGCAGAAGTAGTTGTCTTTTACAAATGCTTTAGGGACTGTTTTTACATTTTTTTAATTTAATTTTATTTTTTGTATTCTTACACCTGTGAAGCCAGGCGCTTTAGTTGAACAAGGCTCAGGGGGAGCCCTCTAAAAATGACTTAAGACAGCTTTTCGGCACATAAAAATGGCAAGAGTTTGAAGTCTGTTACCTCGGGTCATTGCATGATTGGTTAGAAGGGATTGCTGGGAATCTCCCCCACTGAAAAAGGATCCAGCTCCCATTTATGCCATGGGCCCAAAATATCAGACTTTGAACCCATCACTGGGGCAGGACTTCTACTGCCGGTCCTGATCTTCAGGCCAGGTTAATTTAGGGGAGAGAGAAGAACTTTCACATCCTGGGGAACAGATTGACTTTACAAATAAAAATATGGTGGCTCTGGGGCTTGGAACGTTGCACTAAATGCTGGGAGACGGGTTAGTGGGTAGAGTGCAGGTGAGGCAATCAGAGGGGAGTGATCGATTTATTCTCACACAGCAACAGTGAGAGAAAAATTATTTTTAAAAGTGGGAAAATATTAATTGTGAAACCACAAACATTGGCCAGTGACACAGGACATGCGTTTTAACAATATGGACTGGGTTTCAAGCCGATGGTGTCCCTGTAAATATTACCTATCGAACAACAGCTAAGCAGTAGATAAAGGTGTAAGCAGCACCTAGAACGTGTGAACGCATGAGAAGGAAGCGCTGTTGCCCAGAATGCATCAGTCCGGGTTTCTTGCTGTTAGTCTCTACGGTATCTCAGCAATGTTTTCCAGAAAATAAAATCAAGTCTGGCTCTCGTTACTATCATCCGGAAACTGAGCTCCTGCCATGAATCCTGTGGAATTCCACAGTATCTGTTCTCAGCCTGAACCGCTCAGCCTACCGAATTTCCTGGTGCCCTGTGCAGCTGCGTGCCACTCCAGCCCCTGCCCCATCTCTTTCCCATGGCCCCTGCCCCTGCTCCACCCCACTCTCCTGAGGACTGAAGTAGGGCTGGGCCTGCACTCACCAGTGGCGGGAAGTGCAGCGGTCCAGCCCTAGACACGCCTTCGGTGGGTACTGGGGCATTGTTCCCCCCCCGTTCCCCAAGCCAACCCTGCCCCCCCGTGGGGGGGGGGAGGGCTGCGTAGGCCCCAGAATAGCTAGGGACGTCCCTGCTTCTGCCGCCTGGGGGAAGTGGGTTGGGTCTACCTGCACTTGTGCTGGTCATTCGACAGGCCACCAGGGGGGCAGCAAAGAGACAGGGACAGGGGAGCAGTTGGGCTCTACATAAAATCTCCCGAAGTGCAGTTTTTCCAGCCTGATTTTCCTGTCATCTTCTCATGCATGAAGGGCTGGTGTGAAGGGGACAACGTCAGACTGGTACTTTGTCTCTCTCTCTCTGCCTGGGGTATCTAGTCACCCAAGAAGGTAACTTGTAGCCCCAAAAAGTCACCCGTTGTTGCTGATTCAAGATTTTTGCTTGCCGAGGCCTCTCAAAAGTAGCCCAAACTGGCAAAGAACCACACAGGCTGGCAACGCTGAAGCACAGTAGCGGCTGCAGGGAGATTGCGCTACAACATAGCACCACCTGGTGGTCACAACAAAAAGGACCAGGACTTTCCTGGGAGCCTGGCCCAGCCATGTATGTCTACACTGTACATTAAGCCCAGGCTCTGTGTCAGGTCTGAGTCCAAGCTCTGCTTCCATCCACACACTGATCAGTCTGACTCAGGTCACCAGACACTCAGGATCCAGGTCCTGGGCCCCGCTAGAGGGGTGGGTCAGAACCTGAATCCAGGCCCTGTCCTTCTGCAGTGTGGATGCAGGTCAAGCTGCAGACCTGATTAAGGTATGCTTGGTGCAGTAGGATTTGTCAGCACAACTCTGAGACCTGGGTCCAGCAGTCAAAAACCCAGGTTTATGATGCAGTGTGGATGCTAAAGTGCGGGCTTGGAAACACCAACTCCATAAGCCCAGGTCCCACAGACCCGGATTTACAATGCAGCATACAAATAACCCGAAGAGGTTGTGAGGAGTAGGGCAAGGTGGCCCTCCTTGCTCCATCTTGGCCATAACATTTGCCTAGGTGTGTTGTGGAATGTTGATTTTCCCTTCCTCAAAGCATCAGGAACTGGCTGCAGCCGGAGGAGGATGCTGGTGCAGGAAGAGAGGGAGAGATTGGTGGGCTGCGCTGTTCCTGCAAACCTCGTGACCTTCCCTACTTACAGATTTTCCTGCTTGCCTTTCCTGCCATCTTCTCCTGTCTCCAAACCTTCTCAACTGAAAGTTAACCATGTGCACGAAGGGCTGGCCATGTAGGGGACAATGCTGGGCTGGTACTTTGTCTTGGTGTCTCTGTCTGGGGTATCTAACAGCAGGGTCAAAAACAGTCAAAGTCAGTGGAGATCAGAGGGTGTGAGCGCTTGAGGTCTTGGACAGTGTGCGTGCTCCTAAAAATGTCAGGCTACACTTAGCTGTACACCCAGGCCTGTCAGCATCTCTTGAAGGTCCTTTCTAGCCAGGCTGTTGGGTTAGCTGGGTCTTCGCTGGGCCTGGGATGTGGGCATGAGCTGAGGAACCATTTAGAGTCCAGCTGGCACAATAGTCTCAGGCAGCTTGTTTATTCTGCCACAGCCTTCTGGAACAGAGCAGACTCCTAATCCCGAGTGTCCCTGGCTCCTGTCCAACACAGTCATCGTAACACAATGCAGTAATTGTCTTTGTAGCAGAATATAATATTTCACATCTCCCTTGTTCTCCCTAGGGCCAGGCAAAGAGGCATGCATACAATGTGCCAAAGATTTCCACCTGCACGAGTGGCGATGTGTCCCTGCTTGCAGCCAGGGATTTTACCCTGAGGCGGTGCCAGGTCTACCTTATAAAGTCTGCACAAGGTACAGTGTCCTCTTGAGATCTTTCCCTTTGAAGTTAGAGTGATGAAATGCACAGGGAGCCATTCTTAATAGCTGACTGGATACATCGGCAATCAGAGTGGGGCTGCTGATAGCGTGTGTAACGGGGAACGAAGATAAAAATCCTGAAAACAACTGGCTGGTTGATGCTGTTTACTAGACCGACTAAAATGGTCAAACAAGCCCTGAGCTTTTTGAAATTCTTCAGCGGAGCTGATTTTTCATATGGGTAACTAGTGAAAAGTGTCAGCGTGGAGCATTCTTAGATAGTAAACTCCTTGGGGATTGTCTGATTGTTCTATTTGTACAGCGCCTGGCACAATGGGGTCCTGGTCAACGACTAGAGCTCCCAAGGGATACAATAATACAAATAACAAATGATCATAATAAGTCCTGCCTCAGGATCAGGAGAAAACCAGATTCTAGTCCATTTGCAAACAGTAGTTTCTTGACCTAAGTGGAGACTCTTATTGAATTTCACCTAATTATATGTAAGGAATAAACATTACTATTTAATAGTAGAACCAAATGTTCTAATTTCGCCAGGGAGTATCAAACCCAGTCGGCAGGTTTCATTCTTTTGGGAGGTTTCATCAGTACATCTAAATCATGTCTCCTTTAGACAGGAGAAATGTCTGACCTTGCTCCTTTTTTTTCTGTCTCATCACCTTCCACTTTAGGACTTGGACTCTCTGTAGTTGATCCAAGCTGCCTTTCTTCCTCAAAAAATGGAGTAAAAAAAGTGATGCAGTGAAGAGATGTTGCACTTATTTATTCCCTGACAAAAAACTCTGTGAAACTGGAGAGTACATATTAATTTAGAAACCCTGGGGATGTGGCAGTTGTCCCCCGAAACAAGCATTACTGATCATGGCATCTCTACATGGCAGAGTTAAACTTGCTTAAGAGCCTTAACTGCATTTTGTACTTCAACATGGCTGGGTTTCTTAAGTTTTATCTCTGGAAGTCCTGGGCTTGGGGTAATTACAACTTTCCTGGGTGGTTTTTTAACCATTAAATTCCTGATGTGTGTTCTCCAGCATAATGTTTTTTGTCTGTGAATATTAAAATTAGTTTTGTTTTAATCTTTTTGTTAAGAAGGTGAAGGAGGAGGGAAATAGCTGGGACCTCTTCTCTCCCTCCCCGCCCCCGATCCCCAAGGCCATCAGAGTATGGCAACTTATTGATCACTACTGACCAGAAACAAATGTGAAATGGAGGTGAAAGACTCCCGTGTCCTATCACCAGCCCAGTAAGAAGTTCAGCCCCTCCTGGTTCAAGTTTTCCAGAGAGAAAGGGGCTGGTTCAGTCTAGATGTAAGTGGGTTCAAACCCATTCTCTTCAGTGCCCTGAGGCTGAATTTGCCCTACGGTCTGTTGGGTCTCGACACAAATGGTTGTGGTGCCCAGAGAAAATATTTGTGCGCTTGTCTCCTTGTCAGATGCGATGACAGCTGCTCAGCCTGTGAAGGCTCCAGGGATAACTGCGTCAAGTGTAAGGAAGGTTTCAATCTGCGCATCGGCTCATGCATCACAAATGTAACCTGCATGGACGGTACGTAACGAGAGGGCAAACGTAATAAAGACCCCAGGCTTATACCCCAATAGCACAGATGTGTCTTAAAGCTTCCCTAAAGGGGCAGCTGGAGATGCCCCTGCCATCAGGGATTCCCCAATGGTATAAAGTCATTAGAATCAGCTCTACATCACCCTCTCCCATCTCTGTAAATGCGGTCTGTCAGGGCATGGCCAGCGCCCGCTGTGCTCTGGTTATTCAGAGCCATTGAGCGGCCCATGGGGACTGTTCCAGCTAGCATTAGTAAGAGCATCCCTGTGGTTGCACTAACTTACACTGGCCCAAGGATGCAGGAAGGCTGAAAGGCAACTTAGAGATACATTTGCCTCCCCTGGTCTCCACGCACCCTGGTGCAGCTGAAGATTGAGCCTATAGATTGAGTACTCTCTGTACAGGGACCTGGGCCCAAATCCTCAGCCGCATTTAGACTCCATTGATTTCACTGGAAGTTAGGCATCTAAATATCTTGGTGGATCTGGAGCCTCCCCTCTCTATAGGTCTGCAGGGTGCCTAGGATGCTGTCAGATAATAATAATAAAAAGCTTCCTAGAATTCAAGTGGAATTGGTCTTGGAATCAAACCAGAAAATAGATGAGAGAAATGTATAGGGACATAAGGAAAAATCCTTCAGCTGCACCTTTCCCAATTATCTACATTCCCAAGAATCCCCTGGCTGTAGTCAACAAAATGCTCCTGATTCTTCATTCTCTCCTCACAACAAAAGCAGGGAGAATGTTGGATGCTGTGATTTCATATTTATGGAACATATAATTGACCTACTCAAATTAAATCAAGTTACAGAATTCCTGACCTGAAACAGCACTATGATTTCTCCCATCATGGTATCTACACAATGATTGCAAGAGAAACACAGGTTACTCAGCAAGGCTGATAAGCATCTGCTTATTGCTCAAGTACACACACGTGTTTGAATTTAATTATATTTCATCCTTGGGCTAATTCTCCCACTCATCGCAAAGCGTCTCCATTCCTTCATTACAAACAGGTGGCAATACCCCTAAAAAGTGACTTATTTTCCATTTTCTCTTCTCAAACACTGGAACAAATTGCATTGCCTGTTACCTGTGAGAGGTTAAGTATCAGAGGGGTAGCCGTGTTAGTCTGGATCTGCAAAAGCAGCAAAGAATCTTGTGGCACCTTATAGACTAACAGACGTTTTGGAGCATGAGTTTTTGTGGGTGAATACCCACTTCGTCAGATGCATGTCTGGACATGCATCTGACGAAGTGGGTATTCACCCACGAAAGCTCATGCTCCAAAATGTCTGTTAGTCTATAAGGTGCCACAGGAGTCTTTGCTGCTGTGAGAGGTTGTTTATTTAAAATGTTAATCTGTTTTCTCAGATTCTTCTATTCCTGAACGCAGCCCCTCAGCTTTCAAGACTCTCTGTGAGATTGTGAAATCAAAAAAGCTCTGTGAAATGAAGCTATTTGTACAGTTATGCTGTCAGACATGTCTCATGGCTGGATAAAGTTCAGTATCTGCATCCAGGAATTCCACCACCCTGCAAGTCCAGTTTGCCAAACCTTTAGGACAAAAGTTTATTTTTTCAACTTTGGGAGAGTTTACATGGTGCTGCCTAACATCAATTTGATAACTTTAATATCTCTGTCAATTTGTTTCTATAGCAACATAATGAATAGCATTAAATCTAGGTAGGATCTTATTCTTGGTAATTAAGGCCCCAAAGATACAAAACAAATGGCAATATTAATACTCTCAAATGCTTTTCATGAATGAGGACTGATGTGTGATCCACACACCTCATCTTGTTTCTTAGTCAAAATCCTTCTGATTCAACCATTCCAAGGCATAGCAGGAGATCAGGACTCGAAAGCACCGAGGATTTCTGTGTCTCTGAGAAGAAGCTATTAATGTTTAAACACTTTCTGTTCTTCTATGCTAGCTCATGACTGATAAAAATCCACATTACAAAAAAAAAGCAGTACAGTATTTTTCTGTTCTTTACATATGTAACATGATGAACTGTGTAATCTGAACTAAATAATCTGCTCGATAAAAGCTCTAAAGCAAAGTATTCAGGTTACTTGTTGGTTTCTGTTGTTAACTGTTTGTCTGGCCATAAATTTGACAATAACTGGAGACTTGAGGATCATATTCTGAGTTAGTGTAAGAGGGACAATCCAGTGCATCTGCTAGTGCTGTCTGAATTTAGCCCATAGTGTCTGTTGGGGCCCTCAACCTGCCAGCTGTTGCATGCAAGCAGATACATGTCCGTGCACAGAGCCCCACTGATTCAGTGGGAGGCTGGCCAGACATAAAGGTCCACCCACATGGCTCAGGAGTCTTATTTACTGAATCCATTTCTCTTCCAAAATAGTGAGTAAGTTGTTGATGAACTCCGTTCTAATAATTGAAACCGGTTAGGTTCTTCCTCTCCTAGCTAAATGAGATAGTTTTCCTGTATTTTTACCCTCCAGCATTTGCATCAAAGCCTCTTCTATATGACAACACATTGATGGATGTAACACCTCTAAGAAATCCCGAGGCTGATAATCCGGTCAGGAAATGCCTTCCCTATCCAGCTCAGTTCTCTAAAACAAATCAGAATCTCTTCACTCTGTCTCCAAATAGAATGTCATGTGGTGTTTGTATAATTGTTTAAAGTTTATTTGGCTATGTTGCCCTGAGATTTTTTGTAATAACTTATACTGTGTTTCTCCATAGATTATTAATTATTATTATTATTATTTTTATGGGAAATGGGGAATCTTTTATGTGTCTTATTCAGGTGTTTCCCTTTCTCTGGGACCTCTGTTGCCAGACTTTACAAAGATGTTATTTTCATAAGACATATGTAGACGATACTTCTTATGTTGCATGTTCGGATTTTCATTGTTAATAGTTTTAACAAGTTCAACTTTCTGCCAGTGAAATTCGCAGTAAAAGCTTTATCAGTTCTTTATGAAGCAGGAAGAATCCGGGTTTTTTTAATTCAAATTATTTTCACCTTGTCTGGGCCTGTCCAGTAAAACCTCAGCCAGGTGAACAGGGGATGGCCAAATGTCATTGTTCATAAAACTGAATGGATCAATAACCACGTAAAGGCAAAGCTTCTATGAACTGACCATAAAATTAATAAATTGTTTACATCCACTAATGAGTAAGACTGTACTCTTTCCAAGACGCCAAAGTCAATGGATTTATCTTGTCATTCAGGCCAGAGTCAGATCAAGTGTGTGATGTTTCTGTGAAGTCTTTATTATTTTGATGGACATAGCTTGATGGATCAGGGTCAAAAGTCAGTTGTTCAAGATTTTTTGCTGGGGGGTTAACTATGTACTTACTGCTGGAGATGCATTTCTTCTGCAGAGGGGCACACACCCATTCTCATTAACTAGTACCAATGCTTGTACCTTCAGAGGAAGTTTAGATCACGCAAAAATCCAAGGTACTTACTAATGATGATTTGCGCATAGCACTTTTCATCCTGAAGGCTCCCAAACTGCTTTGCAAACCTGCATACAAACCACACATAGCATAGCAGCTAGCAACACACAGCAATGGGACGGGATTGTCATGGCAGAAAGTGAAGAACATCTTATCACATTTAGGTAGGCAGAACAAAGTTACCCAAGTTGGAATTTGGCCAGGACCTAAAGGAGAGGACCCATCCGCCTAAGAAAAGTTCTAGGCAATTTTTAATGAGCCCTGGTGCTCAGAGACCTTGCTTTTACGCTGAAAGATGAATGCTCCAGCAGAATGGTGCCCTCTAAGACCAGGCTGGGGCATCGTTTCATTACTGATTCTGAGAGAAGAAAATGTCCACCACTACTTCTCACAGCACCTGGCTGTTCTTTAGTTCCCCATCCAGGCACTAACCCAGATAGCCCTGCTTATTTGGTGAGCTCTGTTGGAATTGCAGCACAAGGCAATGTGGCTGCAGGCTTTGAACTAAATGAAAGTAAAAGCATTATCCTATCGCTGCAGCCAGAGTACTAAACCAACATGCCTTGCTGTAACAATCTAACTGCAGAGGATGGGACGTATATCATTGTGTTGGTGGGACAGTTCAAATAGACTCCCAGGCTCAATATGGCTTTACTGGGGTGGCGTAGATCCAATTTTTGACCTGGCGAAGGCCTGGCTTTGTTTGCAGGTGCAAAGCTTGAGTATTTGCATCTTTGTCAGGTAAGAAAGGGCACAAGTGCTCTGAGTTGTGCCTGCAATTCAACTGTGGGCAGGGCCGCCCAGAGGATTCGGGGGGCCTGGGGTCTTGAATTGCTGCCGAAGACCCGGCACTTCGGTGGTGGTTCCCGGGGCGAAAGGACCCCCTGCTGCGGGGCTTTGGGGCACTTTGGTGGCGGGTCCCGGTGCGGAGGGACCCCTGCTGCCGAATTGCTGCCGAAGACCCAGAGCGGAAGAAGCTCCGGGGTCCCGGGGCCCAGAGTGAAAGACCCTGCTCCAGTGGCCCCGAGAAACTCTCGTGGGGGCCCCTGTGGTGCCAAGGGCCTGGGGCAAATTGCCCCACTTGCCCTCCCCCCAGACGGCCCTGACTGTGGGTGCAAATTGGGTAGGTGCTTCCAGATGGAATTCAAGGTTGTGGTTTTAACCTAGCAGGCCCTAAAATGATCAGTTACTTGTGAGATTACTTCTCTCCCCATGATTTACTGCCACAGGTGAGATTAGCAGAGGTGTTCGAACTGGATCTCCCTCAATTTATCTTCCCTTGGTGAAATTCAATGACCTGTGTTTATGCAGAAGGTCGGACAAGACAATTACATGTTTCCAGCTCAGCTCTCAAGGCCTGGAGACAGCAGCTAGTGGCAGAAAGGCCAACATAACCTTAGCAAATACCTGAGCAGGAAGGTGTTTATGGGGACTGATGTTCAACACAAACTTCTGGTGTTGTGTTTGAACTAAGCAGGAGCGAGCATCAGCACTTGTAACTGGAGGTGGGGAGGGCAGTTGTTGAACTGATGGTTCATGTACGTTCACGCTGGGGGAACGGTGTGGAATCTGTTCAGATCCAGCTGTGTCCAAAGGAAACAGCCTTTCTAGCCAGGATGCCGCCAGGCATTTGTACAGAGGAAGTTCTCTCACTCTTCATTACTTTCAAAGTGGGGTAGAACAAGGCGTTAAGCAGCCCAGCGCTCTATGGTCTCACGCACAGCGTTGCCAATGCACCCTGATCCTCACCTGCAGACAGCTCGACTATCCTAGTCCTGGGTCACCCCCCAGTCTGGCAACACACCTCGCTCCTCACCTGATGCTAGTGCACCACCCTGTGGGGCTCCATGAAAAGTCAGTTTGACAAGATACAATTTTTGCAACAGAAAACTCCAGGCTTCCAACTGGGGCGACCAGACAGCAAGTGTGAAAAATTGGGACGGAGGTGGGGGGGTAATAGGAGCCTATATAAGAAAAAGACCCCAAAATCGGGACTGTCCCTATAAAATCAGGACATCTGGTCACCGTATTTCCACCTGACCTCTCCTCCTTTCCCCGATGGAATCCCAGGCAAGCCCACACGTCGCAGGGGGGGGTGTCCCACGCACGTTTTTTGCATTCTGAAGGCACTTTGCGTACAAGCCACTCAATGGCGTTACCTTGTCTGGTACCTTCCCACCTCTGTAAGGGCCACAGGCTGCACGGTGCTCGGAGCTGCCTAACCCGCCCAGAGGTTTTCACCTACCGACTCGCGCCGCACGCCCGTCACGTCAAATCACCGCGGGCAGGTTTCCGGCCTTGAGTTCAAGTGAATGGGGGGCTGCCTCCGTTGCTATGGCGTTGGGAGGCGGGGCCCAGAAGCGGGCGCTCGTGGGCTCGGCGCTCGGCCTGTGCCTGCCGGCTCGGGGTCTCGGCGCTCGGCCCGCACGGCGTTGTCCTGCGCGGCGTGACGTGGCGTGGCGCAGTGCTCTAGGCCCCGCGGGACTCGGGAGCGGAGTGTGAGGCGCGCGGCAGGATGGTGAAGCTCACGGCGGAGCTGATCGAGCAGGCGGCTCAGTACACGAACGCCGTGCGGGACCGGGAGCTCGATCTGCGCGGTGAGGCCTTGCTCGGAGACTGGCCCTGCCCCGGGCAGGGGTGGGGAGAGGTTCGGGCTGGGGAAGGGGTGTGTGTGTAGGGGGCTTGGGCCGGGTGTGTGTGTAGGGGGGGAGGGGCCCCGCTCGGGGGGGGGGCCGGGGATGTGTGGGGAGGGGCTCTGGCCGGGTGTGTGTGTGGCAAGGAAGAGGTTCCGCTAGGGGTGTGTGGGGAAGGGTTTGGGCCTGGTGTGTGTGTGTGTGGGGAGGGGTTCCGCTCGGGCTGGGTGTGGATGTGGGGAGGGGTTCCGCTCGGGCTGGGTGTGGATGTGGGGAGGGGTTCCGCTCGGGCTGGGTGTGGATGTGGGGAGGGGTTCCGCTCGGGCTGGGTGTGGATGTGGGGAGGGGTTCCGCTCGGGCTGGGTGTGGATGTGGGGAGGGGTTCCGCTCAGGGTGTGTGAGAAGAGGTTCGGGTCGGGGGTGTGTGGGGAGGAGTGGGGGGCTTGGGCCGGGGAGTGATGTTATTTGTGCTTTCTAACCTGGGTTTCCTGCATTTCGTGTTGAACCTGCAGTTTCCACATCTCATCCCCCCTCCCATACTGACTCCATCTTACTCTGGTCTGATGTCCCGCCCTCCCCCTCCTCCAGGGTACAAAATCCCCGTTATTGAGAACCTGGGCGCCACCTTGGACCAGTTCGATGCTATCGATTTCTCTGACAATGAGATCCGCAAGTTGGATGGGTTCCCTTTGCTGAAGAGGCTGAAAACATTACTGATGAATAACAACAGGATATGGTATGGGGCTGTGGTGCTGCAGCATGGGATAGCTTTGGGGTGGATGTATGGAAGGAGTCCCAGGGTGCGGCCAGATTTCAGCATTGGCTTTTCCTTGCAGCACTACAGTGGTGCAGTTTACAAATGGCCAATGGTTATTTTAATGGAAGAACACGGCATGTTGCAATATGGAGCAGCACTGTAGCCTGCTTCATTTTCAGTGTGCTTTACAGGTGATGATCCTCATAACTCCTGGGTCAAGTCAATAAGTATTATCCTCATTTTATGGGCAAGAAAACTAAGGCATGGAGTTTGTAATTTGCTCAAAGCCACAGATACTTAGTATCTTTTGTTTACCATTCCTGTGCTCAGACCAGTGAAAAATGTAAATCATGCTCTGGAAGTTTGGGGCATTGGTAAGTTGGGCACAAAATGGATGTGATCGTAGGTAATTTACAGAATAAAGATCCAAACTGTTTTACTTGAAATGGGGTGAGTGATTCCAAAACTAGGTGAACCCTTGTACAAGTATTACATCTAAGGGTTAAAATGTGTATGCATGTTTTTATTATTAAAATTTATTACCAACCTAAATCAGATTTTGATTATTTTTTTAAATATTAAATTTAGTCGGATCGGTGAAGGACTTGAACAGGCCTTACCCAACCTTCAGGAGATCATTCTTACCAATAATAGCATTGTGGAGCTGGTAAGTTGCTTATTTAAAAAAAAAAAATCAAATCAGTTTGAATTATGCACATATACCTCTACCCTGATATAACGTGACCCGATATAACACAAATTTGGATATAAGGTGTTAAAGCAGTGCTCTGGCAGATCAAAGCAAGTTCGATATAACATGGCTTTCATCTATAACGCAGTAAGATTTTTTGGCTCCCACGGACAGCGTTATATCAGGATAGAGGTGTATTTGTATATGTTGTTGTTGTTACATGGCTTTGTTGAAAAGTGAATAAAACTGCTTTAATGTATTAATCACAGATTATCTTTTCTCAAGAGGATAATTTTTGACACGCAGTGAAGCATAAGATGTTACTAATAGAAGGCTTTTCTAGGAAAGGTATAACACAGTAACATGTAAATAACTTCTATGCATGTCAATAGTTCTAAGTGTGTGCAAGATTGTTTATGGGACTGTGGCCTTCATTAGAATGTACCGTTTGAAGTTGGATATTGTGCTATTTATTACAAAAAGGTCAGATTTTTCTTTAATTTTCCAGTTTAATTAGGCTCATGCCTCTTTTACACTTTTACTATCTAAAATGGGCATGGAACTTTAAAGGAGAATAGGACGCTTTCACAAGGGTCACTTCATTGCTTTGCAATTAAACAGCTCCAGGTCTAAACACACAGACTGAAAGAAGCAAAATCTTGTGAATTTAAAAAAAAACCTCAAATGCTCATTATGTAAACTTTTTTTTTCATGGCTGTTCAGGAATCATATGCAATATTTTTTCCTAGTTTTTATGTTAGCATTCACAAGCATGTAATGCAAACAGTTTTATTATATACTCTCTTAAGGCTAAATTTTGTCCTCAACTATTACACCTGTGCAGCTCCATTAGCATTGCACAGGCATAAATAAGGGCAGATTTTAGTCCTTGGTGTGGGACTAGAGGCAGATTTGAAGTCCTTGATGGCATGGTTAGGCCTTGGCTACACTACAAAGTTTTATTGGCAAAAGTTATGGCACTTTAATTAAAGTCGCTGTTCCATGTTCACGCTATGCTCCTTGTGTCAGCAGAGTGCATCAACACTGCAGCTCTGTCATCCATACAGAGAGCAATGCAATGTGGTGGCTGCAGGGTGCTATGGGAAGGGTTTGAAATGCCTCCATGGGGCAGATACAGCATCACGTTGCAGGTTTCTTAATCCCATTGTTCCATGGGTATCTTAGTAGATTGTCAGCCGGCTTTTCAACTGACGTGGGTGCGGTGAGAGTGGTGTTTCTGGGGCGGCGAAGACAGCAGGCTGACCGACCTATCCTGAGGCAAGGGGAGGGGAACACCCCCCCCTCGGTAGCCCCTGGCTCTGCTGCTCACAGCAGTCTCTTCCAAAGAAGCCCACTCTGCCTGTGGTTTTGTGATTCCCTCCAAGTTCTCCCACAGCCTCCTCAGCTGCAGGGGGCAGCATCCTGAGCAGCTCTGTGAGCTGAGGAATGTCAAAGCAGCACTTCAGTTGGTCCAGGCAGGAGAGGTCTGCCTGCCACTGTGTTACTAGTGCAGAACAGAAGCATTCCAAGTTAATGACACAGAGCAGCACAGCGCAGATGGCAGATACTTCCCTGAGCTTTGAAAGGGGAGGAGCGCATGCTGCAGGGCAGCAGAGATCAAAACTGTCATGGCAGGCATTGTGGGATACTGGTGGAAGCCAGTTATGTGGACAAAACAAACAGCAGTGTCTACATTGATGCTTTGTCACTTTAACTTTGTCACAAAAAGCTTTATGCCTTTCATTGAGGTGGTTTTATTTTGTCGGAAAAGCAGAGTTTTGCTGCCAAAAGTAGCTTTGTAGTGTGTAACCTCCCTTGTTTTTTTGGCAAAAGGCAGTTTTTTGCCGACAAAACTTTGTAGTGTAGACAAAGCCTTATCTGCTTAAGCCAGTGGTTCTCCAAACTTTTTTTTACTGGTGACCCCTTTCACATAGCAAGCCTCTGAGTGTGACCTCCTCCCACCCCCACCCCAATAAATTAAAGACACTTTTTAATATATTTAACACTATTATACATTCTGGAGGCAAAGCGGGGTTTAAGGTGGAGGTTGACAGCTTGCGACTCCCCATTTAATAACCTCATGACCCCCCAAGGTGTCCTGACCCCCAGTTTGAGAACCCTGGCTTAAGCCTTATCTCCATGTGCTATTTATAGCCTAAGACTAAAACTTGTTTTACCTCTTCTTTCCCCCCAGCCCCCCTTATTTTGAAGGTATTTTATCCTAATGATATTCAGAACATTTAAGAACAATTGTTTCTTGAATTAAGGTTTATGCACCATGAGTACTTGAGATGTTACGTACTTTGTTTACATTTCTAGAAAAAATATTTACAGGTCATTGTAAAAAATTACACTTTCATTTGGCCAAATTTAAAAAAATAGTTTGAAAAGAACGTGATCTTTTATCCTTTTTTATAGTCTGATATCCTTTACAGTAGCCCCATACTACCAACCATTTTTACTTACCCGCTATTTATGAGAGTGTTTGGATACGCTGAAGGCTAATGATCTTTCATTACAAGCTTTGGACTCCTGTTAAGTTAGAACATAAGAGTGATCATACTGGGTCAGACCAAAGGTCCATCCAGCCCAGTATCCTGTCTTCCAACAGTGGCCAATGCCAGGGGCTTCAGAGGGAATGATCAGAACAGGTAATCATGAAGCGATCCATCCCCTTTGGCCCAGTGCCATCTTCTGGTAAACAGAGGCATGGGACACCACCCCTGCCCATTCTGGCTAATAGCCATTGATAGACCTATCCTCCATGAATTCATCTAGTTCTTTTTTTTAACCCTATTATAGTCTATTTTAAGATTACTTATTGTGTTCCCATTACTTAGGGTGAACTGGATCCTTTGGCAACGATTAAATCACTGACTTACCTGAGGTATGGAATCTTAATGTATATGAACAGATCTTTTTAATGTACAGCTATACTTACTTTTTAAAAAATCTTTCATATTATCTTACCCTTACTGTTAGCCACTGGCTTAGTTCTTTGTTTTGAAATGGTTGTTTTTTTCCATTGGGCCAGGCATGTGTTTTAAATAATGAATCAATAAACAAAATGCCCATTAGTCTACAAAAAATACATAGTTTTTAATGAGTGAAATTCTTCAGTTGCCACCAAATCTGTCAAAGGAAATAGGAATTAACCATTACGTTTACATTAAGTACTGTGTAAGCATACAGCCCATCTCTATTGTATATTTTACCTCCTCAGAATTAGATTGAGATCTATTGTTGCAAAACACTCTAGATTAAATCTAAATCACATGCTGTTCAGGAGAGGGAATTGCATCAAGCCAGGAGTTCAGTAAGAGATCATGAGCCAGAATCTGGGGTGGGGGAGAGGGGGGAGAATGGAAAAGTTCAGATTTTTGTTTATTCTAGATGTATTGATCGACTACAGTTGTTCGTGTTTTCATTTTGAGAAGCATTTGAACTTCTGTGCTAAAATCTTCTATAGTAAAATTCACTAAGCTGGTAAACTAGACTCTAAGAACAAACTTTCACTCTTTCATAGAGATCAGGAGCAGTGTTACTGCATTTATTTAGTGTGCAGTCTTAAAGTTTAGCATTAAACTTCTTTAAAAGAAGCAGTCTCTTGTATTCAGAATTTCTTTAAAATCTTTCTTTACTTCATAGTATTTTAAGGAACCCTGTAACAAATAAGAAGCATTACAGATTGTATGTAATCCACAAAGTCCCACAAATCAGAGTGTTGGATTTCCAGAAAGTGAAACTAAAAGTAAGTGGCATTTTTCCTAGCCTCTGTTTAATTAGGATCTTTGAGTTAGACATTTGTTCTTGTTTTATTTGATTGTAAATTTAATGGTGTTGCAATTTGTGCCCTCCCACCTGACCCACCAATGTTTGTTAGCTACATTTGCACCAATACTGATGTCTAATGAAATACATACTTTGGGGCACCTTTTACTTCACAAGTTCATTGTTTCAGTAGCTTAATTCAATAGCTTAAACCACCCGTGTTTAAGTACAGTTTGGATCGTCTCTGTCCTTTTTAGTGTTCTGAGTACAGCAGCAGATCTTTAGTGAAAGAAATAGGAAATCCTGACACAAACCTCTACTCGATCTGAGGACGAAAAGGTGGGGAAGAACTTCCTCTGGGAAGTGTTTGAGACTGCCATATTCAGAGTTCAAGCCTTTTAACTTATTGTCAAAGTGCCTCTAAATCTAGTGTCGAGACACCAGTCTTCGCTGATCCAAGAAGTCTTCAGCCTATTTATTTTCAAGGAAAGAAGCTATGCAAAATGCACATGATGTTCCTATTGAAATTAACTTTGTGTGTGTGTGATATCGCTGTAGGAGCGTCAGGAGGCAGAGAAAATGTTCAAGGGCAAACGGGGTGCACAGCTTGCAAAGGATATTGCCAAGAGAACAAAAACGTAAGATAAAGAGAACCAATTTAAACTGGCATTTGCCTTCAGAAACACCACCTGGGTTTCCCAGTGCAGCACCAGAGAGTAAATTGAAATGCCACTTGTTAACAGGATGTCTTAATATCTCTGGTAGTGTGTCGCCAGATATGCTGGCGCCAAACATCCTAGTCTTGGATGGTGGTGAATACCATTGCTCAGAAACACCTTTTTTTTTTTTTTTTTTTTAAAAGGTGACTTCTCATTACAGTCTATGCAGCAAAACTCAACTGTTCAGCAACATCCAAGTTAATGGCTTAAATCCAAAGCATAATCTTCCTAATGCAGAAGGCCTGCTTCTCTTCATGAGCAGATAAAAGGGTGGGAGGTGAGGAAGCTGACCTGCTGGTGTTTCTGAAGGAGGCAGTTCTTCATTGTATCAGTTTGTTAACAAAGATAAGATACTACACTTGATTGAATGCAATACTTCCAAAGTTTTAACTTTTGGAAGTTAGAGAAGCAGATGTCATTCATAGGGATGCTAATAATATGCCTTTATTCTTCTTTCAAGTTTCAATCCAGGTGCTGGCTTACCAACTGACAAAAAGAAAGCTGGGCCCTCCACAGGAGATGTTGAAGCAATTAAGGTAACATTTTTGGGACATGATGTACAGGGAAAAGCGAAGTAGGGAAACTGCCCAGGATCAGAAATGTAGTGATGTTAGGTGCCCTCCTTACTGGTAACTGCTTACTCATAACTTTCCAAAGTAAAAGAGGAAAAGTGTGTTCTGCTCACTTATATACTGTACCTTCTGTGTTTTGGGTTTCTTGTTGCAAAAATCTTTGACATTTTATTGGACTTCCTTCTTTGTGTTCTTTTCTTGATCTTAGTGACATCTTGTTTAGATATGACCACAGAGTAAGCCAACATACTGTAACTCTCTCTAGAGTACAATTTTAGTTGACTGTTCTTGAAGCAGATGTTTTTTACATATTAATTGCAGCAGCTTGTTAACATGTTGAATGAGTATTGATTAGCTTGTTGGTCTTCCCCTTTTAGAATGCCATAGCAAATGCTACAACTTTGGCTGAAGTAGAGAGACTCAAGGGTTTGTTGCAGTCTGGTCAGATACCTGGCAGAGAACGAAAAACAGGTAATTGTATACTTTTTTTGTTACTTTTCTGTTTTGTCACAGAGTGATTCAGTAATATAAACAGCATGAATCAAAAGCATAATTTTTTAAAACTTTGCCTGGAACTTGATATGATCTCAGTCAGTGGGTTGAGGTGGATGGGTTATGTAGTTGAAAATGGTTAAAAAAGAATTGGTGTCATCAATCAGTCTGATTCTATTTCCAAAAAGTTAAAAGGTTGTAACAAGGGGGTGGATATATCATGCTGCATAAATCAAGAAAGATGAACTTTTAGACACGATGAAAGGATGCAGGAATATTAATTCCTTTTTAATGTAACACTTGTGATGTATAGTTGAATTTGATTAAAATCATTTGCAAAATTTGATAACCTCAAATACAGAAGCTTAATTTTCTGGGTCAGTTTGCTGACCATAAAGATACCAGGTAATCTGACCTTTTTAGACAGTGGAAGACAAGCTGAGGAGTTTCTCCGTGGAAATAAAGCAAGCTGCATATCAGACTAGGCCGTGACAAGCTCAGATGTTACCATGGGTATAACTCAAAACTGTGTCGTAAAATAATTGAATCAATAACTGTAGGTGAATGTGAGAATCTTCAAATCATATACCCTATCTGAAAAGTGGGGATAAAGAGATTCGTGTCTGTAAAGTCTTAACAGGTATTAAATAGCTCTGATGTATCCATTTTGTAGGACCCACAGAGGATGTTGAAGAGGAGATGGAAGAAGATATAGTTCCCAATGGATCTTAAATCGTATCTTCAGGTGATCTGAAGAATGTGTAGTATTGTATTATTGTCTCGGAATACATTTCCACGTTGACATAGTGTTACGTTAATAACATTACCCTTTTTACAAAATGTATTTTTGTTAGCTGGGGCTTTTTAGAAGTCCTATTGGTGTGTTTGAAATTTCCATTGTAAATTTTATACTGTACATGAAGTCCAATAAAACACCATTTCCTTTCTCTGCAGGCGTTATTGTGACAAGTTATTTTCTGTGGGCCTAAAATGGATTTAATATCCTCCTCTTCCTTATGTTTCTTCAAGATGCTTTCTCTTTCCCCAGTTGCCTTTTCTTTAACTCACTCTTGATATTTAGTTACTAGTGAAGTCTTCATAGGATTTAAACTGTCAGTTATTCAAATATGAATATAAATATTGACAGTGCTATACACAACTGCGGGGAAAGCAAAAAAGACACATAAATAAAACTGCCCATGGTCTATATTTGTTTAACTAAAATATAATTACCAAAGTTTGAATTTAGTCAGTGGGCTAACCCTTATTTTCTTTTGGAAAAACAAGGAGTCCTTGTGGCACCTTAATACATTTGTCTCCAAGGTGCCACAAGGACTCCTCATTGTTTTTGCTAATACAGACTAACACAGCTACCACTCTGAAACCTAACAGCAGCAAAAGTTATACATCTGTTAACTAGGGCCAAGACTTCAGTTTTGTGTTATCCAAAGATCGCAGTACCAGTAGCCAATTAGGTCATTGGTTCGTTAATTCAGTAGTCGTCATCCTCATCAGCACTCGTGCAACTTGGTACTGTGAAGCTGTCTCCCATCTACGAAATGACCCTAGGAGATCTGTGTAACTTCTATTAGCATAATTGCAGTATGTATAAATCATCCATTGCAAAAACACTGCAATGTTAGAGCTCCTAAACCTCTTGCACCACAATGCCTTTTCAGTCACCATGCCTGAAGCATGCCTTTAAAAGGTTCGAGTCAGCTAGCCTCCTAAATGGTATGCTGAGTGATCTGGCATGCTTATTCAGCAACACTCATGGTTGCAGTCTCTTCCCTTTGCAAGCCAAACTAATGAAGCAGTAGACTGCCTGCCTGCCTGCCTGGGTGTAATGAACTAATGCCATCAAAAAGGAAAAACAGGACAGATGTGCCTTGGAGCAGCCTGATTAGGGGCAGGGGGGTGGGGGTCTAGGTAAGAGTGAGCATGTACCAGTGATGCATAAAGTTGTTAAAACACTAATCTGCTATTGGGAGCTCTGTTGAAGGACAAGCAGTAGTGAGTCCTAAAATGACATGCAGCTGTACAGAGGAGCATCTGGGGAGTGGACCCAGGAAGCTAGGATGAATGTAGGCAGAGAGTATCTAGAAGGTGCAACTGGGGAACCTATCTGGGAAATGAACAGCAGTCAGCTGTCTGAGAAGATTGGCATCCTGCAGCCAGCAAACGAGCTAAGAGATGAAGAGTAGGGAGACTTGTTCTTAAAAACTGATGCTAGTGCAAAGGAGGCTTGAAGCAGGGGCTAAGTGTAACCAGTGCCAAATCATGGCTGTTTCAGGCAGCAGCAGGGGTGTAAAAGACAAGGGCTGGCAGCTTATCTAGCAGGGGATGCACTGGCAAACGTAGAGAGAGGAATAAATGCCGAGTTCTTCCAGGCCAGTCACAGCTATTCCTGCCCGTCACAGGCTGCAGGCAGGGAGCTTCACAGCCATTAGACACAGGGATGCAGGATCTCAAGGCCAGGACTTGGTCATGTCCAGAGACAGGGTCGTGGGGGCAGCTGTACCCATCGCTCATTGGCAGGGGCAGGGAACCTGAGTAGTGATAGCCCCGGGCTCCTCAGACTGAGCCCCTCTTCCCTCTGATTGGTCTAGGGATACCCTCTCTCCGCTTCTTGGTATCTTATCATTGGGCGGAGCGTCTGACACCCGCTGCTGATTGGTTTAAGTTTTGATCTCCTCCCTCTCATTGCTTGATTGGCCGCAGCTTCGATTCCTCTTCTTTTGATTGGTCTCTGCCTCGTCTCTTGACTGACGCCCGCCCCCTGATGGTCCCTGTACCGCGATTGGCCGTCGTCACCATCAGCGCTGTTTTCTGATTGGGGGAGCCTCCCCAGGCCCTGGCTACGTGTCGCCGAGCTCGGGGACGGGTGCCGGTGGGCGGTGCCTGCTGCCGGATGTGGCGATCCGCTGGGCTGGCGCAGTGAACCCGGCTCGCGGCGAGGGGAGGCCGCGTCCGCCGGGATGGAGCTGGGCGGGGAGGCGCCGGATCTCGGCAGGCCCCCGCTGGAGCAGGAGGCGGTCCAGGCCCTGCAGCAGTCGGGTGCGGGGCCGGGCTCTGGGGGTAACGCGCGCCCCGAGGGGGCCGGGCCGGGCCGGGGGGAGGGGGAGGCGCTGGGCTAACGCCGACCCTGGGAGCAGCCGGCCCGGCCCAGGGGGGGCGAGAGGTGACAGGCCCCATAGGAGTGTGTGGGGATGAGCCCCGGGGCCCCCGTCCCCGGCAGCAGGTGGGACTCCAGCCCCGGCCTTGGCACCTCTGGCTCGACGCGTCCGTCTCCTCTCTCCCCAGTGGGCTCGCTGCTGGCCAGCTACGGCTGGTACCTCCTCTTCGCCTGCGTCGCCGTCTGCCTCCTCGTGCAGAAGCTGGCTGAAAAGATGAGAGCCCAGAGGAGGAGCCGACCCCATGCAGCTGGGGGGCCGCTTGGTTTGTAAATCTCTCTTGGCTCCGGGGTGGCGCGGTCGCTTGCCCTGGGCGCCTTCCGCTGTTGAGATCCTTTACGGTGGGTCCTTGGGTGGCATAGCTCGGAGGGCTTCCCAAAGTCACGGTTTTTGGTGGACTCTCGGACATGCGCAGAGCTTCATTAAACACCAATATGTGGCAGCCTTCCTGCCCTAAGGATCTTATGAACTCACACATGTGATCCCCAGGGCAACTTTTCCGGCCCCAAAGGGGCAGAGCCCTCCTTGGCCAGGAGGTCAGTGGAGGGGAGGCTTAGTGAAAGATCTGGCTTTGAAGACTGGAGAGGCTTTGCCAAAGATGGAGGGTGGCCTGAAGGGAGAAATAAAGGAAGCAGTGAGGAGAGGTGCTGCAGGATAGCATAGAATCCAGGGATAGTGGATCTTGACTATGATCTTGAAAGCGATGCGTTCTGTATAGTGACATATATGATACTGTGGTGCCCAAATACTTCAGGGTTCATCACCGTGGAAGTTGAGCACCTTATAGAATTGCCAGAGAAACTACAAGATGTTTGATATGCTTTGCAAACCCTCCTGATTAGTATTTGCCAGTCACTTCCTTCTTCATATTATCCCTTAGCACCACCCACTTCATAAGTCATATGTGTGCGTAGTTTCCTACCTTATCTCTTGAGTCGTGGCTCTAGGTTGTAAATTGTATGCTGTCCAGGCTTTGCTTCAGTTGGATTCCAGCTGCTGTAAAGGATGAGGTACACTTGTGGTGCTCAGTAAAGAATAATTGCCCAGTACTGACTCAGGCTGGCACACTGGCACCATGGAGCCTATTAAACCACCTATTGCCTTCTTGTTGCATGCTGGCTTTCTTTCATGGGGTAGCTGGATGTCGCTGTGCAATGAAACTATACAAGAATCTTTTTTTCTAAAAAATTGTATTCCCTTGTTGCAGGCTGCAATGGAAGTACTAAGTCACAGGAAAAAAATTGACATGCAAAAAATCCAGTATTTTACACAACTAATGCTGAAACTTCTCTATCCAAACAATTGTTTATTCGTGATTTAATACATATTAATATACAACTCATGCATAGAAAATGTTAATACTGGGACGTTTTATAAGTAGAAAATGCTGAGTAAAATATCTGAAGGGTTTTTTGGGGTGCATGTGTAGTTGGGGGGTTGTTTTTTGTTTTTTTACAAAAGGCAGCAGGGAGAGAGGTGGATACAATAGGTGACTTGTCTCATGCTGTCTGAGCATGTCTAATATCTTCATAAATCATGTCTGTTGCTAGAGCGTGTTGGATCTTCCACTTTATTGTTATGATGAGACGAGCAGGAGCAATTGGAGAAGGAATGGGAGGCAGTCTGGACTGGTTTGTTAATGATTCCTGATGTAAATGAAAGTGTTCTCTCTGCAGGAGTATGGGTAATTCTTACCAACCAATTTCAAACACTAGAATGGCAACTTTAAATTGTCAATGGGTCGGTTAACTTTAATGGATTAATGATCATTCCAAAAATTCTAAATGTGATCAGCAGTTGGCTCAGTCTATAAGTTATTGGAAAAGATTAGTTAGAAAGTGAGCTTCAGCTACAGTGTCTTCCAGAGCCGCTATAAAGCTGTACGCTTACACTTTTGTATCAAGATTCTTTGAAGATGATTGTTTTACCAACCCTTTTCCGTGATCTGATAGAACCTGACGTGGTGGTGAGACGGCAGGAAGCTCTGGCAGCAGCCCGCTTCAGGATGCAAGAGCAGTTGAATGAACAAGCTGAAAAATTCAAAGAAAAGCAAAGACAGGTAATGGGAGGGCCAGGAGGACATTTATTTAGTTTCTTAATTTGCAGTCCAGTATGTATGTATGTATTTATTTTGTTTGAAACAGAGTAGGTTTATACCTGACCAAATTGTAGAAGATCTGTCAACTCCTGGATTTCTTCCATATTCTGTTTGGAAGATTACCCACGGTTTAAGGGTCAAATGGTGAAGACTGACGATGTTTCCATTTCTATTACTTCAAAGACTTTTGGCATAAGGAGAACAGTTGTCTTAAGCCCAAATGCCAAAGTGCTTGGTTGAGTTGAAGCTTTGATGATCTTGATCAGTCAAAATGAACAGATCTTGCTAATATGCAGGAAATTAATTCATGCTGGACTATTTCCACTATTTGTTCTACTCTTTCCTGAAGTAACTGACCTAGTTAACACTTTTTTCTCCTAAAATAATACAATAAGAGAGAACTCTCTGTAGGCCTGATTCTTTAAAAAGTCAGGCTTAGCGGCAGTGACTGTGATTGTGCATGCAAACCCTTTTTTTATGTATGCAAAAGAATGCTTACACTGGCTATATTAGCATGCCAGTTAACCACACAATTGCACGTGGAATTTGTGTGTTCAGTAGCAAGCTTAATTTTTCAGGAAATTCTGAGAGCCAGTGCAACTCCGTGAAATCTTAAAAAGCTGTAGAGTACAACTTGCACTAATGAGAAATGCCACAGAAGATAATAATCAGAATAGCAGTAAAGAACCTCACTAATCCTAGTTCACTTTATTTTCTGATTGCAGTCAGTAGAGGTGGTAATATCTCTTTTTGTAAGTAATCTTCAAGTGTCCAAGTCCCTGTCAGTGCAGTTTGATATTTGAAGAATTCCTGGTAGCCAAAGTCTAATGGAAAACTGTGTTCAGGAATAGCCATCTTTTAGGAAATCTAATCCAATGCATTTAGACTGAGAGAGCCTTGCTTTCTTTGATTCTGGGCAAACTGATATACTTCTTTTCTTCTCCCTTCCTTAACAATGAGGAAGTCTAATGTGTTAACCATTATCCTGTACTGCCTATTAGATTAATTACTTTAAGAAAGATTCTGGTGGCATTTTCATATGCTGATAATTCTGTCTATTCATGTGAAAACATGCTTTATTCTGCTTTTCAACGCTTAATTTGAACAATACGTTTTCTTCCACCAAAAGCCTCTATGATATTTTAAATGCCTTCATATCCATGACTTGTAAAGATTTGCTTTCAAGAAGACCTCTTTTTTTTTTGTATATTTTAAAATCTAGTTAGCTCTTTATAATTTCATTTTATTCTTTCAAATTGTTTTAGCACATGGAAAAGAGGTGCAGCTATGATTTAAAGTTATATTCTTTCCCATCCCTGTGCAGTGTGTTTGGAAAGACTTGGATATTACTACTTTCGCTAAGGCAAGGAAAAGTAGGAATTGTATCAGTTTTGTTTCAGTGTTTGGTTTGATTTTTTTTTCTATGCTAAAATGGCAGCACTTCAGCTATTGGCTTTTTGGGGATTGTTCCAGTTAATTATACAGTCAAACAGTGTTACCAATTCTTCTCCCCCTCCGGCCCCCCCAGCTTGAAGAAGAGAAGAGAAGGCAAAAGGTAGCCATGTGGGAAAGCATGCAAGAAGGAAAAAGCTATAAAGGAAATCTGAAACGGAACCAGGTAACTTTTACTCCTTAAACGTCACACGTTGCAGCAAATATCTTTAGTTAGATAACTAGCTGAAAACGACGAGTTGACAAGCTCTAAATAATTTTCATTTGTCTGAACAGCAAGAAATAGAATCCGCTGCTTCTGCCTCGTCAACAGTCCCGAAGCCTAAACCTAACAAAAAGCCTTTGCGAGGAGGTAGTAAGTATGAAACCTGGGTGTCTGTCAGTTATGGAAAATGAAATATTTATTTGGCTATCTAGACGGTTATTTTATACATGGGTGATTTTGTCTCTTTTTGTTGAGACAGAGGGTAAGCTTTGATTCTTGATACAGAACATATCTGGTTAGAGGAGTCTCCTGTTTAAGCACTGTAGTCAATACAAAGTCAGTTGAACTTTTGTAGCCACATTCTAAATTTTATGGGGAAAAATCTCTGGGCCTTTCGTATGTTTCTGTGTGGAGAAACCTGACAGAGTTACAGCCCCTTGAGAAAACTTTTTTAGCATGACTGTCTCCTGATCTCAGCAAATATAGATTCTTATTAACATTTTTTTTTTGGTATCTTCTTTTGGTCAGGGTTAATAAAAGGAGCCACAGCCTGCCTTCTGGTCTTTCTGTGTGTGTCTCCTAGCACTATTTTTTATATACACTGGACCCTCGCTAGAACATGCATCTATATAGAGCAAATTCACGTATAATGCGGTCACAGCCATTGATTCCAAATTTAATTATTTTAATTGCAATTCATTTTCACGTGGTGCCCGCTATAACATGGTCCCGTGCATGAATCCCAAATCCTGTGTTCTAGCGAGGGTCTGGTGTACTTCTCTTCTGTGTTTTGTTTTATTTTATGCAAATGTAAGTGTAATTTTAGTTTAATACAGCATTTCATTTGCCTGATTGATCAGATGCCACAGTGATTGAGCTATGATATCACTACTGTAGGTAAAAGCCGCACAGCCAGTCTTCCCCCCCCCCAGCCCCCCCGCATATACAATGCACCTACTTTCCCTAATAATAATAGCCTAATTTGGGACCAAGATGCTAATTGATATTGCCAGTAGTGATTGTCCAGATGATTCTACCAATGAATGTACCAAAGCAGAAGAAACACACCTTGAGAGTACAGCAGTGAATAAGTTACAGTAGCCGCATAAAGAACTTTGTCACAACTTTAATATGTTTAGTCAATAGTTCATTTTACTATTGAGTTGAAAATCCTACTTGAATGAGAGATTGACTGCCATCAATGCCAAACACGTTGTATGTTGCTTATCATCAGCATACGCTAGCAGTCTGTTCCCGTGGAATGCCTGGCATTAAAACTGTCCTGAACGGGAAATGAGAGAATAAGAGAGAATGGGCTGCAGCTAAGCTAAGAAATTTCATAACATAAGTTGGTTCCTTCAGTCATTTCCCTATTGCCACCTGTCCTAGCTTCATCCCAGGCAAAATCCATGCTTAAATGACAGATTATGGATTTAGATGGCTATATGCTGCGCATGAGGTAAACGAGGGTCAGCTGAAGAATCCTGCAAGCTGTTCTAGATGCTGAATAAAATTCTGCAAACAGAACTTTATCTTGTTCACTGGACAGCTAAACTTCTGTAATGATGGGGAAAGTAGTGGAGGTTTGAACGGAATAGGTTGATATTGAAAACTGCTCAGTCAGTATAGCAGAGAGGAGTAATCTGTCTGCTGATCATGTATGGACAAAATAATTAGACAAGAGAAATTTGCAAGCCTGTATCTTTTCCAAGCGTACCCTTGTAAAAGGTAACTGAATCTGGTATTTAACATCTTAGGAGAGCCAACTGAAACTCAGTGCCTATGTCTGGTTTATCTTATGAAACGGGAAAAGTAAATATAAAAACAAAATTGTCGAACCCATAGGGATGAGAGGCATGCTTTTCTCTAACACCAGGAACAATGCCACTTCTTTGCTTTTGTCAGAAGTTTACTTTACTTTAAAGAGGTTAGAGTTTAACCTTGTCATGGTATAATTCCCCACTCTGAACCTTAGCGTCCAAAAGATGGGGTACCAGCATGAATTCCTCTAAGCTCATTTGCCAGCTTAGTACTTGTAGCGCTGCCACCGACCAGGAATTCCAGTGCCTGGTACACTCTGGTCCCCCCCAAAACCTTGCCTGGGGACCCCCGAGACCCAGTCCCTTTGGATCTTAATACAAGGAAAGTAAACCCGTTCCCTCACCATTGCCTCTCCCAGACTTCCCTTCCCTGGATTACCCTGGAAGATCACTGTGATTTAAACTCCTAGAATCTTAAAACAGAGAGGAAAATTCACCTTCCCCCCCTCTTTCTCTCTCCCCCTCCCAGACTCTCCCTGAGAGAGAGTAATCCTAACACAGAGAGAAATTTAACCTTTCTCTCCCCCTTCTCTCCTTTTTCCCCACCAATTCCCTGATGAATCCAGACCCAGTCCCCTGGGATCTCATCAGAATAAAAAAACAATCAGGTTCTTAAACAAGAAAAGCTTTTAATTAAAGAGGGAAAAACAGTAAAAATTCTTTGTAAATTTAAGATGGAATATGTTACAGGGTCCTTCAGCTATAGACACTGGGAATACCCTCCCAGCCTAAGTATACAAGTACAAATTAAAATCCTTTCAGCAAAATACACATTTGCAAATAAAGAAACAAACATAAGCCTGATTCGCCTTATCTACCTAGTACTCACTATTCTGGACAATCTGATAAGAGACTGTATCAGAGAGATTGGAGAGAAACCTGGTTGCACGTCTGTCTGGTCACTCTCAGAACCCAGAGAGAACAACAACCAAACACTAACAACACACACACAAACTTCCCTCCCTCAAGATTTGAAAATATCCTGTCCCCTGATTGGTCCTCTGGTCAGGTGACAGTCAGGCTCACTGAACTTTTTAACCCTTTACAGTCAAAAGAGACATGAAGTACTCCTGTTCTATTAACCCTTAACTATCTGTTTATGACAAACCTCGTGGCAAAAAAAATGAAGCTTAATGCTCTGCAATAATGAAGGAGCAGTGCTACGTCTGTGATGCGGACTTTGTTATGTATAGTGTTATCATCGCAAACTACACATCTCACTTGTGCATTTTGGAAGCCCTGTGAGTCTTCTGTCACTTAATTTCCCTGCTGGAGTGGACCAGATTTGTGAAATATGAGTGCTGTATTGTGATATGTAACCTCTTAACATCGCCAAACTTCAGTTATTGATGACATGGACTGTTGGATTGTGTTACAAAGTAAATCCCCTCTAGACTGGAGTTCACCTCTAACTCTCAATTGTCCATGATTTTACTATCCTTGCTCTGTCATTGCAGGTTATAATCCTTTGTCTGGAGAAGGCGGTGGAACCTGTGCTTGGAGACCAGGTCGCAGAGGCGGTCCATCTTCCAGTGGATGAGGCTAACCTTACTGGTGTCTAACGACACTAGCAGGTCTAATCTGACCCACTATTCAACTGCCTGCAGCTTGCATGTCACAGTGACTCTTCGGGGGCTTGGTTTAGTACAGGTGTAGACTTAGAAACAAATGTACATGATGCACAGATTGTAATGTGACAGCTAGAAGCCCTGACACACTATCACGCACAAGAAAATGGTTTATCCTTTTTTAACAGACTGAAGATTATACGGGGAGCAGAATGTCAATCAACAGTTGTCTTTCATTTTATCTAGAGAAACATGGTCTGTGGCTAAAGCACGTGACTCAGTCATGAAGTCTGGCTTCTCTGCGTGGCTGTTCAGCAGACTGCCTTTGTGACCCGAGGCAAGTTCCTTAATGGTCTGTGCCTCAGTTTACCCCTCTGTAAAATAGGGATGTAGACTTTCCTCATGGGGGGTGCTGTGGGACTTAATTCATTAATGTCATAAAGTGCTTTGAGATCTTTGGCCAAAAAGTGCTATAAGAGACCAAAGTGCTATCACTAGTATGGGTAAATCTTAATTTTACAAAACTCTCAATGGGCACCTACATCTCCAGTGGAACTGGAGTTTCAAAAACCCTGGGTGAGATACAATAACCTACCATTGTAGTGGGGAGCACAAAGGCATGTGGGTGACAGAGACCTGTAAGGATAGCACTTACCTGTATGATATTTCCATTCCTGGGGGCGCTTCAAAAAGTCTGACTTCATGTTTCTGCTGATTACTAAGTGCTGAATCTTTCAGTGGGTGACTTGGCGCATAGCTCTAAGGGCTCAGATGTCATGGGTTTAGTACCAAATTCCAATGATCATAGATGAGTCTCTGTGACAAGCTGCATTGAATGATGTTGTCCTTATAAATGGTAAACAAACCAGTGAGGATCACTGATACTTGACAGTAGATGGGGGGGTTCTTGCGATATCTTTTTTATTTCAACTATTTTTATTAAAACAAAACACTGTAAATATTGAATATCATTGGAACTAAATTGTAAACTTAATATTTGCAACACTCTGGTTTTTACAGCATCTGTTTACATCGGAGGTACCTGTTCTAGTTCAATAAATGTGTCTAAAGCAAGATGCTTCCTGAATTGTGTGGTTACATTTTTTGACTACTAATTCAGCGTTAATGCTTGGCCTGACATTTTGGTGGTGCCTCTCATTGATTTATTTTTTTTATCCTTTCAATTTTCATTGGGGGCTATTTCAATGCCAAATGTCCGTTTTCTAATAAATAAATAAATCGCCTTCAGTCTGAGACCAGGCCATCAGGCTAAAAGCTTTGGAAAGTTCCAAATGATGGAAAATGGGATAAAACAGATCCTCAGCAATTGAATTTTGTCCAGCCGTTACAGTTTGAGACCTTCTGCTGAAAAACATATGGTAAGGGCCTTGTGCTTTCAGATGGTTGGAGAAGGTCAGTAGCTCTTTCCAGGCTGTAGTCAATGATCTCTGGCTTTTTGGGGTGGTGGAAATATCTCGGACTGGTTAACTTGAAAACTAAAAGCTCTTCAAACAGAAGAATAATAATTTATTACTTCTGTCACTCTGATCCTGCAGTGGGATCGATTCGCAGTGATCCCTGATGACATCAGTGGGAACCTGTATGAGTCTAGTAGGTCCCAAAGGAGGATCAGGTCCTTCATCTGGAGGCCACTAGAGTAATTTATTTTACCATCTCTCCACCAGAGGCACTGCAGAAATCTTCCAACATGGGCTGATGGCCTAGCTGTCTTTCATGGTGAATAGCTCAGCTGGCTACAGAAGCCTGTTCTGTACCCTGCTGTCGGTCTGTGCTGTGTGCTGGTTATGGAACATTTGTGCTGAAAAGCGTCTACAGTTTGCAAATGAGTTTAACTTCAGCCTGTGTAAATTCTACGTGCTCTAAACAGTAAGTGAATAAAGAGCACAGGCTCTTCAGCCATTTTTTGGTATCTATTCAGTCGTGTGGGTGGACATAGTGTTGATCCAAAGGCAGCTGATTTAGAAGTGTCCCACCCTCTTCAGTACTTTAAGAGAATTGGGTGGCTTTGGCTAGTCCTTCTTTGTGTTTCTTGCAAGAGAAAGTGTGAGAAGTTCCCATCAAAGGCATATGGCAAGTGTCCACACTTCTCTGATCTCTCTATTTTGAGTTAGTACAGTGCCCTATTTCACTAAACTAGCTTAAGGCCCCTTGCAGAATTGTGCTTCTAAACACACACTGGGAGACCCTTCACGGCTATTTCTGCTTATTAATTTGTATGGATATTCCGTTTGATGAGTTCACAAATCTTTATAGCGATTACCCTCTACATCTTATGTTCCCACCTTTCAACCACTGATCATAAATGCAATACTCCAGCAATGTGTCATTTAATCTTGTGAGCTTTAAAGTCCCTAGTCAGGAATTGGAAGAGTGAAGGCTCTCCCAGTGTTAATCTGCTCCCATTACATACGTCATTTTGATTTTGGCTTGTAAAGGATGTATCTAGATGCATACAGACTGTGCAATGAGAAAGCTGTTAATATACTACCACAACCATCTTTTCATTTCCTGGCCTCTGTGTGCTTGGATTCATACTGTCAAACATCCCTTAGTATGTGTGTGATATGTACTGTAGTGTGAGGCATTTCACTTGGGGTTTTTCATTTTGGAATAAAGCGAAGGAAAATGGGAGGCCAGGAAAAAGTCCATTAGTAGTTTTTGAAGATCACGCATCACAGGAGTGAGTGCGGTGGCAGGGCTGCCTTCAGGCCCCTGTGATTGAGCATGAGGGAGTTTTCCCTAAGGCTGGGTTTACTGGGCAGCAGCACGTGTTCACACTAGCTTGCTATCTTCACCATAGAAAGCGATGTTTAATTTTGAATGAAAAGTGCAAAATGCCCCTGATTACAAAGATTCTAAAGAGGCAGAATCGAAGGTAGGTGGGGGAGTAAGGAGGCTTCCTTTGCACTCACCTTGTTCCCAGACTCCTGGTTTTTTTTGTTTAAAGGTAGCTTTTTTCCCCTTAAAAGATCTTTACTGTGTTAAATGGATCTTTATTAACTGCCTCTCTGTGTCAGGACCCCGTTCGGGCCAGACAGTGGGAATGTGCGTTTCACTTAGCTCTCCCTGATCATTGGAGCTTGGCGAATGATTGCGTTTGGGATTGGGCAAAGAAGATTTGCTTCCATGTCTCCTCCCTTCCAGCCAAGTGCCTTAATTGCCAAGCTAAAGGCGAGCTCACTCTGGCATATGTATTTATACAAAATGGAATAGCTTCAACAGGAGTGACTGAGAGTAGCCCACCCTAGAATACCCCTGAGCCCAGTGGTTAGGATGCTCACAGGAAAGCTGAGTTCAAGTCCCTGCTCCAGAGTGGCGATTCAACCCTGCTTTTCCTACATCCCAGCAAATGCCCTCACTCCCCTCTTGCACGCTCTTTTCTGAAGCTGGCCTTGGAAAAACTTTTGCCCAGTCAAAACTAATTGGGTCAAATTCACAAGTAGTTTTCAGGGGTGACCAGAACTAGTCTTTTCTGACAAACTATAAATGTTTTGCCCAGCCCCACTAGTAATGTCAATTTTTGTTCCTTCTTTAGCAACTTAAGAGATGCCCACCGAGCATGGAGTGAGTTTATTTAGTTGCTGGTAACTTTAAAAAACAAAAAAAACCACCTTAATCCTCAGGTCTGTGAAACGTGCCAAATTTGAGTCCTCTTGAATCAGCCATTTTTGAGTTAATAGTGAGCAAATTAAAAATCCTACTCCCACCCTCCCGCTTTATATTTGTTTTTGGCTTGCAATTACTCAAAACAGCTGGAAGCTTTTTCCCTCAGACATCTAAAAAGCAGATTAATTCTGGACTGAAAGCAAATATGGAAAGTTTTAGCCCAGAGGGAGAATTATCCAGAACTACAAGTGAGTGAAAATGGGGTTATAACATAGCTGTGGAGTGCCAGACTCCTCTTTAAGACCATGTCAAAATTTCAGCAAACTGCAGTGATGCAGGATCGGTCCCTAAACTCATTGGCTTCAGCAACCACACCAGTGTTCTCTGGCTTAAAAGCTTATTGCTTAATGACTTGTGATTGCACTGTTGTGCATTTACTGGAGTGATTTCTCTGGCAGAGATTATACTGTAAAACATTAAAACTGACACTTATTTTGCTAAAACAATACAGAGTTTCTAGTTAACAGAATACTGTTTAAACCTCCAAGTATAAGACACCCTTGGGGTAGAATTTCAAAGGCATAAAGGAGTTAAGTTTGTGCCTTTTGAAAATCTCTTTCCAAGGTGTTAGGTGCCTTAGAAATATAGCTAGACTTGAAAGATAGCAGTTTTGACTAAACTTTCATTGGGAAGGTTTCTTAGGCCCAGGATGGAATCCCAAGTTTGGGAAACACTGGTCTAGAATAAGGCCCTGCTCAATTCACTTCCAGTGGGGACCTAGAGGTGGATTTAAACCTCTGGTTCCTAACCTCTTCCTGCAAGCACCTGCCATGATGAATTGACAGGTAGGCAGCCCCTATTCCGACTCCTTTCACCATGCCCCGGTCCATCCATGCTCTCTCCTGTGCATTTTTCACTTCTGCCTCTGTTTTCCCTCCCTGTTTGTTGTCTTGTGGTGGCTGCTAACTGAAGGGCCCACTGCATGGATTGAGGCCTTCGAGAGGCCGAGCCACTATCCTCTGTAGCTGAGCTGAGCTCTATGAGAGCCAAAAGAAGCCTGGGCAGCAGCCAAAAGGGCTCTCTGAGGTTATGTTGACCATGGAAATGTTTTACTGTCTTGTGATGTTCTGAAGCTTTGTTTCTGAGACAGCAAATCCGTCTGAGATAGACTGATGCCTGCCCCAGGGGTAAGTCTAAAAGAAAGGATTAAAAGGTACAGTTTGCTATCAGCTGCCTCATGCTCAGTCTGCTTCACCTCCCTTGCTTCCCTTCCTTTCACTTCAGCCCCCTCTCTTTAGTGATCTTACTCATCACCATTCCCTCGAGGACACGGTGCATAGCATATTCCCATTGGCTGCTGACATTTTATGGCAAAAATGAAAGGGGTAGTTTTGTGGGGTGAGAAATGTTTTGAGGGCAAATTCTGAGAATTTTCTCTCTTCCTTTTTAAACGGGAATGGAGGTAAAATCAGGAACTTGGTCTTTGAGAGGTTACGTTGTAAATGTGCTTCCTGTTTTTAGTGATCTGCTGTACAGATGAAAACTAGAGGATGGTGTCAGTGGGAAACACTACTACTACTAAAAAACCCCAGTAATAATAACAAAACCTTCATTAAAAGCTGTGACCTGACCATCTTTCTGCTATAAGTATCTTCTCCCAGCACAGCAGTAATGACTTTTGTGTTTAACCAGATGTGCAAACACTGTCCTACTGCGTAGGTTTAAGACACCCCGGGCACTGTGTCCCCAGCTGTCACTTCTAAAATATAAATTTTCCAGACACTTCCAGAAGTTAAACGAGTCTGTTTTGAAAGAAGGGTAGTCAAATGCATGAAACAAAGTTTCCTTTTGTGAAGCAAGGTCTGAATTGTTGTGATCAGATGCAGCAACCGTCTCTTTTCCTGCAGGAAGCCCATGGGGCGTATTGCTGCATTACTATGTCAGACCATAGGAGGGCAGCGTTGTTCCAGGTTTCTGGAGAGTAACAGCACAGTCGCTAATCAAACGGGCTGATAAGCTGACAAATATGCCACAGGCCTAACATCTTGTCATCCCTGTGATTGAAACGAGAGGAGAAGCTGGGTTTGGTCAGTGTCAGGACCGGGGAAAGCTGAAGGAAAGAGCAGAGAGTGTAGGAAGTCTGGAGGGAGCAGCAGGGTTTCTGCATCACCCAGGAAAACACAGCAATGCTGGAAATATTGTGACGCAGACAAGTATTACTAGCTGCCGAACTAGATTTTTCTAACATGACTGTTACCTTGAATATGTGACATGTGCTCGTTTGCCAGTGTTTGAAGAGTTTTAAAGAATTGGTTTGAACGCTGGTTACCAAAGAACTGTAACAATTAGGTCCCTAGAGCAGTTAAAACCTACTCCATTTCTTTAACACCATCATTTAAAAAAATAGTAAAGAATTTATAATGCACTATTACATTATTTATGTATTTATAATATGCTCATCACAGGGTTTTCCACAGGATAAGCAAAGAGAGCAAAATTACCAGCAATTAATGTGTACCAAGTAAGTTAGCCTTTCTCTGTCAATCATATAGCAGATACACTTTCCCTGTGTCTGTCACACAAACTCCACTTATCCCAAAAGAATGACATCTCTCTGCTTTATCCATGTACATAAAATATATACAACGCCTCATTATCATTCAGGATAATGTTGACCTGCAGCTTGACAACTAGACGTGGATCTAAATTGTGTGTTTGGTCCTAACAAGTGCTCAATTTTCTACTTGTGTGTGTGAAAAGATTTGGCATTTTGTCTAGTAGTGTAACTAATATTCTCACACATCAGCCTCTTCTCCTAGTTATGTGAGTGACATGGAATAAACAATGTGAATTTTGAATCTGAATCCTTCCTGTTCTGTTAGATGCCATTCCTGTCTATCCTGGGCCACTCGGCATCTCCTCTCTGTTGTGAATTCCAGGGCTTCAGTTCCACTGGGGGCTTTGGTGATGTCATAAACCGTGAGGGTAAAGCTCACCTCTGTGGAGCCCGGCAATGGAATTACTGCTTTTTAATTCAAAAAAAGGTGCTTGCTTTGTTTTCTTGTGTATACAGCGATTTCCTCCCTAATAAAATCTAGCCAAGAATGCCCTATCTCAGTGATTCTGACCCTTCCCAGACTACTGTACCCCTTTCAGGAATCTGATTTGTCTCTCATACCCCAAGTTTCACCTCACTTAAAAACTACTTACTTACAAAACCAGACATCAAAATATAAAAGTGTCACAGCTCACTGTTAATGAAACATGGCTGACATTCTCATTTTGTTTACTGATTTCGCTAGTGCTTTTTATGCAGCTGTTGTAAAACTAGGCAAATATCTAGATGAGTTGATGTACCCCCTGGAAGACCTTTGTGGACCCCCAGGGGCACACATCCCTGGTTGAGAACCACTGCCCTATCTGACCTAAGAAAGGGTGGGAGAAACATAAATCAAACTCTACTTGTTTTAATCCCTGTATTCCTGTTCGCCTGCCGTCTTATAAACTTCATCCTCTCTATATCCGTTGTAAAGTCAAATAGATTTGACATTTTTATGAGGGTTTTTTTCCTCTATGAGAAGAAGCCGGTTGACAACATGTCAGCCCCAGCCCTGTCTTTCATTGCCTTTTAACGGTGTTAACTGCCTTTTCCTGTCAGAAGAGTCTTGTGACTCAAGAACCTGATGGCTTTCCCTTGAATCAGGAGATTTTTAAATGCCAATTTGGAGCCTGGTTAGAGTGCTCCTATTCTTGCCACTACACATAGACAAGACTTGCCACACCTCACTTATTTTGAAGGGAATTGTCCCTCCCTTTGAGTTAATTTTAAGCCAGTGTTCTAAAGTTTCTCTCAAAGTATTTTGCCATGTGTTTTAGGGTCTGATGATGCAGTTTTTACACAGGCAAAAAGCAATACCCCACCCCCATAAACCACCATCTTGACTTCAGTAGGGTTATTTGAAGAACCACTCAGAAATTTCATTTATTCTGCCTGGCACAGTTCGGAGCCAGGCCTTTCTAACTCTGCTAAACTTTTTATAATGCCAAAGAAATTGAGATTTCTGTTCCCCTTTTCAGGCCAAAAGTGGTAAGAATGTATCTTGACCTCTGGTAAGTGATAATCTTCCACTAGAAATAATGTCAAATACTGCAAAAATATAATAAAAAGGAATTAACATTTTTTTAACCATTTGGAAAGAAATAATACCACAGCAGATTAAAGGATTTTATCGGCATAAGCAGTGTTATTTCACTAGAGATGGCTGTTAGTACATGCTGGGTCACAGTCCATGTGTGTCAAGAAAAAAGGTTCCAGACAGAAGCTCGTCTTAGGAACTGATTAAGCAATGCTTTCGCCCTATCCAGAAGGGAGTAATTTTTTCACTTGAACAAACAGCTTTCTCTTGATCTGTCTGGGATGGAAAGGTTTCTCTTCTGCAAGCAAAGGGGTCTTGCACAGCATTTTGGGGGTAAAAAAGAAAAGTTCAACCTCTTTCTCAGGGGAAACCACCAACCCACCCTTTGCTTCAAATTTGTAAGGCTGCTGGGGAATCATCTGCTTGCTTAATATGGGTCTGATCCACTGCCCATTGAAGTCAATGGAGGGATTCCAACTGACTTCAGTGGGTGCTGGATCAGGCCCTAAATAAACTCTCCTTTCTCTGGTTCCTGTACCAGACTTGTAACCCATTGTCTTTCATTGGCCTGCACGCTAACCTAGGAGGCATGATCTCACATACTTTTTTCTTTTCAGAGGCTAACTTTCCTCTCTGGATGCTTCTCATTTTCCCTCAACTACTTTCTCTTTCTTTTGATACCAGCCTGGAATTCTCTCCTTCCTCTTATTCCTGTAATGTTTTTTTCTTTCTTCTCTCTCTTTCTCCCACCTTTTGCCCCTGGATTTGTAAACCCAGTTGCAATAAATTAATTGCATTGCTTCCATGTGTAGGGGTAGCCCAAGGGAGAATAATTTCTTCTCTCTTTCCTTTTGCTCACTCGCTTTCTTATATTTCCACATTGGATTCCCACCTACCCATGAATTCAAGTTTGCTTCAAAATCTCTTGTCATGACTGTAACATCCTGGCATCCCATAGTATTTTGTTTGCGTATTACCTAAAGCCAGTTGTGACAGATAGGGTAGTTTTCTGCAATAACCTGGTCAAACCTTATTGAATTAAGTTTAACTTTCTATATCATTGCGGGCCAGGGATTGTATGTTATTTCATGGGGGAGGATGACCTTAGCCCTCCAGGAACTAAAAACGGGCGGGGGAGGGGGGAGGTTAGGCAGATTCATTCAGTAACACCTCCAGAGAGAAACCACCACCTGGAGAGGCTCACATGTACTGATTCATACAGGATTCTCTAGAGAACCAACAGACAGAAAATGGACTCTTGGATAAGCAGCCTTCTTTCTGACCCAGCAAATGGGTCGGACCTTTTGTCCAAAGGGAGGAACCCAGTCCTTAGGGAACTGTTGGAAAGAGTAAGCCCCTTCAGAGCCCTTGTGAAGATTGGGGGGAGGGATGGAGGTGAAGACGGTGTGTGATCTCTGGGAAGCTTATTAGCATTGTGTACATTCTTTGATTGTTTTCATATGTTTCTCTGTAATGCTTTCACCTTACAAGTAAATGCTCTTGCTTATAAATGGCTGTGTGGACCCTCGCTAGAACACGGGATTTGGGGTCCATGTGCAGTACCATGTTATAGCGGGGACAGCGTTAAAATGAATTGCTATTACAGTAATTACATTTGGGATCCATGGCTGCGACTGTGTTATATGTGAATCCAAGCTATATATACGTGCTTTCTAGCAAGGGTCCATTGTATTCTGTTTAGAGCCTCTGAGAAGGTGAAGCAGGACTGCTTAGGCTGTCTGACTGGCTAGGGAATTCGCAGTGTAGGCAAGGAACTGTGCAGTCTGGAAAAAAACCTGGTCAGGAGGGAGAGAGATGTGGTCCTCTGCTCAAGAGAAATACTGGCTGGGGAGCCAGAAGTCTGTGTGTGTGTGTGTGCCCTTAGTGGACTAGAGAAGTGGGGTACAGGTGCAGTTGCCCTGAATTGTGGCACGAGTATCTCCACTTTCATCACAGACAGAAGACTAGTATTCTTACTCAGGTAGTGAGAGAATTGACTGGTGATATACCCAGCTTTTAAAAAAGAATTGTACAACAACTAACAATACACAGTTCTTAAACATCTAACTGCTATATATTCAGATAATCAGCAACTAACCTATCGATTGACTCCCAGTAATGTTATAGTGACAAAGAATACAAGTACTGTTAAAGCACATCATGTCCTTTGTCTAAGACATGCCTTCACAGTATTGTTTGGTATTTGTATCCTATTTATAACAGTCCAGTTCTTTTGATAATAGCTGTCATATGTCAGATTTTCTTTCCTCTCTCTCCTTTCTCCTTAAGTTATGCACATTTTTTCTTCTATGGCGTTCAGGACGAAATATTTACCACTATTCCCTCAGATTAATATTTTTTGATCTTAATAAGGACTAGGAAAAGGGCTAGTTGGGGGTATTTTTTTTAAATTAATAAATAAATACAATCACTTTTTATGTTTTATTCCTGCTCCTGATTGGCTTCCCTTTCACATGGTTCTTGTGTCTTCGGACTTTGAACTCTTTGGTGCAGGCACTAATCTCACTACGTGTTTGGAAAGCGCCTAGAAAATTGTGGCTGGCACCATAACGTACATTTAAAAAACTGGTCATGGAAAAGCCTAGCATTTAAAGATGCAAAATTGTACTGGAAAAGGCAGAAACCACCCAGCAATAAGGACAGGATCAATGGGCTGCACCAGGTACAGTTATGTTGCAGTAAAAGGAAATGCTGTATTATTACCATGCCATGTCTTTACAGCTACAGGGAATCTTGGGGCCACAGCAATCTAATCCAGGCTAAAAAGCTTTTATGAGTTAACTGGAGACAGAGTGTAGGAAAGTGGTGCAGGCACAGAAAAGCCTGGCTAAGGCTACATCTTTACTAGGGAATTTTACCAAACAATTTATATGGGTTCATCTGTATCAGTGATAGCACCCATTGTAGATCCAATAAAGAAATGGGCCCAAGGGGTGCAGTCGGTTTAAACAGTATGGTGGAAAAAATGAAGGAAGCTTGTCTACACTGTCAGTTTTTCCCAAACAGTAAGTCCTGACCCAGCAGTGGGTTGCAGGAAGTTTCTAGGGGGGTTGCCGCATCCAGGGGCTGATTAACCCATCACTGGACCCTAACCTAGATTAACATATACTTCTCCCATGTTTGGGCCAAGCTTGAGTGGCGCTGCAACCCAATGCCTGCAATAGGAAGCTGGGCCCAGCCCCACGGGACAGAAGCTGCCACTGCAGGAGGTGTGTGGGGCAAGCTTGCTCTGCAACCCTACCTGCACTGGGGCTTCCCCTCTGAACTGAGCTGGGATTAGGGTTGCAGCACCTGAATGGAGGTGCATGCATGTAATGGTGGGTTGCAAAAAAAAAAAGACAAAATGTAGTTAATGGGTTACCTTAGTAAAATGTTTAGGAACCACTGCACTAGGCATCCCCACTGGTGCTAAAGCCAGTGGAGCTGAACAAGTGGTAGTATCCCAGTGTATATTAAGAAAACTCCAGTTCAGCTCTAGCCTTGAGTGCTAGTGCATTGTTTTACTGTTGATCTGTTTGGGCCTTTGCAAATCTACAGTGTGTGATAATCAATGTCTGTTGCTACCTATGGACTAGTTATCCATTTAAAATTGAAAGGTATTGGAGGTTCCAAGGAACCAGTTTGGAGTTAGATTTGCAGTCCCTAAACGCAAAGCATGGGAGGAATGCTGAATCCAAGGGTTTTTCTGATTTGTAAGATTCTAACAATCCACAAAACTTGCATTGCCTCAGGACATAGACAATCTGATAAACTAGTCTCCCTTGGCAGAACACCATCAGGGGGCCTGGGACCAGTACATCCACCCTATTTTTATGACCCTTTCTCTCTCATTCCAACTCCCCCCTCATGCCCAGACTGGAATTTTTCTTTCTCCCTTTCTCATCCCCAGACCAGACTCACTCTTTCCCCATCCCCCTCCTCTCCTTCCTTCTGCCACATCACCTTTCCCCTTGCTGCCCCATGCTCTTCCCCCTTCCTCTATCCCCTGTTCTGTCTCACCCCTCCACTCCCCAGTCCCTCTTCTCCTGACACTCCTTCAGAGCCCCTTCCCTCCTCGCCCCCTCCCCTCCCCCATCACCCCCTTTCCGGTCTCCCCATCCCCTCCCCCCTAGGCCCTTCCCTCCTCGCCCCCTCCCCTCCCCATCACCCCCTTTCCGGTCTCCCCATCCCCTCCCCCCTAGGCCCTTGCCTCCTCGCCCCCTCCCCTCCCCCATCACCCCCTTTCCGGTCTCCCCATCCCCTCCCCCCTAGGCCCTTCCCTCCTCATCCCTTCCCCTCCCCCATCCCCCCCTTTCCGGTCTCCCCATCCCCTCCCCCCTAGGCCCTTCCCTCCTCGCCCCCTCCCCTCCCCTCCCCCATCACCCCCTTTCCGGTCTCCCCATCCCCTCCCCCCTAGGCCCTTCCCTCCTCGCCCCCTCCCCTCCCCTCCCCCATCACCCCCTTTCCGGTCTCCCCATCCCCTCCCCCCTAGGCCCTTCCCTCCTCGCCCCCTCCCCTCCCCTCCCCCCCATCACCCCCTTTCCGGTCTCCCCATCCCCTCCCCCCTAGGCCCTTCCCTCCTCGCCCCCTCCCCTCCCCTCCCCCATCACCCCCTTTCCGGTCTCCCCCCAGGCCCTTCCCCCATCGCCCCCTTCTTGGTCTCCCCATCCCCTCCCCCCTAGGCCCTTCCCTCCTCGCCCCCTCCCCTCCCCCATCACCCCCTTTCCGGTCTCCCCATCCCCTCCCCCCTAGGCCCTTCCCTCCTCATCCCTTCCCCTCCCCCATCCCCCCCTTTCCGGTCTCCCCATCCCCTCCCCCCTAGGCCCTTCCCTCCTCGCCCCCTCCCCTCCCCTCCCCCCCATCACCCCCTTTCCGGTCTCCCCATCCCCTCCCCCCTAGGCCCTTCCCTCCTCGCCCCCTCCCCTCCCCTCCCCCATCACCCCCTTTCCGGTCTCCCCCCAGGCCCTTCCCCCATCGCCCCCTTCTTGGTCTCCCCATCCCCTCCCCCCTAGGCCCTTCCCTCCTCGCCCCCTCCCCTCCCCCATCACCCCCTTTCCGGTCTCCCCATCCCCTCCCCCCAGGCCCTTCCCCCATCGCCCCCTCTGCCCCGTCCCTGCCGCCCCTCCGCCGTCCCCCCCCGCCCGCCGCAGCCTGCCCGCGAGCCAATGGGGACGGGGGGACGGCGAGCGAGCGGGGCCAAAGGCTGCGGCCCGGGCCGGGGAGCGCTGTGCGTGCTGCGGGCTGGACAGGGGCCGCGCCCCTCCCCCCGCGCCATGGCGAGCTGAGCCGGGGGACGCGCCGCGGCGGCT
The DNA here is from genome assembly GCF_025201925.1 of Gopherus flavomarginatus. Lineage (NCBI taxonomy): Eukaryota > Metazoa > Chordata > Testudines > Testudinidae > Gopherus > Gopherus flavomarginatus. The sequence goes on along the minus strand of NC_066625.1, from coordinate 85,224,598 downwards.
GCACCAGCACCACGGGCAGGGCCGGGCCGGGCCAGCGGGCGGCCGGGCAGCGCTAGCGGCGGCCGAGCCGAGCGCGTCTCCGCCGGGGAAGGGGAGGAGGGTCCCATGGCTGCCGCCCTCAGGCGGGGGCTGCGCTTCCCTGCCCCGGGGGGGCCCGGGCTGGCCGGCTAGGGCAGGCAGCGGCGGGGCCAGGCTGCGAGCAGGCACAGCGGAGTCCGGGCTCCCCGGGAGCAGGGGGCCCTGGTGGTGGTGGTGGGGGGCAGCGGAGGCGGGCTGGGCTTGGCTGGCAGTTGGGGTGCAGGGAGTCTGGGGGGGCTCTGGGGGAGTAGGCGGTAGGGAGAGCCCCCGTCGGGGGTGCGGCTGGAGGCGGGGGACAGGGACTTGGGGTAGGCTAGACAGTGGGGCAGCGGGGGTGCAGGGGGCGGGGCAGCCTGGGCAGGGGGGTGCAGGGGGCGGGGCAGCGGGGGTGCAGGGGGGCGGGGCGGCCGGGGCAGCGGGGGTGCAGGGGGGCGGGGCGGCCTGGGCAGCGGGGGCGCAGGGGGCGGGGTTGCAGGGGGAGTGCAGGGGGCGGGGCAGCCTGGGCAGGGGGGTGCGGGGACCTGCCGCCGGGGTGCAGGGCTGAGGGGACGCTCTAGGGGCAGGAGTAGGGCAGTGGCCCCCCTGGCAGAAGCCGGGGTGTAGGCACTGCGTGCAGCGGGCGAGGCAGCGAGGGGACCGTCACCCGGGGCGCGGTGTATTTTGGGGGGCCAGCGTGTGTCGGGCAGCGAGTGGGGAATGGCTGGCAGAAGCCGCCGCTCCTGGCTCAGCGTGTTGCTAGGACTCATCCTGGGCTTCATCCTGGCGTCAAGACTCATCCTGCCCCGCGCCTCGGAGCTGAAGAAAGCGGGACACCGGCGGAAGGCGAGCCCGGAGGGCTGCCGGCTGCAGCAGGGCGGGGGGCTGCTGCGCAGGGACTCCCGGGGGACGCTGCTCTGGCCCCAGGACCCCGCAGAGCGCCAGGACGACATCCCGCCGGCCAGCAACTTCCTCTTCGTGGGGGTCATGACAGCCCAGAAATACCTGCAGAGCCGGGCGGTGGCTGCCTACAGGTGAGGGCTGCACCCTTGCCTTGTGCTCCTCCAGCATTGTATGAGCAGGGTCTCCCGCCGTGCACCCCTTCTCTGTCCTCCTCCTCTAGCAGTGCATGGGGCAAGGTCCTCCCTTGTGCACCCCTACTCTGTCCTCCATCACAGGGTCTCCCCCCTGTGTGTCCCTTCTCTGCCCTTCCCCTCTAGCAGTGCATGGGACAGGATCCTCCCGTGAACCCCTTTTCCACTGTGCACCCCCTCTTTGTCTTCCCCCTCCCCCAGCAGTGTGTGGGGTAGAGTCTTTCCTTCCGCCTCCCGGGCCGTTCTGGTCTGTGTTCTCATTTCCTCCCACACATGCTTGGGCACCCTGTCCTTGTCCTGGCTGTCCCTATTCTTATGCTGCTCTAGGCAGCCGCCCCCTTCACCATGACTTCTTTGGCATATATATCTCCTCATCAGTGAAGAAGATAGTCACTGGAGTAGGGGTGGGTTCAGGGGGAGGGAAATATGTATGGGGATTTGCTTTATGCCCCCTTTTCTTTGCATGTTAGCCTACATCTGTTAAGTGGATAAAGTCCCTATAGGGGGTGTGCAGAGAAGAGAATGTCTGTATGGGGGAATGTGCTTTATATGCCTCTTCCTTATCTGGGTTCATTTGTGCAGCTTCCCATCTGTTAAATGGATAAAGTCACTAGCCTTGCAGGGGAAGGGGGAAAGCTTGCTTTATTCTTCCCTTCTGAACATCTCTAACCTGCTGCACAGATTCAGGGGGTCTTGCTGCTAACCAGCTGCTTTGTATTCTGACAGATGGGATCTATAAGTATCTAGAGTCTCTTCTGCAATCTCGACTTGGTGTGTATTTGAAGGCATTTTTTGTAATGGCATTACATGCCTGTGGGTGATGCTGTGCCTATTATCAACGGGGTTTGTAAAAAGAGCCTCCATACAGATCAATCTGGAGGAAATCTTGAAATATACATCCTGAGCTGCTGCTGGGTTACTCACTACGTAGGAAGAGATCTACTCTGTACAGACACCAGTGTCTGACTTAAACATTGTTCTGCCTTGATACCTATTAAGCCTCAAAATACCAGTTAAAAGTTGCTTCAGGTACTACGCCTCTATGCTGAGTCTCCATGCTAATCTTCTGTGGTTCTTACAGTCACATTTTCCTATTATTAAAATAGCTTTCCTCTCCCTTGGTGCTATCTGGCAGACCCACACAAACAGCAGGAGAAATCGACAAAGGCACTGTGTGTTTCTAGGCAGCTTCACTTGTTCCCAAAGTAGTGTCAAATGGACCAAAGGAAACTGAAAAAATAGAAATCTTTCAGTTGTAGCCATTTTTGTTGCTACATGCAACAATAGCAGGCAAATTCAGACAATGAGACCTTTTTCCCCAGGTTCTGACCCTTTAAGATTTAGGAGTTAACTAACTCTCTTGTTTGAAAGAACCCCTGAACAAAATTGAGGACTACTTTGCAAATGCAAGTTTGAGTTTATATTATAGAGCTTTCACCGTAAGGGTCTTCTTGATTATGGTTTGTTTGACTAGTTGCACTAAGTTGACAGTTTAAAAGAAGGAAATGCTCTTGCATCAGAATTAAACCACTTTCTGACAGTGATCAGTCTGATAACTGATTAGACCTCCACAAATGTGCCAATACTCAGGTCTATTCAACTGCACTTTTCACTGGCATCCCTTATTCATCATTAGGATATGCTCAGCTAACCCTTTTGCACTGAACTCTAATGGTTGTTAAGATCTCTGGCACAGAAGTTTTTAGCAAAAACTAGTTTGAGATTGGAAGGTTTTCTTAAACTATAGCTCATGTGAAAATAGTTTGGTTACCCATATGAAGGGGAAGTGAGTAACATGAAGAACAATGCTGTGGAGAGATCTGAACATTCGTGTGTATGCGTGTGTATGTCAGAGAACTTAAACCTCTGTGTTCAGTGCAAAATTGCCAGGGTCATTTTGACAGCACTGTAATCTCCTCGTGTTGAAACTTCATGAATGCTCCCGCTAGGCCAATCCTTTGTGACTTGTTTTAAGGGACAGTATCTGGTAACCGTAACCCCAACTTTCTGTTTAAATGAGGCTTAACATATTGTAGCTTCCAACATTTTAATATTAGTGGAATTAGTAAATGGTTTTTATTCAACTTTACTTCAAAAAAAAAATTCACTACAGATGCGTTTAAACCAAATTTGTAGTACTGTGTAGGTGCAGTGTTCTGAATCTTTTCCATACAAAGACCGCATATTGCAATAGAAACAAAGTTTTGGGACCACCTCTACTCCCATCTAGCCATGAAGAAAGTGATCTCCAGGTTGAGAAAGCATAAATGGTGAAACATAGATTGTTTAATGGTCTTCAATTTTGATACTGTCACAGGGAAGGAGAACTCTTAAACATTTTAATTTGCAGTGTTCTCTTATTTGTTCTTCAGGGCAGGGATCTTCTTTGCACTAGGCATAACAATGTAGCCTGATCCATAAATTGGACTTCAATTTGCTACTGTAATACAAACAGTAGTTGGTGATGAAATCTGTTACTATGTTCCAATCTTTATTAGAACAGTCATCCTTTGGCAAGGGTAGTACCTATGGTTCTAGAGAGTGTCTCTACTCTGCTGTGGTTTCCTGCACAAAATGTGCATAGTGTTTCAACCTTAAGCTAAAGGCAGATCTTGGGACGTCCTGCCCCCAGGTATGCTTCTGCAAGAGATCTGAAGTAGTTAAAACCTAGCAACCTAACTTGGATATATTATAGTTTAAAATTTTTTTCTGCAGATGTATCTTTAACAAATTCTTGTATTTTGTAGGTTAAAATATTTGGCCTGTTTGATCAATAGGCTAGTGAAACTGAGCAAATAAAAGTGCTTTTCATTGTTAACAGAAATGGGAGCATCTGATTATAATGCCATAAAATATATTAAAGTGGGAGGGGATATTTAACATAAGGAATTGGCTAACTGGGCTCTTCAACATAGTAGCTGTGCTAGCTCGAACCTAGTTGGGTTGGGAATTTTAGAGAGGGAGGCAGTTATGAGAGACCTATGGAAGATGTTCAAAGAGATGTTGGCATACGCTGCATTTACACGTTGGTAGTTACTAATATAGGATCTGAATCTGCATCCAGTACACTAGGTAGTAGCCATGCAGGTAAACCCATTGACTTCAGTGGTGCTGCTACTTATGTGGGTCAGGTTTGCAAAACTAGATCTACAGGGTAGATGTGCGGGAGAGATGCACACTGACAGACATTGGGTAACGGTGGAGGAAGAAAGAAACAGAACCTTCAGCGAGCAAGCTAATGTGCAGCCTGGAAGAGGCAATTGGTAGTCCCCCTAAAATTGGTGGCTTTTTTGAGAGATTCAGTAGTCACCGAATGGACAAGATCTGAGAGCTGTTACCATTGTGAAGAGCCTAAAAGCCTTTTTCACCCTACGGTGCATTTGAAAAAACAAGTCCCAGAGATAAGAATACACTTTCCTTTGGCTAAAAGAAACCTTAGATGGCTTATGAGTGCCATGGTATGCTCCGCTAGACAATTAAGATTATTAAATTGACACTGCATCATGATAAGATGAATTGATGGTTGCAGCAAGGACAGTGGGGAAGCCCTTGGCAAGGAATTATGGTATTACCATCTTAAGAATTGCAGAGACTGGCTAATATGATTTCAGTAGTTGTGAGAGGAGCCAAAGGTGCAGGGAGCTGAAAATCTCCAAACTATTTTTTAGTTCTAAGGCTTCAGTTGGGGAAAAAAGTGGTTGCAAATATTTACCGGGGACCAAAGAACAAAATGTATGCTGTCCCTTGCTGCTGCTAATCCACTTATGCTTAGGAAGAACTTGAGCAGTGCACTTCCTGAAAAGCTTTATCAGTCATTTCAGTGAGTTGCTAGTGGGAGAAGTGGGCCTATTGAATTTAGGAAGCTTTGAATAGTGCTCTGGTAGCATAATAGGCAGAGTGTAGTAGACATTTGATTTAAACTGTTATTCCATCTGACAAACAGATTAGCAGAAACTGTGTCTTAGAAGGCAACTAAAATACAACATAGGAAATGGATTTGATCACCCTTGCTGTGACCATGTAAATCAACGAGGAAGTTGGCAAGTCAGAAAGAGTATAGGCATAGGCATGAGGCGAAGAAAAAGGATGCTAATAAACGTTAATGGTTCTGAGTGGCAGGAAGCTATCCTGAAGGGACCACAGAAGGGAGAAGACTCGCCAGAAGAGCAAGAACCAGAGGATTCCAAAGTCTGCTGTTAGTAGAAAGACTGGACAAAGATGTCTTATTAATGGAATAGAAGTAATAGTCAATTTGCCAAACACTAGACCCACTCATTTATTCTGCACATAAATGATATTGACTGGGAAATTTGGAGAGTAGTTAACTTTTAACACAATTAATGTGTAGGGAGGCATCAAACTTTGAGAACCAAGCTGAATGTTACTTTTCTCTACACTGAACTGTATGTAATTAAGGAACAAAAAACAGAGAGGGTCTTCAAAAGACCGTGAATGAGAGATGCCATTCTGCTTCTGGATAATGTTGTGCAGTACGTCATACCCAAACTTGCCTCTTTCAAACGTTGCTTGGAAGGTTCACTTATTCAAGAGACTGCATTTTGAACACATTGTTGTGCTGTTGTATCTTATAGGAAATAGAGTGCTGAAAAAGCTAAATACTGCTTAGAAAAGCTGCAGGATTTGGGGTCTAAGAGTGTAGTGTGTATTCTGTGCCTGATCCCAGGGCTGGCCATTGCAAGAGTATAATACAAGCTCTCTATCTGCAGGCCCGGGATCTAGTCTACTAGTTGGTATTCCTCTTGTTGGGTCCTTTCAGGGTAACTAGTTAGATACTGTGGGCAGTGGAGTATACACTTATATTTGGGAAAACGTCATTTGCTTCCAATTCAGATTATGTTAAGTGAATCCAGTTATGTTTTAATCAAAATAATTGGAATGTAGAAAAAAAATTGATGCAACAAACAAGTTCTTTTTATGGTCTGGTCACATGCCATGGTGAGAGTATAGGACTTCTGGGAGGCCATTAATATTTATTACAGTGACCCAAACTCTGCAACATACTCTACAGAACAAATAATATATTTTGTGAGCAACCAACTGTCATGCTTCTGAGGTAAAGAGGAGACCTAGGCACTGGCCTTCCCACCTAAAATTTATTGTGGGAGCAATTATATGTAAATCATAGGCACACTTGTATATTTACCCAGATGCTATAAATTGCACCCGCATATACTTGTAGGTGCAGAATTGGGGGCTGAACTCCATCCGTTCTGGAAATTAGGGCCCTAGATTAGCTTTTCTTAGGTTTGGAAAGGGAGACTTTAAGGAGTATAGCAGACTATTCAGCCTCTCTGGCAACTTTCTGCAGGACAGCATGGCTGGTAGCTTTTAAAGAGAAATTTTCTATCAAGATATAAACTCCTAGAGATCTTCTCTGGTAAGAGGGGAGACAGAATTGTATGTGGTGTTCAAGATAATAGTTTGCACTTTGATGTACGTAACACTATCAATACTACTGGATGCAAAATTCTCCAGTGCTGAGGTGGATCAGCATATAAATATCTTTGAACATTTTTAAAATAGCCTTTTAAAAAACAAACAAACAAAAAACAAACCTTACACCAGTGACACCTCAAGATACTTAGTACCAGAGCCACATCTGCTACCAGTGCTGCTTTCTCATCATGACATTATAGCTTAATCGAGCTGATTGCCTTGCTTCTAAGGAAGAACTCACTGGAGAGAACTAGTCTATCATTTAGAAACAGAGTTGCTCAAAACTAGTATTAATTCAGTGTTCCATGATGTAGTCAAGAAATCATTTTCCCAGCTTCATTATCTTGCTGAGGCATTGACAAATTGTTTTCTTTGGCATAATTATACAATGCAAGTGTTTCTCAAAACTCTAAATGGCTTCTTTGGTCTCCTGCGAAGGAAGTTCCCAGCACACTCGGGCAAAAATGAAATACTTTTTTTCTTTAATCCTTTTTAGTTTGGGACAACTGTCTGAGTAATGAATATTCTAGATTGTGCTTTTTATGAGTCTTCACTGGAGATAATGAAGCAAGAATTTGGAAACTGAAGGTGAGGAAAAATTCCAGATCTAGGGCATGCCAAGTCCCTACTGCTAAGTGCATATATTATTACTTACAACACTATAACTATGTGAGTGGTTGCTTTTTAGGAAGTATTTAATTCCTGGTAATAGTAGTTGTTGGCTTTGTAGCCCTAACTTGTTCTTGTATACACCTTAGTTTGTGCCCTCAAGAGATTGTATGCACTTGGTTTACATTAATTTAGACTCATAGACTCATAGGTCAGAAGGGACCAATCTGATCATCTAGTCTGACCTCCTGCACAAGGCAGGCCACAGAAACCCACCCATCCAATTTTATACAACCCCTATCCCAGGACCGAGTTATTGAAATCCTCAAAAATGGTTTGAAGACCTCAAGCTGCAGAGACACCACCAGCAAGCGACCCGTGCCCCACGCTGCAGGGGAAGGCGAAAAACCTCCAGGGCACCTGCCAATCCGCCCTGGAGGAAAATTCCTTCCCGACCCCAAATATGGCGATCAGCTAAACCCTGAGCATGTGGGCAAGAGTCACCAGCCAGCACCCAAGAAGGAGTTCTCCGCAGCAACTCAGTACCCATCGCATGCAACATCTCCCCGCAGACCATTGAGCAGACCTGTCTGGTGGTAATTCAAGATCAATTGCCCAAATTGACGATCCTATCATAACATCCCCTCCATATACTTATCAAGCTTTGTCTTAAAGCCAGGAAAGTCTTTTGCCCCTACTACTTCCCTCGGAAGGCTATTCCAGAACTTCACTCCCCTAATGGTCAGAAACCTTCGTCTAATTTCAAGTCTAAACTTCCTAATATCCAGTTTATACCCATTCGTCCTCGTGGCTACATTAGTACTAAACTTAAATAATTCCTCTCCCTCCCTAACGTTAACCCCCTTGATATATTTATATAGGGCAAGCATATCCCCCCTCAGCCTTCTTTTGGCCAGGCTAAACAAGCCAAGCTCTTTGAGTCTCCTTTCATAAGGCAGTTTTTCCATTCCTCGGATCATCCTCGTAGCCCGTCTCTGAACCTGTTCCAGTTTGAATTCATCCTTCTTGAACATGGGACACCAGAACTGCACACAGTATTCCAGATGGGGTCTCACCAACGCCGTATACAACGGTACTAACACCTCCTTATCCTTGCAGGAAATACCCCGCCTGATGCATCCCAAAATCGCATTTGCTTTTTTAACAGCCGTATCACATTGGCGACTCATAGTCATCCTGCTATCAACCAGTACCCCAAGGTCCTTCTCTTCCTCCGTCGCTTCCAACTGATGCGCCCCCAACGTATATCCAAAATTCTTATTATTAATTCCTAAATGCATGACCTTGCACTTTTCACTATTGTATTTCATCCTATTTCTATTACTCCAGTTTACAAGGTGGTTCAGATCTTCTTGAATAGTATCCCTGTCCTTCTCAGTGTTAGCAATACCCCCCAGCTTCGTGTCATCCGCGAACTTTATTAGCACATTCCCGCTCTTTGTGCCAAGGTCAGTAATAAAAAGGTTAAATAAGATCGGTCCCAAGACCGATCCTTGAGGGACTCCACTGGTGACCTCCTTCCAGTCCGACAGTTCACCTTTCAATATGACCCTCTGGAGTCTCCCCTTTAACCAGTTCCTTATCCACCTTACAACTTTCATATTCACTCCCAGCTTTTCCAATTTGATTTTTAACAGCTGTCTATGGAGAACCCTTGTACCTGACCAGCGGTATTAATCATGTGACTTGCATGGAATTGGCTACGTATGCGTGTGAAGAAAAATTTCATCTGACTCATAGTAATGATGTTATGACAGCTAGCCTTAATGCACTATATTAAGTGTCTTCATTCTAAAAGAAGATTGCTCAACTTTTTTCTTTAAATCATGACATTGGGTTTTCATGCTTCTGGATTATCAGAATTGTGTATGTCTTGCATGCTGTGTGAACTGGTATTGCTCAATATCGTGCACATCTTCAACACTTCTCCCAAAAAAAGCCCCAACGATCCTATGGGCCTAATCCTTCAAATCTTGACTCATGCAGTATTCCTGTTCACATGTGTAAAGATTCTACATATGAGAGAGGGTTGGGCTCTAACAAAGCAGTTTTGTTAGACTCATAGACTTTAAGGTCAGAAGGGACCATTATGATCATCTAGTCTGACCACCTGCGCAATGCAGGCCACAGAATCTCACCCACCCACTCCTGTAACAAACCACTAACCTATGTCTGAGTTATTGAAGTCCTCAAATTGTGGTTTGAAGACCTCAAGCTGCAGAGAATCCTCCAGCAAGTGACCCGTGCCCCTTGCTGCAGAGGAAGGCGAAAAACCTCCAGGGCCTGTTGTGTTTTTGAATACTAATATTCAGTAGCCACTAAAGTTTTCCTGATGTATCTTTGCACAGTGTCGAGGATATACTTGGCTGAGACCTGTAGGGACTATTGCAGTACAGATGATTGATAATCCTGGTAACACCAACAGAGAGTATGAGCCTTCTCTGGACATAGCAATTTCTTGGTTTTTGTTACCAAGTTTCATGCCTAGTTCTGCAAACCTTCTAATAAATAGTTATTGCTTAAGTAAATAGTATAAGCAAAGCAAATGGGACTGCTCATGTGAGTAAATACTGTTCAGGCCATGGGAGAGGAAAGAGAACTAAACCCTGTGGCTGTGGAGTCTTATGATTTAGGACACTACCTATAGCTGAAGATCAAGCAAAAAGAAAATAAACCTAAGGATTCCAGACTGAATTGGAATAGTTGCTATGAACTTGTTAAACTTGGTTTTACATTTATGACTTTGCAAGTTGGCTCTTCAATGACTTAAAGTTAAGAGGCTTGAAGTAGCTTTGAACAAAATTCCATGTTTATTATTATTCTTGTCTTTTGATAGACAAATCTTTCAAATGTCAGATATGGCTGGTCATATAAATTCAAGTTTGATTTTTATTATTAGAAGTAAATAAACATGCATCCTGAACTTAAATTTTTCTGTGCCTATACTTTCCGAATAAGTGGATGCCTGAGCCAATAAGTTATGCATATCAAATATCGTCTGCCAGTAATTCTGACAGTAAGAAGCAGCAGGCATTGATGTTCTCCAGATGTTTTGGCCTCTAATAACTGACTTTTTTTGTATTCAAAAGGCCTTCAGTGAGCTTCTACGAGTCACCTGTACCAAAATTCAAATGTGTGCTGGAAGCCACAACCTTGAGTTACGCTGACTTGCTCCTTATCTTAGAAATCGCAATACTTTAGGAAATTATTAAGGTATACTCCAACTGTAGTTTCACCAAAAATATTATCTAGGACACCTGGCCTTGGGCCAAGGGATATTCTGCAGCTTGAACACTTAAAAACCCAATCTGTTAGACTTTTACTGATGTGTGCAGCTGTTCCATCTCAAGTGATGAAGCTATTCCCTACCAGTACTCACATAAGTGTTGATATGGGAGGACTTGAACTGGGAGGTCTGAGAGCACCTACAAACATGGGAAATAACAGACGCAGCATTGCTTTATGTAGCTGAGTACTCTTCTAAAACATCTGGACCGTAGAGGATCTTTAGCTAGGAGCTATAAAGTACAGAGAACATCCTGCCCTGTCAATAGTTCATCATAATTAGAGAGTGCTGATTTTTCATGGTGTAGGAAGTGAGTTGGAAAATTATTGGTTTCCGTAAAGGAAAAAGACAGTAAACTGAAGAAGTTATAAGGACCTCATCTTGCCACTTTATAAATGAATCTGTCTGGGAAGTGGCTTGGTTCAGTATAAAAGTAGTATTGGGAACAGATAACAATGGATGCTTCTGATAATTGTGGAACAAAAGCTGTTGAGAATCACAATTCTAGTTGCATTTAAATCTATCACAATGCACTTTTTGAATAATGTTGGTCAAAAGGCTTCTTCACTTTTAAATTTTAAAAACAGTTTATGCTGGGATATTTCACTCATAAACCACTAGATATTAGCATAGAAAAAGCTATGTATGGTTTGCTTTCTTTTTACTTAAAAAGGAGTAGAGGATCAATCTAAATGTGGTTACCAAAGAATTAACAAGGAAACTCTCACTAATTTAAAGTGTTTGCTTAAAACTAGCTAATTTTCCCCATTTCAGTCAAGTGGTTTCATAAACTGTAGCTTATGCGCTGATAACTGGGTATGTCTACATGGCAAAGAAAAACCCATGGCTGGCCCATGCCAGCTGATTCAGGCTCATGGGGCTTGGGCTGCGGGGCTATTTCATTGCTGTTTGGACTTCTGGGCTCAGGCTAAAACCTGGATTCTAGGACCCTGCAAGGTGGGTGCCTCCCAGAGCTCAGGCTGTAGACCAAGCCTGAAAGCCAGCACAGCAACGAAACAGCCCTGTGAGCCTGTGTCAGATGACATGGACCAGCTGCAGATTTTTCTTTGCTGTGTTGACAGACAGACCCTAAAAATGTGTTTCAGCTCTGACTGAAGTCATTGGGATTCTTTCCACTGACTTCAACTGGATGTTAATTTCCTAAAATGCACTGGACACTTGACTAATAAATCCGGATTTAAATAAGTATATTCTTTTAAATGATTGTAACTTTTTAAATTAAAATTTCTGTGAGGAGCAGACATAACTGTTGAACACCAACTGCCCAATTCATTGGGTATGAAAATTTTAAAATACCTTTTATTTCTAAATGGAATTTCTTGTTTAATTTACCTTAATATATTTTTAAATGAGGTCTCCCAGTGGCTAATGCTGTAGATTTCAGATAGTTTAAGAATAGTGTAGGATGTGTTTGGCTCACTTAATCTAAAAAATTATGGTTGGAAGCACCTGGTATGAATAGCAGTGATACATTTAAGGAACACTATTCTTTCACACCTCAAGAATGTTTTTACAGCAGATTCTGAATGCTGATTATGATCTGAATAAAGCTGCCAAACATAACTAGAAAGTAACTCCTATTGAAGGAACAACTGTCCGATTATTCTGTGTAGGAAGGCATGGAAAACAGTTTTACTGTCTTTGTGGGTAGCAATTGCATTAAACAATACCCAGTGATCTAACTTCCATAAGTTTTTTTTTTTTTTTTTTTTTTTTTTTTTTTAAGAGCAAGAATGTGAAACGTTTAAGAGCTGGGTAACTTAAAATGTCTCAAGAGAATCTTGGCTTGATTGTGACTCAGAAGAGGTGTAAAGAGGAGTCCTCCTAAGTAGCATAAAGAGGCCAGCTGCCCATATACGTATGCGCTAGTCCGGCTTTGCTAGAGGCTGCTGGTGAAGGCTTAAGACCGATGCTATGTCTTTACACAGCTCAACACAAATAAGGGCTCCTGGCTATAAGAGTGGCTGATATGCCATAGGCCCTGCCTATATTGCTGATCATATTCCTCTACTAGCTCCTGTATCTCATGAGACATCCTCTGTATGCTTGGAGCAGCCTGCCATTTCCTGTTCACAAATACCCATCCCTGTTTAAACCCCACTGCTTTCCTAACCTCTTTAGGGGAGTATGGGTCTGTTGTCTTCTGGGAGTTGATTCACATCAGATGTAGTAGATTCATAAATGTCTTAAGTGATTTAGGAGTGCTAGTTCCATTGAAAGCTATTTTAAGTGTCTTTGTCCTGTTTGAAAATCCCATCCCTAAATTCTTTAGCTGAAGTGGTAGTATCTCATGGTTTTAGCTCTGTGGAGTTCAAACCCTTCTGCCAACTCAAGTGGTGGCTGTTACCTCTTTAACCCTCCATTTCAATTGTCCTCTCTCTTCCTTTTGGTTTCATTTCCTGTGTTTCTGAACTAGATGCTGAGCTTGTGGGATCATGAAACACTTAATATCAGAGCTTTGAGTAGGGCTTAAAAAAAAATCTGTGTTCCTGTTCTCCAGAGATTGATACAAAATGTGGCTGTGAGGGGTAATACCATGATAAGAAAAGAAGTCCATCTGTTAGGATTCTGCTGTGCTGCTATTCATGCCCCATTCGTTGGGGCTGCTTTTCCATGAGCCTCCAGCTGGTAGGGGCAGATGAGTTTGAGGTAACTTTTTTTCCTGTTTCTTCCCTGCATGTTGGGTTGCTGCATCTTTTCCCTCTATCAGTGCCTACCCAGTCCATCTACTAGCTGCTGGGTGGAAAACACCACTACTCTACCCATCTGTCCTAGAGTCTCGCCTTTTGTAGGTACAGACTTTTCATAAGCTGGTGCAAAAATTTGTCATCTGTTCATTTGCACCTCTGAAACTATAGATTAATGTAGTCACCAGTGTTCAGAAGTAGGGACTGAAAATGTGCAGGGAAGCACCGAACAGTTTGAAGCTAATTTTGTGTGGATTCTGTCACCTGCACAAACTTGAAAATACATTCTTAGTAATTTAAAAGAAACTGATTTTCCTAAATTTTGCAAAAACCTTGGGGAGGTGGGAAGGTTGTTTAAACTGCTAAGTCAGAGTCTAGGAGGTCACAAATCTTGTTCTCCCTTCTGCATCTGATTGGTGTTCATACATGAAAGTTATATAGTCCTTTTGTAAGGACTTAGATGGTACTTTCAAGGTCACTCAGCATTAGCCTAACACAGTTCCCTTTGACTTCAATGACAGTTTTATGACCAACATCAGTGGGAACAAAGTTTGGCTAAGAGTGAGCACTTCCGGAAAATTCCACAGTTAGTTTTGGAGACGCTCTGTTGTTAGCACACCTTGACACTAAAAACTTAGGCTCAGAGGCATTTCATGTTGGAATGGCTTGCATGTCGTATAGCAAATTTTATTGCACCACGACCCCCCTCTGACAATGAAAAATAACTACACGACACACACAAACACTCCCCCTCTTCTCCCTTCCCCCTCCCCCCCGTGCATCTAAGGGCTTCAGTCCCAGGCAGCAGGGCCGTAGCCTGAGCACCACTGCCCTGGGCCGAAGCCCATGGGCTTTGGCTTCAACCTCTGGCAGTGGGGCTTGGGCTTCAGCCCTTGGCCCCTCTGAGTCTAACAGCAGTTCTGGTGACCTCATTAAAACAGGGTAGCGACCCACAGTTTGAGAACTGCTGTCATATATGGTTCTTACCACTGTACATGACTATCACTTATGTGGAAGGAAGACAGCATTTCAAGAGGATTAAAAAGGAGGAAATTCTTAAGACAAATGGTCCTCCTGAGTCACTTTTTCCTGTATGTTTGACTTGTACTATGATGTGCTCTGTCTGTAAACTTAACTTTGTATTTTCATTCTAGAACCTGGTCCAAAACCATTCCTGGCAAGGTTGAATTCTTCTCCAGTGAGGGTTCGGACACCTCTCTTCCAATCCCAATAGTGCCACTACAAGGCGTGGATGACTCCTACCCACCTCAGAAGAAATCCTTTATGATGCTCAAGTACATGCATGACCACTACTTGGACAATTATGAATGGTTTATGAGAGCAGATGATGATGTTTACATTAAGGGGGACAGATTGGAGAGCTTCCTTAGGAGTTTGAACAGCAGTGAACCCCTCTTCCTTGGACAGACTGGGCTTGGCACCACCGAAGAGATGGGGAAACTGGCCTTGGAACCTGGCGAGAACTTCTGCATGGGAGGACCTGGAGTGATCATGAGCCGGGAGGTGCTGCGCAGAATGGTGCCTCACATTGGAGAGTGCTTGCGAGAGATGTACACCACTCATGAGGATGTGGAAGTGGGAAGATGTGTGCGGAGATTTGCAGGAGTGCAGTGTGTCTGGTCTTATGAGGTAAGAACACAAACACAAGCAATGAGGCATGTGGATGCGAAAGGTGTGCTGTTTTGTACAGGATAATGTCATGTCCCAGACACAGGCAAATGGGATATGGCCTACCTGACACCTAATTTTGTGTAATACAAATTTAAAATTGGTTAAAGTAGTTCTGGATATTGCACCTATCCCAGAGCTCCCTTGCCTTTCTTTCTGGCTTTACAATAAAATTGTCCTACCGCTTGAAAATAGTTTTTCTTCTTCCTGTCATCATGTGAAACCCCCACAAAAATGAGTGTGTGACAGAATGGAGAAAAATGACTCATAAATGAACCAAACTGGGGAAAACCTGGTAACTTCTCTAACCTTTCAGTTACACTACTCTTAGATGTCTGTCTGTCTGTCTGTCCTTTTTTTTTTTTTTTTTTTTTTTTCTTTTTTAAAGTCATCAGGTAGAGGTGACATGTAAGCTGAGTGTCTCATAGGGTATGTCCACACTACCCACCGGATCGGTGGGTAGCGATTGATCTATCTATTGGGGATTGATTTATCATGTCTCATTTTGATGGGATAAATCGATCCTCGAATGCTCTGCTGTCGACTCCGGAACTCCACCAGGGCGAGAGGCGGAAGCGGAGTCGACGGGGGAGTCGCGGCCATGGATCTCGTGTGGTGAGGAGAGGAGGTAAGTCAATCTAAGATACGTCATTTCATTCATTCAGTTACGCTATTCTCATAGCTGAAGTTGCGTATCTTAGATTGATTTCTCCCCCTCCCGCCCCCCCCCCCCCCCAACATGTGGTCCAGCCGATAGTTTTACCATCCCTGTACTGTGAGGCAAAAATATTCATCACCTCCATTTTACAAATAAGAACTTGAGGGGAAAACTGAATCAAAGTGGTTTGGTTTGTTTGTTTTCCTCAAATGGGCTCAGTTTCATACAGGCTTGTGAGTGCTAACAGGGAGCTGCAGGTGCTCACCACCTCTGAAATTAAGTCCCTGAGTGATTTTGCTGACTGTCAGCTGAGAGTGGGTGTTTTTGGCTTCTAATTTGTGCTTAACCAACTTGTCTGTGGGATCAGTATTGAAAACTAATGGTTTGGTGAGCAGTTTGGAAATTAGTGTTGGAGCACACAAGGCTTACAGACTTGTGTTGTAAAGTATTCCATGTTTCTGTCTTAGTCTTTCCCCCAAGGCATACCTATTGCCAAACAAGTGTTTAATCTCTCCAGCATTTAACATTGTCACACTGCATACAGTACTAAGTCTGCAGATAATTAAACATGAAACTGCCTACAAGAAAGTATCTACGGCTCAGACATGGTTCTGTTACTTGTTGGATATTTGCTGATTCCTGCTGTTGGACTTTGTGGGTGAAAACTGGTCTTCAGAGGGACTTATCTCCTCCCCCACCCTCAAAGCCCCCTATACTGACCACCACTGAACTCTGCCCATAGAGATCTGATTGCAGCTTCAGGATCTCAAAAAAACCCCACAACCTGTTTACTATGTTTATTACTTAAACTTTGTTATCCTCATGGACAATTCAGATCCATACAGTTCTCTAGACTTCAAAGTTTGGTTGTATGTATTGTAGAAGAATAATTCTGCTCAACTGCTAACATAGGAGGTTGTGTTTTTTTCTTTTTTGGTTTTAAATAAAGTGGAATCACTTCCATCAGTCTGGAGTTCTGTAAAAGCCTGTCCCTACAGAATCTAAGTATGTGGCCAAACATGAGTTCAGCTCTTTTTAAAGGGACCCCAACTTAATCACACTTCTGCTAGTATTGGAAAGAACAGTGAGGATTACTAGCGACAAAAGATCAGAGGAAGATTGCTTTATGCTCATATTTTTGTTCCAAAGGAATACTCTTTGTGCGTGTGGCTGACAGCGCTGTACATAGTTTTCTCTGACTATAAGCTCTCTCATAGCAATGGGGGGAGTTTTTTAAAAAGAAAATTGTAAAACCACAGAAACTGACAGAGGAACTTGAGTCAGAGAGAGCACCTGAAGCTATTATTAACTTGAACTGACTTGGTTTCATTTTGGCAGCGAGATGGTTTAAATTTTTGAAATAGTTACTGATTGCTTTTCCTGAGAAGTTACCATTTAGTGCTTTGTAGGCCCAATTGGAGCTCAGTGGAGTCAATGGGCATTGGATCAGGGCCTTGAGATGGAGAGTCTTTTCATCTGCATTCATGTTGGCACATATAAATGTGTTTTATATAAAAAATGAAATCTGGACACAGGCAAAGATGAGCTCTAGAGTGGCAGTGGTGCTGTCAGTTTTTCTATATTTTTAGACCTGAAATGATTTACTAGTGTGTGAGGTGCTTTACGGAGAAAAGGATCAAACCACTTTTTTTCCTCTTAGTTCTCCTATTTAAAATAGTGACTAGGCCTAGAGCAGACTATTGAAACAACTTCTGTGTAAATAGCTACATCAGGTATAACTTGAAACTATTAAATGCTCAAATCCTGGTCCCATTGAAATGAATAGCAAAACAGCCATTGATTTCAGAAGGACCAAGATTTGGCATGAAATCTTGAATCATTTGTGGAGCTGTCACGCTTTAAGGAGGTTAGAAAAACAAAACAAAGTGCGTGACATAGCGGAACTAGACTGAAAATAATGCTGAGGTAAAGCAAAATGCTTGAGCATTTTTAAGCTATTCAGAATGTTTGCTCGCAGATGTGGTGGACCATCTAAAATTAGTATGTGTGGAGGGGGGAAAATAGCATGAACTCTTAAAAATTATTCCTGCAGCGTGAGTGAGAATGTAAGGTTTAAAGTTCCCTAGGAGGGAGGAATGGCTGGGTAGCAGTTTCAATGATGAAAGCACATTACTGCTTTAGGGAGTAGCTGCGCTTTCGTTTCACTGAGGGCTTTTTAATTTAAAAACTGTCATAATTTGGTCTTTGGTCTGATTCCCTCAATGCCGAGACAACTGGATTAAATGTGCCTAGGGAATGTTATGTAAGATAAAACAATGGCTCTGTTAAGCAATGCAGCTGTCTTAACCAGCTGTGTTAGGAAAGGTTAGTGTTTAAGCAACATTTTCCATGTCTTAAGTGTATTCATGAGTGTCAAGCAAGAGATCACTATGCCTAAAATGCAGTACATTGTATTGCAACAGACTTTAGGTGGAAGGAACAGTTATTCCATCCCCTGCCTTCTGGGGGTATTAGTATTGCATTCTCTAGGATACCTCGAATTAGTTTCCTCTCTATAGTTCTTGCAGGGCTTAGCAAATTAGACCCTAATTGCTTTAAAAAAATTCCTTGCTCATGACTTCCATTTAGAAGAGTTCCAAAGTGCTTTAATGGTCCAAATCTTCAAGCCCCTATTCATGTGAGTAATTTCACTGATGTCAGTAGGGGCTTCTTGCATGAGCAAGTGTTTACCAGTACTTTGCCATACATTTGTGGAACATCACTAGGGAAAACTCTGCTTGGCCCTGTATCTTCCCCTCTCTACCCTCCATTGCTATTACTCTTATTTACACCCTAGGGGTCACGTGCATTTTGATAACTGCAACCACCTCTTTTCCAGCCTCCTTTACACCTCCCTCTCCCTTTTAACTCCAGCCACAGCATGGCCACCCAAACTTTCCTCTTCTGTCCTGACCATTAGACATCACTCTACTGCTGCGTCAAAGTGTTGTCCCAGCCTGCATGTCTGGTCCTGGATCCTCTTGTTCCTGCTGTACCTTCTGCTTGATCAAAGATATCGGCCTCGAAACCCATCTTGTTTCGTTCTTGCATTTGGTGCAGGCTTCTGTGCTACCTCTTACTCATGAAGTGCACTGCACTAAGCTACCAACCTTATTCATTACAAGTCTCATGTAAACTCACTGGTTCCATGATGCCCACAAGACAAGTTGTGAATAAACTTTGTTGGCCTGAATGCTTAGGGGTGTGTGTGTGTGTGTGTGGTGGGGGGATAGCACTTCTCTGGGTTTTATCCTTTCTCCGGTGTGTCTGAGGTTGTAAGATCTCTATCAGTGACTGTTCCTTTTTTGTGTGTGTGGTAGAGTGCTGAACCTGTCATTTGTGCTTAACAAATAACTCTGAAAGGCAGCCACCTCCTAGGTCACTGGAAGTAACCACTCAATAATTTGAGCACAACACTTTGCATGACAGCAGGAGGCAGGACAAATTATACCAAGGACTACTAGGGCCATGGAATATGTATATGTCCACAGAGAACAGACAGGACCTAGGTTTTAAGATCTCTTTCAAAACCTGACAACCCCTCCCTATCCCCAGCATAAAGTATGTAGAGCTTAATTTATCTCTGTTGGGGAGGATAAAGGGCTGAGTTGATCCTGTGAGGACTGGACCCCACAGTCCTAGAGAATCTAGGTATTTCAATCTTACAGGGTTGCTGCCAGAGCTAAGGAGAGACTATTTGATTATACCTGTGTTTAAAATCTTCTTTCACTATTAGTTTACTACTTTGCATTTCTCTCTGCTTGGAGAGTAAAGACTGGCTAGTTGACTTTCTGCCTTTGGTACCACTAGCACAACGTTGCACTATTTCAGTTGTTCATACTGAAGAAAGCTAGCTTCCGTTCTGATGCAAAGCTATTGCAGTGCTTTCATTTAAAAAAATTGTCAACTTTTCTGTTTTGAGTTTCATTTTGAATCTTTTATGTTTTCTTTAGCAGCATCTCACCCATGGGATTATCTTTCAGTTGCAGGTGATGCATTTTTTATAGTTGCTCTTGCCATAAATTACTATGTAAAGAGTTCAATTCCTGTTCATAGGAATCCCGATTACTTTTATCCAGGTTATTCATAACTGCTGGTAATTGGCAAAGCTGCAGCATATGCATCCAACTTTCCTTAGTTGTGATACAAACTGTTGGCACTATTTTGCCTTCTCTTAGTGTCAAACACTTTTCTTTCCTCATACCACAGTGATTGGTGCAGAATAAGAACCTAGACAGTGTTGTGCCCTGATGAAAGTCTCTTCCTGGAAACTTTGGTTTTCGAAAGAATGTTTTCAAAAGAATTAATCATGTAACGCTTTTCTATTTTAACTAGACTTGAAAAGTCATTTTTAAAAATGTACTGATCCATGTGTCTTAATAGAAACTCCACTTCCTAGCAGGGCTTTGGAACAGAGCCTGGAGCTGGAGCGCGGAGCAGCTCCGGAGCAGTGGAGCTGCAGGTTTTTGCATGGCACTGGAGCACAGCTCCAAAGCCCTGCTTCCTAGTTTACCTAGCAGTGTCTGGGGGGTGGTTGTGTGTGTGTGTGTGTGTGTGTGTGTGCGCGTGTGCGCGCGCGCTTTCCACACCAAAGCATCAAAATAGAAAACACATTTTCAAAACATCTTTACCTGTGAGAGGTAGTGTAAAGAAAGCCAGGGAGAGTCAAGTGTTTTATATTGTATTTTATTGTGGGTTGAGAAAAAGCAGTTTGTCCCATAGCCAGATTCACATAGGTCCAATTATGAATCCATCAGATAGGGATGCAAGCATTCCCCCAAACGTTCCATTCCTGTATATAAGATGCTCCAAATGCAGGGGAACGGGGGGTGTTTTTGGGCTCTAAAGTGGCCAGAACTCGGAGAAATCCTGTGATGATTAGGGAGGGAAATAGAAAGTACTGATGTTGGGGGACAAATACACAACTCTTAGCATGTGACTAGTCTCCAGTTCTATGGGTTTCTCTTGAAGAAGTTTCCTTCTCACTGTGTCAAAAAGCTATTTGAGACTAACTGGCTGATTAGCTTTGTGTGGCCCGCTTAGAGCTTGGTCCTATGCTAGAGCTCATGTTGACTCTAATGATGAAGCATCAGAGTCCTGATGAGATTTTATTGGAATACTCTGTACTTGCCTATTTAGTCTGATGTATATTACAATAGAGTTGTTGTGAAGGCCTTTGAGAGGCAGGATACCATATGTGTCTTTGTTAACCTCAAGGACCAATGTAGCATCATGTCAGTTCTTGAATTTGTCATCTCCAACATTTTTCCACAATGGTGAGTGTCCACGACTCCAACTGAGGTCAGTACTTCTGGAAATCAGGCCCTCAGTATTGCTTTACATTATTGTCTCTCTGACATGCA
Source organism: Gopherus flavomarginatus (assembly GCF_025201925.1). Lineage (NCBI taxonomy): Eukaryota > Metazoa > Chordata > Testudines > Testudinidae > Gopherus > Gopherus flavomarginatus. The sequence goes on along the minus strand of NC_066625.1, from coordinate 85,203,659 downwards.
GTCTGTTCTGACCTCTGCCATGTGCTACTCTTAAAATAAAACCTGTCCTTAGGAAACAGGGATAGCAGGGTTATAAGTTGATACCATCCGTGTACGTGGTACCATGTGCACCCATGCACAAGGTGCATAGAGTCTGAATCTGATGCAGACCATCTGCATGTGCACAATAATTAGTTTGGAGAGAACCTTGAAGTACACCACTACCTCGATATAACGCCACCCGATATAACACAAATTTAGATATAATGTGGTAAAGCAGTGCTCTGGGGGCGGGGCTGCGCACTCTCGTGAATCAAAGCAAGTTCAATATAACATGGTTTCACCTATAACGTGGTAAGATTTTTTTGGCTCCCAAGGACAGCTTTATATCAAGGTAGAGGTGTAGTACAGTTTAAAAAACTGCACTAACTTGGATGGGACTGTCATTGAAAGACTTTGTGGAAGTCTGCTTTGTTTTTTTAAGGGCAATTCTATGTAGTATACAGGAGCCAAAGAATGGATTTCAGGCATTTTGTGCGTGGCTGAGAAGAAACGAGTACTTTACAGGAGAGACAGTGGACAAGAATAGGTGGTGACCGTATGTAGGCAGGGGCAGAATTGCATGAGGCCTTGGAAATGAGTGCAAAAAACTTGACCTTGATGCGGTAGGCAAAAGGGCACCAGTAAAGAGCTTGGGGGAGGTAGAGGGAGGTGGGCAGAGCATCAGAACTCTAATAACAGCACTTTCAGCAGATTAGTGAGGGGAGAAGCAGGGAGGTCAACGCTGAGGAAGCTTCTCCGTAGATGCAGGAAGGCCACAGGGTGGATGAGGGTTTCAGCATTTGGAGTGGGAGGCAACAACCTAAGATCCACATCCAAACTGTAATTTCTACTTCATCTAAGTTACTTAAAAGAAAGCAAAATCTGACTGAAAACTCATAAGCCTTTTTTAAAAGCAGCAAAGAGTCCTGTGACACATCCCTTAGTCTATAAGGTATTGGAGCATGAGCTTTCGTGGTCATGCATCTGACGAAGTGGGTATTCACCCATGAAAGCTCATGTTCCAATACGTCTGTTAGTCTATAAGGTGCCACAGGATTCTTTGCTGCTTTTACAGATCCAGACTAACACGGCTACCCCTCTGATACTTGAAGCCTTTTTTAGTAACTTCTGCAGTTGCAGATCAGCAAAGCAGAAGTTTGAGGCTTGTGAAGTATTTTGATTGCTTTGCTGTTTGAACCCAAAGACCCTGGAGACAGCTCCACTTTGTGTATTGCAGTTTTAGCACTAATATTTTTGTTTTGACTCCTGGCCTTGTTGGGAATTTTAAGGTGTGCACTTGTATTTGACTTGTATGTAATGTCAGGGTTTTTTTTGTTTTGATAGGGTTTGACCCAGTTTTCATGAGAAGACAGAGGAATCTGCTCTTAGCTAGATGACCTATAAGCTGAAGGTTATAAAAATTGAAACTTGAACAATGAAATGTAGTCTCTGCTGATGCCATGCATAAAAATAAAAGTACCCTAGGCTGAATTTCAGAAGACTGAAGTAAGACCTTTCTTTCATGAATTAAGCATCAGTGTACTGTGAATTTTGGGGAGCTATCAAGATTAGTCATTGTCCTGACTACAGTCAGCAAAGGCTTTATTGCATTGCTGGATAAAGAACTTTAATGGAATGCCCCCTCATCCCAGATTCTTAATTCAGACATGTACTTATGGAGAGAAGTTGTGTGAAGACTTGAGAAACCATCGGAGAAGGGGGGAAATGTAGTTCCCCTTGTCTGAGCTTAAATGAAGTTACTCTGTCTTTATCCAAAATAAATTGCTACTCTTTCCCTCCCACTGTCCTCTGCGTGCATCCTCCCCATTTGCTAGGACTAAGTATGGAAAAGCTGTGTAAAAACAAATTCTTAAAAAAGAGTCTTGATTGACTTGACAGTATATCCACAATCAACTTGAAATGTAGTCAAGTTTTGGATACTACACCTGCCCTAAGGATCCCTTCGGTCTTGCCAATATTTATGGGTTGGCAATAGCACTTTTGTTTTTTTTTAATGGCTGTCTCATTGTGAGAAAAGCCCACACAAAACAAAGTGGAAACTCTGTATAGTCTATTTCACTGCTTCACTGTCTAGGCAAACTTGTCAAATGCACAAAGCAGTTAAACTATAAAGAGAGATTACTACAACAAAGACTAGAATCTTAGGTGGCACTTACGGTACTAGGCACAGTGCTTTCAGGGTTGCTTTTTTAGTTGACCACATCTCTTTTAATGTCAAGTGAAATTTCACTTTTTAAAAAAATGTGAAGAAGGGGACCTGCTTTCAATCCCTCATCTTGAAAAAATAAGTCTTATTACTATTTATGTAGCACCAACAGTGTGCTGGATTTGTCTAGACCTGTGCTAGTGCTAGACTATACCTGTAGTCCTGGGAGCTCCAAAACAACCAACCTTGTAAAAGCCAGGAGCACTAATCTGTTTCCAGGGCCTTTTATAATGCTGTTGGGAAGTCAGCATTGCAAAATTATGTACAATAGTTATCTCCATCCTGATGTATCATTAAAACAGCTGCTTTCTAAGCAGCTCTCTTTGCTGGTCATGGTATGCTAGTATATACAAAGGCTTTAGTAAACTGTCAGTTATATTTTGTTGATACAGCAGGATCAGTCCCTGGCATGTTCTGTTAGTACCTTCCCAATTAGTATTCCTGATCTTTTTTCATTCTTATCTGCCTAAAATTTAGAGAAGAAAAGGGGGGATAATACTGAAAAGAATTGTTAGGTCTCTTAAAAAAAAATAAATCTCCTGCTTCAACAGCTTCCTTTTATAAGGTCACTATCTGTGGATTACAGGCATCCACTAGTGCTGCAGTTTTTCCTTTTTTGCTGACTCGGCTGGGATGAAACTTCAGCGTGCTGTGATGCATTTAGTTGTACAGCTGCAATTAGTAACGGGAGCGGGATACCTTAGCCCTCCCATACATATTACACTAAAATGTTTCTGTATGGTAAGCTATAGCCTGGCTTTGGACTGCGGTGGAGGTTCCAGCCCTGTGGTAGAGAAGTGCAACTGATAAAAGTGGCTGTGAAACGGCCACCTGCAGCACCAGCTCCCCATCACAAAAAGTGAAGTTTCTAACACTCTACTGTGTACTACGCTGTATAAGATCTCTACTTGTCTCTGCATAATCTGCTGACTACAGTTCATACTGTCCATCGTGTGGAGAATTAGTTGTTCAGGATGTGTCTAGCCTCTTCTCATTTAGCAAGTTTCCTGATGAAGTTGCCCTGAAGTCCTCTGACTTGGAAAATGGAACTTCGTTGTAATCTACTGGGCTGCCACATAACTTTAAGTCTTAAAAGGCTTTAAACACTTAGCACTAATTTCCTGTGTTTAAAAGCTTATCTGGACTCCTGATGATGTAAACTTTCATGGTCATCAGCTGGAGTCTTCTTAAAATCTTGCCAGAAATCCTGATTATCTAAAAGGTAGGCATTCTGTTCTTGCATACCTAGGACACCATGACCTTTAAGTGTCCCCAATTTCTCGGCAAGTGCTATTAGGGACTCTTGGAACTTTTGCTGTTAAATTTCGTCTGGAAGAGGATTCACTGGTCCTGTTGCACTTAACTTAGTTCTACTTTATTTCTTGCTTTAAATTGGATTTCTGCTTGTATTACCACTTGAAACAAACTGTCAAGAATTACCTTCAGATATGTTTGAGCAACTTCACATACAATAATAATGATACAAACTTGACTCTAGTTTTCGTTTTCACCAATGGGAAATTTGAGAATCTGGTTAACTGGCAAATCATGTTACAGATGGTTGTTAGTTTTTTTTGTCTTTTAAATTTCATTAACAAAAAATAGCCAAAGTTAGCTTAAATTCAAATAATATTGATGGTGTTTTGTGTGGTTTTTTTGTTTTTGTTTTTTTGCATCAGAGGAGATCTACTCACTTAGAGTTTGCATTCTACATTTGCGTTGGTGTTCTGGTTTTTGAATTAGAGTTGGAGAGGACATTCCACTATCATAGTTAGGCCCCCACTCCTGCATTTGGATCTGCTAGCAAAGGTTTCTTCAGCCGTGCCAGATCCTATTTGACTGCAGAATTGGGGCCTGAGGGCTTTGCTACATGGGGAACTATTCTAGATTAGCCATTCTTAACTAACTCCATGATGGGTGCTCGTATTCCAAACTGAGTGTCTTATTCAGAATTGGCGTAAGTGGATTGAACTAATTTGGAATAAGACACTGTTGTGGAATAACAGTATCCACGCATGACATTAATCCAGAATCACTACCTTATTCCAGATTTATTTCTATGTGTAGACAAGCCTATAGTCCATGAAGCTGTCAGGGAAAGAGTCTTCATGTATCTGCAGACAACACGGTTGGTGCTTAATAAATAGATTGCAGATCTTAGTTAAACATTTTGAAGCTTGAAGGCTAACGTTTTCCTATGAATATAGGAAGATGATAAATGTCCTAGTAGGAATCTTCTGAAGTTTGAGGTGAATTGTCTTCCTGCACTGCAGTAAGAAGGGTGGCGAGACACACAACTGTGCAAATTCTGACTAACTGGAGTAGCTTTTTCCTTTATACCTTCAGAAATACTGAGCATATATGGCAAATGGATACTTCTCTCCATCTCAGTGTGCCTGCACTGGCACTTGAAGGTGGTCTCAACATCTGTTCTGTTCTAAAAGGCTGAACAAGCCACTTCATGAATAATAGTGGGCAAGCTTTCATATACATAACTGTAAATCAGTGTGACTGGTTAGAACACTGCTCCAAGAATAAGTTAATGCTAATGAAGGTACCAGCCCTTATAGGCCTTTAATTACTTGGCAGTAACTCCCATATTTGAAATAAAACTAAATGTTTTGGCGGGTTATGTCACCACTGTATTATTGTGGAATGAAGGAGAGAGTGTTAAGTTGCCTCCACTGAACTGCCTTAAGCCTCCTCTGGATGCATAGTACACTTCAGACAGCCCAGATACTGCAGCAGTATTGTCTGTCTTGGTATAATGCAGTGGCTCTCAACCTTTCCAGACTACTGTACCCCTTCCAGGAGTCTCACTTGTCTTGTGTACCCTCAAGTTTCACCTCACTTAAACTACTTGCTTACAAAATCCGACATAAAAATACAAAAGTGTCACAGCTCACCATTACTGAAACATTGCTTATGTTCTCTTTTTTACCATAGAATTATGAATTAAATCAATCTGAATATAAATATTGTACCTCCATTTTGGTGTATAGTATTAAGAAGTCATTGTATGAAATTTTAGATTGTAGTGGCTTTTTATGTAGCCTGTTGTAAAACTAGGCAAATATCTAGATGAGTTGATGTACCCCCTCTGGACCCCTAGGGGTACATGTACCCCTGGCTGAGAACCACTGGTAATGAACACACATTATACTTATACAATGACATTCATTTGCTTGGGCACTTTAAGGCTATGTAGGAATCCAAACTCCTGCCCCAAGGAGTTTACAACCCAAGGTCCTGATTCTGCTGCGGCATCCATAATGGAACAAAGCAGGGTGCTCTAAAAGTGAATCTTTTTGAACAAGAAGTAACATTAAACAGGGAATAGAGGTGGAGTTCTTGTGCAGAAAAAAGGAGAACAAATTTCATAATTAATGTTCTATATAAACATGTGTTTACCACACTAGGCGCTCAAGGCCACAGATAATGCCTTGTTCCTCTTCAGTTGGCACAAGGGTTTTTTTTGTACCTGCTCAGTCATAAGTCTGCTTTGGTATCCAAGACTATGAGCAGTGGCTGCCTTTTGAGATATGCGAACTCTGAGGCAGTGATATCTTGTAACACATTGGCACAGTTGGGGTGGGACATGCGGGAGGGAGAGGTACTCTTCTCCCCATTAGCACACACCCCCTTCTTGCTATATCCAGCTTTTAAAAGCTGATGTCTATATTTAGATCCATTAGAATGGATACATATCTATGTACAAAAGCTGAGAGCAGGAAAGGGGAGGGCATGGTAAGAAGTAGGGCTATTGGGGACTAGTAGTGGGGTAGGGAGGCAGAGGGACAATCTAGATTGGGATCCAATGGAGCATGGAAAGAGAGCAGCGTTTGGGGTTAGGGTCGACAGGAGTTTTCTAAAATACACCTACCTATCCACACTAGTAGAAAAACTACATTAGTTGACACAGTTCTTCATCAGGTTTCCAAAATGGTGTTTCTTCGTTTGAAGTACACCTCTACCCCGGTATAACACCGTCCTCAGGAGCCAAAAATCCCTACTGCGTTTATAGGTGAAACACCCTTATATTGGGGTAGTGGTGTCAGGGCTCCGGGGGTGATTTAAAGAACCTGGAGCTCCCCGCAGCAGCCGGAGCCGCAGGGTTACCGTGCTATACGCTATATGTTACAGGCAGAAAAGACACTGTTTACTTGAGACCTACTGCTGCATTTTATTTTGTGATTGATGCATGGTACATTCCATTACCATTGCTGTATTTGTATCCCTGAAAAGTGCTACATCTGTCATGTGCACACTACAGTTCTGTAATGCTGCACCACACATAGGGACTGTGCAGGGTTCTGTTGTGAGCTACTTGGGTGACCCTTGCTCTATTCTCCTGTAGAAATATTCTTCCAGTATAGGGAGTCAGAACATTTTACTAGTTTTTACTATGTCTCTTTAACTCACTGAGAATCCTTCAGATGTCTCTACTGATCAGACTTCAGGCATATAGTGGGCCTCTTGCTCAAGATGGTGAGGAAATACTTTTCAGCTTACTTTTAGGTGGTCTAATGCTGTGCGTTGTTCAAGTAAGCTTGAAGGAGCCTAGTTTTAACCCTGATCGCCAAGAAACTTGGGGAAAACAATTCATTTGTACTTTGAGAGGAGTTGTAATCCTGTGTCTGGAATTTTTGAAGTGTTTCAGCATCAAACTGTTTTGCAAACACCTTTTCCTTACTGCATCTCTGTGATAATTACAATGATCTTGCAAAGGAGTTTAAAAGTGATTAGCCCAAGGGCACAAAGGAGGCTCTGTCAGGGCAAGAATTAGAGTACAGGGGGTCCTGACTCCTCCTCATATACTCAACAACAGCTGTCTTTTCTAGTTAGTTCAATTAAAATTCCATAGTTAGAGCTGACACCAAGAGAAGCTTGAGCAAACGTGTTCTTCCTCTTGCTCCAGGAAACCACATGTGCTGTCAGAATTAACCTATGGCCAGAAAACTGAAATCCCAGCCACCGAACAGAATGTGCTGGCCTGACTTTGCTCCCATTGAAGTTGATGTAGACGAAAGAAATGAAATAGAAGTAAAACAGAAGCTCTCTGCAGATGCAGACTTGATCTGTTGGCATCCCTATGATTTAGGGTCCAGACAGCTAGTTGCAAGTTGGTTCCTCAACACAGTTAATGGTAGGACATCATAGCAAACTTGGTCTGCAGTCTAAACACTCATCTATCAAATCAAAATGCATCTCAACAGCTCCAGTGAGCAAACTTGTGAAATGAGCGGTGAGGGGGCAAGGAACCAGCATCTTGTTAATAGCAGAAGGGTAGCAAGCAGTGGGGCAAGGATGAAATTTAAGGAACTGTTAACTAACACAAATGGTGGGCTGGAGTGCAAATAAAAAAACATTGAGCTAGCTGGAGATGGGAATAGATTTGCTATAGAAGCAAACGTCCTGGGAACTTTCTAAAGGTGAAACCTTCAATCCTGTTTGCAGTAGCAAATTCACTAGACTAGAGCAGCTTCTCTTGTGCTGTGGTCTGCTGAATGCTTGCTGGTCGGATATTGCAGGATCTGCCTCTTTCCTGTATAACTGCTGCTTCAGGTGACCAGGCTTTTTGCTAATAGAATCTGGTTGCCAGCGTGTCTCTCTTACGGCCATTTCAACCATCCGCCTTTGCTAGAGACCACAGTTGTTATAAGACGATGGAGAGCAGTTATTTGCCAGCAGAAAAGGAGGTGCCCTCATCAAGGAACTTGGGCTGAGAGGAGGAGCTGAGAAAGGGGTGAATCTTAAATCCGCATGGGATCAGTTGCAGGCAGTCTTTGAGTATTGGGAGCTGAAGCTCAGGCAGAAGGGAGCTAGGGAGAGAAATGTATCATAAGATCAGGGGTATGCAGTGGGAAATTAGTCCGATTTTTAGGGTTAACAAAACTTGTACTAATGAGTTAGTGAACTCTGGAAGATATTATGGAGTGCCAGCTAAGAAACATACATGTTACCAGCTGTTTCCCTGGCATGTCACAGATATAATCTACAAAGCACCTACAGGAATCCACTAACCTTTCTATACCTGGATCAACCCTACTTCTTTCTCCCCCAGCCCAGAAAGAATACCTACCGATAAAGCATGCACTTTTAAAGTCAGCAATCTTGACACTGTTGTAAAGCTCTGTCCTGCACAAAAGTGACAAGACCCAAAATAGATCAGATTTGGAACACTTTTGTGCAGGACAGTGCACAGTGATGAACGTGGTAGGGAGTTGGATCATGCTGTGGGTAACAGAGTGGATGACACTATCTATTGATGGGCCCCTGCCTTCATGGACTACTATGGTACACTGGGTCATAATGCATTGGTAGGTTTCACTGTTGCTAATGCAGGTTTTCATAGTGCATCGAAGCTCTAAAATAATGCCCTTGGTTGAGAAGATTTAATTTGAGAACCACTGAATAGGAAGGGCCACTGCTGTATGCGCTGGTTGTGAAAAGTGAAGTAATGGATCAGTATGTTTAGGTTTTTTTAGGTATGTGCTAATCCTGTGTCAGATCCCACCTTGTGAGCAAAACACTGGGGAGAGGTTGTGGTTCTTCGACTGATGGTCCATATATATTATATTATATTCCAAACTTTGGTGTACATGTACCAGAGCCTGATTTTTCATTGCAGTGTCCATTGACCTGCATGTGCATCATGTCGCCTCATGTCTCAGGTGAGATTATATTAGGCAGTGTGGGTTGATGCCTCTTCAGTTCCCTCTTACTGCCTCATGGTTGGTGTCAAGAGTGGAAGAACTCAGTCTCTGTACTGATTCACAAGAGCTAGGGACAGTCAATGCATTTGCACAGTGGCCATTTCAAAACTGATAAAAGAAATATTTTTTCACGCAACAGAGCCTGTGGAGCTCACTGCCATAGGATGTCATTAAGGCCAAGAACTTGGCAAGGTTCAGAGGGGGGTTGGTAACCTAAATGGATAACAAGAATATCAAGAGTTGTGGTAACCAAAAAAAAGCCAAAATGAAAGAACACATAAGCATTAAACAGTATATAGAACCTTGTGCCTCATGGCAGAAGACCTATCTTTTTATTAAGGTTTAATATTAGAGCTTGGGAGGAGGGCACAAATTATCCCATATCTGCCTAGTACAAGGTTTCTTGTACCGTCCCCTGAAGCGTCACAGACTGGATACTGGACTCGATGTGACTTACAACAGTTTTGATCTCCCTTGAGTTCCTACCTGGTCGGTAAGTAGTTAGATAGTTCTGTCCACCCTGTTATCCTAACCTGCTGTGCAGCATGATAGTCGCTAAGAAGGGCTCGTAGGGCTTGATCCAAGTCTGAGTGGAGCCCATGAAGCCTTAGTTCATTTCTGTGAGAGTCAGTTTGTCATAGTGTGGCATGAGCAGACTCCCGTTCCTAGTAGTTGACACCTCAAACAGCTGTTGGTTTGTATAGGGAGTCCCACTGAAGGTGCTTTTAGCAGCAGTTCCTGTACTGTACTTCCAGTCTACTTTACAATTCTGTTTCACTCACAGATTTTAAAGCCAGAATGAAGTAGTATGCTCCTCCAGCATGACTGCCTACTGTACGTGACACCAGCCCTAGAACATTTCATGCTAACTCCTGATTCACGCCCATAACTTCTAGAAAGAGATCTCTGCCTGAATTTTGGTGTTTTTTTCTTTTCTTTGTAGAAAATACTGATAGAATAGTTTGTCCAGTACTTAACAACCCCAAGCTGCTCTAGCCCAGTCCACAGTTCTGCAAGTGGAGAAACTCAAATGAGGTGGAAAATAACTGAGCTTTACACTTTACACTTCAATCTCTTTGGTCACTCAGTAACCGACCTCACAGGGGCAATTCTTCAACAAAAATCTTCAAAAACAGACTCCAACATGAAGCTGCAGAACTGGAATTAATTTTCAAACTAGATACCATCACATTAGGCCTGAATAAAGACTGGGAGTGGTTGAGTCTTTACTAAACTTAATTTCCCCAATACTATTTTATCCCTATTGTTACTCTCACCTTCTTGTCAACTGTCTGTAATGGGCCACTCTCTTACCACTTCAGAAGTTTTCTCCTCCCTTAGTATCCTGCTGTTGATTTATCTCATTAGACTGACTAAACACTTGGTAAAGCAACCCACATCCTTTCATGTATTTATACCTGTTCCTGTATCTTATTTCATACGTCTGCTGAACTGGGTTTTAGCCCACAAAAGCTTATGCCCATATAAATTTGTTAGTCTCTAAGGTTCCATAAGGACTCCTTCTTTTTTTATTTTTATTTTTTGCTGATACAAACTAACACAACTACCACTGAAACCTGAGCTTTACAGTGTGCCCTGAAGCTCAACAAACTATCTTCTGTAGACCAGTGAAGGAAGAGTTCCAGAACAGAGGTTGCTTTGTAGAAAATGCCTTGCTCGTGGTCATTTTAACCTTTTCAGCTGGGGAGCTATTACCACGTGGAGCAGTGTTGCATGAAGAGTGAGGAAAGGGGGGGAAAATAACTCGTGATGCTGACCCCTGAAGTAGGACACGTTAAACAGTTGGTGCTAATCTAAACTTTATTTCTGTCTGTGCAATCATGGTGACTTCACAGATTTTCAAATGACTTCACAGATCTACAATAGGCTCGTACTAATCAAATCACAGTCCTGCACAGACCTGTGTCTGAGCCCTTGGCGGAGGCAGTTTGGCAATACATCAAGCTAACAGTAATAAATAACAAGAGATTATAACGCAGACCTACTCACATTGAATACATAACTGATGTCCACATGTATCCTGTTTTATCAAAGGTCAGACAGACAGCTGAGTGCCACAGGGGCAAATTGTTAATGTAATCCAGCTAAAACAGTGAATGGTTTAGACTGTCCTGTAGCAGTAAACAGATACAGCTTGGGATGTGATTTTTTTAGGTAGCCGATTTCTAGGAAATGTGAAACAAAGCAATCTTTGTCTGAGCCTGCTGCAGAATCCCTCACTAACAAACACTTTATCATGTCAGTCTGTGGTGGGTGATACATTACAGTAATAGATTTGTTCCTGTGCAGAACTGCTGCCGTCTTTCGCTGGAGAAAACTGACCTTTGAGCGTTGCTTGAAAGGATTTAATGCTAAACTTGCTAATAAAGCCCTTCTAGGGGAGAGCCCTGAACTTTCAGCTGAGCAGTACAGAGCTAGTATGAGAGAGTTTTGTTGTACCTTGTAACCTACTGGGTAAACAACATGCGTAGGTGAGACTTCTGCATCCCTGCACTCACTCATGACCAACAGCAGAGAGAAAAGCATCAAGTTTCGACCATAGAAAGTATTTTTTAAAGTTACAACCACCGAATAGCCTTTTAAATTCTATTGTGCGTATTATATAAAATGTTAGAAGATGTGTATTATTGGTTTTCTACACGCTGTACAGGTTCTGGTGTAATCCACGTGATAAACTTATCACGGCTGCAGTTTTATCACTGCCCTAGACCCACCCAACCTGCACTTTGTAATTTAACATTCCAATACTACCAGACAACTATTGGAGGTAGATTAGTGGGTGTTTTGGCTGGTTTGTTTGTTTGGGGCTTTAGGGGGCGGGAGGAGGAAAGGGCAAAGGCGGGTGTAAAATCAGCCTATCGAAAAAGCTTCCTGCATCTGTCCCAAATGTGGAGTTTTTCCCCTCCAAGGCACAGGCTACACAAGATCTATTTGCTACCAGTAGCCGATTTTACATGCATAAAACCCCACCACAACTTTAGTCTGTTTTTTAAATGCTGAAGGGCTAGAAAGGGGCTTTATCCACTGCAAAAGGGAGGATTCCCAGCTGGATAGACATTGCTTCATTCTAGCCCTGTAAGGGCCCAAGAAATTGGGCTTTAAAGTCATGCCAGTTTTATGTACATAATCGCTATTTTAGATCTTTTTGAAGTTTTTATGACTCCCTCCAAGCCCTACACTACACTGTTGGACTCATGGTAACTAAGGCTTTGCCTGCAGATGGATACAAGAAATAATTCATTTATTAAAAAAAATATATAAAAATTAAGCCCCTCTCAAAGATTCCTTGAAGTTTTTCTATAGCGTAAGGTGCACATACATAAGGTACAGGATGGATGTGCTGTGAAGATTTTGGGTCAGAGGCTCAGCTGGTGCAAAGGAGCATACCTCTGTCTGTTTGGAGCTACGCCCATTTAGAGCAACTGAGGCTCTGGGCCTTTATCAGGCCTCATTTGGGATGACCTGAATAGCTAATGTGTAGCTCTGCCACTACTAAATCTGACCATCCAAAATTCATGCTGATATAACATTTATACACCAATTTTTTGGGGGGAGGGGCAGTAGGGTGACCAGGTGTCCGGTTTTCTACTGGAACACCTGGTTGAAAAGGGACCCAATAGCTCCAGTCAGTACTACCGACCAGGCCGTTAAGTCTTGTCAGCGGTACTGCAGCATTAAGTACCTACCTGTCCTGGCTGGCACCCACTGCGCCCCCCAAATGATGAGCAGGTCCTGCTCCTAGGTGGGTGGGCCACACGGCTCCAAGCACTGCCCCTGCCCCAAGCTAATGGGAGCTGGGGGGAACCAGCTCATAGGAGCTGGGCACCTGTGGGCAAGAGCAGTGCGTGGAGCCTCCTGGAGCCCCCCATCTAGGACCTGGACCTGCTGGCTGCTTCCGGAGCATGTGCAGCATGGTGCCAGGACAGCCAGGGAGCCTGCCTTAGCTCCCCCTGCTGTGCTGCTGGCCCAGAGCTGGCTGATATAAGCCCAAGCCCCAGCCCTGAGCCTCCCCCTCCCTAAACCCAGAGCCCTCTCCCACATCCTGAACCCCACATCCCTGGCCCCACCCCCAAAGCCCTCACCCCCTTATGTACGCCAACCTCCTGCCTCAACCCACAGTCCCCTCCTGCATTGCAAATTCCTCAGTTCACCCCCAGCCTGGAGCCCCCTCCTGCACCCTAACCCCCTCATCCCCCGCTGGAGCGCTAACCCCACACCCCAACTCCCTGCCCCTTCCCAGAGCCCCCTCCTGAACCCCTCATTTCTAGCCCCACCCGAGAGCCCTCACCTCTGGTTAGAGCACTCACCTCATCCACCCCCCTCCCCCGCCCCAGCCCAGTGAAAGTGGGTGAGGGTGGGAGGAGCGAGCCACTGAAGGTGGGGGAATGTAGTGAGCTGTTGGCAGGGCCTCAGGGAAGTGGGGGGCTAGGCTGTTTGGTTTTGTGTAACTAGAAAGTTGGCAACCCTAAGGCGCAGGGACTGTATTCCCTTTTATACTAGAATCAATTTCCCATTACATATAGAGTAGAGAAAGCTTAATTCAGATCTGCTGAGGCATAAGATGCTGTCGAAGGAGCAACGGAACAACTTAGGGGTAAAACTTTTTAACATAGGGAAACAGTAAAAAAATGATACTTTTTATGAGGTGACTGAATGATCAGCTTGGCCAGTGAGTGTTGGTACAGCTGGATGCATAGTGTGAGAAATGGCACAGTGAGAGTCTTGTCTGGTTCCAGCTGCAGTCCACCTTACCCTGCTGCACCTAAAGAGAGTTCTGGACCATGGCCTTGAGACCAAGAAATATTAGCCCAAGTGCCAGATTTCATGAGGGTGGAAAAGGAAGCAGCACAGCCTAGAACTGGAGATATCTGGCTGTTGCATAGATGCAGTTCTTTCCATCATAAGTTGTCCATAAGCATCATGACGGCCAGATCCACTTGTGTGCATGCAACCAAGTATGTGTGCACACCTAGGTATCATCTGAACTCTAAAAGGTGAAGTCTGGAGTCTGAAGAAGAAACTCTGTAGTCTTAGAGGACTTATTCTGTTCATTTCCTGGGAGCAGAAAGGGCATCTGCTCTTTAAACAATTATAAAACAATAAAAACCAGCAACTGAGAGAGGATTCAAGTACTATATGAAAAATACTAAGAGTAGGATTGTTAGCGTATATATACCTTGGTTTTCAGTAACAGGGCATTATTCTGAGATTTTTACTGTGACGTGTACAGTTGCAAACCTCCTCTGTTAAACAGGAATGATTAATTCACTTTGTTTTGCAATCCTGTCTCTGCTTAGAAGTCAGATTAGCAATTAAATTAATCACTGAATGTTTCCTGCCAGAGAGAATAAAAAGGAAATTTTACCTTGTCTGGGCAAAATGTAGTTCCCAAGGAATTTGAGAAGCTAGTGAGCAAAACAGTTCCAAAAATTTGGCAGATCAGACATTCAGCCACTCAAAAAGGAGAGAGACAGGAAGTGAGACAGATTTTAAAAAAATACATCTGAGTGGAGGAAATGACTTGTCCTTTGAGAAGAAATCTATATCAGGCACATAAGGCAGACTATTCTTTGTGGCTTTGAGTAATGGAAAACAAAACATTAAAGAACACGCAAAGAGCACCCTGTATATCTTGCAGGGCAGCACCATGTTAATGTTTTAGTCCTATCAATCTGAGATGGAAACCTGAACAGAATTTGGTTACTGCTGTTAGGACTTCTAATTTTTAAAAAGGATATTAAATCTCACAGTAAAAATTTTTTTTTAAAGAAGTCAAGCGTGCTTACGGAAAGTATGCAGTGTTGTAGCCATGTTGGTCCCAGGGTACTGAGAGACAAGGTGTGTGAGGTAATATCTTTTATTGGACCGACTTGTGTTGGTGAGAGAAACAAGCTCAAGTCGGTCCAATAAAAGATATTACTTCACCCACCTTGGCTCTCTCTCAATGAAAAGAATCATTTACAGTGTGACCCAGAAGACAGATAATGGGGGCAGAACCTTTTACGCCTGACTGCCTGTCTGAACCCAGGTCACATTGTTAGTAACCAACGGTTATTTGATGTCCTAAGTTAATGAAATGGTCTGTCTAGTTCAGAGTGAACAGTTCTTTACACCAGCGCTGGCACCTTCAGAGAAAAGGGTTGAACTGGCAAGTAGAATAGCCCCAGTACTGAGTAGGGGTGATCTGAGGAGAGTTGTTCTGCACCAAGTCAGTGCATTCATGGAGGGATTCAGGTTCTGATGTGGTCATTTGTCATGTTTTGGGACAAAGTGCTCATTTAAAAGGAAGAATACAAACGGATGTTCCTTGCTTACAGCAGCTACCTCATTTAAGGTACCCCAATGTTAATGCCAAACTGTGGCACGCCGTCATGCTTTAAACAGGCATCAGGTGATAACCAGAGGTATCTTTCAGATGGTCTTGAATGCCACACACTGGGTGAAATTCACCTTCTGGGCACAGGGATGCACCTCTATTTGGAGATATCAGGTGTGATTGCCCTTTTGCTGGACTCCTGCTCAGGGGTGAATTTGAACTATGATTAGTTCTAAAGGGTTCTCAACTAATTCCGGACTATAGGCCAGATACTCAGCTGGGGCCAAGGACTGTTTTGCATAGTTAAGGGTGTCCAGCCATTCCCCAGTGCCACAGAAGCTGAGCACCAGGAATCACTACTGTTCCCTGACCATGGCCCCTTTTCCTCAGGTATGCCCTGCACTTCCTCTAGGGAGGGGTGGCAAGCTGGTATAGAAACACTATGCCACCCAGGGTGCCCCTACACAGAGGGCTGACTAAGCCAACTTTCTGCCAGTGGCATGGAGCACAGGTGCCCTTCTGCAGGAAGGAGCTGTGTAAAGAATTGCGTGGAATCAAATTAAATCCCCATCAGATATGATTTTCAAAGACTGTTGCTATAAGACAGTGAATTTGTTACAGACAAACTACCCAATGACTGCCTAAAAATGCCTTACATAGTGAATTGAACCACAGTGGCAGAGCATTGACCCACACAAAACATTTACTGTCCATGCATTTTGTCCAGGGGTAGGGAGAGCACTCTCCATTTTAAGGTTGCAAATGGCATTCACTGAGGTATTTCAGCAGTAGAAAAAGGCAGTATTTTAACTAAGCAATGTGGTTCATTAAATATAACTTACTGATCTGATTCTTTTAGAACAGTGTTTCTCAAACTTGGGATGCTGCTTGTGTAGGGAAAGTCCCTGGCGGGTTGGGCCGGTTTGTTTACCTGCCGTGTCCACAGGTTCGGCCGATCGCGGCTCCCATTGGCCGCGGTTCACTGCTCCAGGCCAATGGGAGCTTCTGGAAGCGGTGCAAGCCGAGGGATGTGCTGGCCACCGATTCCCGCAGCCCCCATTGGCCTGGAGCAGCGAACCGTGACCAGTGGTAGCCGTGATTGGCCGGACCTGCAGATGTGACAGGTAAACAAACCATCTCGGACCGCCAGGGGCTTTCCCTATACAAGCAGCGTCCCAAGTTTGGGAAGCACTGTTTTAGAACTATATGCAACCTATTTCACCCAGGTAGAAAAATTCGACCTACTGGTAAACCTAAAATCCTGCAGTTTTTATATATGTAAAATCGTTACTGATAGCAAATTGTTCTTTATTACCCTGTGTCTTGAATAGGGGGAACTTTGAGGGGAAAACTCCATATTTGGACAGATGGAAGAAACATGTATGCTTGATTTTTACACCCTCTCCACCAGGGGTAGGGGTGTCCAATAGCTGTCTATTGGTATGTGTAATAGCCAGAGTGCAGGGGAAATGGACAAAATTGAATGATAAATTGAAGATGTGATCAGTTTAGAATGGGGATAACACTGCCACTTGGGGAGGGTGTAGAAACACACTAATACAAATACAATAAAATTTCAAAAGTCTGCTAGGTACTTAGATGCAAGATGAACAGAATAGTGAAGAGGAGAGTTTTATCTAACCTATTTTTATACACTTCAGACGCCTCTTTGAGTAACTCATTCCATTACCCACATAAGAAATATTTTTCCTAATGTCCTAACCAAAATTTTTCCTTGTTTAGGTTCAGGCTTTTTACTCCTTGTCAACCATTCCTCTCCTGTAGATTGCTGTTTAAAATAGTTGTAAACAGTTACAGTGTGCCATCTTCTGTCTCTTTTTCTAAACTGTACATAGATTGCCTTAATCTCTCCTCCATCCCTCTTTTTTCTTAACACTTTGATCTTTTTTTGTTGCCTTCATAAAATCCCCCCCCTAGTTTTCTGGTTTGTAAAAGGCCTTCTATGTGAATATCAAAATTCTTTGCAGAGCTGAAGTAGTGGCTTTGTATATACAGTATGTGGCATTACTTCCCTGTAGCTATAAGTGATGCTACTATAAGCATATCTAGAATAGCAGACCTTTTTTATTGCAGTACTGTATGATGGACTGACATTTTAAATTGCTCTGGTTTCCTGGATCACACGTTCTACCTTTGTACATTGCGTCTCCTTCTGTCCTTTGGTACATTTCCTAGGTTCAGCAAAGTGTCCAAAACATTTGAGAGTCTTTTTGTGAACTCTGGATGTATATTGTTTGGTCGCATTGAGTTACATAGGTGAACTCAGTTGAAATTTGTTTTAACTCTTCTCACGAACCTTTTTGTTTTGACTCTACAAATTTTTCCTTTTTATAGGAAATGTAAGTGAATACTTTTACCACCTTGTCATTATCTTCAGTTTCCTCCTTTTCACTTATCAGCCTTTCTATAGAGTTTTCCATCTCCAGAGGTTTTCCCACTCTGAGGTTTCATGTTGCAATTGTTTTTGTCTCCCTAGTCTTGTTCTTGCAAACTTTCACTCATATTCTGTATCCTTGCCTTGCTGATTTTCTTCCAGCACTATCCCTTCCCACTCAGGCTTTTATGTGTGGGATTTTTAGTCTTCCCTCTGAAACTTCTATACTGCAATGTATGTCCAGGGTTAGTAGAACTCGAATGAACAGACCCTGGGTTAACCTGGAGCATCTACACTTATTACTCCAGGTTAGCAGTTGTTGAACCCTGGGTTCCAACCTGGTATTCTAGCATCTACACTGAATTATTCAGGCCCAAGTCCAGCTGCCCGTATCCCAGACTTCCTAGCACCATCCTAAAATATGGTTAGCTGTCCAGAGGACAAAGAAATTTGACCTGTGGGATTGTGGGCTACTTATGGTGGACTCTCAGGGCTTGGCTACACTCGAAACTGAGTGTGGTCGCAGCACCAGCGCTGGGAGAGAGCTCTCCCAGCGCTGCACGTACTCCACCTCCTCATGGGGATTACCTTGCAGCACTGGGAGCCGCGCTCACAGCGCTGCGGCACTGTTTACACTGGCACTTTACAGCGCTGTATCTTGCAGCGCTCAGGGGGGTGTTTTTTTCGCACCCCTGAGCGAGAAAGTTGCAGCGCTGTAAAGTGCTAGTGTAGCCAAGGCTCACAGCATGAGAGCAGTATAGACAGTTCCACTGGAAAGCAATAGGACTTGAATCCTGGGTCCCAGCTTATCTTGGACTCAGACCCTGGGTCCGAGATCTGGGTTAATGTGTGTGTGGCTATATAGACAGAAGGGAAGTTAGGCTTGAGCCTGGGTTTACACTGCAGTCTGGACATACTCTAAACGTCTTGTTCCTTTTTCTGTTCTAGTCAAATTGCTTTGATTCTCTTTTTGTGCTTCATATTTTGATCTAACTTTCACTTTTATATGCATCCCTTTTACCACTTTTTACTTTCGCCCATGGGATTCTGTCTGTTAATTTAATTTCCCACTGCCTGTCTACCCTCTTCTTTAATATATTAAAATTAGACCTCTGGGTCATTACTTCCTGCAGGTCAGTATTTAATCATAAATAGAATTAACATGATGATCAAACTTTTTTCAGTGACAGCCCATATTGTTTCTAGTGAGGGTTATTTCTGAAGGATTTGCTGTATTAAAAGCATTTCCCTGTACTCAGGGAGGCTTCTTGAAAAGGATAGTTTATTGCCTTTTCTATTAGCATAAGAAAATGGTGAACAAAAGCTTAGCTCTTCCAAACTGAAGCTGAATGAATATTTCGGCATTTTGCAGCTCAGAATTATTGTTACATACATCTTAAATATTGGCACTTCAAAAATGTCAAAGATATAATGAGTTTTGTTTGTTTGGGGATGGGAGGAAGATTACCTAGAAGGATCAGACAGCGTAGGCCTCCTTTCTTAAGAAATGCTAAGGTCACTGCCAAATCATTGGATCCTGAGATTTTTGCCGTTTGCTTGCTGGGCTCTGGCAAACATTATCAGCAATGTTCTACTTGACTACTCAAGCCCACAGCAGCCCTTTGTGTGTGCTGTCCAATAGCCTTCATTAATATTGTTTCACACGTTTAAGCTGTGTCTTGGGAACCTTAATTCTTTTCGAGGAGACTTCCCTAATCAGGCTGAGATGTTAAATCTTGTGTGAAGTTCAACTTTCAGTTGGTGGCAGAGCAGAGCTGCTTTTAATTAAAACTCCTTATTTCAATGTTTTTGGCATTCTCCCCCCCCCCTGCTTAAATTTCCCCTGCTTTATACTAGTCTCTAAAGGGCAGTGCTGCAGTAAGGTAGTGTCTGAATATCATGCTGAGCCAAGAGTTTTTTGTAGTCTAGTGACTTAATATCCTTTCTTAAAGAGGTTGGCCTGGACCTAGACAAAGTGAAAGTGGATGGGGAGGCAAGGTAGAAACACGTCTGCTTTTTCTAGTGTTGCTAAAGATGTTTAGGAAAATATGTAAGGGGTTGTCATGGATCTACAGGGGTGTGCTTTGCCTCTAACTTTTAGACAGCCTTTCTAGGAGGGTGCCCCTTTTAGTGCTAGGCCCTGTGCCTCCAATAGCCCAAGATTAGGACACTGTTTTCAGTACTCCTCTTTCTTGCCATGGCTGTTCTAGTGAGTTCAGAAGAGCTCCAGCTCTTGTTAGAGACTTCACCTTTCTGGGAATCAACCCAACAGCTATTGTTTTGTAGCAAAACAGGACAGCCTTTTCAAAAACAAGTCAGCACTTATTAGTTATCTGGAATATAGTGTTTAAGGATGCTTGGGTTAGAATGGAAAAGCAAAGCTTATATGAGTCTGTGTTGGCAGTATTATCTGCCCCCCTGGTCCAGATCCTCCAAGATTTCTTCCATCTTTCTCTCTCTCTCTCTCCTTTGCTTAGTCAGCAGCGTTCTTATGTTCATGTGTTCACACTTCAGTCCTTTGTTTCCAGTTGCAGTCAGACTACTTCTGCATGTTCTCCTTCCCTTGGCTTTTCCCATTTGTACGTTGACAGTTCTTGATAAATTGTTCATTCCAGCCCAGACTTGCCTACTGGACTCTTACCCAGTTCCCTGTCCCAAGAAAGAAATTAACCCCTTTATACCCAATAGGCAACAGTAAAATGTGAGTGGGAAAAATGAATCAGATTTTTTTCATAAAAATGTTACAGAAATTTTCAAACATTCTTCACAAAACTGATAATGTTGGACTTCTCATTATTAAGGCTTTACTCCTCTGTCATGCTCTCCCCCATTGGAAGCCTCTATTTTATTATGAGTTGATTTTTATATGCCAGACTGTGCTGTATATATGAAATGTTTGGCATTTATGAAAGCTGTAGTCCATCAAGAGATCTGTACGGTGGACAAACAGATAGTGTTAAGAAATAGGAAATGATGAAGGGAAGTATGACTAAATTGAAAAAAGCTGGTGGCTTATGCATATGTGATGGGAAACAGGTTCCTAATGGAAGGATCTCTTGAACATACAGACCAGCTTTTGTTTGATCAAGATACATGGAAAGATAAAGTAACTCTAGATACAGCCGTTTGAGAAGAGTTTCCCAAATGATAGGGAACCTGAGAGCTGGAAAAATGACTACAGTCCTAGGAAAAAATCTTAATAAATAAGGTACATGGGTGTCTAGGGTCCCTGGGAAAGGGAGAGACCCCTCTGCTTCCTAAGATAGTGCACTTGTACAGACTTTGCCATGGTGGGAATATGAAGGCTGCTTTCCTGACTAGTATAGTGCTGAGCAAGCTGACACCTGTCTGTCACAACAGTAGTTGGGCATATAACAGAGAGTCTCCAGAGCAATTTGACCTCAGAGATGCAGCATGCTAGGAAGAGAGACAAAACTTGAACAGCCTGGAAAAAGTTAGAAACATTATCATTTTATTTCCTGATTTCAAATATTTGGGCCCACTGAGGCTGGAGGGCATGTGTCCATGTTTGGAAGGGTATTTTGTTTTTTTTTAAGGCTCTGTTAGGCTCTTGGATGGTTTCTGGGACAATTCACTGCAGTTCGTCCCAAGCAGAAACAAGTGCTTGATTGACATCCAGGGAGTAGTAACAAAGGTGGTTCTGCAGTTAAGCCAGGCTTGGGCTGTGTGTCCAAGGTTCTAGACTGAAATGTGCGTTTCACGGCAGTGCAATCATCCTGAAGTCTGCAGGTGACAGACTAGTCTTCAACTTCAAATACTATTACAAAATGGTCATGCTTTCTGTATGTCACTGTAGCAATATAAGCTCAGGGCTAGTGGGGCTCAAGTCAGCTGATCTGTTAGTGAACTTTGCACTTGGGTGTCTAAATTGTATTTTCAATCTACGTTAAGACTTTTGTAAACTATGCTTGAAACTTGGGCTCTGGCATCAACACTGCAGTGTGGAGACCTAAGTCAAAGTAAACATATAGAATCATAGAATATCAGGGTTGGAAAGGACCTCAGGAGGTCATCCAGTCCAACCCCCTGCTCAAAGCAGGACCAATCCCCAACTAAATCATCCCAGGCAGGGCTTCATCAAGCCTGACCTCCCAGAGTCTCTAAGTTTCCTCTGCCAAAATGTGGCTCCTCTAACCTTAGGACTGTGATGCACTGCGGGGAAAACTTTATTGTCCTCTCTCCATGTTACAGGAAGTTTGAAGCAGCTTGCTTTGCAAAAGGTTTGGTCTGTTTGCTCTCCACTGCGAACCCAGGAGGCTGTCTAATAATGTGCTTGGAGATCGGTGATCAGAAGAGAATGGATTAAAGCTGACCTGAGCTGCTGCCGTTCACAGAGGGGAGTGACTTCCATTTTCAATAGAGTGGATTATAGATTGTTGTGATAAAAGAGGCCTAAAGAAGTTGTCCCATGGAATTGTGGGATCCTTCCAGCTCACTCCCGGGACCCAAGTCAAGCGGGACTGCATCTACATTGCAAAGCAATAGGGCTCGGACCCTGGGTCCCAGTTTAACTCGAGCTCAGATCCTTTAGCCCTACAAGTCTGGGGCCCTGGGTCTGAGCTCTAGTGGCACAATTGCAGTGTAAATGCAAAGGGGGTTGGCTTGAGCTGGGATCAAGCACAGGCTTATGTTGCAGCGTACACCTACTCTTAGAGCCCTTTCCATCTGCCTCCCTAAATTTAAGGTGGTGCTGTAGAAAGTGACTTTTTTTGGTACAAAATCCATTTTTGTTAATTGGCTACCCTTTCTTTTGACATGACTCTTCAGTTTGTTGAAGACCATCCTCCATCAGTGGCTCTCATTTACTGAGCCTTCAACAAAAGTGAGAGTGAATTTCTTTCCTACTGTTTGGGGTCTAACATTTCTGTAGTAATGGTGTGTCATTCCCCACCTCTCAGTAAAGAATGACATGTCACCTAATGCCATATTGCAGAAGGTGTGGTGCTTTTCTGAGCTCTGATCTTGCTCAAACATCTTATCTCTATCTAGACCTGTAAACTGCTCTGAATAAAATTGACAACTGTCCATCTCAGAATAGCAGTATGTACTGTTTTGATCGGTTCGAGCATTTTTGTATAAGAATATTTCTCTGTTTACACCATGTCTGAAGGATGTCTTAAAATACCATCTTCCCTTTTGGGATTTTTTATTTTATTTTTATTTTTTTGTCAGGGGAGTTAAGGGTAAGGCTTGTAATTATTATTTGCTTGTTATAGAAAGGAATGTTTAAAAATAAAGGGAGGTTTTTCCATTTGAAAAGGTGACTAGGTTAGGATCTGTTTTCTTAAAGTATTTGCCTGCAGTAATTTTGTAGCTGTCGTGGTTTATATTTCTTTGGGTTTTTTAAAAAAGATTATTTGGCCTGTAAATTTACCTTCATTGAGTAAACTGTATCTTTGTTTTATTTTTGTTGTTTTCTGGGTTTTTAAATGCCCAGGTTTTAAAAATAAATTAAGAAATTCCTCTTTGTTACCTACTTCCCATGTAGAATTGTAGCCCCTCAGCAGTATTTACAGTAACTGGAACTGTTCAGCGAGTGGTGCTCTCCTTTTCTGCATCTCCAGAGCACAGAGATAAACAAGTTTATACTTGAATGTGACGACACCATGGAAAAGAATTGTCTATTTGATCATCTCAACTGAGATGGAGTTTGACTTCCGTGCTTTATGGGTGATCATCTGCCCTGGGCTGCTAGGACTTTGGTGAAAGACATAGCCCTCGTCCAGACTAACCCGCGGCATCGGCGGGTTAAAATCGATTGCTCGGGGATCGATATATCGCGTCTAGTCTGGACGCGGTGTATCGATCCCCGAGCGCACTTACATCGATTCCGGAACTCCATCAATCCGAACGGAGTTCCGGAATCGACGCGGAGAGCCGCGGACATCGATGCCGCGCCGTCCAGACTGGTGAGTACCTCGATTTTAGAAATTCGACTTCAGCTACGTTATTCTCGTAGCTGAAGTTGCGTATCTAAAATCGATTTTAATTCCTAGTCTGGACGTGGCCTGAGTTCTTTGCAAAAAGTTTGCCTTCTGCAGCCAGTCAGAGGATTAAAACAAGCCTGGACAGCAGACAAAAGGGCACATACCATTTTACATGTCAGACTTTTGGCATGGGCGGACTTCCAAATAATTCTAAGATTACCTGTTTTCTGTCTCTAGATGTTGTTTGGGGTTTTTTTGTTTGCTTGTTTAAACAGTGGTAGCTTGAGAAGTGCTTTTTTTCCCATGCAAAAGTGGGCTTTTATCCTGAGAATTGGTAGTATTGAATACTTTCTGAATTTTAAAAACCTGGAAGGGAAATTGGCTTTTACTAATGACTAGTTAGAACTGTGCTGTGGACAACTGGTTTTTCCCCTCTTAAAAAGCAAGCATTCAGTCAAATCAGTAAATTCTGATATGAAAGGTTAGGAAGAAATTGAAGTATGAGATATCATGCTATGAAACAAATGTCAATAGCATTACAGAGCACTTCATAAGACCTAGTGTAATTGTTCACAATGAAGATGTGCTAACATGCTGCTCATTCTGTAAATATTTCTTGTTCAGGAAAATGCATTATTTACATCTATGGACGTAAGTGGTAGGGTTACTAAAGTTGGATGGGTATTTAACCTGTTGTGTACAAAATAATTTGAGGAGAAGGTGCAACTTTGGAATGTGGTGTTTTTCTGTTCCTGGAGATGATGCCCCGGTACTGACAGTGAATGGAAATAGTCCCACATAACCAGTGCAGAAACATTTTATTCCAACACTTCATCTCAAAACTCTGATAGTTGCTAAGTAGGTATCAAGCTTAGTTGCTGCAAAAAAGCAAAGGGAAAACTTAAAATGGACTAAGTGCAAGGTGAGGACAGTGGGAGTTACTACACTACACTAGTTTTATATAGTAAAATCAGTAGTATGGTTTTGAGTGTATCCTTTCCTCCAACCCACTCTTGGGACCTGATCCTACAAACACTTGTTCATATGAGTAGTTCCATCAGAGTCAATGGGGCTGCATATGTGTGTGAGTTTTTGCAGGGTTGGACATTGATGTGACATCTAACCCCCATTTTAAGCCCGGACTGTTCAAAGAAAACTGAATTTGTCTACACTGCAGTTAAAAACCCAGGGCTAACCCGTGCCAGCTGACTCAGGCTCATGGGGCTTGGCCTTCGGGTTTGTGTCACTGCAATGTAGACTTTTGAGCTTGGGCTGCAGTCTGGGCTTTTGGACACTCCCACTTCACAGGATCCGAGATCCTGGGTCCAGCTTGAACCTGGAAATCTACACTGCATTGAAACAGCCCGGCAACCTGGGCCCCGCGAGCCCAGATCAACTGGCATGGGCAGCCATGGGTATCTAATTACAGTGTAGATGTACCCTGTGTGGTCAGCCCCTGCATCCACCTGTTCTACTTGCTGGATTGGGGTTTGAGATGGTAGACTTATAGACTTTAGGGTCAGAAGGGACCAATATGATCATCTAGTCTGACCTTCTGCACAAAGCAGGCCACAGAACCCTACCCATCCACTTCTATAACAAACCCCTAACCTATGTCTGAGTTATTGAAGTCTTCAAATTGTGGTTTGAAGACCTCAGCCTGCAGAGAATCCACCAGCAAGTGACCCATGCCCCACGCTGCAGAGGAAGGCGAAAAACCTGCAGGGCTTCTGCCAATCTGCCCTGGAGGAAAATTCCCTCCTGATCCCAAATATGGCGATCAGCTAAACCCTGAGCATGTGGGCAAGACTCACCAGCCAGCACTTTTGGGGGCAGGGACTGTGTCTTTGTGTGGGTTTCTGTGCACACTAACGTGCTTTATCAGGTATATACTTCACCTATTCTTTTCCCTATAATACAGGGATTTTGGAAGCAGAGTAAATAAACATTGCCTTTAACTTCAGATTCTTCAGCAAATTTGCTGACTAGGTGCTGAATATAACTCGCGTTGATATACCTGACAAGATGTGAAGCTCTCACAGCTGTTGGGTTAGCTTACCTGCCGTATATAAACCTTTTAATTACACAGTTGGCTAAGAAGCCCCGATAATGAAATATCTTCTGGCAACTTCTGTTTTCCTTCTTTCTGATTCTAGAAGCGTAATCTTTGGTCCTATCTATGCTAGAATAACTGGCAGTTTTTGACAGCTCACCACATGCACCCCTTGCTTCACAAGTGGCATTGGAAATTGTACTCTTACGTGGGCAGGACATGCTTGTTACAATGGGTGTTGAACTCTGGCTAACCCTGTTTACATTAGCTGGACAACAGGTTCGAGTCCTGCTTTGGATGCAGAGGAGAGCAGTTTATTTGACACCTGTCAAAATGACTGTGTGGTTTTGTAGACTGTTCATTATACCTGGTGGTAACAGCTGTCACAAATTGTAACGAAGGCCGTGTCTACACGAGAGACCTTACAGCGGCACTGCTGTACCAATGCAAGTGCACTGCTGTAAGATCGCCTGTGTAGCCGCTCTATGCCAATGAGAGAGAGCTCTCCTGTCAACATAACTGAACCATCCCCAGTGAGAGGCAGTTGCGATGTCCACGGGAATGCATCTCCCACCAACATAGCGCTGTCCACGCAGGCGCTCTGTTGGTGTAAATTATGTCACTCAATGGGGTGGTTTTTTCACACCCATAAGCAACATAAGTTTTAATGACAAAAGTGCTATTGTAGACATACTTCAGGAAATAACCTAAAAGGTATCTTTCTGGCTACCTGAAATATTTGTAAGTGTATGATGTCTGTGTACCTTTTGTGTAGGTACAACTAAATTGGGGCAAAGCCTGTTTTTAAAGGAGCTGGTGTTACCTTGACATAGGGCTTCACACACAACCTCGACTTGCAGAGTGCGCCTCCATAAAGTTCGTGTTTATGTAATTCTCCACTGGTGTTGCTGTAGGGGCTGTAGTGAAGTGAGATTACAGATGCTCTTAACACAGGGGTTCTCAAACTGGGAGTTGGGACCCCTCAGGAGATGGCAAAGTTATTACATGGGGGATTGCGAGCTGTCAGCTTCCACCCCAAACCCCGCTTTGCATCCAGCATTATTAATGGTGTTAAATATATTTTAAAAGGTGTTTTTAATTTATAAGGGGAGTCACACTCAGAGGCTTGCTATGTGAAAGGGGTCACCAGTGCAAAAATTTGAGAACCACTGTCTTAACACCATGATCTCTAACTGTAGTTAAACAACATGGTGGTTATAGCTTAAAAAAAAGCCAAAGTTTGTTCTGCACTAAAGCTTCCCTCTGTGGAACTTTGCTTTTGGTGAATTACAAACCTTTAATTTTTATAGTATAGGCATGTCAGAAAGTGTCTGGGATTCAGTAGGAAAGAGGTAGCTTGTTCTTGAAACCTCAGTAGTTAGGATTGTAGGAGCGTGTCATTATTCACGCTGACTAGTGTTTCCATCTAATGCCACAGTCTGGGAAACCTGTGCATGCATTTCTCATGGCTTTCATCCAAAGAACTCCAAGCTCTTTACAAACCTCAGTGAACTGTGCCTTTCTTTCTCTCCATGCAGTAGTGTAGTGTTCTATTATCCTCATTTTAAGGGGTAGACTTAGGCACAGGGGTTAGGGAGTCATGACTCTGGCAGAGTCTGAACTAAAACTTGAATTGGCTTTCCAACCTTGTGTTTTAACTCTCCTCTCCATGTACCACTGCTAGCAAATATGCTATAGATACTAACTTAAATTCACACTTGGGATTATTTTTAGTATAAATTCTTTTTGGAAAAAATTATTCAGTTCACTTAGAAGGCACATGACTGGGTGGTAGAACAGACTTCTCTTCAGGGGTGTGTTCCTAAGTTACCACCCAAAGGTAGCTGCGACATCTGTTTTAAACACATTTGAGTTAACCACTTATTATGGAGCATAGGTTAAGATTTCTAAACCCCGGAGTCCTTTTCAGTATTCTCCTAACAAATTCAAGGCTCCAGGTCAAATAATAACAAATTCTCGTTTCCCGGACTTTGGATTCATGTATTTCTTTAAAAAATGACGTTTAAAAATAGTTCAGTTTTCAGTTTTGGGGAGTTTTCTCTCAGGATTATGTCACTTTTCTGGGGCTCTCTAAGTGCCTGACCGTGAGTCCCAGTAAAGATTGTCTTTGGTATCCATTTTCAGCATCCTTAGCTGTAATGTGAATGATATTGCACCTTTCAGAGGGGTATGAATGGCATCAATGTACAACATGCCACCAGGAGCCGGCAGGATTCCAGTGAGGTCAAAACTATCCAAATTGTGTTTACTTTTGGTCAGATAGCATTCACCTTCAGTGATGTTAATGTTGGTTATTAGACTTGCTTTATGGACGGAATAATAGTCTCATAAGACACCTCACCTGTGATGGGGCACACAACAAGCAGCACTACGTAATCAATATCTTTTTTTTAATGCATAAGGGGGATGGATGTATGTTGTCAAACAAGTCTTTAGATAACTCCAACTTCAGCATGAAGGAGTGAATTTTCTTGGTTGTATGGTTGGACGGTGATATAGCTGCCTGACAAGATCAATCGCTCTTCTGGAAACTGTATGGGAGTGGGGCCAGAAGGATGGGTGGAAGCTTGTGGTGTTTTCCATAACATTGGGCTCTGGTTTGTAACAGGTGTTTCTCTGTCAGCTGGTAAGCAGAAGACCTAATCACTAGTCACAGTTGATGTCCTTTCCCATTATTATGTTGGTTGATCTACCCATCCCCAGTCTCTCCTCTGAGACAGGTCCCAGTAGAGCAGCACCTCTACAAGGAAAGCCTCTAATGCAAGGAGGTCCTGTGATGTTTAGCCTATAAAGGGATTCGGTCCAGGCTCTTATGGGCCCCAGCATCTCATCTGTCAAATGTGCCCAAAGGATGGGAAGGAATGCGTGTAGTCTTCCAGAGCTACCCCACCAACACACAACAGAAGAGAGGCCCTCAGACAGGGCCTGTGCAAGAAGAGCTTCCTAAGCTGCTCTCTTTCCTCTGACCCCCACAACTGCTTTTCCTGGCCCAAACTTGGGAGGAGAGAACGGATGCATGGGAAGGCCGGCTGGTGGTGATAAGGAAAGGTTGTAACTGCCCTCACTGAGTGGCAGCATTATGAGATTCTTTGTGCAGTTTCTGCAGTAGACCTGGGCTTAATGGCTATTTTATATCTGGCCCATTGAGACCAGGCTGCCCTGAAAATCCTCTCCTTGTACCCTGCCAAATGGAATGTCAGGAAAAGATGATCACAGCTATGTAAACACGGTTGAGAATCTTTTCATGGGTTGACTGTGTATTGTCATTTGTTAGGATTGCCTCACCAGTCTTATGCAGTTACATGTATGGCATAAGTGTATGCTTGCTGGCTCTGATCACGAGCCGTTCTGCTAGTGGTTGGTGAAATATCTGTGCCTGGTAATATGCTTGCCGCAACACAGTGGCAACTGGCTGTTCTTGGTAGTGCATGGATCACAATAGCGCATACGCTTCCATGATCTTTCATTCCTGTCCTTTTAAAGTACAGTAAATGTACCCAAAATGGCTTATTCAGACAAAATCAATAAAAAGCCAGCTGAGGCTTCCACGTTGCCTTGAACACACCCTGTGGTTCTAAGGTATTTCATTACATGCAGTCAGTCTATGCAACGTAGCAAACTGATCTCATACCCTGCAATCCCTAGATGCAGAACGGAAGGGAAGCACAGAAGCAAGGAAATTCCAAGTTGAAACATACACTGTATTGAAGTCAGATGCTTAATATTTAATTTCAAAGTAACTTTTTGTGCATTCATTCTTCCATTTTTTTTTTAATATATTGGCATGCTACTACATGTCACGTATAGCTTGGCAAGCTTCCAGTCTCTCTCATTTTCCCTCTAAAATAACTACAAGTAAGAGAAGTGAAGTTTTCTCTTTTTGAAGGCTTCAAAGAATAAAACTGAAGCAGTCTGCATTTATTCTTACACTTCCGTCCTTGGCATGAATGCTGTCTCATTGAGTGGTGGATGGCGTTCCAACACATTAGTAACCTCAGACTTGGGCACACATGAGTTCAAACACATGCTTAATAATGACTGGAATTACACAATTTTGGGGAGGGAGATTTGATGAAGGAGGTGATATTGCATATTTGTTTTATATCTGCCTTTGTCTTATGTGGGTATTTTATGTGGGTTTGTATTTACTCATGTATATTAAAATGACTGACTTGCAGAGCTTTTCACTGCACTTGTGTGTAAGTGTTCAAAGCTATATTAACATTTTTTCAGAGCCATCTAGAAGACTTAAAAATCTTCAGTTAACAGAAAATCTTCGGAGAGGTCTCAGTTGTCCGTGTAACTAAGAAAATCTCGTCCACCAACATTTAAAAACGGGGATACCGTAATACAGAGCATTGCATCAATCTTTTAATGTTTGGGTTATAGAAAACATATATTTCATTCTGAAGCACAGGTATAACTGTTCTGCTTAAACTGACTTAATCCAGATGTTTGCTTTGCCCTTCTCCTTTTGAACAGAACTGTTTCAGTTGATTATGATGAAGCATAAGTAATAACCCCAGCTCTTATTCATGCAAAACCTTTTTGAAGAAACCTTTTCACTCTATATACAGCTAGCCATTGAAGACACCAAGTAGTTTTACTGTTAGAAACACGGTCCTGTTTTTGGAAACTGTGAACTGTGGGCTTTGCTAGCAACTCCTTATGTAATGCTACCGTAGTTTAACTTTCATACTTCATAAAGCATCCTGCTCTAATAAATATCTGCTGCCAACAGACCTAATAATCCATCTAGAGCAGATATTTTAATAAAACCTCTTCCTGAATACTGGGGATGGGGGGAAAAGAGATGGCCCTTGCAGCATGTCTAAAGGCTAATAGATTAGGGCTATAGTAGAACTCTAAAGCTGAGAGAGTTTTCTCAGAGAACTCCTTGCTGGCAACCTCCTTCTCTTCTCCAGCTTCAGTGCCTGTGCTGATCCCATGTGTAGCCTAGAAGCCTGTGATCAGTAGAGTTCTAATAGACTCTGCTCAGAACTGGACTAATAAGGTTCTTTCTGCTGTTCCTAATGGTGGTGCATTTGTGGCTTCATGAACAGCCGT
Source organism: Gopherus flavomarginatus (assembly GCF_025201925.1). Taxonomy (NCBI): domain Eukaryota; kingdom Metazoa; phylum Chordata; order Testudines; family Testudinidae; genus Gopherus; species Gopherus flavomarginatus. Next base: position 85,172,874 of record NC_066625.1, on the reverse strand, counting down.
GGCCAGTATTACATTGTGTCTTGGCCTGTCGGCCATAAGAAATGCTGTGTTGATGTGTCACTGTGTATGTGGCTTCCCCTTCTCCTCTGTACCCCCAAACAAATAGATAAAGTGAAACCTCTACACTCCTACTCACTGGCTTTTTACTATTACCTGACAAATCCCATTCTTAATCACAACTTCTGGGAGAAAAAAAAAACTGTACAGGATGAACCAAGCCTCTACTTTTTGGGTTGTGAGGCCATTAGTATTTTGTCAAATTATGCTTTTTAGAACTAAATTTTGTCCGTCATGGTTACAAAACACTGCCATAACATAACTCTTCCAACACTGCTTTTCATTTGTTCCCTTCCATAAGCCAACTGCTCTGCAACCAGAATGAGCAAGTGATAACCCAAGGAGACTTATTTCTTGCTATTGCATGTTGTGCCTCTTAATGGTTTTCTGTTTGTGGCCATGCTGTATGAATAACCAATCTTTGCCAAATTGACAACCCTTCTGAATCTGTGTAGCCTATTAAAGCAGTTCACGCAGACTCTTCTAACCTGCTGAGCTGGAATGCAAATAGAGACATCAAATTTTCAGAAGTGCTTTAGGCTTCTATGTCCCATAGAGAGTCCATGAGACTGAGACTCGAAAGTCACTCTTGAAAACTTTATCCAAGATCTTCAAAAGTGCATCCCTGAAGTTAGGTGACCAAGTATAGAGATGCTGAGCACCTAGCAGATTTCATGGAGTAGCTTCCATGTAGGTGACCAGATTCAAGGCAGATGTGAAACGTGTTTATGGCTCTGCTGTAAGCATGTGCATTTTTTAAAGTTTTTCTTGTCTTTTGTGGGAACTATGTGTAATCTAGTAATTCTGAGCTTAAAAATGGTCTCTTTTTTTTTTTCTTTTTTCCTGACTGCAGTGGCATGGGGAACCCCTCCAGATACCTTGAACCCAGTAGAGGCACTGGGCCTCTGTGCCAGCTGTGTGTTAAACGTAAAGAGCCAGGTTTTCAGAAACGCTCAACCACTCCTGTTTTGGAGCTAGAGTTTTCGAAGGAATTCCACTCCCACTTAGGCAGCTAAGCAAAGTAGATTTTTCAAGCAGTCTCCTAAAGCTGTTGAGTGCTGAACTCATTTCCAACACTGTTCTGGATATTTTTGTAGCATAAACAGGATCGATACTAATATGGTTCAGATGCTGTAGACTGGCCCTGAGAGCCTTGGCCTCACCCACTGGTTGTTGTCCTCAGCCTCGCTGATGTCAGCGACTTTCAGAGCTCACTAATAATCTGATGCTGCTGTCATGTGAATGCAGTGTTTATAATGTTTGGAAATAATGCACTAGACGAAGATACTTTTTAAATGCAGAGTGGCCCCTAGAACAAGGGTTGAAGCTATTGGGTTCTTGTACAGTGTTGTTGAAAGCTTAAAACTCTTTTTGGAGAACAGATTTTGGAGGGAGCTATAATCTTGCAAAAAAAACCAAACCCAACAAAAAAACCACCATTAACTCTGATGCCAGTATATTTTGTATGAGTTTTTTAAAATAATTTGGTAGATTACCACTGCCCATTTTTAGGAATTTCATATAGCAGGAAAATAGTTCAGGTTAACCTAGAAATGGTCTGAGCAAAATCACTTGCATATTGGTTTAAAAATGGGAATAACATAATGGAATAACTAATTTACTAAATACATAGGCTCAGATGTGAGTCACCTCAAAGTAGTCATATAGATCTCATTCTACACGAACGTTCAGCTATGTTTCATCATCCTTGCTACAGAAAGAACAGTCTCTCTTCAAACTTCAGCTTCTGTGGTTGTTTGAGGTTTAACCAACTTCTGTTTAGAAGATGGCATTTAGACTCACCATGAAGCAATGGCTCCTGAGGATTGTTACCAGATTTGCCCGTTACTTTTGGAGTATGCTCATTTATTTGGGTTACTCTTCTGGGGAGGGGATTCTGTAATTCTATCAATGTCCTGCTTGTGTCACTTGTGTTTTCATATGGCGCTCTACTTCTCCCTTCTGCAAGTCCCCTCCCAATGGAGCTATCCTGCAGGACCTTGGTTCCCTAGGACTGGCCTTCTCCAGCCTCAAAACCGGATGAGCACACACCCATCCACACGTACATTAACAGAGCAAGTGTGAGCAGACCGGGTCAATCAGCACTGTCAAGCTGACCCCTTATATGTCTCTGAACTCACTGGGCTGGATGAAGCAGCACTTTCAAGCTGCCTTTCCTTATATGCCCCTGGGCTCCATGGACTGGGTCAAGCAGCATTTTCAAGCTGTTACCCTTGTGTTTCCCAGATTCAGCATGTCCCTATCCCCACTGTCACATCGTAATTGTACTGGCAGTTACCTACTTGATGAGCAAACCCCACAGTATTTTGGGCGCTACAGGGATCTTTAGCTTAGGTAAAAGAAGCGTTGCTGTAGAGTGACTAGGGGAAGCTAAAAAAAACAAGAGTAAAGCTCAGCAAGAGAGAGAGAGACGCAGCCAACTTAACCATAAAAGTTATTTATTGAATAATAGTGATAACTATACAAGAAGGGCTAAACCAACATAACATACATTATTAAAGGTTAATACCTAAGGTAGAAAGGAAAACAGAGAGAGAAGGGGGAGGATCTCACCCACTCCATAGGCTTGAACTGGTCGGAGTTCCCAAGTGATGGTGGTAGTTCAGGGTCCTGAGTGCTGGAGACCGGCAGAGCCCCTAGCACGATCAGTCAGGAAAAGATGGTGTCTCAGTGGAACTGATGCATAGTTTGGATCTAAGCATCAGAACCCTGACTGAAGGGTGAGTAGGGATTTTTGTAGAGAAAATACAATGGTTTAAGGGAGAACACTAGATTTGTTTATAGGTAAGCCGATGACTCAAGGATTTTCTTTAGGCTAGACAATAGGAGCTGATCATTCTTGGCTATTGGTGGTGTTTTCTTCCAGGGAGATCACAGTGCAACTAGGCTGCTTCAGTATTTTGGATATCAGTCAAGGATTCATTACTATAATTGGTCTGATAATTGCTGAGCTGGGTGTGTGCAGGCATAGGTTCATTAGCATCTGGAGCAGAGATTCCCATGATGCAGTGCTTCCCTGCTTTTTCTGGTCCCAGAGTTCAGTGCGGTTCTCTGTTCTCTATTCTGTATGCAAATTGAGATGTTTCCCTCCCATCTTTCATGCAGATGAGGCTAGGGGAGTTGTCTCTGCTCTCCATTCTGTATGCTAATGGAGATGTCTTTGTCTTGTCACCCTTGTCAGGAGGCGTCTAGGTGTGTCCCCCAATGCCCTTCACTGCTCTCTGCAAGTTTTTTTCCCCTCTGATGAGTTTTGGTTTAAGCAGAGGCTGGGGGTGGGGCTGTGTCTTTTATGAGTCAGGCTGGATACTGCACCCTGGTTCCCCAAGAACACAGAGCTGACTGGTATCAGGATGTCTGATATTTCTAATCCTTTTTTTAAAAAAAGCACCATTTTAAATTACGGCTTAATGCTTTCCCAGTTTAGGAATGCAAAGTCAATGTGAAATTTCTCATTCAGAAGAACCCTTTAGAATCTGGAAACAAGCTGTCTTTCGTTACCATCTCCTGATCCCCTGGTCACTTGTGTGGATTACTTTGGGGTGCTCTGTTGTTACATGTTAATGCATTCTACACTTCGCTTTGCAAAGACACAAGCAGGGCCTAACAATCAAATAGACTTTTCCCAGACACTTTCTTTGCAACCCATTTAAAAAAAAAAAGTGAGTCAAATTTTGGACCCAGTGTACCAGCCTGACAAGATCTCTTCAACGGGGCTCACAAATGATACCTTGGGAAATGAGTATTGAGTGGAATTGGGGTTCTCAGTCCTTTACACTGTTCATCTTAATTATAAACCGCTCTTGACTAGTCACAGTGGCAAAGTTGTTTTTCAGAATTCTCTCCAAGCTTGCTTTTAAATATTAATATAAGGATTAATTCCTATGGAAACAGCATGAAGGTCTTTCTTGGTAGTTATTAAACTTAACACCTTGGTTTTTTTTCTCCTTATGACCTTTGAACCTCTCTCTAATCTGTTTGGCTAAAGCTGAAGGCTCAGTGCAGCCTGCGAGGCCCCTCTAAAACCAGTGCTTGCCAGTGTTGCAGTAGGGATTTGAGCTGAAGACAAAAGAAGAATGATCTCTTGTGCTGTGCGGCTGTAGCAGAATAAAATTCTATGGTTGAGTGGCTACGCGGAGTTGCTGGTATAAGTTTACAAAATGCTGCAAAAGAGATGTTTAGGATTTGACAGAGGGAGCTTTTATTGGAAGGGGAGTGAGGATTGTGGTCATTTGGGTTTCCCTTTCCTGTTATATTTCTGGTACAAGTTGCCTGATTTTTGTTTTTCTAATTTTGGTAAATTTAGAGCTATAAATTAAATAAATGCAAATTCAAATTTTCTGAACATTCTGGAACAGACATCTCTTAACATCCTGTACTATTAATCTTGATGTTGCACACTCTTTTTAAAAGTTTGCATTAGTCCCAGCAGCTAATGGCTTTAACCCCTTCGTGACCAGGAGCTGGGGTCTCCTGACACAAAGCACTAATCTAAAATGGTTTAGAACTCTGGAATGCTAGTACTCCAGGGAGCTGCATGGAGTGATGCATGGCTGGTATCCAACAGAGTTATGGAGTACAGTCTTAAGTTTTTCATTCAGTATATTTTATTGTGCTAGTTTTGAAGAGGTTTGCTGATATGAAAAGGGTGTATTAACTCTCAGTGAAAGAGAACAATGTTTTCGAAGTATATAAACACCCCTTAAATGTCCTTATTTACTGCTGTCTTTAAGTATTGATTTGAGAAAATCAAAATTGGAGGATACCTTGTCCGTTGCCTACCTCTGTCCCTTAGTCTGAAAACTACAATTGTTGCAGTGGCATTTATTATTATTATGGATTGCCTTCATGCTGCTATCTTGTACATTCTTTGTTGAAAGTATATTTAATTACAGTTGCTAGTCTATCATGCCTGTCTTCTGATCTGCATTTGAACTTCAGACTTGTACTTTAGTTACTAGCTATGAGACCAGACCTCCAAAGTCATGTATGCAGGTGGTTCATATGCCCATGTACAGCCCCAGTGAAATCAGTGGGATTTATATGCAAAGATTAGGTCATGAATTCCTTAGTGGGACTGTCACTAAAATTTTGATTTACTACCTCCATTTATATAAATAAGAGCAGCTTTTACACAGGGAACAGTTAGTGAGGCTTACTTTAAACTGTGGCCTATGTTCATGTGAATATGCTAAACGTTTTAAAATAGTTATTCCAAAAGTAAGTAAATATAGTGCTTTTATGAAATTAGAGTTCAGTGTTACCTATAGCTTATGCATAGGCACATGCATTTTCTGTTGACCGAAAAGAAAACTGCACGTGTCCAAGGGCAGAAATTTGGCTGCTTGTTGAAATATTTGAGACTTAGGGCTCTAGGCTGCAGATTGGACAGCATATTAAAAATTATTGATTATATAAGCTATCCATATGCATTTAAAATTTATCATATTTAGTAAATGGCTTTCAAACTTGGCTCCCTGGTCAGTATTCCTGATACAGCCTACGTTTTCTTTTCTTAACATCACCTCATTACTGAGTTATTTGTGCCAACCAAAATTCCTCTCGTTCTTGGAACTTCTACTCTTTAGTTATATTTGTAGCCTCATGTGCCCACCTCAGTCATCAGACACTTAGCCAAGATATGAGCACTTAAGTCTATTCTCATCAATAGAAAAGTTGTATGCACGTTCTATTAATCACCATCGTGTGATTAAATGTAACTGATTGTCAGGAAGTGGGTATTGTACAGAATAAACTATAAAAAAAAAATCACCTGGTTTAGTTTTTTTTAATTATCTCTATGCTGATAGAGCACTACTCTTGAAGTTTTACTAACACGAAGGCAATATTAAAAGTCTGACATAAATATGATGAATTGCTGGGAACTTCCTTTTCTTGAAAGATAATCAGGATAACAAAACTTTTTTCAAAGTAACTTGAAGGATTAGTTCTGTGACTTCCTTCTTCTTGATCTCACGTCCTGCTTTGAAGGTCTGGGTGGGCATCTTTCTCTTACAGACCTCTTAAACAGCTGTTTCTACAAGAGGCCATAAATTAGTAGAAGGCTTTCAGGCAATGAAAGGAGACATTTCAGCATCTAAATCCTGGTATTGGACATGTGGTATATCTTTTTCAAGTGTTTGCTCATGTCCATTCCATATTAGATGTATGTGCTCACCACATGCACTAGTGCAGAAAGTTTTTCCCTCAGAGATATTGTCATAAACAGATAAGTAAGAGTTAATAGAACAGAAGTGCTCATATCTCTTTGCCGGAAAGGGTTAACAAGATCAGTGAGCCTGGCTGTCACCTGACCAAAGGACCAATCAGAGGACAGGATACTTTCAAATCTTGAGGGAGGGAAGTTTTTGTGTGTGCTGCTAGTGTTTGGTGGTTGTTCACTCTGGGGGCTCAGAGGGACCAGACATGCAACCAGGTTCTCTCCAATCTCTCCGATACAGGCTCTTGTAAGTTCAGACTAGTGAGTACTAGGTAGATAAGGTGAGTTAGGCTTATGTTTGTTTTCTTTATTTGCAAATATGTATTTGGTTGGAACGAGTTCAAATGTGTATTTGGCTGAAAAGATTTTAATTTGTACTTGTATGCTTAGGCTGGGACTGTATTCCCCAGTGTCTATAGCTGAAAAATCCTGTATCTATTCCATTTTTTTAAATTTACAAAGATAATTTTTACTGTTTTTTCTTTCTTTAATTAAAAGCTTTTCTTGTTTAAGAACCTAATCGTTTTTTTATTCTGGTGAGACCCCAGGGGACTAGGTCTGGATTCACCAGGGAATTGGTGGGGAGAAAGGAGGGAAGGGGGGGGAGAGAGGCTAAATTCTCTCTGTGTTAGGATTACTGTCTCAGGGAGAATCTGGGAAGAGAAGAGAGAAGGAGCGGGGAAGGTGAATTTTCCTCTCTGTTTCAGGATTCAAGGAGTTTGAATCACAGTGATCTTCCAGGGTAACCCAGGGAGAGGAAGGGTTTACTTTCCTTGTGTTAAGATCCAGAGGGTCTGGTCTTGGGGGTCCCCAGGCAAGGTTTTGGGGGGACCAGAGTGTACCAGGCACTGGAATTCCTGGCTGGTGGCAGCGCTACGGGTACTAAGCTGGTAATTGAGCTTAGAGGAATTCATGCTGGAACCCCATCTTTTGGACGCTAAGGTTCAGAGTGGGGAGTACCATGACAGATATCCATATGGGACCGGCTCTGGTGCCCCCTAGAGCAGCACACACATGCCATGGTACAAGGGGTGCTGTCGGCTCCCTCCCACCCTCAGTTCCTTCTTGCCACCAGTGACAGTGCTGGAATGTCTGCTGCTTCAGCTAGCATTGCACTTTGTTCAGTGTTCCTTCTGAATGTTTCCTATAAATTCGTTGTAAAATAGTTTAAATTTAATAGTTCCCTTAGTGTTAGTTCTAGTTTAGTCAGTCCTGAATGGGACTCGGCCTAGGGATGGGGCATGCCCTGGTCCCCAGGCATTAAGCCTTGTGATCATTATAAGCGGCCTGTGCCCATCAGTGACCCACATGCTAGTTGTTTGTGGTGTCGAGGCGAAGGACACACAAGTGACAAATGTCTCATCTGTAAATCCTTCAAACCCCAAACTCCATCTCAGGGCGCTCCTGCTGGAGTCGGCAGTGACCCTGCCAACAGTGCAGAGATCCGACTTCGCCCGGAGCACTGCAGCATCAGAGCGGAGTGCCCCACCGGTGCCGTTTTCGAGCCACGACACCCACGCCGTCTTTGAGCCACGGCTTCCATGGCACCGGCTTCGTCTGCACGTCGTCCGTCACGGGTCTCCCTCACCCAGCTCCACAAGATGATGCTAAGGCTCATCAGGAGCTGTTGAAGAGGGTCATCTCCAACCTGGGACTCCAGGCGGAGGAGCTAGAGTAGCCATCGGACTCCTTATTTGACGTCCTCCGCTCCATGTCATCTGCTAGTGTGGCTTTGCCCCTACACGAAGGGGTTTAAAAAATTTAGTAATGCCCTGTGGCAAACCTCCTCCTCCCTGCCCCCCATTTTGAAAAGGGCTGAGCAAATATACTTTGTGTTAGCTAAAGGCCATGAGTATCTTTACACCACCCGGTCCCAAACCCTCTTGTAGTTAAGGCAGTTAATCAAAGGGAGAGGTAGGGGCAGCCTGGGCCCATGCCCAAAAATAAAGACTCTAAGAGACTGGACCTGTTTGGGCAAAAAATTTATTCGTCTTCCAGCCTTCAACTGAGAGTTGCCAGCCACAAAGCCTTCCTAGGCTGCTACAATTACAACATATGGTAGGCCATGGCCAAGTTCGAGGTTTCGCTTCCCGATGGGTCCAGAAAGGAATTAAGGGTGATCCTCGAGGAGGGCACTGCTGCTGCCAGGGCGGCCCTCCAGGCAGCTTCAGTTGTGGCGGACTCCGCAGCTCGCACCCTGGCCTTGGCCATCTCTGTGCAGCGGGCCTCCTGGCTGCTACTCTCTGGCCTGTTGACTGAGGCTCAGCAGTCAGTGCAGGACCTCCCCTTTGATGACCAGGCTGTGTTTGCAGAGCAGACGGACAGCAAGCTGCATGGGCTAAAAGATTCCTGCACTACCCTGTAGGTACCCTCTAGGACTATACATCCCTGGTCCAATCTGTAAGCAGTTTAAACCGCAGTCATCTCAGAGCCAAGGGAGATAACCCCAGCGGGAGCCACCTCACAAGAACAGGGGCTACAAGCGCTGCCCGAGCTACCTGCCTCCATTCAAGCGGGCTCGACCCATTCTAAGCAGGGGAACAAGCAAGCATTTTGAGGTTTTATTCAATACTACAGGTATTTGCAAGACTTGCCTTTATTGGTTAGGTCTGTCAGCCGATTCTGTTATGAAATTAATGGAGGGGCAAAGTTTTTTGGCTTAACTTTCTTAGAGTCATGGCTTTTAAGGTTCATTTTAGAGTTTACGAGCATTGAGAGATGTCTGTCTTGCTTAGTTCTACAGATTGTCCAAAATACTGTAGTTTAGAAATGACCATTGTCCTACTCCCTTATGTCTAAAGGATGGCAGCCAGACTGAAAAAAGCATGCATCATACCACTGACTCACACTGAGGGAAATCCAGGAGCTGTTGGCTGGAACAGCTGCTTGCTTTCCTTTTGAAGGAGACAAGAAGAGGGGGGGAAATGACTAATTTTGAGCAATAATGTGAGATATTTGAAACGCTGCATAGAACTGTTGTCATCGGTTTTTAATCAAACACTTGATTAGCAAATTTAGAATAACAGCACTCAAGAACTTCAGTTATATGAGTCATCCTAATTTTGTAAGGGTTTTCATAACCTATATACAATATACACAATAGAATTTAGCATTGAAATTTCAATATTCTAAAGGGAAGAGGGGAAACTTACTCAATGCTGAATGTCTTTACTCTTTCTTAAAGAAAATCTGTTCTGTTTTTTTAATTGTTCATGATACATTTACATTATTTTCTTCAGACAATGTCTGCCAAAGAGATTGTACAAAATTTATAGAATCCTGTTTCCTTACGGTACAAATTCATTATGCTGGAGATGTTGTCCAGTCTGGAAAGACTAAAATTAGACTTACCAGCCGTGGTTTGGTTTGAGGGTATGCATTTGACAGTAGATACAGGCATGTTGAACTGTCTTTGCTCGCTGCTGGCAAATATCTAAGAAACTGGACTAGTGGGGCAGAGTAGGAGGGATGGCACCCACAGTTTTAAAGTGTGTGTGTGATGTGATATGACCCTAGCATACAGGGCATTGGCAAGGATCACTCCACAGAAGCTGAGGCCCCATGTATATTGCTGTCTTTGTTTTGGGATTGCTTTCTCTTTTCAAGATCAGGAGGCCAGATTTTAAACTCTGGTATACTTGGATGTCTCCTCTCCTGGTTTCTTTAATCAATTTTGATGGCTTTTAAATAGGGATAATGTAATAAAGGTTGGTTGATCAGGTTCATATTTAAAATCCTTCCTCTCCTTTCCCCAGGAAGGTGGGGCATTAAGAACGAAAAAGCAGGTTGCTGAGAGAAGTTCCTTTGCTATAGAGAAATGAGTTGCTGAAGAGGGAAAGCAAATGTTAAATGGGTAATGATCTATCGTCTGTCAGCCTCTGTGCCAGTGTATCAGCACAGTATGGTTATTGTCAAGCTGTCCAGGGTGGCTCATGACCATGAGTGCCAATCTCAGGGTAGACCCTTAAGGAAGAGGGCACAAACCCCAAATTGTTTGTGAGATCTATACTTGGATTCCACCAACCAAGTAGCGGGCGTGAACGCCTCAGACACTACACCAGCCTTAACATGGAGTTACATACAGTCCCCATTGGGTCTATCTTGCCACTTAGGCAAGCTTTCCTTTCTGATAGATGGTCTCACACAAAAATTTGCAACAATATTCAGATTACTTCCAGTCCCAAATGACCAGTCACTTACCGCAGGTCAACTTTACCTTAGATCTCTAACCGAAGAAGATGCTTTTGTACACAATCCTATAATTAGCTACAGATTTATTAACTAAGAAAAATAAATAACAGAGTTATTTACAAGGTTAAGCCGGTAAACATACACACACCAATAAGTTACAGTCTTAGGTTCCAAAAAGTGGTGATAGCAGCTGTATGCAAGCGCTATGTCTTTTAGGCCTTAGCAAACTAAACAGCTTGGAGATCCCTTACTTATGCTTAGAAATACTGCCCTCTCTGAATTCCAAGCAGCATAGTGATACAGTTCCTTCTAGTCAGGCATTTTTATTCCCTTCCACCTGAGTTCAAATTGATGGAACAAGTATTGGCTCTGTCTCCTCTTCATGGGAGTGTGTGGGTGGGAGGCAATCAACAATTTGATGTTTGACCTTTGATGTTTCACAATGACTCATTTGTTTTCATTGGACCTTCTTCTGTGCAGAACCAGCACTTTACACTAAGGCTTGGTCTACACTGGGTGGGGATCGATCTAAGTTATGAAACTTCAGCTATGTGAATAACGTAGCTGAAGTTGATGTACTTAAATCTACTTACCACGGTGTCTTCACCGCGGTGAGTCGACTGCTGCTGCTACCCCATCGACTCTGCCTGCGCCTCTCGCCGAGCTGGAGTACAGGAGTCGATGGGAGAGCACTCGGGGATCGATTTATCGTGTCTAGACTAGATGCGATAAATCGATCCCCAGTGGATCGATCGCTGCCCACCGATCCGGCCAGTAGTGAAGGCATATGAGTTAAACAACTACAGAAGTTTACAGTGCAGATAAATGCTCAACATAACTTTATACCATGGGCTACAGATGTTAAGTGAGGTCAATACATGCAGCATCGTGCAAGTATTTCGTCAAGTCTAAACTCATGCTTATCAATTTAACATCTGTTTTAACAATGCTAAGACACAGGTGAGTCAGGCTGGTTTCCAGCTATGCATTTGTCAGCTTTCAGTGAGACCTAGGGGCCTTGGAAGGAGCTGGCATCTGGTCTTCCAGCATCACAGTAGTATTGGACACTTATAAGAAAAGGTGCAATGTGGACATCTCTCTTTGAATTGGCACAAGTGATCTTGGTACAGCAGGGCCTCCATGCATAGGACTATACTATCACGAGCTAACCTAATCAAATGGGAATTATTAATAGTGAGGCCAGGACCACACTACAAACTTTACATTGGTATAACTACATCTTGCAGGGGTGTGAAAAAACCACACCCCTGAGCAACGTAGTTATACTGACCTACCCCCAAGTGTAGACAGTGCTATATGAACAGGAGGACTTCTCCTGTCGACATAGCTACCATCTCTTGCAGGGGTGGACTAACTGCACTGACGGGAGAAGCTCTCCCATTTGCATGGTAGCCTCTTCACTGAAGTGCTACCGTAGCGCAGCTGCAGCATTTTAAGTGTGGACCTTCCCTCAGCATCACCTTTCTGGATTAGACTCTGTGTGGGCTACAAAGCCCTATTTATAAAGGGTTTTCCCCTCCCCACTACATACTTTGACTGGGAGACCACAGAAATTATGCCCATCGGCATGAGGATGTGCATCGTACTGCGCTTAAAATTATTTCACTCACGTTTTGGGGCACAGTTCAGCCTCTGATCAGTACCTAACTTTGTCATCTGTATCGTAGTTCATTAATACTACTAACTGTCTTCAAGAGACTAAAAAGGAGCATTGTGAACACTGCTGGTAATAAAATCTGTCATTGTTAGTCCATTGCCCACAGTCTTGAGTCATCTAGGCTAGGAGTGTTCTGGTGGTGTGGCATAAACTTGTGCAGTGTAAAATAATCATATGCAAAATTAAATATCCTTCTAGACTGATCTTTAGCCTGAAGCCAGTTAGGTGCAGGATGTCTCAGATGAAACTAGAATAATTTTTTTTCCACTGTCTTCTGAGCACCAGTAAGTCACAACAAGTATTATGTAAATAATAATTCCCATTGCTCACTATCTAAAAGGAGCACGTGGAAGTGCATTGCTGAATACATAACGTAAATTAGTAGACAGCTGAAGTAGGATAGCAGGGAATTTTTGCAGCCTTGATGATATGGAGACTTAGAACAAAACATAAAACCCGAGTGTCAAATTCATTATATGTTTCAGCACATGTTGTAGCTTTTATAGGCTTGTGCTCCAGAAAGTAAAATCCTGGCTTTTTAACAGAGTAAATAAATTTTCCACACCCACTCGCCCCCTCCCCTCGCCCCCCCAAAATCAGGTGAACAGTCTAGACAAAGGTGATGAAAGATTTTCCCTCTTGACAGATACCCAACAAAAGCTAGAAACGGGAATGATTTCAATGGGAGAGGTCAGTATTTTATTTTATTTTTATATTTAGTACTGTAGCTAGTTGGCAACCCATTCAAAGCAGTCAGTCATATTAATTCTTCCTAAGTGAAAGCTTCACATGGGTGTAACTGTTTTTTATTCCATTTATGGATTCTAAAATGTTCATTTTACTCAACTTTTTAACATTTAAATTGAACAATAGTTTTAAAAAAAAAGATACACTCAGTCATTCTGAAAGGGTGGCAAATATTCCTGGGGAGAACTTACACAGTCTCTGTCCCCAGTAAACCAAAGGAGAACCAACTGAGGTGTCCTGCTTCACTCAGTGCTGTCAATGCAATGATCTCATCCTCAGGGCGTCTTCCATATGTAATCACCACCATCTTGCAGATATACCCTACCATTAGTCTTCCCTCCTTTTTACTGTGGTTAAACTGCTTGTAAAGAGGACCTTCCCCCCGCCCCAACCAAAAACACTTTATGAACAGGCCAAGAGGCATTGTCTGGCATTGTTTTTGTTTTAGTTTGGGTTTTTTGGGTGGGGTGTTTCAGAATAGCAAAAAGCCATTATAAACAGATTGTCATGGGGCAAAAGTAGGAAGCCTTTAAGAGAGTTAATGGGTTTGATAGTCTTCCAGGAATTAACGGGATTCCAAGATTCCCACAGTGGAAGAGATTTAAAAAATAAGAATTATTTAGTTTAGGGAGGTGATGAATTATGTATGACCCTGGTAGAAGGATATGAAATGTTTCCTGTTTAGCCTTTCTAATCATACAAGAACAAAGGGACACCTTATGCATTTTAAAAAGGAACAAGTGTGAAACTGCTAAGGGGAAATGCTCTTTTACTCAACATTTATTAACTCTGTGGGCCTTGCTTCTGCAGGATGCTATTGAGCCAAGGTGCTTAATATTAAAAAAGATTAAACATTATGTTAATAAAAACATTGACAGTTACACTCGCTTGGAAAAATGTACCAGGTGTAAGAAATAGGCCAAAACCAAAAGGATTTAAGATGACATTTTCCCCCGTGCATGATACTGCATAATCGTCTTTTATGGGGAGTTTTGCACTTGCATTTGAAGCCTTCGCGCACTGGCCACTGACAGAGACAAGATACAGAATTAGTGATCTGGTACAGTAACTCCTTCCTTCAGTGTCTTTTCACAGAGCTGCTAATCTTCTGGCATACCAAGAGCTATAAAACAAGAGCAGTTCTTTGACGTATGTGAAGGAATATAGAGGAGCACTGGAGATTCCCCAATTACAGGAATCCTCTCTGAGTGAGAGTATGTGTACAGCAAATATGCTTGATCCTGTTGTTTACCTTTTAAATGTTTCAGTTAACTTTTTGCTATCCCTAACCAAAATCTGGCTTTCCATGACCTGCGCCATGTGTACCTTTGAGGGCTAAATGCATGTTTATAGAACATTAGGCACATCTGTTCGCTAACGTGTGTGCTCTTGCTTCACCTAAACAGAGGTAAGCATTTCAGTGACACAGTCCATACCAGGGATCGGCAACCTTTGGCACACGGCTTGCCAGGGTAAGCACCGTGGCAGGCTGGGCTGGTTTGTTTACCTGCCGCATTGGCAGGTTCGGCCAATCACGGCTTCCACTGGCCGCGGTTTGCTGCTCCAGGCCAATGGGAGCTGCAGAAAGCGACGCGGGAGGAGGGATGTGCTGGCCGCCGCTTCCCGCAGCCCCCATAGGCCTGGAGCGGCGAGTGGGAGCTGAGATTGGCTGAACCTGCGGACACGGCAGGTAAACAAACCAGCCCGGCCCACCAGGGTGCTTACCCTGGTGAGCCGCGTGCCAAAGATTGCCAATCCCTGATCCATACAGACTGCACCTGACTATTTTACGTTCAACCTGAGTCTTTCTTACAGCTGTTCCCAAGGTAGGAGAGGCTTTGATTATTCATTTGATTTGTCAGTTAGCATTCTACTGATAACTACTTGTGTCCCTTCAGTCAGTTATGCTCTCGAGACTATTTAGAAAAACAGTGGCATTTTCTTAATATGTTGTACCCGGTGGTGTTCTTCGAGATTTATGAAGCCATAATGCAGTGTCCAAAAAATCTTCCATTTTTAAGTAGTAATGGGCAGACAAGCTCTGTTCAGTTTTGAACGGTATTTTAACTTGTAATTGTGCCTTTCTTTTATGGTCTGACTTCCAGATGCATGACTCCCTTTCAGTTCAATTGCCCAGCATTGACATTATTATTACTAGGGTAGAACCTCAGAGTTACAAACCCCTGGGGAATAGAGGTTATTCCTAACTCTGAAATGTTTGTAACTCTGACCAAAACATTACGGTTGTGCTTTCAAAAGCTTACAGCTGAACATTGATTTAATACAAATTTTGAAACTTTACTATGCAGAAGAAAAATGCTGCTTTTAATCATTTTAATTTACATGAAACAAGCTCAGAAAAGGTTTCCTTACCTTGTCACATCTTTTGTAAACTTTCCCTTTTAATAGTTTTCATTTAACACAATACTGCTCTGTCACTTGGGTATGCAAGCTGTGGTGTTGCAGAATCAGTGAGATATATTAGATGTCAGGCCAAAAAGGGACACAGACCTCCCAGTCCTTTCTCCAAGTGCACAGTCCCATTGGAATCAAGGGGGCAACTCCTAGGAGTTTAGGACTGCTTGCTTAAGTAAGGTTTTGCAGGATGAGTGGGGGAGGAGAAGGAGAAGGCTAATTATTTCAGGTACTCTAGTTGAAATAATAAAATTACCTGCAGATCATTTTTAAAATTCCTTTTTCTCCCTTACCTCTTGGATATCTCTGGGATATGCTGTGTAGTATTTGTGTGGTAGGATCTGTCACGTTGCTTTATAGGTCTTGCTTGGGTATTTCGCTGCTCTTTATGCATAGAATACGGTGTGTGATCACATCTCCAGAACTGATTGCTGCAGCAAGCTAGGCCCACTTTTAACAGAGGAAGTATTTGAGGAGAGAAAATCCACCAATCCATCAGCAGATCTAGATACGTACAGCACAGATTGTCACAACATGAACAGAAACTAGGACTTGAACGGAAGGAAATCTGAGCTGATGGATGTTTTAAATGATTCCCTTGTGTTGCAAGTACAAGAGAGCCAACTTGGAATGGCTGTCCAAATTACAAATCCGTCTTCATTTGTTTGACCTTTCCACTGATGAAAGAGAGGCCCAAAAGCCATATAAATTTAAGTCATCTCCGTTAATTTCAGCGTTCTTCCATGGGCACAGATTAGCTTGTTCTCCTGCATGTGTTGGCTGGAGGAGTTCTGGGCATAGTTTAATGTTAGAAATGACTGACTTCTCAAATTCACTGTCAGGAATAAAGTTGAGCCTTTCCTTATGAAGGATTAATCTTCCAGACAGCGTGCTGGATTTCACCATCCTGCACTAAAAGATAAACCGGCAATGGTGATGGCTTTCAAACTCATCTCACCCTAAACTAAGTTTAAAGTCAAGCAGGCTTGGACCTGCTGTTAGCATTATTAATAAATGTGGATTTTTCCAGAGTCATTAGGAAAAATGATACAAACCTAAATCTGTCAGTCCCTAGAACATGCAGATATTTAGGTGGATGGTATAAAAATCTGCTCGAGAGGGAGAGTGTAAGCTCATGTGCAAGATTATACATATAGCCCTGAGTGCTTTTTAAAAGCCTTTTTATGAACAAAATGAATTGGCTTTTTCAATTTGTATTTAAAAAAAAAACATCTAGATAAACTGACAGTTCTATACCTGCCTTGTGAAATGTATTTTTCTTGCATATGGAAGCATCTCTACCAAGTACAGTACAGTTCAGCTAGCATATTATATAACCAAGACCTTTCTGGATATGCCAGTGTTCCTTTTTTGGTTTTAAATTGTTCTTCCAACTAACCAGTCTAGAAAGCTATGTTGGAAATGTGTGTGTTTTCCAGCAGTTTATCAACCAGTCTTTACAGAATCCAGACAGCTCACTTTCATGTTGTAATAAAGGAAAAATATAATTGCCAGACGTCTACTTGAATAGATGGTTATTCTGGTACAAGTATGTATGTTACTTTCTTGGTCTGTGACTCACTAGTGGATAGAACAGCAATTTTTGGTGACTAGGAGGTGGAGTAAATTACTGGTTGTGATCTGATGTCTTATCCACAGCATAGTAAGCAAAAGGGATGAATTAGAGACAGGAATAGCAGCAATGTATTTTTTGGGGGGTGTGCGGGAAACCTCAAAGGATATGTTATACTATTGCCATTTTGATTACTTTTAAAAAAGAACATAAAGATAAAATAAGAAAACCTCAATCCTGATAGCTTTGCCAGTAATAGAAATACATCATAGAACAAAAGGCTGCAGAGCTTTTTATATCTTGTGTTCAGTAAATTGAGTTGAAAAGGAACAGACAAGTGTATTTTTAAAGTCCACACCTTAAGTCTGGGCCATTATTTTTGCATGGGTGGAGTACCTTTGTGGCATAATAACCATGCTCATGTAAGCAAGTATGATGGCTTATGTCAGAAAGGGTATAATTAACGTAGCATTAATTATCTTATTGAGGATAATTTTTAAAAAAGCCTTTTAATTTATTTAGCACTATCATGCTTAGATGTGCCTTTTAGTCACACCCATCCTAATCGTGGAAGCCCTGAGAATCCTGGATATGGATTCACTTAAATTACACAACTGCTTTTCATCTTCACTTAATATACAGCCATTAAATCATATAAATGGAAAGCTTATTCAAACTGTTCGAAGCCAGTGATGCTTTTTAAAATCCTGTAAATATGTTTTTCTGATTCTGGCACTTTAACTGTGATGCAAGGCTTTATGTGTGTGTCATGTGTATATACTTTTTTTAAAAGTTGGCCAAGTCCATAGCAAGCCTTTCCCCATTCGGAACCAGCTGCTTTTCATTTATTTAGGCTCCTTTCACTCTGGGATGAGCCTTCCACAGATCTCATTACAGCTGATCCATTGTGTACATAAACCATTGGCAAATCTTGCAGGAAAAACAGTGTTGTCTAGAGAGCGCTCTCTCTCTGGATGCTAACCAGGATGAATGTCAATAACAGTTAAAATCAGTTCTATTACATGGTGAGAACTTGTATGTGTGCATTTTGCACTCTTAGTTGGAGAAGCCTGAAACTTTCTGTTGTGTTTCCACTTCGCACTTGGGGTTACTTGCTGTATTTCCAACAAAAACAAACACTGGAAAAAGTTAAAAACCGAAATCGGATGGTGTCATGTAGGTACATACCTGCTGAAATAATCCGGTTGCATTTGTCTCCAGCAGGGACTAGGCACACATTCTTCCCTGCATTCAGAAGTTCATAGCCTGTTTGCACTTGCTCCAGGCTTTCAACTGCGACTGTAACAGTCCAGGCCCTAGTATATAAGTTCAGTCTCTGCTACTGGAGGGAAGATAGAACTTCAGGTCTTTTGTTAGCCTGTTGTATCAAAAAGACAGCAATATACAAAGGTTATGGCCCCCATTTCTTCCCTTCGTCTGGCACCTTATCTGAATGCTACTTCCAATAGGGGCCAACTCACCATGGCAAATCCCTGAGCAGAATTCCTGGATCCCGCTTTGAGGGTGGTCAGCCTCCCGCTAATCTCCATTTCAGTGCCCCAAACTCCTTATCCCAACAGATAAAAAGAGAGCTGTGTCGTGGTTCTACTCCAGCCCCTCATTCCTTCTGGAGAAAAATCCTAGCATTCTTCTCTGGGCTTTTTCAAACCATGCCACCTCCATTAAGGAAACCGAGTAGGCCATACCCATGCAGCAATCCATTTTAAAATGAAACTAAATCTGTGGACACCTTAGAATCTTAGAAATGTAGGGCTGGAAGGGACCTTGAGAGGTCATCTAGTCTAGCACCCTGCACTGAGGCTATGTGTTCACTAAGCCTATGTCGGCATAGCATCTATTGCTCAGGAGTGTGAATAAACCACCCTCAAGCAAAATAAGTTATACCAAAGTAAGCACTTATACACCGCGCCATGGCAGTGGGAGAACTGCTCCTGCCAACATTGTTTCTGCCACTCACGGAGGTGGGGTTTTATGCCAGCAGGAGGCTATCTCCCTTCAGCATAGAGCGTCTTCACCACATGTGCTGCAGTGGTAGCACTGTACCTATAGACGTAGCCTGAAGCGGGACCAAGTAAACTTAAACCATACCTGACACACATTTGTCTAACCTGTTCTTAAAAATATCCAAGAATAGGGATTCCTCAACCTCCCTTGCTGACCTGTTCTGGTAGTTAACTACCATAAGTGGTCCCAAGCTATTTACTGGCTCTGGAAGTAATACTGCTAAGGCTGTGGCTACACTTGAGAGCTTACAGAAGAGCACCTGCACCAATGCAGCTGTGCTCCTATAAGCTGTCTAGTGGAGCGACTCCAAGCTGACGGGAGAGAATGCTTCCATCGACGTAATTAATCCACCCCCAATGAGTGGCAGCAGCTATGTTGGAGGGAGAAGCTCTCCCACCGACATCGTACTGTCCACGCTGGCGCTTTGGTCTGTGTAATTTATGTTGTTCCAGGGGTGGCTTATTCACACCCCTGAGCGACATAAGTTATACCGACATAAGTGCCAGTCAGTTTAAATCACTCTTTATGCCCACTGCTTGGGTGTTCTCTCAAATGCTAGTCCTTTGTGGCTCAGGGTTGGAATGTTGCATCTAAATGGACTTTGAATACTTTCCCATGCCTTGGGGGGTGTTTATAGCAAGTTCCTACACATTGATAGGAGTTGCATTTCTACATTGTTTGTGGTTTCAGCCCCAATCTTAGTTAAACTGACTTCAGCAAATGCTTGAAGCAAAAGTTTTTGTCCTTGAGGGGAGGGCGGCAACATCAGGAGAAGGCTTCTGGTGTGTGATCTGACCTTGTTAGAATGCAAATGTCTTCGTAGCAAGGACTGTCACTTTGTTGTTTTTACTGTGCCTGGTGCAGTAGGGCCCTGAGCCATGATTTGGACCCCTGGGCACTACCACAGTACAGATTGTAAGTAATAATATAACTGATAGACGGTGAAACTATAGACCTGTGATAACCGCGCGGAATCAGGTTAAAATATACACGCTCCTGTTGCGAGGAAAAACTACGTTTGAATAGTGCCTGTTTTCAAAACTAACTCCAATCCAGCTAAAGTGAATGTGACAACTGTAGTACAGAACTTGTGGTGGTCTGTATTGCAGCCTTCCTTCTCTTTCCCTCTCCCTGATGTTCTTTATGAAAACATTACCATCTGTTGCTCCTTGCTGCAGCATAAAACATGTCTGTGTAGGCAATATACATAGTGACAGTACTTTTGCACCCTAGGCACTAAAGTGATGTTGGTCTGTCTAAATATACCTTGTAAATTTACCATGATCAGTGGAAGTCAGTGTCAGAAGATCCCGTTCAGTTTCAAGTTGGTAGAGTTTGTGTCAGTAAGTTTGTGTTCCATAATCACAACCACTTGGTAGCAAAGGCTAAATTCACCCTCAAACCCTGTTCTGAGGTGGAAAGAGTGGCATGTTTCTAATGCCTATCCAAGTAAACAGCTCCGTACAGCAATAGTGCTCTAACTTGGGGTCCTGTCAGTCTTTAAAATAGAATAAAACGTGGGTTTTGTGTTCGAGCTCTGCCAGCACGCTCTTCAAATAAGGTAAATACTAATCATTTTGACTGCATACGCAGGCAGAGCAGCCAGTGTTCTGTCATCAATAGCTTGAACAGCCTTGGCGCAAGAACCTGCTTTAGTATTTTAAGAGGGGGAATGTTGGCTAACATCTTGGAAAAGAACGGAGCTGGTAACCGGCTCTAAAATGGCAACAAGACTCCAGAAGTTATTAGCCTGGTCCCGGTCTGAACCACTGATTTGGATGTGAAAGGTTCTTTGCTCCCAGTCATTCCAAAAGACATTCACATCTTTCATTAAGAGGTTTCTATGTCTTTATTGTTTGCATGTTAATTATTGTGCTGTAACTCTGTATATTTAGCTAAGAGAGCGTCTTGTGCGATCTACTTCCTTCCTGCTGTTACATATCAGAGTTGATGTACTAAAGCATGCATTTTTGGCATTCTAGCTCTTTCATTTTTAAAGGCTTCAATCTCTTAAAACCGAAAGAGAAACTGTCTGCAGTCAAAGGAAGCACAGTGTGTTGGGAGTGCTGTCAAACCCAGAATTTGTGCAGCTGCCAAAATGAGGTTCTGTACTTTTATTGGGTGATACAAATATTTAATTCAAAGTGTGTGTCTCAGAATAAATATTACTCTGCCCAGTAATGAGTCTGCATCTTACAATCAACACCTCATATGCTGAGGTAGTTTCCTTGACTAGTTTTTATAGCTCTCTGCATTCGGAGTTTCTTAAGAAAAATACGACTTTAGAGATAATGCCCTCAAAAACCATCTCTTCTGACGTAGATCATTGAGTGTAAAACTTGCATTTAAACTGCTTCTTGAAGGCAGCCTTCAGAATTAGAAGTATGGTTTATAGAGTTTTATAGAGCAGTAAAGTGCAATTTCTCTTTAGACAGCAGCAACTGTAGGTATAGGCACTTAACTTAAAACCTTGACATTTGTCCTTTTATTTTCCCCTTTCCTGAGAGACTGACTGCTGCTTATTGTCTGTATCCTGCACTGTGCCATTCTTTGCATGTATCTGAAATTCCCTAGAGATCTAATCTAGCTTTAAAAAAAGAAAAAAAAAAAAAAAGACTCCTTGCTCAATTCTTGTTGAGGCTCTTTGCACAAAGGAAACAAAAGTTTATTGAGGAAAGTGTTAATTACTAAGCAAACAGCAATTACTGGATGTTGCTCTGACAGGCATAAACACTCCTAAGGTTTCTATTCCTTAGCCATTTCCATTTCTTGGTTTACCTAGGAGGGAGGGGTCGAGTTCTGAGTAACAAGATGACCAACAAAAAGTCGAGACTGCATCTTGTTATACTAGTTATCTAGGCATAGCAGAAGGAAAACAAAACTGCGGCCATTGTAAATCAGTGTCTTCCCATGTAACCCGTATCACTGAAGTGTAGATCTCTTCCATTGGACCAGGTTATTACAGGTGTAAGACATCTCTTTTGTTACAATTTTTTTGCAAACCACGGTTTAATTCATCAATGAATTCAATATTTCTACCTTTGGTCAAAGTGTTTCCATGAGCATCTCCTATATCTCTGCCCTGCGATTATTTTTTCCAGATAATTAGTAGTGTTAACAAATTATTGCATTAATTTTCATGCACAACCACCCTGGACTGAGTTAGTTGTCTTTTCCTCTCTCCACCTCCCAACACTGAAATTGCTGTAAATCCTGACTCAGTACACCATCAACTCCAACTTGGGTTCACCAGCGTATCAAGGCCCTGTCCACGGTAGGATCAGAACAGTGCTGATTACCATCTTGTCCAAAACAGTTATTGTTAGAAGGCTTTTGCCTGGCTTTCCTAACCGGTATAACTAGGGATCACTTCCCCTGAGAATTGTGCTGTAAACCATCCCCACAAATAGTCTCTAGCATGGTTCTGTAACACTGTATTTGCATTGTTCGTGGACAAGAATCTTTATTCCTCCTGGTGTGGGAAACCATGACAGAACCTTACTAGCACCATCCATATTTAAATATAGTTGTGTCTCTAGCAGTGTGCCTTAACACTGGGAAACCAGAATGTTTACACTGTGATCTAATCTACTCCTTAAAGACATTAGATAATGTAATAAAAGATCTCAATGGCACATTCTAATTAATTGGTGCATTTCATCATGCTTCTAAAATTTTTATCTGTTGCAAAGTAGAACTGTATTTTTAGTACAGTGCAATCTAAAATGTCTGGCCAAAAACCTGATTTATACCTAGGAAAATGGAAATATTTCTTTAAATGTTTTCCAGAGCTGTGGTTTTTCATCAGGGTATTTAAACTCTCTGTTATGTTCTGACTACTTACTTTGGTGCAGGTTATATATGACTTGGATTAAAAATTCATTTTACTGACAGTTGACTCTGATCTTTCCATGCTTCTTTTTAATAATGAAAAACAGAACTTAAATTTTCAATTTAGCATGATGTAAATTCTAATATATAGTGTCCAAGGAAAGAAAAATTAAATTCTTTCATTTGCCACTGAGATTTACAAATGTATTCTCCCTTCATGGTTATGACCAAAGACTCATGCTGTTGTAACCGTGACTACTACATCAGTACAATATTTTTGTTTCTCTTACTTTACATCTCTCTTCCCCACTTGTAATAAAGACCTGGCTATCTCTCCAATGCAATGGATTTCACATTCTCTGGTCCTTAGTGTAAGAACTTTGGCCTGAGTTCTTTGCTGGTGTAACTGGTGCAGCTCCTCTGAAGCCAGTGGACCTGGTCCAGTTTACACAAGAGAAGACCTTTGCCCTTCATATACTACTAGTCTGAATGTAAACTCCTTGGGGCAGGAGTCATGTCTTATTTAAAATACAAGTGCTCTGTTGATAGTTCATATTATGGTATTGCTGCTGTTGCTAAGTTACCAATATACCCTTGTATTTCTTTGCAAGAAAACATGGTCCAGAATCTTAAAATTGCACAACTACAAAATGGTGAATAATTGGCTAAGTGATTGTATTGGTGAAAAGGATCTGTGGGTTATAGAGGATCACAAATTGAATATGAAACAGTAATGTGGAGTTGTTGTGAAAAATGGTAATATTGTGGTGTGTATCAACAGGATTGTTGTACGTAAGACTCCGGGGGTAATTGTCCTGCTCTGCTCAGCACTGGTGGGCCCACCTGGAGTACTGTATCCAGTTCTGGGCATTACACTTTAAGAAATATGTGGAAAATTTGAAGAGAGTCCAGAGGAGATCATCAAACATGATAAAAGGGGAAAGATTGTAAAACTAGGCATGTTTAGGCTTGATAAAAGAAGACATGGTGGGGACCTGATAAGTCTTCAAAAATGTTAAGGCAGTGGTGGGCAGCCTGTGGCCCGTCAGGGTAATCCGCTGGCAGGCCATGAGACAGTGTTTACATTGACCATCCATAGGCACGGCTGCCCACAGCTCCCAGTGGCTGCGGTTCGCCATTCCCAGCTAATGGGAGCTGCAGGAAGCAGCAGCAATACAGTGAGGGAAACATACCTCGTTGGCTGAGACGATAAACAAGAAACCCCAGTGCTCTCTGTTTGAGTGGGTTGCCCAGCTGATCAGTATGCCTTTGTATTGACTGATCAAGTTTATAGGGTTTTTTAAAGGGTGGAGAGGAAAATAATCAGGGTTGATCAACTTCTCAGCCTCTTGGCTCTGACAGTGTCAATTTAATTCCTGCTGCTATGCCGTATTTACAAATTCCTAGCATTTTACAGTCCCACCCCCCAAATAGAAACCATACTTGAAAACTACCAGAAGATGATTATGTGGCAAACTACCATATGTGAATAATGTATGTGCATTTGATTCCTCACACATTTATAAGCAAGGCAAAGAAGTATCCTTTTTGAGTTCATGGATTTAGTGGAGTTTGTATGTGATTCATTTAATGTGCTTCAGATTATTTTTGATGCTTATTTCCTAGGCTTCATTAAGCTTTGTGGTCTGACCATATTGTGGTGGTGTCTGCTAACAGTTTAGTAAAGCCTAGTTTTAATATCCTGGTACATATTTCTTTAATATCCTGTAATACACATTTCCAGTTCTTTTTGGATAATGCTAATACTAAACAGGCTGTTATGCACAAGAGCCCCCAAGCTACATTTTAAGATTTACATAATGGATCCCATCTTTCTTCTTTACACAACCCTGACTGCTGTTTGTCTGGATTTTCTTTTTGTATACATACTCACATATAGTGCTGTGTTGCTTTGCAAAAGCAGTGCAGAAAGAGAATGTTCCTGCCCTAGTCATGCTTTGATATGTGTGTTGTGGGAGGGAGCAATCAGCACATTTTTATCCCCTTTTTCTTCCCTCATACTTAAGACTTCTATGGGCTAAGGCGAGGTCTTCACTAGGAGCACCTACCAATGTAGCAGTACTAGTATACTCTACCAGCAAAGTCCTCCTATTGTGGACTCAGTCTCCAATACAGGCTTCTGCTGGAATAGCTCTCTTGCTCAGGGATCACAACTCGTAACTCCCTTGATGGATATAGTGATGCCAACAAATCTGTAGTTTAGATTTGACTTAAATTAAAGTGGCACCTATATCCCATCTATGAGAAACATGGGAACAAGTTCAGCTTTTGGAAACCAAAATGTGTCTTTAATTGACTGTCCAGTTTTCTCTCTGGTAAAAGAAGTAGTTGTCTAAGGCTATGTCTGCACTTCGAACTTTGGTGGACCCAAATTACATCAGCATAAAGCTGCCGCAGTTAGTATATGCATGCATACTTGGCTCCTTGCATAGGTGCTTTGTGTACTCACTAGGAATGCTTGTTGGTGCACCATAGGTGGGTATCCTAGTGTGCTCCTCTCTCCATCTTCTGGTGTGCTGTCTTTTGGGAAATTTTGGCAATGAGTGGTGGGGCATAAATGACGTGCAAACAGATGATTAGTAGCAAGGGGCCAAGTTCCCAGCATTCAACTTTCTCCATCCCATAACGCCATCTATAACCCATAACTTTTCATGCCTTTTTTGAGAATCCCACAAAACGACATGACACTTCTTGCTGCCCACCATCTCTAATGGAAGCATGGAACCCAAACAACTCTGCACTATTGTCTTGATCATTGCGAACACAGGATGAAGAGTCCTCCTGTATTTGCAAAACTGCAGGAACAACCAGAACAACTGGGCACATGACAATGTCATGGAGAACAGATTGCTGTGGGACGTAGCAGAAACCAATTAGAGGTTGTTGGTGACATTCATGGAGCTCTTGCATCCCCCATGCAATCTGTTTGTATATGTCCACATTTATACAGCTGCTCCAGAAGCTGTGATTGCACAGCCTAATCTCCCCACAGACCCATATGATCCAATACCTCCTGTCTCCTCCAGGCAGGAGAGTGTCTGTAGCATGTAGCCAGCATGGTACGTTGGGCAGTTGCCAACAACAAGGGATTGCTGCTATGTGTGCTCGCCAGGCTGGGCAATCCAGAAATGGCATTTCAAAAATACATGGAGTTTTTAAAGAGTGTGTTGGCTTCTGGTGTCCATGATCCCTGGGCAGTGCAGTTCACAATTGTGACCAGAGTGGTCAGTGTGGGACATAGTGAGAGGCTGCTGGAGGAAAGTTAGAATCAACGTAGGTTGCATAGTGTCGACACTCACAGTGCATCAATCACAGTAGGTTGACTATGGCTCAGTGCCATTCGGGGAGGTGGTATTCAGCATTGCCATGACAGGGAACTTGCATCAGCATGAGGCAGACTTGTAGACACAAGCACAGCTAGGTCCAAGCAAGGTGGTTTATATCAACCTAACTTTGTAGTGTAAATCAGGCCTAAGCTAATTGCTTTTGTTTTGGTATTAGAATATCTTCTATCATTAGACTCTTTGCCAAGTAAAAGGTGGCACTCTGGATGGATTGCTGTGTGGAATTGTGATGACTGTGCACTATGATGCTAAAGAATGTTTATTACAAAGTGCGTGGGAGGGGGAAGTCTTTGTTCTGTAAATCAAAAGAGAGGTATTCAGAGAGGCACAGTAATTTATTCACCCTCGTGGATCAAAACACTTCTGGGGAATGCACAGATTTGTCTTCCCAAAACAAACATCCCTTGGATACTTTGTTCTCTAAAGGCAGTGGCAAATTCCTCTGGCCTTTAGCAAAACACCAGACTGCAGAGGTCATCTGAAGAGACTGGTTCCTAGCATGTGTTTTGGGTGGCTTCTGGATTTTATTTTATTTTGTTCCAGTTTACAAAGACTTGAAGCAAATTTGCTGCCGCTATTTCCAACCATGCTCAACGAGACCCAGGTTATGATGAGAAGGGCAGTATAAAACATATGAAAATGTCTTCCTATATGCTTTTGTATATTCTTTAAAAGAGTTAATTGACCAAAATAATGGTGTAATGAGAGGACTGAATATTGCAATAAACGGACAGCCGAGGATTTGGCATTCCAAATTAGGTGGTTCCTGACACTGCATTATCACCACTTTTTTCCCATCCAGAGCTGCTTAATTGCTGAATAAATGCCTCCAAAAAACAGTAAGGAAGAGGTAAGAAAAAAGTAGTTATACCCCATTTGCTCCACTGAAACCCCTCCCAAGCAACAGGTCAAACACTAAACATTCGTAGATGACCACCAGAAAGCAAGGCATTGCAGTCATGTATGTGATGTTCTTACCCCATTCCATATCCTGATTCTTCTTCTGATCAAACTGGCCACAATCCCTCCACCCTAAAGGCCAAAACTTTAATAGGGTTAAAAAAAAAGAACTAAGTAAGTTCATGGAGGATAGGTCCATCAATGGCTATTAGCCAGGATGGGCCAGAAGCTGGGACTGGGCAACAGGAGATGAATCACTTGATGATTACCTGTTCTGTTCATTCCTTCTGGGGCACCAAGCACTGGTGTCTGTTAGAAGACCGGATACTGGGCTAGATGGACCTTTGGTCTGACCCAGTAGGGCCTTTTTTATGTAAAACACTCACACTGACCCGAACCTGCCTTTTTATTGACAAGAGCCTCATCCCGCCTTCCAGTTGCTAACCCCTCCCCTCTTCCTTCCTCCTTTGCACTCAGCAGCAACCCCCCTAAAGTATTGTGACTCATGCTGAGCTGCCAGACCTATGTGTGATGCACAAGAAGTAACTTGTCTTGCCCTCCACCTCCCAAACTGGTAGAAAAGGGAGCAGGGAAAGCCAGGGTTTTTCACATTTCACTCTGCAAGTACACATTTCTCTTTCTACAGTTCTAGAGAGGCTTTACCCCTACAAAAGAAGGGAAAAGCACAGTATTGGATGTGCATTCAGAGCCCCAGTATAAAGGGTATATGTGCTTCAGAATCTGCTTTTGGATACTGTAGCTACAAATGAATGCATTAAAAGCAGCCGATGTAACAGCAACAGGCAATCGAAATATCAGAATTCTGAAATGGTGGCTGAGTTCTGAAGTCCCATCAGCAGAAGTGGGTGACAAGAACCTGAACTATCTCCAGTAGAGAAGCGGAGTGAGAAAGAAACCGTGGGGAGAAATCAGAAAGCTATTCACATGCAAGCAGCGGAAACATTCAAGAGAATTAAATCCATGCCTTGCTTGATTGACAAATTTTGTGAAGGATTTGATTGCCAAAGTTGAAGCAGTGTGTTCCACTCTTTTGAAATAGTGGCTAATGAGTTTTCATTCAGTGTAACGGGAGCTATTGGTAACTACATTTCCTGCTTTTGCTTAAAGCATTTTAAAGTTTTAAAAGCAGCACTGAAAATTTTAGTGCCAAAGCTGAATTACAGGCAGCGTACATCTGCATAGCTAAAAACACAAACGTGGAGGTGACCCCCACCCCCAGTCTGACACACTGCATGTATTGCAACATACTCTCAATTACGTAGTGCCGCAGACTCATGCTATTTGTTACTTGTCCAAACTATGCCAGAGAGCAAACCTCCACAAAAACCTCAGACCATATACAGTTAGTCAGCAACTCCATGTGAAATCTCTAACCATATTTGAACTAATGGGCTAACTTGGATACTGCAGGGAGAGGGTGGGAATGGCATTCTTCAGTCATTAGAAAGTTGTTCCACCAATGGGATGACAATAAAAATCACTGACTCTCTTAAAGCTATACACATATGCAAAATCTGGGAGGAATGGTGTGGGTTCTGACTTGTGTTTTCTCCGTGTGTACATACGTACACAAACATACACGGGTTCTCAATTCCCATCATATGACTGGTGCGTACCTCCTGGATTTGTAACTCCTGTAAATCTATTAAAATGAGTCTCTTTATTTGCTTAGTAATCTACATGCATTTCTACTTCTCCTAAAAACTGACCTAACTATATCATCTTAAAATTATGTTTTACGCTTCAGAGACACCATTTACAAATATAGGTGAATTTTATAGCCAGAGCTCTTTATACTAGTCTTATGTAGCCTTTTTATAATAAATTTCAAGAAAATCAAATTACTTAAAGAATGATGACCCTACTAAATAGGCAGCATTCCTCTACTGATCTTATTGAAAAACTATCCATATCCTTTTGTGACTTACCTGCAACGTGCATTGTCTGTGAGAGCCCAAGTTCTTTGGGGCACAGGCTGTGCCATCTTAGGGTTTTGTACAGCCATATATAACTTTGACACTATATAAATTTAATCCATATGTTTCCCAATGATAAGAGGGTAGTTTATTGCATTCAGATTCAGCTACTGTTGGTCAGTCTTAAGGTATAGTAGAGGTAGTGTGCCAATGCTATCCAGTAAGATTCTAATGGAGTAAGTAAGTATGTGGTTTCTCTACATAGCACAAGAATTTGTGGCTTCTTTTTTGCTATTCTGAGCTATTATAAAACAGTGCTGCTGGCCAGAATCACACGTACCTTTGAAACACACACTTTGAAATGGTGCTGTGCTTCTTCAGTAACTACAGAAGGCTGTCATCTCCCACTGTTCTCCTTGTGAAATTAGTTAGGGGATTTTAGTTCATTTCCTAGTGGACACATCACACAAGCCAATGCCAGAATAGGCTTTATCACCATTCTTAGCAATACCTAATAAAAAACAAAATTGATTAGGCAGGGAGGGCTAATTTATAGTCATAGGCTGCTAAAGAAATATGTGACAGAGAAAAATTACCCTTGTGCTCCATAAATGCTAAATTTAATGTTGGACAGTGGTGCTGCAGCATATCACAGAGAGCTGGCTTATATGGCTTTCTTTATTTCACAGAGATGTCTGATGTTCCTCTTTATTATTTGCTTTGTACCCAGTATGTTGCTATACTTGATACATTACAAATAACCCAGTAGGAAATATTGTGTATCACATTAAGCAGATTCGCTGCTATAGTGTGATCTCTTTAAATGATGCTTTATCTTACCCTAGTTGCTATGCTGTGGTAAAAAGTAACAAGAGCATGTGAACAGAGGGGTTTTTTTTCTTTGAGTATTATGGAGAGATACAGTAACTTGTAAATTGGCCTTTATGCACCATTAGGTGTCATTCAGTTGCTTTATTGCTAGGTGTGCATTACAAAGTTTGTCACTTCTTAGTAAACTAATAACAATCTTCCTATCCTGTACCTGAGCATAAGTATTTGTACTGGTCATTTTCCAGAGCTAAGAATACTTATGTCCTAAATGGCTAAGGAAATCAGCCTGACACAAGAAGGCACTAAGCAAAACTAAGCCATTATTTTAATGGCCCGGGCTAATGTAGATTATAAACTTTACTTGACAAAATGTCGCTAGCAGATTAGATTATGTATAGTGCAATTAAATGGGGTTTACAACAAAACTGTAAAAGTTCATCGTGAGTGGCAAGCAAAATGAAGTGTGACACTTTGAACTTATACTTTATAGAATGAACTAGCATTTCAGTATGTGCTTGGTACTTTTCAAATTTATGAAGGCACAGTCTTCAATCCCAAGAGTTTACCATTTTAGGAAGGAAAGCAACACATGGGTGAATAGAATGGAAAATATGCTGTCAAAATACATATTATTTTAAAATTTGTCCTTGTATTATGCCTTTTTATTAGCTGGCTTATTTCTTATAGGCGCTGCAACAGAAGTGGATCTTGAGAAGGGCTTTGGAGGAGAGGGTAATGGCCATACACATCCTGTGCAGGATGGCATGAAAGAGGAGCACAGCTGGCTGTGGGAGAAGTAGACAGTCACGTGTGAAGTTCCCAAGCCACCTGTCAAAAGTGTAAATGGCCAGCCCTCTGTAACCAGAGCCTTGGCAGCTTAGAGAGCAAGCAGGAAATCCTATCCCTGCTGCAGTTCTCCTCCCTTTGGAGGATGGGGATGCCATTCGAGAAGGGACTGGGTGAACTGCAGGACTGGCTAGGTGCTACTGATGCAGGACAGCAAGCTGAGAATATGAGATTGGAGGTTGGGGGACAGGTTCAGGGAGCAGCCTTTCTGCTTTGTATGCAGGAATCAGCCAGAAGCCACTGGGAAGAAGGTGCCTTGCTCAGTGTCTAAGGAGCTGATGTTATGGGGGCACATGAACTGTGTGCTGCTTGATTTCTGGGTGAATTCCTGCATCCCAAAAGGCTGTAGGAGGGTTCTCAGTCCAAAAGCAATGGATGGGAGTCTGGAACTAACTACCAGTAGGGTTGCCAACCCTAACTGAAGTTATTCCGAGAGATTTTCTTTTCCAACATGACATAATGACATTTTCTTAAAATATCCTAATAAAATCTTCCGGATTGCTTTCAATAGTCACCTGGGGATTGATGCCGATTCCAGAAGACTCCAGGCCAATCCTGGAGGATTGGCAACCGTACTACCAGCAACCACCAGACAAGACTAGCGTCGCTGGCATAGTAGACAGTGTGAAAGAAGCACCTCTGGTTAAAGACAGGAAAGAGGCAGAGTTGTGAAGGGCTTTGACGCTGAGGACAGAAAGTTTGAACTTGATGAAGTGAAAGTGTCAGCCAGTAGAGGGAATCCAAGTGTGGGTGTTGTGACCGGCAAGGAATATTGTTTTAGCAGTTGTGTTTTGGGCTGGCGTAACTGATCTATTTCAGGGCTGATATGTAATGATGGAGCGGGGAAATGCAGTCACACCAGGAATGGAAAACAACAACTTTTAAACAGTGCCCAGAATTGCTAAATAGTCCAGGACTGAAAGTGAAGAAGAATAATGCACTAACCATTTGAGCCTGTAAGGAGAAATTGGGTAGGTCAGCAGACTGTAACTACCCACAGGGAAAGTTCTGTCGGACACTAAAACCAACACGTGTGCTCTGGTGAAAAATGCTACAAGTATTGGATTGCTTTAACTGGTGAGGAGTTTTTAGTATTAGTCAAAAAATGGCATCTCCCAGAGTTCATAAGCACTGCGTTGGGGTACTAATTCAATACTGACTTGGTGCTACTCTCTGAACGATGTCACAGAGTGTGATGCTGATGAGATTCCATAGGCAAATGTCTCATTTTTATTGGCTAGCCTTCACATTTCACCCGTGTTAAGCTAGTTTACAGTGGAAGACTCTAGCAGGCCATAGATACTGTGTCCCAGGCACCCCTTGTATCATTTCAGATGATGAAGTTGACAGAACAAACCCATTTTTGAAGTTACAAAAGTGGTTTCAGTAAACTGTCATGCCAAGACACAATGTGTAGCTGCCTTAGCATCAGAGTTCAGATGGG
Source organism: Gopherus flavomarginatus (assembly GCF_025201925.1). Classification (NCBI taxonomy): domain Eukaryota; kingdom Metazoa; phylum Chordata; order Testudines; family Testudinidae; genus Gopherus; species Gopherus flavomarginatus. The sequence continues at coordinate 85,140,796 of NC_066625.1, read as the reverse complement.
GATTTAAAGGTCCCGGTGCTCCCAGCAGTGGCCAGAGCCCCAGGGCCTTTAAATCTTGAAAAGCCACGCCTTTTCTGGTTGAGGCCACGCCTCTTCCGGATGAGGCCATGCCTCTGCTCAGGACTCTGGCGTACCAGTAAGTCCTTTAAGTTCCTTTCACCTCGGCTGCACCCCTTAAGATGTCTTCAACTCATGGCTGCCTGCTATAATACAATGTGTAGATCTTTCTGTGTTTCCAAGAACTGCCCTTCACTTGATCTATGACCTAGAATAATGGATAACTCCTCTCTGGATTGCTTATCTGAGGCTTCTTCTGCAAAATCTTGGGGCTTTCTGTGAAATAGAACAAATACAAACTTCCAGGCTGTTTGTGGCTATTCTTTTCATGGGGCTGCTGTCAGTGATAACAAAACACAGGTTGTTTACATCTCAGCACCGTGGAAGCTAAAGGTACGTCTAAACTAGAAAGGTAAGTTGACCTTTATTAGGTTGACTTACAGCCACCGCAGTAATTACTGCAGTGGTGCTCGTCCACACTACCCATCTTGAGTCACTGGGGCACACACATACTCATCAGGGGAGCTTCCGCTGAATCCTCACCGGGAGCATTTCCATCAACCTAAGAGGGGAAGTATGGGGATCTGAGAGCCCAGGCTCCCTATGGGCTGTACCCTTATCCCCGTTCTCTGCCAGGAGTGGGAGGAAGCCACACGGGGCTTCTTCCCCCCCGAGCCCACCCAATCCTGCTGGGAGCCTGTCAGCCTTGTCAGTTCACAGCTCCTGCCATGAAATTGACAAAGACAGTCATGTAAGGAATGCAGTGTCTACACAGATACTGTGTAGTAGGGCACTTACATCAGCAAGAGGAAGGCTGTAGTGTGGACACTGACATAATTAGGTTGACATAAATTGCCTTACATCGACCTGACTGCATACTGTAGACCAGCCCTTAGAGGAACAATAAAATCCAACTCACAAAATATTTGGTATGAAAATAATTTGGTACAGTCCCGGCGTCTGGCCTTAAATGAACAAATCAGAAGTGAGTTGCTAGTATGTCATTCCTGTTTTGTCTGGATCAGTGAAAGCAGCCGCTCCTCAATTTGTGAAGGAAAGCTGAATCACTTTTCCCACAGGTCAATGTCTGAGCTTGAGCGAGACAGACCCACATACAAAACAGTGCATTTCCACTGGACTCCTAATCGGGAAATGCTCAAAATGAATTTTGAACACACTTTCTTAAGTGAATGTGATATAAATTAGTCATCGACACTTATGATGCTGCACTTCTTTAGTAGCTGTAGGGTAGAACATTTCATAGCATTTATTGGCACACTCTTTGCTTTTGTTCCTATTAAGAAGCAGAATCCTAAATTACAGCCAAGCCTTGTGAGGTTTGCATAACCAGATCTAATCTCTTCAAAAAGCCAGTTTTCAGGGTGTGTGGTGTTTTTTTTTAAATTTTAGTTTCTTTTTTATGATACAAAATACTTGCAGAGTAGAGTTCTGCTTTTTGCTTTAAAAAATAAAATAACTGCAAAGAAGCAGCCCTCAGGCTTTATAGAACTGGAGTGATGGCAGCTGTGTGGCTAATATGTTATATGTTCCAAATGGGAAGACATTATTTAAACAAACCAAGCAACAATCTCCTCCTGAGAGATGCTTATGAAGGCTTTTGTCTCATCTCTCTTTATTTTTAACCACTAAGGGTCCCAGTCTGTTTCCCATTACTGAATTTGGGGGCAGGGATGAGAGGACCCTTCACTTTCCAACTGCAACAAACTGACTAGTTACCTTGTCTAGATCACAGGAAAAGATCATTGCAAAACAAAACAAAAAGGTTTATTTTCCATCTCTTTCCTACACTTCATAACCAGGAGATTAAATTATTATATTCTTTCTTTAAACTCCTTTGTACTGTGGTCTGTTCGTAGTGCTAATTCCATGATACTAGAGCGACCATTGACAGACATATCACTCTAATATTGGAGGCAGGAGGAAGAACTGCTGTTTGGACAAGTGACTATGTTGGGTGGTAGAAAGGAGAAGAGATGCAAATTTGGAGAGTGTGATCCATTAGAAATTAATTGGTTTGGAGAAACTGGAAATGGGCAAATTGAGGGCAGATTTTTAAGCTTCTGTGCTTATTGAGATGAAACAAAATGCTTAATGAAGTAGTTGCATTGTAAACTACTGTAAACTAAAGATTAAACTCAGCGCAGTCGCTGTTGTAATTTACAGCTGGACTAGACATTCCTTGGGAATTCAGTGACCTTGGATTTGCTGTACGTTAAAGTAGTCCAAGATGTTTGCCTTCCCTTTTAAAATACACTGGAGAGAGGGGGAGCAGTAGCTTCATAGAGGTCAGCAATACACATGGCACTGTTGGAATGAAGATTCTGAGAGAGCCTTAGCAGACTCTAGACACTTCAATTACACCACCCGCACTGTTTTTTTGTAATATCATAAAAAGAAGTTTATTTTGCCAGGCACAGCTCACTCTTTCTGAAGAACAGGCTTAAAATTATTTAATACACAGCTTCTGAGCCTGAAATGATTTTGTAGCACCCTTAACGGTCCTTTCCAAAACTGCATTAGATAATCCATGTTTGAAATTTGTCCAACAATATTTTTCCCTTTTATTTAAAACAAATCTCATTAGAGTCAGTGATAGTTAAACATGTGTTTAAGTTAAAAAGGATGGGCTGAGCACATGCTGAATTGCAGCCTGAATGTTGTATTGGTCAGTTCAGAAGTTTAATATTAACATCTAGCACTGTATATGACTCTTGCTGTACCTCCTCTTGTTGTGGCCAACTGAGAGGTTGTGTTTAAAGGGTGAGAGTGACATGCGTAGGAAATCACAGTTCATCCTTTTCCCCTCAACACAGTAAGTCCATTGTGCGGCTTGTTTTTGAGCACCCCAGCAATAGCTGTGGGGGCTGCATGTGACACAGTGAAATTTAAAATGCAGAAACCTGTATGAAGAGTCATTACGAAGAATCCTCAGTGTCCCTTCGTGCTCAAAGATCTGTTATTTGAATCTCCTGCAAACCCCTCATCACCCCCACCCCCAAAAATGCACAAACCACAATGATAAAGAAAAGACTTTTATCCTGTGGCCTGGTCTAAGCGTTGAACATTTTACAAGCAGAACTGCACAAAAGGTTTATTTACTGACCTAGTTAAGGTGGCAAGACCATTAATGTAGATGCTATTGTACTGGCATAAGGTGGTTTATATCAGGAAAGCTTATTTCACGTCACTGAACTGAAATAACCTATCTTAATAGAAGCACTTTTATATCCAAAAAAGACTGCGTCTACACGATGCGGGGCGGAGGCTGCTGCTTTAGGCTGGCGTAGTTAAAGCATTAAAACTGTAGACAAGGCCTCTGTGTGGTCGTCTTAAGCATGTTCTTTCCTCTTGTAGAAGAGTGCCCCTCACCTGCTGCTGAGGTCAGATGCTCGCCTTCTGTTGAACAAAGTTCTTCCTAGCCATGCAACATTAGCTATTATCCTAGGTTTTAATTAGATAGGTTTTTGTATTTCAAGTGCATCTCAGGTATTCGTAAATGTGCCATACAACATGAGTTGTCCAGAGCTGTTTTTCATGACATTTGTGGAGCTGTATTTTCTGAGCTGTGGTAGTACAATCTGGAGCTGTGAGAGCATGTCCTGTGGGGCTATTCTGTGGCTGCAGGCCAGTTTCTGTATATATTGGCCTTATTTTTTAAGACCATTTTCTCCAATACACTCTTTTTTTGCATGCAAAAGACTTCTTCATTTAAAATGATCAACATAACACTCTTTCAGTTAGTCTTTTGGCTCCAAGCCCATAGTTCCCACAACAGCTGTACCACAGTTTAAACATTCAGTCTCTAATATATTGGGGAACATTAGGGGGTTTTAAGGCTTCAACAGGTCTAGAGTAAATACTGGTTAATAAAGAGTAGCGCCTGTATCCCTGTATTTCCTGTGCTCTACATTAGAATAAAGCATGCTTAGAATATAATCACCAAAATTAATAACTATGAAAGTTTCTTTAAAAAAAAATACTTAGAGAAGTGTATTCCAAATGAGGGGTATGTTTTACTAGCAAGGGTCTGATAACCAATTTGTCATGCAAAAGTTTGCACTTCCTGTAGACAACTCTACGTTCCACAGATTGACCACCTTGCTATCATTTTGATTTTTTTCTTCTGGATTTCTGTCTACACATTTTGATGGTCATTAGGTTAAAAATCAAAAAAGTCATAATTGTTTAGTGTTCCCAAATCCTCAAACAATGAAATGTGCAAATAGCAAACATGGCTGCAATCCTTTTGGTGGCATGATCAAATGCTTTCAGATCAGGGCCCTTGCATATGCTAACCTTTAAACAAATATATAGCTAGCTGGCATGGCTTGATTAGTCCGAAGCATTGATTGTGTTCCCCAACATAGAATCAGAGGGTTAGAAGGGACTGCGTCTAGTCCAACCCCCTGCCAAAATGCAGATTTGTTGTGTCTAAATTATCCAAGACAGATGGCTAGCCAGCCTCCTTTTGAAAACCTCCAGTAAAGACGCTTCCGTGACTTCCCCAAGCAAGTCTGTTCCATTGTTCTACTGTTCTTATAGTTAGGAAATTTTTATCATGACATTTAATCTAAATCTCTCATGCTGTAAATTGAACGCATTGCCTCTTGTCCTGCCCTTTGCGGCAAAAGAGAACGACTTTTCTCCATCTTTTTATGGCAGCCTTTCAAGTATCTGAAGATAACTCCCATATCTCCTTTCTTCCAAACTAAACATACACAGTTCCTTCCGCTTGCTTTCCATTCCTTCGATCATCTTCGTCACTCATCTCTACATCCTTTCTATACATTGATATACAAACTTGGACACCGTACTCCAGCTGAGGCATAACCAGAATTGAGAAGAGTGGTACTGAAACCTCCAGGACTTGCATGCTATGCCTCTGTTAGTGCAACTAAAATTGCATTTGCTGATTTATGTTGAGACTGTGATCCACTACAACTCCTAGATCCTTCTCAGCAGTGCTGCTGCTAAGTCAGTTTTCCCCTATTCTGCATGGATATGGCAGCTACTCTGGTAGTAGCTGTGATTGCTAACTATGGGTTTCCCTTGTTAGTGATGTAGGCTAAAACATGGTGATTTTTTTCTTTAATTGCGTCATCCCAAAGGTGAAGATGGGAGGGGGGGTCCTAGCTATATAACTGATTCAGAGTGTCCTTTTCCTTCTAGCTGTGTGCAATAGGACATCCCGGAGTATGCGGCATTATATGGTGCTTGTGCCCTTCTGTGTGCTTGTCTCTGGAGCACTGTCCTTTATGGAGGCACTGTGAGTTAACTGCTCAGTTTTTCCCAGAATGCACTGGCAGTATGGCAAGTGTGGATGCACAAAGATAATGTGGTTGAGTTGTGAAAAAATGAGTTGCTGAATAGATGGTTTGTCTCTCTCTCTCTCAGGGTTAATGAGTTGTTTTAATAAATGGGTAATTGATTGTTAGTTCAGCTGGTCAATAAACTGCATATAGCAACCTGTGACACTTTCTATTGGTGCATAACCACCTGTAACAAACTACTAAGTCTATAATGTGCGTATAACATCTATTAATGATTTACTAGCCCTTTATGAAGCATTTTTAAATGGGATCTTAGGGCTTGTCTACACTACAGTGCTGCAGCAGCTTTTAAGCACCACTGTAGCAATGAGTGAAGACACTACCTGTGCCAACCAGAGAGCTGCTCCCATCGGCATAGGTATTTCACCTCCCCAAGAGCGGGTAGCTGTGTCAATGGCAGAAGCCCTCTTAGCCAACATTGTGCTGTCTACACCACTGGTTAGGTTGGGATAATAGTGTCTAAGCAATGAAGTTTTACCAGTATACATTGGTAATGTAGACCAAGCCTATATATCAAGCGTGACGCAATATTATTTTTAAACATCCTTGACCATTGAAGCCAATGGGAGCTTTGCCGTCAACTTCAATGAGTAGCGAATCAGGCCCACAGTGCACAAGAGGCCATAAGGGTATACTTTTGCTTATGAGGTACATGGGGAGTGGCTTGTCTGGGAGGGAGGAGACATGAAGTTTTATAGGAAAAGCAATCAAAATGATCCTTGCAAGCTGTTATTCTGAAAAACATGTTTATATACAAACTTTCTGGAAGCCTTGATGCCTTCTAATTAGTTGTGTATCTGTATTCTAGCACTGCCTGGTAGTTCAGCTGCAGTCAGTGGTTTGTTAGAATTTCCACTTTGGGAGGGCAGGGTGGGAATTTAACGCTTTCCGTTTAAATTGCATTGAGCGGAAACTTGAAACACCAGTCAAGTCTACTTTTTTCTTTTCAAATCAGCTCTGCTAGAGGAGAAAGGGGGAAAAAAATGTATTAAATTATCTAGGCTTTAACTTACACTGCTAACATCTTATTCATACTTAGCAAGCACCTATTGTAGTCCTTAAAATACCAATTACTTTTGTTTCAGAAAGTTAGTTAATGGTCGATATCTTAATTTGCATTCAGATGTTTCATATCATTTTTCCTACCCATCAGTGTTCTATTCAAACTTCGTTGAGTAAAGTAACTTAAAAGTGCTTCTGCTTTTGATTGTTTCCTATTGTGGATGTTTAAGTGCTCTGGTTCGGTATCTTAAAATAAATGCTCTCAGGTTGTATGGTCTTGATTTATTTGTTTTTCTTTTTAAATCCAAAACAGAATTTGAAAATAAATGTGATTATCAGTGCTGTTTAAAAAACAAAACAAGAACCTGACACTAGCTACCTATTGAAACAATATAAAATATATATATCTTGCTTTCCACAGTCCTATGGAAATCTGTGCCTTCGCTTGGTCATGCTATATAAATTCTCCATTGTAATAAACAGTGTGCTTACAAGATTGATTCTGTGTGGGTGTGACATGGGGTCAGGGGGATCCCAGAAATCTTAACAGAAACTTCAAGACTCAAAGTATGCTACAGTATCCCATTATTAGTAACAGAAACAGCATACACAGAATTAAAAAGGGAGGGAGTGCAGGATGGGAACCATGCTTCAGAGCTGGTTTCTTGAAGAAGGCCTAAGTCTGTTTAACTCTTACCGCTCCTACTCTGAGTTTCAATTGGATTAAGTTCCACCCCAGTAACACTCTACTTCTATATCTGGGAGAGTTTCTATCATGCGCTACTCCAAAAGGGTATGTATTCCTTGTCAGTTGACCTGTTTCTATAGCCTAGGGACCCTAACCAAGTTCAGGTCCCCTTTGTGCTGGGCAATATACATACACCTTGTAAAAGACAGATTCTGTTCCAAAGGGCTTACAGTTTACATTGAGAAGATGGAAGAATGACTTAACATGGGGAAGATAGAATAGGAAAGGACAGATGTTTTGAAGGACAAGAAATGGGAAGGAGAGGGAAAGAAATGGTGATTACTACAATGTGGTCAGGGGAAAAACGATATGGGATAGTAATGCAAGTAATATATCCACTGCAAGTAATATGCAGCTATAGTTAATATAACATTGTTCTTAAACGGTGGGTCAAACCAAGCAAATTAGGTAGCAATTAGAGACCCATGCAATGGGACCTCTAGCTGCTGTACATCGACACAACAGGATCACATAAGGATGGTGGCCGCTTTAACTGCCTTTCTTTTAGCATCTTCAAGATGGAGACTTCATTTCCTTATTTCTTTTTCTTACTTTATAATTTGCATTTAGTACACTGCTTGAATGGGCTTGCATTCTTAGATTTGACATTTACACCCATTCTGACTTAAAATATCTCAGACTATGTGTATGGTTGAACTGCTGCAGCTGCACAGCTGTGGTGCTTCAGTGTAAACACTTCAGTGGCAGGAGGGTTTCTCCTATCACTGTACTTAATTCGCCTTCACGAGAGGTGCTCGCTAGGTTGATGGAAGAATTCTTCCCTCAACTAGCACTCTCTCCACTGGGGGTTAGGTTGGCTTGACTGTCTCCCCCAAGAGTCTAGATTTTTCACTCCCCAGAGAGACATAGCTATGCAGATATAACTTCTCAGTGTAGACCAGTCTCAGCCTGCCACCTCGTTATTTTGAAATAGAGCAATTCCCATTTTAAGAATGCTTATGTTCTACTGTGGTATCTCTCAAACTTGGGACGCCGCTTGTGTAGGGAAAGCCCCAGGCGGCCGGGCCTGTTTATTTACCTGCCGCGTCCGCAGGTTCGGGCTGATCGCAGCTCCCACTGGCCACAGTTCGCTGCTCCAGGCTAATGGGGGCCGCTGGAAGCAGCAGCCAGTACGTCCCTCGGCCTGCGCCGCTTCCAGCAACCCCCATTGGTCTGGAGCAGTGAAGCTTGGCCAGTGGGAGCCGTGATAGGCCGGACCTGTGGACGGCGGCAGGTAAACAAACTGTCCTGGCCCGCCAGGGACTTTCCCTACACAAGCGGCATCCCACGTTTGGGAAACACTTTTCTACTGTATATGTACCTTATGTTTTACTTACTTTATGAAACTGCTGTTGGTACTTTTTGTAGGGACCTGTTATCATTTAAACTCTATATCTTATTTAAGATACTTAAATTTAAAAAAAAAAAATGTGGACCTCATCACCCCCTGCCACAGAGACTGAATCCTGATATATATTATTTGGTGTCATCATGTTTACTAATACAGAAATTAAACACAGTACTTAGCATCTTTGGTAAAAATGTTTAGTTAAACTAGTGTTCTACAAGTTTAACTCTGTTGCTCTTTTTCTTTAGAAGAGTTTGGCCGTAAAGGAAAAGTTTAAAAGGCCATGATAATGAAAACCTACTTATTCTGAATACAATGTCCTTGCCTTGCCTTATGCCGTTTAAAAAAAAAAAAAACAGAAAAATGCTATTCATTTTATAACGTAGAGGATAAAAACACACATCTGATGTTGATGTCTTAGACTGAAAATGAGTTGTTCAGATAATAATATTTCTAGAGTAGGACATCATAATCCCAGTCCTTGGTAGATGTTTCTTTCACCAGTTTACAATGAATAACCTTCTTAATTCCTTTGAGTAGTAGCTGGTATCCTTACAACCTGTGCCTCAAATGGAGAACAGCTTATTCAGAAAGACTTCTGGTCATGTAAGCAAGGAGGCATTTTCATACAGTAGGGCTATGTGGGGTAACTGTCACAAATACACTACTGCTAAAATCTTAATCTTGCAAAAATAGTAACTTAATATTTCTCTTTTTAGATGCAGCAGCTGTTTTATGAAAATTATGAGCAGAACAAAAAAGGCTACATCAAAGACCTTAGAAATAGCAAGATACACCGAGCTATAACACTGCATCCCAACAAGAACCCACCATACCAGTATAGACTTCATAGTTACATGCTGAGTCGCAAAATCGCAGAACTGCGTTACCGGACTATACAGCTGCACAGAGAAATCGTCCTGATGAGCAAATACAGCAATGCAGAAATACATAAAGATGATCTTCAGCTGGGAATACCACCTTCTTTTATGAGGTTCCAGCCACACCAGCGTGAGGAGGTCTTGGAATGGGAGTTCCTTACGGGAAAGTATCTCTATTCTGCAGCTGATGGACAGCCCCCTCGGAGAGGGATGGATTCATCTCAGCGTGAAGCATTGGATGACATTGTTATGCAGGTCATGGAAATGATCAATGCCAATGCTAAGACCAGAGGGCGGATCATTGATTTCAAGGAGATACAATATGGCTATCGCAGAATTAATCCTATGTATGGAGCGGAATATGTTCTTGACTTACTGCTTCTATACAAAAAACACAAGGGAAAGAAGATGACTGTGCCTGTCAGAAGGCATGCTTACCTACAGCAGACATTCAGCAAGATCCAGTTTATGGAGCATGAAGAGATAGATGCCAAAGAGCTGGCCAGCAAAATTAACCAAGATTCTGGATCCTTGTCTTTCCTGTCCAATTCACTGAAGATGTTTGTTCCATTCCAGCTCACTGGATCAAAAGCAGAGCGGAAGGAGCCCAAAGACCAGAAGATCAACATCTTGATTCCTCTGTCTGGACGCTTTGATATGTTTGCTAGGTTCATGGGGAATTTTGAGAAAACTTGCCTCATTCCCAGTCAGAACGTCAAGCTGGTCGTCCTGCTTTTCAATTCTGACTCAAACCCTGATAAGGCAAAGCAAGTTGAATTGATGAGAGATTACCGTATTAAGTACCCCAAGGCTGATATGCAGATCTTGCCAGTGTCTGGGGAATTCTCAAGAGCTCTGGCTCTTGAAGTTGGATCTTCTCAGTTTAAAAATGAGTCTTTGCTCTTCTTCTGTGACGTTGACCTAGTGTTTACCACAGAGTTTCTCCAGCGATGTAGAGCCAATACAGTTTTGGGCCAACAAATATACTTTCCAGTCATCTTTAGTCAGTATGATCCAAAGATAGTTTATAGTGGAAAAGTTCCCAGTGACAATCATTTTGCCTTCACCCAGAAAACAGGTTTCTGGAGGAACTATGGCTTTGGCATTACTTGTATTTACAAAGGTGATCTCCTTAGAGCAGGTGGCTTTGATGTCTCTATCCAGGGTTGGGGCCTTGAGGACGTGGACCTATTTAACAAAGTCATTCAAGCTGGCTTAAAGACTTTCCGAAGCCAAGAAATCGGAGTTGTTCATGTACATCATCCAGTCTTTTGTGACCCCAATCTTGATCCGAAACAATATAAAATGTGCTTGGGGTCCAAAGCTTCAACGTATGGATCCACACAACAGTTGGCTGAACTATGGCTTGAAAAAAATGACCCTAGCTTTGGGAAAAGCAGCAATACTAATGGCTCAGTGAGGACAGCCTAATGTCCAGCTATGCTGGAGAAGACTTTTTTTAATTATCTAATTTATTTTTGGAAAATGTTTTGATAGTTCATTTTTAAAGACCACACAAGGATATATTTTAGAAATCGTGTTTTCTTACCAAGAACTCTTTTGAGAATGAGCTTTTTTGAACAAAACTGTGATTGATATTTGCCTTTGAACAAAAAATTTTGGCTGAGTATTATCTGGCAGATCTGCATAATTCTGATGACTTGAAATAAGGTTTCCATATGAACAAAGGACCTCCTTTTTTTTTCTTTTCCTTTTTTTTTTAAAACCTTTTTTCCTCTGCTAGGATTCTATAAATTAGAACCTGAACATTGAAGCAAAATGGCAAAATATTGTACCTAACTGTTGTGTTGTGACTGTTACATTACACAGATTCTACTCTTTTTAAATAGCCATAATGTTCAAATTGTGTTAGAATAATGCAAAACAGTGTGGCAATAGTTGGGTTATTAATTTCAGGAGTATTTCAATTGGTTGATTACTTCAACCAAAAATGTACTTTTGCTTATTGTGGCCGAGCAACTTTTTGAAGGGGTTTGCGGTCAAGAAGCACAACCTTGTATCAGTTTAGTCCATATGTAAGTTTTATCTGACATTTGGTCCATATGTGGATCTAACATTAAAAATTCCATGGTGGATTCTGTGTATTCTAAATTGTTCTCCAGTCTAGAACAGAGACTGAATGATGGTGAAATGCAAAATTGTAATGTGTGTGGGAGGGAGAAATGAGAATTTCTCACTGCAAAATAAGGTACACAACTAAAAATTTGAAATCTCTAATGAGAACATTGGAAACTTGCATCTGATTGCATTCATTTTGTACAGTCAGTTACAAGATGTTGGTGGGAACAATTGTTACATTCTTTGATTACTAGTTTCTTTTGTTTTCTGTATCTGATAGACCTTTAATTTATTTAATATCCATTGTTTTAGGTTCTTGCCCTTTTCTTGAATATCTGTTAGTCATTTATTTATCTATTAGGAATGTATTGCTTTTTCTCACTCTTAAGGTAGTGTACATCTTACTTACAGTAAACTGTGATCTCCAAAGATTTCTTTTGAAAGTATTTTTTATTCCAAATTCCTTTTAAAATTTTACTGAGTGACTTAAATAACCTTGGGAATTGTTTTGATGCTCTAAGATAAACTGGGGAGAGAAAATGTTGAGTAGAAACAGTATGACCCCTCCGAGTTATCACCTAGTAAAGGATAAATAAACATACAAATAAAGTGCCTTAAAGTGAACAAAAGGAGAGGGAACTCTTTTGCATTGAGAGTTAGAACACTGATGGAAATTGCTATTGAAGCAGATCATGTATTGAGCGCAGAAGTTAAAGATAATGCCAGTGAAAAATATATTTTTCTATTGTACTCGTCAACACCGCTTTGCCCTCATTCCATTTCAGTAATATAAAGACCTACTCTTTGGGAGGTGAAGGATAGTAAAAGAGAATGAAAATCAGTATTTAGATTTGATTTACCAAGTTTTAAGGGGTCTTTATGGAGTAACTGCTTGAATATTTCAATAGAAAAATAATCAGTGGTTACACATTTATGGAATGTGAATTGCATTTGCAACTAGTCTAGAGTCAGTGTCATACAGCTGTCATTGTTTTGGTGACAGCCCCAAGGATGTAGATACTTATAATGGATTCAATGCATGGAAAGTGTTGAAAGACTTGGTCCTAAGATGCAATAAAGATTTTTATTTGCAATCCTATCTCATCATGTTGTCTGCCTCAGTCCTCATCTTACGTAGCAGGCACAGTTTAGGGTAAGTATTATAGCAAAGATTTGGGAGTGAAATGACCCAAACAATAAAGTACCGTATATACACAAGTTCTTGCCATCTGTGCCAAATTTCAGATGCAATAGTCCTTGAAAAGTGATGTTTCACCCTCTGCTCCTACTGTTTACTGTTGAGATTTTTTAATGGAGATCTTTGAAAATTAAAACAGTCACAAGAAATGCCTACAAGCTGCATGAGAACTTTAAAAAAAAAAAAACCATAATAGAGGCTCAAATTAAATGAATATCCCAAATTTTAAAAAGGGGAGACCAAAAAAATGCCACCATTGCTAAACATAGTAAAAGAGGCAAAAAGGTATCCTTTAAAAGTTGGAAGTCAAATCCTACAGAGGAAGATACAAGAGAGTATAAACTCTGGTAAGCCAAGTGTAAAAGTATAATTAGGCAGGCCAAAAAAGAATATGAAGAGCAAAAGATGAACTCGCAGCAAAAAAAAAATGAAGTACATCAGAAGCAGAGAGCTTGCCAAACAGTCAGTGAGGCCACTGGAAGATGGAGTGCTAAAGGAGCACTCAAGGAATACAAGGCCATTGCGGAGAAGCTAAATGAATAATTTCCCTCAAACATCACTGCAGAGGATGTGAGGGAGATTCCCACACCTGAGCCATTCTTTTTAGGTGACAAACCTGAAGAACTATCCCAGATTGAGGTGATATCAATAGAGGTGGTTTTGGAACAAATTGATTAACAGTAATAAGTCACTTGGACCAGATGGGATTCACCCAAGAGTTCTGAAAACTCAAATATGAAATTGCAGATTTAACTGGTATGTAACCTATTGCTTAAATCAGCTTCCAGGTGACTAGAGGATAGCTAATTTTATTTATTTATTTTCTTTTTTTTTAAAAAGGCTCCAGAGTCGATCCCAGCAATTACAGGCCGGTAAGCCCAACTTCAGTACCAGGCAAATTGGTTGAAACTATAGTAAAGTACAGAGTTGTTGATTTGTTGGAGAAAAGTCAACTTCCCTTTTTTTGTAAAGGGAAATCATGCCTCACCAGTCTATTAGAATTCTTTGTGGAGGTCAACAAATGTGGACAAGGGTGCTCCAGTGTACTTGGACTTTCAGAAAGCCTTTGAAAAGGTCCCTCACCGAAGGCTCTTAGCAAACTTAAGCAGTCCTGGGATAAAAGGGAAAGTCCTCTCATGGTTTGTTTTTGGTTAAAAGACAGAAAACAAAGGTAGAATAAATGGTCAGTTTTCAGAATGGAGAGAGGTAAATAGTAGGGTCCCCTAGAGATCTATACAGGGACGAGTGCTGATCAACATATTCATAAATGAACTGGAAAAACAGGTAGTTAGGTGGCAAAAATTGTAGATGATACAAAACTACTCAATATAGTTAAGTCCAAAGCAGACTGATAAGAGTTACAAAGGGATCTCACAAAATTGGGTGACTGGCCAACAAAATGGCAGATGAAATTCAGTGTTGATAAATGCAAAGTAATGCGCATTAGAAAACATAATCCCCATTATACGTACAGAATGAATGGGTCTAAATTAGCTGTTACCACTCAAGAAAGATCTTGGAGTCATTGTGGGTAGTTCTCTGAAAACATCCTCTCAGTGTGCAGCGGCGGTCAAAAAAGCTAACCTTAGGAACCATTGGGAAAGCGATAGGTAAGACAGACTATATCATAATGCCATTATATAAATCCATGGTGTGCCCACACTTTGAATACTGTGTGCATACTGTGGTCAGTGCGTGTCAAAAAGAGATACATTAGAAATGGAAAAGGTATAGAGAAGGCCAACAAAAACGATCAAGGGTGTGGAACAGCTTCCATCTGAGGAGAGATTAAAAAGACTGGGACTGTTCAGCTTGGAAAAGAGACAACTAAGGGGATATGACAGAGATCTATAAAATCATGAATGACGTGGAGAAAGTAAATAAGGAAGTGCTATTTTACCCCTTCACATAACATAAGAACCAGGGGTCACATAATAAAATCAATGGGCAGTAGGTTTAAAACAAACAAAAGGACATACTTCTTTGCACAACGCACAGTCAACATGAGGAACTCATTGCCAGGGGGTGTGGGGAAGGCGAAACTATAACGGGATTTAAAAAAGAATTAAAAAATTCTATGGAGGATAGATCCATCAATGGCTATTAGCCAAGATGGTCAGGGATGTGTCTCAGCCTCTTGACTGCCAGATTCTGGGACTGGACAACAAGGGATGATCACCTGTTAATTGCCCTGTTCTCTTCATTCCCTCTAAAGCATCTGGCATTGGTCACTGTCAGAAGATACTGGGCTAGATGGATCATTGAGCTGACCCAATATGGCCATTCTTATGAGTCCTGACAGTGGACCTGGTGCTATAGGCCTCTGATGTGATTTCCCCCCAACAATCTCTGATCTAGATGGACTTAAGTACAGAGGAAGGGCATCAGCAATATGCCAAAGTCATGCTGTAGAAGGTATGGAAGAGCAGCAAAGAGTCCTGTGGCACCTTATAGACTAACCGACGTATTGGAGCATGAGCTTTCGTGGGTGAATACCCACTTCGTTGGATGCAAGATATGGAAGATATCTTTCCAATAAACAAAACCTGATTTTTCCCCCCCTTCCTGGCTCTAAATCACTGCTCTAAACATCGTGTGGGACTGAAGCTGTTGCTTATCATATGAGGAGTATCTCATGAGGCAAAAGTATACTTGCTATCAAACCCGGATTTATGGGCAGGTGACCGCCTAGGGTGTCGGGCTTGGGGTGTGCCAGGCTCAAGGTGCTGTTTTTGTTGTTAGCAACAAAGGGGAAAATTGAATGTTTGAAGTAAAATGTTTCAGGTATTCCATATGTGGATTCATTTTGCAATAGCCCGCCTGGAATGTTCTGGACCTTTGTAGAATCTCGTGGAACCTTCCAGACTTTGAGAACTACCTTTTCCTTCAACCTTCTAGAATGTTGTCAGCCAGTCAGTGAGATATAAGAACGAAGTGAAATGAAGTGAGAGCTATTGGGAACCTTGTTTTATTGTGTAATTGTAAAATGGTACTTGTGTTTTAAGACTTGAGTGTAAGTAGTGACTAATAAAGGGCATGTTTAATGAGATGCCAGAGATACCTATCGAACCCCTATCTATGCAACAGTATAAAAAAAAATACTGTTACTACTTTTGCGTGCTTAACGCATAATGTTTGATGACTTTCTAAGACTGCGGAACATAGACTTTTGCTCTCCCTAATGCTGTCTGTTTTCCTCCATAGAAAATAAAAGATGCCCCTGAAGAAGCCTTCAGGAGCTCAGGATAGGAAACGCCTATTACTCCCCACCCCCATCACGATTTTTCACACTGGCTATCTGGTCACCCTACTATGCAAGCATGTCCAGAATTTTGTCTGAAGCATCTCCTGAAAAAACATGAGCTTGTTAATTTTAAGCATGTGAGCGGTTCATTGAACTCACTATGACTATCTTCATGCTTAAAGTTAAGGGCATGCATAAGTCTCTGCAGGATCAAGGCCCAAGTCATGAGTCTGGCATTTGTATGCACAAGGGGTTTTTAGTAACTTGGAAATGTTAACCTGCTGTGTTCCCTAACTATGCCTTCTGGATCTGGGTAGGGTTCCTTTCAGCAAGAAGAGCAAGAAAATGCTGCTAAAACCAAATCTGCGTAGTGTGAAGTTTTTGTTAAAGGTCTAAGTCAGTTTTTTTGCATGAGTATTTACTAAAAATATTCCACTTGCACAGCCAACCTCTCCAGAGCTGTTTGGAAAAAAATCTTTCCCAAATATTAAAAATTGATGACCTCATTTCAAGACCAGATTAGTAATTTTGCTCATGGCAAATGCAGCTAGCTAATGTTCTTTCTTGTGCTCCCTTTTTACAGGAGCGGTAATTGTGCCTTGCGGTTATTGTTTATGATATTTTCTCTGTCGGGTTTGTTTTAAACAAACATCTTTATATCAGCCTCTGGATTTCAGCAGTGCCACAAGGGGGAGAAGGGTGGCAGAATCTGGCCCTGGGATTTTTCTAAAAAGGACCCTGTGAATTGTGTCTCCAGGTCTGCCACTGATCTTGGGCAAGTCACCCCCATGCCTCAGTTTCCCTTCCCCTCCCTTTATCTACACAGAGCTCTTTGTGGCAGAGACTGTCTCACCAGCTGTCTGTGAGGCCCCTGTTACAATGGGATCTTTAAGTTGAGGCATCTGAGTAATACAAAAAATAACTATCCCTAGCTGTGGGTGAGCCCCTGGGGGAGTGGTGTGTGGTCAAGGAGGGATGGGGGCCCAGTCTTTATGAGATCTAGAGAGAGTTGATACCTACAGGGTTGCACCAGTCTGTTGGGTTATTTCATTTAGCACATCCTGTTGGTTTCCAACATGGCAACCTGTGGAGGGGGTTATCTGTTATCCATTTCACCGTCAAGTGCTGATTGGCCAGTAACCTCTGCACTAGACAATCGAGGTATCTTGACGCTGTTGTATAAGTACCTTCACGGGAGAAAATACCAAGTACTAGAGAGCTCTCTATGCTAGCAGAGAGAGACAGAACAAGAACTAGTGACTGGAAGCTAAAACCAGATGAATTCAAATTAGAAATTACACACACACATTTTTTTTTTAGAAACACAAGGTGGGTGAGGTAATATCATTTATTGGACCAACTTCTGTTGGTGAAGGAAGCACGCTTTTGAGCTACACAGAGCTTAACCACTGGAACAAACTACCAAGGGAAGGGGTAGATTCTCCATCTCTTGATGTCTTCTGATCAAGACTGGATGCCTTTTGTGAAGATGTTTTAGCCAAACACAAATTATTGGGTGCAATGCAAGGGAACAGAGTGAAATTCTCTGGTCTGTGATATCCAGGAGGGCAGACCAGATAATCTAATGGTCCCTTCTGGCCTTAAACTCTTATAAATCCATGAACCTAACTTTTTGCTCTTGCTGCATACTCACCAAGGTCACTACAAGGAGTTCTATGAATCTGTCAGTGGCTTAGTGCATTCTCTGGGGCAAATTCAGATTTGATGGGTTTTTTCCACTCACTTTGGACAAGAACAACACCATGCAATGTGGGCTGTTCTACTTTCCTGGGCCTGCAGGAGTTTAATAGGCATCTTTGTGGCTCAGCTGTGGATCAACCTGATTCAGGGGCCAAATCTATCAGCTCACCTTTTTTTTGCATGGCTTGCTTTTAGAGCCATGCCTTTGTTTCTGCACAGTTCTGTGGCAAACTGCTATTCTTCCACATCCATAACTGTAACCTAGCCCCCATGGTGGTGTCCTAAAAACTGAACTTGCGACATTCATAGGCCCAATTCTGCAACTCTTACTCTCGTAAGTGAAGATTTGCAGGATTGGGCCCATAGTGAGGTCAATGGTCTGTGAGGAACTTGATGATGTCTGTCTTTTAGGACACTTTATCCCTCACTGCCTGATCACCTCAGATGCTTTCCCACATGACACATGCCCTAAATCACCCTTTCCAACTGCAACAATTATCTTCCTTACTGCAACTTTTCCTCTGCAACTTCTACAGAAGAGCTGTGTTGCCAGTTCAAAAATCTGGGCCACGTTTATGAGCGGATTGGAAAAAACTGAATTTACGTCAGAAAACAACAATACTGTTCTGGCTGCATTTCTCATGCTTTAATTAAATCTCTATTTTAATGGCTCCTAAGCTGCTCCAGATGCTGCAGTGTGCTGCTCTAAAGTGTCTCAGAAAACAGCAATTTCTGAATTTAGGTACAACTAAAGTGGTACAAATAATTGTATAGCGAGTGGTACAACTAATTGTATAGCACACTCTTGCAAGTTGACAGAAGACTTCCCTGGGGATCATGGACTAAAGTGAAAAAAGGAAAGTGAGAGGATGAGATTCCAGAGAGTTTGCAAGTTAGGATGAAATCCCACTGACTTCAGTGGGGCCAGGAGTTTTGCCATTGACTTCAATGGAAATAGGACTTCACCATCAGTGTCTTCAAAAGGGTAAGGGGTCCAGGTGGGACAACAGAAGTATGAGACTGGCAGAGCAGAGGTGCTGTGGCAGAAAGGGGCTAAGCCGATGGAACTCAGAGGAACAAATCCATGGTTAGCATTCACAGCCAAGGATGGTCATTTTAACTTGATTTTATAGAGGGCTGTGGAGGTAGGGATAGTTTTGGA
The DNA here is from genome assembly GCF_025201925.1 of Gopherus flavomarginatus. NCBI lineage: Eukaryota > Metazoa > Chordata > Testudines > Testudinidae > Gopherus > Gopherus flavomarginatus. Next base: position 85,122,025 of record NC_066625.1, on the reverse strand, counting down.
CTGAGAGGTTGTGTTGGCTGGAGTCTTGGATTCCCAGGAGCACTGAGATCAGATAAAGGAAGGCTTGTGAAAGAGGGACACAGATGGCAAAGGATGAATGCATGACTCAGAATTTTAAGCAGAGAAAGGTTCAAGGAACGGGTAGGTCATGATGAAAGGAAGATGTAGGAAGGAGAAAGCTGGGGTCAAGGATGACTCCAAGATTTCTGGCTCTGAAAACAAAATGGAGAGCATGTGTAATAAGAGATATGAAGACCTCTTACCCCACAGGAGGACATGGAGGCTGGCTGTAATGCATGTCGTCTCTCTGCTTTCATTTGTCTTTCAAAAGCCTTTAATTCTATTGACTTTACATGAAAAGGCTCATACAAAGAGCCCAATCTAAACTATATGAGTAATGCAATGGTAAAACAAACTTCCAAAGTAAACTCACTGTGACAGAGGATAAGATAAAAGCTGTTTGCTTTGCTAGTTTCGCCTTCTCACCCTGCCTTTAAGGGAAGAGCAGGTGAGAGAATGGGAAAGGAATTAAATCAGAAAAACCTTCATGGACCCTCCGTGTTTCTGAGAACTGGACCCCTACATATCCTCCCATGTAGCCTTGTCTTTCATATCTGGCATATGTGTATCTCCCATGAGCCACTTTTGGGCAGTTATTCTCTTACTGTTGGCGTGGATGCAGACTTCCAGAATTGGAGTATTGCTGCAGTAGCTGCCTTTATAAATGCTGCTCGCTGTGATTTCTTCCTCTCTTGTCTCTTCCAGCACTATTGGGTCATGCAACAGGTGCAATTTTGCAGGTACGGAGCGGGTAGGATTTCAAATCCAGTCAGTCAGAATCCCATTGTTTCAAAGAATATACGTTCCCCGAAGTGACTGAAATGTCAGTGGCTGGCCTGGGCCAGGTGAATACCCTTTATTTAGGGTAAAAATGTATCAGTGGTGGTTATGGAGATTTACCATCCAGCAAACGTATGCAGTGAGACTCTCTCCTTCACAGTAGCTGCTTTCTCAAGGCTGTTGTAGTAAGATGAAGCCCTGAAAAATAAGCCCTTGTCAGAGGCCCAGTGTGAGGCATAAGACCTGAACTCAAGTATTAGTCAAGACTTTGCTAACATAAAGCTAAGTTGAGCTGTGAGCCAGAGGCAGGCCCTGCTCCCAGAAGCTGGCAAGGAAAGGGTGGATGTTGCACAAATATACATATCTAAAAAATACTGGGCAGTAGAGATATAAACATATGCCCTGATGGTACCAGAACACTCTGATACGTGCACATTCCACACAGATAACAAGGACATGGTCAAAAGGGTAATATGATGGATAGAGTTGTTTTGTTCGAACTAACATGTGCAAGGTGAGAAGCAGCACCTTACTACGTAGGGGAGTTGCACCTCAGTACAACAGGAGTGATGCGTAACTTGTTTGTACCTATGTCTAAGAGTGCACCCCTGAGTGGATGGCTGTCTGGCCAAGGGGGCAGTGGAAAGTCCTGCCACTGACTGAGCCGGTCCATTGTCAGGGGGCACATACTTACTAGCAGAACTGTAGCTATCTGATCCGGGGAGCTACAGACTGAGTTTCGTTTGGCAATAAACCAGCCAGGTGCCTTCATACCTTATCGAAGCCTGTGGTCATTGGGCGTTCTCTCTGAGTCTGCTGCGTCAGCGATCTGCGCAGAGCCGGGGCAGCATTCAGAGGGAACACGCACACAGCCGACTGTTATCAACATTGAACAGAGCAGAGCACCACACCTAGAGTGACCAGATGTCCTGATTTTATAGGGACAGTCCTGATTTTGGGGCCTTTTTTTCTTATATGGGCTCCTATTACCCCCCGCCCCCTGTCTCAGTTTTTCACACTTGTTGTCTGGTCACCCTAACCGCACTGGGAGCATCTGACGACAGCTGTCTGTCATTGGTGACACAAAATAACAGGGTGTTGATGTTTAAATCTACCCTCGGACGTGAGCCCAGCTGCGCACCCACAGAGGGGGATGAAAGGGAAGCAGCTGCTGACAGGCAAGTGATCCGTGTCCACATCCTCCATTGCAGGCAGAACCTTGGCTCGTCCCCAGCACATGAGCCTGTGCAGGTGAGCTGGTGCAGTAGGGGAAGTCAGAGGGACCAGCTAAAGGCCGGCACAGGTTATTCCCCACCCCAGCTGTAGAACAAAGTAACGCTCACAGCAAAGTCTGCTTCAGCTGAGGCAGCATCCGGCTTTATTCTGAGACCACAACACAGCACCTGGGGAGCCAGGCAGCGGGAGCATTGAGCAGACACTGGCTGGCACTCGCTGGGCTTGATACAGCCAGTGCTGGCGGCCCCAGGTAGGCAACAGCCATGGGGGGATAAGCTGGACCAGGGGTAAGGAATCTATGGCACGGGTGCCAAAGGCGGCACGTGAGCTGATTTTCAGTGGCACTCACGCTTCCCCGGGTCCTGGCCACCGGTCCGGGGAGCTCTGCATTTTAATCTAATTTTAAATAAAACTTCTTAAACATTTTAAAAACCTTATTTACTTTACATACAACAATAGTTTAGTTAGATGTATAGAAAGAGACCTTCTAAAAATGTTAAAATGTATTACTGACATGCAAAACCTTAAATTAGAGTGAATAAATGAGGACTTGGCACACCACTTCTGAAAGGTTGCTGAGCCCTGAGCTAGACTAATTCAATAACAAGCCCTGCACAGGCTGCATGTGTTCCTTGCCACTCCACCCAACAGGAGTCAGGAGGGAAAGTACAATCACTAGTTCCTCTCCTGCTCTTGGGGCAGGACACAGCCGTGCTTCCCCTTCTCCAGGCTGGTGTGTAGGGGCCAATCCAGCCTGGAGTGTACGCTAAGATGATCCTGCCCCTCCCAAGTGAACCTTGGAATTCTTCACTCGTTGGTTCCCTGATCCATCACCCATCGGTAGAGAATGCTTGACTGGTTTTGCTGCTGATTGTTTGCTGTTCACTCGGATCTGAAAAGTCCAGAGCAGCAGCTTGAGCTAGATGAACTGTTGCTGTCTTTCTTTTGCCTTCTGCTTTCCAGTGCCCCTTCCAGCCAAGCTCCGGACAATCTTCGTTGTTAATGTAAGTTCATGTTCCATTTTAATAAAACTCGCACCCTGGAGAGTTTTTTTCAGATAGCCCTGCTCCTCCCACCCTCCCAAGCAGGTATCTGGTTATGAGCATAAAACTTCACAGCTTGTGAGGATCAGCCAGGGGAAAATGGAGTCACTTCCTTTGCGTGAAACTGCAATAAAACAAACAGTCTCCAAATGAATTAGGAGCAAGATGGTGCCCTTTGTCACGTCTTATGGGCAGCATGACTGGATGGATACATCCTGCTTGGTAAAGAACCTAGGACAAATTGTCTTCTCTTCTGCTGCTGTAACCCAGAGTGATTTAATAGATGCTGGAGAACTTGACCCATTAGGAATGACTGGGCTCTGGGAAACGCTGCAGAGTGCTGTAGTTGTGGCGGGGGGGGAGAGGAGTCATTTTGCTGGCAGAAGTTTTTCTTAAATACATGGTTGACCTAGGTCTGGCATAGACTACGCTAGGTTTTACTCGTAAAATTTCTGCCAGCATTGCTATGACTTTAGTGTCTGTTCACACTTGGCTGCATTTCAGGGTGATGATATCAGAAAAATTTGGAGGGGGGGAGCAAAGTTGTCAGCATCTAGAACATTATATGTAATTATCATGTATCCTGCAAAGTCTGCAGAGGCAAAAAGTGGAGCACAGAGACGCATGAAAAGTTGGGGGCTTGGAGGAGAGGAAACAAATGTCTGGGGTGGCAACTGCCCCCCTTGTCCCACTGCAAATGACACCCCTGCTGCCTTTGCTGGTGCAGTGCATCCTCATAACAACAGGCTGCATTGGCCAAAGACTCCCAGCTCTGTGGATAGGCACCTGTGTCCCCCACACCACTGTTCTGCATGTTGCTGCCTGGGAAACTTTTGACGTGCATTGTGGAATGCTGGGAATTGAGAGAATGCAGGGTCCACATCCCATAATCTTTTCTTTGCCATTTTCTTAAAATTCCCACAGTTCCCTCTATTCCATCCCATAATCTCCTCTTTCCTCCTGCCAAATTCCGATCTCGCCATCAACTCGCTGGCAACAGCATAGACGCAGCACAGGTCAGGAGATCTGTCTTGTCTGCTTTGTGAACGGTGACTGATTCGTCTCTATTTGCAGAACCTCTGTTACCACCACTGTGGCCAGCCGGGCAGCAGCGAACATGAGAATTGAGACAGGAGGATGTGGACAGTGAATAGATGACCACAGATGCTGCAGGCGTTCACTGACCAGATACACGCAGTGGAGTGGTGGTTCTGGCCTGTGAAACGCACAGATCCTGATACAAATATAGCAGCAGAAGGCCACATTTCTGGAGCTCTGCGCCGAACCCACCCCAGTCCTCCAGTGGAGAAAAAGATGGTGATTGGGGCTGCAAGCTTCCAGAGTGCAGGTTGCTATGGGTTGGTGGGCAGGCATTTCAGTCCACTCATCCCCTACGTCTTTCCTGGAAAATCTATATTGAGGGCGGTCATCATCTGGGTGCGCAAGGCCATAAAACATCCTGCTGCACAGCATTGTGACTCTGGGAAACGGGCAGGATATAAATGATGGAATTGAAGAAATGGGCTTCCCTAACTGTGCCGGGGCGATAGACAGGATCCCGATTCTGACCCTGCCCACCTGAGTACATAAACAGAGCTAGGCAATTTTCTATGATTGTGCGATCATAGGTAGATCACCGGGGACGTTTCACTGATACTAATGATAGGTAGTCGGGGAGATGCGTGAGGAATAGGCTGCCGTTCAAACCCTCTCTCTAGCTGTGTGGTATCATGGTAAGTGCAGGGATAGTATAGTAAACAATGTTAAACTTGTAGAAGCAGTGGTGATCCTGGTGTATACACCACTAATGCGGGTGCCAAAGGCTCCGAGAAAGCAACGGCTTGAAGTGGTCTGAGGCTTTTGTCTGCTTCTCTCGTCACATTACTGGTGCTACCAGAGCGCATAGAAAAGTGGTGTGGAGAGGTGTCGGCAGGAGAAACAAAGCTCCTCTTCTTAGCAATGTGCAGGCAGAGATCAAACAGGCCTTGCTTGGAAATCTCCGTGAAATTGTCCCAGAGGACAAAAAGGCTGGACAAGCCGAGCTGCCCCAGAAGCTCCACAGGCTGAGAAGACTTGTGGTGGCCGGCTCATTCTATGAGCCAGTTCAAACCAAGCCACCCGAGCCAACGACGACCATTTCTACCTCTTCCCCGAACCTAATCCCAGAACCTTTTGTATTTGGACCTGTAAATATATTGGCTGCAGGTTTCTGGTCCAAAACATATTTTGGTTTGCAACAGTATTTCTGCACAACCGTCCAGGCTGAATGCCCTATTGCAAGGATTCCTTTGTACTTTTGATGTATTTAACAGAATGCTCAGGCATTGGTCGGCATGTATGTCTCTTCCAGTTCTGAATGCATGAAAACAGGCGACATGAAGCCGAGAGCTAATGAGACAAAATTAGTCTGATGGATATTATGCCTAACTGGTGGGCAAAATAATGAGGGGATGGGCTATTCCATTGCTCCCTTCTTAGGGCCTTAAAAGGAAGAGATTTTTGTAGGAAAAAATTTAAAAGATGGGAAAGAACAGAGGCAACTGGAGCGAGCATCCCCATCATGCCTGCAACACACTCCTGCTCTCCTGGGACCTCCGGTCCTTCGTCCTCCTGCTCCTGGGAGGTATCCTGATCGGAAGAGGCTGAAAACAGAGGGACGCAGATGACATGGCCACCCTTACTGGCGCCAGCTGAATCCCCCACACCTCCTGGCATGAGAGTTACCGTCTGTGATACCACCTCCAAGACTGTTAAACAAGGGGGTTTTCCTTCTAGAAGCCTTTCCAGCTAAAGGGAAAGAGAACAAAAAGTGGTGTTAAAACAAGAGCCTGGGTTAATATTTTACATTACAAATGTTTTAACTGTTTTTCCTTCTTTTCTGTGTATTTAATAAAGGGTTTAAAAGATTTTTTTAGTAGTATGTTGACCAGAGTGCTTAGCAGGGTACAGCCTGTGTATTCCAAGCCCCAGACCTGGTTTTACATGGTTGAATATTACCGTAACTGGGTTATGTTAACACTTTAAGCCCTTATATTCTATCTAAATTAATAAGATTCCACAGCTCCCAGCTCCACACAATAGCAGCCACTTGGGGGGCAGCACCAGGTGCTTAGTTGCCCTCCTTTGTCTTCTGGTAGGACTGGTACAGTTCCTTGCCCTTCGCTCAGCAGTGGAGCTCATCTCTGTCACGCCCCAGCTTCTGCAGCTCCATTGCAATGTGCAAATAAGCATCTTTATGCCCATGGGAACTCTTCAGCTGGGCTTGCACCTCTGCTTCCCCCCATAGGCCGAGCAAATCCAGGACTTCTTTCTTGGACTAGGTAGCAGCACGAGGCTTAGCTGCAGTTTTACCTGTGGTTTTAACTGGAGTTAAACCTGTGCCCTTGCAAAGGTGGGCTAGCAGGAAAAGAAGCATTTCCTAAACATGCTGGGTATTGTGAAGCAGTGATGGGGGTGGGGAGGTAACTTCTGTGGAGCCCCAGAATTCAAAAATTCGACCAGAGTGGTCAGTGCCACCCTGGGGACACAGACAATGTGGGATTGTTTCTGGAGGACGGTTTGCTTCGGTACACGTAATGCAGGGTCTTCCCAGGCATTGCACCACTCGGGAAGGTAGTTTAACTTGACTGACAGAACTTCAGGGTTTCATTGGCAGGACTCAGAATTGTGTTTGGATGCGTGTGAGGCTGTGCTGACAAGGCGTCTTTTACCAGTAAAACTTTGTCACGTAGACCAGGCCTGCGGATGAATCTGCACTGGAGAACTGAAGTAGTTCAACTGCTCTGGAAGTTAAGCACAGCTGGTTTCGGGTATCCATGCTGAACTGGCTGAGGAACTGCTGTTCTAAGCTGTGCTTAGTTGCCGCTGGTTTCTGGCATAGCTCCCAGAAGCGGTGGACATTGGGAGATTTCGCAAGGCCCTTGGTGCAGCGGGGGACAGCTGTAGGAGGACAAGTTAAACCATTTTAGATAGTTTGTGTCTGTACTGGCATTAAACCAGTTCAGGCTGAAGCAGTACCAAGCCCTGCTGAAAGCAAGCCTCATTTGGCCAGTATGACGAATTGTTTGCAGAACGTTCGGGACGTTGCTCTGTGAGGTGTTTCTGTGTAGGGGTGAGTTACTATGCAGAAGCTACAGCTTGTTTGTAGCCTGTTATGGGTTTCTAGTGTGGACATGGCTTAGGACACTTGCACCAGGTGTGGGGAGAAGGTTTATGACACACAACTTTGCTTAACTTGCCAAGCTCCTGTCTGCCCTGCACTGTGCGGAAGTACCTGAGATGCCTGAAGAGAGAGAAGCATTTCCCGCTCTGCAGGCCGAAGGGGAGGAGATCTGCCGACTGCTCTGAATGCTGACAGAGAGACCTCCCTTGCCTGGATGCCCGTCTCTGCCCTACTACTCCGCGGTGACACAGCCTGTACATTGTTTGGGACAGGGACTGTGGGTTTGTTCTGTGTTTGAACAGTGCCTAACACGACAGGATCCTGATCCATGACTGCAGCTCCCAGGCACTGTGATTATACAAATAGTAATAAGCTGCCAGCTATGGGCTGCTCATGCCATTAACCGGCTGGCATATGGGCATATGCCAGGGCCTTCTGACCTTAAAGTCTATGAGGAGATGCCATATTGGTTTTCAAAGGAGCAGGAAAGCATGCACTGGGCTGAAAGCTCCTCTCAGCTTGGAGTAAGCTTGTGCTGCTCCGTGCTGTGATCCGTTTGCTTTTCTCCGAGGGCACGATATCATCCTCTGGGCCAGTCCCCCAGCTAGTGTGCAAATGCACTTAGTTTCATTGACTTCACAGGAGCCTGTGCCGGTGTTCACCACTGTGCACCCTGTGGCTGTTGCTGGCCTTTCTCCAAATAGAAAGGCTTCTAGACATCAATGAGACCTGCTTTCTCATGCCACACTCCAAAGCCTGGCACCCTGGAAATACAGGGTCGGACCATTGCTCTGTCCAGGCCAGGACCCTCCATCTAGCAAGGTCTGGCGAAGATGAACCCCCAAATGCTACATCTAGTTTGTAGTGCAACACCGTGAGCACAGAGAGAGAAAATTCCCTGGTAGAGTTTTCACTAGCCAGCCACCCGGCATGAACCCAAATTCCCTGCATGAAGTACACACACAACTACAATGGAAGTTACGTCCACGTTGCTCAATACAAAAGCATTTATGATGATTCTGCAGTTGTTTTGCATAGGACCTTGGCTGACGAATTCAGGCAATTGATGAAGCACCAGCTGGAGGACAGAAATTCAATTAGCCAGCCCTTCATAATCCAAGACTATATCAAACCGACCTGACAAGAAGACAAGACTATTCATTACCACTTTGGTGCCAACCACGTTGACGCCTCATACAGATGTTTCTCAAGAGATGGACAAATTCTCTGGAAGCGCCATAAAATTAAATGATTGCTCGAAAAGATGGGATTGAACTGCAGACTATGAAACACAGGGTACGTGGAACAGCATTTCTTGGGAAAACACCCATAAATTATTCCAGTGCATGGATCAGTAAATTCATACCCCAAAGTGGGACTGTTTCAAGAGATCATTTTGAAAAATTCATCAGGAAATGCATTATTTGGACCAATAATAACTGAAGTGTCTGGAGGGAGATTAGAAAAATGACATCTGTGTTCAATAAGCACTTAACTGAACTGTATGGGGAGGGGGAATCCTGGGTTTCCAAAGTACTCCAGCAGGATAGCACAGTGCAATCAGTAACATAGAAGTCAGAAGTATGAGAACCTGCCATGAGCCACTCATACACCGAAGATATGGATGACTCTGCAGTATCGCCAACCCTAAGCATTCAAAAATAATTCAGGCTGCCCAAAATCATGAGATTGGCCTAAAAATCATGAGTGTGGGGGGTTGTTTAGTTTTGTCTTAATGTGGAGTTTATTTGCCTTCTGGCTTTTGACCCTTTTAAGATTCCCATTTTCAAGCTTATCTCTGCAACCAGGAGGGTTAGAAACTTACTAACTTTTAGTTTTGTTTGAAATGGAAGCAGAGGGTCTCACGCTAGGGCTTTAAGAAAAGTACCAAAGATAGCGAGACTAGGGATGAGATTGCGGGAGCTGGCAAAAGCTGTACTGGGCACGGCAGCCTCCTGTTAACTCTGCCATGGGCATCATGCCCACCACACCTTTCCCCACCTGGACCTGACTTGGTACTCACCATGTGGCCCAGAGATTTTGTGGGCCTTAGCTATGGCTCTGACAGGCCCCGTCAGTGGGTAACGCCAAGGGGCTGTGTGGAAGCTGCTTACGTGCATAGCCAGGCCTTTGGGGACAGTGATTTATGCTTGATTTCTGGGCCTTGGAGTGTGATTTTTCCAAGCCTTTGACAGCGAGTATTGTGGGGGGTCAGTTTTCAGTCCCCTCAGGCAAACCCAGAAGTGGGGCAACTGGAGAGAGTTTCTGCCAAACACACAAATGGGAAAGAATGTGGCCTGGCAACTTCCATCAGTTGGTGAGGGACCGAGGCGCACCTTCTACTAGGGGCTGAAACTGGGCTGATGGGAGAGACTGGAAGCAATGAGAGGAAGGGGTCGGGGTTTCTTTATTCTCTCATGTGTCAAGCAGGCCGGAGGGTGCTAAGCCAAGCACAGGCCCTCGGTTCTGAGACTAGGAGTTTGTAGAATGTCACTGGCCCATTTTATCCCTTTCTCTGGCACAAAGCTCTCCAGTAGTACGGACAGTGGCTTCTAGCAACATCGTTTCACTTGCTCGCTCGCTCTCTCCCCGCTATCTTTGTTTCATGTTTCAGGAACGTGCTTTGCAGGCTGTTGTGTGAAGATAATTGGCCAGATGTGGGAGCATTTGACCTGCAGATTCCTCTTCCCTCCAGAATAGTGGAACTTGTCTGTCCTTCTGAGAAAAGCCTAAGAGAAGCTTGTTGCGTTGAGGGCATGTTTTGAATCCATCCCAGGTCCCCAGCAACTTAAATCTGTTACCACCTGCTGGCTGGTGCGGGGTGTGCTGAGCAATAGAAATAGGATGTGGCAGTTACTAGACATGTCCAGTGACTGTTTCTGAAGCAACATAAGACATTTTCATTTAGGGGAGGCATTCTGGCCCCATGCAGTCACTGTTTAAGACCTGAGCCAATTACAGTTCAGGAAGGAAAAGATGATAAACACATGAGATAGCAGCTGTTTGACACGGGGCCAACAGGTGTGTCCGCTGTGCAGGCTGGGTTTCTGTAACTGCACCCCTTTGGATAGAGGCTACAGAGTCCTATCACCCCGGCCACTGGGGGGAGCCATCTATGACTAATCCAAGATCGGGAATGCAGCCAACTGTAAGGATCCCAGCTGACGAGACACTGCAGAGCTTGGGAAAAAATTGAGAGGCTGCTATTCTTGTGAGGCTCTGAAGAGTCCAGGTGACACGCGTTCCATGTGGGCCCTCTCTGAAAGAAGCTCAGAGGGGAATGTGCCTCCTAATTAGGAGCGACGCAAGCTCCCTAAAAGTGTGTGGGGAGGCACCAGTGCCCGAACTGTGGCCCTGCCCTCGGGCTGTCCACTTTTTCCACCAAGGCCCCCCCCCGTACACTCCTCTCTCCCTCTCCCTCCCGTGTTGCTCACCCTTACAGCCAGTAAAAAGTGATGGAGCCATGACCTCATTTCCCTCCTCTTTCCGCCCATTCCAGTACCCTGGTCCTAATGTATAGAAATGTAAATATTATCCTGTATTTAAATATATATAACAGCAACTAAGTGGGGAAGTCTACGCAAGAATTGATAGATTTGCCACCTAATAACTTTGATTTAAAAATTATACAGAGGGTTTCCCAGTATTGTTGACAATATTTTCTTTCATACATTCTCAGGCCAGAAGGGACTATTGGGATCATCTGCTCTGACCTCCTGAATAGCACCAGACCAGAGAACTTTCCTGAATGAATTCCTTTTGAACCCAAAAAACATGCCTTCTTCATTTTAAAATGTCCAGCCATGGACCATCTCCCCCAGCCTCCGGTAAGTTATTTCATTGGTCAGTTACCCGCTCTGGTAGAAGCTGGCGCCACATTTCTTGTTTGTCTGTGTATGAAATGTCTGTTTAAGAAGGAATTGTGCACTGGTCTCTCTTTGACGCTGATTGGGAACTATAATTAGCTGCTACATTCAAGATTTTACATACAGCAGCCCTAAGGTTTGATTCTGTGTCAGGCTTCCTGAAAAGCCAATTCTCTGGCCTTAGCATCAGCCGAGAGTTAGTTAGGCTGAGATGCAGAGAGAAGAGGAGTTAAACATGTTCTCAGGGTCCCCTACCCTATTACACCTGCCAGTACTCTCTCCTTCTCTGCATTCGAGATTTTCCTCTCATCAGCGCTGTAAGGAAACCTGGACAGCTCGCGGAGGCTCTGTCATTCGGCTGCAGCCTTTCTCCTCAATGCTGCAAATAGGAGGCTGGAAGGCGCCTTGCTCTATTTGCCAGTCAGAGGCTTGGCTCTGGATACCAAACATATGTCTGTCTTTTCTCCTGTGGCTGCTGCAACATTATTGGGTAAGGAGGAGGCGGAGTGCACCCAGCAGAGGAGGAACCGCTCTCTGGGACACAGGCAACATTTACCTTCTCCGACAAAACTTTGGCTTGTGCTGTTTACCTTCTTTTGCCCTCTTTTCTTAAGTAAACTTGACGGCAGTAAATTGTGAAGAGTCTGATCTGTGTCTTATCACTCACTGTGAGTTGTATTCATCTCCCATGATCTGTGACCTCCTGACTGCATCAGCAGTTGGCAGGAGCAGAAGGTCATAGATCATTATTCCTTAACTGGTCCCAGGAGGTTTTTCTTTTCTGCAGGGGTTTGATTGTGGAGAGCCGCACAAGACTGGCAAGTGCATGCTTAGTAAATGACTCCATCCATCTTTCCTTATTGCCTCTGCCCACTCTTCTACGGGAGCTTAAAATTGGCTTTTTCTTAAACTTTAAAAGCCAAATGCATTTTAAACAGGGTGCCAGGACCTACTCTAGCTGACGAGAAATATTTCTTATACAGAACCGGTGTCTCCTTTCACAGATGGCATTTGAAAAGCCCTGGATCAGTCTTTTTCTCTCCAAAACCTTTAATTGGTATCATTCACTTGGGCTAGAAACTCCCTCCTGGAGTTCAATTAACATAAAATAGGAGCCAGTTAGCCTTTCCTGGTGCCCTCGGGAGCATGCGCCATATAATTCACTGAGACAATAATTCACTGAGACAATGGCTTCATTTTATGGAGAGCCCTCAAGGAGTATTTGGGCACATTCATTGCTCCAAGGGATGGATGTCCCAAGTCTAAAGCCCTGAGCCCTGCCCTGCCACGTACAGCCGATAAAGATTGTTCATATTTTTGGCAAAAATTTGAAATAAAAACAAGTTACACAAAAATTTGGAGGGATTTCCCTCCCCTTTCCATGGTTTGACCAGTAATGACACTGACTAGCAATCTTCTGATATTTCAAAATGCAAATAATTTAAAATTTTTAAACTTTCCAATTACGGGGGGAAGGAAACTTTTATTATTATTTTTTTTAAGTCACTGATGTATTTCCCTTTTTCTCTAGCCAGCTCTGCTGCCCCATCATGAATCTTTTGCGATGGGCCCTCCCACAGCTGGGAATTGGAGATGAATACAGCCCTTAATGTTGAAATGGCATCTCAGATTTGTCCTGACTACACTGGAAAGCTTTGTGTGGTTTTACTTTCCCATAGATGGCTTGTCGAACTTCAAGGTTTTCTATGGGCCAGGTAGAATACAAGCTGATGACAGAGGATGAGCAGTCTGGATTACAGGTATTTCATAGCTGGTGAACAGATCAAATACCAGGGCTCCCTACTCAAAGGCTTAGTGTGATGGGGTGTGGCCCCCACGCAGGCAACGAAAGAGTTAATTGAGTCTGAGGCCTTTCCCTGGAGAGTGGACCAGGCCTAGTTAAGGCTGCAGCCCAGCAGGGGAAAGAGCTGCATGGTGACTTTTTAATGAAAGGATGTCTGGAGCAGAAGGGGCTTGTGGATGGACAGGGAAGAGCTAGAGAGTAGAGAGACCAGGGGAGTCAAGGAGGAAAGGCCAGGGAGAGTGTTGGCCCTGGGAGTCAGCCTGAATAGCAAAGTCTGGCCAGAGGCCAAGGGAGACAGAGCAGCTCCGGGGGTAGGGCGGCCCCTTATCCGGGTTTTACAGGATGGTCCCGTTTTTGAGGTAGTACCTCTTTCTTGCACCACACCAGGGTGGAGCTTGCTTGGGCAGTGAGGAGCCTGGATAAAAAAGCAGGATCTGAACGCCCAGGGAGGAACGGAGCCGAGGACATTCAAAGGGAGGAAAAGGTCAGGCCTGAGGTGGGCAGAAGTGGGTTTTCACTTTTACTTTGAGGCATTCCAGGGGGATCCCTGCAAATTCCTGCAAGAAGGGTGAGCCTAGCGAAGTGATGGGAGAGGCCTGCCGGCAGGCCCATTTACTAGGAAGAAGTCTAAGGAGGTGGCAGCAGGGAGTTTGGTGGAGCGGACCCAGATTGTCTGTCCTGGGCTCCCTGGCCTGGAACACAGTGTAGAGGGCAGGCCTGGGTTCACCTACCAACCACTTGTGAGGTGGCATGAAGCCTCTGAGGCAGGAATATGGACTATGGCAAGCCCTGAGACAAGGGTATATGGACCACAGGGCCCCAAATCAAGGGCAGCAGACGTGACTGAAGGAGCGGACTCTTGGTTTAGTTGGACTTTGTTACCCTGGAAGGGGTGGGACTGAATGTGACCTGGCCGGAGAGCTGAGTCATGAGGAAAGGTGAACCACCGTAGGACCTGGGTGCCATAGGCAGGGGGCGCGGAGGAGGAGAGTCAGCTATGCCACGCCAAGCCAGGAGTCCACCCTTCCACAGTTAAATGATCAATGGATATTTATGGTATTCAGCTTTGGGATGCACAACTGCTACAGGCAGTAGCATCCAATTGGTAGAGATAGTAGTGATGGAGGTCTTATTTATGAGGGAGGCAATGTGATGCTGTGACTAGAGCACTGGACTGGGACTCACAAGACCTGGGTCTATTCCCAGCTCTGGCATTGGCCTCTTGAGTGACCTTGGGCAAGTCATTTCTCATCCCCGTGCCTCAGTTTCCCTATCTGTAAAAGAGGGATAATGATGCTGACCTCCTTTGTACAGCAATTTGAGATCGACCGATGAGAAGTGCTAGAGATGAGTGTAGAGATACAAGGTGGGTGAGGTAATATCTGTTATGGGACTAACTTCAATTGGTGAGAGAGACAAGCTTTTGAGCCAGGCAGAGCTCTTTGTCGGGTCTAGGAGCTCTGTGTGGCTCTAAAGCTTGTCTGTCACGCCAACCGAACGAAGTTGGTCCAATAACAGATATTACCTCACCTACCTTGTCTCTCTAATATCCTGGGACCGGCATGACGACAATTGCACTGCATAGATAAGAGCCTGGTATTGTTGTTTTTATTTATTGTTTGTATTATGGTAGCACCTAGGAACCCCATGCCCAGACAAGGTCCCGTTGTGCTAGGCACTTCCAGGGATGATAATTCCATGTATTTATAAGTCGCACACCACTGCAGTACCTGGTATTACTAAGGTGGGACATGCTTTCTTCATCTCTCTGCTTCTTCTCTGCAAGAATAGAATGGTCTCTTTTAAAGATAACTTTTACTTTTCTGGCACATTTGATACAAATCAGACCTTATCCCGATCATTCTTCTACTGCAGAAGGGGAGATTATGGCACATCAGAGTGGGTTGCAGAAGAGAGACCATGCTCTGCATCAGACCAGCTTAGACAACAGCAAAACAAGTGCTGCTTTATGCAAATCCTTAGCAGCGCATCTCAGGCTTCAATTCAGCAAAGCACTTAAGCAGGTAGGCAAGTCCAACAAGTTCAGCAGGATTTAAGTAGCTCCGTAAGTGCTTGCTAAATCAAGGTCTTAGATTTGTAAAAGCAGCAAAGAATCCTGTGGCACCTTATAGACTAACAGACGTTTTGGAGCATGAGCTTTCGTGAGTGAATTCCCACTTCGTCGGATGCATGTATTCACCCACGAAAGCTCATGCTCCAAAACATCTGTTAGTCTATAAGGTGCCACAGGATTCTTTGCTGCTTTTACAGATCCAGACTAACACGGCTACCCCTCTGGTCTTAGATTTGTTGTTCTCCACCCTTTGCTTTCCTCTCAAAGCAGAATTATGTTGCGTAAGATCCAGAATAAAAAGAACATCAGAAATCTGGAGAAGTAATGGGGTTCTCCAGGCTGCAACAGGCGGATAATATACTATCTCTTGTGGGGATTGAAGCATACCTTGAGCTGGTTAGGGTCTGGAAGATGTAGATGGAAAGAGGAATTAACTGGGAAAACATTCAGTGAATCCCATTATAAGTAGCAAAATCTGGGGAAAATATAACTCAGATACTTAAACTTTTGAATCTGAATCAGCTTCTTCCTATAAAACAATTAACTGGGGCTTCTTTTAGTCATTTATCAACATCTACTCCAGGAAGAAGGCTGTTTCCTTTCTCATCTGTAATGGAAATTTATCTGACCTTGCTGCGGAGACAAGCTGATAGGCGTGGGTGGAGATAAGGACTTCTTGGTGATAGTTAAGCTGAAGCTGTTCATGAGGTTTATGCTCTGAGTGATCACAGCCTCCTCCTCTTGGCTACTTAGCTGTTTATTTAAAAGCTAGACTTCCACTTCATTTGAAGTGACTTGAGTGTGGAATTCCAGCTGATTGTTGCTGCTTCCTTTGGACGCCAGGGTTGTGTTTAGATGCCAGGGTCATGTTCTGATGCTGGCGCTGCCTCCACCAAGAGACTGCTTGTGTGAGTTAAGATTGTGATCAGTAAAGATTTTGGGATAGGCTAAAATGCAATCACCTCTCGAGTGGAGTGCACAAGGCAAGGGTGAGGCAGCCATCTACTCCTCACCGAAAGTGCCAAGGGACCTTGAACAAGTACCTGGCCCCTGAGTTTTCATCCAAAAAAGTCAAATTCTGAAGCTGGAGATACTGACCTTTAACTTGGCTTTAACTTGAGAAGTAGAGTGTGCATATGTGACACAGAGAGCGCATGCTTTGCTCACTCCTGTGTGCATGTAACTTTCTCAGGTGCGCCCTCTCAGGAGAAGCACGTACACATGCCCTAACTTGGATTTTAAAAAGGAAGGTAGGTCCTGAGCCTAAGCAAAGGCCTGCTGGTCTGCATGCTGCTCCATCTCTTTGCAAATTCCCTTTGTAAGTCATTTGCTCCATTGTTTGCTTGGGGTTGTTTAGTGCGGGAGACCTTGACACACGATGGAAGAAGCCTATCAATTTAACTGGGCATTTGCAGCCCTTGGGCAGTGTTCCCCAGGCCCTGGATGTAATGGTGAAATAAGTAAATGGCAGCAGAGAGATCCAGTAGCTTTGGCACACTCAGCTCTGGGCAATGGGTCTAGCAAAATAACACTCCTGTCCTCGCTCAGCAGATCAGACATCACTGGTGGCCATTCTCACCCCTGTCAGCCATAATAATATTAACGGTGACAAACTGATAGTGAGGCCTTAGTGGAATAATGTGCAGTGATGTCATGGTTTTATGTCCAAGCTCCATGAGCCTTTCCAAACGAAATGGACGTTCTCAATGGCCACAGACAAAGCTCAGGGGGTTGAATTGCTTATAAATCTAAAATTGCTCTGCTTCACTTGCAAGATTATGGACTGAGGATCCAAATTCACTTGCCACTAACTGAGAAAATATTAGTTTGTTTAGCTGTGGTGATGGCTCTCCAGCCCCAGTCTCATTGGATCGTCCCAGACGTTCCCTGCTCTGCTTTGTTGGTTGCCAAGGATCTTAAATCATGGTCGGTGCCCTGTTGTCACTGCGAAGTGGTGGCCATTGCTCAGTAGTTGCACTCTTCCCCTGAGCCAGCACTGAACCAGCGCCTCAGCATGATGTACCAAGGCCCCTTCCTCGGTGGAGGTAGCAGCTCTCAAGTTGCATAAAACAAAAATCTGGCAGCTGAGGGGCATCCTAGAGCCCAGGGAGATGTTAGCCCCACGTGAACTGGCTAAATTTCCCCTCAACTATTGCTTAAAATACTCCCTTCAGCCTCTGTTGCTTAGGATGTTCTTCACTTCACGTTCCCACTGTTGTGTACTGTTTCTGTGCACAGTTTAACAGGGGGCATGTCTCTCCCCAGAGTAGGCTGCATCTCAAAAGAGGTGTGAAACGGTCTGTATGCACCTCCTGGTTCATCTTTGTAGTGTCCCAGTGTTATGATGCCGGTGGGGTGGGCTAAGACAGGAGCAGGGCAGGCAGAGAGAAGAGGGACTTAGGTACAGGTATTGATATAAGCACCTGGATGGATAGGTTTTTACACCTGGAATGTCCTTGGAACAAACCAGCATTACTCACTGAACAAACTGACTTTCACACCAGAGCTGTCAATGGGCCTGGGCTGAGCTCTTTTAATAAGCAGCTGTTAGTCCTTATTAAATTGCACGTCCCCAGATGTGTGCTGCGTATCTAAGCACATGGTAATGAATTGGTACTGCAATATGATTAACACACTCACAGAATGCGCTTCTGTTGTTCTGCCCTTGAATCCCTGACATCTGTACCGGGCATGCCCCAGGGACGCTGCTAACAGCGTTCCCCTATGCCAGGGGTAGGCAACCTATGGCACGGGTGCCGAAGGCGGCACACGAGCTGATTTTCAGTGGCACTCACACTGCCCGGGTCCTGGCCACTGCTCTGGGGGGGCTCTGCATTTTAATTTAATTTTAAATGAAGCTTCTTAAACATTTTAAAAACCTTATTTACTTTACATACAACAATAGTTTAGTTATATATTATAGACTTAGAGAAAGAGATCTTCTAAAAAGGTTAAAATGTATTACTGGCATGTGAAACCTTAAATTAGAGTGAATAAATGAAGCCTCGGCCCAGCACTTCTGAAAGGTTGCTGACCCCTGTCCTATGCTATGCCCTCACTGTCAAAGCAAAGGTACTTCCCAGCTTCTTTTCTTTCTCAGGTGCTGTGCAGGTGCTGGTCTGTGTCTGGTCGTGTCCGGGCATGGGAACGCACACAGCTGTAAATTGAATTGCCCAAGGAAGGCTTTGGTCCTTGAGTCTAAAGCAGGATTTTTAAACGTCACTTATCTGAATCCAAAAGGGTAACTCTGCTTTTTCTGGGTGTAAAATTCAGCTCTCCCATGCAAAGAGCATGGAGATTGTCCAGAGGCCTGGGCCGATGCCAGCTGCCCTGCACTAGCTCATGGGCGATAAACATTTTTCTGTTGAAAAAAAAAATAGGTTTTCCCATTATGTGGTTTCTTTAGAGACTGAATCGCTCTGGCTACTCTTGAATCAACCTCGGAGCATGAGCCTGATCTGAACAGTTCTTACTGAGACAAAAGCTCCTTTGAGGTGAGCGGCGTTTAACCTAAGGGAAGGGCTGCAGGATTGGGCCCTGTAGATACCCAGAAATGTTGAGAGAAATCGTGGGACAGACACAGCTCAAGACCCCAGAAATGTTCCCTGGTTGCCCACATGCGAAGGGACCCTACAGCCAGAGCGAAGGCCTCTTGTGATGTGACAACAATGACCGATTCCAAGCCGTGGACCTTTCCAGTCTCTTTCCTTTCTCCCTTCTAGCCTATCGCTGCTAAGTGCAAAGTGCTGGGTCCTGATTCCCTGCCACAGTCTGACCCCTTTCTGTTGCTGGAGCCGTGTAACAGGCCCAGAAAGCAGCTGATTCCCCCAGCATAGGAGAGCTCTCCGAGCGAGATATGGCTGATTATACCACCTCCCTCTTGCAGCCCCCGAGAGGGGAGAATGCTGGGAATGAGGCGGCGGGGAGGGGGGGGCCTGTCAGGGACAAGGGGGTAGTGTGATCAGTGACTCTGCACTCCAACTGTTCTGAGCTCTGGAGACGCAGCTTAGAGGTGGCTGAGGGAAGCTGTCATAAATTAGAGTTTGCTCTAATTTATAGTGGAGGCCGGGATATAAAGACACCATAGGCACCTCTCTTTTGGGCTGAGCTTCCTTGGAGATGCTCCACTCAGAATCAGGCCCAGTCTCTTCAGATAATGCAATCCCACTTTAAATGGCCCCATTGATGGGGTCCTGTTGCTTCCCTCAGATGTCATCTGCACTGTTGACTGGTCATAGGTCTCACCGTTGGGGAGAAAGGGTGCTAGGAAGAGAAGTGCCCTGTCACATGCAGTTTTCCCTGGGTACAGCATCCTGCAGACACGGCCAGTGGGAATTTTTAATCTTTATTTTATTTGAAGCTTTCTGTTTATTTCTGGAAAGGGAAAAATATGTTTTCACTCTTTTTTTCAGCTGCCCCTCTGGGCAGTGGCACATGGGCAGTGCCTGCTGGATGACTTAGAGCTGCTGCTTTCTCCCTAGGACTCAGAAGCTGTGTGCAAACCAAGAACTCGACAAGGTGGCTATTTTCAAACCAAAACCATAAATATTTTTGGAAAATTAACATTTTTACCAAAATGATCCATTTTCATTGGGTAATAACCCTCCCCCGCCCCTTATGTGTTCATATTACACCCAGGGAAACATCTTTCATGCAGTATCATGGATTCGAGATTGTAACAGGCCGACAGGGTCTGCCCTCATCTTGTGAACTGGTGTTGGAAAGGAAGCGGGTTCTCATGGATCTGAGGGAGGTTAGGTTGGGTGTGGTGGGGTAGGTTTTCTGGGTATTTAGTGTGTGGGCTGTGTCGTCCTGAGGGTGAAATGAAAAAGAGGAATGGGAAGGTTTGAGCTGAATTTCTTAATCTGTTTTTCATAAAGCCCAACCTCCGGCAGCCGGGGGTGAATCTGAACTTTTCACCTTGTGTTTGCAGAGTACATTGGGAATAGTACCGGTTAACAGGGATGTCACAGGACATGAACAATGTCCAGAGCAATGGAGTCAGCCAGCCCTGTGACCCAGCAACAGTGTCCTGCCAAGGCATCTTTGCCCCGGCCATTAACGTCCTTCCACGCCCTTCTTGTCCTAGGCCTTCCTTGCTCCACATCTTGCAGTCCTGGTGCACTTCTGATGATGTGGATAAACTAGCACTAGGGATTAGGGTGAGCTCATCGGCATGGTCTATCTCAGTCGAAACCTGGGTTGCTAGAGGATGGAATAACCAGTCTTCAGAAAATATTTTATTCAGGACCAGAAGATAATTTGGAAGTGTTTAATAGCGTTACAACCTGGAAATAGCCCCATTAATCTTTGCCATTACTAAAATCCAGAGATTAACTCTGTGATAACTAATCTCACTCGACCCAGGTGTAGCTTCATTCTGCTCAGTGGTTTGAGCAAAAGCACAATTGGGCCCTTAGCTTTTAAATCTCTGTGACCCAGTGTCAGTAACTCTTTAGACACACTCAAACGTTCTTATTGCTGACCCCTTTCACGCAT
This sequence comes from Gopherus flavomarginatus, assembly GCF_025201925.1. Classification (NCBI taxonomy): domain Eukaryota; kingdom Metazoa; phylum Chordata; order Testudines; family Testudinidae; genus Gopherus; species Gopherus flavomarginatus. The sequence continues at coordinate 85,101,501 of NC_066625.1, read as the reverse complement.
CAAGCCTCTGAGTCCGACCTCCCCCTTATACATTAAAACCACTTTTTTTTTAATGTTTAACACTATTATAAATACTGGAGGCAAAGTGGGGCTTGGGGGTGGAGGCTAACAGCTCACAACCCCCATGTAATAATCTTGTGACCCCCTGAGGGGTCATGATCCCCAGTTTGAGAACCCCTGCTCTAGCCTGTGGTCAATACCTGCTAATCACCATCACTACTCAGTGGTGTAACTAATCAGCACACTAGTGGCTTCTCGGCCATTGTTGTTTTTCCTCTACTGGAAGAAAAAATTCTGATTCAGAAAGAGTGTAAAGGAACCTATTGTCAAGAACTAAAAAATATAAAGGAGCCTTCGACATCTAATATTTTTCATATGGGGCAATCCCTAAGGGAGGAGGGGTAGGGAGAGGGAAAGGACTTTGAAGCCATGCAGCAGAATGATACTCTACGTTATACCTTAATGTTTCACTCCGAAATTGTTCGGCTATAAAGTGTCCCTTTATGGTTCTCTTGAGCCCTGGGATGAATGGGGCCCTGTAGCCTCGCTGTGCGGTCTGGGGCCTGCAGGTAGTGATTTATTTTCATTCTCACACTGTTAGCAAGGGTGGTGGGGGTGGGGTGGGGCTTGCAATAGGAGAACAATATCGGTCATTAATCAAGACTGGTTAAAGAAAACCGCAAAGCCAATATAAAGAGAGACGTAGGATTCAGAGCCTCTCAGCAGCGTCATCTGGATTGAATAAGGGATGAGCCCACGTGACGCACCAGCTATTGCAAAGGCACCAGCTGCGCTGGCCCCTCCTCTTGGTACAAATGACAAATATACAGGATGGCCTGAGGGAAGGTTGCGAACACTTGAACTGGGCTTCCCCAGATGAAGTCCAAGTCCCCTTCGCAAAGCCAGAGGGCTGCCCCCTCGCATTCCGACAGCTGGGGAGCAGGGCTCAGTGTCACTGGGCCGCCCTAGGTCTTTGCGAGGTTGGAAGGACAATAGCCATGGAGATTTGGAGGGAAATAACCCCATCCCCTGCTTACCACAAAACTTCCAAGCCCTGCAAATATGTCACCGCGTATAGGTAAGTCCTTCATCAGAAGATTTAGAGCTGGGAAATCGCCGCCTGGTATACACTGGGGAGGGGAGGTCGATGTAAGATACACATCTTCAGCTCCAGGAATAGCGTAACTGAAGTCAATGTATCTTATTTCGACTTGCCTCCCGTCCTCACGGCACGGGATCAATGGCCGTGGCTCCCCTGTCGACTTCACTTCCACCTCTCGCCCTGGTGGATTTCTAGAGTCAGTGGGAGCACGTTCGGGGATCGATTGCTACCCGTCGATTCACCAGGTAGTGTGGACATACCCCTCCGTTGAGCTTCCAGGATCTGCTAGTTTCCCAAAGCTTGCCATTCGTTTTTCGAGCCCAAGTCATATCCCTGTGTTGCACTTTCAGAGCCAAGAGACTATTTCAGTTTCTAGGCAGATGTATAGCTAGGAGGGCGTGGGAGTAGATACCAATATCAGTTGTATGGTCTGCCATTGGGGGCCAATCCTGCGAGGTGCTAAGTGCCTCATGATGGGTGCCAAGCACCTTCTGCTCCCACTAAAGCAAACAGGAGCTGAGGACACTCGGCACACTGCAGGATTGGATCGTGGGCCCTTCCCTAATAACAATTAATTGCTTTCTAATGAGCCAGAGAACCAGATCTAGAGCCTGAAGAGAACTAGAAGCTTGAGGATCAAAAAGGTGTTCTGTAACTGAGGTTAGTAGTTATACACCATGGTAATGTCTTTGTTTCAACCCTTTCCTTCTGTGGCAATATAAACCTGATGCAGCTGACCTTCCAACGGTGTGAACTGCCATAGCTTCAGTGAAGTCAGTTTACACCAGTCAATCGTAAGAACATAAGCACAGCCATACTGGGTCAGACCAAAGGTCCATCTAGCCCAGTATCCTGTCTTCCAACAGTGGCCAGTGCCAGGTACCTCAGCAGGAATGAAAAGAACAGGTGACTTCCACTTCTCAACAGCGTTCCAGGAGAATGAAGTGATCACTCCTCTGAGTATGTCGGCTTTTACTACTGCAGGGAGGCCAGACTTCCCTTAATGCACATCGATGGAGACAAGCATTTGTATCCAAACCCCTTTCCTGAGAGAGGAAAAACAATGCTGCCCTTTAACTGCCCCAAGTCAGACACCCTCACCCGGTGTAGCTCTAGTGACATTAATGGAGTTATACGGGGAATGAATATGTCCTGCTGCCCCTCCTCCCACCATCCCCGTGTTCCTAGCCAGAGTACAGCACTCAATGCCTGATTTATTACATCTTCCCAGGTCTCATGAGCTTCAGCCTGATTCCTTCTTGATAACATTTCTACATTGAACAAAGAGTCCCATTTATAACTTGAACCAAGAACTAATAATGCCTGGCTCTTATCTAGAAGTTTTCAGCCGTAGATGAAAATGACTCTGTTCCTTTGCATCCATCCAAGAATTTTAGGATCCTTCTCTGAATCTCTGAACCCTTTACTGTTCTCCTATCACTAGTGCAAATCTGAGCGTTACGCAACGTTAGTGGAGAAGAAGGAAGGGTTGTGAGCTTTGCTGAGTTTCCTCTGTCACCATGCTGCTCTTTAGCATGGAGCCCGTGGCCATGCCCTTACAGAAGCAGCAGCGGGTAGAATGTGATTTTATTGATCTATAAAATATCCGGGAGGATCCCAAACCATTTTACAAAATATGTATATACACGTGCAGAGGCAGGGAATTGAAATACAGCCACTTCTGGGGGTGGAAGGCAGCAGTGACTGGCACACAAGGCACTGAAGGGTGGGGATGTTTTTGCTTTCCAGAGCTCTAATTAAAAAAACCTATTTGTACAGGACATTTATGTCCCAGAGAACCTCCGGGTTTAAAGTCTTGTTTGAAAGACCCTAATATAATAAACTGTGGGATCAATTTGCCCTAGAAGGGTCCAGGGCTCAGTGGGTCCTGTTGGGATGGTACCATGCTGTTTCAGGACATGCTTTGCTAGCTCTTCCACCCCTGGTACTTATCCCACTAAGCCACCCGCCAGGCCTAGAAGCGCCAGAGCTGGTGGAATGGCCATGTTATAGAACACGTAGAGGGAAGGAACTGCTTAACTTTTCTGTCCCTGGGATGTTTCTGTGATCAGCAGACCCAAACCTCCAACTGGAAGAGAAGAAGTCTCTTATTTTTCACCCTAAAAATAGCAAACAAGCTGGGCATTGATGGTTCAGCCACAAGGACTGAACTTGTGACTGGCTGCATTGCAAATAATTATATCAGATCTTATGACAGCAAAGAAAGCCCTGGTCTCCTGCCTTGGTGATTTCCACAGTATTTCAATGCCATCTTCCCCTCCCTGTGTAACTCCCTTACCAGCTACACTGCAAAGTGCCTTGCATTACCTTTTTCCACCTTCTGCCCTGCTATCCCTTATACTCTGTGCATACAAAGGGCCTCTCGCAAAGTCTATTGAAGTCAATGGAAAGCCAAATATCAACTCATTTGTCTGTCACTCTTTATAGAACCTGGCTAGCTCTAGTGACTACTAATCTGCGCAGTTTCTTCCTCAGGCGCCTTTTAGCTCTGTATCACTTTACCCATAGCAATGGCCTTCCCCCAAGCCCCCAACTGGGAGCCTCTGGCAATGGCTCTGTGTTAGAGCTGTGCAGCAAAGCAGTTCAGGAGGCTAGTCAACAAGAGGAGCTGCATACTCCTACTTACAACCAGAGTTTCATAGGGTGAGGCTGGTGCCCATCACATGCATGGCAGTGCCTGCTTTCACAGGTGAAGTTACTCTAATTGTGTGCCTAAACCGGCTCTGGATCCCTTTTGCCTGCCTGAAGGTCCATTTTATCAAAATATGGCCCTGGCGATTCTCCCAGGGGTAGTCATTGATACATACAGTGAAATAGCTAGACCCTTCTTTGGCTGTCCTTAGAAGCAGCTCTCTGGCAGTGTCTTGCTGTTGGACCTCTCAGTTTGTAAAGAGGTGAATTTAGGGGCTTCGTGACATCTTGGGTGAGAAGAGGGGGCCTGTGAAAGCTTCACTTTCCCTAGTTTCTTGCATTTTTCTTAGATCTTGAAGGAAATCTGAAATCATTTTGGTCATTTCCTGCAGGCTTCTGGGAATTCTTTCCTGTGTATACATTTCAGGAGCAGAAGGCTGCTCTGTGAACATTTTACCATAAACTCTCTCCATGCCAGTGAAGCTAGAGTGCACAAACGTACATATCAAGACCTTATATACAAGTTGGAATCATTATTAGCTCTTCTAGTAAATCCTCATCTGTAAAACATATGGTTTATATCTCTTCTAGCAGCAGAGTGCAATTGAATGTTCTGCTAAACTTTCATGATACGCTGTGGTTTTAAATGGGTGGTATTAGCAGAGAAATAATGGATGGCCTTTTTTTATTTGTATTATAGCCAAGCTTCTGAATCATCCAAGAAAGTCCATGAAAAGCATCGCTGTGTCCTTTCTTCAAACATGTTAATGTAATTCCTGCCATTTGATGATTCACTAGATGTGCAGCAAGAGACAGAAAGCTCAGGGAAATGTTGACCAACTGTGCAGGTTATGTTGTTGTAGTGAGAGATCATTGCTGTCTTCTTGGGTTTTGAAACTATTCCTATATTCCAGGCTTCATGCTCCTGATGAAATATAGGATCCTATGGTTAATAAACTACAAGATCGGCATGGGTTTAAGAAAGCTAAAAGAAGTAAAGTTACTCCACTGGAGTATTGTGTCTAGTTTTGGGTCTTCCACTATAAAAAGGATGTGGACAAATTGGAGGGAGTCCAGTGGAGGGCAACAAAAATGATCAGGGGACTGGGGCACATGGTTTATGAGGAGAGGCTGAGGGAACTGGGCTTATTTAATCTGCAGAAGAGTGATAGCAGCCTTCAACTACCTGAAGGGGGGTTCCAAAGAGATTGGAACTTGGCTGTTCTCAGTGGTGGCAGATGACAGAACAAGAAGCAAAGGTCTCAAGTTGCAGCAGGAGAGTTTTATGTTGGATATTAGGAAAAACGATTTCACAAAGAGGGTGGGGAAGCACTGGAATGGGTTACCTAAGGAGGTGGTGGAATCTCCATCCTTAGAGGTTTTTAAGGCCCGGCTTGACAAAGCCCTGGCTGGGATGATTTTAGTTGGTGTTGGTCTTGCTTTGAGCAGGGGCTTGGACTAGATGACCTCCTGAGTTCTCTTCCAACCCTAATCTATGATTCTATGGGTATATCCACACTACCCGCTGGATCGGCAGGAGCGATCGATCCAGCGGAGATCGATAGATGCAGTAAATTGACCCCGAACCCTCTCCCGCGGACTCCTGTACTCCAGCACCACAAGAGGCGCAGGCAGAGTCGACGGGGGAGTGGCAGCAGTCAACTCACTGTGCTGTCTTCACCACAGTAAGTTGATTTAAGTACGTCTACTTCAGCTATGTTATTCACACAGCTGAAGTTACGTAACTTAGATCAATTCCCCCCTCCCCCATAGTGTAGACCAAGGCTGAGATTAACTTGCAGATCTGTGTGCAGCATACAGAGATCAAGGAGAAAAGAAATGCTATGCTTGAAGAAAGGCAGAGTTCAGTTATTCTCCTGCTGTTTTGTTAAATTTCGTTTCTCAGATGGCGTGTCAGCAGCTCACTTCCTTAAAATAAAACCTGTTTGCAGCTCATCTGGTTTAAACAAAATGCAAATGACTAAGCAACATCAGCCAACAGTGCAGAAAGAACCATCAGAATTATGAATTAAATCCTGATCCCAGTGTAAAGCTGGAGTCATTCTCCTGAATTTATTGGCAACTCCTTAGCATTTCAGCTGTGTTCCTGAGAGCCGAACCTGGTTCAACGGGCCCAGGAAAGGAAGATTTGATGCTCTGGAAATGAAGTTTTTCTTGTAACCCTTTCAGATTAGAGTGGCCAGCTTCCTGTGAAAGGACTCCAATACTTTACTGCTTGCAGTTTCAGGAGCAGCATTGTAAAACTGTGCTCTGCTGTGCCGTACATCAAGGTTTACTTATCTTCCGCTGTATCTCTGGGGAACAGGGTAAAACTCTTCAGTAACTCTCACATGCACTGGAACTGATGGTCTTTGTTGTGTTCCTGGAGGGAAAGGAAATGGACAGGCTAACTGCAACTTTCAAAAGTAGGTAATTGCCATAATTCCAAAAATTGCTTGACAACTTATCTATACAACCAGGAGCCTTTTGTTACTGGTCTCGTTCACACACAAGCACTTGTAAAATGTAGCTTACAAAACCATGTTGATTATTTTCTAAAAGATTCATCGATGCTTCATGGTTTCAATTCTGTTTAGAAAGAATTTGCTGTAATAATAACAAACCTGATACTGCCGGCTGATCTCTGCAGTCAAACCCCGGCATCCCAGCAGAACAGGGTGGTGGCCCTTAACTGTTCTAGCTGTGGAAGGATGTTTCCTATGGCCCAGATTCTGATTTCCATTCTACTGGTGTAAATCCAAGAGAGGTCCATTGAAATCAAACGAGTTATTCCAGATTTACTCTGGTTTAGCTGAGCTCAGAGCCTGATTCAGAGGAAATGTCCCTCTACAGGTAGGACAGCTGAAATTCATGGTCCTGCTGATCCATTTGCAGGCTGAGGGTTGCCTTCAGGGATAAGAATCTGACAAGCTGCATGATGGCAGCTGCTCCGTCCTGAGCATATCAGAAAAGCTGGCCCCGTGCGCTAATGAAAATGCTGTACTATATTTTTAGCAAAATATTTAACCATTTTTGTAGTCTGCCACACCTTCAAAAAATCCATCTACTCTAAGCTGTCTCAGTGGCAGCTAAAAGGGTTTCTCTGGGTTTGTTTGTTTTTTTTTTGCTTAGGAATGTTCCTATTAATTGCGATTGAATGTTGAATCTGATGTGAGCCCTGAAGCCCTAGAGAGTAGGGAGCTCGCTATTGACACCTGCTGGTGAATAGAGAAAAGAGGCCACAGCTGCTCGACAGCTTCAGAGCGCCAATGGGCTCCAGAAAGGAGGAAGCTATCTGTTGGCCAGCACGGCGAAATGAGTGGATGAGCCAGGTGTCATTTGCATTGCACAGTCAGTTATGGGACTGTTTGGGTCATATGGGTTAAAACACCATTATGTTTTGAGTTTGGGGGCAATAAATGCTGTTGTCCTGGTTGGGAAATAAAAGGAGAAGAGAACTTCGCCCCAAGCACAGTTGGTGTGGGGGTCACCCTGACCATGACTATGGGCTGGCAGAGTTGGATAATGGTACTTGGACAAAACATGAGCCAGCAGAGAGTGGAGAGACTGTTAGTGGCCTTGTATTATTGCATAGCCCTTGCTGAAGGCTCTTCTAGACAGAAGACGGCTTTGAGGGGGCCGACGAAGTGGAGCTGAAGGCACCTTTGAGGTGCAGGGTGGCGCTGAGATGGCTTGGAGCTGTAGCCGCAGAGAGTAGCAGCCTGTCTGAGTGGGAACCCCCTACTCAGCAATCCAAGCTGAAATCACTGGAGCAGCCCAGGGAGCTCCGCCCTTAGGGGAGACTGACCTGACCAAAATTTTGAACTCCATCAGCCCTGGACAAGAGACTGTGAGGGGGAGCTGGACAGGAGGTAAGTGGCTAGAACACATTAGCCACTCGGGCTTGTTAATTGCTGGCTTTCCTCAGTCTATTCCATTGTCGTTCTTTGTTTTAAAGCCCTGGACTCAGCGCTGGTGAGTGGGGAAGTATTGCCTATCAGAGTGCCGTGGGGTTTGGGGGGCGGTATATATAGTCTATGTATAGAGAGCAGAACTGGAGCTGGAGGCATTTAAGTTTTCAGAAGAAACTAGGAAATTAGACCCAGTCCTTTTTGCTTCTGACAACACCTGCCCAAAAGGTTACAGAAGACACACATGGCTTTGTATAACAAAGGAGACAGTCTCCTGAAAACAGGGCCTATACAGGACTTCATCCACTCCTGCTTCAGCCGTGAAAGCAATTCCTTGGATGAGATCACAGTGCAATAGATTAACTTTATATGAATTTAAAAACTGGCAGAAACTGTTGTGAAACAGCAAGCAATAAAGATCTGGATCGGCTTATCATGTACATGTCCTCGGCACTAATCAAATAAATAAACGAAATAAAAAAATGAAGGAAATAAAACTTGAAAATGGTTTGTTGTAGGCAGAAATTATGTGACATTTTAGAAGTGGAATAGTTTCTAAATGCACTTGGCTATTTTCCAGGAGACATCAGCCACTAAGCATGAGGGTTGGGAGGGAGAGGGGAGCGAACAGATTTATTAAAGCCTGTCTGAATTTTGCTTTGTGAACACATTGTTAATATCAATTGTCTGCTGATTTTCTTTATTTAATTATTTTTAATTTTCATGATGTTTTGTTAGAAATTAGGAGTGAAGCAATGCCCAGGACTAGGAATCCTCCTTGATTAGAGAAAACATCTTGGTTGGTTGTTTAAAATAAAATAATTTAGGTTGAATATTTGACTTTAAATCAGCAGAAATCAGTGAAAATTCATATGCGAGCTGAATGCTCAGATTCAAACCTCCCCTCCCTCCCCATCACCACACCCTCTCCTCTGCTTTTACTTAGGACACAGGGCTTTCATTGCAATCTGCAAGACCATATTTGTTGAAATATCTACGTGTACTTATGGCAGGGTGAGTTAAGGACAGACTGGCAGCCTAAAATCCAAATTTCCTGTCCTTTAAAGTTAGTCTTTAAAAGTTAATTTCCTTTGTCTATTTGGTAGCAGAATACAAATCAGAAAATCGTCCTTTGTTTTGTTTTTTAAGCACTCAGCATTGGGCCTGTTCCTGTTCTCACTGAAACCAATGAGAGTTTTATTGTTGACTTCAACAGAATCAGTCCCATTTCCCATAACTTTCAGTGCACCCTTAGTATCACCTTAATTGATGATTTCCAGGTGTGATGGTCTTACAGGGCCTGATCCTGTTCCCAATAGTCAGTGGGGGAAAAACTCCTACTGATTTTCAATGGTGCAGGATAGTTCAGGGTCCTCCAAGTTCCAGTTCAGGTTTAAAGGCTGAGTTTTGAGGATTTGCGGAAAACAACAGCCAGGGTGTTCAGTCTAGTTTTCATATTGTGGCAGATCTGGCATCCTCTGCCAAGCTGGAGAGAAGATGCTAGTGATGAAATCCTGTTAGGAAACTCAGAGATTCCTAGGCCAGAAGGGACCATTGTGATCATTTAGTCTGATCTCCTGTGTCACACAGGCTGTAGAACTTCATCAAGATAATTCCTAAAGCAGATCTTTCAGAAAAACACCCAATCTGGATTTACAAATTGTCAGGGAAGGAGAATCCACTATGACCCTTGGTAAATTGTTCCAGTGGTTAATTACTCGCACTGTTGCAAATTTGCACCTTATTTCCAGTCTGTGTGTCTAGCTTCAACTTCCAGCCATGGGATCATGTTAGACCTTTCTCTGCTAGATCAAATAGCCCATTGTTAAAGATTGGTTCCTTATAGACAGTGAGCAAGTCTCCCTTGGACATCAGAACTGGACTATTACAACAGTGGTTGCATCGGTGCCAAATATAAAGATACAATAACTCATTATGCTGGTTGGGGTTGTTTTTTTCCTTGCATGTGGTTTGGTTTTTGTTACAACACTCATGACTTAGGGTTCTGTGAAACATTCTTTCTTTAATGGCTCAAGGCTGTGCAATTTTTTTTTTTATCATCGGCATGCATTTGGCACTTCCTGGCTTTTCAGAAGCCTTGTGTGTTCATAATATAGTGACCCTGCATTGGAATGGGGGGAAGGAGACCTGCCACTGACTTCCTGTGACATTAGCCGAGTCACGTTGTCTCTCCACACCTTGCGTTCCCCTCCTGTAAAAGGAGACTATTGCTATTCACCTTCCTTTGTCATCCACTTTCAGAGCTTGGAATGAGAACCACTATGGAGGAGCTGAAGGATCATTCTATTGATTTGGCTTAGGTCAGAAAGTGTATTTCAAAAGACTTTGCCAGGTGGGGAATATCTCCAAAGCACCAGGGGTGTGAACTGTGACTTTTTAGCTCAGGTCTATATTGACTTCAGATACTGCCATCTTGACTGGCATCTCCGTGGTAGCTTTAGCAGGGAAGCCACGGGATGGCTCAACACAGAGATTGAATCACCCTGCAGCATCTTTTACTGGCGTTTAGCTCAGAGTCGTTGCTTTTTCTCATGGGATAAAGCCCAAGACAGGGTGGTCCAGCGGCTGGCGTGTTATTTGTTGTTTTCATTGAGTCAGCATTGATCTGTATAAAAATGTGCAGTGTTCCAGTTGGGGAGAAGGAGCAGAAGGTTTGTCTTTTCTGCAGGCTATGTGCTGCCTTCTCCCCCTCCGGCGTCTGCAGATTCCATCACGCTGCTAACTGAATGCACCACAGTGCATGGGGGAATGTTTGGATTTAAAATAAACTTTTGCAGGTCAGGAGCATTTGGCAGCTGTTTTGTCTGCTGGAGGATCTGCAATCTGTCCTTTCTGAGCAGGCTTTCAGTGAGTTTCAAGTCGCCACGAAATTGTGCTGGCCTGGTGTGTTGCTTCCTTTCTTCTCCTCTCTGCACTGGCTCAGTCAATGGAGTGGGCTGTATTGCTTGGAGTCATAAACAGTAGCTGTTCCTCATGCTCTCATATTTGCTATGCATGACCCCTTGTGTTCCCAAAAGGTTTATATCGAACAGCTGAATATGGTTTTCTATTAATCGCATATGGAGAAGGGAAAACCTAAGTGTAGTTTTCTTCATACTGACCTTCTGCACGAGACAGACAGGCAGAACTTTGGTTAAAAACCATCACTCGAGGCACGCGGATATTTAGCACTGAGTAGAGAGATGCATGCGAGGGAAAGATGAGGAAGAATGAGGGAGAAATTTAATTAAACAACATCCTACCTCGCAAAATTGGCAGATTCTGATGATGTATTACAGACGTGTCTAGAGGTCCAGCCAAAATAAAGAGTCTCTTGTGCCGGGTGCTGTGCAAACACATAATGAGAGAGCTTGAAATTTAAGTAGATTGGAGAAGGAAGGGAAAGTGACGTCCAATTTCACTCGTCAGAGCAGGACTAGAACTCAGCTCTCCTAGTGCGCTGCCCGCTAGACCCTGCTCCCTCTCTGGCTCTAGCTCAAGCTGCTAACTCATGAAAACTTTGAATCCATTTCTGGTGCAGTAATTATTCTGCCTACCACTCCTGTGTGGCCTCTGCCCTTTCTTCATTAGTTACTAGGACACTGTTCCCCCATTGCTTAACCGCTCACTTTCTCTTCCCTTCTGAAACTTCAGTCCTGCGTTTGTGCTGCCTTACTCCTTTCCCAACCAGGGCCGCCCAGAGGATTCAGAGGGCCTGGGGCCCCTGCTGCCGAATTGCTGCCGAAGACCCGGCACTGCGGCGGCAGGTCCCGGAGCGGAAGGACCCCCTGCTGCTGAAGATGCTCCGGGGGCCTGGGCCACATGAGAGTTTTCTGGGGCCCCTGGAGCGAGTGAAGGACCCTGCTCCAGGGGCCTCGAAAACTCTCATGGAGGCTCCTGCGGGGCCTGGGGCAAATTGCCCCACTTGCCTTCCCGCTCTGGGCGGCCCTGTTCCCAGCAAGCTGGTTGGGATGTCACAGCGAGTGATTGTTTCATTCGGAGGCAGAAGCAGGAAGAGCAGATGGAGGCCAAAGAAAGCTGCCGCTAAAGCCTGCTTTCGAATTGTCCCTATTCATAAAGAAGGAGGAGAGAGAAATACAGGGAATAAATGAAAGAGGAGAATTGATTTCTCTCTCTAAATGAAAGTGGCTTTAAATGTGAGACAGGCCTGTTGCACACTCTCCCTGAGGACCTCTGTTTAGCCACAGGTCATGTTAGCCAGGCTTGATTCACACTAGCCTTTGTTTAGCACCAGCAAGGTTTCTGGCACTGTTCAGTACCTGAAGATCAAGATATCACCTGACCAGACATGCTGCAATCTAAGGCTCCAACTCGTGTGTGTGGACAGGGACCCCCAATGAGTCTGCCCACAGGGTGCCCCATTGCTTGTGTGGGGTGGTGTGTGGCTTGAGCTGCTACTCACGACTGGTCACAAAAGCTGCCAGATCAGACTTCAAAATAGATACAGGGAAGATGGGGCGTGCCCGGGGGACCCAGAGCTGGATGGGTTAATGTATTACACGTACATATGCAAGGACTGTCACTGTTCCGTCCACTCCATGCTGAAATGACTTTCCTTGGACAAGCTCTTTTTGAAACGGAAACCAAACCGAACAAGTTTTGAATTTGATTTTTAAAATGTAGCGTCAAGCGGGAAAATCAGGAAATTCACTGCCAAGGCTCGCTCTTTAGACAAACTTTTTCTCCTGGGTATGACAGCTGAGAGGGCATGTCAAATTAGCCCCTGTTTACACACCTGGTAGCAACGGGGTCAAGTGGGGATGGCATCGCTTGCTTTCCTAATATTGGAGTGACGAGGTGGGTGAGGTAATATCTTTTATTGGACCAGCTTCTGCTGGTGAGAGAAACAAGCTTTTGAGCTGTTCTTCAGGTCTAGGAAAGGTGCTCAATGTCACAGCTAAATACAGTACAAGATCAACAGACAGAGAATATTGTTAACTACTTATGCTAAACTAAGGTACCAGTCAAGGTGAAGTGGCCTGTTAATATAGTCATAGGACAAAAAGGAGGGTTAGTGAGTTACAGATGGTTGTAATAAGCCATAAACCCAGTGACTTTATTAAGACCATGATTTTTAGTGTCTAGCAAAGTTAGGAATTTAAGCTCCCAGGCTCGTCTTCTGAAAGTGTTGTGCAGCAGGAGGAGGGATAGGTCAGAGATAGAGTGATCACTTTGTGGAAAGTGGTCTCCCACAGGTGCTGTGGTGTGTTTGTCTTCTAGCATTTTCCTGGGTGAGTTCATTCGAGGGCCTGGTGATTGTCTGAGGTACACCCCTGTTGTGATAGGCACGTGTAAGCCCCATGGATCTGGAAAGATGTGGCATGGGGAGTGTTGATCACTGCAGCAGTAATATTGGTCAGTTTCCCCATGAGTGAGGATATTCCCATCACACAGTCTCTCAGGGCTGCCTTCTCTTGCTCTCCCCTCCGGTGATTAGCAGCGCAGGCATTTTGCGTTTGCTTCTTTGCATTTATTCGGCTTTCTTGACAAAAAAGGAAAACCTAGAGGAGAGAGCTGCCTGCCTGGTAACTGGTGTCACTCTCCTGCAGACAGCAATGGCTTAAGAATACAAATGACTCTAGCAAGGTAGACGTGATTGCTTCTAAATCAAGACTTCCTAGCAAGCTCATTTGCAAGGCATGCTTCTGAGGAGAAGGCTTTTCTTGTGTGTACTTTCAATCAGCACAGAAGCTATTTCCCCTCTGCCAGAGGACATGAATGTGAGAATGTATAATGCTTTTTGGGCATATTTGCTGATGACTTTGCATTCTCTCCTCCCAAACCTAGTATCCCTGAAGGTTATGTTATCTGTAACAAGCATACAATACCCCTCCACATGGCACCTTGAGAAACTACAGAGAACAGAGCAGACAAACACAGAGTCAACTGGCAACCACAGTCTGGAAGAAATTAATAGGCAGGAAAGGTAGCACAAGTTGAAAAATTTGGACTCAAATTTGAACATGAACATCCCCAAAGTTTTTGGATTTGGATCTGGTTTGAAACCATTCTACAAATTGTGGCCAGCTGCAACATTCGAGTCTGGATCAGAATTTCCCCTAAGTTTGGGGATGTGGGATCCAAGTTTGGGTTCACTTGGAACTAGGAAGGTGCCTGAAATCTGCCCCAAAGACTCTAAAAATGTGTTGGACAAAGACACTTTGAATTTGCCAGTAGGTGGAAAGACTCCTTAGCAACACGGCTATGAATAGTTTGATTAAAAGGCTCTGTCTCACTTTTATTGGTCCGAAGTTATTCCTTGTGGTATCCTGAGTGGAGAGGTAACTTGGAACCACTCACAGGAGGGGAGCTCAATGTAATGCAGATTAGGTAACAAAAGCCAGCACATAACTAAATACAACATATTTCCCAGATAGCCGCTACTGGATCGTTCCGATTTTGGTTTTTTTGAAAAATATATATGAATTACGGAGTTTTCAGGCTTTGAATAGGAGTGAAAATAAATCTGCCACTTGCTTGGGCCTGTTAATCAAGAACAGGCAATGCTTAAACCCCTTCATACACCCGACTCCAACATATCCAAGGCTAACCTAATACAACAGTGGTACTATTGTCCTGCGAGACACACAGTGATGGAAGAGGTGAAAGCAGAAAGGCTCTAAATAAAACTCTGTTTCCTCTTTGCCCCTCCCCTTCCCGATTATTGCATCCCAGGAAAGGGGGAAGGAGATTTGCCCTGGAAATGGAGAGACATAATGGTGGCTCTCTTCAGCAGCTAAAGGCATCCTCACAATCCCCTGTGCTGTTGTGATTACCAGAGGCTTTCCTCTGTTAGCTATCTGCTCTGCTTGGATCCAGATGGAGAAACAAAGCTTGCTAAACAAAGAGTTGTCATGGGTCTTTAAGCAGATTGGGGGAAGAGAGGGGAGGGGGGAAAGCTGCTTTCTGGGAAGGCTGCAGGGCTTTGTGTTTTCAGTGAGCCGCTTTGAGGGAGTAGCTTCCTGTCTGCCTTTACTCTGCGAGCGAACCAGCCACTTCTATCCCTTATTAGCTAAATAATCAGACAGTGTTAGGCCATCCCAGTGACATCAGCCCTGCAAGCAAAGTGAGTGTTTATAAATAAATGGAAAGGAAGCCAGATGGCTGTCCCACTTATCCAGACTTAGCCAAGAGCATTGCAGCCAGCTGGACTCCTGCACACTGACCGTCCCCTAAGATGGCATTAGCAGCACTGTTGGCATGGAATCAGCAGGCCGATAAGCTGATCAGTGGGGAAGTGGGTCCCACAGTGAGTGGGAGCAGTAGGCAGAGGTTCTTGCCATTATATCTGAGATCGGTAGGATGCTTTATCTTTTAACCTCCCCCTGGGTGGCCTCTCCTGGCCTATTATCTTAAAGCCCCATAGGAATGACACTCTGTGCCTCTATACCGCCTTTCCTCAGGAGGTCAGGGCACGCCACATCAACCAGCTAATGGTAAAACTTACAGCATCCTTCATCTGAGGCTCTCAAAGCACCCTGCAAAAGTTAACAAGCTCAGCCACTCTGAGACGTGTTGTTATCCTCACGATAGCAATGGAGAAACTGAGGCACGGAGGTTAAGTGGCTTGACTAAGGTCACACAGGAAGCCCAGTTGGGAGTCACTAGCATCTGAGTCACAGTAGTGTCCTTCCTGTCTCCATGAAGCCTCACAACACATCGGTGTGGTAACTGACAGAGAGAGAGAAAGAAATCCCACTACTGAAATGCAACCACCTCTGGTGTGAAACTTGGCAAAAAATTGACAGGAATTAAGAAATATCATATCCCATTGAAACAGCAAGGGGCAAGGGAGTTAGGAAGCTGGAATTTGACCAGGATGCAGGGCTTGCCCCTCTAACTGTGATGGGAATGGTGCCCAAGGGTATTAAATGACTACGGCTATGTCTACGCTACCGCGGTAAGTCGACCTACGCTACGTATCTTAGGTCGAGTTACCGTGGGGTCTACACCATGGGGGGTCGATGGGAGAACATCTCCCGTCAACTTACCTTACTCTTCTCTTCGGGGGTAGAGTACAGGGATTGACTGGAGAGCGATCTGCAGTTGATTTGGCGAGCCTTTACTACTCCCGCTAAATCGACCACCCCTGGATCGATCTCAGAGTATAGATCTCGGGTCTAGTGTAGACCTGCCCATGTGCTTTTCCGTCTCCTCTGTGGATCTCCAGCAGCACAGAGCCCCTTGATGGCACAGTGGAGCATTTGCTCATTGCTGATTTAGTGCCATGTAACGAATCGCCAGCAGTCTTTCCTATAGCACCTTACAGATTCCCCATCCAAGTATTGAGCCAGAGGCCTACGAAGGTCTAAAGCATGTTGTGGTAAGACTGCAGGCCATCAAGATTTGACTCCTGCACTACAAGTTACACACTCCATGGTTGAAACACAGGGCTGGGGGTCAGGAGACCTGGAGTTTGTCCCCTACTCTGCCACTGGCTCACTTGGGTGGCTTGGCAAGTTGCTTAACCGCTCTGTGCCTCAGTTCTACATCATCCTTCCCTACCGCACCCATCACTATTCATCAAATATTTGGAAAGTCTCTGAGATAAGCTACCTAAAAAGGTGCAAAGTCTCCTTTCTTTCTTTCTTTCTTTCTTTCTTTCTTTCTTTCTTTGTTATTGTCCCTATGCTTCAAAATGAACTAGATAAATTCATGGAGGATAGGTCCATCAATGGTGGTTAGCCAGGATGGGCAGGGATCGTGTCCCTAGCCTCTGTTTGCCAGAAGCTGGGAATGGGCAACAGGGGATGGATCACTTGATGATTACCTGGTCTGTTCATTCCCTCTGTGGCACCTGGCACTGGCCACTGTTGGAAGACAGGATACTGGGATAGATAGACTTTTGGTCTGACCCAGTATGCCTGTTCTTATGTTCAAACCCTGCTGCCAGACCTGCCACAGGTCTTTCACCCCCTCACTGATGGGCTTTCCAGCTGCTTCCACAGAACTGGAGAGTCCCATGCTATGTCTCATTGAAGTGTAAGGTCTGCTCTGGCTTCATGAGCAGATCCAGAAAGCTGAGGGAGGACAAATTGAAGTTACTCCTTATGGAGTCCTCCCTAAATCCTGCTGCCACTTCAGGGTCTGACTCCTTTCATACATCAGCCTCAATCTCAGGATGCTCTGGTGACTTCTTCAGATCCAGCTCCAGTGAGCAAAAACCAAATAGTTGCTTCAGAGACTTTGAAGCCTTAAAAAAAGAGGAAAATGTAAATCTCTTGGCAGCGAGGCTAAAAAGGGAAAAAATTGCGCCAGGGCCTGGGACTAAGGTGACCTTGCAGTTTGGTATGGCTGCAGAAGAGGCTCCTGTCTCCTGTGGGAGGGAGATGTCACTACTGATGGAAAGTGGGCATATAGAGAAGTCTCAGGATAAACAACCCCATTTGGCACTATGGTTGGTACACATGGTGCCACCCAAGCACAGGGCTCAAAGAAACAGACTCCAACCCCACCTCAAGCCACAGAGGGGTGAAATGATATGCCCAAGTCAAAGAGCAGGTCAGCAGTAGAACCAGGAATAGATCCTAGGACTCCCAGTTCAGTTCAGCAGACCCAGCTGTTGTTCAAAAAGGGCCAATTTCTGTCCTCAGTTTTGAGCCTCAGATACTGTCTTGCTGTGGTGCCGAGGGTCCATAGACATATGCCAGGTACTGTACACTCAAAACACGTATATTTGCTCATGATGGTGGTCATGTTTGATACTATAAAATTGTACTTCTGAAGGTGATGGATTCCTCCGCTCGTACATTGCAACATAGTTCTAATGTCATGGAATCCTCTGCTTTACCAAACCCTGTAAGAATGGCAAGGAAAATTTTTTTAGTGTGAACTAACTTTCTCTTGCTGTGTTTTGGGCCCAAGTGACAGCAATGCCACAAAAGGACCTGAGAACTAGAAATTTATGCTAAACAAAAGAGGAAGTGTCCAAGCTGGTTTCCTCATCCAAACTGATTAAAAGGCAAAAAGTAAACCTCATAAATGGGAAAAGCCAGTGAAATGTTTATTCTTTCTGTTTTGGTAACCTAACAAATTGCTAGTAACAAGGCAGCAGTGCCAACCACACAGGTTCAAAAATCATGAATCAGACTCCCCGGATCACGCGATTGGCTTAAAAGCCACGAGATTTGTAACAAATAATGAGTTTGGGCTTTTTATTTGTCTTCTAGTTTCTGAGCTTTTCAAGTGCATTTGAATCACACTTCCAAGCTTTTCTCCCCAGCCAGGAGGGCTAGAAACTTACTTTAAAATTTTTTTTTTTACAAAAGCTTAGATTCTCCCCTAATCAACTGCCTGCAGTTATAACCCAGCGTGCAACCAGGCCATGCTCATTAGCTCCTAGCACAGCTGGAGAGGCTAGTGTGGATGCTAGCATTTATTCCAGGATAATATTTGTGGTTCATTCTCAAAACCACTCCACAGGAATGCTTGGGGCATGTCCAGAATTGTCTTTACAAACTAAGTCGAGGTAACTGACAATCAATTGACTGGAGGTAAAAAAAAAAAACAACCCAGAACTCTAGTGCAGGTGTCGGCAACCTTTGGCATGTGGTTCGCCAGGGTAAGAACCCTGGTGGGTCGGTTAGTTTACATGCCGCATCCACGGGTTCGACCTATCGCGGCTCCCACTGGCTGCAGTTCACTGCTCCAGGCCAATGGGGGCTGCGGGAAGCGGCGCGGCCCAAGGGATGTGCTGGCCGCCACTTCACACCACCCCCATTGGCCTGGAACGGTGAACCGCGGCCAGTGGTAGCCATGATCGGTCGAACCTGTGGACGCAGCAGGTAAACAAACTGGCCCGGCCCACCAGGGTGCTTACCCTGGTGAGCCACATGCCAAAGGTTGCTGACCCCTGCTCTAGTGTATATACCTCTAGAGGGTGGTAGGTGTAGGGACAGGGGAAATGTGCCTGTCTGAAGGCAGTGTTGTAGGTTTAATTGGTTAACATTTGTGAAGTGCTTTGAGATTCCCGAATGGCGTGTGCTGAAGGGTAAAGCCCTATTTTTGTTTAATCAGACTCTTTGCCCTTTAGACAAGAAGCTGGTTGGTGGATGGTTTGATTTTTTTTTTTGTTCAGTGTTCCTTTGGAAATGGTGAACTGTTCTGCCAAGAGTAAAGGAAAGCATGGATCTGGCTCAGGATTTCCCATAAAGGAAGAGAGCGAGATTGCTTTCCAAGGCCTTGAGCTCGTCAGTCATTCGGGGTGACAGATTTCCACTGTCCTGTGAGGACTGGGGCTGAAGCAGGAAGTCACGAGGAGAACCGTTCGACTCCTAAAATATTTAAGATAGAAATTGTCAGGGACTAGGGGTGGGGGAGGAGAGCCAGATGCAAACATTGTCTTTCCAGCTGTGGCTGAGAGAGTCATTTCTTCCCTTGCATCCAGTAGAAATTAGACTCAAATGGAAATAATATTAGTGCCATGTTTCATTATGAGCTGGTCTCAGCTCCACCAGAGAGCAGAAGACTGATGTATTACCAGGTTGTGCTGGCACAGGCCCCAGACCACGACTGTAGCGGCTAGGCTGGCACCCTGCCAAAGGTTAGCTTTTAATATACTGTCCTAAGGAATATGCCACAGAAAAACTGGCCCATTATGGGTTCTGGAAATAAAGCTGTTTTTATTTTCTAATCATGCTGAAAGGTTACAAAATATAATTGGAGTTGCTATTCTCCCTCGTCCTGTTTCTGATACTGAGTTTATAAAGGAGCCTTTGTCTTCTCTGAGAGTTCAAAGTCAGCACTCCAAAAGGAAAATTATTGGCAATTAGAAGTTGGAGACTCGCAGTTTTACAGGCACTGGCTGTCGGAGTGAAAATATTTTACAAATCAAATTTTCTGCAAAGGCACAAAAAATACAGAGGGGCAGGACTGCTCAAGCTCCCTTGAATGGCTTTTCATAGGAGTAGGTTAATGTAAGTGTTTAACGCGCACTGGCACTTTTCAAAACGAAATCAGACCTATGGCATGATGTCATTCGGAGACCACCGAAGATCAGGGTTCGGCAGTCCTAGAACTTTATTCTGGAGCCAGCCCAGGGGCTGGACTGATCCCAACTAAAGTTGGTCTTGCTTGGACATGGAGCCTGGCTGGTGGATCTGGGTAAAGTGAAAATGGATGGTGGGGTCTGTCTCAACAAATGCACATATTAAGCCTCTTGTATTTAAATCCCCCAGACCGCATAGGGCTGAGCAGAGCAGGATGCTCTGCCTGATATCTGCCAGATATGTCAATTGCTAGATGATACCATTTTCATCCTTACTTTCACTCATGCACTTCACGAGCAGTGCTGCTTCGAAGGTGAGCGATCGTTATTAGCCCTATTGAGAGGGCTCAGGTTTCCCCACCAACGTTTTAGATTAAGGCACAGTGAAGCTGTGTGTGTTAGGAAAACATTTCTGCAGCTCTCAGCAGGATCAGTCGATGCAAAGCTGACATGCTAAGTCTTCTACCATTGCCATGGCTGGTGCAGAAAAACACCTTCGATCTTCCCAGCACAGATGTAAAACCTATACGTTTAGCGCCTCCCCCCACCCCCGGTGCATGCTGCAGACTCAGCTTTAAGATAGAGATGGAAACTCAGGCAAAGCCACAGAGCTCAGCCACATTGGCTTGCGCAGCACCTACTGTGCTGTCTTTAGAAACAGCATCCACTGGATTTACAGGGTGCTAATGTGGAGATGACGGCTTGGCTTGCATCTCTCATCGGAGACGTTTTCTGGATTTCGATGGTTTTCTTGTTGTCATAATGCCACATGAAACCTGAGCCTGGGAATGAAAAGCCCAGGCTGGTTCTGATTAATTTAAAAAGAAAGAACCCCCCAAGTTTATATTAATTTTTAAAAGAAAAGCAGGATCACCCTGAACTGGGGGGAGATTCTTGTCGTGAACTGACCTATAAACGCCTCTCGGGGGAAAGCATTATCACTGGTGCTGACCTCCCCAGGAATAGTGCAGAAAGTTGCCTCCTGTGGCAGGAGAACTTTAAGAAGAGAGGATCCCAGCACACTTGGAATGGGGCTGTATTATACCATATATATAGTGCTAACAAAGGGGGTACAATGAATGGGTCCAATAGATGGCACTGGCTGTTCTTCAGCCAGGTTTTTGGCTCTACCAGTGAGATCCCTTGGCGAGCAGAACCCGACCCCAAGTACAGCAAAGATTGCGCTCGCCAAACTAACCCTAGGAGATTCCATATCCAAAGCTGCCTGTGAGACTTGCATTCTTCTGCTCCTTTGTGTTTTTACAAGGCAGAGATGTCAACAAATAAAATAAACAGACAAGGCTTGTGGTTAAAGGCAGGCTGGAGAGAGGAAAGGAACGGACCAAGCGAGTTATTTTTAAAAGAGAATCAACCCGCCCTCTAATTTTTGCACCCACAATTAATGGGTACAGTTAAGGTTAGCGTGTCGCTGCTACCTATCCGATTCCCGAGTGCTGGCAGGGAGAAGGCAAAGGTTAGCGTGTCGCTGCTACCTATCTGATTCCCGAGTGCTGGCAGGGAGAAGTCTAAATACTGACATTTGTGCCTGCAAGTTTGGGCTGAGGTTGGTTGGTTTTTTTTTTTGTTTTTTTTTTAAACGAGCCCCGTGTATCATGTCACTGCCAAGCTGAATTACCAGGGCATCAGGATGATCATCGCTATTTACCTATGCAAGTTAATCCACAGCTATCTCCAGCTGCCAGGTTACATCATGGCTGTGAGATTGCTGAATCGGAGATAGCTGGTCATTTCCAGTTGTCTGTTGCACCACTGGTCATCTTAGGGGATGTTTGATGTTTTCCAAGTTGTCAGAATTGAATGGCCTGTCTGTCAGGCCTGTTGCTGAATTATCACTCACCTTATGCTGAAAATAATCTGACATCCATCTGCCCCAGCTGGCTTGAGCCAGGCATCCTGAATCACAAGGCCTTTGTTTGTGCCGGCTCCACACCTGACCAGAGCAATCAAAGGCTCCCACAAATCAAGGATGGCAATACAAGCTTGATGAAAGCGTAATTTCATGAAATGTGCATGGGACTATTTAGAAATACAATAACAATTCTCTAACGTGCGTTGGCAGAATAATTCCCCTGGGGAAAACGTATCCATGCTAGGCATTTGGGGGTCAGCTAAGGTCATTTGCCATTGATTCCACTCTTCAAAAGATCCACCTCCAACCGCAGATGAATTTTGTTTTTCCCATGTGAGGGCCTGAAGTTCAGACTCTTAGAAAGACACGGTTATGGGTAGGACCCTACCAAATTCAAGGACCATTTTGGTAAGTTTCAGTCATAGGATTTTTAAAATTTTAAATTTTACAATTTCGGATATTTAAATCTGAAATTTCACATGTTGTAACAATGGGGTTCCCAATCCCAAAAAGGCTCATGGGATGGGGGTTGCAAGGCTATTTTAAGGAGCTCATGGTAATGGCACCCTTACTTCTGCACTGCTGCTGGTGGCGGTGCTACCTTCAGAGTTGGGTGCCTGCCCAGCAGCCGCCCAACTCTGAAGGCAGCACAGAAGTAAGTGTGGCAATACTGTGACACCTCCCCAGAATAGCCAGATGTCATGGGGGAGACCACATTTCATGGTCTGTGATGTGTTTTTCCTGGCCCTGAATTTGGTAGGGCCCTAGTTATGGGCCTTCTGTGCACACGCACCGTTGGACATGCTCACGCAACTTGTGATCAGAACACTCATATGTCTCTAGGCATTTAGCCGTGTGTGTTCACTGAAGGGGGTTTGTGTGTCCACACCTACCGTGCCTCTGGAAAATAGCCATCTAAATGTCTGCCTGCTACTGCAGCATATGTATCTACCTGTGGCTGTCTTCTTCTTGTGTCCTCTGTTCTGCCCCGTAGAAATCTCTGCGGACTCTTCTATCTACAGCTATTTTGTGTATAGTGCAGAATCAAATAGACGAGATACTCAAACCGGGCCTGACTCTCTGTTGCCATGCAGCTTGGTATAGTCCATTACACCAGTGCAAAGTGAGCACAAAATGCTACCCTAGCATTTTAAATTCACTCTTCGTGGATCTCGATGACTGTACCAGTGGGAAGGGGACAGACAGTTCCACAACAAGCTCTGGCAGACAGTCTTCTTTCTTGTTTTGTTGTTTGCTTAATATAAAATGAAGTTAATTTACCTGGAAGGATCTGTTTGCTCTGTTCATGCATATAAAAAATATACCAACTCAGGACCCGAAAACCAGGCCTTAATGTGAATTGATTTTAACCTAGCTTTCAATTACAGATAGCTGGCTGGTCTGTGATCTGCAGATTTTAAATCTCAAATGGGGCTTGAATTCACCCTTTTATGTCTTTCCTGAAAGCAACTGGCTCAAATGGCATTGAACTCCCTACGGTACAGGGTCAGAGACCTGAGCCTGCTCCCATTGGCTCCAGTTGGAACAAGATTTGGCCATTAACACGTGGCTGTAGACTGCTAACAGAGTAAATGTAAATGATGATGCTGCTTGTCCCTGGATGCTTCCTTATAAGTCTGCAATAGATTGGGGGCAAGGACCATAACTGGACCAAATGTTGGGCCTCATATTAGTGAGTTGCTGGG
The DNA here is from genome assembly GCF_025201925.1 of Gopherus flavomarginatus. Lineage (NCBI taxonomy): Eukaryota > Metazoa > Chordata > Testudines > Testudinidae > Gopherus > Gopherus flavomarginatus. The sequence goes on along the minus strand of NC_066625.1, from coordinate 85,078,253 downwards.
CCAGTTGTGATTTTATTTATTTAGATTTATGCAAATATTTTTAAAAGGGGCATCTAGCCACACACGCTGAAGATGCCTTGACAATACACCCCAAAGTACACTAAGTGCAATAAAACACACACCTGCAGGAGACAGTCAACAGAACAGTCCCACTATCCCCTCCATCAGTTCCCCATCGAACATTTTTCTCCTTCCTTTAGTGGGTAATCACTGGGATTGCTCGCGTGAGCAGGAAGTGCAGGATCAGGTACTTTGGTACACTTGGTACCATATTTCTCTCTGTAAATCTTCATAACATCCAGGGCCAATCAGGGAGGTGGGGCAGTAGGTCCATTTGGCCTGGGACCCAAGCTCAAAGAGGGCCTCAAATTTAGACACTTGTTAATATTTTGGCATTAGATACGTTTCGCAACTTGTTTTTATGCACATCCCTATTGGACCAAAATGTGACACACACACTCAGTTCACAGCTGCAGATTTAAGCAAATAAGAGATGTGATTTGATAAAAGACATAATTTTTTTGTTAACTGCTATAAATTTTGTCATATTAAAGAATTAAAAATGTTCATCAATATTCATAAAAAGATATCGGTTCTGATAGCACAATATTAGACTGTGATGAACTCGTCCTCTCAGATCAGCTGATTATATAAACGAGCCACTACTAGATTTTCCCTCAATAATTAGTGCATTTTCACAGAAAAAGGCTAGAAAAGCATTTGTTAAGTAAAAAAATATTCAAATTAGGTCTCACTCTTTTTTGGTGCCTTATTTTGTTTTCATGTGTCGGTTTTTATTTTTATTATGGCTCGGGGCCTCAAAAGCTGGAAGTGGCCTGGGCCTCGCTGGACCTCTGAAAGAGCCTGATAACAGCTCTGTGTGAGAGAGGGAAACGAGGATGGGCGTGAATTGAAACTTCAGCCCCACTCCCTCCCCTGAACTTTGGGAAAGTTTGGGGCATAAACCTTCTGCCTTCATTCATTTCTTCCTTATCAGCTGGATAGCAATGCGGCCTGGCACACAACACAGCCATCCCCATTGGCTAGGTGCCAACAGCTGTGAAGAACCCGATTTAGTAACAATAACATAGAGGAGGTTGCAGCGTGGTAACCTCTCGCGATTTTGTTACAAGTCTCCCGATATTTGGTGTTTTTCTGAAAGCCGCCGCTCTGTGAGTCAGTTGCGTGGGGCCTGATTCTTGCCTTCAGTGCTTGGGGTTGGCGGTCCTGGTGTTCACCTTTTTCCCAGCGCAAATCCCCTTCCAGATCTTTCGGGGATCAGTGTGCGTGTTAGAGGCTTTGTTTTATCCCTAGTGCTGATGGTGTGCTGCAGCCCTCAATGCCTCTCAGGGAGTCTGTAAGCACTTCTTCATTCGTTTCTAAATTCGTTCCAAGCATAGGCACCGACTCCATGGGTGGTTTGGGGCTGAAGTACCCACAGAGAAAAATTAGTGGGTGCTCTGCACCCACCGGCAGCCAAGCTCGTACATTGATCGGGACATGGACAAAGGGTTAAATATCGGGACAGTCCCAATTTTATCAGGACATCTGGTCACCCTAGTGTCATCTCAGTCTCTGGCCAACTTTCAGACCACAACCAGCGGCAGCATTATTAGCTCTGCTCTGGGGAGTCCCAGGAACTTAATGGCAGCTTTTGCTGCTGGCTAGTTCTGATGTGCTGTAGCAGAGCAGTGCTTGGGGGCATGGTCAATTGCACAGCACCTGCTGGGTTGTGCCTGTTGCAAGATGATCCCTTTCCCAAGTAATCCAGGGTTCTAAAATAATGATCAAAAACACTGTGTAAAACTGTCATTTGCCTGAGATTGCAAACTCTTTGGGACAGGGGTTTGGGGTCTGCCTTGTTGCTAAATAGGCTCAGAAGGATTAGATTTTTATTGGTAACTGGCAGTAAACATTGATTTCACTGAACATACACAAGCTGAAGAACAAATATTCCCATAGATGATAATTGAAATTTATAGATAGGCAAAGTGTGAAAAATGCCGCTTGAGAAATGATTAACGTTTGATTTAAGGGACTTATGTTGCAGATTTTGACATGTGATGTTGACAATTTGTATATTAATGATAAAGTTTTAAATGTTTTGAATCTGAGTGTCTCTGTCATTAAATAATTATTGTCTGATACCCCCTCATTGTTTGACCTCCCAATAATTTCTCCCATCTGTGTGTGACACATGGCTAGAAAGGGTTAAACATCCTGCAACATAAATAACCCTCAAAAGACAAGTGGGGAGATATTTGTGGTTTTGTGTATTTACATATGTATGAGTAGGGTGGATAGTCCCTGTCTATGCTGTATTCTGATATCATGTAAATGAATTGTAAACATGGGATAGCTTGGTATTCATCTCTCTTTGAAATATACTGTGAATGGTGGAGGAAAAACCAAATGTGAATTCGTATTGCTAAGTACCGGTGATGGACCTCCTTCAAAGTCAGCCTAGTTACCTTTTGTTCTCCGAGGAAATCCCGACTTGTCAAAGAGGACATGAAATTGTATAAAAGATCCTTGGGTCCTGATTCAGTCTTCTCAGATCTGCTTAAGCTTCTTCCAGGGAAGTTTGAGTCGCACGACTGGGGTTCCAGTTATGCTGGTACGCCCTGAATGTGATATTTGGACATTGGACTATGAACTATTTCTGAAAGAACTCTTTGCAACCACAAAGCTCAGCATCTCTGCTACGACTCTGTGCCTAAATGAATTGAACTCGTGTCTGTATGTATGTTGATCTTTTAACCAGACTCTCTCTCTCTCTCGTTTTTTAATAAAGTTTAGTTTATAATAATTGGCTGTATCGTGTATTTGGGTAAGATCTGAAACGTTCATTAACCTGGGGGGAATGTGTCCGATCCTTTGGGATTGGTAGAACCTTTTCTTTTGTATGGTGAAATAAGATCTACAGAAATTTTCATCGTATTTGACATGGGTACTTGGATGGAGGCCTGCGGCTGGATCACTTAGTTTAAGGGACCTGTGTTGTTTGGACTTCTGAGTAACCAGTGAGGTAATAAAGAAGCTGTTTTATGCTGGTTTGGTGAATCTAGGTATTGGAATATCCCCCCGCTTATCGGAGATTGTCCACCCCATTCTTTGCAGTTCACTCTAATTGAGTGACCACAGCTGGTCCCCATGAGGACCCTGGTCTCTCTGTGAAAATGTAAATGGATAAAAATGAAAAAAAGCTTAAACCCCTTAATTTTGTGCACCTGTGAACACGTCAATCGATCAGCTAACAAAAATGCTTCAAATAAGACTTGATATTATCTGTCAAAATGATTAACACCCCCCCCCCCTGAAATTCACCATGCCTATTGCTGAAGTGCTATGCATGCCTATGATGCTGTATAGGTAACAAAGTGGCCTTTTGAGCAGTGCCGGAGAGTCTAGTAATATTTTGCCAGCACAGGTTAGTTCCAGGAACACTCTTTGTCATTCCTATAGAGCAGAACAGTATAGTCACAGTCATTTTCTATTAAATTCTACAGGATTAATTTTTTCTATAAAGCCTTGTTAAGTTTCTATAGAAATTGTATTGGTTTGTCCTTATTAATGTCTATGGGACTTTCCCTGAAGGGTCTAGTTGTTGCAGAGCAATTCTGCAAATAATTGTAGCCTTCGGTAGATGACACCGATATCCTCTGACAGCTACTCAGGGAGTGCATGGAGTCTTCCATTTAGCTCATGTGCCATATGCACAGCACACGTGATCATGTCAGAAAAGCAATTTAAACACAAACCCAGCCAGCACCACTCCTACACCATTCCCCCACCCCCCATGTTCTGTCTCTTGATACAGCTCTTCTATGACCTGTCTTACCACTGACTGGATATTCGTTATCTAATGAAAGCTAGAGAGGGGATTAAACAGAGATTCCCGTTAATTATAGCAATGGGGCAGCCATGTGGCTTAGCCCGGGTCCTGTTACACTTCACAACAGGTCTGATTGCTGCACTGTGCTGTCTTGATGCCGGAAGAAGGAATTCACACAGGACGACATGCATAGACTTAGCCTGCGATAAAGAATGATAAAGGTCACTAGGAGAAGTGGAAGGGGAGTGGGACATTAAAGCCGCACAGCTAGCAGGGTGCCATAGCAGCTGCATAATGTTGTCGGAGGCTGTACATGAGAGAAATTGGCTGATTCCCAGCGACAAAGCCCATTCAGATACTTTTAAGGTTGGCCTAGGTGTGCATGTCCATCCGTCCGTCAGTAGGAGAGCAAGGGGCCCCAACTCTGCGAACAGCAAGGTCTCTAGTCCCCCATCCTTGGTGCACTGAATGAAAGACACGATAGAAAAATATACATTGCACTAGTTGCTAAATAAATAGGGATCCTCATCAAAATGTAAATACAAGTGATTGTGGGTGGCAAGGCCAGGGGACTTCAATAAAGTAGGAGTTTGTTTCCAAAGGTGAGAGGGATGCAGTCTAAAACAACTGCCTGGTGCACAATTTTGCAATGAAAAGGCCCTATTGTGTGCAGTGGCTTTGAACAAGAATGGGTTTATTTCTAAGGGAGCTGTGGGTGGCAATTCTTTCTCATGGAAATGCTCTGCAGGTCTTTTTCTGCATCGCTGTAGTGCACAGGATTTCTTGTACAGTCATAGTCACTTTTTTCCACCTTTCATTTGAGGATTTCAAAGCACTTCACAGTTAGTTGGTTGTGAAGCCTCATAATCCCCCTGAAGCAGATAGGCGTGAGCCTCGTTTTACTGGGGAAAACTGAGGCACAGAGCGGTGGTGTGACTTGTTTAAGGTCAGGCGCTGCATCAGTGGCAGTGCCAGGAACAGACTGTGGAGGCCAGGCTCCCAGCCCCCTGCTTTAACCACGGGATCAGTAGCCCGTGCCATTGCTTGTCCAGTAAGCAAGGAGTAATTAACCTTTCAGTAACGGCAGTCCAGATTTTGAAACAGGAACAGCCCAGGAACTAGAGTGGGGTGAATGAAGAGTGTATGGGGTTCTCACTGCTAGCACTGGGAAACGCTCACCTGTGGCACTGTAACATTACTTACATAGGGTCTGAGTCTGTTCTCACACCAATTTTACACTGGGGTCATTCCCACTGGCTTCAGTGGAGTTACTCCCAGTGTCTCTAGCAATCTGAACATGTCCCAAGCTCCCTTCACCACTCTGATTTGTTTTGCATGGTTTACAGACATGTAAACCAGCCAGCCCTCTAATCGAAACCCTAAAGCCTATTGGAGGTGGCAGTGCCTATGAACACATGAATCGGCTCCCTCTTGCACCTCCCCACTGGTTTCCAAATGTCACTCTGGGAAGGCGGCCTCTGCTTCCTAGTTATGAGGCCTTTCTACTTTCCCACCTTTGCTCTGAATTCTTCTGGGATGTTAAACTGTGCTCGGGCAAAGGCTCTCCTGCAGTTGTTTAACTCTGGGTCTAGCACAATGCCTTGAGAAAGGGCCTCCCCCGCACCCAATGGCTTTGCATTGCCCAGCGGGCATCTGCCAAATGAGCGGCTTTCTAATACCTGCTCTTCTCCAACCGAACCCCCTGGGTATGTCGTGTTGTCTTTTGTGCAGCAAAATTCCCTCTAGGCAGAATGCTGCCTGTTGCCAAAATGGTGTCCCCTCTAAAAAGAAAAGCCTGCATCTCCATAGGAACAGCCTGTTACAATAAAATCTCATCTCAGCCCTTAGCACAGGCGGAACTGAATTTCCATTAGCACACGTTATTTTCCCATTAAAATATTGCTCTCTATTACTGAGCAAACATGCCAGCTCCAAGGAACGGGGCTAGAAGAATGGTGACGTTGAGCAATTATGAAACAGGGAATCGTCCCAAGCAAATCATCCCTTGAGCCATTCCCAATGCAGCTCACACTCAGCAGCCCAGCCTAAATATGAATGGTCAATAATAAAATACGTGTTGCCTATAAGTACCACTTTAGGGTGACCAGATGTCCCGATTTTATAGGGACAGTCCTGATATATAGGTGTCTATTACCCTCCAACCTCTCTCCTAATTTTTCACACTTGCTATCTGGTCAGCCTATATCAATTCCTTGTTTTACAGGTGAGGGAAACTGAGGCAATGAGGCTACGTGACCCACTCAATCATTAACACATTTATTGTATTAACCTGAATAACCCAAAAGCTGCAGGGCTAGGCTGTGATCTCAGTGAGGGTAAAACTGGAGTAACTCCATGGACTTCAATGATCCTGAGGCTCAGATTCTCAAGGCTATTCAGATGCCAAACTGCCATCAATTTCAATAGGCGTTAGCACCTAAACAGCTTTAGGGCTCTGGGCCCGAGAGCCTGCAGCTTCCCTTCTTGGAAGAGAATCCATGCCGGAGGGTCAGGCTTGGGGTAAGGGTTCCTGGAGCTGCGGCTGCTCAGCCATCTTAGGGGTTGACCCTGGGGAGGGAGGGGACTTGTGTAGCATGGCAGATGAGAGAGTATTACTAGGAGTGATGGGGAGCAAGCAACGTAAAATTGAGAGTGAACATCACTGCAATCGCCCCGACACTGCATTAGCCTGCAGAATGATCTGCCCAGGGCAGTGGAGGAATCCCTGTTCCTTGGGATTTTTCGCACTAGAGAGAACAAAAGTCTTTGCGGCGTGGCTGTGACAGATACTGCAATCACAGGCACTGTCTTTGAGGGGCCACATTGTATTAAAGCTCTGAATGATTTGTGTGGCCTTCTCCACGGAGAGGGCTCACACAGCTCTGACAGGAACTAACAACAGTGCAATGGGATTATAGTGAGCCGAAAGGGCCCATCCCAGCTGCTGGAAATAGCCAGAGCCCAGCTGCATTCCAGCCACGCCCTGTCCCCTCCCCCTTCAGCGACATCCCCATTGGCCAGTGTACGGCACGGGTAGAAGTGGCACTGAGCCCTCTGGCAGCGTTCTGAGGAAATCCCCTGCCACACCCAGTTGGTGCGTTCCGGGGAAGAGCACCTCGAGAGAAAATTACCAAGCAGCCTGAACAGTGCAGCAGTCTGGCCGGTCCTGGAGAAGCTGCTGCCGCCAGCAATCTCCCTAACTGCTGCCTGCTTTCCAGCCTCCCTTTTCTTGGCAAGGTCACTGGAGAAGTCATGGCATCCAAGCTCCAGCAGCAAGTCCCCTCTGCTAGCTGCTTGATTCCCTCGCAGGCTGGTCTCAGCCCAGCCCACAGCACAGCTGATGGACGGCCTTGGGTATGAAGCAAATCAATGTATTGCTGCCTCTACCTTTCTCTCTGGCCTGTGACACCATTAGGATGAGATGCTGGAGACGTGGCAGACTGCAGGAATAAACAGGGCAGTGCTCAGCTGAATTCATTCATGCCTGAAGAACAGACCCCTGAAGCTTGTTCAGCGGCTCCCCATTGCCTAGCGATCTACTGTACGGATGCTCACAGGGCTCGGTTGGTTCCCTCGTTCCTCCATAACGACTCGGGCTGTTCAGAGAGGCAATGAGAGGCCACAGACTCATGTGCCACCAATATGCGGATGGCACCCAACTGTACATCTCTTCTACTGACACCGCTTCTGTTTTCTTCCCATCAGTTGGAAGAAACCAGCAGCTGGGTGAAGCTCAGCCCATGTGATGTAAGCAGGAAATTGGGAAACACTCAGAAGATCTTGCAAATGTGCTGAGCTCCCCAGTGATTGAAGGCATCAGATCAGAGTGTTCTAGTGGTGCCTAAGGGAATTGCCTTCCCATGGGCAATGCAGATGGCCACAGAAAGAAATGCTATTTCTCACGTCTGACTGACTGGGAACTGTGCCCTTTCTTGTCAGATGAGGACCAACCCTGAGGTCCATGCTTTCATCTCCTCCCGGACAGGCTGCTACAACTCCTCCTGCCTCAGGCTAAATCAAATCGTGCAGCATCGAGCTACACGCCTCGTGTCTCTGCTTCACAAACACCACTGGGTCCCATTCACTTTGATACAGAATTCAAAATCTTAATCCCACTGTACAAAACCCTTATCAAACTGGGACCTGGCTCCATTCCTGAGGACCCTCTTGCACGTCTATATTTCCCAAGTGTGACCAAGCTGGGGAGACCCAGATGGAGCTGCTCAGCAGCTGGAGACAGAGTGTTCCCAGCTGCGGGAGCCTGGGTATGGAATGCCTTGCTGGATGAGGTCAGGCTAATGCCAAGCGTGACAACATGCAGATGGAAGTGTGTAGGACATGCATTTCCCATTAGTTTTCTTTTCCCAGGAATGTCACCCAAGCAATGAAATAATAAACTTTAAAACTCCCGAGTGTAGAAACTCCCACACAGCTGAACCCAGTGCCACAGAGTGAGAGCAATGCTTGTTCTAGCCTCGCTTGTTTGGTGCTGTGATATTGAGGTGAATGGGCACATTAGAAACACCACGGAGAGAATTCTTCTCCATTCTTCATTACCCCAGCAAGGACAACCACAGAGGGAGAGGAATCGGCCATTAACCCTTTGCGTGCTACAAATGCTCATGTTTTCTGGAGACATGGTGAAGTGTGCTTAACCTTTCCTTGTGCCCTCCAGGCAGGGGATCTGGGTTTTGGTCTTGTCTCGACCACTGCCCTGCTGCATGACCTTGGTCAAGTCCCTTCCCTTCTGTCTCCTCTCCCACCCCTATTTAGATTATAAGCTCTTTGAGCACAGAACCTGTTGCTTATTATGGACATCACCCCATGCAACGGGGCTCTGAGCTGAGTTGGCGCTGCCTGGTATCCCCATAACACAAACGGATAATGGCAGTGTCTAAAGGCGGAGTTGAAGACAGGCAGGGAGCAGGGCTCATTACTGTGTGATGAATTGTAAAGGCTGCAAATGTTTGGACTGAATGCAGTTCTTATTTCCATTAGGGCGTCATGCTTTAGAACGAAATCCCATTTTTTCAGGCATTAGTGCGAAATCAATAATCTTAATGAACGCGGGATGTGGCGGGAGACTTCCTAGGAAAGATTTTTTAATTCCAACCCTGCTTGGCCTGTGAGAAATAACAATGGGCTTTCAAGTACAATCAATCTCTTGCAAAGAAAATAATAGCACATAATGAACGAATGATTCAGGTGTGTAGGAATAGCTTCCAAATAGACCCAGCCTCAGCAAGGGCCTGATTGCTGAAAAGCCCTTATTCCTATTAGTACATTTTGTACATGTGCCCCAGTCGGATCCTCTGCTAGTATAACCTGGCACCGCTCCATTTCTGGCCATGTAGCTATATCCATTGGCACCAGCTGGGGACTTGGCCTGGCTGGTCAGAACCTCTGTTGAGAGAAGAGGGTGCTGACCATGTCCCCAGGGTAATCCTTATTTTCCTGACTACACAGAAGGGTCTTTCACTTTGAGCTGCATTGTTAGCAGGGAAGAGACCTTGATTTCCCATCTCTCCCCTCATGCAATGCACCTCTTACAAGGCAGCAGCCCTTTCACCCAGCACAGTGAAAGTCTGGGTCTTCCATTTGTTACCCTCTAGCACAGAGCCAACAGTGTTCCCCAATGACATGCTATATGCATGCATAATTCTGTCCCATCTATGACTTTCCCATGCAAATTCCAGTGTTAGTATTCAACCTCCAGAATGGAGCACAAAAGAGCCTCTTGCTGTCATCAAAAAAATTCACGGAACCGTTTTGGTTCTCATTATGTCCCCTTGATGTTAGCGCAAGCCTATTAACTCTGTAACCAAAAGCTCTTGTTGAAACATCTGCAACTGATAGAATCGCAGAGAAAGAGACACAGCAAGGATCAGCGGTGGGCTACTCCCGGGAGTGAACTAATGAGCTGATTCAAGTGCTCAGCTGCCAAACTGCACATTTCATTGCTGGTGGGAAGCGGATAGTGCCAAGTTGCAGCTGCAGGAAAACCTGTGGCTTCAAAGGAGAGCCACGTAGAAAGAATCGTCACGGAACGAGGCACTGGCATGAGTGGGAGACAAGCTGGGGGGAACCTCCCCAAGACGGGAAGATAAACCCATACCTGCTGAACGGCCTTGTTTGAATTTTGCGGGCAAGGCCCTGTGTATCGCTCTGTGTTGTAACCAGAGTGAGTGCCTACATAGGTAACAGAGACAGGATGGGCCACTGAACTGGGGCTCAGGAGACCTGGAGCCCATCCCAGCATGGCCAGAGCTGTGTGACTTCAGGCCAGTCCTTTCATCTATCCCAGGGCTCAGTTGTGAAATTAAGATATTTTCCTGTCTGCAGGGTGTTTGGATAAATTCCATTAATGAGTATGAGACTTTCACATGGTAGGAAGAGAAGGACCATGTAAACAGGTGCACCTCTACCTCGATATAACGCTGTTCTAGGGAGCCAAAAAATCTTACCATGTTATAGGTGAAACCGCGTTATATTAAACTTGCTTTGATCCACTGGAGTGCGCAGTCCCGCCCACCCCCAGAGCACTGCTTTACCGCGTTATATCCAAATTCATGTTATATCAGGTTGTATTATATCGGGGTAGAGGTGTAGATAGACCTTGCTTGGCAGATTCGTTCGGTAGATATATTAGGGCATGTCTATACTACTGACACTGTGACGGCACAACTCCAGCACTGGAGCTGTAGCGCCGCAGTCTAGACACCTCAGGTTTCCCATCACTGTAGTGGATCCACCTCTCCAAGTGGCAGGAACTTGTGCCACAGCAGAATTCCTCCATTGACCTAGCCACGTCTACACCGCGTATTAGGTCAGTTTAACTATGGCGCTTCAGAGTGTGACTTTTTCACACCCGGAGCAACGTAGCTAGGTCGATCTAAATGTTAAGTGTACAGCAGGCCTTTTTACTGGTGATAAGGGACAATGTTCTGTGAAGATAAATTTGCCTGGCTGGGATTGGAGAAACCCTTAATACAGTTAAATTACCCTTTCTCTTCCTTTCTTAATAGACAAAGTATGGATTATGATACAACTGATAAGACTCTCATAGCATAATCCTGGGAGCAGTATTCCTGCATATCACCATGAAAACCAAAGTAATGACGCTAAATTGTTGGATTACTGGACAAAGGAAAAGGCAGCACAGACTTTAATAATCAGAATGCAGAAATATGAATGAAATGCTGTTGGTGCAGCAAACTGGGGAAACCTAAATACTTCTGCTATTCGTTGTCATCTGCAAATAATTCTGCAAGTATATATTGCATTTAAGCCCTTTAGTTCAACCAAGCACTGTAACTTGTTCATCCCATAGTCAAGGAAGCAGCTGATGTAGTAGAAACTAAAGGCACATTTGACAATTTAAAGCCAGATTCTGAATTTGGTTACCTGGCGTAAATCCAGAGAAACTCCACTCAAGCCAACGAAGTTAATCCCAGCACAAAACTGTGCAAGCCAGCTCAAACAGGCCTCTTTGAGCTAAACAGCTGCCAAAGAAATGCTCCGGGGGCTGAGTAAGTCAGTGAATAAATATACATTAATTAAATAAACCCCTTGCTTAACCCTTTTGCAAGCTGATGCTTTGGGATACAGACCAATGGGGGTTTGCATTGGCAGATCCAACAGCTCTCACTGCGGGGACGGCTTTTCTTCTTGGCCTGACTGGAAGCCTGGCATGCTCTTTGCATCAGAGAGTAAATGAATGAGGTGTTGGGAGCGCCAGTGTCAGCTCGACAGTCTCAGTGCCATCTTTCCGGAAGCTTCTTCTTCCCCCTCCCCCCCTGCCCTTCTGCTTCCCTGCTGCTAACACCATGTTTAAGGCCCCATCTGTTCATTTCTAGCGCTGATCCCCTCTAATTTAGGCACCTCTCTCTATTAGCAGTCCCAATTTGTCGGCAGGCTGGCCCCAGCGTGAGCGGGCAGGGTCTGAAAAGGGTTATTAGCCCTTGGGGCCTTGCATGGAAACTCGACCTCTCCCCTTTAAAACAGGGGTCCCAGTCAGTGGAACTGAGTGGAGTGAATGTGTGTGCCTGGCAGGCCTGGGCCGTGACAGCTCGGACTATGGCTAACAAGCCTCTTGCTCCCAGGTGCTGGGTGGTTCCTGCACCCCTCACTCTCTGGGACCATGCATGCGCGTAAGAGCTGCTCGCAGGAGTTGGGCCTTGCAGCCTTGGGCCCTCAGATTATGTCATGAAATTGGGCCGCGCCCCGCAGGCAGCGTTCCCATGCCTGCCTGCTTTGGCAGCTGAGCAGGCAGGCCAGGCCAGGCACTCAAGGCCTTCAATTTGTAGGTGTCGGCGAGTCAACTGCTCTCTTTTTGATAGAGAGTTGTTTAGGGACAGAGGTAGCCTCTCTGATTCGTAATCCAGGGGCAGCCGTCTGTCCCATCCTGCACAGCGTATGCTTGTGTTTAAAAAGAAAAGAGACCCAGCCAGTGGTCCCCAAACTTTTCAGGGTTGTGCCCCCCCCCACTTACTCTGTCCGTGCCCTCCCCGCCCCAGAGCCGGGGCCGGGAGGGGGGCCACAGATCCATGAGGGAGGGGGGCAAAGGCTGAGGCCACAGCTGGAGGTGGGGCTGGGAGCTGGAGCTGTGGCCAGGGGCAGGGCCAGGACCCAGGGCAGGTGTGGCGCTGGGGCTGCGGCCAGAGGGCGAGGCTGGGACAGGGTGGTGCAGAGCTGACAGTGGAGCCAGGCTGGGTGTCCGCCCCCCCCGATGCAGGAGGGCTGGAACAATGTTTATAATGGGGCTGTTGAGAGCCACTGAACCACACTAGAAACCCTGTATATAATGGAAACCACATCAAGCCAGGGGGTTGCTGCAGCACCGTAGCATGGCTGGTGGGTGAACGCCCCACTTCTGCCTGAAGCCCCTGCCCCCATTGACCAGTGCCCCTCCCTCTCCCCTCTCAGGGTGCTCAGGGCCGCCGGCTGGAGCTGAGTCCCCCCTTCCGCTTCAGGTACAGGGGCAGGGAAGGTGGGGCCTCATGGTGAAACGTGGGTGGGGCCACAACCCGGGTCAGGGGAGGCTCAGCCTGCTATACCTGCCACCCATGCCCAGCACCCCTGGCGCCAGCAGCCATGTCCCCATTGGGGCTGGCCCAGGCCCCACTGCAACCCTTCCCCTCTCCCCACCCCTGGGAGCACATCCCCCAGTTTGGGGCCCTCGGCACTAAGCAAACCCTCCTGGAGGGACAGTTGCAAACTGATTAGGCTGAAATGATTGGCTCCGGGAAAGGCTAGCTGATCCCACGGCTGATTTATTAGTTCTCTAGGTGGGGACGATGTTTTACAGCCCAACAGCCGCGCTGGCTGGCTCACCCTGTTCCTGCAGCATGGTCACCGCATAGCACCTACACAACTAGGCCCACTGTGGCTACACTGCAGAAAGTGTTCCTAACTAGGTTCAGCTCGCCGTGATGCCGCAGCAAAAACGGCTTTGAACATGGCTTAGCCCAGGTTGAAATCCCAGGAGCCCTTCTAGGCTTTGTTACCTTGAGTGAAAAACCAACAGCGCGCATCGAGGCATCTGGAGCTGAATCTGAGCACAGGTCAAAGCTGCGTTGGCTCGGCTGTGTGGCTAGTTTAATGTGTGTTTGCTAACGTGGGGGACCACAGCTTGTTGCGTTTCTTTCCTGGGCCACGTAGCTGTAGCTTGCGACATGGCAGAGTAAGGGGAACCAGCGAACCTGCCAGCCTGCGACTGGCTTGGCCTTAGGCAGGAGCTGCCGCTTACCCCAAACAGCTGCAGCCCTGTCATTGGGCCTGCCGCCCCGCGTCACACCAGCCCGTCGAGCAGGCTGCAAAGGGAGGCTGTCGTGCTGAGGGGGTGTACCAGCAAATGCAGGGGCACTTCACTGGGTATTCTGCCTCCCGGGGCTCCCCCATGGTGCCCCACTGCCCCCAGAGCACCAACTGCCACCACAGAGCCCAGCCGGTACCAGCTCTATGCACCCACACAGCCCTCGTAGTCAGCACTCCCGTGTGGCAAAGGGCCCATGTAGCCAGCTGTGTGCCAAACTGCCTCTCCTGAGACGCTTGTCAGGGGCATGGGCACTGCCAGAATGACACTGCTCTCCAGCCATCTCCTGATTAGGGTGACCAGCCAGCAAGTGTGAAAAATTGGGATGGAGGTGGGGTGGGGGTGGGGGGGTAATAGAAAACTATATAAGAAAAAGATCCAAAAATCGGGACTGTCCCTGTAAAATTGGGACATCTGATCACCCTTCTCCTGGGGCCGGAACAGTCCCTCAGGGCCATTGAAGCTGAGCACAAGCGAGAGGAGCCATGAGGGGAAGGGGGGCACATAGGTAGCCAGAAAGCGCCAGCAGCTGGGTCACGAAGGGGACATACACCTGGGGACCAGGCATGAAATCCTGGCCCCAGTCACCTAAGGGGTCTTGCTTTAGCTGCTGCCACATTGTGACAATTGTATTGTTTAATAGGTTTTGTGTATGCAGTTTTTAGTTACTGCCTTTGCAATGCTGGTCATTTGAAAAAGCACAGGTCAGGGGGCAGGAGCTGAGGTCATTGGTCCTGCAAGGAGGGGGCTTAAACCACAGAGTGAGGAGTCGAGCTGAGATGAATTATTAAAAGGGCGCCTGCCACGTCTCAGCTGGCACTAGGCCACTGAAGTAACTGGAGCTGTGGATTTTCTTGGCTTTGTGGCTGGTGTGTCACATCTTTGATGTGTGCTGGGCAGAGAGCGTTTGTATTAATATGGCCACAGAACTGAGGCAGTGCCATATGCCAGGGTAGGCTCTTGGTGGTGAACGGCAATTATGCTTTTATTTTTCACTCAGGTGCTGGCCATAACCAGGGCTTCCTGGCAGTTGCCAGTGATCGATAATAAATGATGATGACTTCTACAGCTCTCACCAACTGCAGCATAATCGCTAAGACTGTACAGATCAGATTACTGAGCGCAGAGTGTCTGGGCAAGTTTGGGCCCTTAATTAAAAAAAAAAAAAAAAAAAAAAAAGCTCACTAAGCACAAAGATCCTTAGCTGAGGGGAGTCCCTGAACACACTCAGTAGCCGCTGTGAAAGCTCTTACTAGCTCATCCGCACACTCTTCTTTTACAGTGACATTCACCCCTGTGCAAAGCTCTCACCCTAAACCCCGGCACCGCTCTAAGTCCTCAAACATGGCTGTACATGGGACATAAGCACTGGGCAACTCCTCGGTGGAGGGGTGAATGTCACCCCCGTTTCTCTTTGGGGAGGAAATGCTCCTCCAGTGTTCTGTGGTTCAGCTGATGAGGTGGCGAATAGGGGCTTGTGTGTGTGTGTGGATAGAATCGGCTCAGGCCTGTGCAAACAGGGCCAGACGCCTAACCCTGTTCGGCTTTGTTAGACTTCAAAATGTAACCAGCCTGTAAGAAACCAACTGCCAGGCTGAAAGTGATCGGGCCAAGGATTAGCTAGGTATGGTGACAAACAATGAGAGCCTTAAGAAGAGGCAGGCAGGGCTGTGCAGGAGCTGCGGGAGCGTTAGGGAAAAATTGACTTACACAAATCAATGTGCTGTCCAGACACTGAGGAACGAGCAACAGGGAAGCAGCTCTCCCCTCGTGCACGGCTCAGTACCTTCCTCAACACGCTGGTGCTAGCTGCAGGGCCAGGAAACTACAGCATAGGTCTGAATGGGGCTTACTTTGCACTCTGGATGTAATTAGTCTGGAACAGAATTGAACCCGCCTATTGTCTCAATCTCCTCGAAGCTCGAGCGCCCTCTCGTGCCCAGATGGGGGAAAACACCCAAACCTCATTCAAAACGAAGGCCTGGTCTACACTTAAAAGTTAGGTCACAACGTAGCTATGTCAGCAGGGGTTTGAAACACACACCCCGAGCGCCATAGCTCTGGCCACGTAAGTGTGTAGACACAGCTATGGCAATGGACCAATGCTTCCACCTGGTGTTGCCACACACTGATGACGAAATGCCGTCTATCAGCATAGGCCGCATCTAAAGTACTGGGTAATGGCAGCATAGCTACGGTAGCGTAGCTGTACCGGGAGAGTCTGCATACTGTAGCCATATCTCGAGTTAGCAGACGTTGTCTCTCTCTCTCTTGCTGGTAACAGGGCCAAAGCTGCAATAGAGAGAGATGTAAACTCATTCATGATTAACAAAACCCACCACCTTTGCCGGTCAGCAATGCCAATGCCGGCAGCCAGAAACAGACGAAGGGCTTGCCTACAGTTGGAGTGATTCAGGCACAGCTCTTGCCCTTGAAGCTCCCTCCCTACCTTCAGCCAAATTGACTTTCAAGTGACGACAAGCCCTTCGTTAACAATCAAAGCAGCTGCTTCACTTCCAGTAGAAATGCAGGCCCCAGATCTTAATGCAGGAAGAGAATCAGTATAGACAGTTTGAGCCAGCTCCTCAGCTGCTGTAAATTAATGTCACGGTGCTGGTGTCACCGCTCTGTTCCCCTCATCCTCAGCCAGCTGGCCACCAGGCTGATCCCTGACACAACAGTAGCCTGAGGACAGTGCCAATGCACGGGGGCTTGCCAAGGACTGGCGATTAATGGGGTGCAGGGAAACCATGGCCATTCCTTGGTCATGCTCCCTGTGTCGGGGGCCGGGTACAAACTGTTCTAATGGCTCTGTGTGATGAGGAGCTGTTGGTTACCAGTTGTACGGGCATGTGTGCAGCGAGCACAGAGCAAAGCAACCTGAGTCTGGGGGAGAACCTGGGCCTAGAATTTGTTAGACAAGTAAATCAGACCTGCTGCCTGACCCTGGGAGCTAATGAGAAAAGCCACGGAGCGGTATCAACCCTACATGCAGCCAGCACAGGGTGAGGGCAGATCCACGGCTCCATTATTGAAGAGATGGTCTCGCGCTAGTTGTGGTGGGTTCATTAAGCAGGGCCGGCGCCAGGCACCAGGCACCAGCCCAGCAAGCAGCTGCTTGGGCAGCCAATGTTGAGGGGCGGCAAGTCCAGGTCTTCAGCAGCAATTCGGTGACAGGCCCCTCACTCCCTCTCGGAGCGAGGGACCAGCTGCCAAAGACTGAAGCGGCGGCAGTAGAGCTGCAGATCGCGATCCTGGCTTTATTTTTTTTTTCTTTTTAGGGCTGCAAAAACCCTGGAGCTGACCCTGTCATTAAGTTATAATTGCACTTGCCGTTCATTAGCGTCTCGTCCTTTAATGTCTGTGCCTGTTGGCCATGAATGGCAAAGAACTGGGGCTTTGAGCTGCCTCCCCTGTTCCGTTCGCTTGCATTTCCACCTACCTTGTCTTTCTGCAATATTTTCTTAACCGCCTTTGGCTATTCTAGAGCACTGGGTCTCAAACTTTTTTCCCCCTCCCCGCGGACCACTTGAAAATTGCTGAGGGTCTTGGCAAACCACTTAATGATCTTTCCAAATGTTGTCTGTACTGTTAACTAACTATTGTAAAATGCTTTGGATAAAAGCGCTATATACCAAAAAATGAATAATTAACCTTTTTTTGTTCTACAAATAAAAGCACACAACTCATAGTTTAATAGCAATAGTCTTACATTTCTAGTGTGATGGATGTGCCCTCTTCCCCCTGCCGTGGCAGCCCCCAAGCTGGGGCTGGGAAGCGGGGGGGGGTTGTGTCTCCCTCTCTCCCCCCCCACTACAGCAGCCCCCGAGCTGGAGCTGGAAAGGAGGGGGAGAGGGGTCTCTCCACAGCAGCCATAGCTCTGGAGCTGAGGAAAGTCACCTCTTTCTCTGGCCGCTGCAGCCCTGCACATCCCAAATGTCTTCCACCCCCTCTTCTCACCCCACTGTCCCCTCCCACCTACACCTCCCCACCCCAGGACATCACCTCACCTTACATGTGCGTCTTCTCCAGGGTCCAGGCACCTGATTAGTAGAGCCACACTTGCATGGCTCCACTAATAGGGAGATGGCCCTTCATTTGCTTGCGTGCGGCTGCCCAGGCATGTTCTTTAGCGGGAACTGTCCACAGACTATCTGAATGGTGCTTGCGGACCACTGGTGGGCCACGTACCACAGGTTGAGAACCTCTGTCCTAGAGCTTTGCTCTTTCTTTATTAATGAATGCCACAAAGTGGTCACATGAAAGGTAACTAAAATTGTGTATTAAAGAACAGGGGATTTCTGACCCATTTTTCTCCTCATGGGAGGCCCAAGCCTAATAATAGCTAATAACCATGCAGGCCTTCCTTAGTCAAGACTCTAAGGATCAGGGCCCTAACGAGCTAATAAAAAACTTCTGCTTGTGCCGTGATGGGATTCAGTGCAGCCTTTGCCTAGCAAAATAATGTCCATGCTACACTCCTTAAAAGATGGTCTAGTCTTATGCTTTAAAGCAGGGATTGGCAACCTGTGGCATGCAGCCAGTCAGGGAAAGGCCCTGGCAGGCTGGGCCAGTTTGTTTACCTGCTGCGTCTGCAGGTTTGGCTGATTGCGGCTCCCCCTGGCCGCAGTTCACCGTCCCAGGTCAATGGGGGCTGCGGGAAGCGGCACAGGCCGAGGGATGTGGTGGCCACCCTTCCCACAGCCCCCAGTGGCCTGGGATGGCGAACTGCAGCCAATAGGAGCTGTGATCGGCGGAATCTGCAGACGCGGCAGGTAAACAAACTGGCCCGGCCCACCAAGGGCTTTCCCTGAAGGGCCGCATGCCAAAGGTTGCCGATCCCTGCTTTAAACAGAGGAATACTTCTAGAAGCAGATGGCTTTTTTTTTAATGATAAAAGATGTCTGATTAAATGTTAAGCACTTAAAAAGCCAGCTCTGCTTTGTGCACGCCAAACTTAGGGAACAGATTTCAGCTACAGGAACAATTTGTGTCCCTTTGGCTGCATCTAGCTAAGTGCTCAGTCCTTCTGTGAGATGCACTGGACGTGGAACTAAGCGAGCCATTTGCTAAGGCCTTTGCAAGGCTGAAACAGGGGAGCTGTTACACATTTCTTTACCATTGAAATAACTACTGATACAAGCCAGGCTATTAATGTGTCCGTCAGGTAAGTTGAGGAGAGGTTAAGACACTTATCAAACAGCTGTGTTCAAATGGTAGCCCGTGTCTATTTTGATTTGATTAAACATGAATGTGGTGTATTCAGGACTATGCAGGGATATAATTCTTCCATGAATAGCCAATAGTGTCAATAAACTTGGGGAGGGGAGAAACAGGCAGGATTTTCCATGGCAGTGTATGCAAACACAGACATGCCTACACATTTTTAGTAGCATCAACGCCGCCATCATGACCCTGTATTCCTTGAAGACGTGGTCATACCTGAAGGATAGTTAGGCCTCGAGCCCTACAGATGTGTCTTAAATTTTCCTTGATTCACATGTTTTCTTGTAGTGACTGACTGGCCTTTTAAAACAGCAACATGCTGTAGCCTATTCCTGTGCTGAGTGGTCTGACAGGACATTCATTCATCTGGAAAATGTTTCCTGTGTATTTCCTTATTTAGGCTTTCTTGGTAATTGACAGAATTAAAAATACTCTGGGTTTTAGTGTCTGTGATGGATTAATCTAATTTGAGTGCAGCTTTTTGGCTTGAGGCATCTGCAACCCTTCTATACATTCCTGCCACAGGGAGAGGGGCTTGAGAAAATGTGCACCTACTGGCCTCGACTTCATACAACTTACAAAACAAGGCCGAGCCGTGGGCTTGCTCCAGTTAGTTAACAGAAAGAGTAATTCACTTTCTGTTTAAAAAAATATGTTGTAACAGACATCAAACTACACTGTCCAAGTGCACTGCCTCTGGGGCAGTACTTACACATTTTCTGAATTCCCTCGCCTGAGACTGGAATGCCTAACTGGGGAGATCCCCACCCCAAAGGCTCTAACCCTCTAGCTGCTGTTTGACCAGTGACTGATTTTGACAGTGCAATCTTTGGGCCAGATCCTGATGCTGTCATTCATCTTGAATGACACCTGAGTCCATGACACTATTAACCAGACCTTGGCCCTGTTGTTTCCCCTGCACTCCTGCGCCACAGTATCCTTTTGTCTTAAACACATTATGCTTTTCAACATACATTGAGTGGGTGCATGACATGGTCGCCTCTGTGCCCTTCATCCAGTCCAGTGGAGAAAGAGGCCTCACGGTGCGGATTATTAATTCTGCTCTGATTGTGGCTGGGTTGTATTGAGGGGAGGGATGGGAGTTGGAGAGTATGGGGGAGTCTTAAGAAAATTGTTTTTTAATCCTCTAGCTCGTGTTTTTTCCTTTGGAACGTTACTACATCACCCTGTAGCTTGCTAACTGAAGAGAGGCCTGTGCTAATAACCAGTCAGGTCTTGTCCTGCTCCAAGGAAGACCAGGGAAGAAAATGTAAGCATCCCCAGCTACACAGCCGCCAGAACTGGTTTTCATGTCCGAGCCAATGGAACTCAAGTCTCATAGCCGGTAAGGCCAGAAGGGACCATTGTGATCATCTAATCCAACCTCCTGCACATGGCAGGCCACAGAATCTCACCCACCCCCTCCGCTAATCGGCCCAGACCCGCAAAGTGCTGTGTTCTAAACCAAGCAGGTTCTACAATTGGTAGGAGATGTTCTCCCTGCCCAAAATGACAGGCTGCTTTACCCAGACCGTGGAGGGTCAACAGTATGGAATAGGTCAAAGGCTCCAGTCTGTACCTGCTGGCTTCAGAACCTTCCCCCAGTGCCCGGAATGGTCTCGGCTGGGTGGTGACCTCTTCACTTCTTTCATGTCCCTGCTAAGCACCACACGCTCTGAGCTGGCCACAAGAAGTGAGTCAATAACAGTAACACTAGAGCAGTAGCCAGTATAACCCTCTCCCTTGTCTGACTTTTGGAGATGGTAAGAGTTTTTGGGAGAGGGGGAGGCAAGGGCAGTGCACACAGGTGGTACATAATAACTACTAATACTACTACGCCGCACTGCTGAAAGCATAGGCTCTTTCATGCTACTGGGGCCTGAGCCAGTGCCCACTGAAGTCAATGGAAAAATTCCAATTGATTTCAGATGGTGTTGGATCAAGCCAAACACAGGCCGGGAAACAGTAGCATGTGCAGCCTGAATACATGCCCAAGAGTTACTGCCTGAGAAAGAAGCCACCATGGTGTAACATTCCCACTGCTGAAGGAATGGGAGGTGTGCATGGACAGATGCTTACGTTCCAGCCATCGCGGCTCTCTCCTATCCTCCAACATGTGTCCAAATTGCTGGTGTTTCCTGCTTGCTTTGATCATCTGAGTTGTTATTTTCTCTCACAGAAATGTACAAGGCAATGCTGCTTTGGTACACACCAGCTTTTGGCAAGTTTGAGCCCATTTTTGGCCTCTTTATGGTTTAAGGACTGCTAATAAAATAATAATAAATGAGCACTTACAAAGCTCTTTACAACCACTCAGGCTCTCACCTATGGAATGCGTCTCCCTTGAATACCAGCCTGGGACTCAGGAGACTTGGGTTCTAGTCCTGGCTCTGCTGCTGACCTGCTGGCTGACCTTTGGCAAGTCACTTAAGCCTGTTCGGGTCTCAGGTGCCTCATCTGTAAAATGGGGATAATGCTACTGCCCTCCTTTGTAAGTGTACAGATGGGAAGGGCTACATAACAACTAGGTGTTATTATTGCCATCTAATGGAGGAGGCCCGGGGCACGGTACAAATGGGCTTAATGTTAGTGTACAGCTCACTGTGGAAGCCCTGGCTGTGTTTCTCAGGCCCCACCCCCGGGAGGCACTGCCATGATTTCTGGGTCTACGCAGCCTGTCTAGCTGAGCACACTCTGGTGCTAGTGTTTGGACTGGGACTGGATGGCGCAGAGACAGTTCCAGCCTGATGAGATCGCTTGCTACAAATGTAGCTATTTCAGGGGCTACGCCTCAGCTGAGGTCGCGCCATTGACTGCAGTGAGTTACTCTGCTTTACACCAGCTGGGGAGTTGGCACCTTAGCTTTTCACTCTCTGTTTGTTGTGCTCTCCTTTACTCCAGGTGTATCAAGTAACCCCTGCTCATCAGCGTGAGATGGACGGAAGGGGCTCCAGGCAGGACCATCCAAGCTGCACAACTCAGTGGAGCGAAGTCCCACTCTACAGTTGGAACAGCTTTAAGCTGGAGTCCAGCTTCTCCCCAAAGTGCTTGTGCCATACAGTAGCACAGCGGATGTGATCACGTCTTTCACATTGATGGGGCTGCTTTTGGGCCTTCCCAAATGTAGTTTTTTTTAAAACCCAGAGTCCCTTGCACCATTCCTAACTGGTAGCCAGGCAGATTGTATCTGTAACCCTGGTGTGGTCTAAAATATCTCAGTTATGTGATACTCTTGTTAGCAGTGCTGGAGAGGCCAAGCGGGCGGGACCCCTGTCCTCTCCCCACCATTCAGATATCTAGTGGGAGAGAGAGAAAGCCTGCATTTTAATCAGATGCAACAACTCTTGAACTGATCATTGAGCTGTGCAACCATCCAGTGGCTGATGCAGTCACCAGCTGCCAATAAACGGTGACACTGATGCACTGTAATTCTTGGAGGAGTCTGTTTATTTTGAGATACATTCTGCTTCTGATGGTTATTTTAACAGCCTGCAGTAAAGGTGTAAATCTGACATTTAACCTGCTAATTCTACATCAAGCAGCCTTACATATATATTCAAACTTAGTATAAGTTTCTCAGTACAAAAACAGTTCAATACACAGTACACATTCACGCATCAGGAGTTGATTCACTTTTTACACTCTTCTATACATGCTATGATAATGTGATTGTGTGTACACTGGGTACAATGCTTTCTGGGGTCCAGTGTGACCTTAGTGGTGTGAAAAATAAACTATATAAGCAACTCTAAAAAATAACAGACACTTGTATATACCAGTAAACTGAACTTACTTCCAAATGTATTTACAGAGAAAAGTAACAGAGGGACAAGGACCATTTCCAAGTTCTGCTGATTAAATTACTCCCTTCAACTGGTAAAGCATCTGAAATGCCGACATGTTTTGCTTTGCATTGGACTCTATGTACAATTTACTTTGCAACAGTGCAATTGAATAGCTCAGTAATGTACTGAGATTGTGCAGATCATCATCTTTGGGTCTTTCACAGTAACTCTTATCTTTTACAGATCGGAAATACATTGGCCACTGATGGATTATTGCCAATTGGGGCAGCAGGTGATAGGACTATTGTGTAAAAGCTCAGTCTCTGAGGGAGAGAGATGTGAATCTATGTAGTTAATAAAGCTCTTCTGTATGAGGACCTAAGCAGCAGCTGCCCAGATGTGCAGGGATTGTGAGGGAATTTACAGTGGAAGAAAGGAGGCTGAAAACAGAGAAGTGAATGGAAATGGGTAGAGGGTTAGGGAGGGTGGTACACATTAGAGCAGTACTGTTGAGAGATCACCCGCTTTCTGGACTTAATACATTTCTATCCCTTGCTGAAAAGAAAGGAGGAAACAAACAGAAAGGTATCTAGTTCAGTCTTCTGTGTCTCTGGCAGATGCACTGCAGGGGAGATAGCTACTGCAAGAGCCCTGCAGAGTTCCTTAGCAGCAAATGTGAAAAAAACCCAGAACCCAAACCCTTCTCTAAAGATACAAAAGTGCCCAGGCTAGAATGCTGATGGGCGTCAGTTTCTGTTCCCTGTAGTCCATCCTTCCTGGATGCTGGATTTTAAATTCGACAAGCACTACCTTCTTTTTCGCATGCAGGTTTCAAGCCTTCCCAGCTCTTCATAAGACTGGTAGAAAATGTCAAACTCTCGGGCACCCCAGCTCCTCCAGACAGCAAGGCACCATTCCTTGTTTTTGTTCTCAAAGCAGCACACAACAGTGTCCCTTGCTACGATAGCAGCTTCGACCAGCGCCCTGGGAAAGCAAGAGCAGGGTTGGAGAATGGAGTGTGAACTGGAGTGCCGCTCTCCCAGAAAACCGACAGCCCCGCAGAAGTGACACGCGCTGGCTGCTTAGGCTTTGTCTTACAGTCAATGAATCTGCTTTTCTAAGAGAGCTGGAGATATTTACCACAGGAAAACATAAAGCAATGTAACTACTAGTTCCATTATAGCAACCCCCACTTCTCCCCCAAAACCCCAAATCAACCCCAACACGGTGACATAGTTCTACAAGGCTCTTTTGATTACAACAGTACCGTGCATTAATATAAGGCCAGATTCGACAGACCTTCATCCTGTTGATTTCAATGGGGCTGCTCACAAAGTGTGGGACTATTCAATGTGAGGAAAGGTGGCAGAATTTGCCCCATCGTGCATGTAGTAAAATCCAAATAATGGATCCATGCTGGCCTATAAAGGAGTGCTGGGGTAAACGAAGGGGCCTGCCCCTTGGCGAAATGCCCCAGCAGAGGGGCAGGGGAAACAGGAATGGCAGGAGCAGCTAGAGAGTTTGGTATTTCGCAGCTGTGGGGAAGCTGTCCTAAGTCACAGCAGCCCCCAAGGAAGTCACCTTTATCTCTCCCCCTCCCCTACACTCCTCACAGGCACAGTACAGTATCTGGCTCCATCTTAGTGATACTGCAGCCTTGCAGACGCCTCCACACGCAGGGGAAGTAAGTTGTTGCCACTGGGAATGCAATATTGTTGGCTTTTTCATCATTTTCATCCTGCTGGTAGAGGATGAGTCGATGGATTTTGTGCCTGAATCAGCAAGGCTGCAATATTGTAAAATGGGACACGTCTAGCAATGGTCATTTCATCTGATCTTCGACTCCCCATCCTTTTCCTTCCTGTTTTTTTTAAATAAGGTAAATCTCTGAAAGGAGTCCACCTAGGTAAATGGACCTATGCAGGTAATAAAAGGGACAAAGCACTATACCTGACATGACAAGACACAAACTAACAATGGAAGGGAATGAAAGGAAGGTTTTGATTTCATGTTATCTGTGCTGTTTGTTAATAAACGGCCATTCATAACACACAGCACAGCTTAACTTCTATTTGTTCTGTCTTGCCATGAATAGCACAATCCCATATTGGTGTTTAAATGGTCAGCAAAAACCAACCCAACACTGTCCCATGGTTATTTATTTACTGGGAAGCTCAGCTGCTACATGAAGCATTTTAAATTAATGTCCATAACTGTTTTCCACAGAGTGCCAGGAGCTACAGCTGGTACAAAGGTGCTTATTTAGAGCCAGAACTTCAACCTGCACTGAGTGAATGAAGCCACAGACAAGCACTGCGCTCCGTAGTAAATACACTTCTTGTTCTTCACGCAGGGACCGAGTCTGCCGAGTCCTGCCAGGTGCCGGGTCCCTGCAAAGCCCAGGGAAGTCAGCACCTGGCAGGATTGGGCCAACCGTTATCGTAACGTCACCATTTGCAAAATGAGAGGTGCTATCGTCACACTGACTCAGCCTGGGAAACAAGGCAGCTAGTTAGAGCTCTGGAGGTGCAACTTGCTGTGATGTTTCTGGGGCAGATCATGACCATTGCCTGAAGACGCACATTTGGATTGATCTGGCACGCAGGAGAAGATCTACCCCAACTTCTCCTTCTTGTGCCAGTATAAGGAGCAGGAGGGGCCAGTCACAGCATGCTCTGCTCTACCAATCCAGGGCCATCTCAGCCACGGGGCTGCTCTAACTTGCACTGAGGGCCTGTCTGTGAAACTGGAGCCTAATCACAGGGACTCCTCCAGCTGGGAGCTTGCTCTATGGCAGGGATCGGCAACCTTTGGCCCATGGCCTGCCAGCATAAGCCCCCTGGTGGGCCGGGCCAGTTTGTTTACCTGCCGCATCCGCAGGTTTGGCCCATACTGCTTCCCGCAGCCCCCATTGGCCTGGAGCGGCGAACCATGGCCAGCGGGAGCCATGATCGGCCGGACCTGTGGACATGGCAGCTAAACAAACCGGCCTGGCCCGCCAGGGGGCTTACACTGGCAGGCCGCGAGCCAAAGGTTGTCGATCCCTATGCCATTCTATGGCACAGAAGCCACACTAGAATGCCTTGAAGGGAGAGAGGCCAACTGGAGGATTGCAGGCCTTGCACTCTGACACTGATGGTGCATTTCCCCTGATGGAACCCTTTGTGAACATGCAATACAGGCGCTAATTCAATCTCACCCATAGGGAGCCAGTTCTCCGGCCTTCAATACGGCTATGACTCTGCCGCGCTGTGTGCCACCTTCTTTCTCCAGCCCGATAACTATGATGTCGCCACCTCGCCTACAGACAAAAGGGAGACAATCATGCTCAACAACATTGGCCATGGACAGTCAGGGAAAGCACATGTACGGTAGCTTTTCCGATTACGTATGCTGACGGCTGCAAGCGGGGGGGGGAGGGGGGGTAGGGCTGAAATCCAGAGAGGATCACAGACCTTGTTAAAGACAATGGGTGTACCAAACACTCTCTTTCAGGCTCAAAAGGAGGAGCAATCAAGTTCCTTATGTTGTAAAAACAATTGCAGACAATTGCCCACTCAAAGCAATAGGCCAGTTAAGGCCCTGGTAGGTCAGCACTAAGCCACGTGGGCTGAGGGGTTTCTTTGGCTGCAAATGCAGGGATATTGGTAGCAGGGTGTGCGGAGGTTAGGATACATCTACACTGCAATGTAGCCCAGGGGGTTTGAACTCTGGCTCAAGTCTAACCCCCTTCTCTTTACACAGATATCATGCTAAGCCAGGGCTCAGACCCAGGGTTGAAGGACACCATGGGGTGGAGGGTCCAATCCTGAATCAAACCGGGACCCAGGATTCAAGCCCTATTGCTTTCCAGTGTGGACACAGTCCCACTGGACTCATGCTCTGGCAATCCGCTAAGTATCCCACAATCCTAGTGGCTAACCTTCTTTGTCCTCTGGACAGTCAAGTTTGGTGAACAGTCAAGTTTTCCCACACTGCACCAGGAACAAAGGGCTAGAGCTGCCACATGCTGGAAGGGAACTAGGACAGAGGTTCTCAAACTGGGACCACCACTTGTTTAGGGAAAGCCCCTGGCAGCAGGGCTGGTGCAAGGATGTTTCACGTCCTAGGCGAAACTTCCACCTTGCACCCTCCCCCCGCCCCCCGCCCCCGCAGTAGCTCCCCCCTTCTCCCTGAGGCGACCCCTTGCGGCAGCTCCCCAGCCCTCACCCTCCGCCCTGAGCCCTGCCCCTCCCCAGCTCACCCCTGCTCTGTGCACGAGCACCCCGAGCATGAGCACCCCGAGCACGCCGTGGCTGCTTCACTTCTCCCGCCTCCCAGGCTTGTGGCGCCAATCAGCTTAGGTGCTGCAAGCCTGGGAGTGGGAGAAGTGACGCAGCCACGGCGTGCTCGGGGAGGAGGCAGGGCAGGGGTGAGCTGGGGTGGGGAGTTCCCCTCACATACTTGCTGCAGGTGGCCCTCCCCATGCCCCCTGCCCCAGCTCCCTCCACCTAAATGCCAGCGGCAACCAGGGTGGCCGAAGATCAGGCCGCCATGGTCGCTGCCAAAGAAAATGGTGCCCCCCAAATCTCAGCACCATAGGCGACTGCCTAAGTCATCTAAATGGTTGCACCAGCCCTGCCTGGCGGGCCGGGCCGGTTTGTTTACCCGCCCCATCTGCAGGTCTGGCCGATCGTGGCTCCCACTGGCCGCAGTTCGCTGCTGCAGGCCAATGGGAGCTGCTGGAAGCGGCAGCCAGTACATCCCTTGGCCTGGGCCGCTTCCAGCAGCTCCCAGCGGTCTGGAGCAGTGAACCGCAGCCAGTGGGAGCCGCGATTGGCCGGACCTGCAGATGCAGCAGGTAAACAAACCAGCTAGTCGGACTCAAACTCCAATGGCTAGGTCCGCTGACTCCAATTCCACTCACCCTAGGCTTTTATTGCAGCATAGACATACCCTTAGAGCAGGGGTGAAAGTAAGGTAAATTACTTTAAGGGGCGGGGCCTCAGGCAGAAGGGGCGGGGCGGGGCTGGTGGTGATTTAAAGGGCCCAGGGCTCTGGCCACTGCTGCGGTAGCAGCGTCCAGGAGCCCTGGGCTCTTTTAAATTGCCATTCCCCGGATCAACTGCCCCTTTTGCTGCTCCTGTCGGTGGCCCTGGGGGGGCGGCAAGAGGGGCAGTGACGTTAAAGTGCTGCCATGGCAGTGATTTAAGGGAGCGCTTTACCGTGGGCTGTGTACAGATTGGTTACCGGTGGCCACTTCTTACTGGTACGCCATACTGGCCAGTACCGGCCCACTTTCACCTCTGCATTAGAGGCAGAAAGCCAGCAAAAGCAGTGGTGAACATGACCCTGAGAGGAGACAGAGGGACAGCTTCTTCGGCAGAGGATTCACAGGAGTGGCAGGCTTTGGGATTTCTGTTTCTACTCTGTCCATGGAACAAGATTTTGAGTACATTTTTTTTTAAAATAAACAAGATGGCAGCAAGAATACACCTGATTTGTATCAGGATTTCTTGTCCTAATGGAAACAATCCTGCAAGACCTCAAATTTGCCAAATGGGCAACACTAGATACCATCCAAAAGTTGTAGAAACGTTGGTTTCTAACTTGAAATTCTGGGACAGTTATGTAGTTTTTTTGCTGTATCTTATTGCTAGACACCAGCCTGGGTAAGTTTGATGTGAAATTACAATTAGAAACAAAACCCAAGTCCTTGAAAGCTTCCCTAAAGGCAAACTCATGCTCCACTTGTGACTTGGATCTTGTTTGCTGAGTATGTGTTTACCTAGGGATCCAGATGAGGTCTTTTACTGGAAGAATCTTTACAGCTTGAAGATGAGATGTGTTCTCATTTGTTGGTGTAGCATCATTTTCAGATCTGTCTGGGGAAGGGATCAGTTCATGAAATTTGTCAGACTCCTCGCAATCCATGGAGAAAAGCACGCTGGATGAGCTTGCAGGAGAGCTTGGCAAACTGGAGAAGGACCTAGTTATTCTGTTAGAAGGGGAGGATGAGTAAGAAGACATAGAGCAATAGTCTGTGAGGGAGTCCTGATGGTTTAATATTTGTGTGCCCAGCTCCGGGCTGTAGATAATGCTCATATCAGCCAGAGAATTACTCTCAAGCACTGTCCGGTGTACAGCTGTTGTAGCAGGGATCCCTGCGGAAGGCTGCTGGATTGTAAACATGTCTCTTAAAGGGCTGCAGTCACCACAGAAGTACCGCGCGCAGAGCTGATAGGTTGCAGTATGGTACATCACCAGGTAGTTCGTTTTATCATCCAGGCACCAAATCACTTCCTCCCCATGGTACTCTGAGTTACATGCCATAGATGTGATCACAGATGGAGGGTTGTAGGGCTCCAGCCTCCTGTTTATATCTATGGTCACGCAGTCTATGATGAGAATGCCAGGGCCATTGCTGTACCAGACCTCAGCACCGCTGTTTGTTATTTCCATGGCTTTCACAGGGTAGGGGTTCTGCCGGGGGTCATTGTCCAGGATGTTGAACTTGGACCTATTCGCAGTGTGTGAGCACAAGTAGGAGCAGCTGTCCTCTGGGATGCCACGTGCCACTGTAAAAACTGCCACAAGTCCATCTGACAGTCCTGCCAGCACCAGGTAGGAGTTCTGTGGGAGAGAGAAAGATTTGTTTCTCCATGTAGATGTGTACTGTTTTGCAATAAGAGAGCTCTCCATCCAATATTCTGGGTGCCCCAATGATATCAGAATAGACCAATCTGTTACCCCAAAAGCAAATTAAATTACCCCACAACGAAACCTAAAAAACTCTAATGAACCCATACACACAATCCCCCCACTCCCTCTCCCAAGCCCTACCCATCCCCCATCATCTTACAGGTATGGGAGAAAAGATGGGCCATGCAGCCCACCCCGAAGGCACAAACTCAGGCTGTGATATACTCTGAGACAGCCACTGCATGCCTGGAAACCCAACTGTTCAAGTGCAGATTAGTTCAAACTAGGAATAAAGCAGAGTGGTGCTTCTGCCAGGGCAGCCACTCTGACAAATGAGAAAATGAAATTATTGATCCTCAACCTAATGCCATGCAAACTGCACCACTGGCAGTGGCTAACCTGACAGTATGACTCATCCAGATGAAGAATCCATATGAAGGCTGCAGGTCTGGGGCCCCAGATCATGCTGTAGACACGTGGAGAACATGCTGACAGGCTGACAAGCACGATGGAGAATTTGGAGGTGCTTATGATTAATCAACACACGCTGGCTGCGGCAACTTTCAGCACAGTGAGCACATCGGACGCTGCACGAATTTCATCATAGCCAACCCATAATATTCTGCACCACAGTCATTCTCAACACACAGCTAGAGGGTCTCCTTTGTGTGGCAGCCAAAGTCAGGTGTTAAATTACACACAGCACAGATTGTTATTCTGCAACATTGCTCCCCGGCCGCAGCAGAATGCTCAAAGCATAACAAAACAGCCAGCAAGAGAGAACGTTACAGCCTGTCAGAAGTTCTGCCTGGCCCGGTCAACCCAATGACAGTGAAAACCTGGGAGACAGCAGTCAGAGGACAGGGAAATGGGTATCTTGAGAATCTGACTCACTGTGTGACCATGGGCACATGCCAGAACCCTCCCTATGTCTCGGCTCCCCTAGCTGTGAAACAGACAGAATAACGCTCACCTCACAGGAGAAGAGGAGTTGGGTTTTTCCAGTGTATCAGACTGTAAGAATGTGTCTAGCCCAGGTGCTTGGTGCCTCTTAACACTTTATTCTACTATGAAAACCAAACCCAGCAGCCAGACCCTGACAAGAACCTTACCCTTCCTGGGTACCAATCCTCAAACCAGGACCCACTCCTGGTACAAACATGTATTTTGCAGCACGCCCAAAAGCTCAGCAAATTCAAGCTATTTCAGACCGAGGCAGGGGGGATGAGTTCCAAGGCCCCTCTGCGAGTATAACTAAGGCTATGTCTACACTACCAGCCGGATCGGCGGGTAGCGATCGATCTATCGGGGATCGATTTATTGCGTGTAGTGTCCAGTGACAGTGATGGGACACTGCAGTGGGATATCTGTGGGGAACTGAAGTTCACTGATTGTTATCTGCAAGGCCAAGTTTAGACTGGCAGAGTCCTGAAGAGTATGCTGCAAGGCTGGTGCATCAGGGCCCTGACACATTTCAGCAGTAGCACAGCTCTCGCTCTTCACAGAGGAATAACAGAGTAGCTCACAGACCTGGGTGTCCTAAACATTATGTCACAGAAGGTAATTTTACATTAAAGAGTTTTGATGGGGAATTGTCAGTCAGTTCTACTAGTCACATTTTAGCAGGCTTTAGCTGGACAGTGAAAGCTACTCTCTGACTTTTCATTTCTTCCGCCCCCATCCCCAGCTCTGAGTCACTGTTAGATCTTTTAAACTCCTCCACAACTAAGTGCCTTGGGAGAAGACAGTCTGGCTAGCAAGTGATGTGTTTCTTTTGGTTCAGCATCATAAAAGTCTATCTGATCTCCTTGGTTAGTGTCAGCTACAACAGAACAGAACAAGGGAGCTTTCAGACTTGTAGCTTCACTGAAGTCAACACAACTGCGTCAACTATACTTGCTGGGGGATCGGGCCCAATATGTTAACAATCACTGTGGAGGCAAATTCAGCAGCCATTTTATGCTCAGCCACAGCATGACTCAAGTTTTGGACATTAGAACGTTTTATTAAGGCACTGAGGTTGCCCCCAACACTTTGGCAAGTAAGGCATGAGAATTCCTGTCCCAAAAAGGGGCTTGAACCCACACTTGTCACTGCACGGCCCGAGGTAAAAGTGCTAGCCACTTAACATGCAAGTGCTATGAAAGCCACATGCTCACAAGGGCTATACACTTCTCTGATGCTATCAAGGCACCAGTGTGTTGGGAAGTGATGGACGTAAGGTAGATGTCTCCAAACCAAGATATTAAAACAAGTGACCAAACCCAAGCAGCACAGCAGCCTCCATTAACATTAAGTAACTTTCTTGGAATTCACTTTCGACATAGAAGAGCCAACAAAAACACAGAAACAAAACTGCATTGGAAGCCTCTGGCCTGCCAAAAGTCCAGCTGTGCCAGTGAGAATGGCCTCGAAATGAGGGCGTGTGCCATACTGTACAGCACAGAGGATGAGCCTGCGCCAAGACATTCTGTCCTCATAACTACAGTACAGCGTAAGGCTTAAGCCTACTGGAAGTCATCAGATATCAGGTAAACGAAGTCCTCAAACAACACAGACTTTGTCACTCCCCCATTCCATTTCCCTGGCTGATCCTTCTGGCACAGAAGACTTTGGCAGGCTACAGCCTTTAAATGCAGCTTTTGTTTTTATGTGTTCTAGGCTCCTTATGAAGGCCAGGTCCCGACACACATTCCAACCTCTCTCTTGCTTTTCTTTATGAAAATATTGGAAACAGATTGAAAAGGAAGTTGCTTTTGGGGGGTCTGGAGGATTTTATTGTTATCTGGTCATTAGAATTCATCATAAAAATTAACCACCAAAATTACATTTTCAGTTCCTCAGGTTTTTGTTTTGTTTTTTTTGGAGGTGAAGGGTTTATTTTCAGGGCTTCAGTCTGAGTCTTTCAAATGTCTCTGGTGTTTCCTTTGGACGAGAAAAGAAACATGGGAAACTATTCTTTTGGATCTGTCTTCCCAAATGTAGCCAGTCAAAAGTATTTCCCTTATGAGCAAGATCCCAGGGCAGTGATCTGACTGTGTGTTACTTCAGGTTTCATCAGCTAGCTGGCTCTTGTGCTTGGAAAAGGCCAATGTTCCCATCTGCCTTAGTGCAAGATTCTTTCCTCTTTAGAGGCTTATTCCATACAGCAAGCTTGACAGCTTAATACGACAGGCCTTATGTGATTCGTTCAGCAAAACTGTTAACTCTTGTAAACAAGTTTAGCTTCTTGCAGACCTTGCCTGCATTTCCTCCTGGTGACTGGCCTGGCCATACACAGATAAGGCCACACACAGAAAGGAGGAAAAAATGTCCTATAAGGAATTCTGCTGAAAGGACATTGATTGGGGGGGAGGGGGAGGAGTGGGGAGGGAGAATTGTTTAGATTCAATATTATTGCAGGGCCTGGAATTATTTATTACATTCATTAGACATATCACAATCTGGAAAGATAATCCAGGAGACCTAGGACCCACTAGAAATTCCATAGGGTTGTAATCAGTGTGACAGCAGAAAGTCTCAAAATGAAAGGCACATTCTACTTCTCTGGACAAAATATAAGGTAGCAGAAGAGAGATAAGGCAGGTGTCAGGCAGCAAACATCGGGGAGGAAAAGTTCTGCAGCTTTGGAAGCCAGAAAAAGTCAACAGGAGCAGCCTCCCAGGAGGTGAAATTCATTCCTGTGTCAGCACCAGGTCTGTGCACCCTGTAAATCCCACTTACCCGAAGGGATGTAAGCAGTGCACACTAAGGGCTTGTCTACATCAGAAAGTTGCAGCGCTGGTGAGGGAGTTACAGCGCTGCAACTTAGGAGGTGTACACATCTGCAGGGCACCACCAGCGCTGCAACTCCCTGTTTGCAGCGCTGGCCGTACTCCCGTTTTGTCTCGGGTGTAGAGGATCCAGCGCTGGTGATCCAGCGCTGGTAATCAAGTATAGACACTTACCAGCGCTTTTCTTGACCTCCGTGGAATAAGCAGGTATCCCAGCATACCTGAGGAAGCCTCTGGTAATCAAGCTGGTCTCCTTCCCCGGCTTGCTCTCGCGTTCCCCGAACCCCGAGCAAGCAGGTCTCCTTCCCTGCGGTTTGCAGGGTGGTTCCGGGAACGCGAGAGCAAACCGGGAAAGGAGACCAGCTTCGCCGCGGTTTGCTCTCGCGTTCCGCGAACCACCCTGCAAACCGCAGGGAAGGAGACCTGCTTGCTCGGCGGTTCGGGGAACGCGAGAGCAAACCGGGGAAGGAGACCAGCTTCGCCGCGGTTTGCTCTCGCGTTCCCCGAACAAGCAGGTCTCCTTCCCTGCGGTTTGCAGGGTGGTTCGCGGAACGCGAGAGCAAACCGCGGCGAAGCTGGTCTCCTTCCCCGGTTTGCTCTCGCGTTCCCCGAACCGCCGAGCAAGCAGGTCTCCTTCCCTGCGGTTTGCAGGGTGGTTCGCGGAACGCGAGAGCAAACCGCGGCGAAGCTGGTCTCCTTTCCCGGTTTGCTCTCGCGTTCCCCGAACCCGAGCAAGCAGGTCTCCTTCCCTGCGGTTTGCAGGGTGGTTCGCGGAACGCGAGAGCAAACCGCGGCGAAGCTGGTCTCCTTTCCCGGTTTGCTCTCGCGTTCCCCGAAACCCCTTGAAGCCGCCCAACAGCGCTGCAGTGTGGCCACATCTAACACCACTTGCAGCGCTGGTTGCTGTAAGTGTGGCCACTCTGCAGCGCTGGCCCTATACAGCTGTACTAATACAGCTGTAACAACCAGCGCTGCAAAATTTTAGATGTAGACATGGCCTAACCCTGTGCTCACCCTCTGCTCAGGGACACATCTCACTAACTATACAGCAGTCTGAGCCACTGAATCAGAAATGCACAGTAACACAGAATGGGCACATGGTATAAAATCACTCCCTAACCTCATTAGCACTGTGAAAACTGTTCTGTGCAGTTACTAGACGCAGCATGGTGGCATGTAAATAAGCTTTCAGATAATTAGAGATATTGAAAATAAATGGATAATAATGTGACTTTTTCACTCTAAATTGTTACAGGTAAAACCGAGAATAATCTAACCAATCAGAAAATATTTTTATATTTATCCTAAAACGTGACTGCAATAGCCAATAATGCCACATTGCCACATTTATCTTAAGAGCCTGCTTATGATAGGACTTTAAATGTCTCCAAAAATAAGACTACTAGCTATACACCCGGTAATGCCTCCCTTTGTTAATACCAGGGGGAGATAATATCCCTAGTCTGCCTTTTTGTTGTATGCAAATTCCTAACCCAAGAGAAAAAGGGCTGTTGCTAAAGCATAGGTGACACTTATGCATGTATACACTGCATGCATGTAGATTGTCCAACAAATATGCTCTTAAAAGAAATACTCAAGTCCTGCATTAGGAATTAACCAGTATCTATCTTAATCACTCAGTTACTTCCCCTCTACCCATCTCTCTCATTCACTTACACTACAGTTTTCTAATGATGAGGTGGCAATGCAGCTGGAAAGCTTCAATGTAAAGAAAGCAGGTGTTTTTTGACTATTTCCCTAGCAGGTTCTGAAGTGCCATTTGTAGACCCTCCTGCCTCAGGTTCTCTCCATGCCACTTTCAGGCCTCTGCTCTCCTTGGCTTGGACACAGCGACCTGCAAACTACTCTTTTTGCTCTGCCAGCAAGTTCTAGTTTAGAGGAGTTCACAGCAATGTCCTTTAGTTATGCAGAGGATAGTGAAAAACAACACTATCTTGGGCTCCTGGTTCCATAAGCAGAGCCTCTAGTTCAATGGATACCCTCTTCCAATTGTGAGAAACATTCCTCTTTACCTTTTTTATAACAGGCACCGCTAAGAAGCAGCTCACAGTAGCTGGAGTGTCTAATCCCTTTTGTGGAGTATTTAAAGGACACATGCCTTGTAAGCCATACACGTAAATCTTCTGGTCCTGCAAATGAACAAGAGCAGATGAAATTATGTTTAATTCAGTAACAATTTAATTTAGCTGCTTTTCATATTAACACATACACTGTCTCAAATTTGTTCCCTATAAAACGATCCAATTTGTATTTCTGGAGGTCAAAAATCTCCACTTTGGGATTTAATTTAGTTCTTTTTTGGCCAACTTTTATCTTAAAAGTCCTCTCCCTGATGATTGCTTTGGCTTCTGTGATCCATACTGGTTGGAGGGGCTTGGATTCCCCTTAACCCAGTATATGATACCAAACATTGTCCGGTAGTACAAAGATCATATTTTTTTTTACCAAATCTGCGATACAGTGAAAATATGATTGACTTCACACATAGTTCACATCTACTAGCGTTGTTAGGGAATTTTCTGCCAGGAAAATCAAAATTACATATGTTGTCCTGGTTAGTTTGCTGAACCGAACCAAAATATTTCATTTGGAGTCAGTTCAACGTCAAACTGCATCTCCCATTGCCTTATGGGAGATGTAGTTCAGATGCATCATGCCCCCCCTACTATATAGACTGAGCCTCTTGGCTGCACTACAGCTCCCATGATGCACTGCATTTTCCCCTCTGACCAAGTTGAAGGGTTTATCATGGGAGATGTAGTCCAGCCAGGGAGCCCACCCCATACAAAAGAATGAGGGCATGAAAAAACAGAACTACAGCTCTGAAGAAGTGGTGTGGCACCCTAAAGAGATGCAGTTTAATGTTGAAGTGACTTAAAACTAAACCTTTAATTTCAGTTCAAGTTGAAACAAAATATCTCATTTGTCAAAATGTCAAAATATTTAAATTTTAATCAAAAAGGTCAAAATGAAATGTTTCAACTTTTCTAAATTTAAATTTTTCTGATCTTTTCTTTCTGTGAAAAATACCTATATTTTAACTTTTTTTGACCTGATTCATGGCAAATAAAATGTCAAAATATCAGAATTACTTACAGGGATGTAAATTCCAGTTTTCACTCAGCTCCAGTGTCCATGCACATGCAATTAGAGCTGATTGAATGATCTATTACAAATAATTCATCCAATTCATTTAGCCCGTTTTCCATTTGGGAAGCTCTGACTTTTAGGAATTCATTTGTAATGGTTCAATGGCTTTTGCAAGAACATTCTTGTTTTGTGTCAGAGCCTGGTTACATTCAATATAGTTCTGTCTGAGGAATAGACAGGGACCTAGAGAGAGAAATCCACTGCGCTATCTTGGGCTTATCTTCTTAGGCAGGGATTTTAAAGGGCATAGGAGAGCTATGCCCCCATTTCTCACTGACTTGCAACTCCCTTCAGCCTCTTTTAAAATCCCTAATCTCAATGTGTTTTCGTCCACCCCTTCCCCTTATCACTTACAGCAGTGTTTCCCAAACTTGAGACACCGCAGGCTAAGGGAAGTACTGGCCGCCGCTTCCAGCAGCCCCCATTGGGCTGGAGCAGCGACTTGCGGCCAGTGGGAGCCGCGATCGGCCAGACCTGCGGACACTGCAGGTAAACAAACTGGGCTGGCCTGCCAGAGGCTTTCCCTACATAAGCGGCGTCTCAAGTTTGGGAAACACTGACTTACAGATAGGGTTCTTTATCAGACAGAATCTCTCAGTGCTGATGTGCTATAACCAGGGACAGTTTTATGTTGGACAGCTGTCGTTTTAATGTTCATTCAGAACAGCAGAACCATGGTCTTGGGACCAGCAGGCTCTAGACACTAGCTAAATAACAGGTGGAAACAATATACCAGTGAGAAAGCAGATGTAAAGTTTGACTGCCCATTTGAGACATCCATTGTCATGTTGATTCTCTGAGCTTTACACTACTAATTTATTAAGCTAATAGCATGTTTCTTTATAACACACATGAATAAAGATTTCTCAATGAAGCGCACGCAACCGACAAGAAGAGAGCTCACATTTCGGATAACATTTACCTCTGTGGCAGTCCATAGTGCACTCTGAACTTTTAACTGGCAGCATAACTTCATTCCTGGGCAGCTCATTCTCTCCACTTCTATGAGTCCTTTCTCTGTATTTACCACTGTGTAGTTTCTGAAAGGAGCAAATGTAATTTGTTATAGCAACGGTGCCAACAGTAAACCAGCATTAGCAAGTATTTGCAATTAATGTGTTTACACTGTACAATCTGGAGATCACCTAATGTTTTTGGCCAGGTCATGCATATCGTCAGCTCCTTAGCTACCCATCATCCTGCAGATGTATAAAATACTCTTAATCTTTTTTGGGGGAGAGGAAAGTATATCATAAAGGGAGAAAAATTCAGACACTTAAAAGCTTTTTCTGCTATTAACTGTTTGCTAAGTGTACTCCAACTTTGTCTTGTTACTCTGATTATTTTACTGGCCAAATAAAAGATGTGACACATCAAGAAAGGATGAAGGCCCTTGAGATGGTAACATAACTTTAAAAAAATTGATTAATGAATATTTTTGTGAATAAAAGCACTGTTTGTTTCACTATGATTCACTCTGATTTTATATGGGTATTTGAACAAACCCTGAGTATTCAAAAATGGGTATATGAATCCCAGAAGTTGCAACTATTTTAGCACAAGTAGTTATAAGTTCTGAAATGTGTACGAGATGTGCATAACTTGTTACTCTCCTGTCTAAAATGATTTTGTTATCCAACCAGGGAGCAGAAATAATAATATATGGCTTAAGTAATCAACCAAATGCAATGAATGACAAATAGTGAAAGCAAGGAAGAATCAAAAAGGATAAAAACAAATCCTCTACCTGGTGTCTTCCTTCCCATCCCAGAATACCACAGTGTATTCTTGCCCTTGGGAAGAAAAGAAGGAAGACTGCTTCCCACAACAGAGCAGGTACATGAAAGTAGAAAACGTAGGATCTTTCATCTGTCCTACAACAGAAATGGCCAATGGACGCTGAGAAAAAAAAATTACATACACTGATTCTTTTGCAGGTCAAGAATAAACAATACATTCATAATAATTACTATTTATTACATCTACAGTTCCATAGGCTGGGGAGCTCAAAAGAACCTAAGGTAGTTAGGTGCCCAAATCTGCAGTCAAATCCCTTACACTTCTTTCAAAATCCTGTCCTACAGGTGCTCCCTGAGTTTTGCATTTCAGTGTAAAACCAGCATAAATTACAAGAATCAAGGCCAATCTCTCTCTTTCCACCCCTCTCTCATTAGGATTTTATCTATGAACCCCTTGCGCTTTGAAAATTTAGAGAAGAGAGCCATACTCATCAGAGAATATAGGTGTTTGTAAATCAAAGCTCTGCGTGGCCCTTACGTGAAGAACTGTGGCTCCAAAAACGATTAAAGAAAGATGTAGTACAGTGTAATCTCCTTTTGTATTTGAAACTCTTTCCTGTCCCCACTGCGCCTTTTTTTCAAAGCTCCTGAATTCCTTATAGATATATTCACAGCATGACATGTCAGTGTTTTTTAGTAACTAAAGGTGGACTCTTGCCCCACTGAAGTCAATGAGAGTTTTGCCATTGACTTCAAGGGGCCATGATTTCACCTTCAGGGTAAGCATACAGTTGCTCCATTCATGGAACCCAAACTGAAGTCAATGGAAGTCTAGGACCCAATCACTAGCAGGTGTCAGTGGAGCAGTGCCCATTGATACCAGCTGAAGATCTAGCCCTTAGCATTGTAGAGGGGGGCTGCCCCAATAACAAGCAGTAGATAAATGGTCAAAAAGCATCAATTGTCCCCCCCCACATGTGTACCTTTTCTGGCTTAGTGTCCCAACATTCCATCATGAGTGTCTGCATTCTGTGGAACTGCACTTCGCCCGGCTGCCCCAGAATGGGCCGGATCCCTTTAGACAGCTTCTTTGCAATCTGAAGCTGATGTTGTCCGAGCACAGGCCGCTGTCCAGATAATAGTTCATATAGGACCATTCCATAGGAGAACATGTCCACCTAAGGCAAATATCACACAGTTAAGCAATTAGCTGCCTCCATAGATGGGGTATGGCTATTTCTTTGGAAGGGAGTTTTATTGTATTGCTAGAATTTGGGATAACATTGACAGCAGTGATGGAAACCAAACAATACATAAATAAGTATTAAGAGGTAATAAAATAAGATCGGCAGCACATTCAGCATATGCATGGAAGGTGAAATGCACTCTTGTGCAGTGAGCCAGGCTTATGCATCTCTTATGTGTTTCGCCTAGCCCTTAGGCTGGCTCCTATGCATGGGGTTAATTTCTTCTAGAAAGAATGAATGGACCTAAACAAACAATCCAAATCACCTTTTTCCCAGCAAGGAATCTTCCATGGCACATACAGACATTTCCAATCTAGCTGCAATCAGTATTATGAATAAGGAGTCCAGTTTTCATGTGCCGTGCTCATATCTTGAGGACAGTTAACACAACGACACACTTCGTTTCTTCATCAGTGATTCCATTTAATCGGGCCTCTTTGCAAAAGTGGCTGCCTCAAGTTAAGATTCCTAAATCCATAGTTAGGCACCTAAATAATGGTCTGATTTTTCAGAGGTGCTGAGTACCTGCAGCTCCCACTAAAGAGAATTTGTTGTTGGGCACCTCTGAAAATCAAGCTTTTTACCTAGGTGCCTAAATATGTATTCAGGAGCACACTTTAGGCACCCACTTTTGAAAACCTTGGCTTTAGTCAGCACGTGATAAAACTCCATGAAGGGCCTTGATGAGCATCTTTTCATTGGATTATAGATGAGAATTGTGCCACTTCAATGGAAATTTTGTAGTTACCTTTTCATCGTAAACTATTCGAGGCCTAATCTCTGGGGCTTGGTATCCAGGAGTGCCTTCCACTCCAAGAGCTCCTTCATGGAATGACTGCCGAGAAATTCCATAGTCCGACAGTTTGATGTTGACATGCTCTTTAATATCCAGGGACCACACTAAAATATTATCTGACTTTAGGTCACAGAATATGATGTTCTTCTTATGCAGGTAGGCAAGGCCCATTGCAATCTGATATGCTATTTTCTGGGTTAGCATATGCCCCAGTGGCACAAAGGAAGCCCCTGTTATAAAGGAAAAACGCTGTGTTCAGTAGAGCAAACTTTCATAAGGATGACAGTTCTTGTCATTTTAATCTGACCTAGTGTAAACAATCTACCTGTTAAAATGTCACTCTGAATGGGATGATCTGAAGGGGCAACATTCACATTACTTTAGACAGAACTTTGTCAGGTTTTTTTAACCCCTTAATTTCAGTGGTTCATAATGCTCCCATAAAAATTAATGTTGGGCTGAAACTAGACAAAGTGCTGATATGCAGACAGGACTAAGTTATTAAAGGGGCCCCATCCCAGTTCCGGATTTTACACTATTAATTTAACAGCGGCAAAATTACAGGTACATAGGATAGCATTTAGATCTCTAAATATCTGATTTGCAGGGGGGAAATTGCACATGCAGAATTAAAATGAGATTTGTATACCCAATTCCCATTAATTTTAAGGGGAACTGGGCATACAAATTTCTTACATAGTTTTGAAAAGCTCAGCCTTATTGGCAGTTTTCATGAGACGCCACCGAAGTCCCAACTTGAGAGAAATTCCATCACTGCCCACCGAACTTGGAAAAAACATTATTTCCTTCTACCGCTCAAAAAATAGCTGCAGTGTTCCAGGCCATTTGCTCACATGGGGATTTCATTATTTTCAGGGAGCAGGTTTGGGGCATTACCTTTGGACTTTCCAGATAGCACAGTCGTGAGGCTGCCCAAGGGGGCCAACTCTAAGGCAAAGCAGAGAGGATGGATGCTAATCCCAATCAAGGAAACGATGCAGGGGTGTTGCAAGGAGTGGAGCATACTGGCTTCCTGACGGAACTCTGAGAAATTCTTCATGGCGTCCATAGCTCGCAAGTGCTTCAGCATGGTATCTAGCAAAACACACAGGCCTCTTTTCACTTCAGCACATGGCATTGCAATAGGTGAACCAAGCAATGCGGCGTTAGCGGTTTCCTTTGAAAGCTAAAATTGTTTATAGGATTCTAAGAGCTGCGAAAACTATTGTAGGAAACAATGTCCTTGCTTATTCTGATTCTGGTGCTTTGAGCCATCCTCTCCTTAGCATGAGCTGCTAATAGGCATTATTGCTACTATCAGTGGGAGTTACACAAGTGCATTAGGAAGCAACTGGGGGTGGGATTTTTTGACTTAGGAGTGTAAGACCCACTGAAAGTCGGTGGCACTTGTGTTCTTCCACAACGTAAGTGCTTTTGAAAACCCTTCCCTATACTCTTTAGAGCAGGGAGTCAGAAATACATAAGCAGTATGTTACTATGATATAAAACTTCAAGGGCAAGGCCCCTTCTGACCGCCACCCCCGCACAGGAGTCGTGCACAAGACAGTCCTTGTGCTAAGGGAGAGAGGAGGCCATTCATGGCTAGCCTTGCTGCTAGCGCTTACCTTTCCAAAGGGCGCGTGCCACTGGTGCAGTAGCTGTGCTTCTCCACAGCTCATGGAGGCACTGTATGCGTCCCCCTTAGAACCAGAAGTGAGCACAGTGAGGTGCTCTCTTCCAGTCTTCAAGGCTGTGGAATACCTCCCCAGGGCAATGAGGAAAGCCCCATGACTTGTGAACTAAAACTAAACTGCCCAAAATACTGGTAGACTCACCATACTAGCCCCTATGGGATTGACCGAATGATCTAACTGACTTTTCCTGTGTTTAACTTCTAGGACTCACTATCAGTCCCAGTGAAGGGAGCACCTCAGAGAAGACCTGGCTTTCAGAAGGTAAGATGACTGAGTTAGTAGTAGTAGTAATATTTGTATTATGGTGGAGGTCCCAATTAAGCCGAGTGCTAGGTGCTGTACAGACATGAGAGACAGTCCCTGCCCCAAAAAGCTGACAGTCTAAGTAGAAAAGACACAGGAAGTATCATCATTGCCATTTTACAGGTGGAGAACTGAGGTACCGCTTGATTAAGTGACTTGGCCAAGGTCACAGCTGGAAACTGAACCCAGATCTCCGGAATCCCAGTCAAGTGCCTTGTCCATGCAACCACCTCTCTACAGCCAGATGATTCAGGTTATGAGAGTCATGAGGAGGATGGAAGCAGGGAGATTTTGTCTTCTCCTCCAAACTGAGGCTCTGCCTTGTCAGAGCTCCCAGTCCCCTGCTGACCAGCACGTGAGGTTTCACATCAAATCGGAGAATCCATCTCGAACCCCCAGTGCGGAAGTGCATTGTGTGCTAATGACCACCAGTTGGCCTCAGTTCTCCATTTCTTATGCGTGTTTTCATAGGCGAGGCCTACACTGCACAAAACCCCTGCAGCAGCATGTCTCAGAGCCCGTGTCAACTGACTCAGGCTTATGATTTGGGCTAGAAATCACAGTGTAGGCATTCAGGC
The DNA here is from genome assembly GCF_025201925.1 of Gopherus flavomarginatus. Lineage (NCBI taxonomy): Eukaryota > Metazoa > Chordata > Testudines > Testudinidae > Gopherus > Gopherus flavomarginatus. The sequence continues at coordinate 85,035,611 of NC_066625.1, read as the reverse complement.
TCAGGCTGGAGCCTAGGCTCTCAGGCCCTCCCCTCTCCCCAGGTTTCAGAGACCAGGCTCTGGCTCAAGCAGGAACATCTACACTGCTATTATTGGCCTCCTAACGAAAGCCCGTGACTCCAAGTCAACTGACCCGAACTCCGAGATTTGCTGCTATTGGCTTGTTGCTGTTTTTTGCTGCAGAGATGTACCCAAAAAGGCTTTTTTTCAAATACATCAATCTTCCTTCCCTTACAAGTTTTGCTGTATATTGGGAAGATGTATTTAAATAGGTGCTGCCAGCCCTTAGCAGACTGAAGATGATTCAATCATAACTCGTAAAGTCACTGCAGAGAGAGCAGATTTAAAAACATACATCCCTCCCCAATGCATTCTGTGCACTGTACCTGTAGCCGAATTAGGAGAACTCTTGCATTTCTTAATCTGATATCTCTTCACTGCCACCGGTTTTCCTTGGTATTTTGCCTGATATATAATGGTTCCACTTCCACCCTGGCCAAGAACATTGTTTTCATTTTCACTGTATTCTAGTTTACTATTTTCCAGAAATAGTCTGCCAAAAATGTTAAAAAAAAATGTTTAAAGGAACTGTCATTTGTACATTTAATCTGATTTTTTTCACAATTTATAAAAGATTTTCATCTCAATAAAAGATTTCCACTGAGAAGACGAGACTGTAAAAGTGACTTCATTGTCCTTAGATATTTTGCATGCCAGTATACATTGCACATTTTCCTCACAGGAAGAGCGATGTGGGCAAATCTGCAAAATGGGCTGTCCACTGAGTTGAACATATCGGAAACCAACAAGATCCTGAAAGGCATCAAGATGCCAAGCTCTGTTTCTAGGCTGATGATGTAAATCCAGCTGATATGGACAATGTGTGGCCAGTTTAATACGTTTTTACTTCCTTTGCCTTCCAGCAGGACTGGGCTGTGCTCTGAAATCTGATTATTCTAACCAGCCTGCTGTTACCAGGCTGCAATTCATCATTTTCCCACCCTTCCTGAGACAGCTTTTACAGCCACTCTGACATCAAACATTTCCACTTTCCTTGTTGTATTAGTCAAATAAAACTCTAACAAATGACACCCCTGATGATGGCCCACGTGCCCCAGTGTTGGCGAGTTTATCCAGAACGACCCATTAAAACTACCTGGAGAAAGGAACCCCTGCTGTTGTGTTGGGAGCTCAGGGAGCAGCTGGTTAGAGCCCTCAGAGCTCTATACCATGCCTAATCATAGGCACCAGCTCCATGGGTGCTCCAGCCCTGGAGCACCCACAGGGAAAAATTGGTGGGTGCTCTGCACCCGCTGGCAGCTCCCCACCCCAGCTCACCTCCGCCTCTGCTTTGCCTCCGCCTCCTCCCCCGAGTGCGTCACTTCTCCTCCTAGCTCCCAGCGCTTCCTGTTGCAAAACAGCTGTTTCGCAGCAGCAAGCGCTGGGAGGGAGGGGGGAGGAAAGGGAATGCAGCGTGCTTGGGGAAGAGGCGGGGCAAGGGCGGGGATTTGTGAAAGAAGTCCAATGGGGCAGGGAGGGGGCAGAGTTGGGGTAGGCAGAGGCGGGGCATGGGTGGAGTTGGGCTGGAGCCAGGGGGGGCACGAGCACCCACGGGTGCCGGGAAAAGTTAGCGCCTATGTGACCAATAGAAAGAACTGAGTCATACAGACAGCATGAGCTGTAAAGGACACAGGACTGCTGTCTAAGTGCCCAGATGTCCTTATGAAGGACCCCCAGACATTTTATACTCTAATTACTAAGAGTGTACTCTTTACCCTCTGGAGCCCACTGTATGCCCATCTTATACATATCACACATATGGGGTCATTTATCATCAGAGCCATGCAAAGTGTTTGCATTGGGACCAGATAACTGACGGCTGCTTACAGGCTTGATGAAAAGGCAAAATTCAACCCAGTTTCATCAAAAGAGTCAGTGCAAACATTTCAAGGGCTGGTTAGAGGTTTCACACGGCTCTGGCTCAATTTGCTTTCAATAGGTGTGTTCACTTATACCCAAAACTGAGCTGCATGAACCAAAGCAAATATTACACAACAGGTGCAATGCAAAAGATAGAATATTAGTTACATGGAACTCTTATTGATTTAATCTAAGCATGGGAATAAAAATGTCTACTCTTCCCTTAAATCTGTTCCTAGATTGTGGCTCTTCCCCCTGCCCTCCTTATAAAGCATATAATAGCCTTGATGAAGACATCCAAGGTCATGTATGCCAGACTGGACACAAAATGGCCTCCTGACTTTCTTCATAGGTTGATTGTCCTCAACAATCTTTCAGGGGCAGTATATATATGTGTGCTAGCAAGCAAGCTAGAGATAACGAGGTCAGTTCAATCAGGGAGGATGAGGCCCTGTTCTAGCAGTTGAGGTGTGAAAACCAAGAGAGGAGAAACTGGTTCTGTAGTTGGCAAGCCATTCACAGTCTTTGTTTGAGCTGATGGTGTCAAATTTGCAGATGAACTGAAGCTCAGCAGTTTCTCTTTGAAGTCTGGTCCTCAAGTTTTTTTGCTGCAGGATGGCCACCTTAAGGTCTGCTATAGTGTGGCCAGGGAGGTTGAAGTGCTCTCCTACAGGTTTTTGTATATTGCCATTCCTAATGTCTGATTTGTGTCCATTTATCCTTTTCCGTAGAGACTGTCCAGTTTGGCCGATGTACATAGCAGAGGGGCATTGCTGGCATATGATGGCGTATATTACATTGGTGGATGTGCAGGTGAATGAACCAGTGATGGTGTGGCTGATCTGGTTAGGTCCTGTGATGGTGTCGCTGGTGTAGATATGTGGGCAGAGTTGGCATCGAGGTTTGTTGCATGGATTGGTTCCTGAGCTAGAGTTATTATGGTGTGGTGTGCAGTTACTGGTGAGAATATGTTTCAGGTTGGCAGGTTGTCTGTGGGCAAGGATTGGCCTGTCACCCAAGGCCTGTGAAAGTGTGGGATCATTGTCCAGGATGGGTTGTAGATCCTTGATGATGCGTTGGAGGGGTTTTAGCTGGGGGCTGTATGTGATGGCCAGTGGAGTCCTGTTGGTTTCTCTCTTGGGTTTGTCTTGCAGTAGGAGGCTTCTGGGTACACGTCTGGCTCTGTTGATCTGTTTCCTTATTTCCTCGTGCGGGTATTGTAGTTTTGAGAATGCTTGGTGGAGATCTTGTAGGTGTTGGTCTCTGTCTGACAGGACTCCACTGGCCATCACATACAGCCCCCAGCTAAAACCCCTCCAACGCATCATCAAGGATCTACAACCCATCCTGGACAATGATCCCACACTTTCACAGGCCTTGGGTGGCAGGCCAATCCTTGCCCACAGACAACCTGAAACATATTCTCACCAGTAACTGCACACCACACCATAATAACTCTAGCTCAGGAACCAATCCATGCAACAAACCTCGATGCCAACTCTGCCCACATATCTACACCAGCGACACCATCACAGGACCTAACCAGATCAGCCACACCATCACTGGTTCATTCACCTGCACATCCACCAATGTAATATATGCCATCATATGCCAGCAATGCCCCTCTGCTATGTACATCGGCCAAACTGGACAGTCTCTACGGAAAAGGATAAATGGACACAAATCAGACATTAGGAATGGCAATATACAAAAACCTGTAGGAGAGCACTTCAACCTCCCTGGCCACACTATAGCAGACCTTAAGGTGGCCATCCTGCAGCAAAAAAACTTCAGGACCAGACTTCAAAGAGAAACTGCTGAGCTTCAGTTCATCTGCAAATTTGACACCATCAGCTCAGGATTGAACAAAGACTGTGAATGGCTTGCCAATTACAGAACCAGTTTCTCCTCTCTTGGTTTTCACACCTCAACTGCTAGAACAGGGCCTCATCCTCCCTGATTGAACTGACCTCGTTATCTCTAGCTTGCTTGCTAGCACACATATATATACATGCCCCTGGATATTTCCATTACATGCATCTGAGGAAGTGGGTATTCACCCACGAAAGCTCATGCTCCAAAACGTCTGTTAGTCTATAAGGTGCCACAGGATTCTTTGCTGCTTTTACAGATCCAGACTAACACGGCTACCCTCTGATACTTAACAATCTTTCAGATTCTCCTTGTGCCTCATAGGCCAAAGTGTCTCGACCACAGTATTGCCAATGAAACGGGGGTTCTTGTGAGTGAGTCAGGCGCCCAGCTCCTTTACTGGAGACATCAAGAAAAATAAACACTTCATCTCACAGCATATGGAAACCTAAATTCGTTCATTATTGAGAGGGCCTCAAAAAATCAAAATCAAAATGAAATGGGTTCCTTCAGCCTGCCCACTGACAGTGTAGTAGGTTGGGGCAAGCCCTCCTTTTCTTGTATGTGCTTTGGTACACAATGCATCAAACACTGGTTAAAAATTAGTGTACAACTTGGAATGGCCTTTGAGTCCAAAAGAAAGGTCTGTCAGACAGGCAGACAGACATGCATTTATAGAAAATCATCCGCCATATGGAATGCTTATCTAGTCCCTAACTTGGACCTGCTAAACCTTTTGATCCAACCCCACACTTTCCTGGTGACTTCCCTGACAAGCCTGGGAGAGAAACTTGCCTACCCTCTAATCCTTTGGGAGATTTTCTTTCCTGCCTTCAATGCCCCAACACAGGGAGTGAGTAGGAATGGGTTAGGGTTTGGTTCAGAGGGTGTGAAAAGCATGAGGAAAAGGCGAAAGATTTAGATTTGTGGTTGGGTAGAAACAGCAGAGGAATTGGGAAGAAACAATAAATCAGAAACCACAGGACGTATATGAAGGAGATAAAGGTCTTTACCAAATCGTTCAGATTCACTTAAGGACATAAGGGAAAAAAATGTGCCAGTGTTCTCTTTTCTTAAAGCATCAGTTCTCCCAACCTCATTCATTATTAGGTTTGTAAAATGCATTAGTCACTGTGGAATAGGCTCCATTACTCAGAGGATTAAAGTTTTCCTGAAGAAATGGGAAAAGTAACCTAGAATAGCTTCTAAGGGACCAAGGTCTAGGATTTTGGTCTCTGCGTAAACTTCAGGAAATATCATCACTTCCTAGAGCAGATTTGATTTGATGCCCACTTTCTGCTGGGTCAAATATGCTTTTGACAGCAAAAGTGCTTTAATTTTCTCAAGGAAGGAAACTGCTATCCAAACCAATTACAGGATACAGGATTCAATCCTCCTAGAAAAGTAGTTAAATAGTTTAAAGTTTCTGTCTGTGGCAGCACAGCCTTCTATAAAGTACAAGGCTTCCTGCAGAGGAGGAAAAGTCTCTCTGATTTGCAGCCAAAGCCCCTGAATCTGCTGCTGACACTGCATGTCTTATATCATCTCACAAGCGCAGAAACTGTAAACTGAGCAAGTGTCACCATGAAGGGATGTTTGTAATTGTTCACCGGGAAGGGTCTGAAAAAATTCATTGTAGATAGGCTGTGTAAGGGCTAGAGGTTGAAGTTAACCCATTGCAGTAACCCGCTTCCAAATTAAAAAGCCCAGCTCTGAACAAATCCAAATTTGAATCCAAGTCTGAACACTGTGGCTGATCCCCAAATCAAAACATCCCCAAATCATATGGACATTCAAATGCAGATCTGGATGGGCACTTTGCAGCACTCTAGCATTGTTAGTGCCCTATTAAAAATCTCCTGAAAGAGACATACTGCACCAACCCCTGTCCAGAATATGTTACCAGGGACAGTAGAGAACAGGGTCACTTTTTAAAAAGTGACTTTCACATCGTACCACAGGAATCTCAGGAGACTTTACAAGGAAATGAGTCACATACTGAAAGTACACTGTGACTGTGTAAGCAAATGTAATGACTATGTAGGTGGATATAGGTTAGGATACAATGACATGGCTGGGAGTCATGGGTAGATGAATTTGTCTTCACATCAAGGGTCAATATGGACCTCCAGTGGTAGTGAACTAGAAGAAATGGAAACTGAATTATTCATAGAAATTTTGAAATCCAGTCAATGACTGTCAATTAACATTACCTGGCAGGAAAATCTGTCATGAAGAGCTCTGGGACCAGCTCTTGTAGAGGAACTGGGATGTTAGGATGACTAGGACATGTGATACAATCCAGTTCTATAGCAGTCAGAACACAATCCTCCATGTTAAAGTATTGCTCATCTTCCGGTTTATCAGGTGGCTCATTCTCCTGTGTCCTAGAAGTTGCACAGATGTGGCATGGGACATACTGTTCCATTAGCAAAGTCCCATCACTCTCCGTGGCCGTCAGTGCTAAAAATAATGTTTAAAAAAGTGATATTGAACAGCAAAGTCCAATGCATTCAAATGTTTACCTCTTCTGCATGAAATCAGTGCTTGAGAAGTCCCATGTAAGTCTCATGTAATCCCTCACTTGACTCCCATGCTTTCAAAACTGTTGATAGTGGCTCCTCTAGTCTATCAACTGTGATAAAAGGTAGCTATTTGCCAAATACACAAAGGCAGCAAGGACAGGGTTGGATAGATACATACTCAGAATTGTTGAGATAACTCAAGAGCCCTCGCAGTTTTTCATTTAGGTATCAGGAATAAGTAACATGCAGGGTGTGCAAGTAATAATTTTTCAGCACAATAGAAATTTAAAAGTTCATGGATAGGAAAAGCCTTCTTATGAAGCAATTCTCCATGGCTTTGGTTAGCTACATTTCAGAAAGATGGAGTCCGCTGCAATGAATAGAAAGGCACAAGTATGTCTGTCCCTTTAAAACAGAGAGGGAGAGAAAACTGGCAGAGCACCTTCCTCTTTCTGGGACACTGCTTTAGCCAGAATCAAGCAGATAAGGAATCAGAGACACAGCATCCAGGGGTCATGGCCCAAAGTGGTCTTTCGTTTGACAGAATCTATCGTAAATGTTACTTTAGAGCGGGGTTTCTGAACCTGTGAGTGAGAGGGTTGTGACCAGTCACAATCTGAGGCAGTGATACTCAGACCTCAGTGGTTCAGGAGCCAAATTAGCAATCAACATTATCCAAAAGAGCCACAGGAGTGTGAAGTCATTGTTTCATTTGCTATATTATTATATATTCCTATTTAAACAGTAGGACAGGGGAAAAATTTAGTATATATAGTTCTGTAGCTACGTGTGAAAAGGAAATATAAGAATTCCTCCTTAGACAACTAGAGGCACAGGACAGGGACACTAGACATGTGCATTGTAAGTTTTAGAAATAGGTCAACAATTCTTGCTGGATGGACTATTGGTTTGTCTTTTTACACAAATGACCCATTGGCTGGCATCCTTCACTTGTATCTATATTGCTAATCATCACTCCATGTCCAAATATGCTTCTTTGGGATTATTGCTCTGTTCAGTCTTCAATGATTAAAAAAAATACCAATCCAAACTCAAATGAAAGTCATATTTTTTTCTTTTCAGAGTGATCTCAGTTAAAACAGAAAAGCAGAGCTGATCTATGACAGCTCGCAGCACTATTTTCTGATGAAGATCTCAGATCAATACATGCCAACACCTATCTCTAAAGCAGCATGCGGTGACCTGGAATACCGCATATCATTTTTTAATCAATATCAATTTGTGGGTTACAAACATCACTTGGGAAGACAGTGGGCCTGATTCTGATTTCCTTTACGGTGTAAATGAGTAACTCCATTAAAGTCAACAGAGTTACACTACTATAAAACTAGCATAAGGGGCTCAGACACACTGATTTAACTTACCTAAGCAGTATGGACCTGACACTTCTTCCACTAAATTCAGTGGAGGATCGGGTCACTGACTTCTGCAGGAGAAGGTTTGGACCCTGTTTGCACCATAACATCTAATTTGTATTTGCTGTTAGGATTTTGAGGGATTGAGCACTCTAGATGCTCACACCACGTGGTGTCAGTAAAGATTTGTATTATATTGCATTAAATCTGCTGTTGTAAAATCCTTGGAGCAGTTCTGAGGAGTTTTTCGCACTCTTCATCTATTGCATAACTTTGTGTACACTGACAGCACCATCAAGGAATAATTTCCAAAAAAGAGTAGGTTGAGATATAACAATGTACAGAATGCTACAGTTCTTCTTACCTGGAAACCATTGATCTATCAAGGAGTTGACATGATCTGTGATGAAAGCCATGGCTGAAAAATCTCTCGCTTCTGATTGACAAATGATTTTAATTCCACCACTTTTTTTCTTTTTCCAGTTCACATCAGAAGATTCAACACTAAGTAATGGAGAGCATGAAACACCCAAATAAGGCATTTGTAAAGCACAAATGTGAACAGTTTTTCTTTAGCAAAATCATTCATTGATAAGCAGAGCCACAAAACCATAAGTAATTAACAAGTATTTAAAAGGAAAGTGTCTTCAATTACACATACATATGATCCCCAAACTGAATCTATCATGAAAATGTCTTTGGAGAGAGCATTCTTGCACAGAAATAAGCAAAAGTTGGATGCTTACAAAGTACACATGGTAAAGAAGGACTTAGTCTGAGTAAAGAGAGGATGGTATAGATTATACTGGAAGCAATAAATAAAGTGCTGAAGGGTTAAGAGTCTTAAAACCCAACATTAAAACTCTAAGGACCATATTTTCAAAGAAGCTTCAAAAACATGCTTGCAAAATATGTGGATATATCCTTTTGTGTACAGCTCCGAATATTTGTGTACAGAGACGGGCTCTTGTGCAAACTGGGTAATTTTATGCAAAGAGCTGAACATCCTTCTGCCCCAACAAAGCCTGAGTAAATGGGCTTTGTGTGAGAATAGAATATGGATAGTCAGATGGTACACATCCGCCAAACCCAAGAGAGAGGAAGGATAGTCCAGTGGTTTGGTACCAGCAGAGAACTTGGGAGACCTGGGTTTAAGTCCCTTTTCTGCCACAGACCTCCTGAAAAGAGAGTCACTCAGCCCAGGAATTAGGCACCTAAGTCCTTTTGAGGATCTGGGCGTTAGCCTTTCTGTGTCTCAGTTCCCCATCTGTAAAATGGGAACAGCACTTCCCTATTTGCAAGGGCTGCTGTGAGGAGAAATACACTAAGATCGTGAGGTGCTCAGATACTACAGTAATGAGGGCACCTAAGGTAAGGAGGAAGAGGCTGTAGGTCAAAACTCCACGGCTGCTAATCTATCCTAGTAGGTGGAACAGTGTCCACATGCCCAATACCCAGACTCCTGGCCACTGCATCTTTGTAAGAATAAATGCAGCTGTTTTGCTTCACCCAATGGAAGGCTTTGCACTAGTCCAGCTCCACCATATCTCACATGTCCCCATCAGCAAGCAAAGCCCCAGGGTTTAAGCAGCACAGAAAAGAAAAGCCCCCTGTGCGGGTGTGAATTGCAGCCATATGGCAGAGACTTTTAAGAGCACTGTGCAGAGATCTGTTCATCTAAACACTTGTTTGCATGTGAAAATGCAAGATTTTCCACAGGCAAACAGTTCTGCTCCAAACATTACTTTACATTTTTTGGAGGTCTTTATATTTGTAGCTGCAACAATATCTGTAAGAAATAATAAGTGATACATTCATAACTGGCAAACAAAGACTGATCCATCACTGTTGAGCTTTGCTTATATATAAAAAAGCCTCCTCTTCAGTTGAAATTAGTGAATGTATAATATTTGGGTCAGGTCTGTTAGTGTCCATTTAGTATGCAATTTTATGAAGTAGGCTACAGGCGAGCACAGATTACCTGAGGTAGCCTCCATCAAAGGTGACAAACAGACCTTCCTGCCAGTAGACTGTGTGAGTTCTCTTGACTCGGAATGTGCTGCAGCGGTTTCTTTGAGTGCCTGTAAAGCTGTAGATGGTCACATTTTTGTTCCTGCTCTTGGTGTTCTTCTTGTTCTCAAAGAGCTGAAATGAGCAGCGTGACACAAGAATTCAATACCGAGACGTCTCACATGGGGATTCCCCTTAATCAAGGAAACAGGGCTGACCCTTCTCTCTCTGGCCATCTTGGATATTTTCCATTATTGTTGTAATTAAAGTGCCCATGTCTTGTAAAACAGCTTGTGAGGAGATTAAAATAAATACAGTCATCACTATGTCAGCAGCTGAACAAGAATTCCAGATCACGTATAGCGGAATGCCCTCACACCAGTGAACTGCCCTCCTGCGCAATAATTAAAATGGATTTTGTATTTACAAATACAAATAAGAAAACACCCGTTTACTGGGCGAGCAAACAATTATCTGCCTCCAGCGCACTGAGCTAGTAAATCACCTGTGTCAATATTTGGGAAGCTCTTTCAATAGGTGGAAAATGACTTTTCTCTATGCTGTTTAAAAACAGTATGTTGAGAATTCAACATGATCATCACTCATAGGCCTACCCATCTGCTGCTTGAACTGATGCCCAGCTAAGTCAATGGGATCCTTCTCATTGACATCAGTGGGTACTGGATATGGGCACTAGTGAGATGCTTAAGATTTACTTCTTGCCCAATGGGATATAATCAGAAATGCTGCCATGAGAGACTTTTACACTATTAAAAAAAATATAACCTGTAAAAAAATGGACATTCCTAACATTTTGAGAAGACTTGGAATTGGAGCATCTCCAAATATGATTAATACTTTTTCTTTAGGTGTCCTATAGTATTGACAAGCTGATACAAGTTAAGTGAGCAGTTTTAAGAAGTGGCACGGTAGAGTTAATGGGTAATTATAATGGTTTCCAATGGAGCTTCCAGGTTATCACTGGAGAGATGCTGCCACATTAACTTGTGCCACCACTAGCAACAACATTAATAGCTTTAACCAACCACGCAAATGCTATTTTTATGACCAGGCTCATCACTTTTTCTCTTAACGCCCTGTCCTGTAACTCTGCTCACGCAAGTAATTAGATTGAAGACAATGGTCCCAATTCTCCTCTTAGTTAAACCTGCATCAATCTGGAGTTACAATACTGGCTTAAGTGGAGTTCCTCTAGATTTGTACTGACATCGAATGAGAGCAGATTCTGGCCCAAATGAACCATTTACATTAGCAAGGGTTGCAGGACAGGACTATAAGGTTATGTCTACACTGCAATCACAGGGTGTGACTGCAGTTCGCACACACATCCCACAGACTAGCCGTAATCTAGCTAGCTCCGGTCCCAAAGCAGTGAAGCTGCTCAGTGCAAACACCAGTGCAGGTAGACTTGCGAGTAATTACCCAGGATTCTGCGCTGAAGTGCATTCTGCCACACCTTCACTGCTCCGGTGGGACCTGAGTTAGCCAGATTAAAGCTAGCACCCAGCAACTGCAATACAGACAGACCCTAAATGATTACAAGCAATCAGAAGATTTTGGAGGCAGTGAAACTGCAAAATAAGCCACCTCGTATGGGGGAGAGAGGAATACACTTTGGGCTATATTGACTCTAAACAATGCTTAATTGTATAAAAATGGAATCAAATTTCAGTAGGACATTTCCTGCTCACCTTACTCACGTGAACAGTACTGTTGAAGTCAATGAGATTTCTCACATGAGTAAAGCAAGCAGAATGTGGTCAAAGAGTATTTGTGAATGAACTCCAAGTGGTATTTATGTTTTTATTAAATGGCATCTTTTATTGTTTTCACTTTCTATTTTGTGAATATAGTAACCTACCTGGAGATCCATCTCTGCAAGACTAATTAACATCCGAGCTATGAACCTCTGCCAAAAGCCAACTGGGACAAAACTCATCTTGAACACTCTTTGGACTGTGTTTGTGGAATGGTGGCATAAGCCATGGATATCTAATGCTGGTTTGGCTGGGAGGAGATGAGGTAGGAGGTAGCTGAAACAAATCAAATGTGACAGTTCAAATCTTCAATGACAGCTTTACAACAGCAGATACCTTGTACTGTGTAATAACTCAGTTTCAGTCTCCACAGAGCATTTTAATAGCACAGCCTACTGCATATACAAAACTTTCTGATATCGCAGCAACATATGAAGAAGGGGCAGAGAGCTACTGCTTTGAGGACTATGCTTAGTGTATGGTATGGAAATCAGCAAGTGAAGAACAGGTATTGTGCACAACACAGTAAGATCTAGTGGAGAGGATAATATCAATATGAAGGGGAGAACATTTGCATAAACAAACATTAACTGCATACCAATATGATATAGTCACTGGAATGGTATTTGGTTTCCATTAAATTCTGAAGTGACTTTTGGACTCATTCAGGCTGACACATGTGAAGATGCTGTCCTGATGGCAGAGAATTACAGCTCCAATCCTGTAGGAATCTTTGAATATAAAAACCTAGGAGCAGTTGTTTACTACAACTGAGCTTCACTCAACACAGATGAGAGGTATCAGAGAGTCCACAGTTACAATTCCCTAATTGCGAGGGCCAGGCTGTGTTGCCCCTCCCTACCCCATGCATTAGTGCAGCCTACGGGTTAGTATAGTTTATCCCTCTACTATATGGCCCCTAAAGGATTATAATGCAGTTGAGAATTGGCTGAGTACAGTTCTGTCCTATCCCCTGCATGCCCTGGACAAACTCCTTTCCTCTCTGAGGTAGGGGAGGCAAGCAGCTGGTACAGCAGCCAGCTCGCTAGCTGGGAGAACCTTTCTCTGGGGAAATTCTGAGTTGGCCAGTTATGACAGAAATCCACCTACTCCATGCCATGAGAGCCACAGAAAAGGGCTGGGTTGTTTCTGAGAGTCAGACCCATATTAGAGTCACAGCAGAACAGAAACCTTTTAGTTTCCATAAAGCTACTGTAAATGTGTTGTTAAGCAAAGAATATGGATATGTCCTATTGCACGGTATTTGAGAAGCTAAGATGTGGGAGGAGAACACTCCTATTTTGAAAAGCAAAATGAGAGGCTGTTGATCTGCAAGAGAAATTCATGCACAAACTATTATTTAGGTAAATTACAGTTTTCAATGACTGCTCTAGCAACAGTCCTCAAAGAAGCAAATTGTGTGTAACACTCCTTTAAAATGGGCTTTTGATACCTAGTAATAATACTGCTTTTCAAACTAGATACTTGCTACTACAACACATACATTAACGGCCACACATTTAATTTAAAGGGATCTCAGCCCAGCCTGGACTTTTGTATTCACAGTCAACTGTATGTGTAAAACTGTGCACATGAATGACAAGATTTAGACACCAAAATATCCGATTTGTAGTCACAATCAAGTAGCTAAGCAGCTTGCTAAATTCTATCATTTGTGCATTGTGCAAGTTCTTTTCATTCTTTGAATGTGGAAGCAAAATTATGGCTTCATAGGGAGAAGATTTTTTCTAAAAATATAACTTCAGGGGGCTAAATAAACAAATAGCTCTTAGAAGAACCCTTTGCAGAATTTTAAATTCTACACTATTATACCCTGGAAAGGTAAATTGAGGCAAAAGACTAAGATTAACCAAGGTAGCAAAGTGTCAGTGGCAGAGATGGGAAAACAACAAGGTAATCTTGGGTCAAAGTCCCACGCTCTAGCCACCAGATCACAATCCCTCTTATGTAGTTAAACCTATAGCGTCCTATGAAGGTCTGTATTAGAATAATCAATTCCAAAAGCCATGCATCACCAGAAAACAGATTATTTTAAGGACATATTTTTGTATATTGTACATATAATATATGATAACATTTTATATGACAAAATTAATCATCCTACAAAACACCCTTGGCATTTAAAACAGTAACCTCCATTTCTTCAATTTGTAAACTGAAAAGAGAAAGGTAAGGCTTTCAGCCTTAATTTAAAAACCAAGACAAGGCTGAGCTACATACATCTTAGGCAGTTTGAATTCCAGAGATGCAGAGTATATCAAACTAAAAGTTCTTGCTCCATAAAACTAGTGGACACACCTTGTGACAGCCAATAAATTTGCCTTAGCATATCTAAAAACGTGTCTAGGAATGTAAGAAATATGAAGGCCAGTGATGTCTGCTGGACCAAAACCACAGAATGGTTTATAATACAGACGGAGATTCAACACAGCGTTTGAGCAGCAGCCAATGTAAATTTCGAAAATATGTGAAACATATCCCCTTCCACCCTTCTCAGCATGTAAACTGGCAGCTGCTTTCTCTGCCAGTTGCAGGGTGTGGAAAGCCCTATCAGGCAATCTAGACAATAACTGCAAGAGCCTAATCACAAATAACTGCTCCAGTCTGCCAGGCACAAAAATTAATGCAATCAGCTGTAGCAACGTTCCATCAACGATGGGAAGGCATATTGTAACCAAGCTTAGATGGCTTCAAATAGATCAGTTAAAGTATAAAATAACAAACCCTTTCCTTACTATTGAGCCAGGGACAACGTAATTGCCTTTGAGAAAAATGGCAGATAGGGACAAGGAGTCAGGAAGGCATTTAGGATTAAGCAGAAACATTACTGCTTTATCTGTGTTAAGCTGGAGAAAATGTGCTGGCAACCGGGACTGGGTAACTGACAGTCATAATGACAGTGCTGAGAATGCAGCATTTGTGGCAGCATTAAGAATTCCTGAGGGATTTAGAATGATGAAGCAGTGCTATAGCGGCAGAGCTAGGAAATGACATGCAAATGTTATACCGGAAAGGCAACAGGGTTATGACTTAACTATTAATTCAACAATCAACAAACAGAAAGGAAAATAGTGGGGAGAAGGGAACTAATTATAGTGAGACGAGTTGGGTGAAGCAATATCTCTTTTTGGACCAGCTTCTGCTGGTGGATGGTGCAAACTTTCAGGTCTACACAGAGCTTTTCTTCAGGTCTGTGTAGCTCGAAAGCTTGTTGCTTCCATAAACGGAAGTTGGATCAATAGAAAGATATTATGTCACCTGCCTTGTCTCTCTCACATCCTGGGATCCATGAAGCTACAACAATTCTGCAAACAACTATGGAAGCTTCTACCAGTGACACGGCTGGCTAATATTCACTACCTAAATAACCATTTGCTCTCCCTCTGGCTTAGCCATCACCAGTGATCATTACTAAGGCTACATTTATGTCACAGAATCCGTGACTTCCAGAGACCTCTGTGACATTTTCTGCTTCAGCCTCTGGGACCAGGGGACTGGAGCTGGCAGACAGCGGGGCCCTGGCAGCATTCCAGCGACAGGCGACAGCCTTCTCAGGGTCCCCCTGCAGGGTTCCAGCAACAGACGACAGCCTCCTCATGGGGGCCTCCTCAGGCTTCCAGTGACGGGTGTGTTATAACATATTCCCAGATTTGGACCTTAGCGTCCAAAATATGGGTGTTAGCATGAAAACCTCCAAGCTTAGTTACCAGCTTGGACCTGGTAAAGCTGTCACCACCCAAAAAATTAGAGTGTTTTGGGGCACTCTGGTCCCCCCAAAAACCTTCCCTGGGGACCCCAAGACCCAAATTCCTTGAGTCTCACAACAAAGGGGAATAAACCATTTCCCTTCCCCCTCCTCCTTCCCAGGTGTTCCCTCCCTGGGTTCCTGGAGAGATACACAGAAGCAAGCTCCGTGAATTTAAACAGAGGAATTCCACCCTCCCTATTTCCAGTCCTGGAAAACACAAGTACCAAGATAGCTAATCTCTCTTCCCCCTTAGCCAGAGGGCATGCAAAGTCAGACTTAGTAAATCTAACACCCATATTTTGGACGCTAAGGTCCAAATCTGGGAAATATGTTATGACAGGGTATGGGGAGAAACCCCACAGCTCCCAGCCACCACGGTAGTGGGGAGAAACCATGGGGCTGCAGCAACAAAAGGCATAGACAGGTCACAGCTTCTGTGAATTTTTGTTCATTGCCCGTGACCTGTGTGTGACTTTTACAAAAAATAACCATGACAAAATCTTAGCCTTCGTTATTACCAACATACCTGTTATTGGCTACTGGCAGTGCAATTTCAAACTTGGCCAGGAACTGGAAATACTGTTCTTCTGTTTGTTCAGTAAACCCTGTGCCAACTAACAACATCCGGAAATCCTCTGCTTTGATTAATCCGTTCTTAGCAACAGATTTTGAGCTTTTAATATTAAATATTCTCTGAAGACATTCTGATAACCAGACTGGATCAAGGAAATAGAGGTTTCTCAGTCCATGGCTGGTGTCTGGGAAATGCAGCAATGTTCCTGTTTCTATAAGGAAACTGATGGCTGTTAAAAAAAACAAAAAAACAAAAGAGCAAGATACCAGTGTTATGAAACCGTACTACAGACAGCAGATTAGAAGAAAGCCTTGATCACTTCATCCAGCCAACGAATACACCAGAAACGTGCCAGGGTGTAGTCAACAACCAGCATATAGCATTTACATGCAGAGGCTACAGCTAACTACATCTCATTTCTTACAACACAGCTGCAAATACATCTTTATTGTCGGCAAGATACAAGCTTTCAGGCTACACCAAACTCTTCTTCAGGTCTCTGCCCCACCCCAACTCAGACCCTGATCCTGCCGTTCGCACGGATGCAGAGTTCCCACTGGTGGGAGTACTGCTTGGGTGAAGATTGCAGGACTGGTCCCTCACACTTGAAACTCAAGACAGTTTTAATAAAATATGTCAATATTCATTCTGTAGGACTGGCTGAGACCATGTCACAGCAGGTGGGCAGACAAAGGGATGGTACTTTAAACCAGCAGCACACAAAATCCTATTCTGGACTGGCAGCAGAATGATTGTCACTTGGAGAGTAATGACAGTAGATGGAATGTGACTAGATTTTAGGGCCCTGGAGACCTCCTGGAGACCGATTCCACTACCCATGATTGTTACCAATCACCTGAATAGAGATCTGCACAGACTCACAATCTTTTACAGTAACAATCTCAACAGCAGCCACTTTTAGTCTCCTAATATTTGTAAATTCCAATGAAAGTTAACTTCAAAGCAATGACTGGGCTCCCGAGACATACCGGCTTGTAAGTCCTCATAGTCTTTGATATCATTTCCAGGGGTTTGCTCTACAATTTGCTCTATTTGTTTGTCTGTTAGATACTGCACATCATCATTTTGACTCCTTTTCTGTTGTTCTGCTAGGACGGATTCTTGGAGACTAAGATAACTTCTTGGTATCTGTAAATCACATCAGAAAAATAGCACAACAAATTCCAAACAACAATCACGCTACCCAGCAGTTGGGTTCAAAGACAAGTTTGAGAAGCAAGCTTATGAATTTGGTTGTTTTCCAAAATCAAATAACTTGCAATATTCGTGTTTGCTTGTTTTGTTGTTGGTCTATGGCTGCTGATACGCTGTATACATTTCCTATAGCTATAACCAAAACCCAAACATAAAAACATAAAACAAAACAAAAAATAACCCAGGTTCACTACGATTCTCATTAGGAAAAAAAAAACCACTCACCAATCTCGCTGCAAGCATCTGCGAGCAAATAGAGCTGCCGACGTCCTTCATGTTGCAAGTGACTTGAAATATCAGCTGGCGGAGCCCATCAAGGCCTTCTAGGGTCTTACATGATAGCTCACTGCAAACGAGAACCAGGGGGAAGGACTGTGAGCCATTAATAAAGGTTATGATTCTTCCTTTAGCGTCTGCCTACACTGTAATTAAACACCTGTAACTGGCCCATGTCAGCCGACTTGGGCTCAGGTGATGGAATTGTAAAATTGATATCTAGATGTTTGGGCTCAGGCTGAGAGACAGGGGTCCCAGAGCCAGGGCTTCAGCCCAAACCTGAACTTCTGCACAGCAATTTTACAGCCCCACAGCCCAAGCGCAAGTCAGCTGACATGGGTCAGCTGCAGGTGTTTAATTGCAGTGTAGACAGACCCTTAATGTCACTATTTCTTTAGCTGTTATTTGGAACTTCTAATTTCCGGTGCCGGAATAAATGGGGTGGGATGGTGGCAGGGTGCTCTCAATGAGGGTCCTTGGCTTTGGGAAAAAATACCAAGAAATGTGAGAAAAACACACATTGGTTCAGATACTGCCCCTCCCAGTGCCATGTGCTGTGCATTGTTCAGGGACACACAGAGCTCCCTCCCTCAGGGGAATGCCACGGTGGCACAAAGCCAATGTATCTAGCTCGTCACCATCCACCCCCTGCATAGGCAATGCTCTGGGATGAGCTGGGAGCATGAGATGTCAGCAGTCCATAGGCGACCATTCTTGTCCAACTGGTTCGGCCAGCCTCAGGTTCAGGGAAGTAGAATGGTGGCTTATAGCTGCCTTTCCCCCACCCTAGGTCCTGCCCAAAATGCAGCTGGCTGGACCTTCTTTATGCTGAGTCCCTACAAGCTGGCCTTCTCCATTCTCTTACAGCTAGGAAATGCCTGTCTCCATATCATGCTATTCCTGGCCTCCTTGTTTGCTGCACAGGAACACTCCTCTTCTGCTTCTCCCCATAAAGACTCTTTACTACCGATTCCACACTTGGTGGGGAGGGAGGGAAGGGGAAGAAATTTGTTTTAAAGGAGTATCCTGTATTTTAAACCCTGGCCATTGAGTGGTAGAGGGCAGGAGGATAGGGGGGGAAGTATGCACTTACACAGCCGGGAGCTGAATGAATGGTGGATGAGAGTGCTTTTGTCTCCCTCGCACAAAGGCATTCTGCAACTACTCTGGCTGTCCCCGCGCAGTGCTCGGGGGAGCTGTGTTCCTGTCAGCTCCAGGTGAATGATGGTGAATGAATGAAATTGTTTGGGGTTGGGGTGGGGGTAGGGGGAAGGAAGTTGTCATAGTGTCTCCAGCTGAGAGGAAATGAATGAGGAGAGTTGAACAGGAGTCTGGAGGCTGACAGGAGCTGAGAGCAGACTGTGATGGGGAGAGTCTGAGCAAGAATATTAATTAGAGTTCAGGGTTAGGGTGAAGGGAGTTTCCCTTAGAGAGAGAGGTCCGAGTGGGCTGCTTTACGGTGGCAAGAGGGTGGCTGTAATGAGAGTGAGTAAGAAATGATGGTACCATGGTAAAGTGCAGCATCATTACATTCGGTGACATGCTGCTAGTGCAGCTAGCACTGCATGCAGGGTAGGCCCAGGTAAAAGCTGGACTCACAAGTGTGTGTCCTGGACCTAGTTTTAGTGCAGGCAGGAAATACAACGCCTATTGCACGCTGATCAAAGGAGCCGCTCTGACTGTGAGTGTGAACACTCTGCCTGGGTGGGAGCTAGGCCATACACCAAGCAACAGGTGGTTTTCCTGCTGTTAGGGCAGATACAGGAGGCTGGGAAGCTCAATGCTGTGTCTGTTTACCAGATGCAGAATGTCACAGCAGAGCTCTTCACGCTGACAGTGTGAGCAGCTGGTGCAGCAGCATACCCCTTTTCCCAGCTATGGGAATTTAACATCAGCTACTGGGCCTAGTCAACTGTTTCTACCAGAGATATCAGGAATTTCCAGCTGTTAGGAGTCAGTGACAAGTTGCTACTGTCTCAGCACAGTGCTCAGCAATTGCACACGGTTTGGATGCTGGGAAATGTAAGTCATCTATTCAATTTCCCAGCCCGAGGATTCTGTGTTCCCCAAGTGCACTCTCACACCAGGCAGACGTGAGAGAGCTGGGCTGAACTCCATGACCTGATAATATAATGAGCAGTCGACGACTCTTCGGCCTTTCTAAAATAAAAAATGATGTAGACTGTAAGCCCTTTGTGGCAGGGACCAGCTTTTTGTTCTGAATTCGTACAGCACCTAGCACAATGGAGTCCCAGTCCAGGATCAGGAATCCTAGTTGCTACGAGAATGAAACTAATATGTAATAATAGTGTTGTAAAGTTACAAAGGCATTTATCTTGCAAATATTACAAATCCCATCAATCTATTGTTAATTGGCAGTAATAATGCTTAGATCTTATAGAACAGTTGCCATCTTTATCTTTAAAGCGTTTACAACATTAATCACTCAATGGATACAACTCCCTTGTGAACTAGTTAATAAACTTTATCCTGATGTAAGCAGAGTCAGGATGAGCTCTACCCTGACATCTGGTGGTGAATTATGGGAAGCGTGGGAAGAATTTCAGAAAGTGATTTGCATGGGCACGCCCAGCATAGCCCAAGGCAGCCTGGGATGGTTATTTTGACAGCTCTGGGATCCCCAATTTCTTTGTTATTGGGGCGGGATAAATAAAGTGTTGCCACCCGATTATGTGAATGAGGAACTACGAGACTGCTTTATGACAGAGATGTCTCAATATAAATTAAGTGACACTTCCTAGACAAGGGACATGGGTTTCAAAACCCAGTGAAGGGAGAGAGGTTGGGGACTCGTGTGTGTACCTGATGGTATGGGCCCCTTTTGAGGGCCTGGGACACTGATTGCACATCCTCCTCTCTCCACTGTTAAAGAGTAGAGCTAATTTTGATTCCATTAGGAGTCCATCTAAAGACTACTGAGCTGACTTCATGTTGGACCAACGGTGCACCAGCGCCAGGGCTCCCCTACTATGAGCTGAAATCGCTAAGAGCTGGAATCACTAAAGAGCTGGAATTATGGAGCTGAGAGCACTAAGTGCTGTGCTAACTAATGGGGGGAGCCTAAAGACCTATCACTAAGCAGCTGGCAGAGCAGAGCAGTTTGCAGGATGTTGGAGCAGCCCATGGCACATGAGCGGAGTGGCTCACGAGTCGGCTGGAGGAGCGGCACACCTGGTGAGGCGGAGCTGGTCGTGGTGAAGGCTGCAGCAGAACTCCACGGAGACCCATGTAAGGTGCCCCTTACCACTCTGTGTGGGCCCCACCACCCTGTGGGGGCCCCCCTCATTTCCACCCAAGCTGAGGGGGGGTAAAACTCTGCAGATAAACTTTTGAACTCTGGGGTGGCACTGACCAGAGACTTTTGGGTTGTTGGACTTTGGGGTGATTGGACTTAAGACCCTATGGGGGAAAGGACATTGCCAAACGTACTTGGAGGTGGGTTTTTGCTTATGGTTTGCGTTATAATCCTGTTTGTGGTGTCTCTCCAATGTGATGCCACATTGTCTCCCTCCTTTATTAAAAGGATTTTGCTACACTCAGACTCCGTGCTTGCGAGAGGGGAAGTATTGCCTCCTAGAGGCACCCGGGGGGGGGGTGGTATGTAAGTGTCCCAGGTCACTGGGTGGGGGCTTGAGCCGGTTATGCATTGTGTTATTGAAACGAAACCCCTGGATACTGAACCCGGCCCTTGTTGCTGCCAACTCAGAGGGGCAGAAGGGTTACACTTATTTTACTTAGAGGGAAAATGAGGTACAATGAAGGCAGTGTAAGTGATTTGCCCAACGTCACAGCTGTGATTAGAACTCAGGAGTTCCTGCCTCTTAGACCCATGTTGAGCCCACTATAGCATGCCATACTTCTCTCTCTAATTATACCAGAAAAAATCCAAAATACAGATGAAGTACAAAGTTAATGAGTTTTTAGATCTATTGTTAGCAAGGAAACAAAAAATTTACAAAAGCTACTTACATTTAGGGGCCATAAAGTATAACCCATTGGTTGAGACACAGTGATATAAGGGATATTGTACTTACTGTAAATGCTTGTATGTGATATCTGGAAAGCCAGTAGCTCTTGATCCAGAAGGAGAGCGACAAAGAGCCAGGACATATGCTCTAAGAGTTGCTATCCTTTCAATGCGAAATTTAGTTTCAATAAGGTCTAGGTGTGTTCCTACCACTAACACGACAGAATTCGGAGCTTTGGCCTGAAAGGAAAAACATGGACCCTGATTTGCACCCAGACTATGTAATGTACGGAACTGACAAGAGATCAGAACCAAATTGTGTTGCTAGCCCCTTTCTCAGGGTACGTCCACACTACACTTATGGGTATCTGGTGTCAAGCAGAAATACCAGAGCTGCCTTTACTCTAGCTAGCTCAGGTATCAGACCAGTGAAGCTGCAACAGTACATTCTTCAGCACAGGCTTTACAAGCTCCCTGGAATTCTGGGTAATTATGTGCGTGCTGCAACAGTTTCACTGCTCTGATACCTGAAATAGCTCGATTAAAGCTAACTTGGAAATGTCTACACAAGCTACAGTCACACCCCACGGTTCCAGTGTAACCATACTCTCTGTTATGGTATGAACTCAATCTCCAGATCCAAACACCACTGAACGCTGAATGTCAACCCTGTAGCTCGGACCTATCTTTATGCATTGAAATGGAATTCAGCCATAGAGAGCACTGGAGACCTAAATATCTGAACTAAAAAATGTTAAAACAGAACATCTCTGGGCCAGAAGACTAGAATAAGTGCAACTAACCAGCACAAGATAGAAACTGCTTAGAAATCCCCTCAACCCACACTGACTAGACACTAATGAGTATTTGCAGGTTTGGCTTAGTCTGAATTTAAATATCAGCTTTTGTTTCACTCTCTGATGTGCATAGATGATGAATTAAAACCATTAAATGCAGTGACCTATCTATGGTTCAATGGCAATTTATATCCCAAGAACAACATAAAATTCACAGATAGCTGAGCTTATAAGAGAGGTTCTAAATGAATGTAAAACATCTCCACTGATGGACAGAAATACTACTAAAAAAAATCCCACAACCCAAAGTGACTTCTTACCTCAATGTTCAGCAACCAGAACTGAAGGTTTGCAACAGCCTCTTCTCCTAGTGCCAAGTTCCACACAACTATATATAATGCTTTGTCCGTGAAGAAACACTGATTGACGGTAGACATGCTTGCTGGGCCCCCGATATCCCAAACATTGAATTCCACTGAATCTATCTACTTAGACAAAGAGAAGTGGTCAAATAAAACAGCTAGAGTAAGTCATGGAGCGATGATAGCTGAAGTATAAACCGAGGCCTTGGTGTCTGCATAGAGTAGGATATTAGAACAGTATCGATGTTGCAATTGTGCCTCAAGGAAATCAAAATCCACAAGCAATTATTGAATGTGGCTGCCATTTCCATGCAGGAAATCAGAACTAATAACTTGCTGCTAAGACTATAGTGGCACCATTGATACTGGTAAATCTCCAGCTAATGCTCCAGCACAAGCAAAAGACTGATTCTGAGCCATGTAATTCACTGGCTCAGGAATAAGAATGGTTTTCATACTTGATTGTGGCATATTTAATAGATTTGCTAAAGCTAGTTAGCCAAAAGTGCATTATAGAGAGTTGGGGTAGAGGGAAGCTCCCTGCAGAAACCATTTTCATTCCACAGAAGGTATGTCTACACCTTGAGCTGGACAGGTAAACCTTGGTCAAGCTACTAAGCCAAAAACAGAGCAGCTGCAGCAGCATCATAAGCAGTAGCAGGGCCTAGCTGCCTTGAGTACAATTCTGTGCAAGACGCTAGGCACATACTTGGGCGACAAACCCCTCCTATCACAGTTGCTACATTTCTATTTTTAGCCCACTAGCTTGATCAGAGCTAGCACAGGTATGTCTCCTTGAGCTAGTGTGAATACACCTCCAGCTCGAAATGTAGACGTACCCTTAGTCCCGATTCCCATCAAGGCTGCATAAGTGTAGGATCTGTCTAGATACTTTGGTGTTCAAAGCTTCTCATGCCACTGATTAACACTGCTGGATGTCCCTAGAAACCCTGATGCCAGGTGCAGTGTAATGCCAGAGGTGGTCCAAAAGAGCACTCTCAAATCCAGACTCCCTTGAATTTGAGAGGAAGTTTTAAAGTACTGGATATGACTCTGTCCCCTACAGCCTGGGTTCTATCTGTGGTGCTTATAACCCCCCACCAGTGTAGTATCTTTGTATCTTTTGTGTATTTATTCGAACATGCTCTGTGGCCCACATCTGCTGCTCCTCTTCCCCCAAAGCCCCATCCAAGGCAGAAGCCAGAGCCAGGCCAGGGAGCGTGGGCCCCTCCACCTGCCTAGGGTGCAGGAGCCCGAGAACGGCCCTGTGTTCCTGCCCCCCTGTGATGCATCTGAAGGACAAGGCCCATTTCTACTGTCCTGTGGTGGAATTCAGGGTTAGTAAGGGCAGAGTCTTATGGCTACACAGGGCTTGATACTGACCTCATATTGGTGTAAATCAGGAATGATTCCACTCAAAATAACAGAGTTATACCATTGTAAGTGAGGTAAGAACCAGACCGTTTGGCCACTGTTTATAAGATTCTAGTCCTTTGCAGATCAGTCAGTAACTTTGTCAGAATATTAAATTCCACTTTAAAGGCCTAAGATCTCAAACTGGATTTTCTTGATCAGTGAAGTGTTGTCTGCAGGCTGCATTCTGCAGAAATGCAGGAGATAGCTTAGTTAATTGAATGGTGCTCCACGGATGCTAATCTCTGAAAAATTTGTATCTCCAGGGCTCTTTGTTCAACATACAAACACTTCCATGTTCTTTCACTGGGCTGTGACTCACTGCGCCCAACTTAGAAAGAATGGAAAAGAAACACCCTAGCCTTAAAGAAAAGTTCCATGGAACCAAATAGAAAATGTTTACATTTCTGTAGCTGATTCGAACCTTATAGAATTCATCCCTGCTTTACAATTCTATAAGTTAGTTCAACTAGCCCATAAAAGATCATTCTCCATTAAATTCCATAGGACTGTACAGTAAATTCTGTGATGCTTCTATAGGATCCCACTGGTCTCATCCCAATTAAACTCTATAGGGTTTTATGATAAGGACTGGCAGAAATGTCTTTCCCTTTTCCACCAATCTAAAAAATGTTTTGCAGCATCTGTTTTCCATTGGAAATTTTCTTTTAAATTGTCCCCTCTCTTCTCCACAGGAGCTTGCTTCACAGAGCCTGATTTAATCTTTCATATAGTAAGCATCTATTTAAAAAATGGCATAAGCTTTGCCAAAAATGGGGAGTTATCAGTGTCTTGAAACAAACAGTTTAGGGAATAAAGCTCTTGGCCAGCTGAAGATTTGAAAACAGTTGTTCTGCTGCAGTCCTGAAAGTGGTGCTACAGCCACTGGTTATAAGCCGATATTTGGTTTCACCTTGCTCTCTCTGCTCAAGAGTGTACATTCTTATGTCTATGACCACTCATTTCTCTACCAAATCCTTATTTTCCACTTGGAAGCTGGCAAATAGGGCCATTGATTTCCTTGAATCAGATTTTCAAAGGTAACTAGCTCCCTAAGATGCAGATAGGCAGCTAATGGGCTTTTCAGAAATGCCTACATGAGTTAAGTTCCCAGTGCCCATTGAAATCAAAGGCAGTTAGATGACTCTCCTTAGATTCACTTGATTTCAAGGGGAGTCAGAAGCCCACATACCTTTGTGGATCTGGGCCTTAGTGCCCAGAAGAAAATAATGAAGGGTTGTCAGAACTAGGCATGTTTAGTAGAAAGGGAAGATGTGAGAAGTGACTAGTGGTAAACACAGGCAGTGCTTAATTTGTGCCAGGGCTTGCCTGTTCATAGCCCTGGCACCTCTGGGCTTGCTGCATCAGTTATGAACGTAAAAAAATTGCTTGTGCCCTGCCATGTCTTTCATTAGAAATTAAGCACTGAATAAAGGATGTTTTAAAGAGGGCAGAGACCATTAAGAATTAACTACAGTGTAGGAATGTAGACAACTGCACAATGAAACAAGCTGCCAAAGGGAATGGTGAGCCACAGGAGTAAATTAACACCATCTACAAGGTCTGGTTTAGGGATAATGAAATATGTGGAGATATTCCTATCTCATAGAGCTGGAAGGGACATTGAAAGGTCATTGAGTCCAGTCCCCTGCCTTCACTAGTAAGACCAAGTACTGTCCCTGACAATTGTGGTGTTGTGTTTTTCCTTTTTCCCCCAGGGTCCTAAATGGCCCCCTTAAGGACTGAACTCACAACCCTGGGTTTAGCAGGCCAATGCTCAGGCCAATGCTCAAACCACTGAGCTACCCCTCCCCCTTCCAGAAGTCAGTCTAGCACTGGTTTAAGGGGCAGACTATATGACCCACTGGCAATCCTTCCTGTTCCAAACCATTCTACACTAGCAAAGTATCTCTGACCATTATTCACCTTGGCTTTGAGTCCAGCTGGTTTCTGAAGCTCCCATTTTGTTGTCCGTATGGTGGTGTCACTGTGCATCATCTGTGGCGCTTTCCCTGTCTGCAAGATCTCGATAAATGTTGACTTTCCCTGCCGCGGAGGACCGACAATAATCATCTTCATCAGCTTGCATTTCTCTGCTTTGCGCAGCTGTGCCCGCAAGTATGCTAATATTGTTTTAGGGCCTATTGGAAGAAAGGGTGGACATATCCTGTGGTTAGCAAAAGGCCATTTAAAATCTAGTGCAGCGGGCATACCGGTAGTAGAAGTATTTTCACTGCAGTTTCTCTGTTGATCGAAAGGGCTCAGAGAATAAACAAAAGGAATGAAATTCCTAATGGACAGACCTGATCCCACCAAAAGGTCAACACAGCAAGAGGCTACAGGGAGTCAGTGTAAAAAGAAAAAAAAATACTTTCGTTTTCACTCTTCAAAAGCTCAAAGGAAACATAACACACTAATACAGCATTGGCATATACTCAGTATGTTCTTGTACTTTCATGTTTCTACTTAAAACTAGGTTTAGTTCACAGCACTTTATTTAAGAAAAAATCATTTTTTTTAAAATAAAAGACTATGCTGTTATAATTAGTCCAAAACATGACAGCTTACACATTAATGTTACTCTGCAGTGTTTTGGGCCATCACTGCAAAATACTTGAGAAGGGCTGTCAAAATATTATAAACTATTTACAATCCTATAAAATCCACCACAAAAGTTCTCTGGCATAATATATTGCCAACAAAAGGTTGTATTTACAGGTCATTCTTCTGAGATAAAAATATTTCGTAAATGGAACCAATGGTCAGGGTTTTGCATTGAGGTTTGAACAGTGGCGCAAAAAGAATTTTCCCAAGGTGGGGGCCTGGAACCAGAAGAGGTGGAGGAGGCTGCATTAGGAGATGGTTCACAGGGTTCTGGTAAATGGGGAGCCAGATCAAGGGTGTCTTGGGAGCCAAAGCCCCAGGAACAGATGCAGCCCCCATTTCAGGCCATGCTGGTGCTGAAAGATTCGATTGCTGTTTCTTTCCCATCTCCAAGGACTGGCCCTGGGTGAGGGAGATCAACTGGGTTCTCTCAGTCTCTCCCCCTGTCCCCAAAAGAATTGGAACCAGCCCAGATCTCTTCCTGCCTCCCCTTCCCTCTCCTCAGAGAGCCTGGGACCTCTCCCCATGTCACCTCCCCTTTCACTAGAGAGACCAGAAGACACTGTGTGGTAGCATCCATGGCCAAGGGAGGGCCTGGACCCCTCCCCTGTTGTGTCCTGGGGTTGACTTTGCAGTGTGTGGGAAGTTCCCTATGCAATTCCTTTTAACTTTCCCTGTGCAGACACAGTTCTTTCCTGTTGAAGACGATTTAAAAAAAGTGATTCTGATGATCTGTTCAAAGAGATGAATTTATTAAAATATGTGTAGAATACAGACTTACCCTCTTTTATGATCTCTGCAGGAATGTTGCTGATATTTAGTTCCTCAATATCCAGCTGCCAAAGATTAGCCAGCTGTCCAAGCTCTGGAGGGAGCTCTCGGATACCAGGATTACTGGTGGAAAATAAATAAATCTACCAATAACTAGGTTTGTAAGTACGTAGCTACTGTTATGGGCTCCCATATTACACAATTCTGCCTTTACAAAGATCTGCCCCTCTCTCCCATTAATATTTTCATAAGAATACTCAGCACTTCCACAGCGCTTTCCATCTTCAAAGTGCTTGTAAAATGTAATTAACCCGGTGCGACAGGTACATATTATCATCTCCAGTTTATAGATGAGAAAGCTTGGGCAGAAAGGTTAAGGCTTAAGGCTACAGAAGGAGACAGTGGAGAGTCAAGATTAGCATTCAGGCCAGCAGCATCCATTTCTCTGCTCAGCCCATTAGAACCACTGTCCTTCCTAGAGTTTAAAGGTTAAAATCTCCAACCTAATTATACAAATCTATGGGCCCAATCCTATGAGGTGCTGAGTGCCTTCAACTCCCTCTGACTTTACATGTGTTCATCCCCTCAACTCTAAGCGTACGTCTACATTTGGAGATTGGGCTTGAGCAGGGTCTGGGTCTGGGTGGGGTTGTATTTGGGGGTGGCTAACCCATGCTGCTGCTTGCTGCTGCCTGAGTTACCACATCTACACTAGTATTTGTAGCCTGCTAGCTCAATGAGAGCTAGCATGAGTTTATCTAACGGGGGGATAGCTCAGTGGTTTGAGCATTGGCCTGCTAAACCTAGGGCTAGGAGTTCAATCTTTGAGGGGATCATTATAGGGATCTGGGGCAAAAATCTGTCTGGGGATTGGTCCTGCTTTGAGCAGGGAGTTGGACTAGATGACGTCCTGAGGTCCCTTCCAACCCTGATAATCTAAGATTCTATGAATGGAGCTGGGAATCACATCCCCAGCCTGTAGAGTAGATGTAGCCTAAGAGAGAAGGTTGATCATCAAAGCAGCAGAGCAATAATGTGGCTTTCCATGGCATGTACTTACTTCCCTAAATAAAGCTCTGTTAGACCTTTCAGAAGGCAAATAGATTGCGGGACAGTGTCTAGCTGATTGTCATTTAGATAAAGGACTTCCAGAGAGTCACTCAGGAATGCCGGAAACTCCAAGAAGGGACCTGAAACAACACAAGAGAAAATACATGCTGAGATGAAAGCAAACATAATATGCCACAAGGCTCTAGACCAATAAACCTTGGTCTTAACATTTCAGTGAGGTCATTAGGTAACTGAATTATTACCATGAAGCAACGCATGCAAAGCAAGTGACCACCAACAGAAACAATGGTAATAAAGCATCCAGGCCCAGATTATGGCTTTTACAATCACAGCATTGCTGGATTTTGCCGTTGTGTGGAGGTGGAAATTCCCAGCAGTGAACAGAGATGTTCTACCTGCGGAGCACTTAGGCAGACAGAATGTCTCCACAGCCACTGCCAGGAATGTGTCTAGAAGAACATTTAATTTTTCTTTTTTGGTGGAGCAGCATGTGTTCCCGTGTGGTTGGACAGCATCTCCTCTGAGATGCTTCATGGTCCGAGCAATGACATCCATGTCCAATCCAGCCCCATAGCTTGCACACAAGGAGCACAAGCACTGGGAAGTTTGTTCCCTGTGCTCTTACAAGAGCAGCCAAAATTTGGCCACAATTTTGTCTGATAACTACATGTGAATAACTCAACAAGAGTTCAGGGTGAGCAGAGAATCAGGTCAATTTAGCAATTAACCCTGCACAGAGGGGGGAGCTAGCAAGTAGCAGGATCTGCCAGTGACTACAGTGGGCAGATGAGTCAATGTAGGCCCTCACCATAGGCAACAATAAAAGTAAGATTTACTCAAGGGCCCCAGATGGAGGCATAGAAGAAGCTGCATTATTCTGGAATGATGCTGCACGAAGAGCCATTTCAGACTGGCAACGAGTGAATGAGAGAAATATATGAGCAAGATTTCAGACACGCTGAAAATGATCATCATTCAATGCTACGCCCCAACAGGAGAATACAATGATAATAAGGATACTTTTTATAACATTCTGCAGAACCTCATCAGCAAGTCCCACACGATGATATTTTCATTGTTATGTGTTATATCCTTGGGGGCAGCCGGTTACTGCCACCAAGAACATGCTTCCTTCAAGGGGGCCAGCGAAGTCAATGTGAATACGTTGCCACAGGTTTTCAGGCCAGTCCTATGGGTGTAGGGGTGCCCACTGGGGTGCATTCCTCACACCCTGACATGACATACAAGCTTTTGCATTCTCTTCAATAGCACTGTCCAATCCAGGCCATCAAAAATAGCTTCGTGCAATTTCCTTCATGTGCACTATTCCACAGTGACCGGAACGTAGCTGTTCTAACATCTGTGATCTCAGTGGTGGTGGAATAATGACACGTCTCCCCCACAACAAACAACCAGATTGGACCGATAACTCCGTCCTCCTGGACACGTAGGTAACAAGGTCGGGTGAGACCGGAGAGGTTTGTCAAGATTTTCCATGCATCACCAGGTCCATAACTTGGGAAAATACTTGGTCAACGCGAGTTCCCTTCTTTATCTGAGTAGTAATGATGGGTGTATTCTCTACCTGTTCAAAGTAGAAGATTTCCTTTTGGGCACTATCTTGATGTTTGACCGGCAAAGGCAACCTTGAGAGGCCATCTGCATTGCCGTGCAGAGTGGATTTCCGATATTTGATTTCATATGTGTGTGCTGAAAATAACAATGTCCAACTTTGCATATGACTAGCAGCTAATGGGGGAATGCCTGTGTAGGGTCCAAAAATTGACATCAGAGGTCGATGGTCTGTGAGAAGAGTAAACTTCCGCCCAAACAGGTACTGATGAAACTTCTAAATTCCAAAAACAATTCCTAATGCCTCACGTTCGATTTGGGTGTAGTTAGTTTCTGCTTTGCTTAGAGTGTATGAAGCAAAAGCAATAGGTCTCTCTTCTCCCGAAGGCATAATGTATGTCATGACTGCTCCCACTTCATAAGGGGAGGCATCACAGGCCAATTGTAGGGGTAAGGATGGATCAAAGTGCGTTAGAACTTCAGAATTTAGCAATGCATCCTTAGCTTTATTAAATGCAACATCACAGGCTTCAGTCCACTTCCAGGCCTTGTTCTGCCCAAGGAGCTCATGAAGTGGTTTTAGCAGTGTGGCTAACTGTGAGATGAACTTTCCATAGTAGTTCAGTAGTCCTAGAAACAAGCGCAGCTGGCTTACATTTCGAGGTGGGGGAGACTCCACAATAGCTTTAACTTTTGCAGGGGCCTCATGAAGACCTGCAGAATCAATGATGTGTCCCAAATATTCAACAGAGGGCTTGAAGAATTCACACTTGTCTTTGTGAACTCATAGGCCATACTCTTCCAGTTTTTGTAGGGTAGCCTCTAAATTCTTTAAGTGATCCTCTTCATTCCTTCCAGTGACCAGGATATCATCCAGATAGCACTGAACTCCTGACAAGCCACACAAGATCTGGTTCATAGCCCTCTGGAACAGGGCGGGAGCAGACGTTATTCCGAAGGGTAGGCGACAGTTCGATAAAGCCCCTTATGAGTCACAATAGTCAACAGCTCTTGGGACTTTTCATCGACGTGCATCTGTAAATATGCTTGACTCACTGAACTTTTGTCCCCCAGCCGGGCCTGCGAAGAGGTTATCGATGCGAGGAAGTGGGTATTGCTCTGCACACAACACTGGGTTGACAGTGACTTTAAAATCATTGCAAATCCGGAGAGAGCCATCTTTCTTCACTATTGGAATGATAGGAGTGGCCCATGGGCTATGGGTAACTGGTATTAGGACTCCATTGGTGACCAGGCGCTCCAGGTCTGCTTCAACTTTTGACCTGATGGCATATGGCACAGTTTGGGCTTTCAGATATTTTGGTGGGCTGTCAGGTTTAATGTTCAATGTCACAGTGATTAACTTCATAATTCCCAAATCCTCTCCAAAAACAGCAGCTTGTTTCCTTAGTATAGGGGTTAGACTGGTTTCTTCTTTAGTCATCCGGTGCACTTCTGCCCAGTTCAGCTGAATCTTCCCAAGCCAAGACCTACCCATTAAGGCTGGGTAGTTATCTCTCATCACAAACAGTGGCAATTTAGCAGCCTGTCCATTGAGCTCCACCTTAACATCAATAGTGCCTAACATGGGCACAGCTTCTCCCATATACGTCTTCAGAACAGTTTTTGTTGTTTAAGCGGAAGATGCTGTAGCTTTTCTTTATATACAGTCTCGGAGACCAGCGAGACGGCTGCACTGGTGTCCAGTTCCATGCGTATAGGTTTGCCACCCAACAACGGGGTTACCCAGTATTCATGTGAGCCCACCGCCAAAGCAAAACATGCAGTGGCACTTCCTCTTGCGATGAGGTGTCACCTTGATCATCCTGGGTCTGCTCTAGGGAATGCAGGGTTCCTCTTTTTGTCGGCTAAACCACAGGTCTCTTTTTCTTTTGTTTACAGGCACACTCAATATGTCCCTTTTTGCCACAGTGTCGACACACCAGATCCTTACACCAGCATTCTGATGCCTGGTGACCTGGCTTACCACAGCGGTAACATTCCTGACTCTGCACAGTTTTGTGGGTAGGTTCTTGTGACACTTTTTGCACCCTAGGGGATGCACCGATGTATTACACCTCCCTTGTAGTCAGTTCCATGGAGACAGCAATGTCAACAGCCTTCTGTAATGTAAGCTGAGCCTCTGTCAGTAGGTGCTTCCGTATAGCTTCACTGTACAGGTCACACACTAACCTGTCACGCAGGGCATCATTTAACATCTCTTTAAATTCACAGTGTTCTGCTAGATTTTTTTAAATTGCTACAAATTGTACAACTGTTTCATCTTCTTTTTGGTCTCTTTTGTGGAACCGATATCTTTCAGCAATTACCAGTGGTTTTGGGGAAAAATGGGACCCCAGGATTTCCACACTGTCACTGTAAGATTTAGTCTCAGGCTTACCAGGGTGTAGTAAGCTGCGTAGCAGGGAGTAGGTTTTAGCCCCTACAACACTTAAGAATATTGGCACCTTCTTCTCTTCTGTAATGTCAGTTGCAATAACAAAAGGCTCAAAACGCTCAGTATACACTTGCCACTGCACTATAGTCTCATCAAAAGGTTCCAGTGGCCTGGTCAGAGTAGCCATGATTTTTAGTTTCACTTTCACAGTCAGTGCAAACAAGCAGTTTTTGTTTGTTTGTTTGTTCTTTACCTTGACTTCTACTTCCTTCTGTTACTGGAGCAGCACCGGAATCCCATCTATCATCGCCACTTGTTATATCCTTGGGGGCAGCCGGTTTAGGAAGAAATCACTTGAGGCCAGACAGCAGACAGCTGACAAAACTACCATTTATTTACAGACACAGAGCTCGCCTAACCAGCCGAAGCTGGCTGGGCTATCCCCTAATAATCTAACTCAGTTGCCATAGGAACAAAAATCGTGACAACCAAATACACAACATTATGGGTGATATAAATGCTGTTTGGGGGGGAGAGACAATCATGACATGACAGATATAATGGGCACAGGTGAAACCGGCTCACTCTTAACAGTGAACGCTTTCTTGAATTCAAGTATCAGAGGGGTAGCCGTGTTAGTCTGGACCTGTACAAAGCAGCAAAGAGTCCTGTGGCACCTTATAGATTAATAGACTTATTGGAGCATGAGCTTTCGCGGGTGAATACGACCAAGTGGGTATTCACCCATGAAGCTCATGCTCCAATATGTCTGTTAGTCTATAAGGTGCCATAGGACTCTTTGCTCTTTTACTTTCTTGAATTGTGTCAACTGAACCATCTTATTGTTAGAGGGATACTCCATCATACACCACCATAAAACAACGTGGTTCTCACCTGATGGCAAAAATCATGAATAAAGTTCTGATCGTCACCTCAAGGCATCCAAGTATACAGAAGGGCATTTGTAGGTAGTGATCATCAACTGTGCATTGCCACAGTGAAAATGAACTTGAGGAAAGTACCAGTAAAGTGAATCACAAGAAAAATTAACATCTTTAAATTTGAGGATGAACATTCCTCAAACACTCCTGGGTTCAGTTCACTCATTTTTTGACTCATTTTGAATTTAATCTTTTTAGTGTTTATTGCTCCTCTTCTGTATGGATGAATGGAACTAATCTAGCTATAGACAGACAGATTCAGTCCATCATGGACATACAGGAGTAACTACCAAAAATAGCAGCAATGCTCCCAATTCATTTCCTAACCCTAGATAGAAAAGAGTGTGCTATGTTAGAACCAGGCTCGAGGTGTTTATGAATTGTAATTATTTATTCATGAATTATGTATGATTTTTCTGGCTTGGGTCTGGATTTTCTGTTAAAATAATTCCCACCCTAAAAATATTTTTGGATGGGTAAACTACATGAATGCAACCACATGCATATGCAAGAAGTTTATTCTGAGTTTTATCAACATAGTGTACGGAGTATCCCTAAATCATCCTCTGTAAATAATTTCCTAGACATAAGTAAACAGTTTATTTGGTAAAATTATATTAAATATAGGGAGCTTTTTGTATGAAACTGATGCATTCTGACTCCTGTCTTCACTAAATGTCCTTTAAACTCCTGATCCCGTCCTCTGGTCTCACCAAGCTGCACTTGGGACAGGAGGAGAAGCTGGGAGACAAAGGTGATTTTACTACATCTTTGTGGCTGTCCAATCCTGGCGCCAGCCAGGGAGCTGGTTTGGCCCCTGGCCCAAGTTCAGTCGCACCCCGATACCCACGTATCAAAGGGGACATTCTAGCTAGGGATTGTCAGAGAGCAGTGGCATTCAGGTCATACCCCCTTTTGCTAGGCCCCACCCCCTTTCCTGGGGGAAGGGATTGTTATGAAGATTGGGCTTTCTCTGCATTGCTGGGTTTGCATTGCTTGGGGATTCTCATTGCACAAGGAATCCCTGGGGAGCTGGTGAAACAGGCCTTTCCACAGCCAGAGCTGCACATAGGAGCTATGGCAGGGCTGAAGATCTGGCCCTCTGAATCTGGCATTGTCTTGCTATAACATTCATATTTCTTATTTCAAAGTAATGCCCACCAATCTTTTTTGCTGAGGCCCTTCCCCATCTGCAGCTGATTGCTGGATCGACATCACCTAGCCCAGACTTACAAAATGCACCTCTCTTATCCCCTTGCTCCATGACCTGACACAAGTGGCTCCATCTCTCCTTTTGTCTCTCCTTCTCACCTCTTCTTTTCGCATTACTCCACAAGAGCAGACACAGAAGATGGGCATTAACTTGAATTGCAGGAGGATTTGTGGGGGTTGGGGTTGTTAGTAAGGCCAGGACAGATCTTTGGCTCAAAGCATCCCTGGGTTAGTCCTCCGTTCACGCCCTGACCTCCAGCTGTTGTAATAGCTTTCCAGAGTGTCCCTGATGCTGACAAATTCTTTAGAACAAAGGTTCAGGGTCATATTCCCACATGTTCTACACTTGGGATTGATGTCACAGCATTTATCTTTCTAAGTAAATCCTGCTATTTTTCTGTTCATTTGTAACTAGTTAAAGAAAATCTTATGCACAACAGAGATTTCTTTTCTTCATATGAACACACATTACTTGCTGCACAGCAGCTCCTACCTCCACCGAGAGGAAATTTTGCAAGTTTCATGATTCCACAGAATTTAAGGCCAGAAAGAACAATTAGGTGCTCCAGTCTGACCTCCTGTGTATCACAAGCCATTACATTTCACCTAGTTAAGCTATATTGAGCCCAGTAACTTGTGTTATAACAAAGCATTTCAGTCCTTGTGACTCTTGTGTGCCATAGGCAGAGAACAAGGGATATCATAAGAACGGCCATACTGGGTCAGACCAAAGGTCCCTCTAGCCCAGTATCCTGTCTTCCAACAGTGGCTAATGCCAGATGCCCCATGAATGAATAGAACAGGTAATCATCAAGTGATTCATCCCCTATGGCTCATTCCCAGCTTCTGGCAAACCGAGGCTAGGGACACCGTCCCTGCCCATCCTGGCTAATAGCCATTGATGTACTTACTCTCCATTAAACTTATCCAATTCTTTTTAGAACACTGTTATAGTCTTGGCCTTCACAACATCCTCTGGCAAGGAATTCCACAGGTTGACTGTGCATTGTGTGAAGAAATACCGCCTTTTGTTTGTTTTAAACCTGCTGCCTATTCATTTCATTTGGTGACCCCTAGTACTTGTGTTATGAGAAGAAGTAAATAGCACTTCCTTATTCACTTTCTCCACACCAGTTATGATTTTATAGACCTCAATCATATCCCCCCTTAGTCGTCTCTTTCCCAAGCTGAAAAGTCTCAACCTTATTAATCACTTTTTATACAGAAGCCACTCCATACCCCTAATCATTTTTGTTGCCCTTTTCTGAACCCTTTACAATTCCAATATATATTTTTTGAGATCGGGCGACCACATCTGCACACAGTATTCAAGATGTGGGTGTACCATGGATTTATACAGAGGCAATATGATATTTTCTGTCTTATTATCTATCCCTTTCTTAATGATTCCCAACATTCTGTTCACTTTTTTGACTGCGGCTGCACACTGAGTGGATGTTTTCAGAGAACTATCCACAATGACTCCAAGATCTCTTTCTTGAGTGGTAACAGCTAATTTAGACCCCATCATTTTATATGTATAGCTGGGATTATGTCTTCCAATGCCTGAGACCACTGCAATGGCTTGGTATTGATTAGGTGAGGTGTGCTTGGATGATCTCAGCAGGTGATCCATGCTCCATGCTTCAGAGGAAAGCAAAAAACCCACAAGATCCCTGAAAATCTGACCTGGGGGGAAATTCCCTCCTGACCCCAAATCTAGAGATCAGTTTGATCCTGAGCATGTGAGCAAGACCCAGCAGCCAGGCATCTAGGAAGAGGATTCTCTCTGTGACCTCAGAGCCATCTGTTAGGTGTCCTGTCTCCAGCTGTGTCCAATCCCTGATGCTTCAGAGGAAGGCAAAACTACTCTCAGAATATATCTGGCCAATGGTGCCCCAGGGGAAAAATTCCTTCCTGACCCCTGTAGCTGACCAGCTAAAGCCTTGAAGCGTGAGATTTTTAGTATAGTCTTTGTCTTAATGCAGATTTGCAAGTGTCATGGGTATGTTGAGGGTAATGCTTCTGCTCTGTCCATGACCCATGAAGGAAGGGGAAAAACAGAGGGATTCATTCATAGTGCAGAGAGGTGAGACTATATGGCTAGTGGACTAAGCTCATCAGGATGTCTAGGGCAATGTTAACTGTCACCACAAAACCTAAATTTTATTCCGTTCTATGCAGTTCCCCAGGGAAACTGTAAAATGCACTGTCAGGAAGGTATTCCAAGGGAGAATGCAGCACATAAAAGATCTGAGTGGCCTAAAATAAAAACAATCAAACAAAAAGAAAAGCAAATTAATCCCACAGAGATTAGGGATCAGTGTGAATATCTTCAAATGGTCTTTTGATCTTTATGGGATTTCACAGATGGTAATCCAGAAAATCTCCCACCAGATCTTTGACAACAGGGCCAGCTCTAGCCATTTCGCCGCCCCAAGCATGGCAGCATGCCACGGGGGGTGCTCTGGCACTCACCGGTCCCGCGGCTCCAGTGGACCTCCTGCAGGCATTCCTGCGGAGGGTCTGCTGGTCCCGCAGCTCCAGTGGACCTCCCGCAGGCATGCCTGCGGATGCTCCACCGGAGCCGCGGAACCAGTGGACTCTCCACAGGGACGCCTGCGGGAGGTCCACCGGAGCCACCTGCCGCCCTCCCAGCAACCGGCAGAGCACCCCCCGCGGCATGCCGCCCCAAGCACGCACTAGGCGTGCTGGGGCCTGGAGCCAGCCTGTTTGGCAATCATCAAAGAGGCACAAGGCAAAACCTATTTTACAAGTTCAGCCACATAGCTGTATTGCCCTTGGGATCATCTAATTATTGGTTCATTTCCCCATCTCAGTGAACCAAAGGGCACACTAGCTAGAGTGACTAGCTTCTCAAGCACTTCAGTAATTTGGGCAAAGAGAGGGACTGACAGTTCAGTGAGAGAAGCAGGTTTCACCCATTAGCCATTTGGGCAGAGAGGATAGACCAGTTCTACAGTAATTTGTACATTAAAAGTATTTCCCATCATATTTACATGTTACTGCACTAAAAGCTGCAGCTGTGCTGACACTGACCACTCATCTGCCAGACTCCCTGTACCCTTGGAATTCACTTGGCGCAATTCACCATTTCCTTCCCAGGAGAGGAGGTCACCACATACCATACCTGCCTCTGCGCCTGCACGCACTCTGTTTCTTGTGGTAAAAAAGGAAATCCGCCTTGTTTTAAACCCCTCCTCACTCCTGCAGATGAAACAAAATGCACAGAGCGATGCTTGAGAAAGACAAAGCCACACTGAGGGACACCTTGTAGGATTTGGCCTCTGCAAGGCTTTCATAATGTCAGAGCACAGCCTTTGCTGGTTCCCATTCCCATGCATGTGGAAGAGGGGTCTGAGCCACACAGTTCAGCAGCAGTTCTGAACGCCACCAAAACTCAGAACTGCCTGGACCCAAGGATTTTGGTTGACTCATCTCTGTCACTCAACATATTAGCCTAGCTCTGGGGCATTATGTTGATTCCATTTGGGAAATGCAAACTTGACTTTGTTTTCTCTTTACTGGTATCAAGGTTTAGGAGATTGTCAAAGAGCAAACTGAACAAGCTGCATAAGAGACTCTGTAGAATAGCCTTTTCCTATTACAGCTAGCACTGCTCTGACATGATGACCCACGAATGCTATTGTGCAGATGGATTGAGACATTTCTAAAGCATTTATACATCCTTGTTTATTGATATTAACCATGCAGACTATTGGCAGGGCAAATCATAATGAATCTAGCAAATCTGCTGGGCATGCATCCAAATGACGTATGTGGAAGCTTGATATGCTTACATTCACTGCTGGAGACCTGCAAGTCTGCATATCAAACATCCTTATAACGTTTTCTAAATGAAAAAATATCACTCCTAAGTTTTGTTTTCTTTTCTAAATAGCCAAAGTCATTAGTCTGGCCATGGGCTAATGGCCTGTTACATTTTAATTTAAAAAACAAATGAGCAAAGATTATTAACATTTTTCAAAACACATACTCCCAACAGAAATACAAAAGTTTAAACCCAGACAAAATGCCTATGGTTAAGATATGCTCCCCACAAATAAGTATTTGCATTGGTAAACCACTCAGAGTGATGCATGTTCTACATTTTATTACCAGTAATAATTATTCACTCATGAAATAATGTCATGTGCTATATCCAAAGAAACGATGAGTAATATTTCTTCAATGTCACAAGTATACAAGATGCTTTGGAGATGTAAAAGAAGATGTGGTCCATGCTGTATGGATAACTATATGCGATATAGATGGAATTAATCCAGTGAGTCTGTAAAAGCATCGGCACTTTCTACCACATGTAAGGGATTGGTTTTGTTATTAATTTTTAATCTTTAGTTTGAATTTTAGCTCTGACACATACTAAAAGGAACACTTACTTCCCAAGCTGGTTCTTAGAAAGATCCAGTGATTTAAGTTGCTTGCAAGTCCACTTATCTTGAGAAGGCAACGAAACTAACTGATTTCCCAAAAGCTTCAGTGACACCAGCACCTGAAAGAGGAATAGACAGCACTTACAAGAAGCAATCTATTAAACAAGCAGAAAGAGGTCTGGTAAGTACAGCTGCTTAAATAACAGGAAAACTAAGAAAGCATTTCGTATTTAACAAAGATACTAGCTTCCTAGTATATAAACATTCCCCTCCTTAACTCTCCCCAATACACACATTTACTACATCTCCTTGTAAAAAGCAATGCAGCTTTTAGCCCTACACAATTACTGACCTATTTGCTGAAAGATTCAACTATAAATTCCAAACGTCAGCTTTGGTGTTAATGAAACAGTCCCATATAGATATGTTTCATATGGACCCTATGCCATATGTCTGTCATAGGTATGGCATATGTGAGTAGATTAAGATATGAGTGGGCCCTCCTACTAATTCATATTTTAGACTATATATTCTCTTGAATAAATCCAAAATGCAAAATGTGTGCCACCTATACAGTACAATTGGCATATATTTTTGTTACATGTGGTTTAGATTATTAAAAGTAGATTTACATTTCTTTTCACCATTTATACTATTGGTTTACTCTTTATTTGTACTCAGATTGTAGACTGAAGCTAGATAGATCAGTTTCATTTGC
Organism: Gopherus flavomarginatus; assembly: GCF_025201925.1. Lineage (NCBI taxonomy): Eukaryota > Metazoa > Chordata > Testudines > Testudinidae > Gopherus > Gopherus flavomarginatus. Next base: position 84,996,034 of record NC_066625.1, on the reverse strand, counting down.
TTGTTCTCATGCATTAAGTAGCACTATGGAGATATGGTAAAATTCCAAATACCACAGAGTTTAAATACAACCTCCATCCTACAAATTTAATCGAAATTTACAAAAAAATTGATTTATGCCAGATTTTGTAAACCTCCCCACTCTCTCGCCATGCTTTACAAATAAATTTGAAGCTAAAACCATTCCCTTTAATAAAACAAGAGTAGATTTTCATTGAAGAGATGTTCTCAAAATAGTAAGGCAACAGGACAATACCCAAAGGCACTATAAAGTGCTTTTAAAAGCTGGACAAGACGATAGTACTTGAAATATGTCAGCATTAGATGGAAAATTGGGGATGAGGGGTTCCCCCATGAGAAATTTCAACTTTTCATTAAAAATGTTTTGGCCTGAAACTGAAATGTTTTTGGTTTTTCAGCAAGTCAATGTTTTCCATGAAAATATTCATTTTGTCAAAGACCCAATTTTCCATAGAAAAACAGTTTTTGACTGAAAATTTAATCAAGTCCTAGTCAATACATCTCCTGATGTGATCTGAGATAAGCAGAATTTTAACCTAGAAATGCCAAATTCTTTCTAGTGTAACTCCACCGAAGTTAGTGTAATATACCCAAGGTCAATGGAGTTATGCTAGCAGAGAATTTGGCCCTAGGTATTTTAGACTCCGTTTATGTTCCATATGCCATTAAGGTTTAGTGTAAATGGTGCAGACCACTTAACAGGTTGTGCTGCATGGTGTGGCAAGTACTTAATCAAGCCACAGTAACACTGTCTCATAAAGTGAGACTGTTCCTCTGTGATGTGGTCAAATAGAAGAATAAGAAATCAAGTGGGACCGGTGTAGCAGCCTATCATCAGGTGAGTAGGTCGGTATTTAACGTGTAACATGCACAGTGACAAGACAAGGACACGCCAAAGCTTTAACATAATGCTAGAAAAGTAACAAATGTAGATAACTGTGAAATATTGGAGGTCACTGGAAGGAAGCCGGTGAAGGAACATGCTGAGTCAATTTAAATGCTGGAATTGAACGACACCAGAGACCTCCAGAGAAGTATAAACAAATCAACCATATAGCCTTCCCCCTCCCCCCACATTTTGTCAAAATCTTTGCACATTTGGAATCAACTTCGGTTTGACAAGAAGAATCTGTCTCCACCCAACACTTTGTGCCAAGTTGCCTGCAGGTATCACCGCAGGTTTCCAGAATTGTGACTGTCCAATGGCAAAGTTTCAGAGGGATGGAGCACAGTCAGGAGTGAGAAATGGACCATAGTAGGTAACTTCCTTCTCTTTTCTGCCACAACTCACAAAAACTGTCATATAGTTTAAAACAGAGTGGAAAAAGCTACTGTCACTTAATTATGACAGTAGCTGCATGGGTCAACTTCTAAGGGATCTGGAAAACATGACAGGACTGCTTTGCATATGTCCCTCAGAGAAAAGTTCCTGATATTTCTCCAAGAGTGATCGACTAGAGAGTGAGCCATGACTTGGAAAAGTACCAGCTTCTTTGGAAAAGGGTAATGGCCTCTACAGCAAAGCTGACAAGGACTCTAGATGTCACCTTGTGTAGGAACAACTGTGCTGCACAAGGAATCATAGAACATGAGCCAGTTTTGCTTCCTCTTCTCATGCCATATCTGAACAATGACATATCTAAATTATATACTTTACCATGGACTAGATCCTGACTTTATGCCCAGCACTGAGCAAATGGTGAACTACCACATTCTAGCATCCGCAATATGCCAGAGATGCTTCTCTGAGACACACTTCTTCCTTGCTCCAGGGGCTTGGGATAGTAATTTACTGCTGGCCAGTGAGCATGTGCCTGCATGCGGGGTGGCACCGAAGTTCTGCCCATTTTCCACCCCTCACCACCTTCATAAACCTAGAGAGGGTACAAGTGGGTGAGTAGTACCATTTGCTCCAATGCACCCACAACCAAGATGAAGGTTTACTGTTCTTATTTCCTCTGATTCCATTATGCAGGCATGTAATCACATCACGGTCTAGCTCTGAGTACCTTGGGTGAGCTGGCACTTTTTAATGTTATTTGATTAGGACTAAAGAAACAGAGATGTGAGCTGGAGCTACCTAGGATGCCCAAGTGCCTGCCAAAGTATGCCAGCTTCTAAATCACACAGCCCATTGGAGAATTTATCCAACTCCACTTAGATAGGGCGAACATCTGTCCCGTTTTTAAAGGGACAGTCCCATTTTTGGGACTTTTTCTTATATTGGCACCTATTACCTTCTCCACCCCCTGTCCCGTTTTTTCACAGTTGCTATCTAGTAACCCTACAATTAGACGTTCTGCCCTGGGAACTATCACATCATGCACAAATCCAGCCTTCCATACACAAACACTACAGTGTAGGATGAAATGTGACCCTGGAGCACCATCTAGTGTCCAGCATTTGCGATGTCGACTGAATTCCTCCCATTTGTATTTTTACTATCTTCAGAGGAAAAAAAAGTGATGTTAGGGTGACCAGATGTCCCGATTTTTGGGAGGTTTTCTTATATAGGCACCTATTACCCCCCACCCCCCCGTCCTGATTTTTCACATTTGCTGTCTGGTCATCCTTAGATTTTAAAGTAAAGTAAAGTAAAAGTGATGTTAAAGCCAATAGCACATGGATTTCACCCTTCGGGAGACGTGCCAGGATAGAGGAAATGATGAGCAGAAACCATAAAAAATACATGTTATGAAAAGGCAACTCAGGAAGAAAATGATCTTCTCTGTTCCTATTAGCGGGAGAAAGCCAGAGGCATCTCTCTAGCGTGCTCCTCCTTTCCCCTGTGGGCATTCCATTGGGAACGGGCTAGCTGAGTGGGATTGGGGAGGGAGGTGCAGAATTATTCTTAGCGACATTGTTCTCCCACTCACTTTATGGGGATTTCAAGTGAAATCAGGGCTGACCAGGATGGCTTCTGTTGAATGTGGTTTATCTTACACATTCCTATCAGATGCTTTTCCTACTACAACTGCTCCCTTGGTGTCCAAGTACATTGACTTAGACAGACATGGACATATGCTGTCACCACTCAATTTTCCATGCTGGGTAGAGCTGTGAATATCTTGGCACTTTCACAAGTGTTTTCCCTGATTTCAATCAACACAAGACTATGCCCCCTGCACTTCACAATCTGAAATGGAAACTCAGATGAAACAGCTGAGTTCTGCCTTGTTTCACGTCGAAACCACAAATTCTGAACGTTTGGAGCAAAACCATGAATCTGTCCTATAAGTGGAAAGAGGCCCTATATTTGCATGAAAGGTTTGTCAAACACAATGAACCTTTCAATGAATGTGGTCTGCCCTTCGAGTTTGTAACTCACCTTAACCCAGGTCTGTTTCATATGCTACCAGGCTTCAAAGCAAGTATTTCACACAGCACTAATGTGGACCCAATAAACAATAATATTTCCTGCTTGTACTCATAATTATCTGTGGGTGCAATTAAGTATATTGGATGTCTAACTCTGACTTGCAACTACCAAATGAAGGTTGGTTTAAAAAAATGCAATCCTAAAGACACAGAGTTGCAGGTACCAAAACAGCTCCCAAAAGAAACCTAAAGCATGTTACAAACAATACACAAGGATCATTTGGGACATGACTAAAGCGCACCACTGGGGGAAATGGAGCAGCTATTTAATATTGCCTGGAAGCCCTGGACAACCGCTCTGCATAGGGAGCAAAGGGACATTATCCTACTGAACACACAAAGACCCTCTAAACCCTTGTTCATAATCACATACATGCTGCAGTTTGTGTTCCTGTCCTGAATATGTTCTGCTGGAAAAGCTCTAGGAGGCTTTTACACTTACTTCAAGTTGGAAAAGTCCTTGTGGAACTACATTTAGTGAGTTCTCAGAAAAATCCACTTCTCTGAGGTGATTCTTCCAGAAAACAGTCAGTGTGTCCGGGAGGGACTCCAATGAATTTCTAGATGCTTTACAACATTTCTGGAAGTATGAAAAAAAATACTGAGACAATAACAAATTCTAAGACTCATACATCTTTAAAGAAACATGCTGATCAATTGTCACATTTTATACATTAATACATTTGATTCATGCAGCCTTCCTAGAGTTCTTTTTTTTTTTTTTTAAGTGTAACTACTGCACCACAAGGAATTGCACACATGTTGGTCTAAGATCCCATTCTTGCACGTCTAATTCCAAGCAACCCCCAATAAACTCCAAAAGCATACACTTAATCAATAGGCAATTCCATTTTTAAGTATATGCATTTTAATTGTTACTTTGAAGACTGTCACTTACTCTTCCCCATAAATATCCATTTAAGCAACAAAATACATTGTTGCACTCATTTTTTACCACTATCCATAAAACACTGATATTTATGTCCTCCGGAAATACAGAATGACATTCAGGTATTGATGTCTCATAATTTATCCACTGGCTTGATTAAAGTTAATCTTAAGGAAGACTGTGAGTTTTGTAACATGACCCAGTACATCCCCCAGCTCATATAAGCAGGGTCCAAGCTGTTTGCTTTATCCATGGCATTGGTACCATTGGCCCTACTGGGAATATCTACATAAACAGAGTGAACCGCAGTGGATCTCCAAAAACCCACCCTGAAAATCCAAAAGATAAAATCACCCTGGTATCACCACTGCACTGGGAGACCAGCTTTTCAGCCTAAGAAGCTGGACAGAGTCTTAATGTATCATATCTCATTTCTTTGCACTGTCCTGTGAGTGGAAAGCTTTCCTCGGTCTTTTGCTCCCAGCAGAGCAGTTTGACCTACCAAGGGGCAGGCCCAGGGGTCTGGAAACACCTTCAGGTTGTTTCTGGAAACATTGAGGATGGTTAGGGATTTGAAGCAGTAAAGGAACAGTGTGGGGAGCTCCACCAATCTGTTGTCAGAGACATCAAGTTCTTGCAGTTTCCTTAATCCAATCCAATTAGTTGCTAGAAAATACAAAACACCACAAACTTAGTGAAGGGCTGTCACTCAGGGTCTAAGCTTGCATGGCTCTCAGTACTTCATAGGAGGGAGCCAAAGCCTAGTGATGTCAACAGAAAGACTATTGACTTCAGTGTGCTTTGGATGAAGACCCCATAGCTGTGCTAAGGACCCTCACAACCACCATTGGCTTTGGTGAGTTAGGAGTCAAAGGAAGCTTGAGTGCCTCTTGCAAGATCAGGCCTGGGAGTGGAAAGTGTAAGGGTAACACTGAACACTGGAGCTAACATACCACTTTCCTCATCAAATAACTTTTCCAGATAATTTTTGGTGGCGATGAGTTTCTGAAGTTTTGTGAGATGTAGGAATCCAGAAGGGAGAATGCAGAGTCTGTTGATGGACACATCCACCTCAAGTAACCTGCAAATGTGGGAAAAATCCAACAAAGCATAAATAAAGGCATGAGCATTGAGTAGTGTTGTATAAACACATCTATTTTAGCATATTTTTAGCTCCCCTTGGGCAGAAGTATGACATGTTCTCAAAAGCCATGACAAAAGCTGCACTTTAAAACATGACCATCCCAATAATTAACTTGGAAATAACTGTATTAAAAAGTATGGAGCAGAACTGAGTCTTTGCACTGAAAAGATAAAACCAAGAAGCTCTTCATCTACTCAAGGGGCATGGATTCATTTGTTCTTGTCAGGTTTCAGTCTGTCACACATACACAACTGATTGATCTGAAGCAGCTCTTCGCGCTTGCTATCCTTTGATTTAAGAATACAGCACACACACCTTGTGCATATAATTTCATCGGATGACTGGACACTGGGCAGTTCGGTCAGCTGATTGTCAGATAGGTTCAGCTTCCTGAGGTTTATCAGTCCCCATGGAATCACAGAAGGGAGAGAGGCCAGGCAGTTGGCAGACAGATCGAGCTCAGTTATCTGACATGAGATATCAATCAGCCAGTCCAGATCTACCCAAGGCAGCTTGAGATTTGACCAACCCACAGACAGTGCCTGTATGCCAAAGAAAGAACAAAATGCAATTTTAATATGACTCACTTGTTTTATGGTAATAAGCCAGGGCCCATTACGATACTGACAAATCATCAAGTGAGCTGTAAGTGCTTCACTTTTCATGCAACTAGCTTCTAGGAACTCAGATAACCCAGCTATGAAATAATGCATTGATGCAATAATGCCCTGGTCATGAAACTGCTCCGTGGGCTTCATCCAACGACGCAGTTCCCAGCCTAAGCAGTGGAATAGCTACAGAGTTGCTCCACTGAGGGTGAAGTGGTCTTCCATGAAACCTACATACTCTTCTCTGTTGGAGGCAGGGTAGATCCTCAAACCCTGCCCCATCCCATACTGTGCAGGGAGCTTCCCCATCCTATACTGTGCAGGGAGCTGAACTCTGTGCCATCCAGGAGGCACTCAGATGCCTCAGTGATGGACACAGCCTGAGAACTTAGACATGAATACATACTGCAAGTCCTTCTTAAATCCCTTCTTAAATTCCTCTTTTGCATCTTGAAGCTAAACTAGGTCCTTCGCCAGGGGGATCCTTGCACCTCTGGATGTACAGGCTAGATTTCCTCCAAGTGACACTCTTACAAGGACTAGTTTAGAGTTGTGCGTGTGAAGCAGGTGCAGGATGGCATCCACATCTGATATGTGGGGCAGAGAGCGTGAAACACTCAAGGAGTGCTGCCTAAGAGCTTGTGGAAAGGAGTCACTGCAAGCCCATAGGGTAGATATGCTGCACTTGGTTAAAAAAAGGGCCTTCAACCAGTGTGGTCAAACTACGGTAAATTACACTAGTGCAAGTCACATGTACATGAGAGGTCTGTGCCACTGCAGCAACATCGGTCTAGCAATACCAGTCCAAAACTGCCCAGTCTGGACCAGCTCTAAGAGGGAGTTCCTATAGGAGATTAGCAGCAGTAGAATAAGACTTATCACTAGTGGGCTGTTTGCTAGAATACATAATATTTTCACATGTATCATTCTTCCCTATCAAACCTTGGAACATCACCAGCTCTGAGCCATTCCAAGGAGTGTTTTACAAAGGCATGTCCAGACCAGGGGAAGAACGAGAGCTGCACTACTGGAAAGAGAATTTGTGAACAGGGGAAATTTGCTCATGAAGTTAGAAACACATTGGCAAAATAGCACCATTTATTGTGAGACACAATTGGGCAGCAATTCCATTGCGGATACCACAGAGGCCTGTGAGAACAGAACAAAAATAACATTGTATCCTTTGTTCAAAGAGAATATGAAAGTTGTTAAAGGCTAAAACCAAGTGGAAGCCTGAACTAACACGAACACTTTGGAAATGGGAAAATGTGACCACCTAATGATCATCTCTGCATTGAAAAAATATCACAGGCAAGCCCCAAGCCTCCGTGCCCCTCATGGCGTGTGTACGATCTGCGACTAATTTTTTATGTGGTTAGGTGGCCTGTGACAGAAAAAAGGTTCCCCAACCCTGTGCTATATGATATAATGCTAAACCTTAAAAACTGGGTTTAATGGAGTGATTCATGAATGCACCACCAGGAAGCAGCAAGCAACTGATTAGCTGATTTCACTTCCTTTTAAATTCTGAATTTATAGCTCCGTGATTTATTTTTACATTTTATTTTAAATTAAAAGGAAATACAAAGGTGGTTTCCAGGCTGATCCCAAATGCTTATTTGGTATACAGAATTCTAGATAAAGAAGAGCAAGTGGTGAAGATGCAGAGGAAAGTGGAATTATTATAAATAATTGTGCAGGCTAACAAATAACAGTAATAATATATAGGATACACACAGTCCTTTAGACATAAAAACACTTAAATATTCACTAATGAAACCTCAGAACCTCCCTGCGAAGTAAGAAGGCAATTATTATTATTATCCCCATTATGCATATGGAGAAAATGAGGCACAGAGTGCGAGGGACTTGCCCAAGGCCACACCTATCACACTGCTGCGTGGCCATGGCATCTGAGACAGGCTGCACCAGTCAGCAGTGAGAAATCAAATTACCCAGGGCATCCAATGCAATGGTGACTACAGAGCACTTTGTGCAAAGTACATTTTAGAGCTTTTACAATAACACCAAGTGAATGCAGTTTTCTCACAGAGTCTCTTGTGCCTGTTTATTTAAAGGTCTGTTCATTACAAACTCCAGTGGTTACATTTTACAGGTCAGCTGTAAACATTTACTCCCAGCTGAAGCTTGTACCAGCCCAAGAGCAAATTTATTTACAGCATTAGACAAAAATCAGTGGGCCCACTTTTGAGTTGTGGAATAAAGACGGCATAAAACACAGACAGGTCTGGGCACCCTCCTCCATTGCCATCCTTCCAGAATACAATCAGAAGGATGCTGCCAATTAGTGCTGGTGCAACAGGGTTGCGGGAGTTAATAAAACTTCAGCTAAATCATCCCCAACATGGGAAAAACTCTTCCATACGAGGAGAGAAAACATGGGCAGAGAAGCTAGCAGAATTTCTTTCGGGTCAGATTGCCCCTTTATCAGGAAGAGGTGGGAGAAAGATTCAAACGTGTGGGATTCCAGAAGCATATCTAAGGGTAGGTCTACACTAGAATGTTTACCATCAGAGCTATACCAGCAAAACCTCCTAGTGTAGTCACAGCTTATACCAGCAAAAAGTGCTTTGGCCAGTATAGCTTATTTGGATGTTAGGCCACTATAACTGCGTCTATCCAAAGGCTATTTGCCAGCATGGAAAATCCGCAAATCAATCAATCAGAAATCACACGCATAACCAACATTACTATGCTGGTAAAAGTTTCTAGTACAGACCTGGCCTCAGACAATGTTAAGAGGGGACTAGATCACAGTCTGTAAGTACCTCTCTGGGGAGAAGATTTCTAATAGTGAAGGGTTCTTTAGTCTAGCAGACAAAGGTACAGTGAGATCCGATACTGGAAGCTGAAGCTAGACAAATTCAGAGTAGAAATAAGTCTGTTACAGTGAGGGGAACTTACAATCGAAACAACTTCCATTGGGGCTTCTACATCACTTGGAGTCTTTAAATCAAGACTGAATGTTTTTCTAAATGACATGCTCTGGTTCAACCAGAATTTACGGGATTGATGCAAGAGTGACCTGGGCCTGGTCTAGCCTTAAAAGTTTTCCAGCTATGTCAATTAGAGAGGTGATTTTTTCACTGACATAGTCATGCCAGGGAACACTCTAGTATAGACACAGTTATACTGGCAAAAACAGTCCTTTTGCCAGTACAGCCTGTTTTGTTTGGGAAACTGGTCCAGGCTATACCAGCAAAATGATCTTTCTGCTGGTATAAACTATGTCTACAGTAGGAGGGTTTGCTGATATAACCAGAAAACCTCTTATGTGTAGAAACGGCCGAGTGAAATTCTATGGCCTGTTGTGCAGGAGGTGAGAGTAAATCATAATGGTCCTGCCTGGGCTTAAAATCTACAAATCTAGGGAACAAGAGGCTGTCCACTGACTGTGTAGCCTCATTTCCCTATCTGCAAAATGGGGATACTTTGCTACTTCACAGGGGTGTTGGGAGGAGAAAAACATAAGGACAGCTCAAGCAGGGGAGGGGAAGGAGTCCAACGGGGCCCAGCTGGAGCCATTCCAGCCCCAGAACTGTACAAGAGAATCTTCCACCCTTTGGAGGCACAAGGGCCCATATGCTAGCCTCCTCTCCTCAGTCACACGGCTTTTTGGAAAGAAAAGGCAGAGAGAAACCGCACGGGGACTGACACGGGCACAGCAACTGCAGAAAGCTGTTCAAACAGGGGCTGATGGACACTGATGGTGTTGTCAGGCTTTTTTCTACAGACCTCACCCTGAACATTCTCCCTGCTGTGCTGACTGGCTGTTTGCTCCAGCCCCTCCTTCTCTCTGTCTCTCCATTGTGCTAATCCCCTTCTAACACAACGCCACTGAGAGGACTCAGGCAACAAAAGCAACAAATCATGGCGCAGACACAACCTTTGCCGCCATTACATTGCTCATGCTGTTTCTGTATTCTGGCCCCTTCCTGTGCCCTTTATCTATCTTGTCTCTTTAGACTGTAAAGAACTAGGGGCAGCCTGTGCCTACATTTGTACAGGGCCTAGCACAACGGGGCCCATTCTCAGTCGGGACCCTAGGCACTACCATACGCATAACAAATAATCATTGATAGAATGACCATGTTTCTGTGGGTGCAAGTAAGACCATGTGTCTCAACTGTCTCTCATTTGTGTCTCACCCTTTTACTACTGTGCATCATTTACAAAGAAAATGCAGACTCATGATCCTGAGGTTACTTAATGCTATAGAAATCTATCACTGTAGCACACAGGCTGACTTCCAAAGCCACTTTAGGGATTAAGACCCAAATTCCCATTCAAATTATTGGGAATTGGGCATCCAAATCCCCATGCATCTTGAAAATCTTGGCATTAAGCTTTTTGCACTGACTTGTCCTTCTGATTTTGGATCTTGGTCTCACAATGTTCTCATATATGAGCCTTGGAAGCCAGAGGCATGAGTCAAACCTTGCAGTCTGGCTTAAGCCTAGTGAGTCAAATGTATCCTTGGTGTAAACACATTAAAGTCAATGGTTTTACAGCAGGGATGAATTTGGCCTTGGATTTTGTGGTTATCTCATAATAAGTTTTAACAAAACTTGGCTGCAATGCCATCAAGAAAGGAGCTTTCTTTCCTAGCTAGCACTTAATGATCTCCCCTAGCTTTAAAGGCAAGCCTGTCTCCATGAACCCCAGGGATTAGAATAAACAAACATAGAGTGGCATTGCATTGGGGCCATACAACTATTCTGTTATTGGCTCCACAGAGTGAACCCCATGCTCTCTAGTCCTAATAGATGAACGGTCTCTATACACAGCCTGCCCGCGAATGACCTACTGGTTTCAATACCGCCAAAGAAGGCTTCTACAGACTCCTTTTTCCCTACCATGGTAAGCATTTTTCAAGCATCTGTCCCCTTCCCAGTCTTGAAAACTAACTGGAACTAGTCAGAGGCAGCCTGCTGCTTCTAAATGGAAGACTTTGGTTACATTATGGATCCACAATCAAAGGGAGGTGTAGGATAATTGGCTGGAGTTTTGCTGTTTGTCCTATTCTGTAATTTCCTTTAAATCTTGGCAAGGAGCTGGCTACTTGATTCTGCAGAATTATAAAAATCCCTTCTAGCTAAATTACTTTCTAAAATTCTTTCCTAGTTAAAATTCTTCTGCTGGGTGTGGTGATGCTGATTTACTAATTACTAACGAGCAAATATTATTTACCAGAAACCTAGGCTGTCTGATAAGCTCTTGTACATGAACCAAGATTTTGCATCATCCACTTTCTTTAATTGGCTTGACTTGGACTAATAGGACAATGGAAGGGACAATGGAAGGATTGAAGGCCCAATGCCAGAGTGACTCTGGAGCATAGCCAGTGAAAATTTCTGTGTCAGCAATGGAGTAACTGATAGCAGCAATCAGCCTGTGCATGATGAAGAAGTCAGAGAAGATTCTCTCACTCACACACATCAAAAGGGCTCATTATGAAAGCAGCAACAGTTTCTTTTGCTCTTTTCCTATTTGTAATGGAAAAAAATATTCTTTGACACTATGTGCAGCTGGAAAGATATATCTGTGCATAGACTACATTCATCTGAATGCCTGGAATCTGTGCCCTGCTAAACCTCACTTTAATGCAGTGTATATTTTAGTGATTGCAACTTGTTCCTATACAAATGGAGCATTTCCTCTTTTTATTGTGGCAGTGGTTGGGTGGATTTTTATATTAGGAAAAAAGAGAAACAGGCTTAAGAAAATTGAGAAATAGCCCTTGATCTTTCTCCCTCTGTAGCGTGACGAAGTGAAAGCAAGTAGTGCTCTGTACAGCATTGCGGCTGTCTGAGAGGTTCAGTACGTGTAAACCAGCTGTCCTAATAATAAAATATTTTGTGCATACTAGGTGAAATTCATGGCGGTGCAAAGGGCCGGCACCCCTTTTGACTACCCACTGAAAGCAAAGGTGGAGTAATCTCTTTTCTTTTTCTTTTTTTGTCCTGGCCTGAGACTAAAAATATTACCACCTGGTATGTCTCACCCAAAGGAAGAGAGTTCGTATATGCCTCTAGTTCCCATGGAATGCTATGGAGTCTGGGGCCAAATTATCCATTGCGTATCTTAGTGGCTGCTGTTGTCTAGTTCTTGCTTTAATTAGAGGAAAGAAGAGGAGAATGTTTACTTTCCTCCTCCTTCAAGGTGGGCACTAGGGGCATATTCGTCCCAGCCCAGATTCAGCAAACCATTTCTAGTCAGGAAAGCACTTAAGCACATAATCAACTTTAAGCGCACATGTAAGCACTTTCTTGAACTGTGTCATTCCAGTTATTCGAAGACCTGAACTTCGCAAAGACATCAGGCCAATTTCATGCCTGGCCAGAGTCCTTTGCTGCCAGGCGATTTACACTAGATGGCCTAGTATATCAAAGCTAATTCAAACAGAAAACCTAAAATATTCAACATACAAAAATAAACAGCAACCGTGAGAAACAAGAACAAGTTTCTGCTAAACAAATCCATCGTTCAAAACTCCTCTCTTCTTCACTCTTCAGCAAAGTATTAAGCCATTTATAATAGAGCCTATGTTAAATATGTCAGGATGTTCACCAGGAAAACAGATCCCTGTACTACACTTCAGACTTTTATTCGGTGATGTATTCAAGTGGGATATCTACTGGGCTGGAAAGTATCTCTTCTGCACAAGTATATTACTTAGTTGTCTCAGCTGCTAGTCAGGCATTCCTGGGCTTAATTAATCTCCTTTTATTCATCTGTTAGCAAAAGCTAAGAAATAACCTTAGATTCATCCCTACTTTCTTCCACCTACACTTCCTTGGGAGTCTCATATAAAACTATTTTGCTAGCTCCAGACTGTAGTAAAATGCCCTTAACTCTACAGAGATTCAGCTGCTGTTCTTGTGGCATATGACATCCAGCCTCTTTCTCACATTACATAATGCAACCTCTAAATTTACAAGCATCAGCCGCCTTTGAAACTGGTAGCATATAACCACAGAGTTAAAGTGACAGCTTGGCTGGGAGCCAAAACTTGAGTGTTTTGCACAGGACAATTTATTGCTGCACAGTCAACTGCGTCCTGTGCAATTCCGCAGTCTGGGAAACCATCACCATCACTTTGGTGACAAGTGATTTGGTGTAATCTGTTAAGAAAAACAGCTTTATTGGAGATTTTACTCACTTTATGTCATTCTATTTTGATTGCAGATAAGTATAATTTGGGCCAATGTACAGGCTAGTGAGGTTAAAAAAAAGCCAAGAATGAATGCTGCATGACTGTACAAGACTTCCAATGGACTGTCAATAATGCACTTACAGTACAATATTTGTATGCATAGAACAATATTTTGCATAATATGTGTGTACGTGCAGTTTTTAAGCACGTGCACTTCCACAAAGAGTTGTTGGTTTTTTTGCTCACTATCACCTGTGCATGAAACTGGCAGAATTTGGGAAATAAACTCTATTTGTGTACACAAATGGGTGTCCTGTTACCAGTCTGTGCAAGGTTGTATGCACGTAAATGGAGTCCTCCCCAACATTCCGCTGATAATTTGGTCCACGTAGGTTTTCCATATTTCACAGCTCTTAGGTATTTTAGTATGGGCTACACAGGCATATAACAAATATAAATAAAAATTATAGCTGGGAGTTTCCAAGGAACTTATGGGAGTCAGTGTCTGCAATTTGTGTCCCTAAGTTCCTTTGAATATCCCAGCCCCAGTGCTTTATACCTAATATTAAGTTCTAACAGGTGGGTTTGAAAATGTGAAGAAGAATGTACAGTGTGGTTCCTTTCACTGAGCAAACTAAAAACAAGCCCTGAGCTTGCAAGAATCAGTCTCCCCACCAGGCCATATAAACCCGAGGCAATGTCTACATTATGGAACCTATGCTGGCATAGTTATATCAGCATAGCTCTGTAGTGTAGACACAGCCCAAACAGACAGAAGGAATTATTCTGTCAGTGTAGGAACACCACATCCCCAGATGACAGTTAGCTATGCTGATAGAACTCCTCTTCTGTCAACAAAGCTGCATCTACAAAGGGGGGTTTGCTGGCATAGCTAGGGGGATGTTGGTTTTTCATTTTGCTGACTGATGTAGCTATGCTGGTATGACTTTTAAGTGTAGACAAGGCATGAGTAAGGCATAATTTGGCACTCCTGATTAAATTAAGAGATTCAGTAAATCAAAGGGCAACTGGGTAAAACAGAATTGACATGTGTGGATTGAAGTTCCTGTCTTGCACAGCTTTATCTCGAGTAACGAGAGGGAGCTTTGGCAATCACATGGAGAAGGGAGACGTGTATAATACTAGAGCCCTTTTATTTATTAGTATTTCATATCCATAAAGCCAGAATTGAGGCGCCATTGTGGTAAGTGCTGGGCAAACATCAGCACTGACCCTGCAATGGGATTTGTACAAGCAGAGCCTTTTGCCAATGCCATCTCGCTCATCCAGTTTTCTATGACCTGATGAAGAACATGACTATTAAAGGCTCAGGTTAGATATTCATTATTAGCCTCAGTTATCTAAATGTCAAGGGAGAAGGGGAGTAATTTGAGATAATTTAGGTGCTGAAGTACTGAGACAACGTCCTATTGATTATCTACATACCTATCTATATAGCTCCAAAAACAGGTGTTGTAGGACATAACCCAATTTTGGATAAGAGGGAGCTGTGGATAACTGAAGTTGAAATAATGAAGAGGATAGTGTAGTTAAACAAGTATGATAGAACAGTGAAGTATAATAATACTTTGCATTAACAGCATTTTTCATCTGAGGATCTCAAAATAATTATCACAGATGGGGAAACTGAGGCAGTTAAGTGATCTGCCCGAAGTCATGCTATAAGTCACTGGCTAAGTCATGAATGGCCCCTCCATCAACCTAAATTTATTAGCTTCTTATTCAGAGGAACAAAATGACTGCACCCCACATACATCCTACCAAAAAAACTGCATAAAAGACCTGAGTGTGGAAAAGTATGAACCATCTTATTACTGCAGTGACACCTGGCAGCCTTGACTGACACCTGGGCCCTACTGTGCTAGGCACTGTACATGCACATAGTAAGAGGCTGCCCTGATGTTGTTACAATCTAAATAGACAAGACAGACAGAGGATGAGAGAAAAGAAGCTCTATTGGCCATATTTGATAGATGGGGCACTGAGGCATGCAGAAATTAAGTGACTTGCTCATGGTCACATAGGCAGTCTGTGACAGAGCAAGGAATTGAATGCAGGTTTCTTGAGTCCTAGTCCAGTGCCTGTACTACAAAATCAATCTTTCCTTTCCCAAACACCATCATAGTTCATGCATAATATTAAAATGACCAAGTGGAAATTACTATATATATTGTGGCTTGCAAAAGAATATCATTTAATGGGCCCAATTATTTATCGCTTATACTTCATCACTGACTTGTAAGCCACTTTGTAGCAGACATAATGTCACGTTGCTCTGTATATGATAGCAAACCACCTCTCAGATGTGATGAAAAAATACTCATTGCACAATATGCAAAGATAAGCATCAATTATTAGTATGATGCTTTCTTATATCACCTTCTCAGAAGACAGATAAATGGCTACTTACTGTTTTTGCTGGAGCGCTACCAGGTAGTAAGGTTGTTTCTACGAAATATTTCCTCAGAAGGTGCTTGCTTGAATCAGGACTGTCCATTAGGATGTAAGAACAAAAACAAGCTCCGTTCTGAAGTAAAAACACAGCTATATCTTCATTCCCTTTAAAGAAAAGACAGACTATGTGTACTCTTGTTTTCAAAAGGACGAAGCCACAAGGAGCCACACTGTAAATGCTATGGAACTATCCCTTTTTAAAAAAAAATCAGCTTGGGTGTGTAAAAAAGGAACTAAACTAAAGAAGCCTGTTTCCTCTACCTATGTTTCTTGCTACAGTCAAACCTTCAAAACACTGAACAAAGTTAAGTGTATTTGTATGGCTGCTGCTTCATTTTTAGCATCTTATAAAGATGTATGCGCGGCAGTGTTTTAATATACATGATATTCATTCCAAATCAGATCTAGATGTCAAGGAATGTATCTAACTGATATGTTTGTTTATGAGGTTCTTGCTTTGTTTTTTTGTTTTTTGGTTTTTTTTTTAAAGAAATTCTAACTAGAAAATGGAAACAGAGAATTTATTTTAAGAATTGCCATCTGGAGGAAGTTCTGAGTCTCCCATGGTTTGAGTTTATTCCATTTTGCAGGGCTCCGCCTTAAATCTGACAAAAGGCTCAGGGCCAAATTGACAATGGTGTCAATCCATAATAACTCCAGATAAGTCAATCCACACTGACACCAGCGTGAGAGGGAGCGGAATTTGGCCCATTCTTTAGAAGACATTATCATTGAAAAAGGGACATAGGTGCAGAATGTGCAATTACGTACCTGCCTTTATAGCAGCATACAGGGGTAATCTCGTAAGAATTGGAAACTCATTCTTCCTTACTGCGCAGCTCCCAGGGTCAGCATTGTAAGTGAGGATTAAGAATTTAACTATCGTCAAGTGTCCCTGCTGGCAGGAGATGGCCAGCATCCAGTTCAGGAGTCGCTGGAAATTACTGGGACCTGTCAGAACGATAAGACAGTGGCTTTATTTGCTGCTTTGGATGCAAGATAGTTGATCATTAACAACGTAAAAGGCAGGACATACAGGAAGAGGCCCAAATGGTCAGGCAGTTGACTATGCTATTACAGCATCCTTTACAGGAATCCTAACCTGACTAGATGCACTCTCTTTTCTTAACTGAGGTGGATGCTAAGTGCTATCCATTCTGTTCTTCATTTCCCATCAAGCCAAGGGGCAATTCTCATGACATTCACCCAGCAGCGCTGGGGGCCCAGAATAACTCAGAATAGCAGCAGACCCACCATGGGGATACGTGGCTGCAGAGCAGGTATTCAGGGAGACTTCACATCCATAGCAATGCTAAGCTCTGTACCAGCATTTCAAAGTGCAGAAGAGTTTGGCGGCTGGTTAGCAGGCTGCAATTAGGGGGATCGAGGGTCCATGAATCCCAGCAGGACAACTGAGTCCAGAGGCTGCAGAACTGACCCACCCTCTGCCAGTGGATGAGGGTTGGCTTCCATCCCCCAGGATAGCCCATTTCCTTAGGCTTTGCGCAGGGATGTGCCTGACTTTTGCCTTACATGATTAAATGGCTTCCTGACGTGGTCTCTCAGTGTACACCCCAGGTATTCCTCATAAACCTTCCCGGACTTACATTTAATATGCACAAAGTAACAGTCAGTTTCCATTTATGTTACCAAGTAACATCCTGCATAAAATGTTCACAGCAGGAGTGAGCTGGAGCTCTGCAAGGTCTACACGCTCGAATTTACATCCAACCTCTTCACAATTTCTCAGCTGAAATTACCTCACCCTCTTCACCCTTAGCAACTCCATAACACCCCCAAATCTCATATCCCAAAAGCCAGGCACCAGTTCAACAGTAAGCTACGGACTTGAACACTTTAGCTGGGCCATCTCTTCCCAACAAGAGTCATTGCAGCAAATCTGCCAGAGCACGACTTCTGGCACAGGATATATAGGTCATTTATTATCATCATGCCCTAGTGCTGATCCAGAAATGATATTCTCATGGCAATCAGTGGGGAGTCCTACAGAAAAATCTACTGAAGGTTATGGTGCTTGTAACTCAGAAAAAAAACAGGAAGTGTGAAAGAAATCATTGCAATGTTCTTATTAGTTAGCTTCAGAGTATACAGGGACTTGGTCAGCTTCAAACTGATCTAAGTTTCCTGTCTTACTAAAACCATCGTTGATGACTGAACAGATTTTTTTAAAATCTAATTTAATTTTCACTGTCTAATGTGGCTTGCTTCCTCCCCTTTCCCCTTCTCAGCTTGAGTCATAAAAATGGTCTGGCCAGTGTGATTTTCTGTTCCAGTGACCCAGCACAATAATGCAATGTCTGCATTGCAAACCTGGTAGGCGGATGTTTAAACTCAACCCCCAAACTGTTTTTAATAGAGATGGGAAAATTTCTATTGCTATTTCGCTTTCTAGATGTATTTTTAAAAATTAAAAGCTCATCTACCTGTCTTTTAACAGGTTCATCCTGCTTCCACTGAAGTCAATGGCAAAAAAAACCCATTAGCCCTCATAAATGAAGGACCAGGTGTTTAAAATGGACTGCCCTGATGCCTAGAGTATTGCAGTTGCAATCTTGCAGGGCTGCACCAGAACACTGTATCTGCTCTTACAATGAGGTTTGGAGCTTGAGCCTTTTCCATCAGCAGTAACTTCACATCATTAAAATAAATAACATGTGCACAATAACGAACAACCCTCTCGAAAAGAAAAGCTGAAAAAGCCAACAACAAAAGAGAAGAAAATGTGCTGCTATCTATGAGCTCGAACCAATGCTCATTCAACAGGCACTGGCTCACGACCCATCTGAACTGTATCACTGCAGCGTGCCAGCACACTTTTTAAAGTGGGATTGTGCTTCCTCAAAATACTCTCTGTTCTCTGCAGGGGCCGGGACATAACCCAGCTGTGATGGTTGATGGGAATTAATTGCCAGAAAAAAGGCTTCTTGTGCGATTTCCAGTCAGCAAACATGGAATATTTTTTCCCAGAAGGGAAGTTGTCTCTAGGCACAAGGGATATCAGATCCTGCCACCCACTTTCCCTTCCCAGAGGAGACAGGAAAAAAGGAGTGCTGGTTTGAATCTACAACACAACTGTGCAATTCCATGAGACTGGTGTAAAAGTGGGGGCGGGGAGGAGGAGAACAAGCTGGTCACCAACAGACAGTGAGACAAAAAAAACGTACCGAGCAAAGAATCCAATAATTCCTTCACAATGTCCTCATGTCCAAAATATGCTGCCACCACAGCCGGATTATCATCACTGGGTTCCGTCGGTAACCCCACCAACGCTTCCTTGAGTAAATACCTCACTGCATGAAGATCTCCATATGCTGATGCAATACTCAAAAGTTGGCACTAGTGGAGGAAACACAGCATAATAAGGCAACGTAATCTCTCCCTCTCACATCTTTTTCTGAGGACTATGAAGTAGATAGACTGTGATGACGGGGACCTTCTAGCTACGTAGTTAAATGTCCCCCATCACCGTAGTATATGAACTCTATTCACAAACACTAATGAATTTATCATCACAACACCCCTGGGAATTATCATCCACATTTTACAGATGGGAAATTGAGACAGAAAGAGATTAAGAGACCAGGGTCACAGAGGAAGCATATAGTAAAATCTGGGCCTGAACACAGACCTCCCAAATTTGGTGCTGAAGACAGACTGCCATTCATCGCCGATTGTCATACTCAGGACTTGATATTACTGTATTACACACGCTATGGCTTTTGGGCAAACCAAGCTCTCGGCTGACAAAATCTCTTTTCTGTAAATGCCTTTCTAAATTACCTCATTGACTCCATCCGTTTTCTGTACTGGAACAGTCTACTACAGTGAGTAGATAAGATTTGACATGTTTTTGTGTAACCACAGAATGCAAGTTTTCATTCTATATTAAAACAACTCAGTATCTTCCAAAGATAATCAAGGTCTGTGATGTAGACTCTGGAAGAGGCTCAGGGCAGCCAGACACATTGTACATTTCCTTTGAATGACCTCATATGAAACCTCAACCTTGACCTGAAGGAACCCCACTTCCCAGAACATCTAGAGTGATTAGCTCCTCCCGAGCAGATTTGCACAATCGTTCCGAACTGCACCATGACTAGTGCCTGCTCTGTTGCTGGCATTATGCAATGCCCCTGGAGAGGTCACTGCTAGGAACTGAAGCTGGGACCTCTGGATCTAAACACATGAGCCTCTCTAAAAGCTAAAAGAACCAGTAGCCATAAGTAGGATAGGCAAGGTAAAAGTCACATTACATTTGGCATGAAAGAAGCCAATAGCTTTGTCCAAGCGGCTGCAACAGCCCCTTCATCATCTCCAATGACTTCCAAACAGAAATGGAACAAAAACAAAACTCAAAGTACAAGCCTCTCTTGGGCTAATACAGATTACTAAACCATTTACCCCATAATCTATAATGTATTTTGCTATGAGGGGCCTCTTTTTCTGGAATCATGACACAACATGGAACCCCCACCCCCTTCCTCCCCAAACCATTTTTACAAAGTCATTTTTCTGAGTAAAACCATTCACTATAAACAGTTAGTGAAGAACGAATGGTTAATTGACAGTTTCTGAAATGAGGGTGCAAGAATTATTTTTCCCTTCCCTGCAACCAAGTAAATCATCTTGAAATAGCATCTAGAAGTGAAGAGCTAAATCTTGCAGTGCTTACTCAGTCCTCACTCAGGTAAAACTGCAGTAAGGTCCAGTGGCCAGGGCAGAGGACTAGGAGTTGGGAAACTTGGGGTGAAATCCTGACCCCATTAAAGTCAACAGGAGTTTTGTCACTGACTTTACTGGAACCAGGATTTCACCTGCTCTACACTGACCTGTTATATGAGCTTGGATAGGCCACTTCACCTACCTATGCCTGCTTTCTCTCCAAACCATTGGCTCTCCTGTCTAGTTAGAAAGTTGAAGGCAGATCTGCCTCTTACTTTGTGCTTGTGCGGTGCCCAGCGCAATAAAGACTCCAATCTTTTGCGGGTTTCTGGGTAATATTGTAAGATAAAAGTGAATGGGCCTTTTGCTTAAGAAACAACTGCAAATCCAAGCCCAGAGTTGGTAGGTTTCTTTTCCAATGAGACCTGATGACAGATAACATATACTCTACCTTTTTCACTTGTAATATGTTCTCCTCACATGAGAGTTTAATCAGCTCTTGGGCCTTATTGGTGTCTCCACTTTTGTAAGCATGCTGAATGCTTCCTATCACAGGAGAGCGACCTACGGAGACATCGCCAACTGTGGACTGTTTGCCACCCATGTCCACAGTACCTGGGTGAAAAGAAGGAAAGAAAGGAAAGGAAGAATCATTTGCTTATTACTCGTGCACTGGATTATTTTGTGCATACAGTAAAAAAAAACAAAACAACAACAACAAAAGAACATCCTAAAAACTAGTGATGAGACAACTTTCCAATGGGGACATGAAACTGAAAAGGACAATGACTTCCTTAATCTCAGCGAGAGGGGCTTTCCAATGGGAGGTGCATAAAAGCAGACACACTTGGATTCTGTTAGCAGAACAACATGGGCTGAACAAGTACTTAGGCAAGGTTGCCATCTGAAGTAGTCCTGAGGAACTGAGTGGTTCCTACAGGTAGCAAGACAGCTCTGAATTATTATTTAGATCTACTTCTTATATCATACTAAAGTCTTCTTTCACCATCAGTATAGTCACAGTAAATAACAAGCCACTGTCATTCTGTTGCACCTCCCATCAGAGGGACTCTCACATTCTTTATAAACATTCATTAATTAAGCCTCGCAACACTCATATGAAGGGAGGAAAGTCATCATCTTCCATTTTCTGGAAGGGAAAAATGAGGCACAGAGAGATTAAGCAAGACACCAACAGTCACACAGGTCCACCTTGGATGAGCCAGGAATAGAAACCAGAGCCCTAAATCCTGTGTTTTAGACACAAAACCATCTTAGAAAGATCAGATCCATTTTGTCTAAGGCTACATGATGGAGTGTATATGCATCATGCCCCCAGTCGGGGAGCAAAGGGATTAACTCTTCCCTTTAAAGGTGCATGAGCTGTCAGGACCGGCAGAGAGAGCCCTTCATTAAGAGGCAGCCATAAAACTGGTGTTGATGAGGAGTGCATTATGGGGCAATGAGTTTGCAAGGCTGCTTTTTCAGCTCATAAAAAAACAAATCACAAACAAGTTTATATCTAAAACAACCATGACTAAAAAGTGCCCAAGAAGCAGCAGGAAGGGCACTGGCCAGCGATGTCAGCAGGTCTGGATTCTGTTCCTGGCTCAGTCATTCACTTGGTGTGTGACCTTGGGGAGGTCATTTCACTTCTCTGTGCCTCAGTTTCCTTCCTCATCCTTTGTCTGTTTTGTCTATTCAGGGTGCATACCCTTCAGGCCAGGGACTGTCTTGGACCATGTGTTTGCGCACTGCCTAGCACAGTGGGGCCCTGACTTTGCTTGAGGCCTGTAAATGTTACAACACCGCCAATAGCAGCAGCTGACTCCATTAAAAATGAAATTATGAAAAGCCTGAAAGAATGAGACATAATTATATGGAAAGAAAATCAGGGGTGCTTCTCACCAGTGAAGAGAGATCTGTTAGCGCTTAAATAAGTTTATCCTACTAAACCATTGTTATAATTCCTTTTAAATCTGTCTCAGAGAACCCTTCAAAGCCACCAGCAGATCAGTTGTGTGTAGAGTAACCAGATGTCCCACTTTTACAGGGACAGTCCCAATATTTGGTGCGTTATCTTATGTAAGCAATTACTCCCACCCCATCCCGATTTTTCACACTTGCTATCTAGTCACACTAGTTGCGCGCCTGGGTTTACTGCATGAGTTAACAAGGAGATCTTTGTGAATTTTAGTGTAATGCAGGCTGGAATAAGGAGTAAGTGTGCATCAATCTATAGTTGTCAGTACATACCCTTGGATAATGCAGTTTGAATTACCAATACATTCTGGGACGTTGCTCATTAATTATTTAAATCAAGCTCAAGTCACTGAGACATCTGAGAGGGCTCCAGAGATTCATGCCATTAAGATATGCAGGCAACAGTAATCCTTCTTAGGAGCTGCAAAATGTGTGAAGGGCAAACAGCAAGAATTCAAACCAAATGAACGTGATAGTAAATGAAAGTGGAATGAGCAGCAGCTCTGAATTCATGCAATAGGGACAATGCCTTGACTGCATTCAATTTTCACTCCCAATTTGTAGGCGTTTTGCTGAACATATAGAAGAACATCTAACATTTACTAATCTCCTGCCCCGATCGTTTAAAAATAACTGCACAGCCACAGCTGACCTATCAGAATACCTATATTTTTCTGTGCTTTAATAAAATAAGTTACTTTTTAAATTGTCTATTTCAATGCATTCATTTCTTTGCTTATTTTTAATGGATCTGGAAGCTGATCAATGCAGATAATTCATTATAAGATAGTGGTTCTCAAAACCAGTCCACCGCTTGTTCAGGGAAAGCCCCTGGTGGGCCAGGCCGGTTTGTTTACTGGCCGCATCCACAGGTTCGGCCAATTGCATATCCCTTAGCCCGTGCCACTTCCTGCAGCTACCATTGGCCTGGAGCAGCAAACTGCAACCAGTGGGAGCCGCAATCGGCCAAACCTGTGGATGCGGCAGGTAAACAAACCGGCCCAGTCCACCAGGGGCTTTCCCTGAACAAGTGGTGGACCAGCTTTGAGAACCACTGTTACAAGACACTAGTTCAAACGGTGATAAGATGGTACTTCACTAGCTAGGGAAGTTTAAAGGAAAATGGGTCTGTACCCCAGTGAGCTCAGCACCTGCTCAGGTATAACCAAGAAATAACCTGTTAATGTTCCATTTGAACACTCATAACGTGTGGGAAAGATAGGGTTCATAACTGCGTCACTGGGAGACATGGATCAGCATTCATGTCACACTCCCCAGGGAAGCTAAAGATCCAACCAGCGGATCAAATTCAGTGATGATTCCTGGTCAGGTGCCACCTGAGGCATATTGCACATATGCTAAGAAGAATGCTTCACTGAACTTAGTTAACTTCTAGTCTTTTAAATGAAATGAACATTAAAACATCATAACAAGGGCAAAAAATTGATATTGCATATTACTTAACTCAGTTTTGTAACTGTCATCAAAATGTCTTTCTAAGATCACATACTGCTTAAGGGAAACTGACCTCACTCCTCAAAAGCCTGAGACCCAGTGCTATTGTTAGATCATTAGCAACAGAAAAAGCTTGCAACTCAACCAACTTGCAACCACAAAGAGCAAAACTGAGTCGTCACAGGACGTGAAAAATTCTGCCCTCAAAGTCAATTACCTCCATGTGACCAGACTGAAGTTAATGAGGTTCCACAGATTTAAGTGAGAGTGGAACCCAGTTCATTCATTCTTGGGGTCTCAAAAGAAAAAATGTCATCTGTTGCATAGCAATGGGCCTGACTGAGTCACACTAATTACCTGATTCACTAATGGCAGCTTGAGAAATCATGTATCTACTTTTGTCATAAATTTTGCACTAGTTTTCTTAAAGCAATTGTAAGAATATTAATAACATTATTTAAGAGATAGAAAATAAAGGGTAAGAAGTGTGTTTATTTGCTTAATTTATATTAAGTATTAAAAGAAAAGAATAATTGCCTTTTATTGATCAAAGACTATTTTATTTCTAGAAGTTTTATGACTGAACTACCTTTAATATCTGCATTTATGTTGCTGGGGAAATTCTTTGCTAAAATATGTTAATTTTGCCATATCATATCATCCATTTTTAAGCGGAACTCCCCATTGAAATCAAGAGTAAATTAAGTTTTGCCTAAGGTTTTAATCCTGCAAACTGTTACACATGTGAATAACTCCAACACCTGTGAGGGGTCTCACTGAATGAGCCAACTCACATGTATAAAATTACTGAAAGAATGTACTGTGTGGCCAGCTGCTGAAGACAAATTACTCTGAACATGCCCATAAGGGTTCAATCATGCAAGGTGCTGAGTATTCCAGCCCAGATCCAGCCCAGGGTTTAGCTCTAAGCATGTACTTCAGTAGTAGGGACTTAACATGAAGCACGTGCTTAAGTCCTTTGCTGAATACGGGGCTACATGAGTATAAGATAACGTATAGGGACTACTGAATGACATTACTATAAATAGACCCAAGAAGTTCTGATAATATTGTAAGAGGCCATCAAAATCAAACAAAATAAGGCCCATGGGCTTTCTCTTGCCTATTCATACCCCCATTTCTGGTATCTGCCCTATCTGAGACCTCTGAAGCCCCAGACTCTGTTTGTTCCAATGAGGACAGTAAGCGAACCAAGCATTGTTTTAAAAGGGAAATGCTGTAGACATTCACTGACTTTTAACAGTGCTTCGTTCTTTCACAGTTGAACCCACTTTAGACTTCATATTAAAGGAACTAACTTAGGAGATGTTTCACACTTTTGATTTCAATATTATTTAAGGCATCACCACCAACTCAAATTTAGATTATTCAATATCAGGCTTTCACTAAAGTTAAGAGCAGTAGAAATATCTCTGATTTTCTTTTTTAAAAGTATGCAAGGAAACTGTTGTTTACAAACAAACATGACCCCTGCTCTGTTTGCAATCTAAATGTTATGGAAATAATAACCTGGAAGTGAAATTGACAGCATTCTCCAAGTTAAGAGAAATGCAATAAAAAGTAAACAATTGTCATTAATAATGAAAAATATATGAGGATTTTATAATTACGCGCAGTTTTATTAACTCTAAGCCCTTGTTAGTAACCTGGATAAGAAAACTGTTTAAAATATGCCATTTCTAAATTGACAGTGTTCTTACAATTAAAAAAAGTGACTGTTCGCAGGTAAACTCCACTGGAAACTGTGACTATGTCAGTGAATGATAGCACAATCAAGGGGCAGACTGTGCAGTTTCGTATGGGTCTCTTTACATTTCAGATTATCTACTCACCAGAATATATGAGCAATACCTGTCTTTGAGAAGTCACGATATAACGTTTTAAAAGGCCACAACTCTCTATAACAGATTAGGCAAAAGATCTTTGGACTCAATAGACATAAATACTTTCATATCAGGATATTTCATTTACCGTAAAACAGATAGGACACAAATGAAATGTTTGGTAGAAGATAAAAGGGAGCGGGGAGTTATTCTGTTTCAATAAAGGATTTAAAACAAAATCCCAATTACCCTCGCTTTAAAACTGCTACTAACCTTGTCATACTTTAGGAAGGCGATTCCAAGGATTGGAGCAAATCAAAGATCATTATTTTAAGACCATCTCCCATAAGATATCAACCTATTCAGTGATGGTCCATTAAGCTATTAATTCCTTGAACTGTTAACCATCTAAACTCTGCTTCAGCAGAAATAGCTTCCAGACAGTCCTTACTGCGGCCACTAGATGTAACGTCTCTTGGCTGGAGAGATGTCTCTTTGTCTGAAGTGACTACCGCATTTTAGCCTTGATGGTAATTTTCATCTCCATGTCCTATTACAGTGAAATTCAACCCTCTGGTTCTTAAGAGAGGATTCAGGGGGTGGGAATCGGGGGGGGGGGGGAGATAGCAGCTCCAGGGTGACCTCAGACATTAATTCCTCAGCAGCACCAGATGGTTAGTGCTGAGGTTTATCAAATTAAACTTTTGCCATTTTGATTCTTGAACATTGTCACAGAGCAAATTAAAAAAGGCAGAGTGGTGGGTACTGGCCTTGTTTAAAATGTGCAAAATAGTTCAGACTAAAAATAAAAAAATCACCAAACCCAGTACAGATGCTGAAATTTTACAATAATAATCCAAAGACATTTTAACAAGTATTTGTGAAACTTTGAAACAATAATCTTAGCATGCCGACTGCACCTTCTGTAACACACTCATGCTCCAATGTATTTCCTGTTTCTATGAAAAGTTTTAAACTAATAATACTAACAATTATTTTGTACTTCTAGGACCCTAAATAAAGCCCACTGCAGTCATTGGAAAGACTCCCATTGCCTTGGGTGGGCTCTGGATCAGTTTCCTTTTGAGAGTACTTCACAGTCATTACGGGCCAGATTCTGCCACCATGACGCATTCGTTCAAAGTAGTACTTTACTCCTTGATTCACTCCAAAGGTGCCAGTAGACAGATGAAGTAACTGGAGCTCTACTTTCTAGAGAGTCTGAGAACAGGTTTTACAAATCCCCAGCCTGCATCTTTGCGGCTCCCAATTTATTGAACAAAAAACCCCAGCAACCCGGAAATGGGTGTTAAATATGCTGGGTTTGCAGAAGGAAAGGGAGACACTGAGTGAAACACCTCTGTCCCTCTGAACAAAATCAAACTAGGAGAGAATTTAGATAGTTCCCCAACCATGCACAGGTGACTGGATTGTTACTCTCCACATTAAACAAGAGGGAGAGGGGGAAGATGATCTCATTCCATGATGACAAACTACTATTTTCTTTAGTAAATTTATATGGTCAAACTACATGTCCTTCCCCCACTCACCATAGCAGGCCCCAGTTGTGGTAGGACCACCCGCCCTACCCTATGTGCTAGGGAGCTCACTCCACCTCCAGAAAGGAGTGAGGACAGTGGAGTGACAATGCTGCAGCTCCACCAGCCATTGACCACGCACATTGGGATTAGGAAGAATAGCCACAGAGGTTGCAACTGAGGCCACAGAGTGGCTTTACTCCTCGCTGTGGGTCTTTGAAGGGGATTGTTTCTTCTCCCAGTCCCCAATTCCCTGTGTCCACACAGCCCTATTACTCTATTGTGCAAGGTGCTGTACATTCCCAGTGGAAGACATGGTTCCTGCTCTGAGGAGTTTACAATCTAATTTATATGATTCTTATGATTTAGATGAAATATACAAAATCCCATCTGTCTGATTTATAATCCTGGTGGCTACATTTTGAATCAACCAGAACCATTATGAAGTCCCTGCTGGGAGACCAATCAGAGACGTTGCAATAAATCCATCCAGAAGGTAACAAAATGGCCTGGATGGGTTGAAAAGCCAAAGTGACAGAACTGGGCAAAGCCCTCCTGATGGTAAAGTGATCTCTCTCTGTGACTAGTGTGATGCAATGACTGGAGACACAGGCTATAATCACACCAAAGCTTCTCATTCTCCATGCAACCAACATCATATCACTTCTTCAAGCGAAGAGGAAATCTCTTTTGTGGTGACTCTGAGGGCTTAGCAGCTCGGTTTAATCAAACATCCATTATTTAAACTAATTACAGCAATTGTTCTACAGTGAGAGGCCCTGAGTAGGCCAGTGGAAAAGAGGATGTAAAACTGGACATCATCCATAGCACATAGAATATAAATGTTAATCAGTGCCCAATTCCCCTAAAAGTGGAGCTGGTAACTATGAAATTAGAGGGCCAAAGATGAAATCTGGAGGAATGGTGCCAGGCTGACTCCAAAGAAAAATCAGACATTGAAGGGGTCTCTTGCTGCTGTTATTTAATTTAGTATTATTTTTAAATTGCTTGAGTCCCAGTACCTTGCATGTCAAAGTTTGGCCCGCATAAAGTGTTTGTCACTGAATTAAGAGGACTTTATAAGACAAACTTTGACAAGCAGTAACTACAGTGATGCATAGTGCACTATGATAATGAAAGCCATTGGAAATCATCAAAAGCAAAATTCCCAAATTTGGAAGTGAAATCATTTGTTAAAATTGTAAACGAAAATCAGAAAGTGGAAAAAATGGACTCTGGGAAGGAAAATGATTTGGGGTTTTAGTCCCTTGAAAAGCTACACCCAGAAGTGAATTACAAAAACCTAGCAGGCCTAGAAAGCTGCTGCTTCAGTTCTACATCTATAGGATATTTTCTGTAATGAATCATCTGCATTTGGGTGTATATCTGTGTATACCTTGGATTATGGGAATGAATTACTTTATTCTGGGAGTTTGAGTGAAAATGGGTCAGTTATTCCTTTTGTGCTGGAGAATAACATAAATTCAAGGGGCCACTTAATCCCACGAAAGGGCAGCAAGTTTAGAGCCAACACAAACAAATACACTTCAGTGCATCACATCAGCAGCAGCAACCAGGGTTATAGAAAGTTAAATCACATTCAACAGAGCTGGATAAGTTCATGTCTACTAGCTATATTTCTATGTATGGTAAGGGAATATGGACATTTAAATTTCACACTTAAAGGTGTAACTTCTCCCCTGTGGTGATCAGGAAGGAATGTTTGCCTTATGTATAGCATTGCACCGTTGGCTAGTTGTTCAAGTGCATGGTGGTATTTTGTATGTCTGGGCTACAATGAAAGGCTTAAAGAAGTGTACGGCGAGACTTTGGCAAACCAGTATAGTGCCTGAAACCACTATGGCTTATTGTTAAAAGCAACCTATTAAGCAGTCTCAGCTTGACCAAGGTAGGAGGGGAGGGGGTTTGGGGTGCCACAGAAAGGGCAGCCTGGCCCCACGTCCTTCCTGATAAGAATTGTGTTGAAGTTGTTGATACATGCATTTTAAAAAAGCAGGATGTGCCCCAGGAATGCCTATTGGGGTCTCAAGGCTGTAAACTCTGGAAAAACCCACACTTAGTTAATCAATAATCAGAAAAAACCTCTTGCTTGACCATTGAAACTGCTTGTTTAACAATTTTTCTTTAAGAAACATGTTATTCTATTACTAATGTATAAATAAGGGGGAAAGTTTGAGGTAGTGGGACTCATTTGGGGACTCTTTTTGGACTCTCCCTCTGGATATATCTTGTGGTCCCCACTGGCAGACGGAGGATTTGGCCACTGGAAGCCTGCGCCATGTCACTTGAGAGCCACATTCAGCTTTGGTAATTATCAAGGGTTGGGGGTGTTTTACTAACTTGTTGCGGCCGTGTGTAAGTAAAGTTTAGCTTTAAGTGAAAGCACTCTTGTGTTATCCTGTTTGTGCAGCCATCTATCGGTCGGATGGTCATTTCTCCCCTGATTTATTTCCTGACACCACCTCGCACAGAGTAAAAGTTACCAAGAGCTTTGGGTTGAAAGAACCCCAGGTAACAAAGGGACCAATACTATCATCTGGTTTGACAAATCCTATGTAAAATTCAACTCACAATACACGGAGACATTCAAATGCACATTTCTCCATATCTCATCCCCAACTCCCTCAACTCTAGTTATAAACATTGTCCTTTACTGAGAGATTTAACATGTAACATAGATTCCCCCACCCTAGACAAGCTAGCCAAACTGTCGCAAGTAAATGACAGGGAGATGAAGGCAAACATAGATCTGCTCCCCTCTCTTTCTGAATGGGACTCAGGAGGACTGAGTTAGGAACACTGGCAGGCATGAGCTAGCTAACCCCGCTGTCCTCAGCTCTTAAATATAGAATGCTTATCTGTCAGAAAGTCCCTTGGTTCCTGTTTGCCCTTCCTGCTCCGAGTGCTGAAGAGGAAGAGGTGAAGCTGAAACCAAGTGAAAAGTTTAGTCTGATGCATTTGTGCTGGTGGGATCCTCGCTGGTTTGCAGAGAAGCAAGCAGAGATTGTGGGAGGGCACAAGAATAAGACAGACAAACTTGCTTAATTCACTGGGAAAAAATGAATTAATTGGGCTAATCAGTCACAGAGGTGACTTCATTTGTTTAACAGAATGCAAGATCAGGCCCATTAACTTTCCTGTTATTTAACAAATGTATTCCCCCATTACTTAAGAACTTTCAAAATTCTCATGGTCACAGTCCATTTTTTAGTAGGCAGGTGTCAGACTCATGAAACCAGCAGGCTGGATGTCTGCACTCTATTTAGGACAAGATCGGAATGGGCATGCAGAAAGCGCTCACCTCCTGCCCACAGATATAGCCCCTCCAGATCAAAGGCGAGGTGCCCTGGTGAGCAGGGTGAAGAAGCTTACGCTGTCCTTACCCATATTATACTCCCCTAGGCATAAACAAAAGACTCTAATAGAACATCAGTATTCTTTTGAAAGAAGTGAAAAAGTTGAAATTAAATTCCATTCAGTAGGGAAAACAATAAAATAAAATAAATACCAGGGAACAGAACCCTAAAATGGCCGGAGATGTGGTTATTGTATAGAAAAATTAAAATGACTCAGCTTTTAAATAAAAGTTCTATTTCTGCAG
This sequence comes from Gopherus flavomarginatus, assembly GCF_025201925.1. Classification (NCBI taxonomy): domain Eukaryota; kingdom Metazoa; phylum Chordata; order Testudines; family Testudinidae; genus Gopherus; species Gopherus flavomarginatus. The sequence goes on along the minus strand of NC_066625.1, from coordinate 84,965,218 downwards.
CACGGTTTCGGTGATATCATCCCAGTCCTATAGTTTGCATCGTTCACAAACATGCTTATCGATATAAGCCACCTCGGCTACTCTTTTTCTTTACCACATATATATTTTTAATTGGAACATGTTCTCTCTTTTGTTCTCTCAGTTAGTGTTCTGTCTTTGATTCCCTTCATGCAGCTTTTCCAAATATTGACTATGCCAAACAAAGAGAGAATCTTAAAGTACTGCTCCTGGTGACAAAAAGGAGATTTAAGGACCATTCCTGTTCAGCTGAACAAAGTACAAGCCATGAAACCCAGACCAAGAGAAGGAATTAATTAGAATAACTAGAGCCAGTCAAAATTTTCAATGTTTTTTCAAAGATGAAATATGGCCACAATTTTTCATAATTAAAATTTTCATGGCCAATTTTACTTTCTTTTGAAATTTTCCAGTTTTCCCACAGCAACCGTCTCTTCTCTCCCCGCCTCCCCCCCCCCCAAATGTTCCAGTGTTCAGTTTTTCATTGGGAAAAAAACTTAAAAAACAAAAAAAGGTTTTCATTCCTTTAAATATTTTTCTCAAAAACATGTTTACTATTTCCCAGCCAGCACTAATGATTACTTGTATAAGCTGTTACAGCAATCCCAATAGTGAATTGGGAACAAAGCCACCCTGTGCTAGCCAATGTTCAAACGCATACGATGACTCGGTCCTCGCTCCAAACAGCTCACAATTTGAGGCCTGGAAAGCTTATTCAGGGAAGCACTTAAGCACATGCTTAACTTTAAGCACACACTGAAACACTTTCCTGAAAGCACTTAAGCACATATTTAATTGCATTCCTGAATTAGGACTTCCGTATGCGATAGATAGTTCAACTATCCCACCAATCCCCGCTGGCCCTTTACATAGCTCTTAGCCATTGACGATAGGGATCACAACAGAAGCAAGCCTGGAGATGGAATTTGAAGAGGAGTAAGCAGCTTTACAAGCTACTTTGGAGAGGATGCTCCTTCCATGTGTCAAGGGTAGAGCAGGAAAAAAGGCTAAGGGCTTGTGGGAGGATCAGATGGGGGGGGTGGGCACTAGGGGAGCACGGAGCAGGAGTGGCAGAAGATCCCTAGAAGTAGGGTGGCCACCGGAACCCGAACTTTGGCCCTGCCCCTCCACTGCCCCTTCCCCCTGATGCCCTGCTCCCATGATGCCCCTTCCCCTGGAGCTCCCGCCCTCACACCGCCCCTTCCAGGGCCGGCCCACAACATTTTGGCACCTGAGGTCAAATGACGCCCCCATGCCTCCTCATTTGGGCCAAAACTTTGAAAGGTCTCAATTCTGCCTTCTTCCTGTTCTACTCCTCTCATGGTACTGCTCTGCTACCTACCCCAATAAAGGAGAACTAACAACTTAAAATGCCTTGTTTAAAAATGTTAAGTAACATTTAACTTTCAAAACGCCTGAACAGCAAATGTAATTTTTCTTGTCTGCATAGTAAACACTGGCATGTTTATCTGTTTGAATAATCAAAGTGGTGCTTTCCGTGCCTTCTTGGTTGTGAAGATTTGAACTGCTTCCTGAAAGTTCACAGCCTGGGCCAGCTCATGCTCTGTTGAGATGGTTGCAAGGCCGATCGGCCTCTCCTGTGTCATTGTGGAGTGTAGATGTGTTTTTATTAACTTCAGCTTGGAGAAGCTGTGTTCTCCACTGGCAATTGTTACAGGAAGTGTTAGAAGTATGTGCAGAGCAACAAAAGCATTTGGAAAGAGGGTAGTCAACTTATTTGTGCACATATATTCCAGAACAGCCTTTGGAGTTGATCCTGCTGAAATGTATCTTGAAAGGGCTTTCAATTCATCACCTAAATCACTTGCATCAATATTGTGCACGCTCTCATGTGTCAACACTGTCTCTATTGCCCTGCATTGCTGGCATAGGTCTTCTTCAGGTATAGTGAGGAGTTTTGGAATATCATACAACATCCTAAATATACTGCTGTGTTCCTTGAGCTGCATGAAACGTTCTTCAACTGACTGTATTGCACAATCTAGCACCTGGTTAAAGAATTCAACTTGGAATTGTTGTTTGGGGTCTCTTATGGGATTATCCCGTGCCTTGTAATCAAAATATCTTCTTCTTCGGTGACTCTTGTATTCTTGAATGGGTGGGAAAATAGCTTCAGTGTGAAGTTCCTCTGTCAACTTCTGTGCACTCTCCAGAACGTTTTGAAATCCCTCATCTGACCGATAAGACTGTAGGTATGACTTTGTTTTGTCCAGTTGTTCCATTGCTCCAGACATATCAAGGTCAACACCTTGGACTCTCTTGCTAACAACATTTATTTCAAACAATATGTCATGCCACAAAACTAAGCCACACAGAAGTTTGAAGTTATGTATGTTTCTGGTGATTCCATTTCCCTCTGCCACCGTTCTCCCATGAACAGTTCCTGTCATAGCATTGTCCTCCATAATGGCAACTATCGCATCATCTATCTTCCCAATTTCGTGCTTGATAGGCTTTATCGCCTCCACTCGACTTTCTCATTGTGTGGCACTCAGGGGTTTCAGTATCAGAGAGGATGTTCCCAGATGTTGCTTTAAAATTTGCCATTGATGAGTTGATGCAGAGAAAAATACACAGATGCTTTGAATTACATAAAAAAAATCAGCAGACTCACTAGAGGCTGATGCTGCATTACTGACCACCAAGTTCAATGAATGAGAACTGCCTGGGACGAAGAAAGCTTGAGGGTTTAATCTTGGATCCGCGTCTGCACTCCTTTGTTCTTTTCTCTCATGTTGGCACCATTATCACAGCCCTGACCTCTCATGTCAGCTATTGCAATTCCTGTATCTTCCAGCTTTTTAAGAAGCACATTTGTCATACCAGCTCCTGTAGTATCATCAATGTCAATAAATTCTAGAAAATGCTCTCTGACAGTCACCATTGCAGGGACATTTTCACTAGGTTCTGTTGTTGTTACAAAATGCACCATTAAAGTCATTTGTTCCATATGGCTGATGTCAGGTGTGCAGTCTAAAATAACAGAGTAATATCTTGCTGACTTCAGATCTGCCACAATCTTCTGTTTGACTTTTGTTGCCAGTAACTGTATGATCTCATTTTGAATAGTTTTTCCAAGGTAGTGGTGTGTGTACATTTCCTGGGTGGTGACTCTTCTTAGATGCTCCTGGAGTACAGCATCAAACTCAGCCATCAGCTCCACAATTTTAAGGAAGTTTCCATTGTTTGGCACATACAGCCAATCTGAAGTGCCATGCAGTGCTAGGTTTTGGGTAGCAAGCATTCTCACAATGGCAATGAGCCTTTTCAGAACATTTTGGCAGTAAAGAGACTCTGATGCAATCTTCTCTTGATGCTGATCATCTATGGTGGCCTTTCACCTTAGTCTCATCTCAAGCTCTTTCCACCTATGGAATGCTCTCTGTTGATTTGCTGCCTTCTCATGGCATGCCAGATTTCCAGCCAGATTTTTCTAGTCCTTTGTTCCTGTAGAACCCAATGTGGCTGGAACATTAGACTGGAAGAGTTTGCAACAAAAACAGTATGCAGCATTCTGGGTTTTTGAGTACATAAGCCATACCCTCTCCACTTTGTCACCATTGGGGATTTCACACCAGTAATGTATTGGATGGAAACTTCTATTTTCATTGTCTTTGGGGAACATGAAGTTTTTCACTTGCTGTGGCCCATGCAGTACAAGGAAGTCCCTCAGGCTACTGCTCAAGTGGGTCCACAGTCCTGGATCATCTAGACTTGAGGAACTAAACTCAGCAGCAGCTGTTTCTTGCACCTCTACCACACTCTTCTCTAATCTACACTTGTCTTCAGGAATGTGCATGGCTACATCCATTTGAGATGGAGATATGGATGCTGCAGTAGCTGCCAGGTCACCTGCACTGTGACTAACTGGAAGATCAGGCATCTCCTCACCATTCACATCCTCACTGGGGCTGGAAGGCTCACCGTGAACATTTGTGTCTGTGTATCTCAGGAGAGCTCCTTCTTGCTTAGATAGGAAAGCTTCCTTTGCTTTCTTTTTCTGAATGCTGCCCCAGAGGGCGTTTTCTTCTTTCACTCATGACTGCTGTTCTGTGCCAGCTCTAGTGGCTCTCAACACTCAGTTGAAGGGGACAAATAAGCAGGCTGGTAGCAGGGCCTGAGTAAGGGAAGATATCTGCGTCTTAAGGGCCTAACTGGCTCCTAGTACTTCAGTTGACTGCCTCTTTGCCTCAAGTGGGTTCAGGGAAATAGCAGAAAACAGGAAGCTCCCTGAGAAGCTGGTGTCAATCAGTCCAGGCTCCTGGGAGTGCTCCTCCTCCTCCTCTCTCCCTGCAGCTCCTGCTGCTTTCTGTTATTCCCTCTCACCTTTTCTCCAGCCTGCCTGTTATGTCTCTTGTGCCCTCCTTCCTCCAGCACGGCACTCCACCATCTCTGTGCATCTAGAGCAGAGAGAATACATATACACCAGCAGCAGACACAATTTTCTACACTCTGGGTCCTAGTGGCACCCCCCACAGTCTGGGACCTGAGACGGCCGCCTCAGTTCGCCTCATGGCTTATAAGGCCAGCCCTGGCCCCTTCTCCCAAGGCCCCGCACTCATACCACCCCTTTTCCCCCAAGCCCCTGGCCTTGCACCACCCCCTCCCTCGAGACCGTGCTCCTGCATGGCCTCTTCCCTCCACGACCCCGCCCCCCGCTTGCTCTTCTCCTCAATGAAAATTTTTCCATGGACTTCAATGGAAGCTGGATCAGATCTTCAGAGAGGTGGGTATGGAGAGAACAACGTGGAAGGAAGTTTATCTTAGCAGCTGTGCTTTGAATGGACTGGAAAGTGTGGAAAGAGCGACAAATCCACAAGCAATCTCCAAGATAAGCAGCATTGGTCCTGAGTCAATCTGTGCAGTGATGTGCTGCCAAAACTTCAGCAAGTGGTTCCCACAAAAAATGTCTCCCTTAATCTGTGATAAAGCTTAGGTACCAGAGATGCTTGTGCTTGCAAAAAAAGAAGGACTGGGCAGCACAATTATTTGTTTTCATAGTAAACACAAGTTCTTTCTCATTCGGAGGGAGGTGTTTCCACTGAGAAAACTATGTGTATTCTGCTAGAAATACATATACTTTGTTCTTGAAAAATATATTGGGTAAAACCTTGGCCCCTGTAAAGTCAATGTGAGTTTTGTCACTGACTTTGATGTGGTCAGGATTTCATCCATGGAGTATACTGATAGCGTAACACAGTGATCAACTGGTATAATCTGAAGGGGGAGTGGGTTGAATGAGTTGAGAGCCTTAAGAGACCTTTACAAGCCAATGCAACTCAGAGCAACCTGGAGGCTGATCTAAATTGCACCAGGGGGCAAAACAGGAAAGCCACTTTATATCCACCCTCCCACCAATGTGTGCTAAACACAAATCCAGTACGCTGAGGATCTGGTCCAATGAGTGCAGAGGGGGTGCAAACTGCTACCATCAATGTAAAGACAGAGGAGACTTCAGATGTGATAGCATTTTATTCCCACTTTGCCCAGGTGAGAAAGAGTACCCAAGATGCAACGCAACGGAAAACCACGCCCACAGCAAGAAGCTGAATACAGACAGCTATACTTTAGTGAACAATATGGAGCTATAGTTGAGATATGTAAAGGGATTCCATCCATTAGTGTTTAAAAAAATTCTGTTTGATGCAAAAATAGAAGCTTTCGAACATCTTTGATGTGACAGTGAGACAGATTCTGGAGGAGTTCTTATCTGAAGTGATTATCAGCATTCCCTTTGAATCTTACTTAGACAGATTTGTAATGTAAGGTAGATAATTACACTGAAGTGTGTATCAGTTCTAAGTCTTGCAAACCCAGCTTTGTGGATTTCAATTAAACAATAATCTGTAGTCAAACACTCCTTCCCCAAGAAGAGGAAAAAAAAATCAGTAACTCCAAAACAAGAAATCCGGGTGAATCATTTAAAACAATTTTAAAGAATCTCAATTGCAAAGTTTTGTCCAGTCAGTGATGCCAGTTTTTCTAAACGATAATACGATCATTAAAGCATGATGTGGTGTAAGTTCCACAGGAACCACAAACATACCAAGAATATTTGAGCTAAATTTATCCAGACTTCTCGTTTCTCTAAGTTTGAATCTCTGTCCTGCTTCATTATTTTACCAGAACTTGCAACTGTATGCAGCAAGGGATTATGGACAGTTTGGTGCTGAGCTTTTCCCAATCAGTTCTGCGATTATGCTCTGTAACACTGCAAGCCATTCATTGACTATTAGAAGTCTAAAATACAAAAAAGAAGGCAGGGAAAATTAAGGGAAGGGTGGATTTTAACATTCCCTAAGTACAATTTCAGTACAAGACTTCATGAGGTACTCTGTTAGCACAGCCTCCTCAAACACTGCTATGAGGGAGGAAGTGCTATTATCCCCATTTTACAGATGGGAAATTGAGGCACGGAGACACTAAGTGACTTATCCAAGGTCACATGGGAAGTTTGTGGCAGAAGAGAAAACTGAACCCAGATATCCAAAGTTCCTGACTAACCACTGCAAAAGCTCTTTCGCTTGTACCAACTAAGCACCTTAGAAACTCAGCCTTTTAAACTCTCCGGAGAACGGAATTTTCCCATTATGTATGTAGGTGGCTATGTTACTGCTAATGGGAACACACAGGCAGAGAGGAAATTTCCACCTTTACGAGAGTGCTGGATGAAAAGTACTAATAATATGAGCCTGCCCCAGCCTATAGCAAATTTATGGAAATGCATCATATTGAAAGAATTTCTGTGGTACTGCCAAGTGGAAGGAAGCTTCTCCTTATTTTTCATTTTGCAACAGGAACCAATCCCTAGACAGTAGCGTAGGTCAGCATTACTAATGAAACCACAAAGAGCAGTGAGAAAGGCTGGGAAATAACTAATGGACACAATCTACCCTCTTACACACATGTATATGACTCTCATGGATTTAAATGAGAGTTCTGGTCATGTAACCCAGGGATTAGTCGATACGTTAATGGCATATACTCAAAAAGTTAAATAAAAACAAATATTCTTGCTGGAAGGTTGCAACATAACCCTACTTTAATTTGTACAAACACAATGATAACACACAAGAATGCCAAAATAGAGAGAGAGAAAACAGACTGCTCTCTAAGGTAGCAAAGTACAGCTTGCCTCACCTTGCTTCCAGGAAACACCCCTCCACATTCACACACACACACTTAAAGTGATAGCTTGTGATTCCAACATAGTCCTTGATAAACCACATTAATAAGCAATTGACATAAAGAGCTCAGTCTTATGAAACCTACATCTTACAGCTGATACAGATTAAGGGTGAGGAAAAGTGGTCCTAGAATAGAGCAGAATCCAACAGCATTTGAGCATAAAAATGTGGCCCAGTGTCTTAAAGTGAAGGTCAGGATACCTGGGAGTCTTGAACACAGGGCAGAGTACAAAACCCTGAATTCTAACCCTGGCTCTTGCAACCGACACATGCTACAGCTTTGGGCACATCATGCTACTTCTCCATCTCAGTCTCTCCATCTGCAAAATGGGAGCAATAATTCTTGCCTCACTCGTGGGGCTGAATTAGTTAACACTTACACTGCTCTTTGAAGGTGGGTGGCATTTCTAAGTATTACTCTGGGGACGTTTGGGTTTGCAAAGGTTGCCAAATCAGCTACATAGTGACCAAAAAAAAAAAAATCAGCATTGCTATTGTTATGATGGAAAAGCTATTTTTACCAATCAGACTTTAAAAAAAGGTGAACTTTGCGATGACATAGTCATTAAAAGTTTGCCTGGATACACTAAAAAGAAACTTTATGGGTACAGTTTGGGTTTAGCTGTTTTTATCAACTGCACTAAGGTCCCACTCCTGCAAACAGCAGAACGCTTATGGCAGCACTCAGGGAAAGACATCTGTACCAACACAGAACCACGCTGATTGCAGGGTCTGCCTGTGAGGGTCTCTTTACAGGGCCTAAATGCACTTCCCTAGTTTTCAGATCAGTCAATCTCCTTTGAGTTGGAATAAAGTACAGATTCAAACCACATCAAAATATAAATACAAAGTCAAACTATTATAGCAAATTTAGAACTGTATGGAACAAAAATCCCACCCCATTCTGCACTGCAAACATTTCCTCTGGGCTGGCTGTATTCTAAAGAGCAAAATACTGGTAGCATCTTTAATAAAGTTGGCCTTAAAAGAAAAAAATCTGACTAAATGGCTCTGACCATCACTGAGGGTTTGACCGAACGCCTGTTGAAGTTAGTGTAAAGGCTCCCATAAATTTCAGTAGGCTTTGGAACAGGCCTGTATAGTCTTTCTGACATTATGAAAAATAACTATTCAGCACAATTCCTTTTGCAAGTGTAAATTTATATACACTATTGGCAAAATGATAGGCATGATCATGATTATAAGTGTTGGATGTGCACACATGCCATGCAATTAGTATTTTCATAATGTAACTAAGGACAGTGATTTTGTTTTTCACCAGATTAAACCCTTACCCCCCAACTATTTTATCATCACATATCCACTAAAGCAGATAAGATGCATTTATATAAAAGTTATGTTTGCAAAAGATTTTCCAATTGCCTCCCTCATATTGTTACCATTACTTCAGTCAGGCTGCTTGAACTCCTATGTATTGGTTGTATATTATATTAAAAACTAAGGCTTTAAATAGAAAGTCTTGTTTGTTCTTGCCCAAATAAGGATCACACTTTCCTCAAGCAGTAAAACAACTGTATTTAGAGTTGTACCCTCTGCCCAGTCGACTACTCCCAGAAATGTAGGGCTGGAAGGGACCTTGAGAGGTCATCTAATCTAGTGGTTCTCAACCAGGTGTACGCTTATCCTGAGGGGTTCGCAGAGATCTTCCAAAAGGTATATCAACTCATCTAGATATTTTACAACAGGCTACAGAAAAAGCACTAGCAAAGTCAGTACAAACTAAAATTTCATACAGACAATGATTTGTTTGTACTGCTCTATATACTATACACTGAAATGTAAGTACAATATTTATATTCCAATTGATTTATTTTATAATTATATGTTAAAAATGAGAAAGTAAACAATTTTTCAGTAATAGTCTGCTGTGATACTTTTGTATTTTTATGTCTGAATTTTTTAAGCAAATAGCTTTTAAGTGAGCTGAAACTAGGGGTGCACAAGAAAAATCAGCCTCCTGAAAGGGGTACAGTAGCCTGGAAAAGTTGAGAAGCACTGATCTAGTCTGTCCTCCCACAAAGGATCATGTATAACTAGACCATCCCTGGCAGGTGGTTGTGTAACCTGTTTTTAAAAATCTCCATTGATGAGGATTCCACAACCTTCCTGGTTAACCTAATCGAGTACTTTACTGTCCGTATAGTTATAAAGTTTTCCCTAATATCTAACTTAAATCTTTCTTGCTGCAGAATAAGCTGATTACTTCTTGCCCTACCTTCAGTGAACATGGCAAACCACAAATAACTATTCTTTGAGTACAATTTTTGAACCAGTTTAAACCCACTTTATAGTAATTTCATCTAGAAAATATTTCCCTATGTTGCTTATGAGAATGTCATGTGGGACTGTGTGAAAAGCTTCACTAAAAATCAAGATATATCAAATCTACTGCTTCCCCCCATCTGCTAGGCCAGTAATGTTTGAATCAGCGTGGACATCTGTACTTCTTTCCACTTCTATGGCCTCTCGTTCCTTTTACAGTGTCTTCTTCATGGTGTGGGTTTGGAACAGATTATATTATCCAGCTTGTGTAGCAGTAGTCTCCTTTTTTAAGATCAGCTGTTTATTCTTCTAGTTCATGTGCATGCTGGGGGATTTGTGCTATGCATTATCATTATGTGTTTTATAGTCACTGAGATAAATTTTGAGCCAGCATAATTTAGTCTCAGTTTGGTCCTGAGAGCATCTGGCTTCTGTAAACTGGATCCTTTGTAACACTTAGGTTATGATTTGGAAGGAGACTGTCACCTGGATCTGTTCGTCTTACTAAATTTCTATTGTCTTAATCAGCTTGTCTTCCGTAACTGGTCAGGAACACTTCCCTTGCTTGCATGAGCTGTCATATTATATTCCATGAGTTGTCATTCCATTTGTGCCTCCTTATCAGAGCAACATGTGCAGGTCCAGTTCCCATTAGCTCCTGTGCCTGGCCCCTAATCAAATCCCCTTCCCCTCATTGCCCCTGGCTTCCTGCCCCTGGGGAGGCTGCTGGCTTCCCCAGTTTTGTGGATGTGTTCCTGATTCTCTGCTGCAGCTGTCTCCTCCTTGCAGTGGAGCACAGGGTCAAGAGATACAGAGTCAATCTACTGCTAATAGTTTTTTGTTTTGTTTTTGCTTTGCTCACTACTGTATACATTTCTGCCCTGTAAGCATACAGCACCAACTGGGCTAAGTCACTGAGCAACCGCAGCTGTATCCTACTCACAAAGGTCAAGATGTTCAAAAGTGACTCACTATTTTGGATGCCTCCATCATCTTTAGGCACGCATCTTGAGACAACTTGACGAGGCCTGTTTTTTAAGAATATGCTGAGCATCTGCCCTCTGAAAATCAGGCCCCTTCAAGGTGTCAGAGAACCGAGGCACCAAAATCACTAGTCACTTTTGAAAATCTTGGTCAAGATAATTGTGAATGTGCAATGTGCTGCCTTGGTATTACACAGCACCTTTATGTGACAGCAAGCATTCTAAACAAGGCTGAATTTCTGTTAGCTTTTGGGCCTCCACCAAATCTTACCACTTCTGTATACGGTCTACATTTCAAGAGGGTTAAAAATAAAACCTGGTTACTGCTGTGTAAGGGCACTTCCTATTTCTGCTTGCTGTTTCCTACTTTTGTTTCTAGAGGGCATGCATGATAAGTCCAGCTCTCATAGCTACTTGGTTTTTTTGCTTGTAGGATTATTTTTGATTCACTGTTTGCGCCAAAAGACCTTAGATTCAGAAGCAGGAAGAAAAAAAGTTCAAGATTCGTTTAGTCTCATTTCTATTCCATAAACTTCAGACTAACGCCCCACACAGTGCTTCTATAGCACATGGCCCACCCCAGGTGTGTCCACTTCATCCTCACAACATCAACCTGAGGAGCAAAGGCAGGTTATTGTCATTGCCCTGTCTTCTAGATGAGGAAGCTGAGAGAAACTGTGAGCCTTGTGCTGAAGTCTATTCAGTGCATCATGACATGGCTGGGTCTAGAATGACAGTGCCCTGACCCCTAGTCCTGTGCTATAACCATGACACCTTTTTGCTGGCATAACTTCTCCTTGTAAAACGTTACACTGAGAACATTTATGTGACGAAGTGGGAATGTTCTTAATGTTTTCTCTGAATACTGTGTGGGTGCCTCAGTTTCCCCTATGCATTTCTTACGTATCTAGGTAGGGGGATCAGGGTGTATAACTGCTGAAGAGCCCAAGAAGGCCCCTGTGATACTGTCTGCACAGAGAATGGCCGGCATTCTGTCTCCTGGCAACTAACGGCCTGGGCCCTTCCTCTGCAAAGATGCCAACTGAAGGTGTTGGAGAACAAAGAGATCAAGTGATTTCCTGGCCTGGAAAAGAGAAAAAGGCCAGAGAGGAGAGGCTGGAGAGTTTCAGTTTGGAGCTAGCTGGGGCTGTGGAGTGAGTGCAGATGTGGGTGTCTGGCTCACTGCCCCCCAAAATGGACCTGGCTGAGGGGTCCTGTTCTTGGTACCTACAAACTCTGTTTTAGACCATGTTCCTGTCATCTAATAAATCTCTGTTTTACTGGCTAGCTAAGAATCATGTCTGACTGCGAAGTTGGGGTGCAGGACCCTCTGGTTTCCCCAGGACCCAGCCTGGGTGGACTCGCTGTGGGAAGCGCACAGAGGGGCAGAGGATGCTGAATGCTCCAAAGGTCAGACCCAGAAAGGTGGAAGCCATGTGAGCTTCTTGTCCTGAAGACAGTCTGCTCACAGAGAGGAGACTTCACCAGAATCCTGACTGGCTTCGTAGGGAGCAATTCCAGAGCACTGCCCAGGGACTCCGTGACAACTTAAATCAGCTACTGTTAATGGAACTTCAAAGCCTGTTTCTGTCCTCCTTTCCTCCTCTATCATTCAGCAGTAAAGATTTATAAACAAAAAATAAAACATTCACAATAATAAGTGCAAGTCCCTGCCCTCGACATTAAAGGAAACACAGTCAACCAGGCAGAATTTTCCAGAAATAAAAACAAAGATCTAATCTGGAGGCATCACATAAGTTAACGCCCAGTGTTATGTGGACTTCGACTATTTTTATTGCTGGGCGGCAGTCACTAGCTGCTGCTGTGGACTTTTATTTTCTAAACTGATTTGAAGTTGGTGCCAGACTAACAGAACTAGTGGTTTAAGTTTGCACAAAAAAGAAACAGCGTGGGCAGAAACAGTGTAAACTCTCCCCCTCTCTCATCCCTCCATCTCCCATCAGTGTGCTTCAGCGTGAGAGGACGGGTCAGCCTCCCGCCTCTCACAGGCTATTAGTGCGGGGGCCGGTAGTGATGTGGGCACCTACCCACTACGAACGGGGCTGAGCCAAAGGCTTTTTAAGGCACCCAAGTCTCTCTTCCACATTTGCAAATCTGACCCCCAATGCAAATACCCAGCAGAGATGGAGAAGGGGATAACAGTTCAAATATGGCTTATGCTGCTACTAAGTAACCAAACATAGTTACTATCTAATGGCTTGTGAAATTTTCTACAAGAAATTGTTTTGCAGAGTTAACTAGTTCATGAGGAAGCCAATTCAAATGATCCTGTGCGATCTTACGAGAGCTTCAAGGTCAGGGTGGATCATGACTTGGATGGGAGACCTACAGGAAAGACTTTTTCATCATGCAAGAAGTGGTATTGGTGATGCACAGGCAGCTCATTTTCATCTCAGTCATGCTGTGTCTACACTTAAAATGCAGCAGCACTTCCGCAATGCTTCAGTGTAGACACTCACTATAGTGGCAGGCTGGGTTCTCCTATCACACTGGTTAATCCGTCTCCCCAAGAGATGGTAGCTAGGTTGATGGAAGAATTCTTCTGTCAACCCTACGATGTTTACAACAGGGGTTAGGTCAGATTAACTATGTCATTCAGGGTTGTGGATATTTCACACCCTTGGGCGATGTAGTTGGGTCAACCTAACTTTTCAGTGTAGACCAGCCCTCAGTACCGAATTAATGGCCCAGCATGGTTGCAGGAGCCTCTGTAATGACAGGGATGCTATCTTTCAGGTGAAATAAAAAGGGTGGATTGGGTCACACGTGCTCAATCAAAGATCTTCTTGCATTTTTCAAGAGACATAAGGGCATTAAACCAATGGTCTGCTCTAAATTCCAACTCACGTAATTATACTCTGGCCACCTAAATCTGCAGGGCAAATTTATGTTCTTTTTCCTTCTGCTCCTATCCTATACCGTGATGCAATGTCTCTCTGTGCTGTGGGGCAGCTGCTGAATTCCAGTGGTGGGCAGCAGGATCCTTTTACTGTACAGACTTGCCTCAGTGGGGGTTGTAAGTGTTTAATTAGTTAATTTTTGTAAAGTTGCTATGGAAATAAAAAAGTATTATAATAATGATAATTATTCTTTCTTTACTTTAATCATTACAGAAACAGAGGAAGACGCTCTCTCAATATTTTTGTAGAGTGGCCCAATTCCCCTTAGAAACCATCACACAGAGTTATCCTGGGGCTCAAGACCACATTTGTCATTGCACCCAGACAAGCTTCACCAACAGAGATGTCACTAAGTATTTTTCAAAGGAGAGCCCTGATGAATTCAATAAACAGTGATTACCTTTCTGTAGCTTTCTTGAACCATCCTGTAGAATTTAACAGAGAATTATATCCTTGCTACAAAATTCTATAAAATTAAAAAAAAAAACAAAAAACCCACTCCAGAAAGGAATTCATTCTCATTATATAATTTGTAGAGTAACTTCTTTAGAACTCTATTGAATTGCTCCAAAATCCCATTTGGTTTCATCTCTATTAAGTTCTAAAGAACTTTTCAATAAGAGTGAAGATCTTTTGCTTCACAAAAGGCAGGAATATCCCCCGTATCCCTATACTCGCCCTATATGGGTCACAATGCTTCATTTTAATAAGCATGATCTTAATGTGTAACAGGAAGGCGAAGCAGAGGTGGAGTGGGGATGAGTCAATTATTTACACAGCTGAAAAAACAATATATATTACTCTGCACTTCTATAATGCCTTCCATCTGAGGAACCCATCGTGCTTTACAGACATTAGCTAATTAAGCTTAGCGACATCCCTGTGAAGCAGCAAAGGATATATAGGGACACTTCACATACCACTGAAATGCAGCTACCTCACAGCTGGAGTAGAGCAGAATTTTTGCTGGACACAAAACTAGCATACAAGTTAGGCCAGGAATAACATACCAAGTTGAAAGTACAGGGGGAACTTAGGCAGACAGAATGGGAGAGATTCTCAGTTGGTGTAACTTGTCACAGCTCCATTGAAGTCAACATAGCTAGGACAATATGCTCCAGCTGAGGATCTGCCCCAATGTTCAGCTTTCATGAAAAGTGGCCTAGGATTGTAAGGCTGGTAAGTGATCAGAACTCAAGTGTTATTTCTCATGAGGGAAGGGACTTCCAGCAGCACATAGCCTCCAATACCCTGCTGAATGCAGTAGCCAGTTACTGAGCCACAAACACTATTTCACTATGTGTGAGAAGCCACACATTCATAAACTGACCAGACCTGCCCTACTCTGCTTGTGAGAGCTGATTGGATCCCAGCATAAGGAGATATGACTACAAGAAATACCTCTAGGGTCTCCTAGTGTTACTGGAATCCCTGATATTTACAGATGAGATGCTATGGGCTATTATTATTCCCAGTGGTTCCTGCACAATTAAAGCAGCCGACACCATCTGCATGAAAAGCATGAAAACAATATGTTCACGTGTGAAGGTTTAATGACTTACAACATTCCAGCATTCAAGTTAGGTAAGTAAATCCAAATGGCAAACAAGGACCATCTAATGTAAGGAGTGGACTGACTAGCTGATATCAATCATCCTTGGGAGAAACTAAGCAATCCTGGACCAAAATAAGTTTAAACACCTACAGCATACGCATAGGGAGCAAACTTTCTGAAGTAGTACATGATTGAAAACCTAACCTCAATACCACATGGCCAATCTTCCCTATCACATAAAATTTCTTACACAATTCTATGTATAGTGGTTATACTGGTATGCTCTGTACACTACATGTTACTGGTGACTTACCACATATTTTACACAACAAAGCAATATAAGAATTTCCATGAAGAAAAGCAGCTGCTATTAAATAGAAAAACAGTTTACAGCTTTTTTTCTCCTTCCCACCTCATTATTTACACACAGACAATTGGTTTATTTACCTTCTCTTTGAAACACTGAGAAAAATCTGCCAAATCAGCATTACAGGATAAAACTGTTGGTAATCCATTAAAGTGTGCTAATCGTTACAGCAGATTAAAATTCTTTTCATGGTTTATAATTTAGTATGCCAACAGAAATGAATTCAGATTTCCAGAGAGTTTAGACATACAATTAACAGATTAAAGCATATACCAGATTTAATCATTATTCCCAAAAGTTCCTGATCACTATACAAAGATAAAGCTTTAAATATAGAAAAAAAAGCTACCACAAAATAACCATAATACATACGGGGAAGGGAAAGAGTTCCCGGAGCTCTGTGTGACACTGGTGTGAAATGTCTTTGATAAAGGTAAAAAGGCTTCTCAATAAAATATCAGGCATTGCTTCATACTTGCTGATAAAATCCAAAATAAGGTTGCTAAAACATTAGGCTCTTCTGAGCTCTGCTCACTCACTACCCAGCGTCAAAAACACCTTCATCCCACACTTCTAACGCAAAAACTGCCTCCTTATGAATTATTTATTATGGGGAAAACACTAATATAATAAGCCAAAGACCAATTCTTGTTGCTGAGACATAACTGTTTTTGACTTGGAGAAAATTAACGTTATTGTCCTGTGACTGACAATTTTGGCAACAAATATTAATATTTGAAGAAGAAATTATCACACCAACAGAAACTAACCTGAAACATACATCTCCTTTTAAAGAAGGATTTCTACCTATGGATTCAAAATATTATTATAGAAACCCAAACCTTCTAATCCATGCTATGGATTTTTAACATTAAATCATCAGTAATTGCTGAATCAAAGCTTATAGTACAATAGGAGCAGGATCTGTTCAGCCTTAGGAATGATGCTTTGATTTTAAAAGCTTTGGTACCCTGAGCCCATACTGCAGCAATAGCTGGCAGCACATTTGTATTCATGTGCTAAAAATTATGAACCTTGCAACACATTTTTGAATCAATGCTATGTGATAGAAATACTGACTAGTTCCACTTGTAAGGAACGCTGTTCCATCTTTATTAATAGATATATGTCTTTCATCTTGCAAGTAAAATTAACTGTTACATTTTGTAGATTCTTGAAGATATGGTCTTGGATAGTCAAAGCAATTAAAGGGAATTAGGTGTTTAAATCTCACTGAATTCCAATGGGAGCTGTGCACCTAAGTCCCTTGGGCACCTTCAAAAATCAAAGCCTAAATATTTACTGCTGCTCCAAATAGGAAAGAAAAAGCAGTTCCATTTACCATTTTGGGGCTCCATGTTGCACTCTCTGCTAACAGCCGATTCCTCAGTTCCCACGCACCAGTACATTCTGGGCTGTAGTTGCGTAGTTTCAATAAGCCAACTTTCTGCAGCATTTAAAATTAAATAGTGTCGTCAAAGTCAAACGACCTCTCTCCAGGTGCAGGATTGGAGAGTCACTGCCAGTTGTCACAGTCATGAAGAAACACCATCTGCCCTGCTTTAAAAAAATAAAATAATAATAATTAAAAAAAGCAAAAACCATAAATCATCCCAGTGCAGGAATTGCAAGATGTTTACTCCTCTGCACATACAAAATGTGCTTCTCTAGACATTACCTTGCAAAAGGGCATTCATTTCATGCCACTGTAAATACAATTTATTATATAATACTTTAGCTACCCATATTGTGAATCAACAAAATAGCCTGACAATGTCTCCACACTAAAAAAGGAGGCTAGTCTCAATTTCTCTCAGCCAAAACTACTAAAGAGACTACAGTCAAAACAGGGATATTTTGGATAAGGATTGCAGATCCCGTTTCAGACTCTCAATGGGCTGGCACTGAAGTGGTGTATCCCTGCCAGAGGGAATTCCTAACGAAATTCCACTTCAGAACCATCTTTTAGTCACAAAAGAAGTCGAAATCTAAGCAGAAATTGTGGATCCCATTAAGAGAGCTCTTGAGAAACTCCATATTATCCCCAACAAATACTGATCTGGTTACCAAAAAGGGGGAATCCTCTATGGAAGGAAATAATACAAGAGGAAAAGAAGAGGATAAACTTTGTATCTAGACCAGTAATGCACAAGGATTTCATTGCAAAATAAACAACATTTTGCAGGAACATATATATCCAAGGAGCCATATTCAATTTCTGTGAGCTACAAAATGTTTGGTTTTTTTAACCACTCTGCAAAATTAGCAATGATGACCAGGGCATTGATTGTCTCTCTCTCCCAGGGAATTTTGAAGTTCTTACCTGTTTAAAGTTGAGTCTCAGAAATTTTCTCTCTTTTTAAAAGTCTTCTGTCTAACATTGCTGTGGCATTTACAGTATGCACACAAGTAGCAAACTTTGTTCCTTTATTTTCTGCTTTCACTTTCAGTATGTAAATTATTTCATTAATGTAGCAGAGCATCACTGAATAGATCTGATTTTAATCCATTTCTTTCATGTCTGCTGCATGCCATCAAAGGTATGAAAGGAGGTCCCCAATTAAGCACAGTACTTAAGTATGTGCTTAAGTGCCATTAAAGTCAATGAGACCTAAGCAGATGCTTCAATGCTTTACTAACTAGAGCTGGTTTGTTGAATTGGGGTTTAAGAGCAAGGGCAGTAAAAAATACATTCATCCTTCAACTGATCTACATTCAGTTTCCTCACATTCCTCCTTCATTTCACAGGACTTTAAGTCAAGTTGGCAATGTGTTACAAAATCTGTGAATGGCAAGAGATTTGTTTCTATGCAGATGTTTGAGTCTGGTCCTATTTTATGTCCATACAGACAAATGCAATTTCTGGTGATCCCCACTTTGTGGAGCTCGTCTGACAATAAGGACCAAATGCCCATTTCAGCTACTGCTTGCCCTAAGGCTATGTGGATCATTGGCATGTTGGATTTTAAAGGTCATATTGAATGGAATTTTTTGATGCTTTCAAAGCTAGGAAATGCATTTTGGGGTACTCCTTGGTTGCCAGTAAATTCTATTACAGCTTATGGGAGTACTTGCTTGAGCCAATAACAATGTGATTGACCTGCTTTGGAATTAGACAAGGTAAATTCTACTAGCCAGTCGTTGCAAGACAGGAGGTGTTTGCTTACCATGTACATGTCTGATTTGACAAATTCAACAATTTACAAATCCGATTGCAGTGATCATTTAATTCTAATTGTCTATATTGCAGCTGACCCAGGATTATATTCCTTGTAAGCCTGTAGACCAGGGATCAGCAACCTTTCAGAAGTGGTGTGCCGAGTCTTCATTTATTGACTCTAACTTTAGGTTTCACATGCCAGTAATACATTTTACGTTTTTAGAAGGTCTCTTTCTATAAGTCTATAACAGGGGTTGGCAGTCTCTGACACATGGCTCGCCAGGGTAAGCACTCTGGTGGGCCGGGCCAGTTTGTTTACCTGTCTCGTCCTCAAGTTCGGCCGACTGCGGCTCTCACTGGCTGCGGTTCACCGCTCCAGGCCAATGGGGGCGGCAGAAAGCCGTAACCAGCACATCCCTTGGCCCGCGCCGCTCCCTGCCGCCCCACTGGCCTGGAGCAGTGAACCGTGGCCAGTGGGAGCCACGATCCATCGAACCTGCTGATGCGACAGGTAAACAAATCGGCCTGGCCCACCAGGGTGCTTACCCTGGCAAGCCGCGTGCCAGAGGTTGCCGACCCCTGGTCTATAATATATACCGGTAACTAAACTATTGTTGTATGTTAAGTAAATAAGGTTTTTAAAATGTTTACGAAGCTTCATTCAAAATTAAATCAAAGTGCAGAGCCCCCCGGACTGGTGACCAGGACCCGGGCAGTGTGAGTGCCACTGAAAATCAGCTTGCGTGCCGCCTTCGGCATGCGCGCCATAGGTTGCCTACCCCTGCTGTAGACAGAGAACGGGGCCAGATTCACTAGATAGGTTATGTCTCCTGTGTCACTGAGGTGGGTGAAAAGAGCAGTAACCCAACTGCAAGTGCCCAGCAGAGTGTTTCTCTGTGGTAGAATTGCACTCTCTGCTGATGCATTGCATAGTCTCAATACAAGGCAGAGCTAAGGTTGTTTGGATGCTTTATATATGCATTTCCATACCTTAACATCTTTGTATTTCTTTAACGTATAACCTGAATTCCCTGGATTTGTCATGGTTAGTTTGGAGAACATCATTATAATGCTTTCTACCCTAAAGATACTTATACATACACTCAACTTTTAACTCCATTAACATAGTTATTATACATTCCAGGGCAAAAACTAATTGACTATTAGACAGGATGGTGTTACACAAGATTCTGTAGTTTCTGTGAGATTCCTCTCAGCAGGACTAAGAGCAGGGAGCAATACATTTTCAGGCAAATTTAGATTCCATTCAGCATCTGCCCAGCTTCTTTCAAGATTCACTAGCAGACAAATGGCTCACTTTTAGAGACTAGCTAAAGGAATTACTGCCATTTAAAAAAAAATAAAACAGTATAAAATATTTTGCATTCACAGCCTTTTTCATTCAAAGATCTTAAAGCACTTCATAAACATTCATTAAGCCTCACAATACCCCTGTGAATATTGTAGGTAAGTACATTGAGGCACATAGAAGTGCAATGACTTGTCCAAGATTACTCACCAAGTCAAAAGCAGACTGGAATAGCATCTTGAGTCTTTTGTCAAACCACTGCCTTTGAAAACAATGTTATGCCACATTCAAGGCCAGAGATGGTGTCAGGGGTATTCACAACAGGTAACAATGTGGAGCATGAAGGTGGATGAAGCATCACTGATCCAAGCCAACTGTGGGCTCTGTGACGTTGTAGTCTATATAATTTTATAAAAATATGCTAATGAGTGAATATAATGTAACTGGAATATGCTTCATGCAAAAGGTCTCTTGTAAGGTATCATAACAAAGCTTATAATCTACTGAGTGTGATCATCCTATTTGTCTAAATGTACCACTCTTGTATCTGAAACTAGAAATATGAAATATAACTCTGAGGGCCTATTGTAATTATGCAAAGTGTGGGCCATTAATGGTGGTTTGGAATCTTGATTTCCATTAACCAGGACAATTGTCCGCAGATGGCTGTGGTTTACTTGTAAGTCTTCCTGTATACCTGTGTGCTGGCAAGTGGGCAATGAAGTCTTGCAGGGATATGTGATCATGTCACCTGAACTGGAATCCATCTTTATCCTGATGTCTTTCCATTCAGAAGGGGGTGGGAACCCAGAGAGGGACAGAGGATTCCCGCCTTATGCAAAAGATATATAAATGGGTGGAACAGAAGAAAGTGAGGAGCCATCATGAAGAATCCTCTAGCTACCACCTGAGCTGGAACAAGAGCTGTACCGGGGAAAGAATTGTGCCCAGGCCTGGAAGGTGTCCAGTCTGAGGAAAAAACTTACTGATGCATCTCTGAGGGTGAGATTATCTGTATTCAGTTTGATTAGACATAGATTTGCACATTTTGTTTGTATTTTGCTTGGTGACTTACTTTGTTTTGTCTGTTACTACTTGGAACCACTTAAATCCTACTTTCCGTATTAATTAACTCAGAGTATGTATTAATACCTGGGGGAGCAAACAACTGTGCATATCTCTCTATCAGTGTTATAGAGGGCGAACAATTTATGAGTTTATCCTGCATAAGCTTTATACAGGGTAAAACGGATTTATTTGGGTTTAGACCCCATTGGGAGTTGGGCATCTGAGTGTTAAAGACAGGAACGCTTCTGTTAGCTGCTTTCAGGTAAACCTGTAGCTTTGGGGCAAGTAACTCAGACCCTGGGTCTGTGTTGGAGCAGACGGGAGTGTCTGGCTCAGCAAGACAGGGTGCTGGGGTCCCGAGCTGGCAGGGAAAGCAGGGGTAGAAGTAGTCTTGGCACATGAGGTGGCAGCTCCCAAGAGGGTTTCTGTGATCCAACCCATCACAGGCTCGTGTCAGGACACAGTCACACTCAGAAGAGGGATTAATACCTCTAATACCTACCAATGCAATGAGAAGAGAATGGGGCTCTTGGCATTTTGTTAGTGCTAAATCCCTGCTAAACAGCAATCCATCGTTGGTCTTTATAGGAAGCCAATGTATCCTGAGCTGTCTTGGATCACCAGAAGCTCTGTGCAGAAAAAAAAATCCAATTATTTCTATAGAATCATAGGACTAGAAGGGACCTTGAGAGTTCATCTAGTCCAGTGCCCTGCAACAACTTGTCACTGATATCTTTCATAACATGTAATAAAAGCAGACAGAGTGAAAAATAGAGCACCCTGTGCCTATTTAGATAAAGAATGATTGAAAGATAAAAAAAACAACAACAGAAGTTGGAACCAGAAGAGAGTTTGTATTCAAGACCAACCCTTTGTACCTGTTGCATTCGCCACTGGATTGCCACCTTTCTCCTAATGTCCCATGTGACTAAATCAGTTGGGGGAGAGATAGCTTAGTGGTTTGAACATTGGCCTGCTAAACCCAAGGTTCTGAGTTAAATCTTGAGGGGACAATTTGGAGATTTAGTTGGGGATGGGTCCTGCTTTGAGCAGATGGTTGGACTAGAAGACCTCCTGAGGTCCCTTCCGACCCTGATAGTCTATGAATACCATGACATTGCACTGCATCTTTCAACTTAAATCATTTGTGAAAGACTTTAAGTGCTCTGCAAGTGATGTGTCAAAAGTGGGAATCTATCTCAAATTTTGGGATAAGTGACAATTTATTTGTACACTATATCACTGGTCATAGCAGCAGACAAAGGGAGAGCTAGTGGTCAGAGCAACGACTCCTGGGTTCTGTTTTCCCCTCTGACACAGGTATGCTGTGTGATCTCAAGCAAATCCCATAAATTGTGTGCATCGGTTTCCAAATCTGCATAGTGGTTATATTATTTATCTCCCTCCAGACATATAGTAACATTTGATTAATTACTATTTATGAAGCACTCTGAAATTACCGGCTGAGAGGTCTATATAAGTAGAAAGTAATAAAATAATAATAATAATTAAAACTCTGCACTATAAAAGTGAAGTGTTTCTATTCTGGAGCCCCAGAGTGCTTCCTGATGGCTGTTATAATGGTTATTGTATAAAAGGAAGGTTTTCCTTAAAGCTAATATAGATTATTTCCCTTCTACCACCAGCTTTCAGGAAAGGACAACAGCTTCCTGCTTATGATTCATTTAACCCAAACATTTCCTTCATGGATTCCAAATTTAGGTTCTGTTAAAAATTACCCTAAACAATCCATATCTATAGAAATGTTTTCTTTTCATTAACGTCTTGTCACCCTTTAATTTCTCCGAGGCACCAGACTGACAGGCCCTCAGCTTGTAATCACATACACACGTATTTAACTTTACTTACATAAGTAGTCTCAGTGATATCAATGTGAGCTTTTACATGAGTAAAATTAACAATATGCTTAAATTTCTGGAAGCTTAGGGCCTTACTCTGTAAGGAAAACGGATCTGGACTAGTTCTGTCCTATGTAATATGTTGTCTGTCTTCATTATTATATATGAACGTATATAGAATAAACAAAAGGCGAAACAGACGATTATAGTTTCCTCTTCCAGAGCAGGTGATAAGCAAATAATGTGACCAGCATAAATGGTTAAAAATAAATTAGATTTTTAAAATTCTGATGAGAGTGGGTGAAGAAATGATTTGCTGTCCTCCCCCAAAAAATATTTTGGCAAAAATAAACTTTTCTTCAACTTTTTTTTAATTAAAAAAATTAAAAACCTAAAGTTTGTTTTTTCAATAAAAACCTGAACACTTTCAAACAAAAGCATTTTGCCATGAAAATTAACCCTTTGTCCAAAAACCACTTTTCACTGAAAAAACCGATAGCAGTAAAAGAAATTCAACTAGCTCTATTTCTGCAGAACCAAGGTAAGAAAAGTGGTTATCCCAACAGGGTCCCTTTGGCTTACAAAAGAGCAGATGCAACCTAAAGTCACCAAACACACACACCATAGCACCAAGCCCCGGGTTGCTTCAAATCTCAGAGATGAACATTCAGCTGCGACACCCGGTTCGCCATGGGCCTGGCAAAGTTGTGGAGCGCTGCGGAGTGTGCCCCTTTAAAGAGCCTGCCCTGTGCCCAGGCGGGGGAAACACCCCTCGTCTCTATGGCAGCACAACCTCCTTCAGGACCTTTCTCCAGCCAGTTTTCAGTTCAGTCTGTACCCTTGAAAAGCGCCCAGCTGGAGAGCTCCTGTAAGAAGGCAGGTGTGTGTCTGCCACACCAGTGCCCGGCCCGGGGAGGGGCAGCCAGGGACGGGGGCTCAGATACCAGGGGGATGAGGCCCTATAAATCCCTGCCTGGGGATCACTAGGGAGAGCCCGGCTTCCAAGTCCGGCTGCAGAGGGGAGGAGGCTGCGAGCCCTGCTGCGGGGCGGGGAGGGGGGGACCCTGCAGGTCCGTCCTCGCGGCCAGAAGGCTGCCAAGGGGAAGAAGCAGAAGCACCGAAACCCTACGCAGCCCAGCAGGGTCCCCGCGAAGCCATTGTACCTCCTGCCAGTGCCGCCCACAGCCGGGGCAGAGCGTCCCTGCGAGGCGGGCACCGCTCGGGGGTGCGGGGCCGGGACGCCGCCTCCTGCTCCTCCGGCCGGAGCAACTTGCGGGCTGTTGCTGCGCGGGACAGGGGCGGGCTGGAGAGAAGAGAGCGAGGAGCCAGGGCGGTGCGCAGCCAGCCAGGGCAGCCAGCACTTCCTCAATCCGCAGAGAGCGTGGAGGGGGAGGAGAAAGGGGAATGGGGGGGCCGGGGGGTGCGGAGAAAGGGGAGTGTGTGTGTGTGGGCGGGTGTGTGGGCGGGTGTGCATGTGTGGGGAGTGCGGGGGGGTGAGGAGAAAGGGGAGTGTGTGTGGGCGGGGGGTGAGGAGAAAGGGGAATGGGGGGGCGCGGGGGGTGAGGAGAATGGGGAGTGTGCATGTGTGGGGAGTGCGGGGGGTGAGGAGAAAGGGGAGTGTGTGGAGGGGTGAGTGTGAGGGGGAGGAGAAAGGGGAGTGGGTGTGCATGTGTGGGGGGGGCAGTGAGGAGAAAGGGGAGTGTGTGTGTGTGGGCGCGTGTGCATGTGTGGGGAGTGCGGGGGGTGAGGAGAAAGGGGAGTGTGAGGGGCGGGGGGGCGAGGAGAAAGGAGTGTGGGAGGGGGTGGGGGGTGAGGAGAAAGGGAGTGTGTGTGTGTGTGCATGTGTGCGGGGGGTGCAGGGCGTGAGAAGAAAGGGGAGTGTGGAAGGGTGAGTGTGAGGGGGAGGAGAAAGGGGAGTGGGTGTGCATGTGGGGGGGGCGGTGAGGAGAAAGGGGAGTGTGTGGAGGGGGAGAAGAAAGGGAGTGTGTGAGGGGGAGGAGAAAGGAGTGTGTGCAGGGGTGAGTGTGAGGGCAGAGGGTGAGGAGAAAGGGGAGTGTGTGGAGGGGTGAGTGAGGGGGAAGAGAAAGGGGAGTGGGTGTGCATGTGTGGGGGAGGTGGTGAGGAGAAAGGGGAGTGTGTGTGTGTGGGCAGGGGGTGAGGAGAAAGGGAGTGTGTGTGTGCGTGCATGTGTGTGGGGGGGTGCAGGGCGTGAGGAGAAAGGGGAGTGTGGAGGGGTGAGTGTGAGGGGGAGGAGAAAGGGGAGTGGGTGTGCATGTGGGGGGGCGGTGAGGAGAAAGGGGAGTGTGTGTGTGGGCAGGGGATGAGGAGAAAGGGAGTGTGTGCAGGGGTGAGTGTGAGGGCAGGGGATGAGGAGAAAGGGGAGTGTGTGGAGGGGTGAGTGAGGGGGAAGAGAAAGGGGAGTGGGTGTGCATGTGTGGGTGGGCAGTGAGGAGAAAGGGGAGTGTGTGTGTGTGGGCAGGGGGGCGAGGAAAAAGGGGAGTATGTGGAGGGGTGAGTGTGAGGGGGAGGAGAAAGGGGAGTGCGTGTGTGAAGGCCAGGGGAGAGTTGGAGGATGGCGGAGGGCTAGGCAAAGGCTGTGGAAACGGTGTGAGGAGGAGCCAGTGTACACAGGCAGTGGAGTTTATCAGACTGGAGTGTTAGGCAGTGGGGAAGGGGGGTGGAGACGGAAAGGGGTGAGGTAGAGCGGTGGCTTTCAACCTTTCCAGACTCCTTCCAGGAGTCTGATTTGTCTTGCATAAGCCGAGTTTCAGCTCACTTAAAAACTACTTCCTTACAAAATCAGACATAAAAATACAAAAGTTTCACAGCTCACTATTACTGAAAAATTGCTGACGTTCTCATTTTTACCATATAATTAACAAAATAAAATGATTAGAATATTAATAGGGTACTTACATTTCAGTGTATATTAGATAGAGCAATATAAAATGTTAGTGTTTTACTGACTTAGCCAGTACTTTTTATGTAGCCTGTTATAAAACTAGGCAAATATCTAGATGGGTTGATGTACCCCGGATGACTTCTGCGTACACCCAAGGGTATGCATACCCCTGGTTGAGAACCAGGGATGTAAAGGTGCAAGTGTGCAAAAGGGGAATGTCCATGAGGCAATGTGTGCATGCACTATTGCCAACCCCACATGTGCAAAAATCAGGAGATTGCCCCCAAATTGTGACTTAAAAAAAAAATAGACTGGTGTTTTCTAGTCTGGTTTTGATATTTGAACTCCCCCTACTCACTCACAGCGTGTGCACACTAGAAAAAGGGTGGGGATGATTCTCCACTGCCTAGCCATTTACCCATGTGCAGTAGGGATATAAGGGGACTGAGTAGTGTTTTATGCCTGCTTTGCCAATGTGGCCAACTCTCACAATTTGACTAAGGGATTGTCTACCGGTGCTTTAGTCCGCACCAGAGGGGTGTAAAGTTTAGACTGCACTTGCATGTTGCACACAAAGTGGCCCGTGTGGGCAGGGGTGGCTCTATGGTTTTTGCTGCCCCAAGCACAGCAGTCAGGCGGTCTTTGGCGGCATGCCTGCAGGCGGTCTGCTGCTCACGTGGATTTGGCAGCATTTCTGCAGGTGATCTGACGGTCCCATGCCTTCGGTGCCTTGCGCCAAATTGCCACCGAAGCTGCGGGACCGGCGGACCTCCTGCAGAAACGCCGCCGAAGGCTGCCTGACTCCCTCGAGGGGGGAAGCACGCTGCCCCCTGTGGCTTGCCACCCCAGGCATGCACTTGCTGCACTGGGGCCTGGAGCCGCCCCTGCATGTGGGCCCCACTGCCATGCATGAAAAGTTCTCTTGTGCACATAGTGCTGTCTAAAAATGAGTCTACATTAGCATGCACTAGAAAACTTTTTGTGCACACTAGCAGGATCAGTTAGTGCACAACACACTAGTGTGTATTAAAATTTACATCTCTCCAGTCCACACTAGAGATTGGATGCTTTTCTAAAAGATTGGATCTAAGAATTATTTTGGGGAAGTGTTATGGCCGGTGTTATGGATGATCACAGTGGACCCTTCTGTCTTTGGAATTGATGAATCACATAGACAAGTTTTCTAATATTTAGTACTTTTCTGAAAACCCCACCTCCTGAAGTTATATGATTGCATGAAAAGCCTCTGATTTCATTTTTTAAAAAAATATATACACTTCTGTAGCCATAAAGAAAAATAACTCAGTATTTATTTTTATAATTCTTGTATTTTTTATGCCAATCTCATGATTTTCTCTGGCCTCAATCATGATTTTTTTAATGTTTGCGACTTGCAATCAGTATTGCCAAGTCATGCGGCCTCTCCCAAATCACGAGATTGGCTTAAAAAAATATGTCTGATCAAATCAAGGAAGGGCCTCCTAGGGAGTAACAGACACAACAAAGAGGATAGAAAAAGTGCAAGTTACCCCAAATTAGACTTGGTTTACATTTACACAGAGTGATCCCTTTGTCCATAGCTATCAGTTAATTACGGGACAATTTGTAGCAATATTTATACACCTGGGCACTTACCAGCACCTAGATGCATTTGAAGATTTCACTACGTTTTTTCACACCCGAGCGACAAAGTTGCAGCACTACACTGGCACTTTACAGACAAACCACAAGAGTCTTCTGCTAAAGGCCTTATAGGTTACAGACCCTACCCACGTAAAGGGGATCTAAGGACAGAGTGACTGATCAGACAGACAGGTGTTTAGATTAACAGACACTTCTGCTGGATGGAAAGTCCGAGATTATTTAGGTTTTACTCAAATAAAGAGACAATTATATAATTTATTTATTCAGAGCAGATTTCAAAGTAATCCATAGACAGTGCAATTAAACCACACTGTAATTTTCTTTTTAAAAGCACAGAGCTTCAATATGTAATAGTATTAAAAAAATTTTTTTTAAGTTCTTCATTGGTGCTAGAGCATGATATTTTTACACCAAGGAAATCTTTATTCTGAATATAGTCACCAAGTTCAATGAGACAACCCATGATGTCAGGTACTATTCAGTGTGAGTATAGGTATCACAATCTGGCTAGAGATTTTCAAATTTTGTTCTGTCAACAGCGGAAAGCTACACATTTACTCGTTTGAGTAAAGTCAGCAGGATTTCCCCCCCCCCCCCCCCCCCGCACGCTCTTTAGTGGACAAGATCGCACCTGTAACATTTATACAAACCACACCACAAAAAGTTACATTTTTATTAAGAATTGAAAAGCTAATATTACAAAAAGATACCCATATTCTAAATATATACATGAGGTTTAAACATATAGTAAATCTATGTACCTTCAGCTATAAAAATACATTAGATTAACTGTACTCTAATTTATAAATATATTTTTAAAAAATTAAGTAGTATTTCATATGAAAAGTATTACTGTGCAATGAAAGAATATAAATCCTCTAACGGGTCATTTTATGTTAGTGGTTAATGTTACTTGATATATAATTTAGAAAATTCAGTGTGTAAAGTCAAACCCTGATTTATACAGTAAGAGAATACATTACTACGTCATTCGTTTAACTTGAGGGGAAAAAAGAAGTGAAAATATATATAAAAACTAAATGCTAAAAAAGATTGTACATTTCAGATGTTTTTATTCCCCCAAGATGTTTATCAAACAAAAAAAATACAGACAGCTATATTCATTATTATTGTTATTCCAGCTTCATTTTACTATTTACCTTGCCTCCAGATCATTTGCTTGTAGCTCTAAAAAACGTAAGTTGGCAATAGTAAGCTGCTTGTCTGATAAGACAGTTTAGATCTCACTAAATGTACTACAAAAATAGAAATATATTTACAGTTTTCCCATTTGGACTTTCATGGGATCTCTTCTGCATTTAGGTGGGGCAATGCATCTGTGGAAGTCCCACCGCTTACATCCATGGGAGAGCAGACCCCTACCCCTCTCCTCTGGCCAGTTGTGTACAGCTGTCAGTGGCATGTTATTTATGAGTGATCAGAGATTAAGGGGCACAAAAGCCACATTTCTTTCAAGATTCAGAGACTAACAAGGGAGTTCAGCCCCACGCAAACCTCTTTCATACCTCTTCATCTATCAACATGGTAATAATTCTTACTTATCCAGAAGGAGCATCTCTGGTGGAAGAAAGTTATTGAGTTATGCTCTAGCTTTGCGGTTTACCCCACAATGCATTTCCACTTTAAACCCTAATTTCTGGGATTTGTTATCTACTGCTGCTTTAGACACCTGCATAGCTCCCTTTGACAACAAAGGGTCCTTATGAGCACTCCAGTGAAGTCAACAGGCATCCGCTGCCTTAGGAGTCCTAGGTACAACACAAAGGAGTTATACACCTCAGGCCAATTTGCTCCCATGATGCCTGAGTGGGGTATTTGCCCATCACCTGCCTTCCCTCAGCTTTTATCTTGGTTGAGGATTCTAGACAGAGCCTTGCTGGAACTGGTACCACCCTCACCACAAATCGCCCTCCCCAGCTAGTGCTGCCCAGTTTGAGGCCTGATTGCCAGCGTGGCAAACAGGGGCCCAGCTACAGGTTGCACGATGGCTTCCTCCAGCATAGACCCTAGGTGATTTAGTCCATGAAATGGAGACAGTTGAAACTTTGCATAACAGTCCTGGCCTGGGAGCAATGTCTTTTTCACAGCATATTTTCAGAAATCTATGTTAAATTACATTCATCTGGGGGCGGGGGAAAAAACAAACAGAGGTTTAGGGGAGTTTACTAATCCTGCTCAACATAAAGAACAGCTCCAGCTGAACAAAATGAGATTCACATGTTGGGATAAAAATGATGGCAGAGAAATGAGACATGTTTTGCTATCTCTCCAGCCTTCTGTTTCTTTTGGAAGATTTCCATTTGGGTTTCTAGCCCATGGATGTTTTCTGCAGTGTGCATGCCCTGCTACAAGGCTGGCAGAAGCGCTGGCGTCATTACTGTAGATGCAGTGCAAAATCCTCTTGTGAAAAGTGCCTTAGTGAAGATTTATCATACACTGTATGAACTCTTCTGAAGCCAGACAGGTTAGTGAGAGTCAATGACTTGCTTTCAGTACAAGTAGAGTACATGCATCACAATACAAGGGATACAAAACTTGCCCTCCTCCTCAAGTCTAAATATGTAGGATGAAACTGGTCTCACTGAAGTCGATGGCAAAACCCCTATTGACGTCAATGGGGCTATGCTATCACCATTATGGAGGATGTGTGTGTATTAGAGAGACCAAGACAACTTTCAGATAAAAGTGCTTTACATAACCTTCCACAAAAACAGAAATAAACTTCCCCGCCCCACAGGGCTCAATTCTCCTCTTCCCCCCAATATAACTCCTGTTATTTCAGTGCTGTTATACAGGCTTATATCAGCAGCAATGCCACTGAAGTCAATGGAGCTATGTTGGTTTATACCAGCTAAAGTCCACAGGTCTTTCAACATTCCATGCTAGTGATGCCTTGGGTCTCTCTAATATGGCATTGGGGGTGATTTTGCCTTCAAAGCCACGGTATGATAAAAACAAACTTTCTATAAAGCACCGTGTGACCAGAAGTTTGGTCACTGGTAAGAGACTGATGTAAAGCCAAGGACTAGTCCACTGAATGCAGCATACAGCATGTGAGGGCACAGAATGAACAGCTGATAGGTCAATTAAATTCTGTCTCCAAAAGCTAATCGACGAGCATTCAAAGTCCAGTAGATTCAAAAAGTTTCTATAAAAAGTAAAAAAGTTCTCTTTGAAAATAAGAAGTGCTGTTTTCTTCCTCCCACCCCTCTCCCCATGTTTTGAACTTGTCCCCCATGTCTGCGTGTCACATTCAGAGTGTCAGAATTTTTAGGCCTCCAGCTCTCTCAGTGATTCTTCTGGGATAGTTTAATAGTGACTGTTTTCACCTCAGTATATTCTGCCAGAGCGTATTCACCACTGAAAAGAAAAAAATAAAGCAGTTACAGCGCTTGCATTTGCCATTTTAATCACACTACATTTTCATGTATGATAGCTGCTTTCACCCAGCACATCTTATTTAATAATATTACTACATTTTATATAAGCTATGCAGGCCCAGATCATCAGTTGCTTAAAATCAACATAGGTCCATGAAAGCCGGTGGCGCTCTGCTGACTTATATCAACTGGAGAGCTGACCCATCATGTCTCATAATTAGGGCCCCTACCAAATTCACTGTCCATTTTGTTATGTTTCATGGTCATGGGATTTTAAAAATCGTAAATTTCATGATTTCAGCTATTTAAATCTGAAATTCCACAGTGTTGTAATTGTAGGGGTCCTGACCCAAAAAGGAGTAGTGGGGAGGTTGCAAGGTTGGTGTGTGTGGGAGGGGGGGGTTGTGATACTGCTACCTTTACTTCTGCACTGCTGCTGGCGGCAGTGCTGCCTTCATAGCTGGGCAGCTGGTGAGTGGGGGTGGCCGGTCAGGAGCCCAGCTCCGAAGGCAGAGCCGCTGTCAGCGGCAGCACAGAAGTAAGTGTGGCATGGTATGGTATTGCCATATTCCTTCTGTGCTGCTGCTGGCAGGGTGCTGCCTTCAGAGATAGGCACTCGGCCACCAGCCACTGCTCTCCGGCCACCCAGCTCTGAACGCAGCACAGAAGTAAGGATGGTAATACCACACCTCTCTCCCCCCTAAAATAAATTTGGGTCAGGACCCTCAATTTGAGAAATGCTAGTCTCCTCCATGAAATCTGTATAACAGAGGGTAAAAGCACACAAAAGACCAGATTTCACAGTCCATGATGCATTTTTCACGGCCATGAATTTGGTAGGGCCCTACTCATAATGCACTTTATATATATAAGTAAGCCTTGATACAAGTCTAGCAACGGTTGAATGGCTAATATTGACATGAGGAATGTCCCAATTCTCAGCTTGGTGGAATTCATGAAGCATTTTGGGAGTCTGCAGAAGGAAAGGCACTGCACGCACACTATTATTACCTTGTAGACAGTAACTAAAATTACACTTGCTTTCTTCTTCCTTAGAATAAAATAAGCTTCTGTGTAGGAGCATGTACTGTACATTGGGGGGTGGGGAAGAGAGGAGAATGGGACTTGTAGTGTGTGTCCTAAGAAATAATGTTAGTGTAGAAACAACTCTGAACTGGATGATAGGTGCATTCATTATATTACGTCCAGGTCAGGGGGGATTTGCCCCTTTTCCCTTCATTGCCCAAGGGATAAAGTCCAGATGAGATATTATCTAACTAGGCAGGCCCTCAGACAAAGGAAAGTCATACGTTTTCTCATGGTCTTTATAATCCTTTGGAAGGATCATTCATCCTCCTTGCTCTCCATCTTGTTTAGCAAATCAAGCATCTGAACGCATTTTTCTTCCAAAACAAAGCCAATAGAAATGGTTAATAATAGATTGTGAGTGAAC
Source organism: Gopherus flavomarginatus (assembly GCF_025201925.1). Classification (NCBI taxonomy): domain Eukaryota; kingdom Metazoa; phylum Chordata; order Testudines; family Testudinidae; genus Gopherus; species Gopherus flavomarginatus. Next base: position 84,933,087 of record NC_066625.1, on the reverse strand, counting down.
ACCTAGAGAGGCGCTCGGTGGTTAGGACAAAGCGGGTCCTTAGGAAGCCCCTGAACAGAGTAATGCAGTGATGAACCCGCTTCTGGAAATATGCGTTCTATTCCTGGTACTGATGACTCACATGGGACCTTGGGCCAAAATTTTCAAGAGTGGATGCTAAGTTGGGTGCTAGAATGTTGGAGTGACCAACCCGAGACAGACCTGATTTCCAGAGGTACTGAGAAAAAGCTAGCAGCCCTTCAGTAACTGAAAAGCCTCGGAATGGACAAGGCAGAATTCACTTTTCTCTGGCAGAGCCACAGGAACCCATCACCATCCCCAAGCACCTTCCCAAGCCCTAACCTCCATCAGCAGGTGAAACAAGGGGAATTAGTTACATGACAGCCTTGGTCTGATGTTTACCTGGCAAGGAAATATCCTTCATCATTAAAGCAAGAATAGGAGCTATTTAACTGAGTTTTGAAAAGCGGTTTTAGGATAGAGAGCACCGAGTGCTGTGGATGACTTGCAGGCTGGGTGAGGGGAATTCGAAGGGCACTATTCACACAAACAAATCACAATAGAAGTTTTTACGTCCTCTTACACTCACTTGATCATTTCTCTGCCATTGCAGGAGCCTCAGGCACGTAACAGTCTACTCTCCCTATTCTCTCCCCGTGGCACGCAACAGTCTAGTCTCCTGTGGACTGTAATACTTGGGTCTCGTTTCTTTCGGTGCCTGGGTTTAATGTGCAGGAGTTGGTGGCCTATGATATACAGGTGGTCACACTGATTTGGTGATCCCTTCTGGTCTCGAACTCTATGATACATTGCACTGGTATAAATGACTACATAGAGGTGTAAGGGCGACAAAATCCAGCCCCAACAGTTTAAGGCAAGCTTGGTGAAATCCTTACTAAGTCATCAGGCTTACAATATCGCATTTAATGTTCTACATTCAAGAGAGAAAACAAAACTGAGTTAAAAAAAACCAACATCCCCAAAACAAAAACAAACTTACAGTTCTCTGCCATTTCCTGACATCTTAAAGCCACCAAAAGGAGCTTGTGCATAAAGGGCATTGTAGCAGTTGATCCTATGGTCAAACACAAATTTTTATCAAATTAAACAGTTGGAAGGTGGGGCAAGTAGATTCATGTTTATTAATATTCAGGAGTTGCCTGACAAACGTGTCTCTCTTCCCTTTATTTATTTCACTAGGTGTTTTAGTCACTACATTTTGGTCATTTCAGCCACAGAGTTTGATTGTATCATAGCAGGAAACATAGAATATTTGAGAAACCAACACTCTCTACATAGATTGGCCCTTTCCCCGCCCATTTTCCAGCCAGGACCAGCTAACACATGTAAATGTCTTAAACTGTGTCTATGCTAGTTTCAAAGTCTCGAATAAAACACACTTTTTAAAAATATAACCTATTTTCTTGTCTAGACATGCCCACCTGAGCTGCAACTGCTTTGCTAGTGTCCAGAGTACATGAAGACTCAACCCGTAGCGGTGGGCGTAGGAATACAATTGTATTAGACACATTTGTCTTGTGGTGAGAATAGAAATTGCTAATGTAACCCACTGATGAGCATATGTTACACTAGCTCCTCCGAGGGTCTACTCCTATAGGACACTAGCTGTGGTGGGATTACAAGGATTCAAATCCTGTTCCCTCAACTACAGCACCTGAGCAATGTGAGCAGGATTTGGCCTGTTGCAACAGACAGGCCTGTAGCGTCACATGAAGAAGTGTGGTGGATCCTGTCTTCAAAACCAAGCCTGGATATTTTCTTGAAAATATCCTTAGAGGCTGAAAATCTTGGATAAATACAAAGCATTGTTTCTAAACAGAAACGATTTAAAAAAAAATTACTATCAAACACCAGAGCGAAACTGCCATTGACTACAGTGGGGCCAGGATTTCAGCCCAGTTCTTTAAACTGTCCTAATATTAAATAAGTAGCTTTTTTTCGCAAAATACTGACTTGCCTCTTTAAACAGTGACATGGTGCCATCTACTGTTCAGACCAATTTGTTACATAGTCTGAGACCTTATACAATAACTACATAATAAACAGCAACCCAATAGTAGTAGGTTTGTTTTGTTTTTTTAAATAAAAGTTTCTCAGAAGGCATGGCCATGTTATTCGATAAGGCAGGATATGCTGTTGGGATTTGCCATATGACAGATTACATTTAAAACGTGTGGGAACTAAAACGGTTTGGTTTCTCTAAAATACATTTCACTCTCACTGTCTCATTTTCAGCAACGGCTATTGCTTTTTAGGACAAAATTGCAAGAGGAAGGGAGCTCAGGGTCAGTGCTACTGGTCACCAGGGCTCAGACACGTTGTAAACTACCTCTGTGTATCGCAATCCCATAGGCAGAAACATATTTACCAGACTGTTCCGGACTCCAGCGCAGAAGCTAATGTCAGAGCTCTGTCCAGATTCTTTGTGAACACGGCTGCTGTGAGTCCATATTCAGTGTTATTCGCTCTTTTTATGACCTCTTCTATACTTTTGAACTTCATTATTGACTGCACTGGTCCAAAAATCTGTAAGCAATTCAACAGGCATTACTCACCAAAGAACAGTGAGTGTTCTGAAAATTAAAACTTAGAAATGTTATGTGGACATCTTCAGTTTTGGTATTTTAATGTTTTCAATCTGTATGACAGACCTGCTCTTGCAGAAGCCAAATGACAAAACTCCCCACTGATTGCCAATGGAATGTGGTTCAGGCCCAGTGTGCAGTGAGGTGCTACAGTAGTAGACCCATGCAAAGCTCTGAAGATTAAAGATTTTCCTTTGCATTATGCCATCTTGTAATCTACATGAGCAAAAGTTATTTAGTTAAAATGGGCAAGAGTTAGTTCTGGATACGTTTAAAATGGTTCATTCTTTCTCCGTTCAGAACTCTAACTCTCTATGGGCACAACTGGCACTTGACGTAGTTGAAATGTAGAAAACCTGGGTGAAAGTGTGTGTAAATGTTGTAACCTTTGCAAAATCAGCTGCGTGTATCACACACAGGTGGCTGCCCACCACTTCTGCATACACTAGCTCTGCAGGTGCATAACTTGGCTCATGGATTGATAAGGGCAATCCGCAGCCACACAACAGTACAAGCCTACTTTTCTGAGCATAAGTGGGCTGACGTTTCATACACAGTACAATACAGAAGCAATGCCAGGACACTTCTATGTGCGGATGATCATATGCTATGCAAGCTGATACTCCACTGATGAAATGGAGACGTGCTCCTACACGTAGCTTTCCACAGGAACATCCCCTGCAAGAGCTTAATCAATTGTTTCACAAAAAGGTGGACTCCGAACAAATGGCTGCAAATTCCTGCCTTTTTAAGGTATATGTTCTTAATGGACTCTTGCTAGCAGACAAAGTAACAGGACAGGAAACTGGAGAAGCCCCATGAATCATGAATTTGGGATCTGGAGGTAATTCATTTGAAAGAGGTTTGTCATGGGATTGTCTGTTCCGCTCTTATTCTTCTCTATTTTTAGGACACTCATGCCCAGGCTGACTGAGATTTTTCCAGGTTTCTCAGAGACTGCATGGCAGATCTGACACACCAAGATGACACTTTCTTTCCCAGGAGTATACAATAAATGACCCCATAAAAAGATCTAGGCTAAACTATCAGACATCTTGGCATATAATAGGACCTTGGCAGCCACTTTATTCCCATTCTATTCCCCAATGGAAATACATTAGTTAATATTGTTTGAGAGGGAAACCTCAGGGTCTAATCACAGGCCCCTTGTTTCAGCTTGCTTGCGATTAAATACTGAAAACCTGAGAGAGTGTCTGACTTTCAAGTCTGGTTTTCCCAGTATTTTGACACTAGGATGACTGAACCAGCACAGACAAGGATATCAGCAAGAGAACAATAGGGTTTACATCTGCAATTATTGGGCTCACCAAGTTTCTCTTTGTAGGTTATTGGAATATTCTAACTTGTCCATGAGTTCCAATATCAGGGTTTCACTGGGAGGTACTACAACTACTCAGGGCTTTATGGCAACAGTGGGGTTAGAACTTAGAGCATCATGTCCAAAAGCACAGGGGGCATATCCCTGGAGCCAAAGGGGAGACCTCTCCTAACTTTGGGCAGCATAAACCCTGGCATGCACAGTTGGGCAATTCTGATTCCATCCAGCAGGGGGCATAAAACAGCACATGGTACCCTACCTGACCAACTAGGTATAACATGTAACTGTGGATTTAGATGGTCCAAGAATTTTCTGATCATGGAGAGGGAGCAGGCAGGTGAGGAATTTCTGTAACTAGTAAATCTATGCCTGAATTATTGCAATTTACTGAATTTTCAAGTCAGAAAAACACTGTCAATGCCCTTCCATTAAAAATGGTTTCACTTTCAGTAACAACGTTTATAGCAACTCCATGAAACCTTAATTCAGCACCACATGGAAGCATATGCTTAAATGTAAACAGGTGCTTAAGTGCCATTGACTTTAATGGGGGCGTAAGAAACTTTCCTGATTAGAAGTGTTTTCCTGAATGGGGGCCTGAACACTTACAACTGAAGTTCATACATGGATGTGTTATTATGGCGTGCTCATGAGCACGGTGCTGATGGCACTTTTTTGAAAAAGAAGGGCAACAAAGCACTTGTTTTTTTCAGGGGAAACCCCCAGGAATTGTATGTACTATGCAAACAGATAAAAGAAAAACATGTGATCACACTCTGGCTCTAACAGTTTTGACAGTATCCCCTTCCCTTTCTCCTCCTATTAAACTTCCACTTCTGGTTACTGATCAAATTATTTTTTAAATAAATCTCGGAAATTCCCTTATTACGATGTGTCAGAAATTCATTTCTGCGCCACGCAGCTTTTTGGGATGCTCTGTCGATTGAATACATTCTGCAATTTTCAATAGTTTATTTTGCTTGACATCTGCTAAGATCATGGCAGAAAAATGTTCCAATTAGTGGGACTGCCACTGAAAATAACGAGGAAAAGAACTGTTAAAATATTGTACTGCGATTGCTACATGTGACCTGAAATCTAAACCGCCGATGGAGTACTGTACCTCTTCTTTGGCAATTCGCATGTTGTCGGTAACCTCTGAAAACACGGTGGGTTTTATGAACAGACCTCTGTCTCCAATGGCTAATCCCCCACACTCCAGCTTGGCACCTTCTTTCTTCCCACTTTCTATCAGCTCCAAAATTTTATCAAACTGTTTTTGGTCAATCTGTCAGATACAAAAGGCATGTCATGGAACAGCAGCTCTATTGTGGCACTGTAATTCCAAAGACTTAGTTCAATGGCAGCTATATTATTTTTTTATTTTTTTTACTTTCCACATTTTATTTACATTTTAAGACTAACTTTAATCTCAATCACATATCCATACACCTATTTCCTTTGTTTGTTTCACTAAAACTTAAATGCATTGTTTATTAGAACAAAGACTGTAAACAAATATTTGCCATGTCCATTACATGTAACACACAGGAGCCGCTTAACAGAATCCACTCCCCCGTTTTATAAATACAGGTATCAAAACAATCCTGAACATACTTTGGGACACTAATAGTAGTCGGCACCCACACCTTAGCAAAAATTAAACAAGATGAGCAACAGTATTCACTTTACCTGCTACTTTAAAACAATTTTAACTGCAGCTCTTTTAACTAAGCCAGATGAATAAAGCATGCCATTTATAATTTTTCTTCTTGAGAGATTAATTTTCTGAAACATACATTAATCCACAGCAATCTGACACTTTCTGTCATGCTTTCATCTTGTAAAACCTGAATTTCAATTTTAAGATACTTCAGATGGTTAAACTACTTCAGCACATGGTTAGAGTGTACTACTGAGGTTTGCATTTCACTTAGGATTCAGCTACATTACAAAAATGACCATACCTAAAGCACGATTAATAGAGCTTGTCTATACCTGGACTTATTCCAGAATACCTATTGCACTTAAAATTCACTTCCTCCCTTAATGTGAATTAACACTCACACATAGACAAGCCTTTTGGAGACTAAGGGTATGTCTACACCAATGGCTCTGGACCGCTGCCCGACTACCGTACCCCTTTCAGGAGTCTGATTTGTGTTGCATACCCCCAAGTTTCACCTCACTTAAAAACTACTTGGGTGCATCTACATGACCTGCAATCACCCCCCTCCACGGTACTAATGCAGACAGATGCATAACTGTGTCGCAACAATTTCTGGTGTTCGATCATCCTTTTTCCACACTGGCAGGACCAGACAGCCCTAGGACAGTTAGTCCCCAACCTTGTTAAACCAGTGAAGATCTAAGCATACCACAGCCCTTGACTGGGCAGTACTATAGCCTATTGCTTTTGGAAATCGTTTTTAACAGAAAGTGCACATCAAAATCACCCAGCATTGGACTGTCAATCTTTCCCACTCGCTACAAACTTTCATTAGTCATTTGGGCTCTAGTCAAAGAAGGGTCCTGTTTTAACTTCAGTAGATGCGTGCATCAGGATGCATGAGTCAGGGTTTTCAAGCCCAAGTCCAAAGCAGATGCAGTTATATAACCCCCACTAGATTATCCACCAGTGACAGTTCACCATAATTAATTCTGACCTCATGCTTCCAATCTGAATTTACCCAAAAACAAAACATCAGAGCTCTGGGGAATAATAAGATATTTGAGAAGCCAAGGAAAAACACAATATAATGTACATGTTGCTGAGTGCATGCAACATTTGCCTCTGCAACGTAAACACAAAGCAAATACAAAGTATACATGTTGCACTCACATATAACACACAGGGTAGGGTAAAACAGGGGATGGAAAACAATCTTTCAAGAATGCACAGTACTGCCTCGGGAAATGGCTGCTATCACAGATGATGCCACGTGGCACTTACAAGAGTTGGCAGGTGGTTTGCATATTGTTTATTTGCCTGGTTGCCACATGTGAATAACTTGAAAGTATCTGTGAGTGCCTTCCATGCTGACCTGTCTCTGGCCAAGACCAATCTAGGTCAATCACTTTACATCACAAAAAACAAGAATATTTGTACAGCTGTAACTTCTTATAAAGCAAAAGCCTGTTAGATGAAGAAATACTGAGGAAAAGCAAAAACAGCCACCTGTTTCCAAAAGCGACATAAAAGCACCAACCGCCCTACCCTTGTTATTTCAACTAGAGCTTGCAAGACTCTTAACTCTGACTGCTATTTTATCAAGGAGAGGAAGGATGGTCCAGTGGTTAGGGCAGTAACGTAGATCCTGGGAAACTCAGGTTCGGTTTCCTGGTCTTCCACAGACCTCCCCATGTGACCTTGGGCAAGTCACTTAGTCTCTATGCCTCAGTTTCCCCATCTGTACAACAGCAATATTAATACTGCCCTACTTCCCAGGGGCATTGTGAGGAGAAATAAATTAAAGATTGTGAAATATTCTGATATATTGTATTTCTCATCAAACAAGAGCTATTTATTACAGTTTTTAATTTTGGTTTTACCCTCTATTCAAGAGGCCTGATCTGGTAAGACAAATCTAAGGTATTATACACACACACACACACACACACACACACAGTATACCCCTCCCCCAATGACCATGGTAGAAGAACCTGGAGAAAAAAAAACAAAACAAAAAACCTCCTCATAGCACACCTGATCAATTGGGCAAAGGTCTGCATGGAGAAGCTTTGCCTTCCTGGTGCCTGCACTATTTCAATATTTTTTTTTATAAGCAGATGTTTATGACCCGATGTGAGATTTGATTACTCTTTTATCATCTTGCTTTGCTCAACTACACGTTACTGAAATCATCTAGCCTTTTAAAATCCAGCACCGATGTCTGACTCAGCAGCTTCTGCCCAGTGCATTCCTTAGGGTGACTCTAGGTTGCATAAAGTAATATTCCCTTTCATGTGTTTTATGGGTGTTGTCTTGCTCATTTATTACAAGGAAAGGTATTCAACCTACAAACGCACATCTGACTAACTGGAGTTGAAGATACCACTCAGAATTTTGTAGAGCCCCTGAAGGTCCCGCCAACATTTTCTTCCCAAGCAAAACACATTTCTTATTTGTGGTTTCTCACATGCATGCCCCATCCAGGTCTTTAGTTGACTCTGGACCATTTCAATCTCCTCTAAAGATTTAAGGTCAAATACCCCTAACCAATGCATGGCAGAACACTGTACTCTTTTCTTCCTCCACTGGCTGTAGCAAGTAATCGTACAAGCAGACTAGATACCGAATCCACCAATATCTCATCAGAATGGGCAGACAGTGGCAATCTGTCCTAGTCTACTAGGGTTTTAACATAACCAAATATTGTCTGCCAGGTACCATTTATTGATGGATTAGGTAGCAAGCTTGCAGCTTGCAGCTTGCACTGACTTACTGTATTATTCCTTACAGTCACTCAAACCCCAAGCCCCAGAATTCCCTGGGTCTGCATGTGAAATCAGCACTTGTCTCAGACAACCCTTGATGGATGCCATGTATGCTGCAGTGTAGTTCAGATCTGCAGCCAGCAAGCAAACTCACTGGGCTTTGTAGAGAAATCACATTAAAATGTGAAATATCGATGAGCTGAGCAGCATTGTAACTAAGCAGAGCTTTCGCTGACCTGTTTCAGTCCCCATGCCCCGCCCATCTCAGCACAGCTCTTTGCTTGGCTTTCTACAGTTTTGTTTCATAGAGCACAAACCCTAAGTCCATGAAATGGCAGAGGATTTCCCAGCATTTCATCCTCTGCAGTCATTTTAAATTGCTACACACAGGGCTTGTCTACATGGCAAGTTAGTGCATAGCAAGCCAGGGTGTGAATCTATAGCATGCTAACTTGCTGCACACTAGCTGGCTGGGAGGACCCTGCTGCCACAGACTAAAAATTTTCCATAGTGCACTTGGACGCACTCCCATTCCCAAGTGCACTACAGAACTTTTTTAGTGTGCTGTAACAGGGTCACCACAGTCACTTAGCACGTGGCAAGCTAATGCTCTGTAGTTTCATGTCCTGGCTTGCCGCATGCTAACTCACCATGTGACAACCCCACAGTATCTGTCTAGAAGCACCTATGGCTGAAGCAGGACCGGAAAGTCTGTCCACTAAAGTCAACTTTAGCCTGAAGACAGGTAGTGCCCTGTTCTGTCCACTAGAGACCCACAATCCCAAAGTTTGTCCCAGAGTTGGGTTTCCTGACAAACTAAGAAGGTTACGAAATATCCGATGAGCCACAACTGCTTTTTATGTAATAACTTCATTCCATATGTAAGTAGAGTCTGGATGAGCCCTCCCCTGACATCTAGTGGTGAGCTGTCGAAAAAGACTTTAGAAGCTGATCTTTGCATGGACACACGCACCCTGCATAGGTGCTCAGCATGATGGGACTGCTTGCCCAAATGATCCCTTGTGGCTGGTGTTGTTGGATCCCCAGTCTCCTTGTTATTGGGGCAGGAGTAATAAAGAGTTGCTATCCTTGTGTGAACCAAGGGCAGCAGAACTGTACCTGGCATACCCCGATGGAGGGACTCACCTGAACAGCACTCACTAGGCAGGAGACCTGGGTTCCAAAGCCCAAGAATGGGGTGGGGGGGGTAAGGCAGCGACACATATTTGTACTTGGTGCTGTTGGCCCTGTTTAAGGTTCTAGACACCATTTGGCCCTTCTTCTCTCCATGGGAGAATAAAAGAGCCAAGAAAGACTCAACTGAGAGTCTTGTTACATGCTGCAGAGCTGAAACCACTAATACCTATATTTAAGTATTAGGCCTACTTTGGGACAGTGTCTCTATTGCAAGAGACTGCCCAGTGTGCTCTAGTGAGGCTCCCCCACTAACACCTGAAATCACTGAGAGCTGTGTTAAGGGGGGGGGGGGGATGAAGACATCTTGGTGAGCTGGCAGCTTCCAGAGAGGAGTGACAAGCCGCTAGCAGGGCAGCTGGTGGAGAGGTGTTGCAAGGAGCCAGCAGAGAAGCTGGTGGAGAGGGCCAGCACAGAGCCCCACAGAGGCATGGCAATCGGCCTTTGGGGCAACAAGTGAGTGCCCAAGCAGTGCAGCATGTAAGGTGCCTCCTTACCCACCCTGCCTTCCACACAGGGTGGGAAATGAACTCTGGGGCTGAACCTCTGAACTCTGGGGCTGCACTGGCCCAGGACAGCAACAGTGAGTGGGATACAGAGAAGGGACGGGCACACTGAAGGGACTGCTGGACTTAAGACCTTGAGGGGAAAAAAGACACTGCCCAACTTATTTGGGGGTGGGTCTTTTGCTCATGGTTTGTGTTTATGAGCCCTAGCTGTGGTGTTTTCCCAAATTAATGCTGTGTTAATTCCCTCCTTTTGTTAAAAGTTTTTTGCTACATTCAGACTCTGTGCTTGCAAGAGGGGAAGTATTGCCCCATAGAGGTGCCTGGGGGCGTGTAATTGTCCCAGGTCACTGGGTGGGGGCTCGAGCTGGTTTTGTGTTTTATTGTTGAAAAGGAACCCCTAGATACTGAACCTGGCCCTTGTTGCTGCTGGCTTCAATTGGCAGAAGGGTTACATGTATGTTCCCCTGCAGGCTGTGGCACTACAAAGGGGAAGTTAATGCAGTAAGTTGGCTGCTCATATACGTGGGCTATACCCGTCCTTCCCATGGATCAGCGAGACAGAAATGGACACAAGGCCAGGGGATTCACAGGAAAGCAGCCTCCCAGCCCCTGGGCATCTGCAGAGAGAGTGGCTTTTGACACAGAGTAATATTGTGGCCAGCTCCCATTGGCCACCAGCTGCATCTGACATGACCCAGCCCAGAGGAGTAATGCAGTGCGAGTGGCTGGTGCTATTGCCACACGTTTTAACTTTTGATGCAAAGGGAATAAGACTCTTTGTGGAGATATTTGCTGGGCCCCAAAACTCCTTTTCTATGTAGCCGCCCGTCAGTCATATGGATATTCTGCAGCATATAATATATATATCCCAACTACAATATGTCCCAACATAGCGTGCATGGGGGCAAGAGGAGGAGAAATATTCTGTGTAGCTTCCTTGCCCTGACATTGTGCTCCTTCTCCTTAATGTTTGGATGCCTATTTGACTCCCCTCTGGGTGCACCATGTCCAGCACAACAGCTGAGGCTTTTAAGTATTAACAAACAAATCTAAATACAGAGACAGCACATATTTATCTTCCCCACCCAGGAGAATGCAATGGAGAGAACAATGGAATCTGCCTGCTTCAGCTCTGACCATGGAGACAGGCCTAAGGAGCCATTCACCCAAAGTCTCCCAACCGTGTTTTTAAAATATGTCTGTAACGTGGGCCAGGTTTCTGGCTGCTGTCATTCTATATTGCTCCATTGACTTCAGTGGAGCTACTCTGATTTACATCAGCTGAGGAGCTGCTCCTATATTCTCACAGCAGCACCAAACAAAAAAACCTCTCTTGATTTGGGACATCAGGGATTTTTTTCTGGAAAAAGTATTTTGCAGAATTTTTTAAAAATACCCCAGACCAGATTTTACTCTCATTCAGCCTTGTGTATTTCAGGAATATCTTTACTGACTACAAGAGGAGTAACTCCTGAGTTACATGGGTGTAAGCGAGAGGAGAATCTGATTCAGACACGCTGGACCAGATGGTGTAAGCATAGTTTACAATGGTGTACACCAGCTGAGGATCTAGCCCTGTATCTTTGGAAACTACTTTTGGAGGATTTACTGGTTTTTTATATTTTAAATGGTTCTGAAGGTGTCCCCCCCACCTTCAGATTTGAACCATTTGATCCAAAATGCACGTTTCCCTAGTGCCAGCCTGGAATGCACCCTGTCCAAAAGCCAGACTCCAGAGAAGCAGCTGTTCTGATTATGTGCAGACAGAGGAAATGGTTTGTGTTGCACTGGGAACCACATGAAAGCTCTGAAAACAGCCTCCCCCACTCCATTCCCTATCTTGGATCTCCTCTTGTTTAGATGGTTGGCACGCAGACATGCAGGAGAGAAGGAAAGGGCATATGCATCAGGTCAGGTAGAACAGGAGAAATAGGACATGTGGTCCTGTTGTATGTGAGCCAGTGGGCACCCCAACTTCGCTACTAGCCACTTTATCATCTGTATTACCATAGCACCTATTTATGGACCAGGACCCTGTGGTGCTAGGTGCTGTACAAACACAAAATAAAAAAAGACAGCCCCAGCCCTTAGGAGCTTTCAGTCTGAGGTACCTTCAGTCTCACTGAATAGCAACTAAGGCCTGGTCTACACTAGGAAATTAGGTCACTATAACTACATCACTCAGGGTGGGGCATGAAAAATCCACCCCCCTGAGCAACACTGTTAAACTGACCTAGTGTAGACAGCACAAGGTTGACAGAACTCTCCCGTCAACCTAGCTACTGCCTCTCTGGGAGGTGGATTACCTAGGCCAGTGGGAGAACCCCCTCATGTCAGCCTATGTCGCTGAAGCGGTGTAGCTGCAGTGTTTTTAGTGTAGACCAGCTCTTATTCTGCAAGCAATTCCACTGGCTTCAAATGGGACTGTTTGCAAAGGAAGGTGTTGCTTAATGCAAGGCCATGTCTACACTACAGCTCTGTAGCTATGCCACTGTAGCGTAGATGCTTCCTACAGGGCCAGAAGGTTGGTTTTTTTCTCCTCCAGTTGCAGTAGTTCATCTCTTCCCCTCAGGTGGCAATAGCTAGGTTGACAGAAGCATTCTTCCATTGACCTAACTGCCTCTACACCAGGGGCATAGGTCGGCGCTCAGGCATACGAATTTTTCACACCACTGAGCAATGTAGCTATGTTGATCTTAAGTTTAGCTGTAGACCAGGCCTAGGCAAAGATATCAGAATCTGGTCTTATCGCACTAGCCATCACGTAGGATTCTTTGATTACCGCATACCTCTTATCAAGGGCCCCATTCTGCCATCCTCATTCACCTTGAGTCGTAATTTACTCACGCAAGCAGTCCAGTGATTTCAAAGCCATGACTTGCATGAGCAAGTCATTATGCACAGTCAGAATGGCTGGCAGAACTGGGCCCTCACTGGTTTCAGAACTCCAACTGTAAGTAGAACCTGCCTATTTCATACCAGGCTATCATGGCGACGGCCTAAGACTTTCTAGTTGGTGTTAGGAAAAGTCAGAACCAATAGAAAATTATGGATTCCAGAGTTAGACTAAGTTGTGAAACTTTTTGGAATGGCATTTTCCCCATTTACCTTTGGCAGAGCATAAGTTCTGTTTGTTGTTATGTTTTATTAATAACTGGTTGGCCTAGGAGAAGAGGAAATATTGCCCTCGATCGTGGATCTTTATGGCTTCCTTAGAAGGGATAAGACGAGGTGTAAAAGCCCGAAATGTTGGCAAGGCTGATATTCAGGTCACCTTGGCATCCTCCTGCCTTCTACGGACTCAGCTTAACCCCCCCTGTGCATTAAAGGTTTTGTTTTCCACTTCTATAGATTACCCTGTGATGAGGTAGCATCAGTATTTTATAGCTGAATTATAACACATCTGCAGCTACCATGCTCTGCCTGCACAAAATACTTCCTGTGCCATAACAGGTTTTGCATTACTATGCAAAAGGGAAGCCCACTTGTGTAAATTTCTTTATCAAGCTTTCAGTTCATTTATAGAAAGAGCCAACATGTCAACCATCATGATTAATTGATGTTTATAATGGAGAGAAGAAACAATAAATGACATATCGCTGGATCAGGACTTCAGCTCTCACACGAACACCACTTGCACCAGGAGAACAGAAAACTATTCTCAAGCATATCATTACCTGTGGCCCTTGTTCAGTTTTGGCATCGAATGGGTCTCCAATGAGTCGTTTCTTGGCATACTCAACGCTGCGCTTGACAAATTCCGGGTAGATCTGCTCCTCCACAAATACTCGAGAGGCAGCAGTGCAGCACTGGCCTTGATTAAAGAAAACTCCTTGATGGGCACATTCGACCGCCAAGTCCACTGGAATGGAAAGGTCACCACAGACAGAGTGAGGTGTTCTACTGACTTAAACCAGAAATTAATGAGACTTGTTGAAACTCCCTCCTTACCAATTCCCCCTCTCAATGCTTCCTCAAAAAACTTACTTCAAGGAGGCCTATAAAAATATCAAGAAAGCAAGCTCCCTGTAAGCAGCAAGACACCACCAAATCTTCTGACTGTCTGCACCATCTACGGTGACCAGATGTCCCGGATAAAACTGGGACTGTCCCAATATTTGGGTGGTTGTACCGCGTCCCAATCAATCTTTGGTTGGGACGCAATTTGTCCTGATATTTCGCTCCGACGGCAGCACTCAGCCTTTTTTTTTTGTTTTCTTTTCTTTGCTCCAGCGGCAGACCTGTGCACCCACCCACCCCATGTGTCCCAATATTTTCTTCATCTCATCTGGTCACCCTAGCACCACCATCCTTACTCTTGGCACAGTCTCCAGTTGCACGTCTCAGCTAAGGGCCCAGTTCTGTCACCTTGACTCACACAGAGTAGTAGCTTATTCCTCACTAGTCATCCCATTAAGGATGGCAGAATTTAGTCCTTATCCCCTGTGGTGGGAAGTATTGTGGGAAGGATGCTGCCTTTACATAAAGCAGCTGCAGCTTCTCTTCTGTCAGGGAGACTAGAACGAGTCAGTGCAGGTGTGCTGGCTGAGCAAATTGTGTGGCCACCGAACAGGGCTGCACTGATACAATACACCATCTTTGCAGCCTCAGCCAGCAGGGTTCTTCCCAGTGGGTCACCCCAGGGAGGGGAGCATTCAGAACAGTCCACTCCTGTTCACATGAACCCTCCTTTTGTAGCCAAGCACCTGGCTGGTGCAGGGAGCAGCGCAGCACACCCTCTAGCAAAGGAGTCTTGGCCAGGCTTTGTGGAAAGCTGGACCACACTATGTCCTCTGCTGGAGCCCTGTGAGGTTACATGGGAGCCACTAGCGGTGCTGTGCTGGCCACGGAGACTAGAAAATTATTGAACTGCAACGTGACAAATACTTACAGTCAGCATCTGCACACACAATGCAGGGGTTCTTCCCTCCAAGCTCCAGTGTCACCCGTTTGAGATTACTTTTAGAGGCGGCTTCCTTGATCAGTTTTCCAACCTGTGGCATTGGGATTCACAGGGCACAGGTTTATTCCTCTAAAAAAAATTACTTCATTCAAAGTGTCAAAATGCATGAGGTTAACAAGAGCAGGACAGGCTGTGAAACTGCTAGAATTATAAAATAATTCTTCCAGATTTCCAATCTCTGAATTTTCTAGTTCTCACCACCTGCTTCTACAAGGTACTGTGCCATCCAAGTTGGATCTTGCAATTTTTAAAATCACAAATATTTATGATTTGTCTTAGATATAACTGAAATGTAGGGACCTGGTATTACATAGTTTTTACCTATGCACGTGGTCCCCCAGAAGTCATTTTTTGGACAGAGTAAGGGCTGCAGGATCAGACCCCTAGTTGGACAATGCAAGAAGTATTGCTAATGGACTACTGTTCTTATAAAAAGTATAATCTATCAGGTGACACCCTGCCATTTGTTATGAAGGTACCAGTCATGGCTCCACACTTAATGATGTGAGTTTTGCACTTAGAGAAGGGATTCGGTCTCTGGTATTAGTATATCTACTACCACATGACAGGTTTTACTTTTTGGCTACAGAATGAATTGTCCTAGGAATTTACAATAGTCATATAATTAGGGCTGGTCAAAAAAAAACAACAACAACAACAACAACAACGAGGAAATGTTTTTTCCCATGAACATTTTTGAACCAAAAAAAACCAAACAAACAAAAACTATTGTTTGATTTGAATTTTCCCCTAGTATTTTCTGACAAGATGATTTGAAATCAAAGACTGATCATCTAGTCTGTCTTCCTGCATAACACAGATCACCAAACTTCCCCCAAACAATTCATGTTTGAACTACAGCTTATCTTTTAGAAAAACATCCAATCTTGATTGAAGAATTTCCAGTGCTGGAGACTTCATAGGTTGTTCCAATGGTGAACTATCTTGGCTGTTAAAAATTTAGGCCATGTTTTCTGTACGAATCGGTCTAGGCTCAAATTTCAGCAACTGGCTTTTGTTTTACCTTGCCTGCTCGACTGAAGAGTCCATTATCAAAATGTTTGTTCCCCAAACATGCATTTAAAAACTGTGACCAAGTTACTCCTCAGCCTCCTCTTTGTTCCGCTAAAGAAATTGTGCTCCTTGAATCTATGGTATGTGAACGGCATGTCCTCTTAACTTTGTACTCAGTTTTGTGCCTGGGAGAAACACTCAGATCTTGTTGAATCAGAAGAGTAAAAAGAACATAAGTGTCAATCAGCTGAACAGTTCATTGCTACACTCAAGTTTCATCTGCTACCTTTATAACTAGGCAAGACTCCCAAACTAGAAGTGGCCCAGGTCCTTCCAATTAACCGTGCAGAGTCCTGTCATTAGCTTGCCCGGCTAGCCCTCAAGATAATAGAAACAGAAAGCTGTTTTCTGCTGAAAATTAACATAACTTGCTATAAAGCTAACAGGGTAAGAGAGACATTATATGGTAGCTGCTTGATTAGGAATAAATTAAACTCACTGAAAAGTAGGAAGCTAGAAGAAAACACTATCAGGTAATTAAAGATCAAATTTGTTATGTATTTATGTTAACCTAAAACATATTTTTAAAAATATATGTTTTCATTCTCCCCTGCCCCATGTTCATTTTGAGTTAAACATTCGTCTGCAGTATTTTCACCCAAATATTAAAGCATGATGCTAATGCACAAGATCCAGGAAGTGAAACTGGTTAGAAATATCTACCTACCTAATGTATTCAGTATGACCCTCATTACTGTATCAGAGCACTTCAGTTTTTAAACGCCCACCCACCACTCAAAGATAAAATACCTGACTCCAATGAAGTTGATGGAAAAACCTCTCACTGACTTGGATGGAGCCAGGATTTCAGCCCTTAAGAAAGAGGCTATTCAATGCATTTTCTTGTAATGACAGATTGTTCTTTTTTTATAAAAAGTGGATACATAATAGGCCAGACTATTTGTTACAAAAACAAGAATGTTTATAGGATTTTAGAACAGGGAGCGCCTGATTTTGATGATAGAAATAATTATCTTTGTAAGCTAAGAATAATCTATGTATTTTACATATTTTGTCTAATTATACAGAGAATCAAATAAAGGGCAATACTCAACATGAGCATGCTGCTGATCCCATTCATATTTATACTACAATCTTCACAAGGAACAAGGATGCTCCATGCAGAGTCCCCTGTGGGATAACCAATGGGAATGCACATATGTATGATAAGCCACTAGATGGTGCTGTTAAAACACACAACATTTGGCCTTCAGCATGTCTTTGAACCTTTAAAATGACACACCTCTGGTGTTGGAGAAGGCAGCTCAGGGTAATTTATCATAATTATGCAAATTATAAAAAGCATGCAGTGAATGTCAAAATGGAGGAGTTGGAAGAATGCTCAAGTAGGAGGTGAATACTCAAAGGAAGATGAAAAAACACAAAAACTAACACCACAAGTCCAACACATGGCCTGGCTGAATAGCCAACACATGTAGATCCTTGGCATAAGCACCTTCCTTTACTGGATGCTGCCCTTTGTCATGCAGCAGATGAGGATATACACATGCTGCATACTCATTGCTATAGCTTTTCTTGCAATATTACTACAGGGGCAAAGTTGCTAAGCAACTAGTGAAAAAACTGTTCAAATTTGTAGGCAAATTTTGATTCAGCAGCATTCACGCCCTTGTGTGTTCTCTTTCGGCCTGCCATTAGCGCGCTCAGGCTTCAGCAGCAAATATCTAGCTCAAAGCCTCACCGAAAGTGAAATTCAGTATACAAGTTGGTTGTCAGTTATTTGCTCAGTACTAACAGACAACAAAAAGAGCAAGACAGACCAGCACAACCCTTCCCCCACATGGCTAACCCCAAGCGAGCACTTGGAGAGGTCATTTTCCCTGGTCAAAGCAGGTGTACATCTCTATCTTGCACATACAGCCCCAAAAGGATTCTTATTGTTGTCATATTTTAATAGTATGTATCTAAATTTAAAGGGAGCGGAAAACACTGGGTTGAAGGTGTTTGTACTATACCATTTTTACTATTAGAGGGCCAACTCTTAGTCCCTTTCAGAACAAATTTTGTCATTGACTTGGACTCCAATGGGATCAGGATTTGGCCCAGAAAGGATATAGCACTGGGTTATATTTTTGTAGAAGACTCAATAACTAGTGTGTGATTAAGACACCAGCAGAATTGTTTAATATGAATATAACATTGTTTTATAGTTATGCAATCTTGTTGGCCAATGCTGATGTCCAACTGATGAATGCCAGGTTATTTCAGATAATGTGATTGTTAAATCATTATGATGCTAATGACCGCTCCAGCAGATCACCTTGTTTATAGACTAGGCACTATTCGTGATGGACCTTCAGAATTTTGGCAAGAATAAGGTTAAAAAAAAAAGTAGAGATTTTCAAAAGCATTAAATGTTGGCCTAACTGCTTCAACAGAAGTCAGTGGTCATTGACTACAGTGGGAGCAGTGTTAGACCACGGCCCAAAACTTCTGCATGGTGGAATTTTTCAGATTTTTTTTGTCCCCCAAGCGCTGAGTATCACTAAAATTACAAGGGTCTGAGCTTCCCCAGATAGCACTTCTACCAGAGAAATACCGCTCCTTGCGAAGAGCAGTGTCCAGTAATTCAGTAAGGCTAAAGGCAAGTTTAAGCAGAAAGTGATCACCTACCTCTGTTGATCCAGTGAAAGCTATTTTGTCAATATTCTGATGGGCGGAAATGGCTGCCCCAGCTGTGGGGCCATATCCTGGCACAATGTTTACCACACCGGGAGGAAAGCCCACCTGAAAATGAAGTTAGAGATTAGACTATAGAAATAGGGCAATAAGAACCATTCAAATTTCATCCCAGCACTCCAATTTGCTTGGACTAAAAACCAGGATATGCTCCTATATGAAGGATTTACCATCACTCAATGGAAATTTCAATAGTGTTTTCTATCTGAGCATCTCAAAGAACTTTCTAAACATTAATCAGCTGAGTCTCTCAATGCCCCAGCAAGTTAACCAACCCCCCCCCCCCATCTCCGATCCTGCAAACGCTTTACATACGTGCACGACTTCTCACATAAGTGGCCACACTGAAACCAGAATCAGGGCCCGAATGTTCATCAAACCCCAAGGTATGCTTAGTACTTCTTAAGAATGAGTCATGCAGCACACAAAGGTTTGAAATCAAAAGCAAACGGACAATTTACCAGATTCATGACCTTTTCCAGCACTCAGGTTCCAGGGTAGCTGTGTTAGTCTGTATCAGCAAAAACAACGAGAAGTTCTTGTGGCACCTTAGAGACTAACACATTTATTTGGGCATAAGCTTGCGTGGGCTACGAAAGCTTATGCCCAAATAAATGTCTTAATCTCTAAAGTGCCACAAGGACACTGTTGTTTTTCCCAGCACTGTGCTGCTTGTTACCTACTGGATTGGATATGATGAAAAGAAGAGACACAATTAAGTGCCTGGAATCACCAGGAGGATTTGAATTTCACAGCTCTGCTGTTATAACAAAAAAGTCTTCTGGCCAAATTTAGCCTTCAGCCACAGCTATACAACCCTAGTCAGTGGATGACTTAAGGCAAAATCTGGCCCTTTAAAGTTTGTTTTGAGCAAAAAGATCCTGAGGTTGCCTCTTGTGGTTCTTCAGAGGCCAGGAGGATTAAGATACCAGTAAGACACCACTAGATGATGTGTTTATTTTCACTAACTCCAAGAGAGCAGATGGTAAGAGACTTGCACCAGTTTTCACCACATTTATAATGTATTAACCTATGGCAGCCATTTTGTGTGTTCTGGCACAATGACAATAGGCAAAACTTTGGTAAAATTCTAGTGAAATGCAAGCCGAAGTCTTGGCCCAGCTGATCTGTTTATTGCTCTCTGAAACGTGGGCTGCTACGAAGAGGTGTATTTTTAGGCTGGCCAGTCTCCATTTCTGACTGGGAAGTGCAGGCACACAACCAGCTTGCCTAGTATCCCATGAGTCGATCGTTACTCAGCTCCCTTCATTTCTTGTGGACACTTCTAGTGCACACATTCATGAGGCTAATAAGAGCCTGCACCTGCACTAATAGTGTTATTTGTGTAACTTGCATGAGATTCTTTTTAATGAATCTGATACAGGGGGAAAAAAAAAGAACATGGTTTGGTTATAAAATGCCTTGGAAAATTCTACTCTCTTCTGGGTAAGGTTTTAGGGGTTTGATGGTTGTCTAGTTTGCCTGTTCCAGCTTGGGAAAGGGGAGGGAGGAGACAAAAGGTGTTCAACACTTTACTGCTCATTCTGCCAGGAACATTGGTTTAAACTCCTGGGCATTTGCTAAACCATTTTAAAAAAAAAATTAAAGCGAGCAAGAGATGTGTGTGGCCATATAAGCATTGTCTTTGGGACTGCCTATGGCAACAATTCAGCAAAGCACATAAGAACACATATAACTTTAGATCTGTGTTTAAGTGACACTGACTTTAATAGGACAACTGACTTGTTTAGGCCAGGATTGGCAAAATTGAGGCACATGTGAGTAAAGGCTGCAGGACTGAGCCATCAAGAGGGATGGATGGATGGATGGATGAGTTGGTGGCTTCCACTGGGGGCGGGAGTGAGGGAAACATATTCATCCTTGGCTTAACTGCATTGATGTCAGTGGGCTTGCACCAGGAGTGAAGTCAACTCCCTGGTTTAGGAAGATTTAGGCCATACATCTGAAATGTATTTCCCTGGGAGGGTCTTGGGTCCTGATCTTTCAGCCAAGAACTGTGGGAGCACATGGCTGCACCTGCATTGTTTTCCATGCAGGATTAGGGCCCTGGGTCATAACCCCTATGCTTGGTATGGGGACTAGATCTTTGTCCTCTGTTAAGCACCAGGCACACTTTCGTAAGTCAATTGTAATACAACGGTCATGATGATGTAATGCAATTTCTGTGCAGGAAGCAGCTGCAGGATCCGGTCCCATATTCTAAGGGCCAAATTCTGCCACCTGTACTACTGCCAAGCAGTATCCTGCTTTGTGATCAGTCCCACAATTTATGGGACAATTCCGCTAACATGAATAAGGGGGGCAGAATTTAGCTCCAAATAGTCTCACTAAATGTATTAGAAAAAAACAGAAAAAAAATACGACATACCTAGTGATGTAGGCACCATCTCAGCAAGATACGTGCCCACCACATGCCCAATTTTAAGCATGTGGCTAGCCTGATCCCATTGAAGTTACTGGGACTACTTGCATGCTTAACACTGGACACTTGCACAAGTACCTTGGTGAATTAGGGCATTCATGCACAGATATCAAGAGATAAAAGTTTGAAAGAAAAAGAGGAGGCTGTTTCTAGGTCTGGTATTGAACAGAGCTGGCAGCAACATCTTTGGGAGCTGACAATGGCTACAGCTGCCTTTTGAACTGGACCCACTGCCTATGAGAAACAATAACTTGGATAAACTCCTTGAATGTGCTGCTAAGATTTCTTACCTCCTTGACTAAGGAACCAATGTAGAGGGAAGTGAGGGGTGTCTGCTCAGCTGGTTTAATAACCAGTGTGTTCCCGCAGCACAGTGCCGGTGCCATCTTCCAAACAAGCATGAGCAATGGAAAGTTCCACTGAAAGAGAGTAAAAAGTTGATCATATTAGCGCCAGTCAGCTCCCTATTGACCTCTGTGGAGCATTCCCCTTTGCTTTCAGAGAAAAAAAAAAACGACTAGGGAGATATTCACCATTACAAAGGACTCATGACAGTGTATGCACCTGCATGGGTTACACAGGTATCGCCTTTGGAAAAAAATAAAAAAAAGTTTAGAGTACAAATTGCACCAGGCACAAATGACAGGTTCTCTTACTCAGACAACTATGGGAGAAGTTTTACTGAGCTGGAGATTGGTGAAGCACACAGAGACTTTATGAGCTGTAGTTAGGACAGACAAATAGAATTGAAGTAGAGAAATCAATCTACATGTGTATAAGTACTATAGTTTCCTGCATTGTACATACTTGCAGCCTTTATGTTGTGCATAGTCACAGCCTATGGAGGCAGTGAGAAGTGAAGCTGGAAAGAAATGTAACTGGAGAAACTCATAAGTGGAGATGCCATTCTGGGCTCCCACCTGCTTTGTCACTCCGATGTCCCAACTAAAAAAATAAGGTGTAAATCCAACTTATTTTATATCTCAGGCCTCCTTCCCCTGCACAGCCACACACCACAAGACCATAATTGACTGAATACCAGCCCCATGTCCACGGATGGCTATCCAGGAAACCACAACTGGAGTTCCAATTTGCTGACATAACTATTTGCAGCAATACATTTCCCAATCTTCCCAGTACGTTAATGAGGGTAACCTCACGGCTTACACATTAAACATCTCCAAATAATTCCACTGGGTTTGTTCTTTTGTGGTTAGTTTATTACAAAGCACTTAATTTTATAACCCTAGATAAATTAGCACAAGAGTAAGTACTTAATCGCTTACTCTTAGGCCTCAACTGGAGCACTGTGTCCAGTTCTGGGCCCAACATTTCAGGAAAGATGTGGACAAACTGAAGAAAGTCCAGAGAAGAGCAACAAAAATGACTAAAGGTCTAGAAAACATGACCTATGAGGGGAGACTGAAAAAAACTGGGTTTGTTTAGTCTGGACAAGAGAGGGTACATGAGAACAGTTGTCAAGCACATAAAAGGTTGTTATAAGGAAGAGGGAGAAAAATTGTTGTTCTTAACCCCTGAGGACAGGATAAGAAGCAATGGGCTTAACTTGCAGCAAGGGCGGTTTAGGTTGGACATTAGGAAAAACTTCTTAACTGTCAGAGTGGTTAAAGCACTAGAATAAATTGCCTAGGGAGGTTGTGGAGTCTCGATCATTGGAGATTTTTAAAAGCAGGTTGGACAAACACCTGTCAGGGAAGGTCCAAAGAATTCTTACTCCTGCCATGAGTGGAGGGGACTGGACTAGATGACTTTGAGGTCCCTTCCAGTCCTATGATTCTATAACTGTTAGGCCTCTGCTAACTACCAGTATGTCCCTCAGCCCACACCACTTCCAGCAGCTCCCATTGGCCTGGAGCAGTGAACTGCAGCCAGTGGGAGCCGCGATCGGCTGAACATGCAGACGTGGCACATAAATAAACCAGACCAGCCCACCAGGGGCTTTCCCTACACAAGCGGCATCCCAAGTTTGGGAAACACTGATCTACAGGACACTCTCCTATTCCGTCTCCCAATCCCTCTGCAGTCACCTCTCTCAGGCAAAAACAAACAGCCCATTCAACCCCAAGACTTAGGTCAGAAGTCAGTCACGAGGGACCCAATCCTGCTCCTACTGAAGTTAGTAGCAAAATCTTCCACTGACATTAATGCAAACTGGATCAGGCTCAAAGTCTCCAGTGTCCCACCAAAAACACCAAATTGTTTTAGTCTGGTTCACCCTCCACAACACTGGCCCGAGATCTTCCTCTGACCTTCCCCAACAGACTCCCACAGGAAAGTAGCTCACACACTACTCTTTGCCTCTAACACAGATGTTCAAAGCACTTGACAATCATTGCAGCTCCTCTACAGCTGTAAAAAGTCTGGCTGCCTATTTAAATAAAGCAAATACCCATTCAGGAGCGGCGCCAGGGTTTCTGGCGCCCTAGGCAGAATATGGCGGGCGGCATTTTGTGCACTCCCCACGGGGCGCGCGGGAGTTTCCGGTCCTGCTCCCGTCACGCCACCGAAGAAGGACCCTCCGCCGAAATGCCACAGGCGACAGCGGCAGCCGTTGAGCTGCTCAATTGCCTGCTGTTGTTTTCTGTGGCACGTCGGCAGAAGGTCCTTCTACGGTGGCGCGGGAGTGGAACCAGAAGCTCCCATGGGGAGCGCACAAAATGCCGCCCCCCGAATCCTGGCGCCCTAGGCAACAGCCTAGGGTCACCTAATGGAAGCGCCGGCCCTGTACCTATTGCTGAAGAACTGAGGAATTCCAAGTACTAGCCAGAGTTTCTCAGCATCAGAAACAAACCCACGTGGAAAAGGAAAAATGGTATTGATCAGCTATAAAACAAAACAGTGGGAACAAGGAAACAAACCAATAAATGACGATTTAAAAACTAAACAAACCACAATGCCTCAGAGCCAGTCAACAACCATAACTATCAGGACAACTAGCTTGCAGCCATTCAATAAGAAAAGGATCAAGAGGTAAGAACAGCAGATGATCATGGATGAGTCACTGGTGACTCTTATGTAAGTGCCATATGAGAGACTGACATTTGATCTTGAGACCCAGCCTTCTATGCCAAAGAGCCGTTCAGAATGCCATAGGTTAATTCCTTCTGATGAGTCAAGAAACACCAACAGGCTCCAAAGGGAATGCCCTCCAGTCCAACCTCCTCATCTAGGAGGGTGTGATGGGGCACACTTGTCCCGCACTGATACTGCAAGAGTTAACTCCACTCTCTGGACCAAGGAGGCCACAACCCCACGGCCCTGCTCGGCATGCTCCAGCTGGAGATTAGGTATAAAAGGGAGCAGCTCAGCTCATTCAGAGCTGACCACCAAAGAAAGAGGATACATGCTGCAAGCTCCAGCCCAGGAACCGCAGAAGCCCCAGACAGCGGAAGCCAGGGATGCTTAGACTCTGGAGGATGCCCAGTGAGTGGAGGAGTTGTTGGGAGCCGTACTGATCGAGGAGTCCAGAGACCGTGGTAACGCTGGGACCACAAAATCAGGAACCAGGTAGGAAGTAGCTCAAGGAGACTAGCTCTGTTGCCAAGTGGAGTCAGTGTATTTCGGACAGATTCCCCACTGACCCAGTGGCAGGCATACTTGTCACTGACAGGGCCCTGAGCTGGGACCTGGTGAAGCAGGGAGAGCCTGGGGCCCCCCCTACCAAGTTGTCACCCACCCTGGGGTGGTGGCCCACTCCCCTGACAGGCCACTAGGTCACGTAGCCCCACGGAAGGGGCAGTTATACTGACTCTGGCCACTAGGCCCTGTGTCCCCAAGAGAGGGGGACCTTGCTGATGATGGCCACTAGGCCACACAGTCCTGAGTGAGGGTGGCTCTACTGACTCTTGCCACTAGGCCATACCACCTTGCTGAGCCAGGTGGTCAAATGGGCTCTGATGACCACTAGGTGATATATCCCAGTTGAACTGGGAAGCCATAGTGACTTGGGCCATTGGGTCCCACAGCCCTGTGAGAAGGGGCCATCACCCTGACTCTGGCCATTGGGCCACACAACCTTGAGAGCGCGCACAACCATATTGACTTACCATTAGTCCCACACAACCCCAAGACAACAGGTGGTCGTAAGGACCGCAGGGAAGTAATTATCCTGCCCCAAGAGGGGATGAGGCAAACTTGCCCTGCGACAGAGGACAATGGCTGCAATGCTGGGGGGGGGGGGAGGGAATGCATATATATTTTTGTAAATAGAGGGGACCCTCAGGGTAGGAGCACCTCTTGGCTAAAAACAGACAGTCTTATACTTACCGGCGTTATAGCCCCACAGACCCCCATCGGTTCATGCATGGTGAAACAGACAACATTTTCATCTGCAAAACAAAAACATGTAAGGGGTCAAAGCTAATATTGTGACATACCTGCATGTACTGCCCTTGTGGGGGGTTGAATAGTGGAAACAATATAAAATGAGTCTATAAACAACAGACCAGTGAGGCAGAATGAATATAAACTAGTTAACTAGGTGAAGCTAATTTGAGAAGATTGTGGAATCACCAATTCTATCCCCTACACAGGCAGGGTGCTCTTCAAAAGGGTGAAAATTATCTGACAGGAAACATCTATCCCAGAATAATTCCGATCTTCTGCTATATACAGAGAACCAAGTGCTGCTCTAATTCAGACTGGTATAACCCTTCGAAATCCACGGACTTTCACCACATCAATTCCACTGGGTCAGTTCCTCTCTTACACTTGCTACTGCTGCTCAGACACGTTCAGTTGGTGTAATTCTTCGTTTCAGTGAAGAATAAAAGAAAGTGAATTATTAACACTTATGATTTTAGTTGGGGTGGTGGTGGGGGGGGGGGAAGAGAGAAACAGGTTTATTTCCCAGGGAAAAATTTAAATAAAGTTTTGTGACAAATTGCCACAAGAAATATTTAAACAACAACAAAATTTCAATTTGATTCAAAAAAATAAAGTTTTGTTTTGATTCAATTAGAATCAAACATTTTGTTTCTGATAATAGAAACAAAAAATATTTTAGTGTTAATTTCCTGCCAGAAGATTTAATAAAACCATTTGCCCATTAGATATTTTGCTTTCTATGAAGCACCATTTTGGGGGGCCTCTAGTTATTATGCACTTCGGAAGTGATCTCAAACAGACAGAGCCAGTCGCCATAGGAAGCAGATCTGCAAATTAAAGCTCGGGTGACAGAAATCTCTGATTTGCCACAGGCTTGGACTCTGCTACCCTTAAATCAGTGCTGACTGGTGGAGGGCGGGGTGGGGGTGGACAAGTGCAGTCCTTCGCAGCTTCCAGAAGGAGCCGCTCTTTAACCTTTGTCTGTGGTGCTCTTTCCTTCATGGATGACCACCAGCTATCACTAGGCCAAAGGAAAGGAGCAGCCTGCTGACCTTCAATTAGCTGTTCACTCACTTCATGCAAACCCCTTGTTATCTTAAGTAAACCACCTGTCATTTCTCAAGGCCACACCTGTGCTTACATATGAGCGGATAGATTCTTCCCTCAGTTACTCACACTAAATCCACTGGCGTGGGTGTAATGAAGCACAGAATTGTGCACAACTCCTGGCAGAGGAGTTTTTAAAAAAAATGCTGCAAGTGTTCAGAAATCAATTAAATACCCCTACAAACTAGAGCTTGACCAAACCCCCAGGAACTGAATGTCTGCCACGTATTTTGATTACTGACAGATCTGAGCTAGCAGGTCTGGCCTCTCTCCAATAAACCCAATTTAACTAACAACAAAGAAGGTACTCAAAAATATCCTTTGAACTTTGATTTCCAATGCAGTCTCACCAACAGTGAAATCTTTAGTTTCAGTGAAACTGGATGCACAATAACCAGGGATAGAATTCTCATAAGTCTATAGGGCGGTTCTAAAACTCTCAGGGAGATACATAATCTTCTGTTAAACTCTATGGCTTGTCCATAAGGGATAAGGCATAAAGTAATTTGGGAGAGTGGAAGGGAGGAATGATTTTTTCAGAAGGAAAACTCCCTAAACTGGTTCTGTCTCAAATGTACTTGGTATCACAGACTAAAGGAGCTTTTAAATGTGAACATGGAATGGTTCAACTTACCCACTGGGATAGTTCTGCCTTGGACTTTATCAGCCCACCCAGCATAATATCTAAGTGTCTTTATACAGCCTTCCAAGTCAATGAAGAAGGCATGAAGAAAAGGTTTCCCTGTGTCCATAGTTTCCAAGGTCTGAAACAACAAATCACACGCATGGTTATATACTGCTTAATATTTGGGGCGGGGGGGGAGTGCTGTTTTTAAAGATTCTAGACAAAAAATTCTTCTGCAATCTACAAGGTTTATCTTTCCTCCCGCCCCACACAATGGAGAAGGGTGCTCTCTTCCCCCCTCTCCCCCACTGTGGATGATGATGGGATGGATTGCACCCTTAGCAAGTTTGCAGATGACACCCAGCTAGGGGGAGAGGTAGATATGCTGGAGGGTAGGCATAGGATCCAGAGTGACCTAGACAAAATGGAGGATTGGGCCAAAAGAAATCTGATGAAGTTCAACAAGGAGAAGTACAACATCCTGCACTTAGGATGGAAGAATTCCATTACCGCTTACAGGCTGGGGACCAACTGGCTAAGCAGCAGTTCTTCAGAAAAAGACCTGGGGATTACAGTGAACGAGAAGCTGGATATGAGTCAGTGTGCCCTTATTGCCAAGAAGGCCAATGGAATATTGGGCTGCATTAGTAGGTGCATTGCCAGCAGATCAAGGGAAGTGATTATTCCCCTCTGTTCTGCACTGGTGAGGCCATATCTGGGAGTACTGTGTCCAGTTTTGGGCCCCCCTACAGAAAGGAGGTGGACAAATTGGAAAGCATCCATCGAAGGGCAATGAAAGTGATTAGGGAGCTGGGGCACATGGCTTATGAGGAGAGGCTGAGGGAACTGAGCTTATTTAGTCTGCAGAAGAGAAGAGTGGGTGGAGGAGGGGATTTGACAGTAGCCTTCAACTACCTGAAGTGGGTTTCCAAAGATGATGGAGCTAGACTGTTCTCAGTGATGGCAGATGACAGACGACAGACCAAAGGAGCAATGGTCTCATGTTGCAGTGGGGAGGTCTAGGTTGGATATTAGGAAAAAACAAACAAACAATTTTATTACAAGGCTGGTGAAGCACTGGAATTGGTTACCTAGGGAGGTGGTGGAATCTCCATCCTTAAAAGGTTTTTAAGACCTGGCTTGACAAAGCCCTGGCTGGGATGATTTAGTTGGTGTTGGTCCTGCTTTGAGCAGGGGGTTGGACTAAATGACCTCCTGAGGTCTCTTCTAACCCTAATCTTCTATGATACTCTGATAGAAAAAGCCTTCTTTGTTCACTGGATGATTGAAAAACACATTTGGAGAGCACGTGCCTTTAGTAAAGTAACCTCTTTGGGCCCAAATGTGCTCTCACACTGGTGCAAACCAGGGATATCTCCAACGAGGTCAATGAAGTTATAGCTTGGACCAGTTTTATACCAGCATGTCAGAATCTGGCTCCTCCTTTTTTTGCAGTTCCAAGTTCCAGCAGCCCTGTTCCTCTCCTCTTGTCATGCAAGCTGGACAAGAACCAGCATAAAGGAGGCACTACTCCTTGGTTGAATTAAATGTGTGAACAAAGGTGAAGTTGTACACTGCCATCCTTCAGAACCTTTGAGGTCCAAACAGGATCTGAATAGAGTTCCCCCTTCACAGGGAGTAGGATTCTTATCCAGCTGGAGTAATGCTTGCTAAAATTATTGTACACGCAGTGCCCCTATTTCTAAAACTAAAACAGACGAAGTGGTCATGAGAGTGACTGAAAGAGCCACTGAGCTTCAAACTGAGCTTCCTGGTTTATTTATGGCTCAAGAAGGTTCTCTTAATTTTCTATTTTTGACACAAATTTAACTTAGTGAGCGGTGTTTCGATCACACAGCCTTTTGCAGGCTATAT
Source organism: Gopherus flavomarginatus (assembly GCF_025201925.1). Lineage (NCBI taxonomy): Eukaryota > Metazoa > Chordata > Testudines > Testudinidae > Gopherus > Gopherus flavomarginatus. The sequence goes on along the minus strand of NC_066625.1, from coordinate 84,903,868 downwards.
CTGCCCATGAAGATGGGCAGAAACATTTATGTTTCCAGTAGTGTTGGAACTAAGCCACATGGATGAAGACCTGGATTTTTCCTAAATCCAGGGATGTTCAGAACTGGGGTTTTGGTGGTGCTTATTCTTGAGATTTGAGTCAACCATGAAGAAGGGTCAGTGAGGTTGCCCCAGGAAAAGCCTCAACTCACCACAGCAAGTTGTTACATCCTTAACTTTAAGCCCACGATTAAGCCCATCCCTATTCACTGCAGAACTTGGGACTTAAGCACATGCTTAAGTCCCAATGGCCACAATGAGACTTAAGCATGTTCTGAAATGCAGTGCTAGGTAGGGGTAGCTTTCAGCCTGTGCTTAAAGCTAAGCATAAGCTCAAGCATTGTTTTGAATCAGGGCCAATATGAACACACAATTTGGCCTGAGTACAGATACAAGCCCTCCTGGAGTTCAGGGATGTCCGATATGTTTTTAATTTAGCCCCACATCCAAGTTAGAGAAGAGTCCCACAGAAATCAATGGAAGTCTCTGACTTTATCAGGTTGTGGAGCAGGTAGTCATTCCCTTGGACCGACCATGAGGCTTCATTCTTCAAGACCGACCATGAGGCTTCATTCTTCAAGACCAAGACATTGTTATAAAATATTTTCCCTTTTTGGTGTAAACAAGAGTGTGTCCAAATTCATACAGCATCACATCCTACTTGAAGTTTCATTTTGCAAGCAGCATGTTCATGAAAAGTGTGCCCAATGATACATTTCAAGTCCTGAACTAAAAGCGGCAGGAAGCAGTTGCTTTTCCCCACCCCTGTCGTTTACTCTTAGGGCGGGGTGGGAGGGGAAGTAACTTGCAAACTGACAAGAATTGGATGTGCACCCTTCTTTGCTCCTCTAATGTATAGAAAAGGTCAAGAGATTTCTGTGCATGTCTTTACACCATCTAACCTGGAAGTCTCCATGACAGCATCACAAGAGCGAAGACTGAAAAAAGCAGAGAAGGAAAATTAACAGTTTAAAAGAACTGTTTGTATTAACACCCATTTAATACCAATGGCCAGTCAACGTTTTGGAGACAATCTTGTTAAAGCTTGTTCAGTTAAGTGTGAGAGCTAACAGACATCCTCTAAAATCCTGTCAAATTTTTTGGCAAAAGACGACAACCAGACAGGACATTCCTGATACTGAAGGTTAAAAGCAAGCAGAAAAAATTTGTCCATCAGAAAGAAAGAGGCACAAGGCCAACTTCAACAACTTTTTTTTTTGTTACTGAGATCAAATACTCTTATTTCTGGGAAAATTTGAGCCAGAACTTTGTGGCTTAGGCCCAAAGTTATTTTGCTTTTTTAAAAAAAGATGACAAATGTCCAAATGAACTAGTGTCTCTGCTCCTGGTCCCAGCTTGCGCATATCACACAGCCATCACAAGTCTAGCATCACTCACGTCTCTGTCTGGCAGAGGCACCAGTAGCACATCAGGACCGAACTGCATGGACCAAGCTCCCCGGGGGAACCAGATTAGGAAGAGAGAGGAGTTGCAATACACAATGCAGGTGCATTGGTTCTGTGAGCAGTCAAGTCACAGTGGAATAATTTTTATGATTAGCCAGAGGCACAGATGGATGTTTTGTGCACAGGGCTGGTTCCAGCTTTTTTGCCACTTCAAGCAGCAAAGCCAAAAAAGAGTCGCGACCGGCGGCACTTTGGCAGCAGCTCTACCACGTGCCGCTTCATTCTTCAGCGGCGGGTCCTTCCCTCCAAGAGCAAGTGAGGGATTCTCCGCCAAAGACTCGGACAGGCCGTCCCTTTCTACTGGCTGCCCCAAGCACCTGCTTCCTTTGCTGGTGCCTGGAGCCGGCCCTGTTTGTGAATAGCTCAAAATCTTCACACACACGTCTTTCTGCCGTTTATTTCAATTGCTATAAGGAAGTTAAATCCTTTAGACATTCCATTTGATGTGGCTTACTGCAAATCAGTTGTGTTGTTTTATTGTTGCCATTGTCACTTGTCTCTTTTAATGTTCTGAGAAGTAGAACACCCAAGTCAGGGATGGCACAGACCTATTTAGGTCATTCTTTGCTAGTGCAAAATTGTTCCCAACTCTGTATCTTTGTTATCTCTTCAGATGTTTCTTTCATTGAATTCCGCACAGACATGATTCCTTATTTAACATAGTGATTATAGAACCTTTTAGCCTTAGCCGGTTGTCTTTGCCGGCTAGTTTTAAACAGAGTGGGGGTTATTTGCTCATTTTGTTCTAGGACTTAAATTTATTTAAAAATATTTATTTAATACCATAGGTAAGAACGTTAACTTCAAGTAAGGATATTGGTATTTATTTATTTATTTATTTATTTAACAAGAGTAACTCAAAGCTAACACACGTCATGGACATCTCCAATGCATGCCCTAAACTCTCTTAAACCAGAGCTGAATTCACCCCGGCACCAATGCAGTTAGCCAAGGATGAATATGACCACTCATGGGTGCCACCACCTCCCATGAACCCACTCTGTGGATGCAGGCCCTGATGGCCCCATCCTGCAGCCTTTACTCACGTCGGCCTCAGTTTTGCCCAGCCTAGTCTAAAACAAGTCAGTTGCCCTGTTGAAGTCAATGTCACTTAAGCACCTGTCTAAAGTTATGTGCCTTGCCGAATTGCACTAGACTGCTGAACAATCGCCTCAGAGGCATTCCCGAAGACAATGCTTATGTGGCTCCACTGCTCAATCTCTTTTTAAAAAAGAAAAAAAAATTGTTTAGCAAATAACACCTAGTAGTTTAAATCAGTGTTCCCTGCAGAGTGAGTATAAGCAGCATTAAGTGTTGAGCATCCTTTGTCCTCCTACCCCCCCAAGCTGGAACAGGCAAGCTAGACACCCATCAACTGTATTTCACCAAGTGGACAAGAGCAGACAGGACTAGGGGAGGGTAAACAAATCAGCCCAATGGCAAAAAGAAAGGAGTTAAGAAGGTGAGGCTTTGCCGCGGTCGTTCCCTGACGACTCAAGCTCATTGACTTGGAAAAAAGTTTCCTAGCCTCCCATTGCGTGGGACATGGAGATCAAACAGGGGAGGAGAGGCAGCTTTTCCAAGTCAGCAGTCAGACAGGGGCTTTACCCTCTCATGGTGTGTGGGCATGGGGGGGAAGGGAGCGCAAAGCACTATTCAGGTTTGAAGAGGGAGGTAGGCTTCACCTGCAAAGCTAAGGTCTAGGGTGACCTCATCCAGAGCACTGAAAAGAACGCTGGATTTGGAATTTTTCCCTTTAATGAGGCAGAAATGCCCTTAAACTGCTCTCTCAAAATCAGTGACTTTAATAATAATATTGAAGTCCCTCTATTCAAATGTTACTAAACCAAGCTGGGAGCTCGGGAAATGAAAGCCTCCCTGCAGATGGGATTCCCCTTTCAAATAAACTAAACACAAGCTACAACCAGCCCCAGATCTCCAGGGCAGCCAGAGGGACAGAATTAGTCAGTCAGTCAATTCTAGTTTATTATCACTCCCCCACCATGTTTCACTTACCGCCAAAATGACTCTGTCTCGCTCGATGAGATCGGCTAGTTTGTGGAGGAGCCTTCCTCTGCTTAAGGCATCCATTTGTCTCCATAAAGATCCTCTCTGGAATGCTGCTTTCGCTGCCTCTACTGCCTTATCTACGTCGGGCTAAAGCAACCAAAACACACACAATATTCAGGTTACAGAGACAAAATTGCATAGTGCTATGAACAGCTACCAAGCAGGTTGGTTCCTATGCTGTGTCCTGCAGAGCCTGCCTACTGTAATATTGAATCATCTGCTAAGAGAGTCTCCTGTTTTGCTGCTGAACATAGGTCAGATCTTGCAAGATTCCAAGCGGCTTCAGACTCTAGTAGGATTTGACCTTGCCAGATAGGAACCTAAATTCAAATTTTGCAGAGCTAAGATCTTTAAGGGTGAGTCGTGAAGTTTATGGAATTAGACCAGGCTTCGCTGACAGGATTAAAAATATATATACATTTTATACATATTTTCAAGTTCCTATATTTTCTTCTCTATATACTTTGTTGGCAAGAGTGAAAAATATGCCCAGTCTGGCTCCTAGTGGAGAACAGGCAAGACTTTCATTGACCTCAGCGGCAGCAGGACTGGGCCTGGTGCATTCACAAGCCAAATCTGGATGGATCAATATTTTTAAAACAAAGATGTGGGAAAGAAGATATATTCAGAGTATGGATATTATGATGACTTTAACCCAGGGAATAGTTACAGCTCACAGACCCCACTGGACAATCCCAATTTTCCTTGTAAATCCATAATCAAACGTGTCTAACAGTTTTAATTCACAAAATTCACTTAGATCCTAGACAGCATTTTCAGAAGAACCACGTGCCCCCCTTTATGGAGGGCTGTTAGTGTTTTTGGCTCAATGCTTTGGCCCTAACGCTCAGTTGATGTAAATCAGCATAGCTCCACTGAAGTCAATTTCCAGCTGGGGATAGGGGCCCATGACGATTGATATGTTTTTTGTTGTAACACTGGCTGCTACATTTACTCACAAGACGTTGCTGTGGATTACTCACATGAGTGAAGTGTCCCTACCTACACCTTAGGTATTTAATCTGGTCAAGATATGCCCCAGCAATTTTCCCCTCTAAATGTACACTGATACCTTTCAGCCAGGGTGAAATCCGGGCCTGACTGAAGACAATGAGAGAGTTATGCGGATGACTTCAGTGGAGCCAGGATTTCACCCCAAGTATCCATAAAACATCCAAAGACAAGCAGCAGTGTAAGGAATTCCACCCTGTGCAACATCGTCTAGAACACATCGTGTCTTTTTCTCCAGGATTAATCTAACTCTGTGAAACTACAGAATCCTCTAGTATGGGAGACCACAACAAGATAGACCTATCCCTGCACATATTTAATGCCAGACAAACAAGAAATGACACCTTTACTAAGGACAGACACTTTCAAGGGAGGACTGGGTCACTGAAGAGTGCTACAGAAAAACACAACCAGTGATTAATTACACCGGAAGGTTTATACACAAAGCAAAGCAACAACAAACCACCTACAGCCAAATCCCATGGTTATTTAAGGTCCTTGGGCAAGCTGCTTCCCATATGAGGCTGTGGTGGAGGGCAGAGTAGTTCTGCAAACATTTTCCCCGCCCCCACCACCCAACCCTCCTGTCCATTCACAGCCACTCTTGGGTCCTGTTGTATTAAATGAACAAAAACATTCAAAATAAAAACAGGAATACTTGTGGCACCTTAGAGACTAAAACTGATTTGAGCATAAGCTTTCGTGGGCTACAGCCCACTTAATCGGATGCATGTAGTAGAAAATACATTAGGAAGATTCTCACACACACACACACACACAAAAGTTCTCCAGTCCTACCACATGTCCATCCATTTAACCCTTCATTCCCACGCCTCTTTCGCCTGTAGTATCACCTCAAATTTATCTGCTGGAGCCTACTTGTTCCCAACAGCCTCTGGTCTCCCTGGGCATCCTCTTCTCTGTGGCATCCTGCTGCTGGCTGTTACAGGGGAATCAGAGTTCAGATGTACCTCCTTAGTAACTAGGGTGGGTCAGTCCCACGCCTCTTGCTCTGAAGAGGCAAGCCACCCTGTTACAGGCACACCTACTTATTCCAGGTCTGCAAAGGGTTACATGGTATTTTGATCAGTCTATAAGCAGTTGAAAACAGAACCCCACCCTTGTCAGAAGGGCATTGGCTATGCTACTGTCTGCTAGGAAGCTAGTGCACTTGGGCACCCAGTTACCTTAGTCATCCCAGGCTATTTTTATCTCCACTATTATGGCAGATGTTTGCGAGATGAAGTGTATGTGGGAGCGGGGGGTGTCAGAGTGAATGCACACTGTAACTGGGTGGATGCATTAAACAGACAGTAGCAGGGCTCTGGAGTTACCAGCTATCTAGAGTTACCCTGAATTCACACAGGCAACATACAGAGCACAATTTGACCTAATCAGTTTAATCTGAAACAATTCATTTGGCACCTGCTAATCAGAGTAGAAACTACAGTCAAGCCTCCCCACTTTTAAGTCGTCCCCAATTTCATGCTGAAATTAGGATTTACAAGCCACGCCTGAAAGAAATATTTTAAATGGTAAATCAGGCAGGACACAAAACATAATGAAGGTGTCAGGTTTAAACACATTCCCTTTAAAAAGTGTTGTTTATCATCGCGATATGGAAGACAGTTGGCACAGGTGAGGCACGAGGCAGTGCTATGGCCATGCTGGCCAGGTTGTGGGAAATGAAGTTACCAGGATTGCCCCTCGCTCTGTGAGTGCACACATGGGAGGGCAGGCATGCAGCACAAAGAGCCTTCCCACCAGCCTTGCACAGCAATGGACAGGCTTGTGATCACAGGGCCCATGCACACCTGAGGCTTCATCCAACTCCTACTGACATCAATGGGAATATTTCCATTTGCTTCAATGGGAGTTGAGTCAAACTCCAGGTGTGCATGGAACTGGGAGATCAATCACGGCTGGTTTGTTCACTCACCCAGCGCTCCTAGTCACACTATCTGTGGCATGATGCTCCATGAGCTAACACTGGAGTAGTGCTTAAAGTCACAAATCTAGACCCAAGTATGTATTTGCCTCATCCAGCAGAAAGGCACCAATGCACAGAATGGGAGAGACAGGGGCTAATTCAGTGCAGAAACCTAGCTGCTTTCACACTGCACTCACAAGTAGGAGAGACAAGCTAATTGATATGCAATATATTACTGAACATTCAAACTGTTACTAAAACTGGGTTGTTCCTTTAAAACAGCAAACATCCCTTCTGAATAGCATGACTACCTCTCCACAAAGGATGGCTGAGACTCAGGAGCGGAGTATTTTAAGGCTAGTCCTGCCCTGGTTAGTGTAGGAAGAAAGAACAGAGATGCTGCCTGGTACAGCCTCTGCAAAAGGAGTCCTGCAAGCCAAAGCAGAAGTCCTCTAGGTGGTGGGATGGCCATTAGTGCTTCTCTGAGCAGGAGCAGCATGTGTCCCTCCCTACTGTTGAGTAGCACTTGCAGTTGATTTCCACATACTTGCTAGCCAGCTGTGAGGCTAGATGTGCTCCCTAATCTGCAGACCACATCCTCTTGGGCTCCTGAGATCGTGTTTATTTCCTTTCTTGGGACCATGGTTGGGGAAAGGCCCCTTTCCTGCATTAACTACCCATGTGCTAGCATCACAAAAGAAGTGACTTTGCCCTCATCAGCTTTGCAATTTTCCACTGATATCATCATCATTACTAACAATCCAGCCCTTTCCAGAAGTCACGCTAGGAGCAATCTTACAGAACACAGCATTACTGCGGACCACGACTGTTCTCCAAAACTGGACATGTGGGCGACTCTGTGGTTAGTTATGTTCATTCCTACTCATTGCACTCCCAGATACCATACGTGGTTTGGTGTTTTGTATAGTCATTATGTATGCAAGCAGGAGAACTTCCCCAAAATACCTCAGTGGAAACTCAGCCACCCCTCACATTAAGTGTCTGAGTTCAAACCAGCAAAGACAAGGAATTTCTTAGGTAGGGCTGAAATTCCATTCTTAATCCACTCTGTGATGACTAGGCATAAAAGGGGTCAGAATGGTGCGTTACACTACACAGATGTTGCAATCCGTAGGCACCATGCATGACATAAGGACAGAGTCATAGCTGTCAAGGTGCCAGGGACCAAAAAAAGAGGGACACACAAGACCTAACAATTCACAGAGTTTCAGTCTGTGTGGGATTTATTTAGTATTGCACACACAAAAACTACCTCAAGAGTGTTAGGGTTGCAGAATCAAATGCTAAAGGTTAGGAAATGCTAGAATTAAAGTTGCCTGTGAAACCTTAATTCAGCCCCCTTGTGTGTATGTGACTGTGATAGTCTCTAATTACATCACCGCAGACTACTTTTTCCACAGGACCCTTATGGCTCTTGTCCCATCTAACCTGCTCTTCCCCCGTGTCCCCTACTCAAACTCACAAGTCCAGTTCATCACCTCTGCATTTGAGTCAGGCCCCTTCTTCCTCCTCCCTGCCAGGGCACCAGGAGGTGGAACATTGAGTCCATAAGGAAGACAGTCCCCTGACTATTCATTCCTGAGCCCAGTGCCACAGCAGCCCAGAGGAGCAATGGCAAAGAAAGTCCAGGTCAGCTCCAGGCTCTGTGAGGATAGCACACATGCACTACGGTTAGCAGGTGATGTAGGTGAAGAGAGGGGATACAGCATGCCCAGTGCAGACCGAATCACCAGGGAATTCTGCTAAGTCTCCACTGAGCATGTGCAAACAAGTGTTCAAAGACTTACCCATCTAAGTCAAATTTGGGCATCTCCACAGAACCGCAACAGGCACATGCTTGAGACCAAGGTGACCCCACTACCACCACCACCAGCCAAATGTCAAGTCCCTGTTTCAAAGCACGGAGGCGCTAGTGCTTTCCAATGAAGCAGCTTGACGAATTTTGTTAACATGTATTCTCTCCTCTAATCTCTCTCTCATAAATGGCTGAATCATTTCCCCTGAAACATCCCAAAAAATATTCAGACTGAGGCAGACACTCAGTCAGGGCTGCCGGGCGGAGAGGGGGGCAAGTAGGGCCACACAGCAGCTTCTGTAGTGACAGAACTTGCAGCCCCCTACAAGAGTTTTGGCCACCACAGCTGCAGAGCTCCTGTCTCCTCAAGCTGCCCCACTGAGAATACCCCACAGCACAGCTCCACAGCAGTCTTCGTTAACGAACCTAAGTCTGCCTGCATGAAACATCCGGAAATCTAGGATGTGCGAATTAAACTGCGGCTGTGTTCATCTCAGGGGGTTCAGTTTGCACAAGACTCTTTGGTTCCAGGCCATGTGGATTTGCAACCACCAACCTCCGAGTTGGATTTTTAGGTACTAACAGACCCAAAGCAAAACTCAGGTGAATACACCCAGTTTGGCCTGTTTGGGGCCCTGAACACAATTTTTTAAACTCACTCAGCCCCAACCCCAGCCTTGTCTGCCGCCCCCTTCCCACACACAGCAGAAATGTGTGCATGTAGGATTTAGGGGGTGCAAGGAGAGACTCTGGGTACAGCTAAACGGCAATAAACACCCCCCCCCTCCACAGCACTGAGTTTCAGAACCCAAACCCAAGCCTGAGTCAGCTGAACCAAGCCAGACATGGCCAGGCCACAGGTCTTTTACAATGCAGTGTAGACGTACCCTCTGTGACCAAAATATCGTGCATTTGACCCCCATAGAGAGATTAGCCTGCCCACCAGATATCCATAGAAACTCGCAGAACTTCCACAGAAGCCATAGAGTTTCTCTCTCAGGAGAGCCCAGAGAAGGAAGTTTTCCAATGACAGTCCCATGAGCTAGAAGTTAAAATCTCTCCCTGGCACCTGGGAGAGAACTGAGTAATGAGAGCTCTCTCTGTAGGCGAGACATGAGGTTGCCTTCTTTATTTTGCTCAACAGTTCTCTTTAACAGAGGCATGAAAAGCAGGCCTGAAATACCCACCTAACAACTTTGTAACTACTTGAGGAGGCACTTAGCTCACATAACTATAGCACGGCCATGGTCTCTGCCTAGTAAAAAAGTTACCTCAGGATTAGCCTCACCCCAGAGTTTATACAGTCATTATAATTAGATGCAATGATGTGCTATATAAAATTAATCTATATAATTCCATGATATTATCTGGCCACTTTACAATTGCCTCCACTGTTGCATTGTGCATGGACAGTCTGAGTCTTCTGGACATCACAGGCATGAAGACTGCTGCTTGTTCTAAGGGGTCCTTCTCCCTGGATGTGGCTGTAATAAGCAGGTTATGAGCCACTACCTAGGCTTGCCCTCTTCTCTAGGGCAGAGTCACAGACCCCACCCCATTGCCATATATCGCTAGGGTGGCCACCTGCCCAGGTTTTCCCAGGATCATTCCTTTTACTGGAGGTAGCCTGGGAAATCTGGAAAGGTGCTCAGTGTACTGAGACATTTTGGTTTTTTGCACTGCAGAAGTGGCAACCCTGTTATAGCATTATGGTCCATGGGAATGTCATTGGGATGAGTAGAGGCATTCTTTTAATAAAGAACCTTTGGCCCATCGGTTTTCTTGTCCTAGAGCCAGGGTGTGTAGCTTGACCACAGAGGTGATGATACTCACTGTGCTTAAAACATTCCCCATCCCACCGCTGATAAGGAGGTGACTTCGTTCCACAACATGAGGGTGAGGCCCCACCACTAACAACGGTGACAGGAGAGCCTTCCAGTCATCAGATGGAAAAAGGCAAGTTTTTGGACCTGTCCTTCCTCCTACCGCATGTCCACAAGGCCCACGTTTGTGAGGAGTTGTGGTATGGGTAGAAGGCAGGTCTACTAGTGCCACTGACTCCAGTCAGAGGTTTGTGTGCCCAAGCAGGGCTGGATTACGGTTCTGAGGGGCCTAAGGCTAATGGGAGGGAAGAGCCCAAGTATGAATGACATATTGCAAAAAAAAATTATGAAGGCATCAAACATTTCTCTACATAATTTTACATAAATAATATGTAAATATGCAACAAGTTTATTCTGCTCTCTTGACACTCAATTCTTCAAACAGATACTTCTGAGTAAGAGGTAGCACGAGGGATGCTATGCTGTCCTTTGCTTAGGTTTCCTCCCTCCTAGCTAGTGGAGTGCTCATCTGCATGAGGATGAACACTGCAACATTCCCCAATGCCTGCTCAAACTACACCCACGGCTGGCACCGGTTCCTGTAGTAACTGAGTTTTTAGTGTCCGGTCACCAGTGTTAACCGGATACCTGGCAGTGTGTTCCTGCAGCATGGGGAGATGCAGCAGGCTGCCAGCTGAGCTCCTTCCAAGCCACAGGGGGCTACTACATGAGCAAGCTTGTTCTCCCCACACACACACCTGGCCCTGGCTGCACCCCCTACCCGACCAGTAGGACCTAAAAAATAGGAGGGCCTAAGGATATACCCTTATTAGCTTAATGGTTAATCCGGCCCTGTGCACAAGGCATGGACTATGGAGTTCTTGATACTTCTATCAAATATTGAGCACTCCCGTTCATCCTTTGGTTTGACTGATCATCACCTATTAATGGGACTGATGCATATCCGCAGAGAAGGGACCAGAGTCCAAGGTGGTTTGTTTTTAAAAAAAGTGTTCCTAAGAGGATCTTTAAAAATAAATGTGCATTTGTTCTTTGGTCTCAATCTCTGTCCCCAACTCTGCAAAGGCTTCATTTTACACATGTGAGTAAACTCACTGAAATCACTAAGCCTGCTTATGTGTGTAAAGCTAAGCAGGTGTGTAAAGCATTTGCAAGCTTGGGGCAGGGGGCTGAAATACATCAAAAAAGTGACCAAAAAAGGGGCTGCAATGGGGCAATAGTTGTTTAATCAAATCACTTCTAAACCTTGCAGACAATACGTGGGATCACGCCTAAAAATTCGGTTAAAATCGTTACAGTAATCACCATCCCTAGCAAAGAAGCAACTCTCATGATTCTAGTGGAGTGGGACATAATTGATTCTCTCTAATCCATTTGAACAAGCATAACAAAATGTTTAGCTACCACAGGCTTTAAACCTGCAGCTGGGCCAATCACATTTTGTAGCAAAAACAAAAACGTACCCAGAACGCTTTCCTGATCTGTAGCTCAGAGAAACTTACCTTATCACCTTCCTCTACATCACAGATTTTCTCAGCCGTTGAGGGATTATATGTGGGAAACGTCTTTCCACTCATGGACTCGTGCCATTCGTTGTTAATAAATATCTATCAGGGGTCAAAAAGAAAAAAAAATAGCAAACACACATGTACCATTTGGAGGCTCAAGTATCTCTCTCTACGAGCCTGATCCTGGAATGGGTGGAGAACCCACTGAGGCCAAAGGGAGTCAAGAGCATTTAGCACCTTTGCAGGATTAGGCTCTAACGTTAACGGCTGTTTCCGTTGTTAATTGGCAGTTAAACAAACCAAATCAAGGGAAGTACACATACATAAAGGTCCAGTGAAGTCAGTTTTGATTGACCCAAGAATGCAGGATCAGGTCTACACAGTGTAATTCATCTGATTTGACTTGTGAAACAGCCAGGGTTTATTTCAAACCCATATCCTTGGGCATGGCAAGCAGACACCAAGAGAAATCTACATATTTCAAGCACTATAGCTCCTTCTGCTGCACAATGCACGAACATTATAGATGTTGGGTATATGCTGCTAATGTTGCTTATTTTGGGCTACTCACGAGTGATTTCTCCATTAGTATTTACCACCAATGAATGTGCAGTATGGACCCAATCTTGCCATGCTACCTCACCCAAGGAGTCCTTACTCACAAATGCCCCTAGCACTTTGCCGTCTTTTGTCTCTGTCAATATCAATTGGAAAAGTTTTGTCTATGGCAATTTATTCTTAAATGCAAATAAAAAAAATCATAAGCCTTTCAAAATATGGCCTTTCTATAGCGAGGACAAATAGAGTCCCAATGTTATATAACTAAAAATGCATTCAAATACTTTTTAAATGATTAACATTTTGATATTTAATATATACTAGTGTCTATGCACAGTTCATAATTGATTGATTCAACATGCATTTGCACTATTCTGACCCAGCTTGACACTATCTGATGATGCTTTTATTAATGATTCTTTGTAAATAAAAGGAGTTTAAACACAGTCTTTAGAGAATGAGCCCTGGTTAATCTTTGCAAGCTAGTAAATTATTTTATTTGAAGAAAAGTGTTTCACCTTTCCAATGCAATGTACAAGTCTATTGGCACATCAGCTCATGCTAGAATTCTGCCCCCCAATGAAAAATAAAAACCAAAAACCCAACCAAACCTGCAGTCTTCGCACACTCAAAACTCCCATTGAATTGGATCCCATGAGTTTCTTTTCCTGCCCATTTCAAAGCATAATTACTCCTTAACATCAGTATCACAATAAATATTTTTCTCTGAATGCTTCTCCAAAGCTGCCTGAGTGCGAACTCGTCGGGAAGTTGATTTTTAGATCTACCTATCCTGGATGATTTTCACTTTTTTTGGCGGGGTGGGGGGCGGGGCGGGCGGGGACAGAGGTGTCATGATTACAAAAGTCAGTGTGACAACATCAAAATGAAGGTTTTGCACATAGGAAATTTTAAGTAGCCTGGAGCTCACAAATTACAATCCAGCACTTTGGATGCAAACATTTTAAAATGGTAAGAATAAGCAGGTTTATGGAAGACAAAGGCAAATTTGAATCTAAAATGAGGAACATTTCACTGCAAACTTGAGAGATACAGGAAGGGAAGCCCATGAAACGACAATGGAATGTTTACAGCTACTAATGAACGGGGCACCATTTTGCTGCATCTATGTGTTAGCATTAATTATGGATGAGGGAGCTGGAGAAAGGATGAAATCACTCTAGTGAATGGCGGATTCAAGGCGACGGACAGAATCGCCAAGATTTTTTTCAGCTTCATACAACTAAGCTTGAGTCTTCCATAAGAAGTCACTCTGCATGTATTACATGGATCATCACTGCACTCTCTTTCATCTTCATCTCTAGGGACGTTATAGAAAGATCATTTGTGAGCGATCACTGCTTCATAAAAGCATCATGCTGATCAATACAAGACTTGATCTTGAAACAATTTCCCCAATCCAATAACTAGAAGAACTGAAAATAAGATTCACACTTTAAAGGGATGAGTGCTGTTCGGAGACAGCTGCAAACGTCTGGGACAAGTCGACAGAGTTTGCAGAATACCTCCATAGATGTGTATTTATCATCATTCTAAGCTTAATATTGCCCATAATTTTCCTCATCAGATGATGTGTTCTGAGCATCAAATCAGAAGCAGAACTTGTACTCTTAACATTTTTCACTTTTGAGACAGTTTATTTGATTGTGTAGACACCTTTAGGGGTCCTATTCTCCACATCCATCTCACACGCAACCGCCAGTGAAGTTAATAAAAGTCTGTCCAAGGTAACATTACACCACTCTGAAACCAGCAGCAGAAGATGCAAGTTTCAGGTTAGCAGAAAGCTCAGCTTTTAAAAAGCAATGTAGGGAAAACTGGTTTAAGAAGGTTTATCTGCTGACAAATTAATAAATGGCTAATCAAATTTGGTTCCTTCGGTGTGTACCTGGATCAACATTCAACTTCAGAAATTAATGCAGTTCAACTTTATTTGTCCTCTTGCAGCTGAAGGACAAATTATAATGCTCTCTCTTATATAACGTAGGAAGCATGAATTATTTTATATTAATTAACCCCACTAGCCAGTTTAGTCCAGCTGCATAGTTGAAATTAGCAAAGTAAAGGTCATATGTCAATAGCACAGCATAAATTTAAGGAGTCCCTCCACTACAGGAACCTGTGTGTTAGGATACTGGTGAATACAACATAGGGGGTTATCTACCACAATGTGACAATTCCTAAAAGAGATGTTGAGGTCTGCAATGACTCTTAACTCTGTGCCTTAGAAACCAGCAATGAGCAGACGTCTTGAATATCAAGAACAAAGTAGGAAAACCAGGAGTCTTCTAACAAGGGCTTTGGAAGTTTTACATTTCAGTGGCTTGGGATAACCAAGGCGTTTTAAAGGGAAGCGCTGTTGATCGCATAAGAGCTGACTGGACTTTTGGTTGTGTGTTTTTACACTGAAGCCCTGACTTTAGCAAGGATACCAGGAGCTTTTTTAAAGTGTAAAATCAGACATTTTGAGAGGGGTAAGATCAGCGCAATCAGCAATGTTGGGTCTGATCCTAAACATTAAGGAGCACCCTTCACTTCTGGTGCCTGTGATAGAAGCTGAAGTCACTCTGAACCTTGCATCATTGATTCCCCAATCCCCTTTCCTATACCATAAATATAGGGTCTGATCCTGCCATCAATGAAGCCAATGCAACCCCCCCCCCTCAGTATCCACAATGGGAACAGGACTGAATTCACAGAAAAAAAAAACCTGCTTTAAAGGAAGTTCTTTTTATCCTCCTCACAGCTTCACTCTATCCAGATCTGACTTCTGCTGAGTCCTCTCAGTTCCCAAGAAGTGCTCCAGATCTTGGAGAACTGGCTGTTGTAAACCCAACATAATAATTTGGGAACATGGCATCACCCTATTAGTGACCCAGGATGACACCTGTCCATACTCAGTACAAAAAACATTTTCTTCGATAGCAAAACCCTGGACAACAGGGTGAGTAAGTGGTACACATTCAGGAATACACAGATGCACCTTTATTTGGTGCTGAAGTGAGTCTAATATGCAGAAGAGGAAAACTATGACACCTTCAACTTGTAGCAGAAATTGCTAAATCATAAATTTTGGGAGGGAAACACCCTCCCACCCCATCAATTTCACTTGATTTCCTGCAGTTGACGTGTCTGCCTAGGCAGGATAAGTCCACTGACATGCACTTTTTTGTATCACTCCTAGAACTGACACCTTTCTCCACTTGCTACCAATACCACAATAAACTTCCAGTCTCTTAAAATACAAGAGAACAGACTGCGGTTGTGGAACATCAAGCTAAAAAAAGTAACTAAACAAAACACTGAATGATCAGTAAGGATTTAACTGAGCCTCTATCACAGCAGACGGGGAGGAGGCGGGAGATCTGCAGTTAATTAAAAGTACTAGACAGATGTATCCTGCGACAATGGAAAGTGCAACACTTTTCTGTAGGAGCAGGACCCCAAACAAACACAGAAGAATTATAACAAAGCGGGAAAAGTTTTCGCAAACTCAGGATTTGAGGAGGAAATGACCCAATTTTCCCATTTACTCTTGAATATTGTTGTTGACATAACACAATAAAGAGGTGCACAAAACGAAGTTTCCTGCCTGAGAGGTCAGACCCTGCGTTCCCGAAGCACCTAGCTCCCCTCGGAATCCAATCCGGATTGAGGGGATGCAGGATCAGGCCCCAGCGCATTCTGCGTCGGAGCTGTATTACTTTAAAGTCATCGTACATTGATTTGGACATCTAGGGTTGTTTTAAATCACTGTTGGCTGCTGACCAGATTGGTCACAACCTATGGATCGGTTCCAGCCAGGCACCCTGACTCCTGGAGAGAATAAAGAGTCTCCCGAGGGGGGCTGTTCAGAGAGCGGGAAATTCCCCACCCAACTGGATTTAAGCGGGTGGGGGTCCCCTCCGGGGGAGCAGGGGGGCCTGCTGCGGGACACGCTGCTATCTGGGGACGGGCCAGCGCGGGGCTCCTGCCAGCCAGGCCATGGGCACCTCCGGCTGAGCAGAGCAGAGAGCAGCGCAGCGCGGATAACGGGTCGCAGGCTGCGCCCCAGCCCCAGCCCCAGCCCCGGGCGGCGGCAGGTGCACGGTGCCCGGCTCACCTTGGTGTGCCGGATCTGCAGGTTCCCCACGGGCCGAGGCAGCGCGGGCAGCTTCTTGTCCGGCTGCCCGTTCTCCACCGCGCCGTTCAGCGCAGCCATCGCGGAGCTAGCGCCGCGCTCCGGCTGCCCCGCTGCCTGCCCTGCCTCTGCGGCTGACAGCCGGGCGGCGCGGCCTTTAAGGGCTCCCGGCCGGCGGGCGCCCATTGGCTCCGCTCGCCGCCCAGGCCACGCCCCCTCCCTCCCCTGGCACCGCGCGGCGGGGCAGGTACAGCTTCCCCCGGGGGTCGCCGCTCCGGCTCCCCCTGCTCCGGCCGCCGCAGCCCTAGGAACGAGGGCCGGGCTCAGACAATGAGGGGGATTGTAAGTGTCTCACTAAGCAGCGGGGGTTGCTTTTAAAGTGTCCTCTGGGGAGGGCAGCTGCATGGCCACAGCCCCTGGTTCCTCCTTGTGAGATATAACGCGGGGGAGGATTTGATAGCAAATTAACCTATTAATAAAAGTGCAGAGGTCCAAAAGCAACATGCAGCCCATTGGCTAGGCACCAGAGCCCCTGAGCTAGGTCTCTCTGGTCTTTTTCAGAGCAACCAGGGACCAACCCCCCATTAAAAGTTTAGCCACTGTCTTTGGAATAGGGTCAGCTTCCACCTTGGTTGAGTGCTGCAGGGTAGGCAAAGAGCTTTGGCAATGTTGAAAAGTTACATTCATCCCAACAAAAGAACATATGATCGACAACCTCAGCACTTGGCACAGGTGTCATATCCTCAGCCCAGCCATCCCTCCCCAGCAGGTCTGAGATGCAATGAGCTTTGAGACTCATCTCTCAAGAGATGCCTGCAAGCATATTGACTGGGGCTATTTTGGATCAAGTCAGGGCAGGCAGAGTTCTGGAGAAGGCCCTGTTAGCAGCTCCTATTTCAAACCCTGAAGATCCAGTTTGGGTACCTGCATGACTGCACGACCCAGGGAGGATCTCTCTCCCTTCATGCCTTTAAGTCAAAACTAAAATCTTAACCATAAGGGCGTGTGTCACAAGGTGGTGGGGGGGCCCTTCACCCTCTGTTCCTTTCTACAAGGAGCCCTCATGCACCCTGCTGGAAAGTTTGACAGCAAGTGCTTTATTTCCAGTGTGCTATACAAGTCCTTCTCTCCCATGTATGGCTTTTGTCTTCTTCTTAGGTCCAGGGCAAGAGACCTCACTTTTCTGGCCTTCCCCTCTCCTCCCTGTCCTCAGCTGAATTACATGGTTAACAGGTTAATCATCCAGTCCTTTACCAATTATCTCCTCAATTTGGTTTATGCAGGGACAGTAGCCACTTGCCAAGAACAGTGAGTCAGCCTCAGGCTACTCACAGTCACACCTCCAAAAACCCATTTGCATTGAAGCCCTCTATCTCAAGGTGACAATAGCATAGATCTCAGCAGCAATGTCCATATCCCACAGAAAAGGCAGCATCCTCCTCATTAGATGTATGGGGAATTGTCCTATATCCCTGTCTCCTGGCTCACTCCCCCCTTCGGATCCTTCTCCTGCCTTCAGCTTCATGGTTTCCTCAATGCTGCCTTTGTTTGGAATTCCCTCACTTTCCTAGTGCACCAAACAACCTCCCTTTACTCATGCAACCCTCCTTCCCCAAACCTGCACACTCACGTCTTCTGGGGAGGCTTTTTGGTTTGCAGAATATTGCAAAAAGAGAGACAGAAAAAGAAGAATTAAACAAAAAAAACTCCTGACTATTAGGATACCTAGATTCCTCAAGTCCCACGTGCATCTACTGTATTATCTGGATCTGACTTCAAGCCCAAGCCTGGCCTAGTTGAGACAATGGCAGCTTTGCTGTCTTAAAAGGAAACAGAACTGGGTCCTTCAGCTGCAACTTGCTTGAGGAGATGATCGGCCATTATGTGTACGCGTCACACCTTGGTCAAGCTATCAACATTATATAAGCTAATTATCAGGAGAAGTCCTTTCCTTCAAAGAGCTGTAAGAGACTCAGAGCATGTCCAAAGAATCAGATTTAGGGCCGAATCCCGCAAAGGCGTACCCAGTTGTGTAACTTCACTCACTATAAGTAAAATTAGGCCGGTATGTAAGTTTTTGCAGGACTTAACACTGAGGGCAAGTCAATACATGTATATATAGAAACAGGTTTCAGAGTAGCAGCCGTGTTAGTCTGTATCCGCAAAAAGAGGCGCCACAAGCACGCCTGTTCTTTTTGTAAAGAGACATGCACTTATGTGAAATACGCTACAAGGAAAATTTACTATCAAAATGAAACTTCACCATACTTCCTTTTGTCTGATACAAATGTTCCACGGAACATATTAAGATGAGTCAGGACACCAGAGTTACCCTACAAAATGTTTTATGGTGTCTCAAATCTCCATGAGAAGTCAGGATTTTGCTTTTATATCTTGGCCAAAAGAATAGCATCACCAGTGGCAGTAGACCCATAACATCATGCCCATCTAATGGTTAATACTGACTTAGAAGAGAAAACACTACAACATGAATCATAAGCATCACTTCCTGCATTTCCTTTGAGATCTTCTATCAGGGTAACAACCCAGTCAGGTGCTGCTTGGCTTAGCTTGTAAAAGCTGATAAGTAACACAACATAATATTTTCCACAGCCAGAAGAGCCCTATTAGTCACAAATCGCTATCCAGATTTCCCTTGTGAGCTGCAAATACTGAAGGGGACAGATGCCTGGCAATAATAAAAACCAAATGGCCATGTGCATTATTTCTAAATAATTTGTGGGGGGTATTATGTTTTAAATAAATTTTTCACTTTTTTGTTGCAGCTATCCTGGTATGTAGGTATCACTTTAGGGAATACTGTCATCAAATCAGTCAGAGAAAATTATGGAATAAAGTTATGTAGGTAGAAACTTCTATTTGTTTATAAACTACCCATCACTTTTGAGCTTGTCACTCTCATTTAGGCTAGAGAAGGGTCAAAGCAAGAATCTCAATGAAATCCGCAAATTTTGGTGGTTCTGAGAAAATGGAACTTGGATCCAAACTATTCCTAGTTTTCATTAGGTTTCACTAAAAATTGGCTGACAAGATTTTGCAAAGTCAAAATCATCCTAGCTTGCCTGTTGCAAAAAAGTTGGACAAAAAACTGTGACCTTTTGAGTGGAGCAGATCTAGAGTCCATTTTATCTGGACAAGCCTTTATTTCAGACTGGTTTTGCAAAACTAAAACCTGCGCTCACTGGCCCATCTCAGAGTTAAGCATATTTTATGAAGATTTTTTTGGTCCCCCATAAATTGCAATTCCCAACTCGGCCACTAGGTGGCACGGGACTGTGACCAGTCCTTACCTTAGACCTTAGTCCAGCCCGGTGCTTTGCTGCATATTGGGCTACCCACATTTGCCATCCTTGCCTGACAACTGCCATTCTCTCCAAATCTTCCCATTTGAGGTGCTTGATGTCATTCAGAACTGTTTCCCTATTATTTGAAGTCGTCTTCTTGTCTTGTGTTTTCTGGCTTCTGTTCAAGGGCCGTATTTGGTAAGCATTCTTTTCCCATTCTCAGCCCACGTCCCAGCCACTGATGTCTTCTTTTGTAGAGGATTTGGGAGAGGGTGCCTTGTCTAGTCATTTTTCTGACTTCAAGTGTCTTCCTATCTCTGTATGTTAGTCCCAATATTCTTCTCAGACATTTGTGATGAAATGCATTCTGTTTTAGCATATCTTTCTTAGTAAGTTGCCATGTCTCACTGATATATGTTGTGACGGCAATAATTCACATTCAGTTTTGTCTTGAGGGAGATGGTTTTGAGTCTCCCAAATGCAGAGGTGGGGAGGGGTAGCTCAGTGGTTTAAGCATTGGCCTGCTAAACCCAGGGTAGTGAGTTCAATCCTTGAGGGGGCCACTTAGGGATCTAAGGCAAAAATCAGTACTTGGTCCTGCTAGTGAAGGCAGGGGGCTGGACTCAATGACCTTTCAAGGTCCATTCTAGGACCTAGTTCTAGGAGATTGGTATATGTCTAATTATTAATATTATTAGTTTGCCTTCCCAATTCTTATTTCCTCAGAACTAGTACCATCTTGGCTGATGGTACTTCCAAGACACACAAATTGTGTGGGAGCCACAATCAGCCAAACCTGCAGACATGTCAGGTAAACAAACCGGCCCAGCCCACCAGGGGCTTTCCCTGAACAAGCAGCAGAACAAGTCTGGGAACCACTGTTGCATTGTAGCTTCTCCATTACTTTTTACTTGGTTTGTGCATTTTTGTAATGCGTTGGCATCTTCATTGAGACAAGCGATGTCATCAGCAAAGTCCAGATCAAATAGCCTTGAATTCTTGCATTTTAGGCTACATGTATCACTGTCATTGTTTTAATCCATAGTCTTTGACTAGCATAAACAAAAAAAAGGAGACAGGACACACCCCTTCCTTATACCTGTCTTGATGCTGAATGGCTTACTCAATCATTTTAATGCAGCATTTTGTGTTGGCATAAAATGCCTTCATAATGTTGATTAATTTTGTTGGAATTCCATATTGTTCCACAATTTTCCATATTGTTTCTCTGTTTACACTATCAAATGCCTTCTGAAAGTCCACAAGATTGACAGCAAGACTGCCTTGAAATTCAACTGTGTTCTCAATAATCGTCTCAGGATGAAAATAGCATCTGTGCAAAATTTCCCTTATCTAAATCCAGATGGTTGTTCATGCAGGTTGGTATCTATCTTTCCTTTCATTCTGTTCAGGAGGACTGCTGCTAATACTTTTCCTGTGACAGAAAAGTGTTACTCCCCTCCAATTTGAACAGTTGTTTAGATCACCTCTCTTTGGTAACTTGATACCGAGGGTTCATTCTTCTGGAACTTTTTCCTCTGTCCATATTTTGTTGCACAGCAAACAGATGACCAATTCCATGTCTTTGCCTCCATATTTAAGCATCTCAGGATGAATGCCGTCCAACCCAGGTGCCTTGTTGTTTTTCAGCTTCTGCAATGCTTTTTTTTTTTTTTTTAAACTTTGATTTTTACTTCAGATACATCTATATCTCGGTCTAATTGTTTATCATTGTTAAATTCCAGTCTTGTAATTGGTGTAGCACTTTTGAAGCGTTCCACCCATCTATTTTCTTGTTCCTCCCGTGTTTTCAAAATTTCTCCTTGTTTTCCTTTCACTGTGACATTTCTTAATCTTGATCCATATCCTGTTAACTGTTTCAGGATCGTGTAGACTGTTCTTGTATCATTTCTTTCCTCTGCTTCTTCAGCTTTACTGGCCTAACTTTCTATCCAGTTTTGATTATGTCTTTTGCATTGTTTCTTTACTGCTTTGTCAAGGTTCCTATAGGTTTGTTTTGTTCCTTCAGTCACATGTTGTAGTACTAGAGCCTTTTGTATTCTTCTTTTGTCTATAATTTTCCATGTTTCTTCTTCCTCTGTTCTTTATTGCTCCCTCTTTCGACCAATTATCTTTTCAGCTGCTTCTAGCATAGCTGTTTTGAAAAGAACCCAGTATTTTTCCATTTGTTTTCCTCAAGATCTTTAAGACCTCAAACCCGTTCTTGACCTCTATCTGGTACTCTTTTCGTATCCCGTAATCTTGTAGTTTCTGTGTGTTGAGTCATCTGAGTCTGTGTTCTTTCTTTTTGAGCGCTTTAAACTTCAATTTGATGTTTGCTTTCAGCAAGTAGTGATCACTTCCCATATCTGCTCCTCTGAATACTCATGTCTAACACTGATGTTTTCCACCTCTAACACAGATATAGTCAATCTCATTGTGTGTATGGCCATCTGATGAAATCCATGTCTTTTTGTGTATGTTTTTATGTTGGAAGAAAGAATTGCAGATGCTAAGATTGTTTTCAGCACAAAATTCAAGAAGTGTGTGCCATTGTCTGTCATTGTTCCAGTTGTATGTGGGCTGATGACTGTTTCCCAATTTCTTCTTTCATTTCCAGTCTGGGCATTAAGATCTCCCATAACCAGGGCAAGATCGTGGTTTGGTATTTCTTTCATTACATCATTCAATTCTGAATAGAATTGCTCTTTGTCCTCTTCATCTGCATTGGTTGTTGGCGCATATGCCTGGACTATGGTTCACTTAATGTGCTGAGAGTGGAACCTAGCTGCCAGTAACTTATCTGATATTGGCTGCCAATTCAGAAGGCATTTCTTTGCAGCGCTATTGCTGATGATTCCTACACCTCTCATGTTCGGTTCCTCCTGAATAGAACAATGTTTTTTCTCCAGATGTTATCATACTTTGATCTTTCCATCTAACTTCACAAAGTCTTGGATGTCGATTTTATCTCTGTCCATTTCTCTGATTACCTGTACTAATTTTCCTGGACTATTTAGAGTTCATACATTCCAGGTAGCTATGGATGTATTCTTTTTGTCCGTCAGAATTTGGACCATCGAGTGGGTTACTTCGATGGATTTGATCATCCACTGTCATATGCAGAGGAAGTTAACTGGGTAAGGTCTGGCCAGAGGGAATGCATTAGAAAATTGGTAGAGTGGAAAGTGCGCTGTTAGAATTAATGCATTGCCCTCATTCTTTATTTTACCTACCAGGACTGCTCAGCTGAAGTGCCAAGTATTAGTGTTATAGCAGGACAAAATATCTGGAGGAAAAGTAGAAAGGGGAAGAAGAAATTCCAGAGCAATCTAACAACAAGTCATGCCAGTGGGTCACCCCCAATGGAGTGACAACAAAACAACGTGTATTTCACACCATAAAGGGAGATGGTCTATTTATATGCCATTGTTGGGAGAGTATTTTAGTTATAACCGGTTGGTTCTGTGTGTGAATTTATGGATATTGGAGGGATGTGTTTAAGGCAGATGTTTTGCATGCTACTCGTTCTTTTAAAAGGTTGCTTGGAAATAACATGAATATAGGGCATGAGCTGGTGACACAGAAAGGATGGGCAGAAATAATGCACTTTGACCAGCCACTTGCATGTGTAGCCTCCCCTAATAATGCCACCCATAAGCACAATAAAACTTTCACCTTCAAAAGAGAGATCTAAACATTTATTGATCCCCTTGTGACAAAGGCAAGAATGATCACCCCCATTTTACTCCTAGGGAACATGATACATAGGAGGACAAATGCAGTCCTGGCGTAAGCGGGCACAACTCCCCTCAGCTCAACAGGAGTCTTATCTATTTTTGCCAGGGCTTGAATTTCATCCAGAGAGGTTGGGGCTGGGTCCTGACAGCTGCTGAAAAGCCTTCAGAGGGAGTCGAAGGCATCCAGTAGGGTCAAACTAATTGATTTACCCAAAGCCATACAGCAAGTCTGAGGCAGAGCCGGGATTCAAACTCAGGTGTTTTTGGTTCTCAACCCTATGCTCTGTGCAATAAGACCAGGCTGCCATTTAGATGGTGAAAAATGGGTAAGCTCGTAATTGTTCATAGATGTGTCAGAAGTAGATGCAACAGGAAGAGACTATTAAAATAAAGGTCACACCACTCTTGACTCACCCTATTGCATTCAACCACCACAGCTATATTTACAGATGTCTGCAATATCTCCGGCATAGCCTGATGCGTTAAGGATGACAGCTTCAGCTCTGGATTAATTTGTTGTTTTGCACTGTTGCAGAGCCCCATCTCTCAACACTTTTTTCCCCACCTCCTCTCGGGCATCCGGCACTAGCTCCTTTGCCTTCCTGATGCTGGGTCACACGCTGTGTGCTCTTCATGTGCGGCCGCCAGTTAGACCTGAACACACCTTTGTGCATCAGTTTTGTCTACCCGTGCCATGAGGGTGAGCTCACTGGTGGGCGGATCCCTGTCACTTCAAGGGAAGGTGCACTGCCATGGCTGTCTCACAGACTAATCTGTGCCTCAAGGCCTGCTGGGATTAGATCAAACTACCTCAGGGTCAGGGAGGCATTTTAACCATGTTTTCCACTCATTTAATCTTACTGAGGTGGATTTTTCGCCTGCAATGGATTCCTGCATCCTAGGTACTCAGATCACAGCTCCTGTGCTATTTTCCAGGTTTACTTGCTTTGTATCCAGGAGAATTGACAGGAAGCCCCTAGATAGTGCCTCATTCTCTCAGCACAGTGGTGCTTGGGAATTTAGATGGCAATGCCTGGAAGCAAATCTGGCATAAAAGCCTCGCCCACTGGCTGACTAGGGAATCGGCTGTAGGATAAATTAGTTTAACTTCAGTGTAGCTATGCTGATTTACATCAGCTGAAAACCAGGCTGCATCTAACGGAAGTGACACCATTCTGGATCAAGAGAGTGTTGGACATCAACTTGTATGGTCCATTGTTCTTCCTACACTTATTATTTCACCCCACTGATGTAACAGCATCCATTGTAATAGTTCTATGACTGAACGCAAGTTTCCTTTCTCCCCCAACAAAACAAATCATGTTCTAAAAGTGAGAAGATGCAATGAAACAACATAGGTATGGCTATGATGCTAGTAGTAAAACATGAGACAGTCCTAAATGCAAAGCAACCATTTGGTTTTCAAAATAGCCCTTTATAATTTACATCATGTTTAACTAAGCAACAGATTTGGTCAAAATCATCTTCTTTCAACCAAATCACAGGCACTGAGCCATGCTTTCTGAAGACTGGGAGTGGCCTTTTCTCTGGTGTTCTGGTGCCCACAAATATTTTGTGAAGTAGGTAGGGAAAGAATAAAATAGCAAAATGTTTTGACGTCTCACATGCTGAAGGACTCTTTAATTCCCTCCTCCTAGCCCTTGTCTTTGCCAGCACGAGGCTCTGGGGAAATGGGAGCATGAATGGAAGTGATTTTTGTCCTTGGGATGGGATAATCGCTCTTAAAATGTGGGGCCCACTATGAAAAAAACCTTGAGAACTCATGTTATAAACCAATCAAGGTGGCCGATACTGTGAAACTACAGAAAACACGATATGTAAGTTTGGATCCACTTCCTGGATTGATCCAGTAATCTAGACCAGGGCATTATTTTGCCTGCAAAGAGCTAGCTGCATATTATCTGTAGACAAATACATATTATATAGAGAGAGATTATATCGCTATAGATTTTAGCCTTATCCACCTCACAGTGGTAAGAAGCATTGTAGGCAGGTGCACAGTGTTGTAAGCAGTGGATACCTACTAAGGATCTTAGGATCCTAAAATATACTTTTTCCTTCAGCTCCTCTTCGTTCTTATTCATGATCACATCTGCTCTGGGCCCAGTGCCCAACAATTTTCCATTAACGCCTCAGTACACACAGACTTGCACAGCTGAACAGTTTACAATGCAACATGCCCAATGCCATTACCTCTTCTCCCTCCCCAAATCAAGCTGCTGCAAACATTCCTGTTTGCAGGGATAATCATTTGACTTTGTAACATTATTAGTGAGCGGCACCAGACAGCTCACCCATCTCAGGTTTTCCCATAGGAGAATATTTGCCTGCTGCAATCATACAATTAGAAAAAGCACAGAATAAATTAGGTAAACAAATAGACTTAAATAAGATACCCTCTCAGGCCTTGATCTTGCAAACACTTCCTGCTTAACTCTAGGCACGTGATCAGTTCCAAATTGACTTCCCATTAAGGTTAAGCATGTGCTTAAGTTGCTGCTGGATCACGGCCTTAATGTCTAATTGCAAAATAAGAGGCATGTCTCCCAATTTTGTCAGCAGTAATAAATTGCTATTAACACCACATTTAAAAAAATCCCTCTAAAATGAGTCTTTGAAAATAGCAATGGGGCAGAAACCAACCAGTGAGTCCACTTGGGACAGACTGTGACCCAGGAATGGTTTGTTCTTGGACAAACACATTATTCCTGCCTTATGAAACACAAACATTACAGGGAGATTTTAAAGATGTATCTGCCTTGTGCTAAGCAGGGGTTTTTGTTTCATGTGTATGTGCTTGTCTTTGCACAGCTACTCTTTCTAGCTAGTAAATACACATTATTTTCTTCCCCTTCTGGGCCTAACCCATCCCTTCCTGGCCTAATTCAGTTTTCTTTTTGCTGCTACCTTTTCCATTTCAAGGCCTAGCCCTGTCCTCTGGGGGCAGGGTGTGTGTGTGTGCAGGGGGCGGGAAAAGGTATAAAATCATAATGCAAGGGAAAATTATGACTGTCCTTGTACATTGGTGCTGCAGTAAATAAAATACTTAAAAGCCAAGTACTCGTCCATTGGGGTCCATGATCCCACTCTGCACTGAGATTTGTCTATTTCCGCTCCTAGGTGGGGGAAATGAATACAAGAGGAAACACTGTGGCCTGCAATAAAGTATTAGTCCCTGCTTTCAGTTACAGGGAGGGGAGTAAGTCAGTCCTGGGAGGCAGCTAGGCATGTCAGAGAAAGAGAGAGAGAACACAAGGAGTCCAGTGGCACCTTAAAGGCTAGCAGATTTATTTGAGCATAAGCTTTTGTGGGTAAAAAAGCTCACTTCTTCAGATGCATCAGAGAGAGAGAGAAACCCACCCAGTTTTAAATGATTATATTACACACACATTAATGACAGCCCTTCCCCCCCCCACTCCCTGCCTCATTAACAAAGGCCCCAGCCTGGCCACCGAGCCCGATCAGGGCCCCCACTCACCAGCCCCATAAAGGCAGAGTAATAGAGTGACAATAATTCATTTCAGGGCAAAATATTTACACTGTAAGGGAGCCATTTTGATGCGGTGCCCCATGGAAGCGGTGCCCTGATTAGCGCTGACTGCAGCTCTCGGAAGGTGGGGTGGGTTCCGAGGGTCTCTGGGGCGGATGGTGTTTGCACCTGGGTCTGATGAAGTTTAATGGACTTTAACACATGCAAACAACTGCTTTTGTTCCCGGGGACAAAGGCTTTCCCAGCTCAGGCCTGCGTCCCCAACACTGGTGGCATTGTTTCCCCTCCATTGCCTCTTGTCACTCTCCTTGTCAAAGTTTAATTAGGACAACGAGCTTTTCGCAGGCTCATTTCGCACTTCAGCAACTTTCCAACACTTCCTAACGAGGAGAGAAGGAACTGGAGAGGCCTAGACTTTGGAAGGCCCCATAGGAGCTGTGCCCAGCCAGGGAGAGGCCAGGATCCAACCAGGAGTCCTGCTGCACCCAAGGGGCGTGCATGGGATCAACCAGACTCAGATCCGGATCCCTGCACCACAGACAGCATATGCATGTGTAATAACCATAGGGTGACCAGATAGCAATTGGAAAAATTGGACAGAGGGTGGGGAGGATAATAGGCGCCTCTATAAGAAAAAGCCCCAAATATCAGGACTGTCGCTATGAAAATTGGGGCATCTGATCACCCTAAATAACCAGTGTATGTATGTCTGATACACTAGAGTCCCACCTAACCCCAGATCCCTGCAGAACTCTGCACAGTTTGGGAATTCACTAGCTGTTCTGTGAAGTTTGGTTCTTTTGCATTTGGGGAGGTATTTTCCATTCCACTTCAGACCACCTCCCCATATCCTGCACACACGCTCCTTGCCTTTGGGATTTTTAAGCCACCCTCAAAGCATAGTCAAAGGCCTGGTCAACACAACCTGGTTAGGTTGATGTGAGCTGCCTTGCATCAACCTACCCATGGAAGCACAGTCACTTAAATTTGGCTTCTGCGGACTTAAGTGCCTCTCTGCATGGATTTAGTAACAATGCAGAGTCAGTGTAGATACTGTTTTGCTTCTGTCGACTGTTACTGGCTTTCAGGAGCCATCCCACAATGCCCCACACAGACCATCCAATTGATAGAAGCACTCCTGGGGAGGAGTATGCACACAAGCAGAGTTGCGAGTTAGGTCACCATAATATTGTAGTATGGACACGGCCAATGGGTTTCCCAGATCTCCTACTCCATACATCTCTGCCCCAGTCCTCCTCTCCTGGGTTTAACCTGGGCACGAGAAAGGACTGGCAGAGGGACATGGTTACCAACACTAGGGAAACAGTCTTTATGCGTATTAAGGAAAGGCCGTCTTTGCTTCAAACACAAACCGGCCCACAGAAACCACCTGCTGTTAACGTGCCAGGGTATCAGAGCTGCACCAAGCCCCCCTTAAAATAGGTTGGGATTCAGGATAAACTTCTGAGGGGGCCAGAAATCCTCCCTGAAGAAATAAAGGAAAGGTG
The DNA here is from genome assembly GCF_025201925.1 of Gopherus flavomarginatus. NCBI lineage: Eukaryota > Metazoa > Chordata > Testudines > Testudinidae > Gopherus > Gopherus flavomarginatus. Next base: position 84,875,421 of record NC_066625.1, on the reverse strand, counting down.
AAACTCTGGCATTAAAATGTGCTCTCTCTATACAAGGAGACAAGACGCCCTTTCCCAGGGGCTGGCTGAAATGGGGACTTTGCTCACAAAACAGTCAGCCAACTGATTCAGTCGCCTGAAGAAGACATTTGTTTATTGTTCCTGGGCCTGATTTACCCGTCAGGAGAGAAACCCTTGAAATACTGGGCCACACCTCAGAGAGAGAGAGCAACTTGCCAGTGCTGCAGAACCCACCCGAGCACTGACCGCAGTTTCAGGGCCTCAAAGGCAGTATTTTGCTGCCTACCTCCCACTGACATCGATTTAGACACCTGTTTACCTGGGAGGATTTGGGACTCTGTCCAAATCTCAGGGTGAGCTGGAGTGAAAACCCTCTCCAGGTACAGGGATGATGTCTTGCTGCTCAGGCCAGTAAAACCTGTGTGTTAGTGTAAGGCCTGGTGTGGGACTGACAAATCTCACACGTCCTCCAGCACTCCCTCCGTTGGGTCAGAATTCTCAATGCTCAGCAGAAGTCAAAAAGGCTAACTGAATGTTAGGAACTATTAGGAAATGGATAGAAAATAAGACTGAAAATATCATAATGCCACTATGTAAATCCCACAAATGTGCCCACACCTGTGTCCAGTTCTGATCGCCCTGTTGCTAAAAGGATATAGTGGAACTGGAAAAGATTCAGAACAAAGACGATCAAGGGTAGGAACAGCTTCCATACAAGGAGAGGCTAAAAAGATCAGGGCTGTTCAGCTTGGAAAAAGAGGCCACCGAGGGGCAATATGATAGAAGTCTATAAAATCATGAATACTGTCAAAGAAGTGGCTACAGAAGTGTTATTTGCCCTTTCCCACAATACAAAAACCAGGGGTCACCTGATGAAATTAATAGGCAGCAGGTTTAATACAAGCATATGGAAGTACTTTTTCCACACAGCACACAACCAACCTCTGGGACTCATTGCCAGGGGATGTTGTGATGGCCAATAGTATAACTGGGTTAAATAAAGAACTTGATAAGTTCAGAGAGGATGGATCCATCGATGGCTATTAGCCAAGATGGTCAGGGATGTACCCCATTCTCAGGCAACCCTAAACCTCTGACTGCCAGAAGCCAGGAGGGGAAGACCAGGTGGAATTCTCCAAGATTGCCCCTTTCTGCACATTTCCCCTGAAGATCTAGTGCTGGCCACTATCAGAGACAGGACACAGGGCTAGATGGGCTATTGGTCTGACCTAGTATGGCCATTCTTGTGTTAACTGCATCTTCCCCGAAAGGAGGAAGGCATTCGCACAGTGCTCCAGGGAGACCGTTCAAAACTAAATCACCATTTAGTAAAACCACACTCGTTCTAATTGGCCCAAATGATGTACAGGAGTCAATAAGCCACCCTAAAATGGCTTGTTCTGTGCAGGGAAATAGGAACACCCTGGGTTTTGGCTGCTCTCCTGGCAGATGTGTCTTATTAAAAAAAAAAGAGTTAAAGAAATAAAAGTCAGGGAGGCCCAGATCCACAAAGGTGTTCAGGCTCCTAACTTCTATCTATTTCAGTGGAATTTAGGAGCCTAAATACCTGAGGATCTGAGCAGGGTCCCAACCTGAGCCCATACTTCTACACAGCAATCTTTCAGCCCCCAGAACCCGAGTCAGCTGACCGGGACCAGCCCTGAGTATTTTAATCTCTATGCAAACATATCCTGGGAGAGCATGGACACAAACCCAAGTCTTTGGCTTGTGCCCTGACCATGGGACCATCCTCCTTCCTCGTGCATCAGGTTCAACTGCATGATCTTCAGACATTCCAAGCTATTAATCAGAGGAGCTGATTCTATGTCTAAGGCCTTGTGTCTACACACAAATGTAGCTAGTCAAGGTCCACCCTAAGTGTAGGTTATAGTGTTGACTTCAATTAGCTGCACAGATATCAAAACTATCTGCAACTTGCCTCCACTAGGATTTTATAGCAAGATAGATATTACAATGTTAAAGCTACACGTTTTTGGCACTGAAGACTGTCACCAAAAAAGTGTCCTATTTTGATTTTTAATTTTAGATTCGATAGACAAAAACAAAACAGGACACTTATTCTGAAATTATAGACACCTGCACTGAAATAACAAAAAATTATTCATTATATAGTTATTTTGGTGCAAGTTTCTGTTTGGAGCAGCCATAATAAACTCAGTGACTCCTTTACAGTGCTTAGATGAGGCCCAGAATGATGAGATTTCTGTCTTCTGGACTCTCCACACTGACAAGTGAATAAAAGCCCTTCTTTGAACAATCAACATTGGAATCTACAACAGGGCCAAATTCTGTCCTGTTAACTCCTTTACATGGCGGTAAAACAGGAGAGACTCCATTGAAGTTAGTGAGCTAAATCCTGCTCTCAGTGAAGCCAGCACGGGTCTGGAGTAACTCCAATAGGCAATTAACTTACTCCAGATTTATACCCATGTAAATGAGGATAGAATTTGGCTCAGTAGAGTCACACTGGTGTAAAACAGTTGTGATGGGAAAAATTAAGCCAAGCATGCTAGTGAAGGTATGGCTACAACTATGCATTGCTGTAGTGGTGTGTAAGGAATATAGAGGTAGGCCCTGCAGTGAAAAGCAGGCTGCACACATCAGTGAGAGGATCTGGCAGTAGGGAAAGGCTCTGGCCACAGGACACTACATGGCTAAAAACCATCAGTGTAAATGGGGGAGACAGTCCTTAGGCATGTAGAGGGCCATGTAGGATATGTGCCCATAGGGTTCAGAGGGCTCTTTACTCACCTCAGCGGTCCCTCACTATCTACACCGCTATTTATACGGTGCTAGGGATATGCGCAGTGTCTGTGTTCCACAGGCTGCTGAAAGGAGTGTACGGGTAGATGTACACAAAGATACAGAAGAGGTCTAGGACAGTGTATGCTGTAGCCAGGAGGAAGGATGGTTTAGCAGCTCGGGCACGATCCTGGGATTCGGAAAACGGGTTCCATTCTCAGCCCTGCATCTCACTCTATGACCTTAAGCAAGTCCCTTAGGATCAGAGCCTCAAAGCTACTTCATCTCCTAACATTCATTGATTTCAATAGTTGTTAGGAGCCCAACACCTGGGAGGATCTGTGCCTCACTTCCCCAGTTGTAAGAGAGAGAGAGTAGCACTCCCAGGCCCCATGGTGTGTGTCGGGGGGAGGAGGGGTAGATTAAGGATTGCGGGGTGGTCAGCTACTACTGTAATGGGGGGCACAATACCATAGATAACAGGTGAAATAACTGCTGGTCCAGCTACATCTGAATAATTTTCTTGCCACTGGATTTCCTCCCTTGTTCTACATTTACTGGCTCAAAGTCCAGCCCTACAAAGGGTTCACTTATAATCCCTGCAGTTGTGCTTTCAGATCAGGTAGCGGCCTGGCCACCTAGGCATTGCTGCCTGCTAGTCACTCGATTAAAAACAATTAACTAATCACCAGCGGAAGACAGGAACGAATCCTATCCCACATCCACGCCAGGCCCCGGCAGTCCAGAACAGGTAAGGAGGGGGAAGTGGAGAGAACCCAGTAGAAAAGGGGGCGGAGGTGAGCAGGGAAAAGGGACTTGGAAAAATGGGGGAAAGCTCAAGGCAAAGCAAAGGAATCCAGGCAGCAGAGGCTGACGCTTAACCAAACGCTACACGTGGGCAGAAGGCAGGAATCTTCCCCCTAGATCCAGAGATCACGCGGAGCGGAGCGAGTCACTAACCAGATCCATGTTTTTAGGGGGTGAGCCTCTTCTGCAAGGGCTGAGGCTCGCAAATCTCCCCTGATGAGGGAGCAACCTTGTGCATTTACACGTGTTCGCACCCGGGGAAATAGGGAGCCTGCCTGGTCCACGCCACTTTGATGCATTCACACAAGGATCGGACCTTTCCAAAGCACTGGCTTAGACTACAAGGCAACTGTGGATGGGTCATATCAGAGGGCGGGTGGGGGGCACGGGAGAGTGGCTGCAATTAGCCAGCGGGTCCAGGAGTCCCACAGGAGAAAAGCCGAAGTGGCGGGTGGGTGGGGGGTGGGAGGTGGTGGCGGGTGGGAGGGGGGTGAATGGGGTGTCTGGTCAATATTAGGGGGAGCCCCAATATAACCCTGTAAATCTGCCCACGTACAGTAAATGCACAGCCCAGATGAGACACGCCGCTTGGGACGGACAAGGACCCACCCAGTTCAGGGTGCAAATCCCGATAGTCTCGAATTAAAGGCAAATCCTACCGTCTCCGTACTGTCCGCTGGGCCGGAGCCGGAGCCGAGACCCGCGCTCCTAACGCCCATGATTTAGCAGCTGCTACCCGCCCCAAAATATCCCGCAGCTCTGCGCCGCTTCTCCCGACAAAGGGGAACCCCAGCACCCCACCAAAGGCTTTCTTAACATCTCTGCTTCCTACCTGTAGCAAAGGGGATCGAGTCGGCAAAGCCGGCGTGAGTTAACGGCGCGTATTTAATGGGAAACTGGAACAGGTGTGAATTCGAATCAGGGGTCAGGGCGCTGGAATGCGCCTTTCCCGACTCCTTTTTTCAAGCCCACCTGCCTCTCTTCATGCCAGGGAAGCCCGGGTTGTTTTGTATGGGACGCGGGGCTAAAAACTGAACAGATTTTAGGAAAGAAAGAGGAAAAAGAAAGAAAGCAACAAATTAACATAAACCTGATTTCCTGGGGGGTGAATGATCCATTGCAAACAGTCTCGTACCCTGATCTGCTCTCGGTCTCCTCTTTTAACACACTCCCCCAAACAAATTCTGCCCCCAAAACTTAGTTTATTTCAACAACAAAAAATCCAGCCCCGCGGATGGCTTAATTTGCCCGTCCCCCGTGGATAATCAGTGGACAGTGAACACGTTTGCTGCAAAGGGAGTTTGCTCCTTTTAAATGCCTCTCCCAAGTTAGCTTTGAACTGAAGCAACGCGCAGGCATAGGACCCGGGTCTCTTGCTGTTTCTCCGTGACAGCCTTGCTAATCCGAGCCGCCCCCAGCCGAGGAATCTTGTCAATTTCTAGGCAACATTTCACTTGCTATCACGCCGAAATTATTTCCTGAGGTTTCTGAAGCACCGTTGATTTTAAAAATCAGGACTCACCATTTATTTCAATAGGGAATTCTCATTCTCTCTCTCCATTAAAAATACCCTGACTCCAGGATAGGGCCCTAGGCAATTCGAAATGAGTTCTGTGATTGCTAATATTTTTGCTTTATTCAACTTTCCTTTGTACATGCTCACCATAGGTGCTGCAATGTAACCCCAGTATTGACTGAATGGGACTGTTGTCAGTAATACTATGACAGACCAAACTAAGTTACTGATACACAGGAAAACAACAGGAATAATTTTTTCCAGATCATTTTAGCCATGCATAATAACATTTTATAATAAAACAGCAATACATATTTTAATTTTCTATCCCTAGCTGCAGTCTATGTAGGTTACAATTTAGAATTGTATTTTTAATGTATTTTAATTGTATTTATTACTAATCTTTTGTTCAGACCATTTGGCATTAAACTTTTTATCCTTTCCTTGACAACCCTGACCTGGCTTTGCATATCTCCCTCAAGCTGGTCAAAACCCTTTTTTATATTCAGAAGAAAATTGTAAACAAAGCATATATGTCTTTTATGGCAGGATTATATTAACCTTCCAAGTTTCCTGTTTGAATAACTTTTCGAGAGGTGTCTTTCATCATTCCACTAAAACCTCAAGATTGCAGTTCAGAATTTAGCCTTGCAAACTTGTCTTTGTCAGGGTGTCTATATGTGTGTGTATATATATACACAACATTTATATTTGTTAGGTTTTCTTTTAGACATAAATATGTAAAAACTTAAGTTTATAAATTCCAGATTTGCATAATTCAAAGAAAGCTTTGATTTTAAAATAACTGTTGGCAAGAAATACTTCCTTAGTATGTTTTAACTGCTTTGATTACTCAGGAAATCATCCAAATACCTAAAATGCTGATTTACTTTTTAAAAAAAAAAAACCATACAAATAAAAAAATAGACTGTGGTTTCATTCCAAATTGTGGTTGCATTTTCCCCCACCCCCAAACATTTTGATGAGGATTTTTTTGTTTTGTTTAACCATTGCAAATCCCAGTTTTAAAGGCACATCCTAATGATCTAATTACGCTGTTTGTGAGAGATTTGGAAAGCTCAAGAAATTATTTCAGTGCAAAGGGATTTTTAAAAAAACACAAAGTATGTATTGGAAAAAAAAAGTACCCCAAACACCTAATTAGATAATTACCCAAGGAGCCATTTTACTCTGTTGGGTATAGTACACAGTTTATAACCTTCTCGAACCACAAATATATTCAGTAATTACCTTTTCTCCCTCACAAGGGGATGAGCTAAGAATGGAGTGTGATAAACTTCATTCTGTTTGTTGGCTGCTGTCAGAATAACCTTTAGATTTGTTCGTATGTACTGAATGAACGGGGACAGTTTGACTGCTGGTTCCTTGCATTAACGGCAAACACTTCCTCACTGTATTTTAAATATGTGCTACAGCCATAAATTTTGTTGCTAGAGATCATTATCCCCAGAATATAAATTGGTGGGTTAGGGAGTGGGTTTTGCCTGTGCCTATACTATATATTATACCTAGAAAGGCAAAAAGTGCTTACAAATCTCGATGGGGTTTCTATTGCCAGGTTCTGTGATATTGGATACTAAAAAAGCCAAGAAGATAGACACAGAAACACAAGACAACTATCTGTATATTTTGTTTCAAAGGAAAATCTCTGCTGTTGTCCCTGGTTCTGTTAGGCCTTGGATCGACTTAATTGTTAAAACAATTCAAACAAATCCAGCTATAGAAGGCAGCTCCTAAGTAATTAAACTATGTCCCCGAGTTTTGATACAAAGCATAGAGGAAAATGGTCAAATCCTTCCGAAAGTTTCTCCCATTTCCTATAGCAGATAACAGGATTGCTGGCATGAGTAAGGTGTAGCATTATCATTGAGATTCTTGGAGCATTAGAAAGGGAGGCAGGATTCGATGAAAATACAAGCTTACGTTTATGTGTGGAACAGCTGTTGGTATCTGGATAAAGACTGAAGATATACAAGGTACAGATACTCTGTAATATACAAATTGCTTTAATATGAACAAATACACGAAGGGTAGTCCCGTGCCAAACTACTGGGGTTTGTTTCATGAGAACAGATGGGTCTGAAATAAGATCATCTCTAATATTCCTAGGGAAAATGTTTGCTATTTCACTTGGCAAACCATGCCAATCTGCTGTGAAAACAATGAAAAATCCCATCTCGCCTGGACAAAATAGTGAATTTACCCCCATGGTGGTATTGCAAAGAAAAAGGGGTTGGTGGTGAATTGTTACTTCCAGCTCGTGTGATCCATCTTTGATATTTGTTGAAAATGAAAAGTGTTAGAAATATACCAGGCCCAATTTTACAAGAAGCTGAATATCTTCTGCCTGCAGTGACTACTGACGGCTCCGGCCACTGGATTTTCAGGCACCTCGCACTAGATTTTCAGGATCTTGGATGACTACTTAGAAAGTGAAATCTATCATTATAATACTTTTGTCACCCAATCCTTCAAGCCCATTGACTTCAATGGAAGGTCTACACACACAAAGGGCTTGTAAAATTGGACCCCAAAACTAACTGACAGGAGCCAAATCCTCCTTCCACTGAAGTCAGTGGCAAAATTCCCATAGGCTCTCATGCAAGAAGAACCGGAAACATGGTTATATCCATTAAGTACCAAATGACAGCCCTACAAGCACAAAAATTTCTATTTCCCTTTGTTTTCTTCTCTCCTATGGTGAAATATTTTTTTCTAAATCCTATAAAATGGGGGGAAAGACTGAAAAATGTGGGGTTTGTTTTTTATGTTGGTTTTGCTGGTGATGAATTTTTTTTTTTAATTGTACAGTTCTGCTGTCATATAACTTGATTTGAAAGGGAAACTCTGCCCTTGGGCAATCAGTGACCAGGTATGTAGATTTTGCTCTCATTGAGTTTCTGGATAAACTTGGGCCTAATGCTCTTCCCACAGAAATCATTGCGAGTGCATTCATACATCAAAGTGTAAACTAAGTGGAGATATGAGGGTCAGGGTGATGTCCCTGGTTCCAAAGGACAGATAACTTTTAACTCTGGCCTCTTACTCTGAAAAACGATTTTTGGCTTGCACACAATAGACTGGTTTCAAAAAATGTATCAATGACTCCATAATTCTATTCTATTCTATTCTATTCTAGGCTTATACCTTCCACATCACCATAGTATTTGTGCACCTTCCAGAAGTGTTTTAAGTCATGTGACATCTCTGGACATCTTTAGGAGGGTGTCATTCTCCACCACTCATGCTTATTTTTACTCCATTCAGCCCCTATACAGAAGCAAAGAAGCCCAAACTGCTGGCTTTAAGAAGGGGAGAGAAAGAAAATAAAAGATCTGCTCCTTCCACAGGTCCCTCTAGAGCGGGGAGTCATCTGAAAATTGACTGTGCAGCTGTCCAACTGTGTATCACTGGCCTTTGGGGCAGGCGGCTTGCCTTGTGCCGATGCAGATGCAAATGTGCCTGGTCCTTGTGGCAGCTGCTCAGAGTACTGGGCCCAGAGAGGCCACCTTCGATAATGCTGGCCAGGTGCGCAGGCTTTAGAACAAAGGGTTTTTTCACCAGCCCCTGAGAATGAAGAAGCCTCCTCACTGTTTGCAAAATGGCTTTCCTGAACGGTAATATTTGGTTACAGTGAGATCTGTTATTTCAGAGGAAGGCCAGCAGAGGGGAGGGTAATTTGACTCAGCCAGTGTGTATAAACCCAAGTGTGGACCCCGGCCTCCCCCACAAACACCGGGTCAGAGAAGAGTTGTAAAGTTTCCCCCAGGGACATGGAAACAGCACAGCAGAGTTAGTCTTGGACCAGAATTTCTCTAGTTTTCTTAACACCTGTTTGCACAGGGGTGAACTTGTTCAGAAATCCAAAAAATGTAAGGATCCCCACCTAGCCCTGGCTATTTAACTGCCTGACACTAACACAACAGGTGCTTCTGAGTCGAAGGATGAGCTGAGACAGTCTGCAAACTTGCACTAACCAAGGCTGGGGAAGGAGGCTTTGCCCCATTGGGGTTTCTTTTCAATGAGCCTGTAGGGGCCTCTTGGACAAATGGCTTCATAGGGCACTTTTGATTGGCCTGACCAGTTCATGCAGGAGAAAGCATTAGTTACAAGCGAGGAACCATTTTGTTCTGGAGAAGAGGATCGGGCAGAGAGAAAGTTTTTCTGTGTTTCCAGATGATTCTGTTTTAGGGCCTCTGGGATTCATGGGAAGGCGGCTGCTTGACAGAATCATGGAGGACGATGGGGGGTGGCCCCCTCCCGCATTTCCAGGCAGCCCACTCCTGGAGGACAGCAGCTACCATCCACAGACACCTCTTCAGGGTGCAGTCCCATGTGTTTTCCCATCCCCACCCATAGTAATACATATCTCCCATGCTTGCTCCCTTCAAACACCCACCCCACCTGATTGCCACCAACATGTGACACGCCACATAGGTGCTCTCTTCAGGAGACCCTCCCTCTCCACGTGTGTTAACTCACCCCCCTAACTCAGCTCTCCCTCTACCTTGTGATACACATTCTTGCCCACAGGCTGGATGCCCTCCCTCCATTACACTGCCTCTCTTTGTGAGACACACTGCCCCTTCTCCTTACTTCCCAGAGAGCAGGAGACACCGTCAGTGGCTTCCACTGACCTGTCCCACTTTGGAGAGAGCAAGGGTATTTCTCTCACAAATAGGAGAAGGTTCCTACTTTCCCAGCTTCCCTGTCCCATGCTCTGGATGAGAAGTAAGGGGGGAGACGCCTCAATCACTCCCCAGTGCATATACCTAGTGGAGACGCAAAGAGAGAAAGGGTGACAGCTGATTTCCCCTCCACGGCAGGAGAGACCTAGGAGAAGAGAGATGATCCCATTCTCTAGTCTCATTCCTAGGTACGCAAGTCTAGTTTTGAACTGAGCCCAACTAACTACAGAAAATAATACACATTTAAAGGTGGACTTTGTTTTTCCAATAGGCGGAATAAAACCACAGCCGGCAGCTGTTATAAAATGGCACCGTTTCTTTATTAACGACAAAGCTACACTAATTATGTAAATACCTCAGTCACTATTTCTACAAATAATGGGATCTGGCTGCGTACAGTTAAATATATATGATTACTGTCCTTTTATTTACTTCTAAGTTTACTGTACTTTTACCTGAATGGCGAATAAGAAGTCCTTTTCTTGGAAGCAACAGCAGGGAAAGAATCAGATTGCTAATTTACCTGAGACGCAGGCTTGTGTAATGATAGATGGGTGCTGGAAACTCTAAAGTGATTTGTTTTGTTTTTTGGGCAGAGTTTGAGAAAGGTCATTCTTTAAACCTGGTTGCACTTTTGCTGAGAAACTTTCCGGATCATAATTAAATGTACTGCAGGAAACCAGCACTGTGGGGAGAAAGTAAAGGGCATGAGGGTTGGAGCCTAAAATACTGTGTCATGTGGGGAGAACCGTATCTACACACAAATCTGCACCACCTTAGTTAAACCAGTGCAACCTGCAGGGTGTACAGTGAAGGTCTCTCTTCATTGTAGAGTTAATTCAGGTGATCAGCACCTGAGTTGGCCTAGCCTGGGTCATTTTGCATAGCCCTCAGTTACTGTGTCTTCCCTGGTGCTGTGCTCACCTAGGTGTGTTGGTGGGACTTGGGGAGGCAGGTACTTCCCATGGTTCTTTGCACCATAGGAGGCTGAGCTGCTCTATGATTCCTTCCCAGTGAAGTGTGGGAGAGCTCTGGATAGGGGAAACTGTGGGAAGGCACTGGAGGATTATTAGCACTTGAGTCATTTAGTCTGTGTCCACACTGCAGTGTAGGCAAGTTACCAACCTGAGGGAGAGCAGCACCCAAGTGCCAGCATCTATCCCCATCTGTGCCAGCAAGCCTGTGTGTCAAGCATCACCACGGTTTTCATGTGTGTGGAAGGAAGGGGAGTTAGGAGCAACACCCAAGTAAGAGCCTGAGTTAACTCAGGAGCATGCCTTATCTCACTGACATAAGGAGATTTATATCAGCACAACTTTTGTGAGTAATCCAGCAGGAAACCTGTTCCTCGGTGGATTTGAACAACCCCCCCCAACTGCAGCGATGCCGTCCACTTTCTTAGAGGTCTGCTTGAGTATGGCACATGCATTGCCTGCCTGGGGGCTGCCCTGTAAATGGCCCTACTCCTGCATGCACATAGGGAGCTTCCATTGACTTCAAAGGAGTTCTGCACATAGACGGGTTGCAGCTCTGGCTCTAAATATGAGGCAAAGAACATTATTATTATTATTTATAGGGTAGCCGCCTAGGGGTTGCAACCAAGGTGGGACTCCATTGTTAGGCTCAGCACAAACACCTAGTAAGAGATCTCCATCGTGAAAAATTTACAATCTAGATAGAGAGTACAGCCAACAAGCAGGAAGAGAAATAGAAGCATAGACAGGTAAGTGTTTGCCCAAGTATCAGAGGGGTAGCCGTGTTAGTCTGGATCTGTAAAAGCAGCAAAGAGTCCTGTGGAACCTTATAGACTAACAGATGTATTGGAGCATGAGCTTTTGTGGGTATTCACCCATGAAAGCTCATGCTCCAATATGTCTGTTAGTCTATAAGGTGCCACAGGACTCTTTGCTGTTTGCCCAAGGTCCCTCAGCAAGTCAGTGGCAGAACCAGGAATAGAATCCAGGTCTCCTGACTCCCAGTCCAATACCATATCCATTAATACATTACTTCAATGCAAACTATTTTGTTTTCTAAGAATTTGTGATGTTTCATGAAAAAAGACCAAATAGAAACAATCCTATCCTTTACTTCCCATAAAATATCCTGTCTACTAGTTCTTCTCAGAGTCCCCATTACATGGCTGTGATTGAAACTTTAGTGTACAATTTGCTATGTAAAGAGCCACAGAAATGTCGTCATTTCTTGTACGGATAAACATTCTTCCTGCCTATTCTGTTTTTGATGCCCATGCACCAGTCCATATTTCACTAAGATTGTCCACGTGTGCCTCAGAATATCCAAGTACCATTTGTTTTTCTTTATCGCTTTGCAGAGAGAAATTGTATCCCAACTTTCAAGTAGAAGAATTAAAGAACCATTAACATGACCCAACCGCAAAAATATTTTTTTCCATGAACTGCACCAATCATTTGGAAAGGCAAGTAGTAAAATGAATTGCCAAAAGTATCAAATATTTTTGTTTTCCATAACTTTTTTTGTTACCTAGTAAAATAGTTTTCTCGAAGTATTGTTAAGCCCCTTTGTGCCATATAAAGTACAGTAATGTATTGTCTCAGAAGTGGTTTAATAGACATTTTTGGGGGAGAGGAATTTTTGCACATATTTTCAACACACGGCGTCCATGGTCAATTTGGATTTATAATATGCCAGATATTTTCTTCCAAGCAATGATCTTAACTTTTAAAGAATGTTGCTTAGTTAGGAATTTGTGTGTGTGTGTATGTGCTTGCATTTTGGCAGGGCAGCAAATAAAGTACAATATTGATGTCACTTGAGAAAAGTGCTCTGCATGTTTGCCAGAAAGCAGCCCTGTGTGACCCTGCAGCTATTCAAACGGCTAAAAAAAATTATAGAAAGGGGATTAGGAACATTGGAGCAAGGGAGATGGGGAGGTGGCAGAATTATTACAGAACCATTAAAATACAAAGTAGGAAAGTTTAAATGTATAGGTCAGATTCTGACTTCAGTTAGGGCAGGTCTACCCTAAGGCCTGGGCTACATTAGCGGTGGGGTGGGTGGGTTTGAACTAAGATACACAACTTCAGCTACGCTATTCACATAGCTGAAGTCGAAGTATCATAGCTTGACTTACCTGGTCGTCCTCATGGCGGCGAGCTGACTGGCGCGGCTCCCCCGTTGACTCTGATTACTCTTCCTGCTGAGGTGGAGTACAGGCATCGATTCGGGGATTCATTTATTGCATCTAGATGAGACATGATAAATCAATCCCCAATACATTGAACACTACCCGCCAATAGTATAGACTGAGGGACTAAGTTGACCTACGTTACATGACCCCAGCTACGTTATTCACATCGACATACCTTAGGTTGACTCATTGTGGTGTCTGCACCGCGCTGGGTTGACGGGAGAAACTCTCCCATCAACTTACCTTATGCTTCTCATTCCAGTGGAGTACCGGAGTCGATGGGAGAGCGATCGGCGGTCCATTTAGCAGGTCTTTCCCCTAGTAAGTGGAGAAGCCCTTAGATCCATGCCATTTTACTTCAACAAAATTGTTCCAGATTTACCTAGTTGAGGCTTTGTTTTCTCTGCCAAAAATGTACGTTTTTTATTTGGTTTGTTTGGTGTGTTTTAGCTAATGCAAGTTAGTTCGCTCACTGAAAAGCCCTAGTGGAGACAAGTTTCTGTAGTTTTTACCTCAACGTAGCTGAGTGTTGACTTTATCTTGCTACAAGGTAAAAACTAAACTGTGCCTTACGTCCACTAGGATTCGACAGTGAGAGAGCTCACTTGCACTAGTTATCTCGCTCTTAAAAAAAAAAATCACCTTTTTTGGCAGTGAAGATGTAGCACTAGCATCTGAGCAGAATCTAACCTTGTATCAGTGTTTGTTACAAGGAGACCAGTGTTAGGCATGGAACAAACTCAGGCCTTCACTCGGAGAAAAGATGTGTTCTTATCACGTTAGCTGACACAAAGTATTTAACAGAAGGTGTATCCTAGGACAGACAAGGCAGTTTGTAGTTTTCACACGTGTTAGAACTTGGTTTGCCTCTAGTGTTCACCTTGACCTGCTAACACACATGAAAACAAACTGCCTTGTCTTCACAAGGGTGGTATCTCAATCTCATATTAGTTAGCTCACATAAGCTAACACATAAGAAAATATTGCTTTTTCCCTAATGTGGGCTCCTAAAGTGACAGATTGCACAATATAGCAAAGGAGTCTTGCATGTTCAACATTTAGGCCTGGATTCTTATCTCACTTATTCTGGATGGCCTTACTCCAGATGTAACTGAGACCAGAATCCATCCCTTCCTGACTTGTATCAGTGTCTGCCACTGCGTACTGATTTTTGAAGGCACAAGCACAATGCTTTGCTCACACCTCAGACAGTCACACTAATCCTTTTTCACTGAAATCCTAGCACCAAACCTAATAACCTAACATTTCATTCAGAGAACCCTCCCCTTCCCCCATTCCTTTTTGCTTTATCTCTTCCTTCTATCTTCAGCCTGTCAAGACTTTCACATACCTGTAGCTGACAGCTAGGAAATCAGGGACTTTGATGTTGTAAAGGATATTTTATCTCGGGTGATTCTCACCAATTCATACGTTATTGTGTGGGATATTCAAGGACTCAGAGAGTGAGCAATGGCTTTGTCTGGTAAGATCAGAGCAATTTGCAAGCCTTTCTGAGGAACAAGTTCCAATAAAGGGACTTTAGAGATGAAATCTGTCAGTCCTGTTGAGATACTAGCATGCCAGAAAGCCTTACGATTATTGATAGCTTCAGCATCAGCAGGTACAGAGCAAGGCTGGAGGAATGCAGCTGTTTGTAGCAAGACACTACATTTGCTTAGATTAATAAATCCCAAGGCCAGAAGGAACCCTTGTGATTATTTAGTCTGACCTTCTGTGTAACACAGACCAGAGAACTTCCCCAAAATAATTCCTAGAGCAGAGCTTTTAGAACAAGATCTCATCTTGATCTAAAAATGGTCAGTGATGGAGAATTGACCATGACCCTTGGTAAGTTATTCCAACGGTTAATTACTCTCACTGTTAAAAATGTATGCCTTATTTCCAGTCTGAATTTGTCGAGAAAGCAAAGGGAGCCTCTCTGTTCTCTTTCCCAATATCTAACCTAAAACTCCTTTGTTGCAAATTAAGCTTATTACTTCTTGTCCTATGTTCAGTGGACGTGGAGAACAATTGATCACAGTCCTCTTTAAAACAGCCCTTAACATATATGAAGACTGTCATCAGGTCTCTCCTCAGCGTTTCTCCAGATTAAACATGTTCAGTTTTTTTAACCTTTCCTCCTAGGTCAGGTTTTCTAAACCTTTGATTATTTGTGTTGCTCTTCTCTGGACTCTGCAATTCATCCACATCTTTCCAAAAGTGTGACGTCCAGAATTGGACACCGCACTCCAGCTGAGGCCTCACCAGTGCTGAGCAGAGTGGGACAATTACCTTCCATGTCTTCCACATGACGAACCTGTTCATACACCCCAGAATGATAGTAGCCTTGTTCTAAGTTACAAACTATAATTTACAGTTCAGGACTCAATTCTGCTGCCCCTAGTTGAAGGAACAGTTCCGCTAAGTCTATTCTGATCTTGTAGCCACTGGGGCTGCACCTGAGATGGTTGAAGGATCAGGCTCTGAGATTGTACAGTCCTTGGTGAGCAGATTGCCAAGCTTATGTTCAAACCATGGCAGACATTCTGTAACTAATAATAATCTCTAGCTCTTATCTAGCACTTTTCATCCATAGATTTCAAAGCACGTTATCAAGGAGGTCAGTATCATTATCCCCATTTTACAGATGGGAAAACTGAGGCATGGAGATGGCCATGACTTGACCACGCTCACTCAGTAGGCCAATGGCAGAGCCAGGAATTGAACCCCTTCTCCCACATCCTAGTCCGAAGCTCTACCCAGCAGGAAGGATGGCCTTGAAGTTAAAGCAGTGGACAGGTGTCAGGAGGTCTGGGTTCTGTATATGACCCTGCCACAGAATGTTCTTGGATCATGTCACTTAGTCTCTTTGTGTGTGTCAGTTTCCTCATCTATAAATGGGATAAAACACATACTGACCACACGTTCATCTTGGTCAAGCAGTGTGTGACCCTCACACAGAACGTTCTATAGAGTGAAGTGCCATTGTTGGGATCAGTGAACATATCTCCTGTTGGGTCACTGATGAGTTTCACAGAGCATGGCACCTTCAGCCTGTCAACGATACCTGGCATGCATTCTTGTTCAGCCTAGCCATGCTTCCAAGATAAACACTGGCACCTCCCAGCTCTTGAGCCTGGCTTCCCAAGTGTCAAGGGATGCCCTGGTGCCAGCTATGCCTGCCC
Organism: Gopherus flavomarginatus; assembly: GCF_025201925.1. Taxonomy (NCBI): domain Eukaryota; kingdom Metazoa; phylum Chordata; order Testudines; family Testudinidae; genus Gopherus; species Gopherus flavomarginatus. Next base: position 84,859,272 of record NC_066625.1, on the reverse strand, counting down.
AAAGGGTCTTCCTTGCTGTCACAGGAAACCTTCCCTGCAAAGCTCAGGGTCAGCTGAGAACTTTCTTGGATCATGTCTATATGTACAGCACTGCAGCTGTACAGATGCAGCTGCGCCACTGCAGAACGTCTGGTGAAGACAGGAGAGAGCTCTCCTGTTGGCATAATGAAACCACCTCCGTGAGAGGCAGAAACTTCTCCCGCCGACATAGCGCCGTGCCCACGAGCCCTTAGGTCCGTGTAACTTATGTCGCTCAGGGGGGTGGTTTTTTCATACCCCTGAGCAACATAAGTTCTGCAGACTGAGATGCTCCTGAGAACCCTTGAGATCTTCAGGGCATTGTTTTGGGTCACTCTTACTCTGTAACAAAGACGAGGTCCATGGTCCATATCATTCAGAGCCATTTCAATACACAGTTACCTATGCAATATTATGTTATTGCAACACCCCCGAGTACATCCTCAAAACTCAATTCTGACTTGTTTTCCCAAATATTCCCACAATGACTCAGTATTCATGAAATGATGCAATTCTGAAGGGAATCATTAGCTCCATGGCTATGTTACCCTCGGCCATCCTCCAGTTTCAGCCCGTGTTGCCGTTGATTGTGTTGTTGTTGTTTCATGCAACTCCCATCGCTTTACGCACTCAGGGCTAAGAGTGCCAGGTCTCGAGGATATCTCACCAAATCTGATTACTTCAGCAAGTGTTCATGCTAGCACGCTCCTCTTAATCATTTAGGACCCAGGGGGGAAAGGGCCAATCTGTTTTCCATTAGATGATAGCAGACGTGACAGCATTACAGCATTGCTGAGCTGGTAGTCGTTTTCAGTTAAGTCCTTTCTATTGTCCCTGAGATGGTGAACGGGACAAGCTGGGAGCTTCCTCCCTTCAGCACAGTGAAAAGGTAGAGTAGGATTTCACTGAGAACTCTCCAGAGGAAACACCTTTTTTGTTATCGTTTGTCCTCTGTGCTGTCAGCGGCTCTGACCCCACATTCACAAGAGAGAAAGAGACAAGCTCTCAATCCATCATAGAGATTAAGGCCATTGATGTCTCCCTTGGTGATGGGAGAGGAAGACCCTCAGCTCCTCAAAGGTGCTCAGCTCCATGCAGGATCAGACCCTACGGATTTTCTGTTTGTCTGAATTAAATCATCGTTCCCAGCGTGGGTCCTTCTAACAGTCCGTAAAGAATTGCATATGAGGTGTTGAAAGGGCATTGATTTGGGATCTTCCGGCTTGAGCACATTCTCCAGATGCCGCAAGCCCATTGACGCAGCAGCCTGGCACCGCTAGCTTTTTAAAACACTGAGAAGTCCTAGGCACTGACATGATTTGCAGCCTTGCATCCCAGAGCCTTTCCGTAATGGAATAGAAAATCACATGTTCTCTCCGGGAATCTCCTCGGCCCGTCTAGAACTGTTTTTATTAACACGTCTCAGAGTGCTTTGCAAACAGTAACTAATTATATTTCACCACATCCTGTCCTATTAGCCCAGTGGTTCCCAAACTGTGGGGCACGCCCCTCCAGTGAAGCACAGAGGAAAGGTGGGGGGGCACAGTGGGTCCCAAGCCAGCCCCCACAGGAGGCGGGCAGGGATTACCACCCAGCCCCACTCTGCCCCAGCTCCGTGCCGGCTCCGGCCCTCAGCCCCACCCCCCAGCCAAGGCCGGCTTTGGCTCCCCGCCCCAACCACAGCCTGACTCCGGCCTCAGCCTCCAACCGCAGCCCAAATCCTGGCCCATGACCATGTCCCGGTTCCCGTCCCTGGCCCCACTCCCACCGCAGCTTTCACTTGCAGCTGTGTGTCCTGGCCCTGGCTGCAGCCCCAGCCCTGACCGCAACTCTGCTCCCATCCTCTGCCCCGGTGCAGCTCTGGCCCCAGCCTTGGCCCCCAGCTCCCAGCCACATTCCCAGCCCTGGCTCCCGAGGGGACATGGACAGATTACATTATGGGTAAATAGGGCTGGCAACATAATATGTTTGGGAACCACTGTATTAGCCCTATTTTACAGACTGGTAAACCAAGACACAAAGTTGCAAGTAGTTAAATGACTTGTCACCCAGTGGCAAAGCCAGGAATAGAAGCCAGGTCTCCTCACTCCCAAGATCCTGTGCCAAGCATTAGACAGCATGCTCCCCCCTGTAACACACGGTTATTTTCATTTAGCAAATCAAAGCATGAGCTTTTGTTTTATTCTTAGCAGCACACTGCACCACTGGAGACCTTTTAAAATGAAATTTATCTTTCTTGGTATAACTACCAGACGGTCTTGCCTTTGTAATTCATTCTCCTCCCATTTTATAACCTAATTTCTATTGAGCGTATTGTTTTTCTTTCCCTTAATTATAAAATGAGATCATTAAAATGAGTATTGGCGCTCAACAGGCTGGGGGTGGAGGGCAGGGACTTACTTCACCACAGACTAATCCTCAATATAGCATCTCAGGTTATGTCAGAACCATTCGCAATAGAATGGCAACAAGTTGTCGGTTATTAATGCGTCTGTATCTTCCAGTTGGATGGTTTGGGGACAAGACGCAATGCGAGATTCTGAGCCTTGGCGTTGCCTGCAAGAGCCGAAGGCCGCTAGTGTGATCCTCGTACGTGGGAGGCGTCAAGCAAGAAGAGCCATTGGGCCGGAGTCATCTTCTGCTTATGCAAATTAAGGAGGCCGCGTTACTCCAGTGTACATGAGATATGAATCAAGCCCCCTGACTTCAATTAGATGTTGCGTGTGACCAGAAGCAACGCTTGGGGGGCATGCAGGGTCATGCTTCTTGACTTGTACTGAGCATGTCCTCATGGACTGAGCATGCTCACTAACCCTGCTGAAGCCAGTTGCCCTCACTCTGCCCTCCCCACTATCGGCAGGCCCGTCTTATCTCTGTGTGAGGAAACGGATCAGGACCTAGAGGTGCTAGCACTGCTGTCTCAACTAACTCCAAACCTGAGGGATTACATTCTGCCTAAAACAGAAACAAACAAAATCCTGCTGCAGTTGCACTGGATACCATGTTATTCTTCACTTCCTGTACTAAACAAAAGCCCCATCCTTTAAACTCTTCTGTTCATGAAAAATCTCGTTATGTGTAAGGGCTACTCAGGTAGTTGGGGGATTAGTCCCTATTGTGCAGGGCTGCTCTGCAGTGTTTGGGGCCCAGTTGTGTTCCCAGATAAGGTAGAGGCCAAATTCAAGCGTAGGGTCCTTTAAAGAGCGGCCACTTTTCACCCCAGAGTGAGCTCCCTCACAGTGATGTGTGAAGTGATTCCTGACAGAAAGAACTGGGGGATCCTTTGAAATGCAGGACACTATGCAAACGCAATATATTAGCTGACCCTTGATAATATAGAAAAATGTTCCAGATACAAGGACAACAGGTGATTTTTTTGGTTAAAGGGATATTGGAAAAATCAGACCAGTTTCTGATCTTGATTACAGCAATGTTAACCCAGAGTAATTCCACTGAAACTTACTCTGGATTAACACTGGGGTAAATGGATCATAGTCTGGCCCAGTGTCTCTGATCTTGTCCCCACCTGTGAAAGAATGAAGTTTGAAGGTTTAAACATATGCAGTTCTTACGCATATCATATTTCCTGTCTTTGAAAATCTCAGGGGACAGTGATCTGGAACAACAAGATGGTAGAAATAATCAGTTTAATTGAAACTAAAGACACGTAACTAACATAAAAAGATGAAAGCATTTTTACTTTACCAGCTTTAATATGAGCACTACTAATAGCAGCTGCATTTCAACCCATTTTGCAGATTGACTTGGAGAAGTGCTCTCTGAAACTTTGCCATTTAATTGCATAGGGTACCCTATAATTTAGGGAGCTGAGCATGATATAAGAGGCTCATTAAATCAGGACCTTAACCATGTCAGAAAGTAAATCAGTTCCTTTGTTGCAACCAATTTCTGCTACCCTACAATCACTATGGTAAATTTTTCACATTAATTGCAGCAACGGAGGACAGATGGATGGATACAGACAGAGAAAGAGAGAGAGAGTCTCAGATGAAAAATAATTGTTACAATGCAGTTAAATTAATTTAATAACAGCAGATAGGGGCTTTTCATGTGCCTAAAACCAGGGAAGAATTCCCCAGTGTAAGGACAGTACAGGGCTGAGATAAAAGGCCCAATGCTACCCCTCTTGCAAGCTCTGGGCTGCTCGAATTTTGGAGGCTGTCACGGCCCCCCCACTGTAGCTCAGTATAACAAGAGTACAAAGTTACCCTTGTTCTTATTTCCACTGGGGTGCAGCACAGAACTGGACCCATCTCTGCTGAGGTTGTTTCTTCACATTTGGACTAGTGTGAACATAAGGAATTAACTCTCGTGATGTTTACATGCTGGAAATCTGCTACTCTGTCGATTCATTCTATTATTGTCATTAGCTAAAGGAGGTGCTCCATGGAGAGTCGGGGCCCCATTGTGGTAGGTGCTGTACTCACACACTCTGACTTTTTCATCTGCATGGTTTGAATGTTTTGCTTTCTTGGATTTCACTGTCCTCTCCTCCCCATGGAAGATCTCCCCTGGCACCTGATTTCTCTCTTTTTGTTGGTGGGTAATCAGTCAACATTTACAGCTGGAATTCATGCATGAACCATGAACAGCTCTGATGGGTCAGGATCCATGGCTAATGGCCAATAGTTACAGCAGCAATGGGCAAGCAAATGGCTAGCTGTGCTCAAAGAGAGTTTAATAAATGTCTTTTTAGTTACTGCAACATGTTGAGTAGAAATGCCACTTGGCACAATCAGAAGATGCTTAGAATAATAGATTCCAGGGCCAGAAGGGACCATTGTGATCATTTAGTCTGACCTCCTGTAGAATATAGAACTTCCCCCAAATGATTCCTAGAGCAGATCTTTTAGAAAAACATCCCCCCTCCATTTATAAATTGTCAGTCATGGAGAATCCACCAATACCCTTGGTAAATTGTCCCAGTGTCTAACTACTCTCACTGTTGAAAATGTATGCCTTATTTCCAGTCTGAATTTGTCTAGCTTCAACTCAAAATCATAGAAATGTTGGGCTGGAAGGGACCTCAAGAGGTCATCAAGTCCAGCCCCCTGCACTGAGGCAGAACTAAGTAAACCTAGACCATCCCTGACAGGTGTTTGTCCAACCCTGTTTTTAAAAACCTTCAATGATGGGTAATCCATAACCTCCCTTGGAAGCCTGTTCCAGAGCTTAACTGCCCTTATAGTCAGAAAGTTCTTCCTAATGTCTAACCTAAATCTCCCTTGCTGCAGATTAAGCCCATTACTTCTTGACCTATCTTCAGTGGATATGGAGAACAATTGATCTTGGCCTTCTTTAGAACAGCTGCTAACATATTTGATGACTGTTACTAGGTCGTCCATCCCCCGTCCCCCCATCTTCTTTTCTCAAGCCTAAACGTGCCCAGTTTCTGTAAACGTTCCTCATAGGTCAGGTTTTCTAAACTTTGATCATTTTTGTTGCTCTGCTCTGGGCCCTTTCCCATTTGTCCATATCTGTCCTAAAGTGTAGCCGCCAAAATTGGACACAATGCTCCAGCTGTGAGCAGAGTAGAACAATTACCTCTCGTCGGGTGTCTTATATACGACACTTTCAGCCACTGGTTCTTGTTAGACCTTTCTCTGCTAAAAGGGGGCATGTTTGGATCTAACAATTCTTTTAGTGTAAGGCTACTGTCATGCAGCTTAAATCCTGACCCTTTACATCAGGAGTAACTCCACTGAATTTAAGTCAACCCAGTCTGAGAGGAGAATTGGGACCATAGTGTCCAAAGCTAAACTGCCCTACGCAGGCAAGCAAGGTACAAGCACATCTTAAAAATTATGTGGCAGCACCACCATTCCCTACAGAGCACCAAACCATATGAGCCTAACTGGGACAATGGGCTACTTAGTCTGGGCTGGGCAACATTCAGCAGCAGCTAGAAGCAGGCCACTCCCACAGGTCACTGGACCTCAGTTCCAGGGTGTTAGGTGTATGCCAGGAAAGTGTCTCCCTGTTGTCAGCTCTCACTGTTGTCTCACAACAATAGGTATTTTTCTTAAAGCACATCGAGTCATGTGATTCCATGAAAATCTCAGATTCCATTAAAAAGCCCGCCCCCGCCCATGATTCTAACACCCAGAGAAGAGTAAAACCTGATTCCAGAAGGCTCAAAAACAAAAAGGAAAATAAGAACAATGCAACATTCATTATTGTTTAAAATCTCATGATTTGGGGGGCCCATTCTTATTTTTGAATGCTTTGGGTTGGCGATGCTGATGGCTAGTGGGTCAATACACAGCAGAGAATCCCATGAGTGTAGACCTCATTTGGACAAGGGCCGGGCTGTGCAATATTCAGCAATAGCTGTAAGCCCCACTGGTCACTGTATGGACGTGAAGGTCCGGTGCTGTTGCCCCCAACCCCAGCTCTCCGTGACCCTTGCAAAGCCCGTTCACTGAGCCTTTCCTCACAGGCTCAGGATTGGGTCCATCACATAGAAAATGCACTTCGATACCAAATGAAAAACATGTCTCACATAGCCTGTCATTCCTTTCTATGAATAGTGGAGGAGAATATTTCATTTGGCAAACCAGTCAGACTTACAGAACCTATCCCTAATCGCATTAAGAGCTCTCAACTGTAACACATTTGTAACTCCAGGTGATTTTGCTCTGTCTTTTTGGCCTGTGACCAGACACAAAATGCCCTATTCCTAGATTTGGATCCAACCAAAATTGAGGAGAATCAGATGTCAGTAAGTACTTTTCAGTTTGATCTTTACCCAGGGGTATCACAATATGCTTCCGCTACAAATTGTGTAGAGATTTGCTTTTAAACCACGAGCTCTTTTTCACATTAAGTGCATATCTCCTCCTAGTTGTCATGCATCTTTTGTGGCACATGTTATGCAGAGGTGCGTGGAAGTATACCCCACGTTTTATCAGCTAAGTTGTGAGGCTGGGAGTTGATTCCTAGGAGACAGAGAGCCAAACTCGGCAGTTGGATACCCGGACACAACTCCCATTGTCTTTCCATGAGAATTAGGTTCTTAAGTCACTTTCAAAAATGCAACACCAGCTTTAAATGAGGCAAGCAAAGATGCTCCCTGCACTCCATCTGGGAGCCTACAACTCTGCTCGTGGAAGGTGCAGAGCCCACCCCAAAAGGTACTTCAGCTCTTATTGAAATCATATGTCCAGCATCTTCCAGGATGGGGCCCTAATTTCCCTGCTAGGAAATTTCACACTGTCTTTACTGCTTCTGCCTTTGCTACCAAAGGTGGAGCTTTAATAGGGCTACCAATCAGTGCAGATACAGCCATTGAGCTGCGCAGGGGGCCTCACCCAGGGATTAGAAAGGGGAAAATTACATTATATTTACAATTTCCAAAACACAGCCCTTTTAGTTAGTACAAAAATCCAACTTCTCTCTCCTGAGGAAATCTGATGATGGAAATTTAAGCATTAAATAAGGGGGGTTGAGGTTGGTGTGCAGTTCTCATTGATGTTATGGGCAGTTCCACAGCCAATAATAGCCTGCAGGAAACTTTGTAAGTAGGTGGGAGGAATTTGCATCGCTAAAATAGAACCCCCTAGATGACAGGGCTTCAGAATTGAAACCCGTAACTTCAAGCTCATGCCTGGGTGCCATCATAAGACGGATACTACAAACAATTTATGGCTGGGGCTTTAAAGCTCAGATATGTGAATTTTCTCTTTGCTGACAGATTTATCACTTTCCACCAGGAGGAAAATTGAAGCAAGAATGGAACAGCATTGCTTTACTGAGTGCGGAGCCCCGAAAAGAGTCAGCAATGGAAAAACCAGCCCTGTGCTGTATATTTCAAGGTCTTGATCACGCCAGGTGGTCATCATACCCAGTTCATCGCACAAAAGAACACAGGGGAAGTCTTTGATGGTGGTATTGCTCTATCCAACCTCTTCTGCCCCACAGCTCTGCTTTATGAAGGAGCACAGAAAGGAAGGCTGTTTGGGGCCATCTGAGATATGTGTTCATCTCTACCTCCCTTCCCCCACATGTGGAATGGATGCCTGATACTAGAGAACTCCCTGCTTTAGCAGACAGAGGCATAACAAGGGCCAGTGGTTGGAAGTTGAAGTCAGCAACATTTAGGGTGATCAGATCTGTCCTGATTTTATAGGGACAGTCTCAATATTCAGGGCTTTTTCTTATGTAAGTGCCTATTACCCCCCACCCCCATTCCGATTTTTCGCACTTTCTATCTGGACACCCTAGCAACATTCAAACTGGAAATAAGATGCACATTTTTAAGTGAGGGCAGCCAGCTACTGAAGTAGCTAAAGAAGAGATGTGATGGATTGCCCATCACCTGGAGGCTTTAAACCAAGACTGGATGTCTTCAAAGTATAGGGTCTAGTTCAAGTTGCCAGGATCCATGTGTGACTCACTTGGGGATTGTCTACATTACCTGCTGACAAGCAGTAATCGATTCAGCGGTGGTCGATTTATCGCGTCTAGTCTAGATGTGATAAATCAACCGCTGAGCGCTCTCCCATCGACTCCAGTACTCCACCAGGGCGAGAGGCACAGGCAGAGTCGACAGGAGAGCATCAGCCATCGACCTACTGCAATGAAGACACCATGGTAAGTTGGGTGACCAGACAGCAAATATGAAAAATCGAGACGGGGTTGGGGGGTAATAGGAGCCTATATAAGAAAAAAACCCAAAAATCAAGACTGTCCCTATAACAGCAGGGCATATGGTCACCCTATGGTAAGTAAATCTCAGTATGTCAACTTCCACTATGTTAGTCACGATCCCCCCAACCCCCCAGCATAGACCAGGCCTTAGTGAAATTCCGTGACCTGTATTAATACAGGTCAGACTCGCTGATCACAGTGGTCTCTTCTGACTTTCACATCTATAAATCTCCATTACCCAGGCGGGGATTTGCATTCTGCGAAGTTTCACCAAAGAGCTCATCTATGTCACTAATTACATCCATGTGTGTGCACACGTGCCCGCAGTTAATCTAGAGAGGAAGGGTAGCAGAAATATCATGTGTCTGGAGCAGTGAATTCTTGTTCCAGAGAAACTCAAAAGAACAAACCAGCAGCACATGAGTGAACTTAAATGCAACCAAACAGCTCAGTATTTTGTCTTTGTATCCTAGGAAGTCAATTGTTAGGGCCCCAAAAACATATAATCTTTACATTATTACATATAATCTTTACAGTATTTCCACAGTACAAGTACTTATGGATTGGTGTCAATCTAGAGTAACTCTAGTGAAACCAATGCAGTTAATCTGCATGTACTATTCAGCAAGGAAGCAACCAGAATCAGTTCTATCTGAAGGCCAGAGCACATGTTACTTCTGACCCAAGCTCTTAAAGACATTTCAAAACCCTGGGATAGATCTTCCACTGGGGTATATTAGTGTAACTCTACTGAAGTCAATGGAGATCATCTGGTGTCATTTGGTGTCTTACTGACTGCTTGGAGCTACAGTATTTTACACCAGTTGAGGATCTAGTGGGAAGACGATCAACCCAAATAAATTCAAATTGGAGCTGGTCCGGAAGTGGTTTTTATTCCTATGAAAAATTTCAATGAAAACAAAGTTTTTGGTTTTATTGGAATTTTTCTTCAAAAGTTCTCAGGTTTTCATTAAAAAAAAGAAGAAAAGATACTTTTGCTCCAGAATGAAGTTTCAGTTTTTCAAATAAAACCTCCCGCAAAAATTCAAAACCAGAAATTTCCCACAGGCAGTTCTAATTTAACGCCCCCCCACACACACAAAAAAGCCATATTTCTTCAAAAACATATTTTGAATGAAAATTGTGATGAACTCTAACACAGCTGGTGCTCTCACTTGCTTAGTGTGCAGCTCCTCTGGCTATTCAAAAATGGAGGCAGGCAGGCCACATTTAGTATTTGCAGGGACAAATAACTAAGAAGAGACAGAGAGACAAGGTGAGCGAAGTAATATATTTTATTGGACCAGCTTCTGTTGATGAGGGGGACAAGTTTTCGAGCCACACAGAGCTCTTCTTCAGGACTGTGTAAGGTCCTAAGCTTGTCTCTCTCACCAGTGGAAATTGGTCCAATAAGAGATATTGCCTCACCCACCTTGTGTCTCTAATATCCTGGGGTCAGCATGGCTACACCAACACTGCATAGAAGAAGAGACACACAGTTTAGACCTAATCTTGCTAGGTGCTGAGAGCACGCTGCTAAGGGGTGCTGAGTGTCATCAGGTTTCTGCAGCCTGGACCTGGGAAGAACCTTCGGCATTGGCAACAGATGCTCAGGAGGGCTCCTCCTATTGGGAGTTGAGGGCACTCAGCGACTTGAAGGACTGGATGCCCTGTCTCAACTCTATTGAGATATATGCACCAGCTGTCATAGGTTGAATCACACTTGGGGCTATTTATTGCCCTGGTCACTGAAAGGTTATTCTCTATGAGTCTGCAGAGAAGAATCAAAACAACACCATATGAGAGCAGTGTCACGTCTACAGCCCTCTGCTGTTAACCTTTCGTTTCTTCTTTCAAAGGGGGAGGTTCGCTGAAGACAATGCATGGAAGACATACATATTTTATATATTTAAAAATGGAAAGAAACCAGAAATGCTCAACAAAGATGAGGAATTGTTTCTCTGTGTCAGAATAGTCTACATCAAGCAGCAGGAAAACCACTAGATCATATAGCAAAGTGCATATAATGGGCCCAATTCAGCCCGAGTTCGATTTCTTTGAAGTAAGTGAAATCACAGAATTTGGCTTTTTTAGAGCAGCTGTGTCAGTGACAGGTTTTGCAGCTTTGTTAACAGTGCATGTTACTGTTCAGGGCAAGGTAATACCTTTTCTGTATAAAAGTTTACTGCAGAAGAATGTCAAGACAACAGATTCTTGTCTGGCTATTCTTCTTTCATTAGATCCAAGCCATTTCTTAAAAGAAGTGTTATTACAGGTTTGCAACTGGAAGCAGGCATTAATATTACAGCTGGGCCTGTGCTGCAAAATTTAGACCCACAGCAGGCATTTCCCCAGTGCTGGAAACGTTTGGACTCAGGGTTCTGGTTTGACTGCCTGTGATTAGGATATCCCAGATCACGAGGGTTTCTCCTTTATGCGCAGTCTGACAGATGGTGAATATGGAGATAGCTCACAGCCTCAAGCAGGAGTCCATTATGTTCCAGTCTATCAGGAGACATTTCCTGAGCACTTTTTAAAGCCTCTGATCCTGCACACAGGTACACTCTCTGCAGCCAACCTCATGAAGCCTTTTTGTAGTCAGTGAAGCTTGGTGTGGTCAGAGGGGTGTATTTGTGGGTAACTCATTGTCAGATGGGGACCAAAAGTACTGTAGGAATTGAATTGCTGACTTTAGGATTAATCTCTCTCTCTCTTTCTCTCTTTTTTTTCCAAGTTCAGTCATTTTTCAGATACAGAAGGAAGCAGGCTAAGGAACCTCTACAGGCTGAGGACCTAATGTGTTCAGAGTTCTGTTACGTACCATCATTATTTCTATTTCAATAGCGCTTAGGCGCCCCATCTGGGATCCAATCCCACCGTGTGAGATATTGTAGAGAATATTCCACTCCCCCTTCTCATCCATTCAGCAGGTTTCCAGCACACAAACCTGTCAGCTAATAAGGTTGAAATGATATTTAAAAGAACACAATCAGGCTACATTTGGCACCAAATAAGAATAAGCCTGTACAAACCCCGGGACCAATAGAAATACATCCATGAATTCAAATAACAATAGTGCTGCCTCATTGCTGAGCCGAAGCAGATTTCAAAGCCTTGCAGGTCAGTTTCCTGTTAGAGGAGAAATTGGTGACAGAAAAATATATCTTGATGAGCAAAAAGCATGTGTTCCAATCACGTTAGCTCAACCCTAGCCTAAGGGGTAACCTAGACGCCAATGTGGCCAGCTAACACTGCTTGAATCACATTCGCTCACATTTAGCAGGGCTTTTCAGTCGTGTAAAGCTAACTCAACTGAGCAAACCACTGCAACACACCCCCTCCTTCCACCCAGCAAGTCAGGGCTGCAGAGGGAGGGTATTTTCTGAGTGTGATGTGTTTATTTACAGAAAGCGGTTCCCATTCGTAGCATGGAGATGGTCCCATAAACAGCACAGGAAAGTCCCTCTTGCAGAAACCTCTCCACTGCCCAAGGAACAGCAGCCTTTGTCCGCCTTCTCTATGCAGACAATTCCCCCTTCCTCCTCAGCCCCACCCCCGGCCTTTGCACCAAGGGACCTGCCCAGGACCCTACGCCAAAGCTGCTCACCAAGAATCACACGGTCTCCACAGGTGGGCCTGGGTGTCAACTCTCCTTCCGTGCAGTTGTTTTGTAACACCAAGACACCTCCGAGGTTTAATGGCCAAGGAAAGAGCATTAACTTACACAATGTCTTTAATGAGCATCTGGGCGTGTCTGCGTTAATGATCCAGAAATGGCTCAACGTTAGCATCTTTTGCCATGACAACATGGACCTCTTTAAATATGTTGTTCATACAACTGCAGCCTAACCATTGCATCATTGCTCTAGAACACGAGTCCTGGAAAGGGAAAGTAGGAAAAGGACACTCACCAGTGTCCTTTGCTCCTCCTCCACACCGTCAACTGCTTCTTTCCCCAGGAAAAGTCTCCCTCCTCCTACAGAAAAACCCATTGGCCGCTTAGACCATAAAGGAACACTACAGCATTCTAGCACAACAGTCAAAATGACTACGGCGCACAATCGTGATACTGCAGTAAGCTGGTCAATTACTGTTCAGCCCTGGGGGGCCTGATTCTCATTTAGACCAATGCCCCACTACGCCGCTGTGGCAAAGTAAAGGGACCTTACGTTTAAACCCACCTTAAGGTCCTTTACATTGCCAGAGCAGTGCTAAGGGGCCCCAGGGCTCTGAACTTCTTCATAGGGTGTCTGGGAAGATGGATACATTCATCTGATTCATCTGTTTGTAAGGTGGAGAGACAGATCAGCACAGAAAACACGTTTAGCCAATTAAATCCCCCTTTCCAGAGAAAGCTGCCTCTCCTGGTCACAGGGCAACAGACCTGAAAATGTAGTGCAAGACTATTCTCTAGCTTGGGTTCCCACAGCAGTGGTCTCAGAGGACGGTCTTTACCTGCAGCTGCTGCTGCTTTTATGGCTCCTGCCTGGAACACCGTGTGAGCCTGAGTTGCTTTTAACTCAGGAACAGGGGAAGGTCTGTGCATCCACTCCGTCACGCTGCTGTAATCCAAACCCCTTTCACTACTGGGGGCTCAGATTCCCAACCTGCGACTATGGGGCTTTGGTCTGAAATCAGCTTCAACAACATTCTATTCTCCTGATGTGGTTCAGATGGGACAGACGTCTCATCGGGCTCTTTTTTAAGCTTTGGATCCATGGCGGGCAAAATCTCCTGAGGCCAGCAGATCACATGAGACTCCTGCCATTTTGTACCCAAATTTCCCGGGAACAGCCCAGGGGATTTCAGCACCAGTGGATCTCAACCCCCCAACCCCAGCACTCATTCAGCCCCAGGCCCCAAATTCTTCTGCTGACGATGGAAGGAAATTTACTGCCCTGTAGTAGAGCCAATTTTCAAACATGAATAACTTGCCTGATGAATTTTTTGTAGGAAAAAAAATACATCAAAAGAAATTAAATCCTCATGCTGGAAGAATTTAATTTAAACAACTAAAGACATCATAGCAATGCAGAAATATCACCTCAAGCCTGGTAACCTCTGGCGTCTGCATACACTTCCATGACTAACAAACAGCAACATTTCTTTAAAGTATAAGAGAAAAACAATGCCATTCTGGAATGCCTGGCGTCAGCCCAGTCAAAAAGGAAACCAACAGCCCTTCACTAGTGGGGCCTCTGTGGACTCCTGGACTCTGCCTCTTATACCACATGCCTGTAATAATTCCCACTCTCTTCATAACATGCCAAGAGCATAATTTCCAAAAGCTGCATTAATGAGGATCACAGAGGGTTCTTCAAAATAGACATTGCAGGTTTTTGTGCTGCAAATCCAGTATTTGAGGAATCTCTTCTCGGGAGACCCTCTACAATTTATGGCCATGTTCTGATCTCCATGGCATTAAATGCACATAGATCACAGCCTGTCCAAATGCTCTCCCTGATGTGAATGTCAGCGAAAGGACAATTAGCTAGGGAGATAGAGAATAATCCCCATTAAAGCAGAACAAGCTGAGGGTGTGTGCCAGTTCATTCAAGCCCAGAGAAGGGGTCCTTTGTGAACATTTGATACCTGACCAGAGGAAGGAATAAATTCACTTCACACTAATGTTAAGCATTTAAACAGGACGCTGTGTATTAATAGCATTCCTGGCAAGTTGAAATTACATTTAAATGGTTGACAGGAAACAATGTGCCTTCTGGTATGATCTTAAGTTAATCACTATAACCAAGGGACTGACTTTGGCTGCTGATGTTACCATATAAAGCATGCAGTTTCTGCAGTTTATTGGCTGCATTTTTTCCCCCAGTGAGTTTAATTTATGGAAATTACTAAGAGCAATGAGATTAATCTTGATTTTCGTAAGGCTTTTGACAGAGTTCCACATGACATTTTCATAAGCAAACTGGAGAACTGTGGTCTAGATGAAATTACTGTAAGGCGGGTGTACAAATGGTTGAAAGACCATACTCAAAGGCTAGTCTTCAATAGTGCGCTGTCAGACTGGGAGGTTGTATCTAGTCTGGCCAGTCCTGGGTCCGGTACTATTCAATATTTTCATTAATGACTTGGATAATGGAGTGGAGACTATGCTTATAAAATCTGTGGATGACACCAAACTGGGTGGGGTTGTAAGCACTTTGGAGGACAGGATTAGAACTCAAAATGGCCTTGACAAATTAGAGCAGGGATCGGCAACCTTTGGAACGTGGCCCATCAGAGAAAGCCGCAGACGGGCTGGGCTGGTTTGTTTACCTGCAGCGTCCATAGGTTCTGCCCATTACAGCTCCCACTGGCTGCGGTTCACTGTCCCAGGCCAATGGGGGCTGCAGGAAGTGGCTGCCAGCACATCCCTCAGCCGACGTCACTTCCCGCAGCCCCTGTTGGTCTGGAATGGTGAACTGCGGCCAGTGATCAGCTGAACCTGCAGAAGCTGCTGGTAAACAAACTGTCCTGGCCTGCCAGCAGCTTTCCCCTACAGGCCTCATGCCAAAGGTTGCCGATCTCTGAATTAGAGAATGAGTCTGAAATCAACAAGATGAAATTCAATAAAGACAAGTGAGAAGTAGTTCACTTAGGAAGGAAAAAAAAGTCAAAAACACTGTTACAAAATGGGGAATAACTGGGTAGGTCGTAGTACTGCTGCAAAGGATCTGGGGGTTATAGTAGACCACAAACTGAATATGAGCCAACAGTATGATGCAGTTGCAAAAAAAGCTAAAATCATTGTAGGGTGTCGTAGAAGGGCTCGGATGAGGCTCGTCCCTTCATGAGGCTGTGGGGTATCCCACCGCCTCACAATAGTTAGCTATGGGCCCAAGCCCTGGGTCAGGGCTGGCCAGGAAACAAACAGTCAGGAGTTCAGGCCTTTAGGCAGGGGCTGAGCCAAGAGTTCAATATGAGCCCGGGCCCTGGGTCAGGGCGGGGCAGCAAACACACAGTCAGGAGTTCAGGCTTCTGATCGTCTGGTGTGAGGGGGAGACGACCATCCGTGAGTGGGGTGGCAGGGGGGACGCAGGCCCACCCACTTCACTGTGTCCCAGCCCGGGGCCCTAGCAGCAGCAGGAGACTCGCTGCTGTCTCAGTGGGGATCCTGACCACAACACACTGACATGGGTTCTGGCTGAGCTGTGGCCAGACCAGGGTCAACTGCCCCCGGGCTACTTCCAGACTCCCCCCCCACATAGCGTACCTGGGTTAGGGTGGTGTCCTTGGAGGTTTCCAGCACCATCGGTTCCTTCGGGTAGCTGGCCAGGGGTAGGCTGGGCTGCTCGTCGGGGTAGCTGGCCAGGGGTAGGCTCGTGTGCTCCTCGGGGTAGCAGACGGGTAGGCTCGGGTGCTCCTCAGGATAGCTGGCCGGGGTAAGGCTCGGGTGCTCCTCGGTGTAGCTGGCCAGGGTTAGGCTCGGCTGCTCCTCAGGGTAGCTGGCCGGGGTAGGCTCGGGTGCTCCTCGGGGTAGCTGGCCGGGGTTAGGCTCGGCTGCTCCTTGGGGTAGCAGATGGGTAGGCTCGGGTGCTCCTCAAGGTAGCTGGCCGGGGTAGGCTCGGCTGTTCCTCGGGGTAGCTGGCCAGGGGTAGGCTCAGCTGCTCCTCAGGGTAGTAGATGGGTAGACTCGGCTGTTCCTCGGGGTAGCTGGCCAGGGGTAAGCTGGGCTGCTCCTCCGGGTAGCGGGTGAGGGGTAGGCTCGGGTGCTCCTCAGGGTAGCTGGCCGGGGGTAAGCTGGGCTGCTCCTCCGGGTAGCGGGTGAGGGGTAGCCTCAGGAGCTCCTCAGGGTAGCTGGCCAGGGTTAGGCTCAGCTGCTCCTCAGGGTAGTAGATGGGTAGACTCGGGTGCTCCTCGGGGTAGCTGGCCAGGGGTAAGCTGGGCTGCTCCTCGGGGTAGCTGGCCAGGGGTAAGCTGGGCTGCTCCTCGGGGTAGCTGGCCAGGGGTAAGCTGGGCTGCTCCTCTGGGTAGCGGGCGAGGGGTAGGCTGGGCGGGCCTGGCCAGTCCTCATGTCGGCGTGTGTCCCAACCTGGAGCTAGCATCTGGCCTCTCCGGTGGCTGGCCTTCAAGTGAGCTCTCCTCTTTTCTACTTCCTGTCCTGCGTCCTGCCCTCTAGGGGGTGGGTGCAGGACATGCAGGCTCCACCCACGTTGGTGCGAGGGGAGGCTGGTCCCTCTGTGAGGCTGTGGGGGATCCTTGCTACAGGTGTATTAACAGAATTGTCGTAACACATGGACGGTAACTGTCCCGCTGCATTCAGCCTCCATTGGAGAACTTTGTCCAGTTCTGCGAGCATGCTTTCAGAAAGATGGGGACAAAGTGGAGAGAGCCCACAGCAGAGCAACAAAAATGATAAAAGGTTTAGAAAACTTGGCCTAGGAGGAAAGGCATAAAAACTGGGCATGGTTTGGCTTGAGAAACAAAGACTGAGGGGGCAGGGACCTGATAAAAGTTGTCAAATTTGTGAAGGCTTGTTCTAAAGAGGGCAGTGATCAATTGTTCTTCATGTCCACTGAAGAAGGACAAGAAACAATGGGTTTAATGTGCAGCCAGGGAGATTGAGGTTAGATATTAGGAAATACTTTTTAACTATAAGGGCAGTTAAGCTCTGGAATAGAGTTCAAAGGGTGGTTTGGAATATCCGTCATGGGAGGTTTTTTAGAAGCAATTGGACAAAACCTGGTAGGGTGGTCTAGATTTACTTAGTTCTACCTCAGCACAGGGGGCTGGACTTGATGACTTCTTGAGGTCCCTTCCAGTGCTACATTTCTATGATTCATTTCTCTGAATTCTTGAAAAGGAACAGATAAAGAAAGGAGAACAAACTGCGTAACAGGAGAGCACCTCTCTACATCCCACAGACCAGTCAAGATCATCTTCTGGCAGAGAAAAAAATGGATGGTTAGATCTGACTGTTCTGCACCAGTGTAGAGGTACATGAGAAAAAGAGACAAAGCTTCAGATGAAATAGACTTTGGATCTGTACTAACCTATTCCATTAACACCAGCCCTGCAAACCCTGTGCATTCACTATGCAACTCAATTAGCTGGCAGAAGATGTAGGCTGTTATCTTTTATTTGGCGTGGACATGACACGCACTTTACAAATATGCTACACAAACACTAAAGGCTTCTTCTCTGACAATTCTCACTGTGCTTCTAGCAGGGGAATAAAATATAAAAATAAAAATCACAACACAGGAATCCAGAGCTAGATACAGCTTGAACTACAAAAGTCTTGAGTTCTGTTCTATATCCAGCTCTCCACATTTTAACTGGCAGAGTGAATTATAGATTTCAGTGCATGTCTCGCGGCTTAGAATTAATATATAAAATGTTGACCTTTAATGTCCTGTTTGTGCTTATGATATCAGGCTTTCTGATGAAGCTAGATTTTGATTCACATTTTCAGCTGGGTTTGCAGAGAGTGCCAGGTCAAGTCTTGTTTGCAGTCTAGACACAAACAGCAACTCATTTTCAGAGCAGTCAGAACCAAAACTGTAATAACAGAGAGTGAATGGGCTGCCTTTCCTCCTCTGCTTTCCCTGTGACTAGAACAGAGTAAAAAGCTCTCAGTTATCGTACACCAGTGCATAGCTGCAGGAACTCCGCCAAGGTCAGAGCATGGCCCTTTATGTGCTGTTTGTTTCAGGGATGATGGCTTTTCGATAAGTCGACACATCTTTTGCATGGTTTGTATAACACTGTAATTGTCGGCAACACAAACAAAAATACATCTAATGCATTCTGCAGATCAAACTAATGGCCACACACAGCCCAACCCAATATGGCAACCGCCACATCAAAAAGAGTATTCGGAACCTCAAAACCATTTAAGCTTTTTATGATGACTAAGCAAAGAGGGCACCAGCTGGACAGGATTTCAATGGAAGATGTAAAAGAACATTGGAGGCCAAAAAATTACATGTACAAGCTAAATAAATGCAGTGCTTCCATTAATCTGTATTCGCATTTAATAAATATGTGCTAGAGCTCTGAATCCCGAGAAAGGTACTGAGAAGTTCCTGGATTCAGCCTCAGCAGGCTAGGCTTGAAGAAGCCTAACTAACATGTACAGTGGCCAATTGTTATACTGAAAACAAGCCTGGCAGATTGTGTGTCACTGGGGAAGGATATCAGTGTCTAATCTAGGTGCAAACGGAACATAGGGGTACCTGGAGCCTTGTCAAACTCAATGCTCTTGTGTAGTAGGTTGAATAACAGAACAATGTTTACATTTCCCCTTGTGCCCTAAGTAGTTTGGAAGCTGGACACCTGAAAAGCATGAACGATTTTAAAAGCAGTGTCAATGTCAGCTCTTGATTACGGAAAGCCTTGACTGTGAAGCACTGTTCCTTGCAAACATTCCTAAACCCTAACCAAACAAAGAGGAAACTAAAAATTGACTTTCACTGTGTTTTAACATAGATGTCTTGAGGTCCTTCCTACTTCTGCTGCTAAAGGAAATATATAGTATTGCAAACACAGCCGCTAGTTCATACCATATATATCAGCCCGGCAGCAAAGAAAATATAATCATTTGAAACGCAGGCATTCAGAGGGGGCTCTGATGGATTCGAGCTGAGGAAGAAAGAGGTTCCTCCCCACCCCCCTTCTAGAGTGTTGAAACTTCATATTAAAAAAAACCCTCGTAGTACACAAACAGCACAATATCCACAGTTAATGATAGAAAAAGATGTAAGCATTGAGATATGGATGGAGAAAACATTTTTATGTCCCCTGGAGAGCAATATACAATATACAGGAAACAGTATAACAAATGTATTAGCAAATACAGGGGGATACCTAAACCCTGAACGCATTAATAAACTGGATCATGGGTCATGATTGGATTTGTTCCTAGATCCACTGAAAGATAAGTTCACTTGTCCAACATATTTTAGATTCTAAGATTTCTCTTTACAGCTACATTCAGAGGGGGATAATCAGAGCATGCCAGGCCTGCTAAGCTTCCTGAGTTCTGAGCCAGTTGTCATCCTCATCAGAACACGCTTTCTTGGCTCAATCTGCCTTCTGGGCACAGCCCTGTATTTGAGTGTGATGCAGAGTGGCACCCCACCGTGGCACAATGGGAGGCAACACAGAGGTCCCTGGTATGCAAGGGGTGGATGCTCAAACCACATCCCTTGGTGGGGTGCCACACATTCCTACTTGTGCCCCAGTCCTGTCCCACCAGCCAGGGTAGAGGGATAGCAAGCAACAGGCTCCCTTTCCTCCGTGCCCCGTTTGAGGCTCTCTATGAGCCCCAGTGCAAGGTTGTACTTGATCCTTACATTGACCGCACAGGTTGCTGGCAGGGTTCCTTCTACTCCAGTGTAAGTATCCTGCTCTTGAGAAGTACCAAGTGCTGGCACTGGGCCAAACGGTTTGACTCCAGATAAAGTTCTCAAAGGCCTTCGTAAAACACTAAAGGTCCAATCCAGCTCTCATTGATGGCAATGGATAAACTCCCACTGACTCCAATGGAAGTTGTATGGGGTCCTTATTGAAGTCTCATCAGGTAGATATGGTGAAGTGCAGTATTAACAAATGTGGAAACTGAAGCACATGCCCAAGGTCACTCGGGGTTAATCACGTGTCCCTTAAAAGTGGCCAAGCTGATTTATAATTAAACTTGGTTTTCGAATAGCCCTAGGCTAGAATCCTGCAGGCTGACTTTCAGAGGGTAGCACATTTTCTCCCTTTACATTTACATCTGGATTTAGTGCTCCTGGAAGCACCACATCGACCACTTGGGAGCCCAAAGTCCTGTATTTATCCCCAGAGCACCCATCCAGCAGCAGCAGTGCAAGCTCTCCACGTGCTACTTTGCCAACAGGACTCAACCAGGATCTAGCTGGACCTCCTCCAGTTTCAGTCTCCATGGTTCATTCCGTTCTTGGCCTCTCTGCTGAAATTACCAATAAGTTGCCAATTAATGCTAAGTGCAATGGTGGAGACTGCCATATGCACACGTCACCATAAGGCAGCAATGACTTTACATCACCTTGAACCTACAACCTAGCACCGTAACACTCGCCTTCCCATTACCAGTCCAGATTGCAAGGCATTTTTAAAGCCAAGTTACATTCATAAACTAGTTTAGAAGCAATATATTGGCAGATAAGAACAAAGGTGCTAGCAGATTCCTGGACAATCCTCAAAAGCATTTTAAAGTTTTTGATGAGCAAATTAATATCTGGCAACTGATATGATGTTTGTTGGGCTAACGATTTGGCCATAATTTGGAATTGGAAAATGCTAAAACATAATTCAGATGTGCTAGTCACAATCCAAGCTCATGAGAACTCCAAAACAGTGGTCCCTAATCCAGTTTGAACTAGATTATTCCATTTTTTTCTTGAAGCAAAGCCTGGGTCTGTATGACTGTCAGTCAAAAAGCTTCTTTGAGAATTGATTTTTTGCAGATGAATTAGATCTTAATAAAAGAAAAAAAGAATTTTTTTAATTATTGAAAAGAACTTTCCCTTCTTATATAAGGATATAAACCATATGTTTGGTAAAGGGCCTGGGGTTTACTGCTACTTGCTGAGAAAACAGAAGAAAAACAAAGGATAATAGGGTGATAATGATTAGAGTTGTGTGGATTTAATTTGTGATTTATTAAAATACAAGAAGACAATTTGTGACTCAATCAGTGGATATACAAACGCAGGAAAATACTTGTGGCCGAGTTGTATATTTTAATACAAGAAAATGCTTTGTGGTGAACTCTATTTTTCTTTTACAACAGACAAACCCTAACCAAATCACCAGCTGTTAAATGTGTGTTACCCACACCAATCAAAGCAATTAAGAGGCAGGCAGAAAGGCTGGGTCTATATGAGCATTTTTCATCAGATTTCCCACTATAGCATTAACCACTGGTGCAGTTGTACCAGCAGAAGGAATGCTAATGTAGATCGGCCACTTGGGGTTTTAGCTGCTGTGTCATCTACAAGGCTGCTAGTTAGTATTATAGCAGTAGTGGGATTTGCATATGGACACGTATCAAAGCAGGTAAAAAGGTGGGTAAAAATGATGGAGAACAGTCTACACAAGTGTTCCCACCATGGCTAGAACTGTATTGGAGGTAGTGAAATGCTAGTGTAGACAAGGCCGAAAGAGGACAAACTTACCCCAGTGATGTTGCCAAGGATGAATTTGGTTCACAAGGTTGGTATGGCTTGGGATGGATGGAGGATGGCAAAATGCAGTTTAGTTTTGCTGTATTCTGCAGACTTTTCACCTCAAGGCCAGTAACAGTTGTAAGGGAAAAGGTGCTGTGATGGGCTCATGTTAACTAGAATTCTACACTGTAACAGACAGCAGGGCCAAAAGAATATATATGTCTATTTACAACAAAAACCACCAAACTGATGGCCAATTCATTTTCATTTTTTCCAGCTAAGTTGCCAAATGGAAGCTGAAAGCTGTCCACAGTGCATGTGTCTGCAAACATAATCCTCCAGCTGCCCCAGACTGAGGAGAGGAGCAAATCTGCATTGCATCTTCAACCACAGCTGTAAACACAGCTTTTCTCCATTGCTTTGTACCCTTCACTTCTCATTTTCCACCTGCTCCTATTTCACTTTTTATCCAAGGGGGTTGGTCTGAAGGGGTGTTGAGCAGGATTCAGGCATTGTGGGTCAGAATCTCAATAGACCTGTACTTCAACTGCTTGGGAAAATTTTAATGGAAAATACTGCAGAAGTATTATGGATGCAGTCCTGCTCCAGTGGAAGTCAATGGCAAACCTTCCATGGTCTTCAAAAGATGCAGGTGCTTCTGTTGTCTACAAGGTGCTGAATACCCTCCATCCACATGGAAAGCAGTGGGAGTTAATGGCACTCTCAGACTCAGGTCCTAATTACTGCAGCGCATCCATACCTCATCTCTAGGCATTACCTGTCTTGCATAGTTTCTGTTCATTTTGATAAGCAAAATACTTCAGCCATGACTGGTTCATCACAACTCTACTAGGGCCAGAGGAGTTGAATCAGAGATGAATTTGGCCACACGAATACTAGACTCATCCAAAAAATTATGACCAAGATTTTCGAAAAGTGATTAGTGAATTTAGGTGCTCAGTTTGAGACCTCTTGAAGCAGTCTGATTTTCAGAGGGCCTTTTTTTGAAATAGGGCCTTTCTAAGAGGGGTGCTGGAACGAAGTGTGCATGGGGTGCAGCAGGAACCCTTGGCTTAAAATAATAATAGCAAATGAATGCATGGCTTCCATCAGAAACATCGTTTACCATTTTGTTCAGTGGCATTCAAAATTGTTCCCGTGCCTCAGCCCTCCAAGATATCTCAGGATATCCCCACAAAACCGAGGCACCCACAATCACAAGTCACATTTGATAATCTTGGCTTAGATGAATAAAGGGTATCAAGTTGTGTTACAGATAAGTAACCACACAGCAACTCCCTGACAACAGTACTGGGGATAACGTGAAAAAATGTGTTTTTAAACCATTAGAAAAAGATGGATCAAATAAAGATTCTCCACAGGCAGAGTGATCCTGATACAACACACACACACAGACATGCATGAACACACACACCTACCTTGTACCACGGGCTTGCAGGAGTCGCTCCTTGTTTCGTTTGTTTTTCACCCTGGTGTGTCCCATCTCACCGTAAAGAAAGATTCAGAGCAGGAAACAAATCAACCACTAGAGTGCAAAATTCCCACAAGGACATGCCTCCTTATAAGTGGCTATGCTGATTTTCATTTTTATAAAAAAAGGAGGATAAACTAAATGGTTCCCAATGAGAGAGAGAGAGACAGACAGACATATATTATATATATATGTTATGTGTGTGTGTCTACATATAGAGTATATATATAGGGTATATCTAAGGTGTAAGCCATAGACTGTCTTGGACACTTTCGCACAACAGCACCAGGCCAAATGAAACACAGGTTTACAACTATAATGAGAATTAGATTAACCAAAAAAAAAAAAAAAAGAGTTGAACTACAGTCAAAATTACATGGTGACATGGGTATTTGCCAATTGCATTAAATGAAAAATAACGGTGTATGAGGTTTCTGGAATGAATAGAAAATGTATTGTTTACAGTCCTTTTTGGCCAACTACCAACATATGCCAATACTTAGACTTCTTGTTCTTATTTATATGCCCTGACAATAAAACAATTGTTTTGTGCCAATAGCCTGACAAACTGGTTATGTACCTTAAGAAATACAGATTGAATATTATTTCTCTTGTATCAGCTGAACCTAGATTTCCCAAAAAGAAAAGAAAAAAAGAAAAGAAAAGAAACCCAAAGTAATTGAATCCAGAATCCAAGCAGTTGGAGAGGAAATAAATGAAGGAGGAAATCAATTTTAATTCTGTACAAGATCAATACATATAAAAAAATACATAAAGAGAAGGAACATACACATCTCCAGTTCAGAGAGACAGGCTTGAGACAGCATTTTCCAGAGCACAGCTCGTTCCATGACCCTACATTAGTAATAATGATCCATCCGCCTATGGCACCTTCTCTCTAAGCATGTCCATGTTAATGAGATAAGAATTGTTATCTCAGTTTTAAAAAGAGTAACCCGAGGCACAAGGAGGTTAAGTAAGTTGTTCAAAGACACACTGAACCAGAAAAGTAACTGAAGTCCTGACTCTCAGTCCACCATAGTTTAACCCCTTCTGCCACCACCTCATTCCTATTCTAAGTCCCTCTGGAGCATCTGGCAGCAATGTCGGAAGACAGGATACTGGGCTAAATGGACCTTTGGTCTGACCCAGCAAAGTTGATCTTATGTTCTAAGTTCTAGGCTACCACCTGGAATTACACTGGTTACCACTAATACTTCCAACCAGAGAGACCGCTTCTCTCCTTGCGCCATCCTGTCACACTTGTGAGAGGTGAGAGGGTCTCGAGTTGGAGCCCCATTCGATTTGGAAGAGAAGGCCTGGCCGGACACACTGCCAGTGGCAGTGTTCAGGGGAGGATGGTAAGGGAGGGAGCAAGGCTTTGACTTTATTGACTCTGCTAGATCACAGACAGCAACAGAACAGGCAGGATTCTTGGTCTAGCCTCAAACCCAGAGGTCTCTTCCATTGAAGTCTAATTGAGACACTCAGGGTACCTTTACAGGATCACACAGGCAATCTGTGGCAAAGCCCCAATCCCTTCATTTCCATTTTAGTTCCTTAAACCACAAAAGCATCCTGCCTCTGGCATGTTACATTTCTGGCTGTGCTACCATACTCCTTTACCATCCACTCCACGAGCACAAGTAAATTCCCTGCACTTTGGAGTGCGTGAGTAGTAAATGGTTGCACTCTTGTGAGCGGGAGAACAGTTTTTTTTAGTTTGCGACTCACTGAGAGGCTGACTTGGCTTTAGGGTGACCAGACAGCAAGTGTGAAAAATCAGGACAGGGGGGTGGGAAATAATAGGAGCCTATATAAGAAAAAGACCCCAAAATCAGGACTGTTCCTATAAAATCGGCACATTTGGTCACCCTACTTGGCTTGACAGACCTTAGAGGCTAGGGGTGACCTAGTACAGTAGGGGCTATATAGTAGTGGACTGTGTCTAAAATGCTCTCGTGCATTCAGAGCTGTCACTCCCTTAGTTAACTAACTCTGTCCTATTCTATTTTTTTTTAAATTAAAATAACCACCCTTCACCTGCCATTTGAATTAATATCCTGTGAATGGTTTCACTCTAGGAGCGCAAAGCAGCAGATGTGAGCACTAACTTCTCTACCGTTTTTTTTTTTTTTTTTCTGGTTTTGCACAGCTATAAACAGATCCATTGACTCCCCCCACCCCGCGCCCCCAACTTTTTTAATTTTGCAAAAATAAATGCTTTCCTGGACAGTCAGAGTTCATTACCAAGACGGAGTGCAGCTTTCCTTTCTCCTGCCCCCAATAACCAGAGTGAGGACGCTTGCTTGGCATGCAGACCACCCCTATTTGATTGGATACCCCCTTCGTATTCCGTATCGCTCCAAGACTCTTTTCTGAGTAGGAATAATAATATTAAAATGTGTTTTCCATTCAATAAAAGCTGTTTATTGTTATTTCCAGAAAGCTTTTTACTGCAGACATCTTTTTACTGAGTTTTATAGTAAAGATTCCAACAAAGACACGTATAACGAAGTGCATGTTGTCACAAACTCACATCTGTTTCTAAACCAAGAAGAGACTTTACATAGCAAGGCTGTCACTGCGAATACACATTGGGGCCAGAATTCCCAGAAAGGCTCATCAGTCAGCACCCACAATCAGGGACAGATTTTCAAAAGAGCTAAACTCCCAACTAAACACCAAAATAAGAAGCCGACACATAAGACAGCCAAGGTAATTGGGATGCCACCATCTGCTAAAACTACATCTGATGAGCTGCATGCTGCAGTCAGGTTGCCACATAGACATATGTTTTTATTCACTCCACAGTACTTAAATGGAAATATACATGAGCTTATGAGCAATGAACGGACACTTATGAAATTTTAAAAACAAAAACTGCTTCTGGGTTAAGAAGCCAGAGACACTTCAGCCTCCTGGGTAACTTCCTGAGGAATGTAAAGATCAATGAAAATAGGGGTTGGGAAGGGAAGTATAAGCACCACCTTAGGATAATTGTAATCACCACGACAGCCTGGCTTTCTGCCAAGATAATAGATGGACTATTCCCTTAAACAGACCCAAAAAACAAAAGTCTTACTTGCACAGTGGTCGCCAAGAAATTTCCTACAGTATTTGCAGATTAAGACCTATTTTCTGCTTGTAATAAAGCCATTGGGGATTAATATGAGAATTGAAAGGTGAATAAGGAACTGGTTAAAGGAGAGACTAAAACAGGTCATACTGAAAGAAGAACTGTCAGACTGGAGTTCCTGAAAGATCGGTCTTGGAACCAACCTTATTTAACATTTTTATTACTGACCTGGGCACATAAAGTGGGAGTGTGCTAATAAAATCTGCAGATGACACAAAGTTGGGAGGTATTGCCAATAGGGAGGAGGACCAGAATATCATACAAGAAGATCTGGATGCCTTTGTAAACTGGAGTAATAGAAATGGGATGAAATTTAATAATGCAAAGTGCAAGGTCGTGCATTTAGGGACTAACAATAAGAATTTTTGCTATAAGTTGGGGGCTTATCAGTTGGAAGCAACAGAGGAGGAGAAAGACCTGGGTGTATTGGTTGATCGCGGGATGACTATGAGCCGCCAATGTGAAAAAAAGGCTAATGCAGTCCTAGGATGCATCAGGAGAGGTATTTCCAGTAGAGACAGGGAAGTGTTAGTACCATTATACAAGGCACTGGTGAGACGGTATCTGGAACAGTGTGTGCAATTCTGGTCTCCCATGTTTAAGGAAGACGAATTCAAACTGGAACAGGTGTACAGAAGGGCTACTAGGATGATCTGAGGAATGGAAACCATACCTTATGAGAGGAGACTCAGAGAGCTTGATTATAGTCTAACCAATAGAAGGCTGAAGGGAGATATGATTGCTTTCTATAAAACATCAGAGGGATAAATACCAGGGAAGGAGAGGAGTTATTTAAGGTAAGTGCCAATGTGGACACAAGAACAAACAGATATAAATGCTATCCACAAATTTAGGCTTGAAATTAGATGAAGGTTTCTAACCATCAGACGAGTGAAGTTTTGGAACAGCCTTCCAAGGGGAGCGGGGGGAGGGAGAGGGAGAGGGATGGGACCTAATTGGCCTAAAGACCAAGCTTGATAAGTTTATTGAGGAGATGGTATGATGGGGCTGCCTACAAAGGTATGTAGCCGATCTGCGACTGCTAGCAACAAATATCTCCACTGATGGGACGCTAGATGGGGAGGGCTCTGAGTTACTACAGAGAATTCTTTCCCAGGTGTCTGGCTGGTGGGTCTTGCCCACATGCTAAGGGTCTAACTCTGAGGGTCTCAAACTTCATTGCACCATGATCCCCTTCTGACAACAAAAATTACTACACGACCACAAGAAGGGGGACTTAAGCCTGAGCCCACCTGAGCTCTGCCACTCTGGGGATGGGGGGCAGCAAAGCTGAAGCCCAAGGGCTTCAGCCCCAGGCAGAGGGCCTATAACCTGAGCTCCGCAGCCCAAGGCGAAAGCCCTCAAGCTTCAGCCCCAGGTGGTGGGGCTCGGGATTTGCCCCCGGACCCCAGCAAGTTTAATCCAGTCTGGGCGACCCCATTAAAACAGGGTCATGACCCACTTTGGGGTCCCGACCCATAGTTTGAGAACTCCTGGTTTAACTGATCGCCATATTTGGGGTAGAGAAGGAATTTCCCCCTGGGTCAGATTGGCAGAGACCCTGAGGGGGTTTCACCTTCCTCTGCAGCACGGGGCCCAGGTCACTTGTTAGGTTTAAACTAGTATAAATGGTGGATTCTCTGTAACTTGAAGTCTTTCAATCATGATTTGAGGACTTCAGTAACACAGCCAGAGGTTAGGGGTCTATTACAGGAGTGTGTAGGTGATGACTAGATGATCACGATGGTCCCTTCTGGTGTTAAAATCAATGAGTCAGTGGCAAAATCCCCACTCATCTCAATCAGGGTGGATCAGGTCCTAAATGCCAGCTTCTGGGTGATCTTACATAACTGTACAAGGGAGTGAGGAGAGAGGGAAGTACCTTTTCTTAAGCATTGTGCAGTTGACCAGTAGTCAACCACCCTAGCTGCAAGTGTAAGCGGGGGAACGGTCCTGCTATTGTGGGGAACTTTCCTGGCTTCTACACTACTCCGGTGAAGTGGGCTAGTGAAAGGATCTGAGTCCTCGCTCCCACTTCCTTTACCAGAGGCCTCCCTGCCCTTGAGGACTCCCCTTCCACTCTCCTGTCTGGCAGAATCCTCGTAACCCCAACAAGGCTGGGCCCAGGATTCCCGGGGGGCTCAACCCCCAATCCTGCTGTGGTCACCCAGGACAGGGGCTAGGGTGTCCCCACTCCGGGGTACTCTCTTTGCACTGCGCACCTCCCTGACCCACTGATCACGTCATACAATTTAAAGCAAATACAAGTTATTTAATTAACAATTAATTTTAAAAAAGAATAAGGAAAAATGGGAAAGGTTAAAGGAAAACACATCACCCCGCTCTGTGGCAAGGACCATCACAAACAGTGTCTCTGGACATCAGGGCACTTCACAGCCTGTTCCTTGTAGGTCCCAGGCCTCCTTCTCAGGCCCTTGCTGTGCTGCAGGGCCGCTGCAGGTTGGACACTTGCGCTGGCAGTGGCCACACTCTCTCAGGCTCTTGGTAGCAGGACCTTTCTCCCCAGTGTCATCCCAGCCCTGTCAGGGTTATGATCCCCCTCCAAGTCTGGCCTGCAGAGCCTTTTGGCTGAGGCATCTCCCTGTGCTGGGCCCACTGCCCAGGGTCCCCCTCGCTCTCCCCAGCTGCTCACTGCACCCAGCTCCGGACTGCTCCAGCCCCAGCTCCACACTGCCTCAGCACGGCTGCTGCTGCTGCTCTGCCTTCAGCTCCCTGGGCTGCTTCTCTGGTCTCTCTGGCTCTAGTTGCTACAGCTCTGCTCCCAGGGCAGGTCTGCTCTCTCTGGGCTGTGCTCTGACTTTTTGGGCTGCAGCTCTGCTCCCAGCAGCTTAGCTTGGGCCCCTGCTCTCTCCTTAGCTCAGCCCCACTCCGTCTGACCCAGGCAATTCCAGCTCACACGGAGGACTGGACCCATCCTGGCCTTCTGTCTCTTTGATTAGCCTGCCCGCCCTATCAATCAGGCTGACCTGAAGCATTGGCCTCTCGCCATTGTTCCTAGGGACTGTCAGTCTCAGGGTCCTGATTTGCCATCGATCCCTCCCCTTTTAGTGCTGGGAGCTAGCAACCAAAACACCCCCACTGAGTGTTAGTAAGGGGATAACAGTCCCCTTACACAAGGAAGGCAGAGTGCCACCTGTGCTATTAGATACCTTGTAAGTGGTAAGATGAGGCAATGGCCCTGTCCCACTTCTACAGTGGTCGGTCATCTAAGGCCTCCAGGAAGCCAGTCTTCCCTCCTGGAAAGGTTCTCCTCCCACATGCCTCTGTCTCTCTCACCGCTGTGGCTTCAGCAGTCACAGCAGACCCCTAACTGAGTTTGCTTTATATACACCAGGTCAAAGCACAGCGAGATATTGACTGGAAAACCCAACATTCTGGCAGCTGAGTCTCCTGGAGAGATTTTCACACACCCTCTGGTGCTGAAACAGGAACAGGACCTAGCACTGGATGAGAGAATATGTAGGATCTCTCCCTACTCAATTAAATCAGTGACCCTGGAGGGAAACTCACCATCTGCACATTTGATGAGTCATCTCAGTACTTGAACATTTTACTGTATATACCAGTCAACAGAAACAAACAAACAAAAAAATCCCTGAGCATTAAAGTCCTTTTTTTTTTCTGATCTGGCTACAGATCCCTCAGTATAATTTTCTGGCAATTTTAAACTTTTAATTCTGGTTTCTATAAACACAAAGTTAAATGACTACATCTAAATATTGGTTCTTAGAAGTCACCAGGGCTTCCCAGAAGGGGGAGGTTTTAGTTTATAAAAGACAAGACAGCCAAAGAAAAACTTTTACTTCCTTTACTTACCAATAGCAGGGAGTGAGTTTTTTAAAAGACCATATAATTGCCACTGAATGTTTTCAAGTTGATCACCTCAGATAGCTTTAGTCAATAAACTAAAAGGCAAGACTGATTTCCAAAATGATACACTGCAAAGTTATTAGCAAGAAGAGCTTTAGGTTTTCCTTCCAAAGAATGAAGGCATCAAACACCAAGACACATATTGTAGTATCCACCTGGTCATCAGAAAGTGCTCTGCATCTGCTCTCCTTTAAAGTTCACAAAGATGAGTGGCAGAGACAAGGATGATGAGAGAACTTTAAAATTTCTGAGGTTTGGGTTTGAATAAACAACACAATGTTTATAGGTGTCTATGAAGCTCATCCAAATTGTATGAATTTCTTGGATGTATACTGTTGGGTTGGAAATTTTACAAGGATATGCTCTTTCATAAGATATCTGATACTTCTGGCTTCCATTCAGGCCAGAAATACTTTGATAGCAGTTTCCCTTGCGATATTGCAGTAGTTCTGCATATGGTTATGGAAGAAATTGGGAGAAGCACAGAGGAGAGAAAAAAAGTGAAAAATAAAATCTAACGAATCTTTTTTTCAAATTCTGGGATCATGACCCCAAACCACAGGCCGAGGCATCAGGAAAATCTTATTTTCTCTGAACCATTTGACCAGTCTCTAATATAGACATTGTAGCTGGGAGAAATTCTCAGGAAGTGATGTAAAAGGAAGGTCCTGGCAGGGCCAGCTCCAGGCACCAGCATAGGAAGCTGGTGCTTAACGTGGCTAATTCAAAGGGGCGGCACTCCGTCTGGTATCAGGGTGGCACGTCCAGGTCTTCGGCAGGAATTCAGCGGTGGGTCCCTCATTTCCTCTCTTCCTCTTTGAGCTGCCACCAAAGAAGGAGTGCGATTGAGCTGCTGCCGAAGTACCACCACTTGTCTTTTTTTTTTTTTTTTTGGTCACTTGAAGTGGCAGAAAAGCTGGAGCCGGCCCTGGGTCCTGGATTCCATCACCTGGAAGCATCCACATTGCATTGCACAACAAATAATCATGGCTACAAACAACAACAGGCACCACAGCTGATACCTAACTGTGTGTGGAAGCCTAAAGTTCAAGACTGTTGTGAGAAATGTAGAAATGTCATTGACAAATCTCATCATGCAGAAGATGGATGGATTATTTGTCAAGGAACCTGGAATTGGAAATCAGTCTCTCAGGGGGAACTGTGGGCGAGGAGGGTAGGAAAAGAAAGGCAAAGAAAGAAAAGGAGACAAAAATGGGCAGCCCTACAGCCAAAGACAAGAAGGAAGAGCCAAAGAGAGAAGAAAAATGCTAAGCTGAAAATTAAAGAGGAGGAGTGAGCATCGAAAGAGAAAGAGAAAATGAAGATCCAGAAGAGCAGGAAGCAGAGTGAAATCATAGAAGCAGCTGTACATCCTCTCAGCTGGCTCAGTGGTTCAGGGAGTCTGCACTGTCCACAGTTAAGCCTTATAGACTTAGGATTCTTCAGTATTAAAAGAAAAAGTTGCTAAAAGAGGGGAGATATGTTGACAGGCCCTGAAAACTCTCAGTTGTGTAGGTGCTGCTACATGTAGAATGTACTGTTGAGACTCCTATGTACGGTGACCAGATGCCCTGATTTTATAGGGGCAATCCTGATACTTGGGTTTTTTTTAAATATGGGCTCCTATTACCCCCCGCCCTCTCCCAATTTTTCACACTTGCTATCTGGTCACCCTACTCCTGTGTCACTCCTGGGTTATTGTTAATAAAGCCTTTCCAATGGTTGCATCTTGTCAAATATCTTTCTGCATGCTCCTTGCTCCTGCCTGTATCATGTTATAGGATCTTCTCATCTACCATCTCCAAAGGCCAATGGCCCCTCACAGCTGAACTATGGGAGATTCTTCATCAGCTGTTGAAGTATTAGGGTTTATATCTGTTACATGCCCAAGTAAGGGAGGTTTCAGCAGACAGATTGTAAGTTTCCGAGCACACTTAGGCCACGTCCACTCTATACTGCAGTTGCAGCAATGACACAGCTCTGGTGATACAGGTGTAGCACCACAGCATCCACAGTTCCTACATCAATGGAAGACGTTTTCCATTGCTGTAGTTAAACCATTTCTCTGAGACACAGTAGCTAACATCTACACTGGGGATTAGGTCAACCTAACTGTAATGCTCAGGGTGCAACATCTTCCCCAGCCCTGAGGTATGTAGCTAGGTCAATCTATATTTTAACTGTAGACCAGGCCTTAAGCTGGAAACATTTGGAGGCAGGGACTGTCTTTCTGTTCTGTGTCTGTATACTGGGATCCAGATCCAAAACTGATGCTGTGATAATACAAATAATAAATATAATATTTATAGTAATAGCCTAACATGATATCCAGTATCACGTGGTGGCAACATTTGTCCATGCTAGGAAGCATGTTGCAAGAAGTTCAGTGCTATTTCACCAGGGCCATTATCTGACCATGAAGAACAATATTCCTGGACTATGATGGCAGTATAGCACAGTGGGTGAACTGTCCAGATTTTTAGCACTGGGCACAGTTTGCCATGGGCATAAGCAAAAGAACCACCCACCCAAATCCAGCAAATCCACTGGCCACCTTGCAGCACCTCTCTCTGCTCAGGAATTATCCTGTGCCAGACTAGTGGGGCATGATACAAAACCAAAACCACACCGGGGGCCCAACAATTAGACACTAGGATGAAAATCTGGCCACGTGAACTTACAAAATTGAGATGGAAATTTCATCATCGCTCACTTCTCCCTGGGATTTCTCACACTTGTTTTTTTCCCAATATAGTCAAAAATCCCTCAAGAGTCATTTTTCTGGGGTTATTTTGACACATCCATTCCCAGCTGGAAGCAGGAACTGCAGAGACACATGAAAAATGATAGAAGGGAAAATGTTGTCTGGAACTTTTCCAAAACTTGGAGAAGACAAATTTGGCATTTTGAGGCAGGTTCCAAACATGATCCTTATTTAAACAGCCACCAGTGAAATGCTTCCATAATCATTCTAATTAATAAGCTCAGCCCTACCACAAATACCATTGTGCCTAGAGCTGCTGAGTTCATTTCTGCTTACTAATGACTAGTGCTGACTTCTTGGGGCACTCACTCTGCCAGTTCATAATGGTGCTTGTCTCACCGTGCAGGAAAGGCATGTGGAAGGAGCTTCCCTATGGCCAAGTGCCCAAGGGCCTCTCATAACAGCAGACAAGCACCAGGTCTGGCTTGGTCCTGGTACTGTCCTGAAGAGTTGTTGCCATGGTCCCGCCTCCTCTCCTGTTGGGCCACAGAATGGAACTGGTATACCAGGGGTAATCAGTGCATTGGGATGGAGCAGACTGCTTGTTTTCCATGCACACAAAGCAGGCCTAGGAGAGGGGCACAATCAGGACCGGCACTAGGGGTTTTAGCGCCCTAGGAACACAGCAATTTCGCCGCCCCGCACGCTGGTCCCGTGGCTCCGGTGGGACTGCCACAGTCATGCCTGCGGGAGGTCCACCGGAGCCGCGGACCAGCGGACCCTCCGCAGGCACGACTGCGGCAGCTCCATCGGAGCCGCCTGCCACCCCCTCTGGCAAAATGCCGCCCACCAATAATCCTGGCGCCCTAGGCAATTGCCTAGGCCTCCTAAATGGAAGAGCCGGCCCTGGGCACAATCTCTCCGGTAATCCTCATGGGTTGGTGAGGCTCTGTATTGGTGGTTAGGTGCCCCAGTTATTATTTGTATCATGGTAGCACATCGAGGCCTCAAATGGGATCAGGTACTGTAGAAACACATGGCGAGAGTCTAATTAGACAGGCCTGACAAAGGGTAGGAGGGGAAACAGAGGCACAGAGAAGTGAAGTGGACTTGCCCAAGGTCACACAGAGGTTTGATGATAGGAGAGCTAGGTTCTGGTTCCAAGAACCTAGGTCTGACTCCCAGAGCAATGTCTTAGCCACTAAACTACACTGCCTCATAGACTAGCCCACAACAAGTTTTCAAACAGAAAATCAGGAGGCCTAGTTCCTCCCCAGAATTGTTCTCAACCTAACGAGAGCCAGAGGGTATGGGGAAGAGTACCCCATATATACAGTTATATTAACTATGCGTGCGCGCACATCCTCGCACACGCACACTTGAGAACATCCCAACTGCTCCCAAGTTACTTCTCCAGCGCGTCATTTCTGTTAGCATGTTTCCCAGAGGCGTTTGGGAGAGGCGGATCTTTTTCTTGATTTTGTAACTGATGTTGCACATGAATGTGTAATGAATAAAGACAGAATGGAAATAATCCAACCCGCTCCTCTTTGAGAGGAGTTCAAGGAAAATATTGTGACTGGAGACCATAAGCAGACCCAATAAATATAGTTTCTTCCCCACCCCCTTTGTTATGACGATGTGACTAAGGTTAACAGCATCAGCTTAAGGTCTTAATTAAGAGTTGGTCTCTATGAGCAGAGCGTGAGGACATTTTGAAATCATGTGAAGAACACAGTAAGGAAATCGCAACATGCACACAGATGCAAGGCAAACTTGTGAATCAGACCGTTTGAAATATGCGATCATGCTCCCAGGACAACCCCTTTATCTTCAGCCTTGGATTCCTTTGGTGTTTTATTATCCCCTGGGGATATTGTACTGGATGAGGAGAGTGGGGGTTAATAGACTACATCCAGCTGTCCTCATACTTTTGTATCCAGGATGACCACTTAGATCCTTGAATCAAAAGCAGGACTGTCATATTTATAAGGAAAAGCTTGTTGTTTGAGCTGCTTCTACTTTTAAGGCATTGTTGTTCAATCATTCTTATTTCCCAGCACTTGCTTCAGACGACTGAACTTGACCCATCCACCCATCATAAATTAAAGTCTTTGATCTCATCTGTAACAACATGGAGCGCTGATAACAATAGATCAAACCACAGCAAGGACAATATGCTTATTCTTGACCAACTACGTTTTTAATTAGTAAACAGTGCTAAGGCAGATTCCACGATTACAGAACTAAAGAGGGGGAGAGGGAGGAAACGCATTTAATACTTGAAAGAAATAGTTGATAAAGAGCAGAGGAATCTTTCAATGCTCTGTATTCCTGTTTTGTTCGCCTAAAACCCACCCCAACCCAAACCATAAAATGAGGATGAATTTCACATTGATTAGGAAATTACCATGAAAAACACACATCAAATGGACCTTTAGAGGAGGATACAGATCAGGTGGTACAGAAACAGCATGAGGCCTTTTGTTAACTATTCATACAGCTCAGCCCTCTTTGATTTTCCGTCTTTATCCTTGTTCTGCTCATATTGTTCTGTGTGGCTGACACAGTGAGTCTAGTTTGTGGTTGTGTATGATTCAGTCTTACATACCTCGCAGGGGCGGTTAGTGTTTGAACAGTGGTTAGAAAAAACAAAAAGCTCCTTTTTTAGTGCTGTATTGTCATATTTCATTGACGCAAAGTGTATTTACAGATCTCCAGGCATTACCGTTTATAGCACATAGGTGGTCACTTACAGGTGTGTTTGTCTGAGGCACATCCCTGTGGCATCTGGTCACCATAAAAAAAAATTAAAAAGCAATGAAGAATATACACCTCTACCTCGCTATAACACTGTCCTCGGGAGCCAAAAAATCTTACCACGTTATAGGTGAAACCACATTATATCGAACTTGATTTGATCCGCCGGAGCACGCAGCCCCACCCCTCCAGAGCACTGCTTTGATGCGTTATATCCGAAATCGTGTTATATCGGGTGGTGTTATATCGAGGTTGAGGTGTATTGCCTAATAAAAGTAGCAGGGTAAGCCAAAATCTCCATAACTGTATCACTCACCATCAAGAGACATCCTGAAGAAACGAATGTGACTTGCCATGGCTTGAAACCATCAGATCTATGCTCAACAGACTTTGAAAGAAAGAGTGTGTTCCAAACCCAGAGCTACTCCATAGAAAATGTCTGGACTCCCACTTCCTTGTACTTAATTGGAAGGATTGACGAGATGCTGAACTCATCTGACATGTTAGTAATGGTTTGGGGATAACCCCAGAAGATTCCTCCCCAGGACTTTGAAACAACCAAAGTAATCCTCACCCCAGAGAATCTTACACTAAGCCCAATGCATGCTGAGTCAGGACTCTGGCTCAGTCCTCTGTGGCTGATCAATGAAGCTCAGAGTTTGTGCCTCACTCTTGAGGCCCAGAGCCTGGATTTGTGGCGCTGCGAAGGAGAGTGACGAGACTTGTAGTGTATTTTCTGTTTGTTTACACACCTTTCAGGTGCTGTGATAAAATTTTTCTTAAATCCCCAAACACTAACAGAATGATGGCAGGGGATGATCTTCAGTTTTGCCCCAAAAGAACTGGCTTTGTGGTTTTTAAAACCACCATTACAAGTGGTACCTTTGATGGCAGGTTTGGTGGGGAAAGGAAAGTCTGGAATGCCATAGAGATTTGTTTTCCCCACTTGAGACACCTTGCTAGAGCAGTGCTGGGGAAGCTTGTGCTACCTCAGCTTGTTCAATGGAATAGCAGAGGGGTTGCCAGCTAACACTATTCACTTAAATGTAAGAGCTTTGCGTGGTGAGTTGCGTGTGGTCCCGAGTTGGACCTGCAGCCAGCCTGAGTCCTGTAACTCTGCTGCTTCCAGCTCAGATCAGATGAAAAGGGCCTTCGCTAGCCTAACATAACCTCAAACACCACTTCCCACAACAGAGAATTGTGTTTCTTTTGTCTTACAATCAGAAGAGTCAAATTTTCCCCTTAACCACAATGTAATTGATTCCCTTTGGTTGTTACTGCCTCCACTTCGTGCAGATGTCTAGACAAGGTTGTTTTTTTCTTTTTAGTGTGAGAGATTTTTTTTTTTTTGGAAGCTGCTTTTGCTTCTTTCCAAAATGTATTTTTAGTGTCATTTTTTCCATTGGCATGAGAGCGCCGCTCTTAGAGAAACTGGTCTGCTTTCAATATTGAATGAAAAACCTGCCTGCTGGGGTGGAATGTCCAACAAAAGGCAGCTAAGGTAACAGCATGATGGCTTCAGTGGAACCATGGCCTGCCTTTGAGTGCTGGGCCTACTCCAGCTCCTATTAACATCAGTGGAAGACTGGCCACTGACTTGATTAGAAGTAAGGAGACACATTGCCATCAAGAATGGAGCAAGCACCTTTCGATGCAAACCTGCTAAGCCAACAAGAACAACCACATTAGAATTCTCTTGAAATATAATCGCTCTGGGTCAAATTCAGCTCTGGGTGAAGCCCATGGGATTTGCACCTGCTCAAGCCAGGGCTGTCTATACTATTCTGTTTGCATTCTAGAGCAGGTAAACCGTAACAAGTTAGCCAAGAATTTTAAATAAGACACATAACTGCATGGATATTCAACTGCCACTGGACAGATCTAGCATTCTCAAGTCATTGCCTAGCAGAGTGGGGTGAAAGACGAGGCCTTGGTTCTTATTTATGACCCCCCCAGTTCCCAGGTTGCTCACTCACTATACTGTTAGTGTTCTCTAACCCCTTCTGGTCTGACCCAAGCCCTCTAATCTCCATCTGCGACTGCTGCCTCGGAGCTGTCTAAAGATCAGAGATAAATTGTGAGTGGCTGGTGAAAAAGATTCATTTTCCTCCAGTGAGAATGGTTCCACTGGGGGTTTACGCCTTTAAATGGTATTTAAATGAGCTAATGACTCCTCCCCACCTTCCCAGATATTATCTCTGTACAGCATAATATAGGAACTTCTAATAAATCAGTTTCCAGAAATGGCTGGGAATATCTAGCCACGGGAATGAACAAGAGCCAACCTCCATCCCTCAAGAGGAAAAATGGTAAAATTTGTGCTGGTGTAGAGGCTATAGACCTCCAGCTTCTAATTTAATCTCTGCACGTGACACCCGGACTGCACAGTGACAGAGACACTACACATGTATTATATGGACAGACATGCTCCCAACTTCTGTGCTAAAGGGAGAAGAGGTTTGTTGAGTCTATAATATTTCTGTGGCAGAGACACTGGAAATGGGGGCAGCTCCAGATTTCATATTCACGCACACAGACACAGTGTCAAATCCAGGAGATCCTTACTGAGGTAAAACTCCCACTGATGTCAGTGGGGGTCAGAATCAAGCAAAGATGGCAGAATTCCGCTCTAAATAAGGACTCCTCTTCCTCAGATGTTCAGAATTTACTCTTGCTAGAATGCTTCCCTATGTATCTGTGGCACCAGTTGATTCTCTCCCAAAGAATAAGGATATAGATTTCCTTTTGGGAGGAAGTTATCTGATAACTGGTAGGAATGGCCTATTCATTTGGCCATACTCCCCCAGAAGAATACACCCAATAGTACGAAGTGTTCACAGCTCTGACAGCACACCCATATTCACTGGGAATTGTTAGTGCCAAAGAACAGTGACTCTGCCCAAACAGCAGCCATCCCGGATGAATGGAAGTGAGTGGAAAAGGGTAGTTTTGGGGGATCAAATCCTTTTGGTTTCATTTTTTTTTAAACAACATCCGCCACCTCAACCACAACAAAAAATAAAAATCTAAAAATGCAAACTACGCAGAATTAAGCGAGCAGGATGGTTCCAGCTGAGCAGCTTCAGGCATTGTTTTACAACAACGTTAAACCAATCGCTCAGTTTTAATGAGGTATTTTCTTCCTCTTAACCACACAAACCTAATCCATGATGTTAGTTGAACTCGGAGAACCTAAAACCAGAACACTGGGGCCTTTTCTTAATCCTCTTAACTTGCCAAAGGTTTTCTGATCACACACCTCTTCCTTCCTACTTAAGACTCTCTACTCCACAAATCCTTTTGTCTTCTGGTTACAGCTGTGAAAAATTAGGATCCTAGTAGTAAAATCTCTACATAATAAATGAGCATTTGGGGATGGCTTACATGTTTCGCTGAAGGAAACTGGGCATGTTTTCTTAATTATTTCATCAAATCATACACGTCTTAAGGTTCTTTGGGGCTCAAGCGCTTAGCATGTCTTGAGACGTATTCCTGAGTTTATAGCCTTTGCTTCTATTTGAATTATTGCTCCAAAAGACGCGGGAACAGACCCTAGATCTCACAGTGGCTGGTTTATGCCATTCTTATGGCACAATGAAATCATAAAGCTGCTCCAATG
This sequence comes from Gopherus flavomarginatus, assembly GCF_025201925.1. NCBI lineage: Eukaryota > Metazoa > Chordata > Testudines > Testudinidae > Gopherus > Gopherus flavomarginatus. Next base: position 84,819,846 of record NC_066625.1, on the reverse strand, counting down.
GGACAGCTATGGAGATTCCCTCATGCCAAGGGAATCCTGACTGGCATACAGCTGTTGACACCTGCTCTATGCCACCCTGCCTGGCCCCTCAGTTTAGCAGTTGTGGCCCCAGGAGGAGCAAGCATGCCTACAACCCTGCTGCACTCTGGCGGTCTGTCCTTGGGGTTACCACCATTTCAGGGAAGCTGGAGCAGCCCTGATGCTTCACTAACGGGTTCCAGGTGTTGAGCTATCCCCTGGCTACCCCTAGGATCACAGAGGCATAACGGTGGCATACAGCCTGCTTTGCCCTCACTTGGTGCTATGCCAGTCAGCTTGACTGCCACAAAAAGACCAGGACGAAGTCATCCGTGCTGGAACTCCATTGAAATCAGTGCAGTTACTCCAGGGTAGGATTTGTCCATTTATTTCTACAAGGGATTGGCTGTCGTCTGTACACTTCAGTGAATGGTAGATGGCATTAGTGGTACCCAAGCTGTGGTCTGCAGTAGTCATTGCTGTTGGTCTGCAGATAGCTGGCTGCTCACATGAGAAAGGATCTTTCTTCTTGTTGCCAGCTGCTACATTGCATTAAAAAAGCTAAAAGGACATGAGGTACCTTCCTAAGGTTGCTTTGCCATGTGAACAACTGCTGTAGTTATCATAAAACATTACAGAATCACAGTTGGGGGCAGGTATTTCAGTTGCATGAGATGTTGGGAAGGATGCTGGCCCATGCAATGGAAAATAGGAAGGTTGGTGTCTACAGACAAGTCTCTGTGAGCATATGTGACCCGCTAATTGACCTGGCACTTCACCTTTGGAGAGCTGGCTTTAACTGGATGGGCCACTCCATATATATAAACCAAGAACCGAAACACACAGCTTGAGACAGAAAGCGAACTTCCAAGTTCCATTCAAGTTCAGTTAACACTCCCTCCACACCCATCATTCTTCATGAACATGTGCCACAACACTTCCTGGTGCTGGCCCGCCTGCTACTTGCCCCGGGGTAGGGTGTTATCGGTCAGACTCACAGCTCGGCAACACACCCTACACCCATCTCTAAGTGTCCATGTTGGGACTCAGTCCAAGAATTCTTTATGCACGCAAGAACAGCCCCTTGCCACACCACAATCCTTTCTGCTGCTGGTGCCACATGCTGATAGGCTGGGTCAAACACCAGATGTTAATAAACTTCTTTTACCAATTGCTGGGAGAAAGCTCAGATAATTGGTCGCATACCTACAACAGGAAAAAAAAATCATGACAGAGAAAATGGGCAATAAAAAGTACATCTTGGTTGCTTTTAAAATGTTTTTCTCAAAGCTAATTTTAGTTTCAGGGTTGGTGCTAGTGGCAGATCCTCAGCTGGTGTAAATGTGTCTAGTTCCACCAGCAGTGCTACACCGAGCATATCCAGAGTGCTTCCTTCTCCCTTCACGGGAGACTAGTGGGCTCGGGCAGGCTGGGAGTTGGAGCTGTAGGGGTTTAAGAATTCCTTAGACTCTTCCTTAGAGTTTGTCTACACATACCAGGGGATCAATGTGTGGCAAACGATGAATTGGCGGTCGATTTAGCGGGTCTAGTGAAGATCCGCTAAGTCGACCACATATTGCTCTCCCGTCGACTCCTGTACGCCACCTGAATGAGAAGCGCAAGGGGAGTTGACAGGAGGGCGTCTCCAGTCGACATCCCATAGTGGGGACTCTGCGGTAAGGAGATCTAAGTATGTAGACTTCAGTTACGCTATTCACATAGCTGAAGTTGTGTAACTTAGATCGATCTCCCCCCATAGTGTAGACAAGGCCTTTTATTCTTTCAGTTTAAGCAGATCCTGGCTTACTCTTCGGCTGTGCTTAGGTGGTGGACGTACTCCAACTCTGTCCTCCCTGGAGCTCAGGGAGCTCTCTGGTACCCCTGTCACAGAAGCATTTGGCTTACTGTTGTCAATGCTGAATTGGTTCCATCACCACTCCTGCTGCTGCTGGCTTCAAAAGTCTGTTTGGTATAGACAGGATCTATGCGCAGTGGAACATGAGAGAGTGGACTGGGCCTTCTGTTGGTGCATTTCTCCTGTCCAGTCCATGTGTCTTTAGTATCCCACTATGTCTTTTTAAAATAGCTGCTGGAATGCTGGACAACATAGACACTCGCTTCTACTTTGCCATTAGACTGGTTCTGATGTTCTATAGAGGATACGATATGATCAGATTGTCCCGATATTGCAAATGATGCAAATTCCCAACAGGCAAATTGAGATCCATTATCTGGAATAGTCTCTGGAATTCCATGCTAGGAAATCTGAGCTTTGCGGTAGTCGATGGACAACTGCTGTTGCATATAAGGGAGCTATTTCCCAATCATCCTAAGAGTAATCAACCATTATAAGGTAGATCTGATTTCCCATGACACTTCAGTCCATGACAAGCTTGCCCCAGGGTTTATCAGGTGTTTTGTGCATCAAAACTAGTTTGCTTAGCTGATTTCTAAGAATACATTGCTCATGAAATCTTTCACCTCACTGCTCATGTTAGGCCAATGCAGGATATTTCTGACTGCCTTGCATAGAAATGCTTCAGCACCAATATGGCAGGAGCGTGTGCAGGTCAACATTGCAGGAGGCACATCTTTAGCTATAGTGACCCTCCTGCCTATATAGATAACACCATTTGGTACTGTCAGATCTCTTGCATATCTCCAACACTCACAAATACTAAGTGGCATCTTGTCCTCTCTCTCTGGCCATTCTGATGACTGAGCAATCGAAGCACAGCATCTGTCTGAATACAGCTCTCTCTGCAGGTGCCAATTATCTGTCACACCAAGGAATTCTCCTTGGTCAGGGTGTTCAGAATACTCGAGGAGAAGGGGCTTCCTCAGGAACCTGTTTTCATAGGTACGGGTCCCAGCAGTCACTGTATTTGTGACTGTTGACAAAAAGTCTGCAGTGAACATCAGAGAGCCTCTTTTGCATTGTACGTTAAGTAGGAAAATTCAGTTGCACACATACAAAATGGGAAATGACTGCCTAGGAAGGAGCACTGGAGAAAGAGATCTAGGGGTCATAGTGGACCACAAGCTAAATATGAGTCAACAGTGTAACACCGTTGCCATGGGCGGTGAGTGAACTGGCCATTGGGGGACGCTAGCCTCCAGCCCCTCCCCTTATGCCTGAGGTCCCTCCCCTCCCCTGCTGGAGCCCAGCGCACCCTCACTGTGGCTGCCACCCCACCCTCCCCCAGCCTGTCCAAGTGCCCCCAGCCCTGGAGCACCGGGCAGGCAGCATGGCCGCAGTGCCCCTCACCCAAGCCCTGGAGTGCTAGGCGGCTACAGTGCCCCCAGCTTTGAAAGCACAGGCCCCAGCCACCCCAAGTCCTGGTAGCGGGCCAGCCCACCCCAGCCCCAGCCTGGGTCAGGAAAGAGTGAGAACTGGAAGCAGGCAGGAGGCACTCTAGGGGGCAGAGCGTGGGTGGGGCCACACCTGGCTGTTTTGGGAGGCTCCACCTCTCCCGGCCTATGATACCTGCCACCCATGACTTTTGCAAAAAAAGCTAACATCATTCTGAGATGTATTAGCAGGAGTGTTGTAAGCGAGACATGAGAAGTAATTCTTCTGCTATACATCGCGCTGGTTAGGCCTCAACTGGAGTGTTGTATCCAGTTCTGGGTGCCACATTTCAGGAAAGATGTGGACAAATTGGAGAAAGTCCAGAGAAGAGCAAAAATGATTAAAGGTCTAGAAAACATGACCCATGAGGGAAGACTGAAAAAATTGGGTTTGTTTAGACTGGAGAAGAGAAGACTGAGGGGGGACATGATAACAGTTTTCAGTACATAAAAGATTGTTACAAGGAAGAGGGAGAAAAATTGTTCTTAACCTCTGAGGATAGGACAAGAAGCAATGGGCTTAACTTGCAGCAAGGCGGTTTAGGTTGAATGTTAGGAAAAACTGCCGGTCAGGGTGGTTAAGCACTGGAATAAATTGCCTAAGAAGGTTGTGGAATTTCTATTATTTGAGATTTTTAAGAGCAGGTTGGACAGAACCCTGTTAGGGATGGTCTAGATAATACTTGTCCTACCATGAGTGCAGGGGACTGGACTAGATGACCTCTCAAGGTCCCTTCCAGTCCTATGATTCTATGATCCACACAACATTTCTGCATCTTCATTAATATTCTTTGAAGATGTTTTGGAGCAGAAAACCATGGCTTTTTAAAATAGATTCCAAAGGTTAGTGGTCTGTGTTCTCATGGATAAAATCAGACCCCCAAGACAGTGGTTAAACCTAGTGTATGCAAAAACAATGGCAAGGCATTTCTTCTCTAGAAGAGCCGCTCTCCCCAACTTTCTGTGCTTGCTGTCACCGTATTAATATCTATGCCCATCCATAGCCTGCATCAGCAGCACCCAGCACGCCAAAAGCTGCACTTAACCTGCATAGAAAGCACAGATTGCAGCAACCCTCATGTTTAATAAGGCTGTCCGGCCTACAGGGAGTACAAATCCCATCCAGGCAAGGCACTCAGACCATAGTGAAACAAGGCATGCTAGTACCTGTAAACTCCGTCAACTGCATTAAAAGGAAGAGAGCACCTATAGGCGTCATCTTAAAGTTCTATGGACTTCCACCAGCCACTGCTGCTTCAGTCTAAGTCCACAGAGTTAATGCGATTTCCTGTTGGACAAGAAAAACCCACAACACGAGCAATCTGTGTATGTGGAACAATTCCCTCTCCCCTCCAGCCAACATTTTTCATTAAGTTTGTGTTGTTACGAGACAAAGCGGCAAGCGGCACTGATTTCTCATGCTATTTACAGGGAGGAAATGTATCAAACATGGTCAAAACTTTACGAGAAAGGCAACGCTTTCCAAAAAGCTCCAGAGCGCAGCTTGGCTCTTGCCAGAATTCAGCAGCCGCATGCAAGGAAACAGGGTTTCTGGGGTGCCTGCTGCCATTAAAAAGAAGTAATTTGTAGCTCAAGCCATGTGCTTTTTCCCTGGGGCCTGGGCTTTGGCAACTGAAGTCCTCTCTGGGTTTTATTATTTGTGCAAAGCGTGTTTGGGCAAAACGGACTCGTTTTCAGATTGACGGAAAGTCAGATGTTGGAGCATGTAATAGCCTCAATTACAAAGAGAAGGGAGGCAACTGGGAAAGCAGGGGAGAGTAAGCGTGAAAGCCCAAAATCAGTTGTTATCCAGGCATTCTTCGAGAACTTGCGGTGGTCTGTATAATATGGGGTTGTGCCGTAAACATTCTTTTCCAAGCACTTTCCATGGTACCGTGTTGTTGTTTTTTTTAAGGAAGATCAACGACTTAATTAGAAAAGTCTGAGATGCATGAGCAAGGCTATCGCTTCAAGAGTGCTTCCAGATTTACATAAATAACATTCCTGCTGCATAAACATCTTGGCAAAAACCGAGCCTCTAACCCTCCTCCCTCTCTATTGGCCTCTGCTAAACTCTGCAGAATATTAAAAAAAATCCCTTGATAGGAACATGCTCTCGGCCAGAAACAAATCATTCGTTTGGACGAGGGCATCAAACTGCATCTGCTCAGTCCCCTGAAGTTCCAGTGCGAGGGTTTTAGTGGGGAGGGAGGAAAGAGGGTTTCTTTGATAGAGGGATTTAGCAAAATGGCCATTGATGTTATTTTAAAGCAAATACAGATACCACGGGATGTGTCTTTACAGGCAGACGCATATGGGAACAGCCTGGTTTCATTATAACGAGAGATGCTCTCAATCTGTGGAGTTTGAAGGGGAAGCTGAACTCTCAAAGTGGTTCTGCTGCTCACTATCTTGAGATAGAAGCCTGTCGTGATGTTTGGGTCCCAATATGAATCTCATTAAGAGTTAGGGAGTGATTGGACAAAGGAAAGTTTACCCTACCCCGTCCTAGGTCTGCTTCAGTGCCTAGCACAAATATGAGCAGGCAAAGTCAAGACTGCTCTAACCTACCGTAGCGATCACCAACTCCAAGGACGCAAGAGAGTCTTCGTCACATCCCCTTTTCATCATGTGCACTCCTTGCGATTGGTAGCTGGATGGGGTGGTAAAGTAGCAGACACTATTAGGGCTATACTTGTGTAGCCAGACCAGCCAAAACTGCTCCAAGACAACAGAGGAGCAGGGGCTCTGTTGTTTATTCCCATCTCACGTTTACTGATTCTAGGACAGAAGGAAACCCGTTGAATCAGGAGCATTAGTGAAATGGAAGGGCAATTGAACATTTTTGTAGAGCGGGGTCTCTTTCCTCTCATAACTCTAGCTGTCTGCCTCCTTAAATGTTCTGCTTTAAGTGCTTGAAACAATCTTGCATGGATCTGCAGAGGCAAATGAGTTCTAGAAAAGTACTGGCCTCAATCAAACCTAATCTCTTCTGACAGAGCAGAACAGCATGGACAGAACAGCTACTCTGAGCAGCAGTGTTGTGTCAAAATTATGATGCAATGTAGGCTTCTAAAGGCTTTGGGGATTTACTCAGAGATTCAGCATCCAGCCAAGCTGCTGCTATTGTCCCTCACATTGCAGCAGCCACACTATGAAAAAAAATATATGCACTTCCTTTCCCACAGCTGGATACGGCCATATCCATTCTGAGAAATCCAAGTGACTAAGATAAGCGGGATAGTTTTCCATCAAAGTCTCTGTTTTAGGGATTTTATTTTTTATAATCTTCTGACCAAGTCATTCGCAACAGTTCCTTAAGCAGTGCTTGCCATCATGAACTAATGTCACAACTTTATTCTCAGGAGACAAAAAGGCAGAAGGACAAAAGGAAATGCCATAGGGGATCAGATCATAGGTCCCTCTAGGCTGAGATCTTGTACCTGACAGTGCTCTGTCTGGATCATTCACAGAGAGGTGTATAATCCCTTTAATTATTGTGATGTGGAAGCATTTTATGTCTACTTAGCACAGGAGCAGGTGACCATACCAGATTCAAAGCAGTAGAGAATCCGGCCATTCTGAAAGCTCCGTGAGTTTATCACTCTAGGAAGAATGTAACCATTTACTGCTTTTCAATACCTATAACCAGAGCGCGTTACTGTGCAGACTCCTGTTGTAAGTAATAGACATCCATTCATTTCATGAGAACTTTGGATTCCCCATATGCCTGAGCTCAAGCAGACAGTGAAGAAGACATGAATGCACATCATGTCATGCTATCATCCGATGGTGCTCTCCACCCTCTTCAAACACACCATTGAGACAAACAACAGAAACTTCAGGTAGCGCAGAGAAGAGCTGGAAAATAGAAGTGCGCCATATGCCAGAGTCTCAAAATAAAGACTTGTTACATGAATACAAAGGAGCCAGTCTATTAATCTATAAACACATTTCAACATGGGAAATGTAATTGAACGTCACTGGGGGACACTGGTTGAAGGAAAATGAGATTTGTGGGAAGGGAATGCATAGTTATTTAGATGGCTGCTACTCTCATAAGTGGATGTGTGGGGGAAGGATGGATTAGCATGATCTGGCCTGGTTAGCCTTTTCTTAGGAGAGGGAAGCTGTCTGAAGAGATCAAATAATTGGGAAGGCAAAAACCTGTGGCCTGCTAGGCACAGAATATCCTTGGCAGAGATCAGAGGAAGTGGATCTCAGTTTCCATTGGAAGCAATTGTATGAGCCAAACATATGATTTGTATTGCCCAAAGAACCCAGTCAGGCTCCAGGCGCCTTCCTGCTACTTGCTGCACAAACCTGCAGGAGGCCACACAGACCCTGCCCTGGAGATCTTAAAGTTGCCATGAGTCTTAAAGTTGAAGTATTTTCTGATCTGGTTTGGTTTGGGAATCATTTAAACTCCTTCAGACCCTTTTGATCTTTTAAGCAAGGCATCACTCAGATTGGCGTCAAAGGGGATTTTTAAAAGGGCAAAGACAACTGGCAAAAGGAAGTAAGGGTCTTCTTGAGATACCAAAACAGTGTCTCCAATTAGCATCCTCATGAATTTGGGGCAGTCACATTCTACAAGGCCCAACAAAATGCTAGGACCCTGCCTTGCAAAGCTCAGGTCTCCATTTGGGTCCCACCAGGGCAGCCATGACTGTCCATTACACTTGGTCTAATGGAGGCCAGGCACCTCCAGGACCTCTCAAGACCACACATATAAAACCAGAAGAGGCCCACCTCCCCATCTGCAGATCATGCTGCCAACCTCCCCTCTTCCTAGATAGCTCCCCAAGAATCAGAGCAGAAGGAAAGCCAGCAAAGCACCCCAAAAGAGGGACAGAGAAGCAGTCTTGCTTGTCTTGTAGCCTCGCTCCTTGTGACAAGGAAACAATTGTGATCCGTTTGGGCTGACAGCCCGCTGGTGTAACTAGGAGAGACATTGTCGATAGGGTGTTTTCTACAATAGCTTCTCAGCCTTGGAATCCACTCCTCACTCCTTGGTCTCCCTACACTCATGCTTGGCCTTCAAGGCACGATCGGTTTGTTGGGGTGAGGAGGTGAGTTGAGAAATATGGAGTGCCTAGATGATAGGTGGGAGGTGGTTGGTTTGGGGATATTTTGTTTTTTTTAGGAAATGGGTGTGTCTCAGCTAGCCACCAAAATGGACAGCAGTTCATTAGTCTCCATTTTTTAGAAGTCAGCCTAGTAGGACACTGAGATCAGGGTTCAGTAGAAGCCTTGGGATTCTCCTACCCCAGGCTGGGTAAGGGAGGAAGCAGTGCATGGAGCAGATACTCTCCACCTTTGGGGTATTAGGAGAAGGATTGTAGATGCCATTAACACCTCCTATCAGCTTGTCATGCAAAGGTCACAGAGGAAGATTCCTGCCTTTCCAGCTTCAGGATGAGCAAGAGAGTCAACCACAGATTCTGGGTATGTGGATTAAGCAAGCATCTCAGGACAGACGAGTTAAAGACTTCAGATCCCATTTGTGTAGTCAGTGCCTTAAGGAGTGGGCCATTTCTCCCTCTTTCACATATGCTTTTAACGGTGTGGAGGGGACATAGGTCTTTGGATCCTTCTGGATCTTTGTCACTACTATTATCTCCCCTCCAAAGAAGTGCTTTAAAGATCTGACTTTTTCAAAGCCCAAAACGTTGCAGATCAGCTGACTTTATGTAACATTTGTTATTAGAAACAGGTCATCTCTGAACAACAGTTTCATGAGATGCATCTCATCCAGAACACAGGAATATGCCCTCTGTATGAGGTAGCCAGGTTGTTAAAATGCTAACTTTGCTGCCCTGAACACGCCCGAGGCACATCTGGATTCCTCCAGATGATTTTCCATGGAAGGAAGACACACTTCATTTGCCGAGGGTCTGAGCCAACCAGATGCCAGTTCCAGGCTGGTAAATACCACTTCCAACATCACTTGCAGGCTCCAACAGATGTTTCTGCTTTTCAGTGTAATGGATATTTTATGGACCATTTTCCCAACTCCTCCTTAGAAGCAAGCATTAGACCCAAATGCCCTCAGGAACAGAATGGTCCCCTAATAAAGTGTACTCTGGAGCTGAGTGTCCGGCAGATCAAGGAGTCAAAGCAGAAATTAGGCTCAGTCAGAGAATCAGTCTAGTCAGCAGTGGATTATGTTCTTCTGGAAGAGGTAACAGATTTGTAGACATCTGCCCATTCATCTCAGAACTATTTGTATAAACATTTGCACATGGTCAGAAGCTTTCATCAGGGGATCGAAGTGCCTTAAAATTAAACCCTTCTTGTGGGTGTGGAAGGGATAGCTCAGTGGTTTGAGCACTGGCCTGCTAAACCCAGGGTTGTGAGCTCAATTCTTGAGAGGGCAATTTGAGGATTGGTCCTACTTTGAGCAGGGGGTTGGACTAAATGATCTCCTGAGGTCCCTTCCAACCCTAATAATCTATGTACAGTAGACAGTTTTTATCATGGTTATGCTAAGGGTGGGAAACCGAGGCACGTAAAGATTGAGTAATTTGCCCAACGTGACACAGCAAGTCAGGGACAGACCTGGGAGGAAAGCTGAAGAGTGCAGGATCCCAGGGCCATGCTCTAATGATTGGACACACACCTCCCAAGAGAGAAGAACCAGAACACGGGCAATGTGAATCAGGGATGAAGAAAACCTTTGCCAGGTCAGACAAATTATCAAATTGAAGAGCTTCCTCTACATCTTGATGGACTGAATATCATTTTCTAGCTCTCCCCACACACTGAGGCTAGGACAGTACGTTTATTATTCACCAACCTCAATTTCTTTTCTTTCCCCCTTCCCCCCCACCAAACTGTTGTCTCTTCTCCAGCCAGAATTGGGCAATTGCCAGCATCTCTCCAGACTGATCAAATGAAATGCATATGTTGTAATGTTTCTTAAGCAAAAACCAAACAAAAGTGGGGGAATCCCATTGACTCACACCTGTTTTAATTTTTTTTTTTAAAGTACTTGGGACTTAGTGAATGTGAATATTATCCTGTGTGGATTGAGAATACAATGGGAACAGGAAACTTTTAAAAAGCATTTCTGTGGAGATATTATCTCACTGCTGTAGGACACAAGATTTACTTAATTGCAGCCAAGAAAGTTTTAGATTACGCTTTGCAAAGTCTGCACGAAAGTCTCATCTATCAGGGGAAGGCTCCTTGCATGGCTTTTTCTTTTTAGCTATGTGCCTCACTTTGACCACATTAACGGGAAGGGCTTTTCTAATAATGCAAGCAATTTCAGAATACTCAAAAGCCTTAAATTAGATTCAGGACATCACAATCCATGATAAAGAAGGTAAAATTGCTTTTTTCGCAGATGACATCTTGTTTTCTCTCACTGAAACACAAGCCTCTATTCAATGCCTTAAAGACGTCTTAGATGCCTACAGCCCCATGTCTGTAACTAGGACCAAGACAGAGGCGATGCCCTCAGGCAGCAATCCAGCAAGAACCTCTTAATTAATTTTCCATGCTGATTGTCCCCTGAGGGATTCAAATACCTGGGAGTGCACCTCTCACCTCATTTAACTAAACTCAGTCCAGTAAATCTGCGACCCCTTTTATATACACCACACATCAAGACCTTCAAAGATCGGCCTAATTCATCATTATCTGTGCTTGGTTGAGCCCAGTTGATGGAGATGAATGTCCTGCTGAGTGTTGTACTCCCTACAGGTTCTTCCGGTACTTCGGCCTACTTGGCATTAAAAACAAAAAAGAAGACTTACATAGAACATACAGCAGTGTTATAAAGGTATAGATAGAGACCAACATCAGCTTATCTAAAGATATAAAACAAAAAGAAGCATTAACCTCCCGAACTGGAAATCCTGCAAATGGGCATCAGTACATTTATATGTTTGGAATGTGGTACATTTTAGAGAAACTCAGAACTAGCCCACAAAGCTCTGCACTCAAGCAACGTATTGTTTTCCATTCACTTTTTTTAACTCGATTTACGATTAAGACAATTTGCTCCCTCGGGATATCAGGTAGCATCCTATCCTAGGAATTACTCTGGAAATATGGGGAAAGGCATTATTCTCATCAGCTTCCCAGATATGCAGACTACCAGTTGTATACATATCCAGCTTTCTAGACACTGTTACTAGGGCTGTCAAGTGATTAAAAAAATTAAATCATGTGATTAAAAAAATCATCATGATTAATTTCACTGTTAAACAATAATAGAATACTATTTATTTACAATTTTTTGGATGCTTTCTACATTTTCAAATGTATTGATTTCAGTTACAACACAGAATACAAAAAGTGTACAATGCTCACTTTATACTTTTGATTACGACTATTTGCACTGTAAAAAAACAAAAGAAATAGTATTTTTCAATTCACCTAATACGAATAGTGCAATCTCTTTATCATGAATGTTGAACTTACAAATGTAGAATTATTTTAAAAAAAAACAAACAACAAAACTGCATTCAAAAATAAAACAATGTAAAATTTTAGAGCCTGCAAGTCCACTCAGTCCTACTTCTTGTTCAGCCAGTCACTCAAACAAGTTTATTTACATTTGCAGGAGATAATGCTGCCCTCTTCTTGTTTACAATGTCACTTGAAAGTGAGAACAGGCATTCTTATGGCGCTATTGTAGCCAGCGTCACAAGATATTTATGTGCCAGATGCATTAAAGATTCATATGTCCCTTCACACTTCAACCACCATTCCAGGGTCCATGCATCCATGCTGATAACGGGTTCTGCTCGATAACAATCCAAAGCAGTGCGGATCGATGCATGTTCATTTTCATTATCTGTTTCAGATGCCATCAGCAGAAGGTGGTTTTCTTTTCTGGTGGTTCGGGTTCTGTCGTTTCCACATTGGAGTGTTGCTCTTTTAAGACTTCTGAAAGCATGCTCCACACCTAGTCCCTCTCAGATTTTGGAAGGCACTTCAGATTCTTAAACCTTGGGTGGAGTGCTGTAGCTATCTTTAAAAATCTCACATTGGTACCTTCTGTGCGTTCTGTGAAATCTGTAGTGAAAGTGATCTTAAAACAGATAGCACATGCTGGGTCATCATCCGAGACTGCTAGAAAATGAAATATATGGCAGAATGCGGGTAAAACAGAGCAGGGGACATACAATTCTCCCCCAAGGAGTTCAGTCACAAATTTAAATTAATGCATTATTTTTTTAATGAGCATCATCAGCATGGAAGCATGTCCTCTGGAATTGTGGTCAAAGCATGAAGGGGCATATGAATGTTTAGAATATCTGGCACATAAATACCTTGCAATCCCAGCTACAGAAATGCCATGCAAATGCCTGCTCTCACTTTCTGGTGACATTGTAAATAAGAGGGCAGCATTATCTTCTATAAATGTAAACAAACTTGTTTGTCTTAGCAATTGGCTGAACAAGAAGTAGGACCGAGTGGACTTGTAGGCTCTGAAGTTTTACATTGTTTTGTTTTTGAGTGCAGTTATGTAACAAACAAACAAAAAAAATTATATTTGTAAGTTGCACACTTCCACAACAAAGATTGCACTTCAGTACCTGTATGAGGTGAATTGAAAAATACTATTTCTTTTGTTTATCATTTTTACAGTGCAAATATTTGTAATAAAATATAATATACACTTTGATTTCAGAATACAATACAACACAGAATACAATATATATGAAAATATAGAAAAACATCCAAAATATTTAATAAATTTCAATTGGTATTCTATGGTTTAACAGTAAGATTAAAACTGTGATTAATTTTTTTAGTGAGTTAACTGCGTGAGTTAACTACGATTAATTGACAGCCCTAATTTTTACTGAAGCAGAACCTGCCTTAACCTACTGAAAACAAAACACTGGATCAACAGCATAGAAGAAAGCTCCCATAAATTAAATGGTGCATTTACAAACACCTTAGGACTTTAATAAATGATAAATTGACTACCGCTGTAGATTCCCAAAATACTTGACTTAATGTCCAAACCAATGCTATACCAATATTTGGATTTGGGATTTAGAATTATAATAGACATAAGAGGATCTGAACAAAAATGTATTTGCAACATTTAAATTACAATGGTAGCAGTATTAATTTGTGAAAAGTGCAAAACTAAGCATTCACATATACCGAGTGCTTGGTTATGTAGTACAGTTCCTGTTTATTCCTGTCACCTAATGTTACGTTTGGTGCTATCAGATTCCACAATTCCTTTGTCCTGTTTACCTTGAATGCAATAAAAATAGGCTTGGTTCATGCCAAGAAGTTAGTGTCTCGTGATTTTCCATAAATATGGAGTCCAAGGGGAAAGGCTGCTGAGATGGTTTGGTACTTCATCTGAAGCAATATATGAAATCACGTCTAGGTGTTGTTCTTGAGCTATATAGGTATAAAGATAATAGCCACTTTACAGATAACTTCAATAAGTTAGAGGAGCTCAATTATTTGGGTCTTGATTACCTCTCCTGATGCAGCATTGCAGAAGTAGAGGTCAGCAGGAATGCTCTTGCTGGCAGACTCCAGATTTTTCCTTGCTGGGGCTTCTCGCACTGATCTGGCAGAGCCTGAGTTTATAAAGGTCACAAAATACTGCAAGGGCTCTCTCCTTAGTCAACTTTTTGCTGAGGTTGAGCTTTACTGGGCTGGAATTTTGGTGGCGATCTGAGCAACCAACTGACCATGTGCCTCTGCCAGCTCATGGGAGAGCCAAAGAGGCTGGAAACCCAAGTGTTGCCTCTTCTATGGGTAGACAAACCACTTCACCCCAACAGCTGAACAGTTAAGGGAAAACTGAGACAGGGGTGGGGGGGGCGCTTGTTTTCCCATGGGAGGGTAAATTTTCAAAAGCATTGAAGTCCCATTAACTTTTTTAACCCTTGTGAAAATGATTATATATGTATATATTTATGAATGAATATTTTATACGCGTGCGCGCACACACACACACACACGAGGAGTGGGAGGTGGGAACAGTAGCTACATTTTTTCCAAACCTCCAAAGGAAAGTTTTAGTTTGGTCTTGGTCAAGGTCAGGGCAGAGATTCAGAAGGGATTCTATTTTATCCAAGCTGGCTCATCCATCCCCCACTAATACAGTAAGATCCATCTTCTGGGAAAGGCAACTATCAAACAGCATATGTGACTCCTTTAATAAGCCAGCTTTCTAATTGAAATCATGAATGCCTTGGCATTTCTCCTGGGAATCTGAGCTGGGGTGGTTTTTTTGTTTTTTTTGTTTTTGTTTTTTTTAAACCACTGCCCATGGTATTTATATGATGCTCAGCCAAAAATCCATCATGTCTGCACCAGTGCAAAAACATACAAAGCCTCTTCCTCTCACTGATGGCTGTTGTTGACTAGAAAGTCACCTGCTAACTCAGCAGGAAGAGAGCAGATTCCGACTATTTGAAAGGAGCACAATCCTTCTCACTTTCTGCATCAGGGTTAGGCAAAGTCTCTCTCTCTCTCTCTCTCTCTCTCTCTGAATGTTTTCTGTAATACCCATCACTGCAGTACCCAAGCACTTAGGTATGAACAAGAATGTCCCTTAATCAGAAGGCACTGTTAATTAATCTGATCCTAATTTACAACCAGCAATGTTCATAAGCAAGCTGCACTGAAAATTCACAGGTATGGTGGGTAGGCTGTTTAAAGCAAGGATGAAGGAGCCATAATGCAAAACCAAACCAAAATAAAACTGAAACCCAGTAAAGCCACATTCTCAGGATGAAGCCATGTGTGAGATATTTTTCCTTAATTATTTCAAGAAATGTATGGCCCCTTGGCTGTCACCAGGGTTGGCCTTGTCAGGCTAATATGGCCAGCTATTGTACAGAAAAATGCCTGAACTCTTCAAGTATTTGAGTCCTTACTAATTAGATCATGTTTCATATTCCTCTTCAAACTTTTTAACTGAAATAAAGCCCCCACTGTTTTGCACCAAGCCATTCATTCCCTTATTCTTCTGCTGCTTCATTAGCTCTGGTTGGATCTGCTTAAGGCTTCCTAGAGTATTACAGACATAAACACGTACATTGCTCTTGTCACTTCCTTTCAAAACAAGTTATCCTACTGCTCTTCAATTACATCAAGCCTACAGAAAATGCTATATAAAGTGTAATGGCAGATAAATGGTGGTTGTAGATTATCTCTGAGGAAATAACTCAGCAGGAGGGAATTCCAGTTTCCAAGTTTCAGTCAGTCATGCATCAGTGCCTTGTGCTTCTGAGAAGACAGGTGCTTTCAGACCCAAATTATACTGGCTATTGCAAAGGAAGCCATTTGTTTTCCAAGTACATCACTCCCTTTGGACTGAACAAGTTTTTAAGACTCGGAGGGGCTGGCAAGATGAACACTGTTTAATGTAGAAATATAAAACATCCCAACGTGCAGTGCCCCAGTGTAGACTAAAATTCCTGCCATGGTAGCCTCAGAGATGTTCATTTGGAGAAAGCAAAGAAAACCCTCACTCTACATGGCCCAGTGTAGAATGCATCTTTGCAAGACCTAGGTAGGTTGTAATAACCTAAGAATGGTTCTGTAACTGCCTAAGTTAAATTAGTAATAGCATAACAAAAAAAGCAAGAGTCACAGGCTGTCCTAAGCTCATGGGAGAACTATGTCATTGGTAATTCAATCAAAGTGGAATGCTAACAGCCTGCGGAAATCATGAGGTTAGTGAATATAACTGTAAAGAGACTGATTGTTTTAGAAGCAAAAGGTACATTTATATCTCCTGGTGAAATCCTGACATTGCTGATCCGAGTCTGGGAAGGTATGAAGTAGACCAAGGATTCAGAAGCTAAGTAAAATCATTTCATTTTAGCCAGGAATGTGTTTAGTCTGCAAAGAACTGAAGCCTACAGTAAGCAGGGGTTGAGAACTGCTGGTGGCTACTGCTTTGTGGGAATCTGATGTGGGGTTTAAATTTTTTTTTATTGTTAACTGGGCCCCCAATTGCTCCTCATTCTGATGGGAGCCCTCTAGCATTGTTCCACTACAGTTATGGAACTCAGCAGTTCCATTAGAAAACAACTAATTTTGGGGAACAGAGTTCAGTGGCAGCAACCTACAAAAGTCATTTTGGTTTGTTGACTCGTTACAGGTGTGTATTACTAATTCCCACATCATAACTGCAGGGTATTGCATCTTCAAAGACCTCCTTGCTCCAGATCATTATCACTGAAGTTAAATAGGTGGTAACAAAAATTGTAGTGTTTAGGAAATACCTTTTAAAGTAGTTTGGAAACCCTCTATCACAGAACCCACCAGAACCTAACAGAGCAACAGTGTATATAGGGGATGGTCTACTCTAAAGCTGTAAGTCGACCTAAGTTATGCTACTTACGTAACTGAAGACGACATAATTTAGGTTGACTTACAGCGGTGTCTATACTGCACTGTGTCAACAGGAGACTCTCTCCCGCCGACTTACCTTACGCTTCTCAGGGAGCTGGAATACAGGAGTTGATGGGAGAGTGCTCTGCCATTGACTCAACAGGTCTTCACCAGACCTGCTAAATTGACACCGCTGCATCGATCATAAGTATAGACATGCCCCATGTAGCTAGGCCTTGTATGTTTGCATATAGTTAAACAGAGTTACTTGGAATCCAACTGTGTCCATGTGGGCTCCTCCTGTTCTTAATGTTGTGTAGACAACAAAAGACAACGAAAACAAAACCCAAAGTTTTAAAGAAACAGTCTGACAAAAAAAATCTTCTCTCTTAATTGGTCAGTTTTCATGTTCTTGACTCTTGTTGTCACCATTGTGCTAAGTGTCCAATCATCATTGTCTTGAAGTCTACACAAAACCTAATTTCTAATTCATAAAAAGATTCAGTCTTTCATAACTCATAATGGGAGAGAGGGAGGGAGGACCCAGAGGCCTCCTCTAAACCTCATTCCAAGACAAAAAAAAAAGTCTATGTCAGGTTTATTTATGGGAAATGTGTGTTAAAGCTAGAAAAATTAAATCCACTAAGTTGGAAAACAATTTTTTTTTTAATTAGTGGGAACTAAAAGTCTGAGTTTGGTTAAGAGAGAAAATACAAATCAGTAGTTTGGGTAAGATTTAATTATCACTGTAGGCTTGGAAAAAACGGCCTTCAAGTAAGATCAAGGAAGTATAGTGCAAGAAAATGTCCTAGGTTACTACCCTGAGGTTCATGAGTCCAGGGGGATAGTGATAACGTTTGTATTTGCAGATTTTAGAACAATAGAGCAAGTGTTACATATTTTACAGTTATATTTTCCCCATGAAGTGGCATCAAAATGGTATGACTTCATCCTCAGCTTTATCATAGCCTTCTAAAAACACCAATGTGGAAATAATTGTATTACACAGAAACGGAGTAAATCCATTATGCTGTCAGAAGCGAAGACATAATGTACTGGTAACCTCAGCATAGTGATGCCACACAAGTCACAAGCGCTTTCATGAGGGAAAAAGGGAATGTAATAACTAACAGAAAGGAACTGTCTGAAGTACAGCTAGCAGGATGAAATCAAGTAAAGGGATACCTAGACTGGATATCAGTAAAGAGATTTTTTAGATTGTGAAATGGTCTCCCACAGGGAATAGTGCCAAATTGAATCATATAATCATAGAAGATTAGGGTTGGAAAAGACCTCAGAAAGTCATTTAGTCCAACCCCCTGCTCAAAGCAGGACCAATCCCCAAGTCTCACCTGGAACAGTGCATTATAGCAGGGTGATAAAAAACCCTACCAAAATGAACACTTCACTGCACATACTTCTCCCATGAGGAGAGGATGAGAGAACAAACACCCCACAAGATATGTTAGTCCTTTTGCCTGATACACTACTGGCAAGGCACTCAGACACTACATTGATAAGCACAGTATCAGAACCTATATACAACAAAATAGCCACTATGGCTTTGCCACATCTTCAGCTAATTCTAGGAAATAATGGGTCAGATCTAGGTAAGAGACATCGGCAATAGTTAAAGGAACATGGAAGGAAAAATTTCTCTCATGCTTTGATTTGTCAAGAAGAGTCAGGAACCCACAATAAATTTGCAGGATAACTTGAAACTCGCAAGCAGTATTTTTGGCTGGGCAGTGCCCTTTGGATGATATCAAGCCTTTTAGGGCATGACTACACAGCTATTAAACACCCATGGGTGGCCCCAGTCAGCTGGCTTAGTCTGCAGGGCTATAAAATAGCTATGTAGACATTTGGGCTCAGATTGGAGCCTTAGGTCTGGGATCCTGCAAAGGGGGAGGGTCCCAGAGACCAGGCTCCAGCCCGAGCTTGACTGTCTACACAGCAATTTTTAGCCCCGCATCCTGACCCCAAGAGCCTGAGTCAGCTGACCTGAGCCAGCTGCAGCCATGTCACAGGTCTCTTATGCCAGTGTAGACATACCCTTAGATAGATGCTACTTTCTCATCTGTGCTTAAGATACCCAGGCAGAAAACAAAATTAGGGAAATACCAGTTCAGTGGCTGTAACGATGAGATGTTGAATAACGGTAAATGAAACACATTGTGTCGCTCTTTGGAATGGACTTAATCATCAATAACACAAAGGCAGATTTTTTTTCAAAAACAAACACAAAGGAGCCTCCTTTGCATAGGGTTATTCCAGACGATCCATTCAGCAGAGGTGGAATGTGTTGGCAAATAAAGGCAGGACAAGTCTGCAGTGTTTACAAACAGCAGCTGAAGAGGTAGTTTCTAAATGCATTGCATGGAATGTCCCTTGAGGGGAAAAATACATACACAAAAAATGAGGAAACCATCTAAAGCTAACTTCCTGGAACCACAGCTTTAAATAGCTTCTTAATCAGGCATAAATTAATGTTTTGCAATACGAAACTAATCCCTCTTAACTGATATTAGAAGGAATATAAATACCAAGCAAATCCTTAAGAGCTATCTTCCTGGGCAATTACTTAGCAGTAGCCTGCCTGTGCAGTGGTATGCACTTGAAAATGAAGCCAAACACAGCTGCCTTGGGTAGATGCAACATCCTGTGTTATACTTTCAAACCAAACATTTAGAGAGTTTGCACTTTTGTAAATCCATTTTGTTTCCTCTGCACCACTGGAACGATTCTGGTGCTTCCAACTGGTTGACCCTACACCAGTGCAGTTCCCTGTGTAATCCTATCAGGTGTCACATACCAAAGTAAATTCCTGGATTTGGTATAATTAAGGGCCGTTGCTTGTCGCAGAGGATTATACAGGACAACAAATGGCTTCTGCAGATGATTAAATGCACAGCAGAGCAGAGGCATTTGATAATCTCCCAATCCAGTTAGGACAAATTAACAACTGCAGCCTCTGATTCTGAATGCTCATTTTGCAAATTCAACTGTCTGTGAAAGTGGGATTTCACATCCATTCTGTGCACACAAAAGCAGGAAGTCGGATTGCATGTGTAAATGCAGGTTTTTGGATGCACAGAACTGGATGGGTCTATTGCATATCTAAATGTCCAGTTAACAGAAATTCCAGAGCATCACCATTTCTGGAGTGACCGGAAGTACGGGGAACCTGACAAGACAACATTTTCCATACAAGGCTTCCAGTTGTGACAGGTTTTGGTACATGTAGTCTCTTGAAAGATCTGAACTTGTAGGTGCTTAGTTATCAGAACCTTCTGACGTTCACCCACCACTACTTTAAGCCAGCTGGTTCTTCTCTTTAACATCCAAGGCAGCCATATAGCTGCACATTTTCATTACGGAAAACCGCAGGGAAGCGGGCATCTCTGATTCTTCACTGTCCACTCACCTATTACCATAGCCTAAACATAAATGAAACCTCCCAGAAATTGGCATATAAATTTGTAACCCACTAACTCTTCTTTGGCCAATGACTGCAGAGATGTTAACTGAGCACTTCACTTTAACTGGTCACCAGTTAACGTGTGTTAACTCCTTACGCTTAACAATCTGTCCCACCTTCTATTTATCTGTGACACTCTGATTGGATGAGGACCCAAAGAAGAGCTCTCTACCGCTTGAAATATTCCACTAATAGAAGCTGGTCCAGTAAAAGATATTACCTCATCCACCTTGTCTCTCTCGTATCCCAGGACCAACACATCTACAACAGAACTTCAAACAAAGATGAGCACATCATTACGCCTGCTGCAACAAGGAACATTTCATTCCTTTAAAAAGAAGGGACCTTCTTCCTAAAGTATTGCAATACCTACACAAATATGCAACATTTCAAAGGAATGCTCATTTGTTCTCCTTGAACTCTTTCTTGGTCCTCAAGTCAGTCTGTTCAATGAAGACTCTGGGTTTTAGAAGTTGTTTGCACTCTAATTCGTGTTTGAGATTGATCAAGGGCAGTTTTTCCTTTTTTCTTCTAAGTGACACACCTTATTTTCCAGACTTTCTGCAATGCCAAATCAAGTATGTGCTGGTTTGGACTTCTAGGGCAATTTGTTCCATGCTTCACCCTTTATTATATGGAAATATACTTTACTTAACCATCAGGGGAGGGATAGCTCAGTGGTTTGAGCATTGGCCTGCTAAACCCAGGGTTGTGAGTTCAATCCTTGAGGGGGCCACTTAGGAATCTGGGGAAAAAGTCAGTACTTGGTCCTGCTAGTGAAGGCAGGGGGCTGGACTCAATGATCTTTCAGGGTCCCTTCCAGTTCTCTGAGATATGTATATATCTTTATTGCAACAGAACAGTCTCCACAGGCAAAGATTGCATTTCACTTACCTGCTGGAAACTGCTACAATTTGAGTAAAAAGTTTTTGGAAGCCTGGCATTTTAGGAGACTCTCTTCATCTCAGAAATTCCCTTTTCAGAGATTTGCCTTAGCTGAACAATATGAACATTTCTTGGGGTACAAAGAACCCATGAACTATGCTGCTTCACCAATGAATTGACCCCTGAAGAGCCACTGAGCTTTTCCTTGAGAAGTACTGTGATGGAGGCAGTGATAGTAGTGTGGCTGGAAGGAGGTGGTCACTGGACCCATGAATGAACATCTTATCCTGGTTATTAAAATGGTAGTCATAACCTGATGAAAAGAAACATGCTTACCATAAGAATCACCTGTCTCCAACAGCTGGGCTGTTGTACAGGGAAACATTCCTGAATTGATCACCTGTACTTTCTGTTCAGACCCCATATTCTTCACTTCAGAACTAATCTGTCATGAAGTGGTGCTGTGCACTGTTTTAGGCTTAGTATGTAGGGAGACATGAGCCTAGTTTTTCATTCACACACAGAAAAACTAGGTGTTTTCCCAACAGAAGCACTTTATGAATCATATTCTGTATAGTAAGAGATGAATCACTGTAGATACCGCTAGGCTTGAACCCAACAGCTGTCCAGCAGCACACAGCTACAGTATATAGCAGTTTAGGTTACGAAATGAAGATTATGGTGTCATGGATGCATAGGTTTGGTGCTAAAACCAAACTCTGGAATGGCCTCTAGGAGGAACCCCTTCAGTGTGCCAGCTCCTGCAATGGGTCTGGCTCATTCCCCCAGGGTAAGCAACATGGCTTCACTACCTCTAGACCTTTAGGCCTGGAGCACTCCCATTTCACACCATGCACCCCATTCAGTGAACCCAACTGAGACAGACCCCTGATGGAGACTTGTACACATTTTAGGGATCATTCATAGAATCGTAGGACTGGAAGGGACCTCAAGGTCTTCTAGTCCAGTCCCCTGTATTCAAGCCAGGTCTAAGTATTATCTAGAACATCCCTGACAGGTGTTTGTCTAACCTACTCTTAAAAATCTCCAATGATGAGGATCCCATGGCCTCCCTAGGCAATTCATTCCAGTGCTTAACCACCCTGACAGTTAGGCAGTTTTTCCTAATGTCCAACCTAAACCTCTCTTGCTGCAATTTAAGCCCATTGCTTCTTGTCCTATCCTCAGAGGTTAACAAGAACAATTTTTCTTCCTCATCCTTCTTATAACCTTTTATGTAGTTGAAAACTGTTATGTCCCGCGTCTGTCTTCTCTTCTCCAGACTAAACAAACCCAGTTTTTTCAATCTTCTCTCATGGATCATGTTTTCTAGACCTTTAATCATTTTTCTTGCTCTTCTCCAGACTTTCTCCAATTTGTCCACCTCTTTCCTGAAATGTGGTGTCCAGATTCCAGCATGGAATAAGAGTGTAGGAATTACTTCTCCTGTCTTGCTTACAACACTCCGGATGATACATCCCAGAATGATGTTCGCTTTTTTTGCAACAGCGTTACACTGTTGACTCATATTTAACTTGTGATCCACTATGACTCTCAGATCCCTTTCCGCAGTACTCCTTCCTAGGCAGTCATTTCCCATTTTGTATGTGTGCAATAGATTGTTCTTTCCTAAGTAGAGTACTTTGCATTTGTCCTCATTGAATTTCATCCTAATTACTTCAGACCATTTCTCCTGTTTGTCCAGATCATTTTCAATTTTAATCCTATCCTCCAAAGCACTTGAAAACTCTCCCAGCTTGGTATCGTCCCCAAACTTTATAAATGTACTCTCTGTGCCATTATCTTAATCATTGATGAAGCTATTGAACAGAACCAGACCCAGAACTGATCCCTGCATGATCCCACTTGATATGCCCTTTCAGCTTGACTGTGAACCAATCAATAACTACTCTCTGGGAATGGTTTTCCATCCAGTTATGCATTCACCTTATAGTAGCTCCATATAGGTTGTATTTCCCTAGTTTGTTTATGAGAAAGTCAAGCAAGACAGTATTAAGAGCCTTACTGAACTCAAGATATACCACAGTTACCACTTACCCCTATCCACAAGGCTTGTTGCTCTGTCAAAGAAGGCTATCAGGTTGGTTTGATACGATTTGTTCTTGACAAATTCATGCTAACTGTCGTTAATCACCTTATTATCTTCTAGGTGTCTGCTAATCGATTGCTTAATTATTTGCTCCATTATTTTTCCAGGTACTGAAGTTAAGCTGACTGGTTTGTAATTCCCTGGTTGTCCTTATTTCTCTTTTTATAGATTGACACTATATTTGCCCTTTTCCAATCCTCTGGAGTCTTCCCCGTCTTCCATGACTTTCCGAAGATAATCACTAATGGCTCAGGTATTGTCTCAGTCAGCTCCTTGAGTATTCTGGGATTTATTTCATCAGGCCCTGGTGACTTGAAGACATCTAACTTGTCTAAGTAATTTTTAACTTGTTCTTTCCCTATTTTAGCCTTTGAGTCTACCTCATTTTCACATGCATTCATTAAGTTAGATGTCCCATCGCTACTAACCCTTTTGGTAAAACTGAAACAAAAAAGTCATTTAGCACTTCTGCCATTTCCTCATTTTCTGCACCTCTTCAAGCATTGGCAGTGACACTTGCACAATCCTGTCAAAACAGTAAGTCACCTGGAAGTCCATAGGTTAGCATAGAGGAACAAAGGCTAAAATATAGTCCACTCTAGTTAGCTCAGAGCCCAGAGAAGCTGTAGTGAACCCCATTGTTCAAAGCTCTGTCTCTCGCTGTCTATCTGACCTCCTTGGCCAGAATTCCAGGTGTGTCCTGACTGCCTCCCTCAACCCACACTTAACCCCCACCTCACACCTCTCCAGTTCTTTGCTCCCAAGCTGGGGAGATGCAGTTCAGTTTCCTGCAGACAGGTGGGGCAATCTGTGGTCATTGTTTTCTAGGTGTCAATGACTAGGCAACTGGCTCCATTACTGTATTCTCAAGAGCTGCACTGATATGGGACCTAAGACCCATACAGCGAGGCCATTCACATCAGTGTCTTAGCCTGCCCTATTAGCAAACAGTCTCTTTCCACTCACTAGGTAACAATGCAGCATATAGGAGAAACTGAGGCATAAACACAACTCATAAAAGTATTTGCACTTCATCACATCTGGTACCCAAGTGAAACTGCAGGTGAGACCATACTAATCCCCCAAACAGAAAGCCCCAGAGCACTTTTGTAAACAGTGGTCCTAGTCAGGTTCTATTTGGACACAATGCTTTTATGAAAGATAAGGTACACTATTTGTACAGAAGTATTTATACTAGAAAGATACCTGTAAGCACACAGGCTTCAAAACAAGTGCCCACGTGGAAATAAATCACAGCCATTGTTCTGGGAACTTTCTCACTTGCGTGGGTTTTTCATATAAAAGACCCACTTCTCCTTAGATCAGGTCATAACTCTGAACATGACATACTTTCTCCTTGTCCAAAGTGTCACACTATGGGAACCTGAACAGTCACATGGGTCAGGATATCAGTTATCAGTTTTATCTCATCTGAAGGACGTTATCCTCAAGCAGCCTTGCAGTCCTCCCTGTCCCCCCCAGCACCACTGACAGACCTCCTGCACGACCAGTCCTGCTTTCTGCAGCACCCTGGGATTTTGTCTAGAGGCCTCCCATCCCAGGACTGACTTGGCATGGCCCCTTTTGGCACGTGAGCAAAGGCTCATCATAGCCAGCAGCAGGATGGCTGGATGCAGAGGACCAGTGAAGAGAAGCGGATTAGTGACTGGGTGGGGCTTTGTTGTTAGAATGTTCTGTGCATTATTCCCCTGCCTTTCTTGAAGGCCCTGTGTAATACACATTTAAACTAAGTAATACTATCAGGGAGGGGGAACATTTACCGGGGTGTCCTTCAGCCTTCTTTCCTTTACAATTGATTTGTTTTTCCTCATCATTTGTAAGTCTTAAGCCTCTTCATTGGCCTCTCTCCAAAAAGGCAGCCTTCCATTGAATAATAGTACCTGCATTAACCCCTGGGTTGCTGTGCCGGCATGGGATAGATGCATCACATGACAACCTCCTACATTTTAAACTCTGTCTCTCTTTGGGCACATCACTTATCCTCTCCATTTCCCTGACCAGTAAAATGGGGATAGTTACAGAGCTGGCCATCAGCTCATCCTCCAATGTTGTCCTATTGGCATCCTGCTCCGAGAAAATTTCTTGATAGATCAGTCCACATACATCTGGGGTTTGGATTTCATTTGGTCTTGGAGATGAAGTAGGAGTCTCTCTCTGTTCTTTTCTCATGTAGCTCTCTTTCTTTCGTTATTCTGACATTCTGTGTGTACTCTCCCAGACTTTTTACATCTGCAATCTTGGAATTTTCCGGTGTCTGTTCTCCCTAGACATGTTCAAATCCAAGCAGATACTTCTATGAAATCAGGTTGGTTTTGGAATGATCTAGGTTCATTTTTGTATGACAATTTCCTCTCCACATGGTGCAAGTTGGGGGTTTATTTACTTAGGATATTCTCCCTGCAATGGTAGATTTCTCCTGATGAAGGTTTTCTTGGTCATTTCAGTGAGTTAGCCATAGAAATTCCTCAACCTGTTTCTTCTTTGATTTACTGAAAGCTATTTGGCATACGCAATGTCAAGCTTAAGGTTGTATGCCTTTTTTCCATTGGTGAGAGCATCCAGGAGGTTACTTAGTAGCCTCTCTTACGAAGGGTCTCTCATGCCTGAAGATGGGGGAACAAAGAATCCAGTTAAATTTTACCGGGATAATTGCTTGTGCATTTCTTCATCACTGTGTACAAGTTAAGGGTTTAACAACATTCACATGATTCATAGACAAGTCCTTCTACTGGACAAACAATATTCAGTCTCATTTCGGATACTGATACTCCTCTCCTTTCCTCAGAACTTAACTCCCCCTCCCCAAGGGTTAGAGTCATCCTTCTCCCTCAACTTTCAGTCTTCCCTTATCTTGGCCTTGAACCTCCACTTCCTTCCTACACTTCCCTTGCCTGTAAATCTTACAGCCACCTCTAGAATGTTACCAGGAAAAAGTCCTTATATCTTGACCCTGCCACTTGACTCCATTTCTGCTGAGAACTTTATTCATGCTTCAATCGTATTATACCTAGACTACTGCAATTTCCCTCTTTTCAGAGATCTCAAGAGTTGTTTGGAGAAATACCAGGGGTCTGGAATGCTTTGACCAGACTAATCTCTTGTTCCAGGAAACAGATGATGTCATCCTATCATCAGTCTACAGCACTGGATTCCCATCATCCTGAATTTCAAAAGTGTCCATAGATTTTACTCTTCTGCCTATCCATTTCAGATCCAACAGGGCACAGGCCCAAGATGTTCTAATAGTTTATATAAGCATCTGCGATTTTCAAGTACTTAGCTGAAACTTTTGAGATTTGCCCATCACAAAATACTGTTCTGGGGTGGGGGTGGGAGGAGAAGCGGGAGGTTGGGGATGGGGGATAAAAACCCTCTTTTGTTCCCATCTGGCCTCAGTACTAACATATCTACAGAACTGTCTATTCTGGAGCACCAAACTATTCTAGCTGCAAACGCAGTTGCAAAGTACAGGTCTGCTGAGTATAGTTTAATGTGGCCAAATACAAAACTGTTAGGCAGAACCATAGTTACAGCTATGTTGCAGGGTGCATACACTCAACATGCTATCCTAAGCTGCCAAGAGCAATGTGGCGAAAACATTATCCAGCACTGACACATTTGCAGCCCTGTCAAACCTCACTTATTTAGAGGGGGCTGCTGGTGATGAAGGGTTCTGCAAAGCTCACCCTTTCTGGCTGACACTCCGTAATGAACTTGCCCAAGGGCATATGACCAAGTTAATGGCAGAGTTGAGGAAAGAACTCCGATCTGCCTCCCAGTTTCATATGCAAGGTACATAAGAACGACCATACCGGGTCAGACCAAAGGTCCATCTAGCCCAGTATCTGTCTACCAACAGTGGCCAATGCCAGGTGCCCCAGAGGGAGTGAACCTAACAGGCAATGGTCAAGTTTTCTCTCTCCTGCCATCCATCTCCATCCTCTGACAAACAGAGGCTAGGGACACCATTCCTTACCCATCCTGGCTAATACCCATTTATCGACTTAACCACCATGAATTTATCCAGTTCTCTTTTAAATGCTGTTATAGTCCTAGCCTTCACAACCTCCTCAGGCAAGGAGTTCCATAAGTTGACTGTGTGCTGTGTGAAAAAGAACTTCCTTTTATTTGTTTTAAACCTGCTGCTTATTAGGCCTCAGCTCCCATCTCTACAGATTTATCAGTTGCTCTCTCTCTCACACACACACACTAGGGTGACCAGATGTTCCAATTTTATAGGGACAGTCCCAATTTTTTGGTCTTTTTCTTATATAGGCTCCTATTACCTCCTGACCCCGATCTTTCACATTTGCTGTCTGGTCACCCTAACACACACACACACACACACACACACACACACACACACACACACACACACACAGCAAGAGGATGTATCCATATTAAACTCAGATCCATTACTCATCTTGATCTTTTTCAAAAGGAAGCAGACTGTTTTTGGACTGTGAATACTTTCCCTTCCCATAAGCAGCATCAGCCGCATCTGCATACTTGCAAAACCAGAAGACATGAGGGCAGGGGGAGGAGGGAAGAACCCTCCAGAGATCACATTTTTCAGTGCAGAAAATAAAAAGGAGTGTCTCTCTTGGTCTAGGACAATAGAAACGAGAAATATATAGAGGCAATAGATGATGATCCTGAGCTCTGGTTTTAGTGGGATCACAGATTAAATTAGAATAAAGCAGAACTTCTGTACAGGGGGATGTAAAAGGTGAAGTGTTACCAAGTAACCAAAGAGGATTATTAGGGCTGCTAAACCTAAACCCAGTTCAGTCTGAAACTGCTGATGTTTTCCACATAGTGACTGCAAGGAGCAGGTGCAAGTCTTGCAGAAAGCCTTCAGGGAAGAATCAGAACAGGACAGTTCATTCAAACACATGTTCTGGGAACACAGAATGATCAAGTGTACAGAGTTACATCAGTTCTTAATGCAGTATCTGACAGATAACCACATCTCAAACCCACTGATACACGTGGGAGTGTGATTACGAGGGTGTTTGTTTCTGTAAATGTCCTGTTTAAGATTACTGCATAACAACTATCAGCACATAGCAAACTATTTTATACCACACCTAGGGCTCACATTAGGACAGTCTATCCAGCAGCTGTTTCAAAATCTTGTTTAAATATTTACTTTTGGGTGTATTGCTTCCTCCCACTTTTTATTCACCCTTTTGGAACCGATTCCTTATTTATACTCCTGCCATCCATAGCTTATATCTGGAAACCTTGCTTGCTACTGCCAAGCCAGCTGCTGTGACAGAGAGCAAAATACAATGATTCCCTTTCTGGATCAGCTTCTACAGTCCCACCCTGGAGGTCTTTGCTTTATCTATAGCTCTCTTCCATACCTCTTTTCAACATCTGGGTAGCCCTCTTGAGGCTCTGGAAATAAGCACACACCATACATCCTGCCCCTAAAAAATGACATCTTGCAATAAACACAAAAGCATATGCTTGACTACAATTTGTAATCTCATGCAGAGTTATTTGCATCTGCTGGACTCCTTGCAGGGAGGGAGCTACACAGAACACAGGTTTCACATGCATTTTCCCCACTAGGGACAGACACGCCTGCTCATCTGGGTCTATGTGAAAATGCCAAGATTAGGAGATCTTTTGTGGCAGGCTGCCCTGTATTACTGGATATGCGAATCAGTATTCCAGCCATTTAAAACCAATCAGATTAGGGCGAATAAATGTTTCTCTCTCCTCCCCTAAACGCAGCAACACCTTGTGCTGTCTAGAATAAGCCATCAGCCCTGATGGGACTTTCAGTGGAGGCTATCCAGGTCTCCTCCGCCAAAGGAATGAGAGGGATTATCTAGGGCTCTCTTAGGGACGTGACAGACACTGCAGGAGAAGTGAAAGAGAAAAATCGCACTCACTCATGTGCGTGATCTCTTGAGTCTAACCCACACTACAAAGCCAACTGACTCAAACTGTAACAGTCCCCTAGTGCAGATGTAACACTCTGATTAGTAAGTGTTACTTGTCCCCCTCTGTGACCGGATTCACAGATGAGAGCGTGTTCCAACCTCTCACTACAGAGCCTGGCTCTTTAGCTCAAGCTGCAGACTCATGCCTTCAGCGCTGGATCAAGATGGTGGCTCACACAAACAACAGTGTAACAGTGCTTGATAACTCAGCTACAGCCTTGGACTTTATAGTGCAACGGGGTATCTTGGATGTAGCTGTATTTGTAACATAGATGGTACCTTCCTTGCTTTACAGAGGTCAAACAAATTGTCAGCAGCTCGAACTATGTTATCTCCCATCTCTATTGTCCCAGAGACGTCTGAAGTCAAAGCCTTTGGATCAGCAGTATGGCACATGGGAGTGTTGTCGCAATGGAAGCATTGAAAGCACCAGTGTAGGTGATCAGATTCCAGAGTATGGCACACAACATGGAGGTTTTTATCACTGGGAAGCAGAAGGTTTTTATTGTAACGGGCAAGTTTCATTTTCTTATTCATTAGCCCTTTAACTAAACCAGGGGTCGGCAACCTTTCAGAAGTGCCTTGCCGAGTCGTCATTTATTCTCTCTAATTTAAGGTTTCGCGTGCTGGTAATACATTTTAACATTTTTAGAAGGTCTCTTTCTAGAAGTCTATAATATATAACTAAACTATTGTTGTATGTAAAGTAAACAAGGTTTTTAAAATGTTTAAGAAGCTTCTTTTACAATTAAATTAAAATGCAGAGTCCCCCAGACCGCTGGCCAGGACCTGGGTAGTATGAGTGCCACTGAAAATCAGTTCATGTGCTGCCTTTGGCATGAGTGCCATAGGTTGCCTACCCCCTAAAACACACCTCTTGGTCTTTTTAAGTGCACCCAATGTGATAGTGATGCCTGTCTGCAGTTCTGCCCTGCAGGATTCTGGGTATATTGTAAGCGGGGAGCAGTCTATTAGATAGAATGCATAACAATTTTAAACTGCTTGATACCCCCCATGAAGAACCGGGCTCTGAGGTACTCTCCATTAGCCCTTATGTTATTTAAGTAAATGGATGGACTTGAGCTACAGGAGCAGGAAGGCAAAAGGTGGCACACAATTGATTAAATCAAAAGGATTATAACTAGTAGAGTGTTTTATTATAGGGATTATTAAAGACAATAACTAGACAAATGCATTTTACCCTCTTTACATAAACTAGCAGACTACAAGTCTAGTTTAAATGTCACAGTGAAAAGCGTGCAGTTTGTAAGCGTGTTCATTTCTTGCCCTCTGTCAGGCATTATGCATCTTTTCTGCTTAGTCTACAAAATGCAGGGTCAATCTCTGTGGAGAAGCCATGTGAAAGGAAAACTTGTGGCAGGTCCAAGTGACACTTTGCTCCATCGTCTGCACTGATGAAACCGTGCTAGCAGTTTAGAGAGTTGTCCCCAGCCAAAGTCCCCAGGCTTAAGAGGATAGAATTTCTCTTTTAATCTAAGAGTGTCAAAAATACTGATAAAAACTAAAGTGGGCCAAAAAAGTTGTTTTTCCCACAAGAATAGACATTTAGCAAAATGTTTGTTTTTCAAAATGTTCTGGGTTTTGACGAAACAGGAAAATGAAAAATGTAGTCTTTCCCCCCAGCAATGTGTCATCGTCTTTTCCCCTGATCTTTCTTTCCCTCTACTGACATCTGCTTTTTCCAATGGCAGTGGGAGGGGAGAGAAGGGGAAGGGAAAACTGAAAAACCCAGTTTGTTCAAAGTCAATTTAAAATTAATTCATTTTCAAAACCTACAGAAAGAAAAATTCAAAGTAGTTTTCCATTAAATGTTTTTCAATGGAGCTGGTCAAGAAATAGACACAGGAGGTTAGCAGCCAACCTGTCCTGATGGTGGTAGGCTTTTTTGATATCAGAATTCTAGAGGACTGCTACAGAAGTCTATATCCACAAGAACTGACAGAATAAAGTAGATAGTGTTATATCTGGCATGTCGGTTCTTCAGTCAAGCAGGTCCAAGCCACAACATTTGAATCTGAGATAAAAAACTATGAATAATTAGGTCCATCAAACAACATCATATCACAGGTCAGGATGGATATTAATTTCCACTTTACCATTTTAGAGTATCAGTAGTAGAAGCATGGAGTTTCATAAATAACACATGGAGATATACCTATCTCATAGAACTGGAAGGGACCTTGAAGGTCATCGAGTCCAGTCCCCTGCCTTCACTAGCAGGACCAAGTACTGATTTTGCCCCAGATCCCTAAATGGCCCCCTCAAAAGGCAAGGTTAGTCTAGTGGTTAATACACAGGATTGAGATCAAGAGTTCTGGGCTCAATTCCAGATGTTACCCTGCATTTTCTGTGGGATCTTGGGTACAAATCATTTAACAACTGTGTGCCTTGGCTCTCCACCTGAAAAACAACAACAACTGGGATTAAGCCCTTCTTTCATCCCATCTGTCTTGTCTCTTTAGACTGTAAGGTCCTTGGAGCAAGGATTGTCTCTTACTCCACATTTGTGTAGCAGCAAAATGGGGCCCTGATCTCAGTTGCTATCATAATACATAACAGAATTACTAGACTTTAGTCTGCCTATTAAGTGAAATGTCTGGGCTCAGCATGTATGTTCTTGGAAACAATCAGAGGTTCATTTTGAAGACTAGGAATACCACATGCTTTGGCCAGAATATCAAGCTGTGGACATTGAAAAACTTGAGTACAGAGATCAGTCAACTTTAACAAAAGAATTTCTATGCTTATCTTAATTATACCAATCATAAAGTTAACATGTTTTAATCACTGAGAAATAAAAAGAACTCTCCCATTTTGGTTTTAGAAGCAGAAAATAAGCCAAATATTTTTTTTTAAAAAAAGAAAATCTTATTCTCAGCATCACCTTTTATTTCTACTATTAGCTTGTTCACCTCACCCTTATGTTCAGTCATGAGAATAGCAGCTAATAAAATATAGGAAATATATAAATTGTAGGATGTAGTACAGAGGTATCATTCATGTAATTATTTTATGATTCTACAATTATTTTTAAAAAAATCTAGTTACTTCTGTAGATGAACAGAAAACATGAAAACTTGATTTACTAGGTTAACTTACATATTAGGCTGCCCTTTCAGGGATTTTCAGAACTTCATTCAGAGAATTAACTTGCTGTTGAAAATTGGGTCTCAGACCTCTGTAACTCATGTCTGAAATCAAGTCGACATCTTTTATTGCCACATTAGGTTGTTCTACAAAAACTTCTCTTTCATGACAACAAGGCAATCAATCAAAAAGATGAACATACAGAGCCACCACCACATCCGTCACAATTTGGACCGCCTGACGGTAGAAATGTTGGTATTGGCTATGGTTCAGTAGAATGTCTCACCAAGAATGAAGTTCAGATAACTTGTGCAATTCATGAAATTTACGTTTGACAACACAGAATGCACAGTCAGGCATTCTGTATTATCACAGCACTCAAACATTTACTTTGAGAAGAGAAGCACAAAAGGTAGAGTTGTTGCTTCTTTTTGAAGAAAGGAAGAAATTCAGTCAGGTGAGATGTCATTTGTTTTTATAAAAAGTGGCCTCTTGCCCAACCCAAACCACAGTATGACAATTGTTGTCTTTAGAAATGGCTCATTCTTTCAAAGTGAGATGGGGTTTCAGTCTGCTCTTTACCACACCTCAGCATTAGTTAAGTAATAACGAAATAATTAAGGCTGGATTTGTTGAAACACCACTCCACTGTAACATCCAACCATGACTCGTTTGTAGGGATGGATCAAGAGAGCTGGAAATCTATTTTCTCTGTGTTAGTCTTCACAGGAAGATACCTTTTTTGAGGTGGGGGTGTGGGAAGATACTTAGGGCCTAATTATTAGTGGGGTCCCAGCTAGCCTGTGACTGGTGCACGTGTGCATAAGAATGGCCATACTGGGTCAGACCAAAAGTCCATCTAGCCCAGTATCCTGTCTTCCAACAGTGGCCAATGCCAGATGCTCCAGAGGGAATGAATAGAAAAGGTAACCAAATTGCCCATTCCCAACAAGATACAGCCTTTTCCCGTGCTATCATTTGCATGTGCAAGCTCAGATGCCAGCTCAGGTTTAATTCTCCGAAAAGGCGTGCTCACAAATGGAGGCTGGGGCTACATTTTTATAACTATCTGAGTTACTAAGAAGAAAACATCCTTGTATTTCTGAGGTTATAAAAATACCTTCTCAGTTCTTAAGGAGCCAGCTTCTCTGCTTTGTGTTCACCTCTTGGAATACACAATAAGAAAAAGTAATTGAGGTTTTGGCTAACAACCAAAAAGAAAGCATTGGGGGCAAATACTATCATTTTATGATAAGTCGTCACACTGCCTAGCACAATTGAGCCCAATCTGGTTGTGGCCTGAAGGTGCCATCAAACATAAATGTGAATAAAAACAGCTATTATACCTGTCAGAATAAATCACACAAACTTATCTGCTCAATTCTACTTATATACTGCTGTCCTGCATGGCAGACGTAGCTACAAAAGTGGGTTGTCTTTGTTTTCTGTCAAGCACATTTTAAAGTTCTAAAGGAGTTTGCCTGTGAGCAGACACAGCAGCCATTTTGTTCTTAGAACTGCTATAGCAGTGGTGCGCAACTGCGGGCCACACACAGCCCATCAAGGTAATCCGCTGGCAGGCTGTGAGACAGGGTTTACATTGACTGTCCACAGGCATGGCTGCCCACAGCTCCCAGTGGCGAGATTCACTGTTCCCAGTCAATGAGAGCTGCAGGAAGCGACAACCAGAAAGTCCGCAGGCACGGCCAGTCAATGTAAACACTGTCTCGCATCCCAACAACTGATTGCTTCCGGGGGCAGCCCATCAGGGTAAAGTAAAAATGATGCCAGCATGACATTTATTTTTAAACTCATCTAATAGTAATTTTCCCTTACACAATACAGCACCTTGCCATTCAGGATCTCCAAGAATTTGATTAATGTAGCCAACCCTTGCAGCACATCTGTGAGGTATTCTCATACCCATATTGTAGATGGAGAAAATAAGCCCAGAATGACTTGCTCAGGGTCAGATGGCAAGTTGGCAGATAGCAACAGAACCAAGAATCCTTATTCCCAGTTCTCCATTCTTGTCAGTGGACCACTCTGCTGCTACAGAGGATTATGTAAAATCTTTTCAGGGTTCAACAGGTGAAACTAAAAAACTAATTTTAATCTATTTCCTTTGTTATGGGCTTATAGCCCAAGAAACTCAGAAAATTGAGGTAGGGACTCTTTCCAAACAAGGAAACATATTATGCCTCATCTTGTAATCCTTGTTATCTCAATATTGTGTTAAAGCCTACATGCCAAAACAATGACAA
This sequence comes from Gopherus flavomarginatus, assembly GCF_025201925.1. Taxonomy (NCBI): domain Eukaryota; kingdom Metazoa; phylum Chordata; order Testudines; family Testudinidae; genus Gopherus; species Gopherus flavomarginatus. The sequence goes on along the minus strand of NC_066625.1, from coordinate 84,785,310 downwards.
ATACCAGCAAAATATTGCACATCTCATATTAGCACCAAAACTCAGGGGATGAGGAGCCAGAGAGAGAAACTATATTTGCCAGTCATGTCTTCCCTGGGTTTAGAGATCTTTATTAGTCATACCATAACCTTTTGGAAGAATATATATATATATATTATATATTGTGACAGACCCAGACCAGTGGGGTACAGGAGTCTGATAGAGGGCAAATATACTGGTCACTGGATGAGTAGTTTTCTGTTCCCTGAGTGACCAGAGCAGGGGCTGCACTAGAGTAATCAGGAACCTGCTAGAACCAATTAAGGCAGACAGGCTGATTAGATCACCTGCAGCCAATCAAAGCAGGCTAATCAGGGCACCTGGGTTTAAAAAGTAGCTCACTTCAGTCAGGTGGGGAGGAGCCAGAGGAGAGGAAGTGCGTGTGAGGAGCTGGGAGCAAGAGACACAAGGAGCTGAGAGTGAGAGGGTGTGCTGCTGGAGGACTAAGGAGTACAAGCGTTATCAGACACCAGGAGGAAGGTCCTGTGGTGAAGATAAAGAAGGTGTTTGTAGGAGGCCATGGTGAAGTAGCCCAGGGAGCTGTAGCTGTCATGCAGCTGTTACAAGAGGAACTATAGACAGCTGCAATCCACAGGGCCCTGGGCTGGAACCCGGAGTAGAGGGCAGGCCCAGGTTCCCCCCAAACCTCCCAACTCCTGATCAGACACAGGAGGAGTTGATATAGACTGTGGGGAAGATCACTGAGGTGAGCAAATCTGCCAATAAGCGCAGGACCCACCAAGGTAGAGGAGGAACTTTGTCACAATATATGCATATAGTTAAGTTATATTCCTGGCAGTTTAATCAGAAGGGTTAAGTTCTGTTGTCTGCCTTAGTATGAATGACAGATATTTCATCCTAATATCTTTGTTCTGACATACGTGACAAGCATAATGAAAAGTGTGATACAATTAGTATGTTGGGCTATTTGCCGAGAAGAGGGGTACGAAGAGGAGTGTATCTACAGGAGTTTTAACTTCTGGATATTGTGAGCAGCAAGTCATGTGGCATGATAGACGATCTAGAAAGACAGTTAAGTATCTTTTCCTTGAAGCCACTATCTAATTAAATCTTTACTAAAGGATAAGGCTAGTTATTGCTATAACCTTACATAAGAGCACTGGTAGATGTATAAAATCATGAAAGCAAACAGCTGCCTAACAGATGCCCCTATTCTAATTGTTTTTACATGTATGACTGTAAAACAGATTTTTTAAAGAGAATGTAATAAACATATTTGAAGAGAAATAAACCTTTTCAAGAGGCACAAAGGAAGATGTAAATGACATAGGAGGTAAATGGTATTACCCAATAGGGCTAGAAATGTAAAAGTGGAGTAATCCCCAAGAGTTTTTTTGATGTTCTCTTATCCAGAAAAGGTTCTGGGGGTTACATTCCAGGTCCTGGGCATCATGGGAAACAGGAATATTCAAAAGCAGAAAGTCATCATAATACTGGAAAGTTGAGGAAAAAAATATTTAATCACCAAGAACAATCTGATTTGAATATCTCCAGTTTTCCCTTCAGTGACTACCTAAAACAAACATTTGAGTGAGTGTCAAGCCACATGAATCATCTTTAAAGCATTCAGTTTAATTAGACAAGGATAAAGAAGTTTAAACAATGTCACTGGAGCCTCATTCTTTGTATTAACCTCTGTCATAAAGCAGAGCAGTGCAATCAGTAAAAGTGAAAAAGTGATGGTTTAGTTAAGCTTATTTGTCACAGTCACTGCTCCTGCACAAAGTGATTTTTATGGCCATAAACTTCCAGAAGAGTAGAAGTCAAGGTCACGATACCAATGCATCATTCCAGTGGAAGAATACTGACCCTCTCTCCTGTGTTATAGGGGAAGAGAGTGCAGTGGTATCTAGATGCTTTGTGAGCAAATGCTACGTTAAAATCGATACTGCAGTCCACTTCTAGACAGACAAGGTAATCAAAGGGATACTCCTGCATTATTTTCTGTTGCCTGCTTTTACATTTGTGTCCAAAGATGATACACTAAACTGAGATGGATAATGAGCTGTTTCTATCATAGTCAATGTCTGCACTTCACTCACATGACACTTGTAAGGATCTCTTTGGTCATATCCTGGAAGTTTGATAATTATTAACAAAACTCAAAGAGGCCCAGATCGTCAATGCTTAAATACCTTTGGGGACCTGGCCATAGAGCATACGTATATACACAGACTTACCTTTCAGCAGAGTACAAAAGGACTTATTGACTGTACATAGTGGTAAATATATTGCTGAATTAAAAATGGCAGGGGAAAAATCTAATCTCAGACTACTTTACAGCAAGTATTCACAGCAAATACCACAAGTTCCAGTTGACAAAAAAAATAAGTAAGTAATTGAGAACTTGGAAGTATACATCATGTAGATAGAGCTTTACTAAAAAAGATATGTACACAGAAACTATCCCTTTTGTATCAGGGGAAACAGCACAAGGAGATCTTCAGGGGAAGGAGCTCTCCCTACCTGCCAATGATGAACAAGTCCGGTTCTGACCCTGGCTGCAAGCAGGTGAAAAGCCTTCATAGCATGTCTTCGTACAAAGAAGAGTTATACAATCCAATTGTTGCTCTTAACAATGACAGTCGATTCCCCACTGTAGGAGCACAATAATTCTCCATAACAAATATAGGTGAAAGCCACACAATCCAATAAGAACAAAATATACTATAATCACTTCTGGTTTCCAAGTAGGGTGATCAGACAGCAAATGTGAAAAATTGGGACAGGGGCTGGAGGTAATAGGAGCCTATATAAGAAAAAGACCCCAAAATCGGGACTGTTCCTATAAAATTGGGACATCTGGTCACCCTATTTCCATGCATGAAAGTAGTAGGGAAATTTGAAAGCAAAAACCGACCCATATGCAGCAGGTGAATATGGAATGCTGTAAAATATACTTGCTAGATGATATAAACAGAAATTAAGCAACTGTCAATCAATGTAGTGATTTAGAATAAAGCTGCAGTACTACCACGTCAGCAGAGCTGTTGATAAGTCAGGTTTTTAAAAACGAAAACAAGACACTGAATCATACCAGTTAAGAGCAGATAAGCCTATAGAACAGGGTAGAATGGTTTTAGAGTTTAAGCCATATAAAAGGTATTGTTAAAACTGGCAAATTCAGTTGTATATTAAAAGTGAGAATGATTGCAGCGTAGCTTAAAAAACCCCCAAACAGCTAAAGTTGAACAGAGCACCGAATAAAGAGTGCACAACTGGACATCAGGCAGACAGGGACAATGCCCACTAAAGGTAAAGGGGTCTGGTCCCAATAGCACTGACAGTCAATGTTTAAAACATCATTGACTTCAACAAAGAAGGATCCGACTCAGTGAGACTAAGGCTATATCTATGCTAGCACTTCTATTGGTAAAAGTTTTGTTAGTCAGGGTGTGAAAAAGACACCCCAAGTGACAAAAGTCTCACTGACAAAAGCACGTGTGGATACTGCTATGTCAGCGGGAGACACTCTCCCGCCGACATAGCTCCTGCTATTCATTGGGGATGGTTTAATTATGTTGACGGGAGAGCTCTCTCCCATCGGCACAGAGCAGCTACACAGCTCTCACACAGTGCAGCTGTAGCATCAGTAATGTACAGTCTGTAATGTAGTCATTGAAATCTTTCCTTTGCTTAACGTGGTTGATTCCAGCAAGTCCATTCAAAACAGCTTTAGAGAGAGAAAAAAAATCAAAAGTATTGTCCCTAATGTAGTAAAAAGGAAGAAAAGAAGCCAGTCAAGCCTGAGAGAAATATCTGAATCCATTTGCCAGATAGAACAGAAACTTCTGCATCTCGATTTTTTACAGAAAGTCACTTTTGGAATAGTCTTCATAAAGTATTTGCTAAGTGATTAATATGGTCTAGGCCAGAGTAGACAACCTGTCGCACATGTGCCGAAGGTGGTACTCAAGCTGACTTTCAGTGGCACTCACACTGCCCGGGTCCTGGCCACCAGTCCGGGGGGCGCTGCATTTTAATTTAATTTTAAATGAAGCTTCTTAAACATTTTGAAAACCTTATTTACTTTACATACGATACTTTAGTTATATATTATAGACTTATAGAAAGAGACCTTCTAAAAGCGTTAACATGTATTACTGGCACACAAAACCTTAAATTAGAGAGAATAAATGAAGACTCGGCACAGCACTTCTGAAAGGCTGCCGACCCCTGGTCTAGGCACTATTAAAAGCCTTGCAGTAGATTTCACTGACAAAATAAAAAACAAATTAGAAGTAGCATCATGAAATAAAATGTTCTACTTGAACCCGGAGCATAGTCCTGTCAACAGCAGTATTCTGCTTGACCTTTGGCCAGTTTGACCAATTAGAGTGACAGCTGGTTGTGCGGATGTTCATGTTTGTTAAAAGTGTTCAGATCTCAGCTCCCTGTAGTTCCATTGAGTTGAAATACGGCATTCGTTCAGCAAAGATGCACACAGGAAGTTTGGTCTTGAACAAGGAAGTAGTGCTAGTCTTTAAACAAAACAAAGATAGAAATAGTCAGTGTATCTAAAAGCACTAACGCCTTAAAAAAAAATAGAACCATATTATATCCTGAATTGCAACTTCTCTGCTTTATATACAATGGATATACAAATAGCTTGCCACCCTCTCTCTCACACCCCAAACCTGGCTCAAAGCCGGAAAAATCACAGAAGTGAAAATAGCACACATCTCTCTTCCCCTTCACCCACAGACACACACTTTACTGTTACCACAACTACCATACGCCACAGACCACACACCACAACAACAACTACAACTCTCAATCTTCCTTCCCTCCCACACACCTCTTCACCAAACTACACTCACTTAACTGTATAGGAGGAGAAGGGGATAGTTGGGTAATGTGCTAACGGGAGGCTTTCTTCACTGGGGCAGGAGGGAAGGAGGGGCATAAGTAAGCTTGCAGTGCATGGTCTATAGCAGGGGCAAGCAAACTACGGCCCGAGGGCCACATCCGGCCCACGGGACTGTCCTGCCCGGCCCCTGAGCTCCTGGCCTGGGAGGCTCACACCCGGCCCCTCCCCTGCTGTCTCCCCTCTCTCGCAGCCTCAGCTCGCTCGCTCCACCGCCGGCGTGATGCTCTGGGCAGTAGGGCTGTGAGCTCCTGGGGCAGGGCAGTTGCAGAGCCTGGCCTGACCCGGTCTCTGTGCTGCGTGGTGGTGGTGGCAGCGTGGCCCAGTTCCAGCCAGGCAGCACAGCTGTAGCACTGCCAGCCATCGGTACTCCAGGCAGCGCGGTAAGGGGGCAGGAAGTGTGGGGGGGGTTGGATAGACGGCAGGGGAGTTCAGGATGGTGGTCAGGGGGCGGGGGTGTGGATGGTGGTCGGGGGGAAATGGGGCTGAAAGGGGGCGGGGATCCTGGGGGGCAGTGGATGGGGCAGCAGGGGGCAGTCAGGGGACAGGGAGATGGGGTGGTTAGATGGGATGGGGTTCCAGGGGGCTGTCAGGAATGAAAGGAGGGATTGGATGGGGTGGCAGGGGTTCAGGAGTCCCAAAGGGGCTGTCAGGGAACAGGGGGGAGGGTTGGATGGGACAGGAGTCCCGGGGGGGGGCAGATAGGAGGTGGGGGCTGGGCCACGACCCCCTCCCTTAACTAGCCTTCCATACAATTTGTGAAACCCAATGTGGCCCTCAGGCCAAAAAGTTTGCCTGCCCCGGTCTATAGCACACAGTAGTTGCAATCACAGTAAGGTGTGTGTCCGGGGGTGAAGAGGGGGAGGGTATGCACCACACTTGCCATCATCCTCAAACAATCAATCATTACAATCTAATTTACTCACATTTTTACGAATTCAGACACCTTGCCCATTCGTCCTCCTTTCACCACTCCACGCATTCAGTCCGTACATGTCAATCTGCATTTATTCAAACCTCCTTTCATCCTATCTTTCCACCCACACAGCCATTAGGCCCATACTTCCCAGACACCCCATCTACTCATCCATTTCATACTCAGCCCTCTGAGTACACCAGCACACACTGAATACGTACAGCCACCCATTCTGTACACCCTCCTCACTCATTCTATGTGCACCTCTGCCTGTCCCACACACACCACATCACTTCTCTATACTTCATACCCATTCATTCCACGCACGTGTCCCATCAGCCCCAGGAACAGTTCAAGCTCCATGAGAGGAGGGAAAGCTCAGCCCTGCCACTCAGAGGCAAAGCCCAGGGGAAGGGCAGGGTTTCCTTGTGTACAGTGGAGTCCTATGTCTCTCAATAAATACCCCTGGTGCGTGACTCCCTGCTTCGACCCCATCTCTGCTTCTCCTACGCAAAAAACAGGCACACAGCCTTACTTCCCATGCCTTTGGCTCTCCCCCAGTATCTGATCTCCCACCCGTAATTCCTGGCTCCTCTTTCCCTAGGCAGAAAGTCACCCCCAAAGCCCCAACAGAGGTCAAATCAGCCTCATCATCCTATTCTTCCAAATCCCTAATACACACATCCCCCTCCATCCAAGCTCCTCACTCCCTCAGGCAGCTGGTCCCTGCTCTTCCCCTACTGGAATGCCTGGACTTTGCGAAGCCATGTCAGGTAGTGAGGCCTCCAGAGTCCTCAAGCCCATTCCTGTGACCAGGAGATGAGGCTGGACACCTGACCCCAAATATCTCCAATATGTCTGCCTCCATCCAGCTTCTATTCTTTTAGTGCCCGAGTAAGTCTATCCCCTCAAACTCCTCCATCTGCCTCTGATCCCATCCCTGGGACCCTCAGCTGCCCTCTTACTTCTGGGAAGGCCCCAGGGCCCCCCCATAGTCTACACCTCCTAATCTGTCTTCAGGCTACCCCATCATCTCCAGTCTTCGAGGGGTCAAATCGCCCCCCTCTCCCCCAAGAGTACCAGGATCACCACTGGGAGGAATAGAGCCTTGTCACCTGGTTGGCAGCCAGAGCTAACTCCTGCCCAGCCCTGACAGCAGGGATTCTCAAACTGGGGTTCGGGACCCCTCAGGGGTCACGAGGTTATTACATGGGGGGTCACGAGCTGTTAGCCTCCACCTCAAGCCCCGCTTTGCCTCCAGCATTTATAATGATATTATAATGGGTATGAAGTATAGAAAAGTGTTTTTAATTTATAAGGGGAGGATCGCACTCAGAGACTTGCTATGTGAAAGGGGTCGCCAGTACAAAAGTTTGAGAGCCACTGCAGTAGAGGGATTTGATGCCGATAGTGAGTTTCCTCATCACACAGGAAAGAAAACCAGTCCCACAGGGCCTCAGTTTGCCTGCAGGGTTGGGCCCCGGCAAGCATGGAGAAGCTTCATCCCCCACACCACACAGATCCCAGAGCTCTTAAGTGAAGCTGGGCAGTGGCCCCCAAGACTGGAATGGGCAGCATATGGGCAGCCCCTGAAGACATATGAAAAAAGACTGGCTGTGGGGAGGTCAGCAGCAGGGGGGCTAGAGGCACATGGGCAACCCCAGAGCTAGCAGGTGCTGAGATCAAAAGGCTGAGCGCTTCACCAGCATCTGCCCTTTGTTTACGCAGACGACATGGAGGAGACTTGAACTCTTGTGAGGTAGGGTGAGGGAGTAGGCTGCCATCAACCTGTGTAGCAGCTCCCAATGGCTCTCCTTCCCAGGGATGTGGGTGACTGTATAAAAAAAAAAAATTAAAAAAAAAAAAACCTAGTGAGAGGGGATTTCCTCCACAGAGGGGCCTTAAAACGTGTCGTCCACAGGGAAAAGCCATATAGAGTAGGTAGGCCTGTCGGTGCTGTTCAGCTACCTAACTTTTAACTTCCTTAGTTGTGTGGCTTTGAGGGAGGTAACAGCCCTAACTACTTCACAACTCAGCTTATATTAGATTTGCTATTTTGAAGGTTTTTATAAAGCATTCTTAAGTAGGCAGTTGGCTGCAGGGGAGCAGACTTACAAGTGCGGTGCAAATTCAGCAGCTAATGGAGAAGACGCTAATACACCAGAAGTGGTGATGCATACGGTTATGTGCAAAGAGTTTCTCCATTAGCAACTCTTGGTGCATAGGAAGGAATAATAGCCTAAAATCTCATTTATTATTAATTATTATTTTTAAAGAAGAGACTACATATTTCAATAGATCTACTCAGGCTACACTTCTCTACTGAAGTTTGAGCAGATATACAGTGAAAGAAATCAAGTTGACAATGGCTGCGCCAACAACCCGTGAAAAAAATCTCAGTCACAGCAACATTTCAAACCTTTCTTGTTAACGTTGGGAAACCAAACTTACTGGCTACCTATTTTTAGAGATGGCTTAATTCCTGTTCCCGCCCCCCCCCCCCCAACTTTTTATAATGTAACTCTAACTATGGAGTTGCTAGCAGGGCACCTCCATAACATTGTAAATATGTTTCAAAAAGACACTTTCACAGCAGGGCTGAAAGCTGAAACTCCAGTGGAGTTACTCTGGATTTATGCCAATATAAGAGTAGCATTTGGTATTATATATAACTGAGATATTATGTAACCAGTAGAGCAGCATGAGTACAAACTTTTGCTATACCTGGGACAGTAACGCAACTGTAAATCTAAGCTTTACACTTACTCAGTTTCTATTTTGCAGCCAGTTTGGGTGTCATTTCTTATTTTGTACATAATAGTTTAAAAAATGATGAAGCTATGCCCTGCAATACAAGCAAACAGTCAAGGAAATTCTGTAAGGGGTGCTTCCTCCAGTAGACCCACTGTTCTCAAACATCTCACACAGGACAATGCAAGCTCCACTAGCTGGTAACAATGGGCAAGTTACCAGGATCTCTTGGTTGTGCTTCCACCTCCATGCACAAAAGGGACCCTTCTGCAGAGAGGAGATCAGCCTATTCCACAGCAGTCTCTCATATTTCCCCACAAACAGCATTCAGACACCCTGCAGGGTTCCAAAGAGTGAGCAGAAAGCAGGTGGATAATGCAGCTCCAGGTTCCAACTATCCATGGCTCCGCCTGCATGGAGTGGATCCCTAGAGAATCCACTGGCTGAGGAAATCATGGCAGCTCAGCTCTGTGAAGTGATGTACACTTCTAGCTTTTCTTGCTTTCATGAGATTAAGCTAACAAAACTGTTAGTTTTTAACATTATAACTCAAGAAATCAACAAAAAGTAGAAGAGAAGATTTAGACTTGCCAGTGACAGTAGCAAAGATAAAATTTCAGCACATGTATAACATTTTTTCAGTTTCAAAATAGAGTTCAAAAGCCCTGAGATAGGTGTCAGCCTCAGTCTACAAACAGGAAACAGAAAGAATAGAGAGAGGTGAAGAGTCTCCCCCAAGGCTTCACAGAGAATCAGCAGCAGAGCCAGAAAAGAACTCAAGATTAAGAGTTCTTAGTTCCCATCCCCTGCAGGCCATTCTGCCTCTGGTAATAAGTCAATTTTTGCATCTACTGTTTACAAAAATAATTTTTTCTGGAACCACGACAAACAATATACTTTGTCACATAAAATAAAGCAGAAATTTCCAGTAATGCCGGCATACTTATTATACTGGACTGTTATCTATGCATAGTCTTATTTTTCAACAGCTTGCAAACCCATTACTGCTGTAAACAACTGCATGTATCATGAAATGTTTTTCAGCTGACAATTAAACAAACGCAGGAAATAGGATACTTAAACAGGAGCACCACTGACAACACAGCATTTAGAAAATTCACTAGTCTTCCAAATCTGTCCAGTCTGTTAGTAACATCATTTAGCTGCTTGGAATTTATGAGTCACGTTGTAATGTGTTGCACAGAATCTGCACATCCAAATTCAGTTTTTGCATCTTGCTCCTCAAGGGGGTGCTATTGAGTAACAGGGAAATATCCCCTTCTCCACCAGCTTTTAATAAAGTATAATATTTGTGATGGCTACCAGAGCAACGATTAGGGTTCTAATCCAGTTCCCGCCCTCTCCACCCCCTTAATGCCCTGAAAAAAAATCATAACTTGTACTTTACAAAGGCTCCTTGTGGACCCACGCTGTTTGTTCGTTCTCAGTATTTAAAAAAATTACACTGCATACTGACAGATCCATTTGCAAGACATGCCTTCTATTTGACCATCATTTTTTGCACACTCATTTGCACATGCAGATGATGAGGGTGCTGTAAGTTCTATAGCCTGCGCATGCAAGTGAGTGTTTAGAAACATATATATGGAAATGATTAGAGACTGGATTGATCTCCCTTTGGCAGTCCAGCCCTGACTGCCCAAGTTTGCCCTTAGATTTACGGACGCAATGCATTAAGTTCAGGGTGACCTGCATTCATCTCTCAATGCAGAACTGAGCCTCAACAGCTAAGTTTACACATCATTAGTTATCCATTGTCATTACTGCATTAAGGATTTTCAGGAAGGACAGACATTGAGGGAAAGCTGCAAAATGATACTATATTATTGAAACATTGGATTAGAAATAAATAGAACATAAACCCAAAAGATTTTACCAGATTTAAATATTTTTAAAATTCAAACTGACCCAAAGCAGAACTTACATTACAAAAGAAGAACAAAATACATCATGATATTGATAACACAAAAAGGTGCATGGAAGCTAGATTTGTGGGCAAATTGTAAATTGCTTTTGTCCCAGTGACATTCTGGGCTCTGGATCAACTTTATTGAGAAGTTAAGATTTAAAATTTCCATATGGTCCACTCTGGTTAACAAACTATAAGTTCTCTTTTGCTTCAGGGTGTCTGTATGACAAATTAATCATGCTAGTCTTCTTTGTCCAGATGTGTTCTCTTGTTATTGCCAGCTATAGCCAGAAAACTAAATTCTCCACACTATCCCAAGGAAGCCAGTTATTCCAAGCATGACTGATGATGAATTAAAAAAACCAAAACACTCAAAAGCTTTTCAAACTAACAAGTATTGTCTATAATGTAGTAAATAGTTTAGAAATATGGTAATTAAATAATCTAAAAAACCCCACTCTTACTCTGCTGTACATTTATAAACACATATTTACAAAAATCTTTCTGCTCTGTTTTTAAAGGATGAGGTTTGCAGTTTATTAATGATCAGAATCGTTTGCTTGCCTGTTTCTTTGGTGTATTTGCCAATTTTACTATTATTAATTATTATTATTCAATAAAATGACCACCAATGTATATTAAGGGAATGAAATTAAGATATGTAATACCTTTCTATCCTGTACTCATCTTTCCACATTCTAATTCAAAAGATTATGGAAAACCAAATCACTTTGTGTTTTCCAGCTACTTGTGCATTATACCCATTTAAGAAAGTGACAACAGAATAGATCCACAACATTCAAATCTAGTTGGCTTGAATGATTAATAAACCCTGTACTTTACTAACTTAACGACGTGCTACAGTTTAACTATATAAATAGTCCCATTGAGGTCAACAGGACTACGCAAGCACATGCTTATCTGTAAGACCATAAGTGCTTTGCTGAATCGGAACCCTAAGGCCTCATCCAAAGCCCAGCGGAAGTCTCTTCATTGACAGCAGTGAGATTTGGATCAGGTCCTTTGACAATTTACACTCCCTAAAGGGGATTAGACTTCTGCAATTTTTTTTTTTAAGAAAGTTTTGCACTAGCCTAAAATGTAAAAGTGTTTCTTTTAAGTGTCAGTTACTAAAAATACCAAACCTCACTCAATAAATAATGGAATGACACACTTGTTCATTAAATAGCATTTCTGTTACCAGCAAGGTCTTTCATCATTTTCTGAAGTCACAGCAGCACGACGGAACAAATAATTTATCTTCATATGGATTCTGACTAAGATACAGTCTAAATTATGTCAGAAAAGATTCCTGTAAAAATGCACCTTCGCTGATGGGGAAGAAAATGGTTTAAAACCAAGCAAGTTACTTAGGAAAGCAGATGAACAATATTAAATACTTTAAACAAAGAATGTTAAGGTTCTGTATCTACGTAACTCTGATTCTTACAGTTTTGTTAAGAGCTGCCATCCCATTCCTAATGTGCCTCAATATGCCTCGGTACTGAAGAACTTAAAGCAGAAGAGATCAGCCGTTAAGGTGTTTCGAGTATTCATTAAAGGTACTACTGAACAGCACTCTCTCTCTCCACACTATAGTGCCACCAATGTGCTTCAGCTATGACCTAGAGGAAGCACTATATATAGAGGACAGTTGTCTTGTGCAGTTATTTTCTGGCCTCTTTGCTGCGGCTGCCAATAAGGGTCTACATTAGCAACAACTGTGGTGACTGATGTGTGGTGTGGACAGCTGACAAACTCGCTTCCTACAGGCTGCTATTATATAAACTTTTGGTCACTGATGAAACAGGTTTGATTTGAACTGGTGAGTCAGAGATGAAAGGCTCCACATCCTGCTACCCCTTCTCTGAGCCACTGAGTCTCTAAAATCACCCATTGTTCGGAAACCTGTGCAAGGCCAGGCACAATAGGGTGAGATAATCCTTGCTGCCATGGTTCCTGTGCATCCATCACTAGCAATAAGATTCGTGCTTGAGGAAACGACAATCCCTGGCTTCAAGGAATTAGGGATGAACTAGCAGAGTTAAACTAAATGTACTTGCTTTCCTTGCTTTCACCTTTAAAAAAAAAAGTAACATTTTGAAAGGGACCGTGTGAAAAATGAAGAGTCAACATGGTTTCCCCAATCTCCCAGCTTCCATTGAGATCACTAGTATGAGACAGCTGCTGCTATTACAAAGGCTCTTTTGGAGTCTTTACAATGGCAAAACAGCAGTAGAGAACATCGACAAGAACTTTACACTGACTCCATAATCCCTTGAAAATGAAAACAGTGAAATGGGGTTGCACAATTTGGTCCATTTCTGTTTGGTGCTGAGGCCTTCTATTTCCACTGACAACTAGGAACAGGCTCTTTTGTGATGAAAACACGAAAGTAAAATTTAACTACTGAACTTACTTGCCGGTTTCACGTTAAGAACCACCCACTTAGTGTTTGCAAAATTTAAGCTTCTAATGCTAAGGGGACTATTTTCTTGTCAGTGCATAAGGAACACCCAAATTAATGAGGGTTATGTGCACTTATCAAAGGAGACTACATCCTAGTCAACTTCAAGCAAATCAAAAACAAAATTGAACGCAACAAAAAAAATGGTAACCCCTTTAAAACAAAATGACTTAGCCGAATAATAGCAATTTAAAGAGAGATCTGGCCTAACAAGCTCTATGTAAAATTTCATCTCAAAGGGAAAACAAAACAGCCAAGTTATACATTCAACAAATTCAGGGATTATAACAGCAACTGACACATCATTATAGCATTGCTGCATCAATGCTACAATAAAGCAGCAGTTCCTATTTTCACAAATAATGCATTGAGACTAAGTAAGAAATGGTGCGAAAGTGTCACAATCATGGACAAAATCCATTAGAAAGATTATTGCACAGGAGGCACTGTATGAGAAACAGAATACATTGGCTTCAAAATCTAAACTTGTTTCCCCTTAACTTAATGTAAAAAATAGAGACTGTATGACTCTGTGCAGTGTACTCTCACTGTTAAAAATATAGTTACAAACAATAGCCCACTTACAGAGAATATCAGGAAAGCAGAGATCCTGGATTTATGGACATCCAAACTACAGTAATTAGGAAAAGAACAGTATAAAAAGAGCCAACGTATACATTTTAAAATTGAACAGGGTGACTGCATTTTTAAAAAGTTTCCATATGGCATTTGTACAGTATGTCCCAGGAAACCATGGTTACAATTCTCAAAATGATACACATGGGCAGAGGTTTACACCTACACAAAGCCCCATCAATCAAAGAGACTGTGCGGACATAAAGCTCTGCTCACATGGATCCCTTTGCAGGACTGGTGCCTTAGTCTCCAAACCTCATTTTGTTTAACAATCGCTCAGATGGCTTACAATACTACGCATGCCAATCAGAACCAATCACTTCCTTTGAATATGCTATGTTCCATTTCCATTGCAAGTCTGCATGCCTCATTCAAAAAAAAACAACAAATTTTTAAAATGTAATATTGTATAGAAAGCTTGGACCTTGTAAACTTGGACCAAGAAACCAAAAAATTAAGACCTTCTAGCATGTGGTATAAAAAACCCAAGGAAGTGTATACCTGCCTTCTGACTTACAGAAAAATCAGAATTTGCATAGGATATACTTTGTGCAAGGCAACAAGCCTCTTTAAGTATCTGAATATTACTAAGCTTGCTCAGAGTTCTTTTCTTCGTGGATATCAGATATCATCAAACTTGTGTTTTAAATAGTCTTTGATGACCTTGGCAATGGGTAGTTCATCAAGCAGTTTTAGGTTTTGAAGGCCTATACACTGGCGGATTTTAATTCGGCATAGATCTTGTAAGTTTCTGGGCTGTCCTGAAATGAAAGACAAAAGGAACATACTTAAGTAAGATAATCACATTTAAGATGTGCTTCAAAAGTTTATTTATAATTATTTATATGTCCAGCTCTGAAGATGAACAAGCAGTCAACTTAGAGGGTATGATTTAACCAATTCAAGGATCATATAGAAAAGTTTAATAATCGCACTTTCCCCCCTCCAACCAAGAGAAAAGGCCTTTCGTTTCTAAACACATTCAGTATGTATGTTATATATGTATGTCCCTGAAGAGTGAGTTGAGACCGGGGCTGCCTACAGTTCATGGAGGTAATGCTCTGTCAGTACCACTACCACATCAGCAAAAATGTTAATGGCTAGATTTTCAGAAGAACTGAGTTCCCATTTAGGCTCATTATCTTTAAAGCAGTGGTTCTCAAACTGGGGCCACTGCTTGTGTAGGGAAAGCCCCTGGTGGGCCGGGCCGGTTTGGTTACCTGCTGGTGCGCAGGTTTGGCCAATCGCTGCTCCCACTGGCTGCGGTTTGCCACTCCAGGCCAATGGAAGCTGCTGGAAGTGGCGTGGGCCGAGGGACGTACTGGCTGCCGCTTCCCGCAGCTCCCATTGGCCTGGAGCAGTGAATCACGGCCAGTGGGAGCCGCAACAGGCCGAACCTGTGGACCCTGCAGGTAAACAAACCGGCCTGGCCCGCCAGGGGCTTTCCCTACACAAGCGGCAGCCCCAGTTTAAGAATCACTGCTTTAAAAGGAACTGCTGGACTCCAAGCAGTTTGGAAAGTCAGCCCCCAAAACACTTAACACAGCCAGCAGTATCTCAAAATAAATGCTATGGAATACTTTTACCCTTGAAGTTTATGTATGTCACCAGTTATAGTACACAAAATGTTTTAACTTCAAATATTTCCTACATTGAAAAAACAGATCCCTAAACAATTAAGCATCATAAAAGCAGCAGATGACTGTGAGAGTGGAAACATCTCACAATTTGTTTTCAGTTATCTTGAGTAGACGGGGTACCAGGGACACATGTAAATGCCTATACTGCTATCTCAAAATAATCTGTAATCAGTAGACCTTACTGCAATCGTTTGTCATCTTCCTAATAGTTAGTGGTGAAAGGTGGTATTTGCCTTCTCAAAGAAAGAAAAAAGGCACGGATTGCACTAAGTAGACGATTTCTATTGTTTTTCCCCAAATCACTAAAAACAAACACGTAAACAGTTTACTCAGCAGAAATCAAGCTGAACAATTTAAATGAAATATTTTCCAGTTTCTTCAAGATTTTCTAGATAGCGAACAAGGAAGAAAGAATCTTGTCTCAAAACAGGCAATGCTTTCAATAAAATAGTTCTTGAAACCCCTGCAATTGCAGGTTATAAGGTAAATGGTACAATGCTATCAGCGCATCTATGTACATTAGGCAACAAGGCTACAAAATAAAAGGTAATAGGATCCTCTTATCCTCTAGACTTGAGTTAGTCACTTTATTGAAGGCGTATTCATCTCAAGTTTGGAGTTACTCCATTCCAAATGAATGTCTGAAGCCTTGTCTACGCTACAGAGTTTTGTCAACGTCAGTTAAGCTGATAATCAAAACCCAGTATAATTACAATCGCTTGTGCATGTTCACACTACACTCCTTCTGTCAGCAGAACGCGTCTACAATTGGTGCTCTAGCATTGACGGGGAGAGCAGTGCACTGTGGGTAGCTATCCCACTGTGCTACTTGCCACCTTCTGCAGCTAGGACTTGTGGGAAGACAGAGTGGATCGCAGTGCATCATGGGTGCAGGCTCAATGTTCCATGATGCAGTTCTTTCTGTACCAGCATTCCACGGGCTTCCGACTGCATTTCGCAGCATTTTTCAACAGCCGCTGTTTATTATGCGCCCAACATCTCTGTGTGATAGATCCCAAACTGATCTCTACTGCTGCGGTCACTGTTACGAACACATTGCGGATGGTCATACAGTACTTCTGGAGCTCCCAATCTGAACAGGAATCGGAGTTGCCCGACTTGCTGTGTGCCAGGGAAAGAAACAACACCAGATTACTTTTGGCATTCACAGAGCAGCTGAAGATGGTGGATTGTCGCTTTTGGGCTCGGGAAACAAGCACTGAGTGGTGGGATCACATCGTTATGCAGGTCTGGGATGACTAGCAGTGGCTGCAGAACTTTCGGATGTGGAAAGCCACCTTCCTGGAAATGTGTGCAGAGTTTACCCCAGCACTGCGGCATTAGGACACCAAAATGAAAGATGCCCACTCAGTGGAAAAGTGCATGGCAATCGCAGAGTGGAAGCTGGCAACTCCAGACTGCTACTAGTTTAGAGTCAGGGAGTCAACCCTTTGGAACTGCGTTAATGCAAGCGTGCGGGGCCATTAATCACATTCTGCTATGAAGGACCGTGACTCTTGGCAATGTGCGTGAAATAGTGGATGGCTTTGCAGCAACAATGGATTCTCTAGCTGCAATAGATGGCATGCATAATCTAATTTTGGCCCCAGACCTTCTTGTAACAGAGTACATCAATAGAAAGGGGTACTTCTCGCTGGTATTGCAAGTGCTTGTAAATCATTATGGGCATTTCACTGACATTAATGCAGGGTGGCCCGGGAAGGTGCATGATGCACACACCTCCAGGAACACTGGCCTGTACAGAAAGCTCCAAGCAGGGACTTTCTTTCCAGACCAGAAGAATCCAGTGGGGGAATACGGAAATGCTCATCATGATCTTAGGAGACCAAGTGTACCCCTTACAGCCATGACTCATGAAGCCTTACACAGAAAACCTGGACAGCAGCAGGGAGCGCTTCAACAATAGGCTGAGCAGGTGCAGAATGACCATGGAATGTGCCTTTGGCAGATTAAAAGTGCACTGGCAACGCCTTTATGGCAGGTTAGACCTAAATGAGGAAAACATTTTGCAGGCTCCATAATATTTGTGAGGCTAAGAGTGAAAAGTTTCCCGGGGGGTGGAGCGCAGAGGCAGATTGCCTGGTTGCTGAATTTGAGCAGCCAGATACCAGGGCTATTTGAATCATGGAGGCTTTAAGGCAACATTTTGATAATGAGCCCCAGTAATACAGCACTCTGCCATGCTTTGTTAACTTGCCGCCTTGCATGAAAATTGTGATGTTTCCTGACTGGGATTTGTAGTCGCCAACTTTTCAAACTGACACTATGTATTACTACCAGAAGCAACCACCATGTGAAGGAGACAAAAAGATTATCTTTCAGGGAGTTCGTTTTTATTAAATACCAAACACCACCACACAGACACAAAGCTTGGTGAGAGGAGAGATAAGAGTGCAAGGCAGTGTAGGCTCTCCTAGCCATGTGTAAGTCCAGCTATCCTTCTGGAAGCTGTCAGGGTGGAGGGAACAAGGTACTGAGATGTTCTGGGAAGCTACAAGTGGGGTGAGCACGCATGTTATTCTGCATGGAGCGTGATTAGGGACTTCAACATCTGTTTGCTCCTCACTTTTATCATCTGCTCCTGGCCTTTTACAATGCGCTCCTCGCTCTCCTTTCTGTCCTGCCTTTCTATTTTAATTTTTTTCCTTCAGGGTCTCTCTCCACCCCCTGCGTTCTCTTTTCTTCGGTCTCTGAGGGTTAGAGTATCTCCCGGAACATGTGCTCCTTGCTCTGCCTTGGTTGCTTCCTTATCTGGCAGAGGCACTCTGCAGGTGCATAGGGGCTTCCCCTGAAGGGCACAGCTGCAGAAGCACAAGAAACAGAATCATGATTGTTAATTCGCACACAGTATTGAATCATTATAGTAAAAATACCTCTTTTGACACACGAATCACTTTCGTACTATCCTTAAGACAGCACACATCCCAGTGAACATCCTAAACATGGTGACTTTGGGCTGGGTGGGGTTTGGCATTCAAGATAGGGCAAAGGGTCTAGGTGGTTATTTAAGGGGATCAGTGCAGGTGACTAGGATCAATGTTCTGCTACCTTTTTCCACAGGCATGCGTCTTTGAAGCCAATATCTCACTCCTGAGGATGAGCAGGAAGGCAAGGGTGCCTCTCCTGTACGTGTGCGGCTTCAGACCCGGTCCCTGTGCTGCTTGCCTGTTCCGCTTTGGTCCCAGCAGAAGTGACTGCCAAGTGACGAGGGAAAGTTTCCTGCAATAGGAGAAGGAACAAAGCAGCTCTGCCAATGAATCTTTGGCACAGGATTGGTGAGCAACTCCAGTAAAGTTTCCTAGCGATCTCTCTAGAGGATTCCCATGAAATCTTGGCGTGCATTTACACACTGTTCCACTGCACAAGGGAATGTGGAGCACGCTCAGTCAAACACAGCTAGTCTTGTACATATCTATCCCTTCACCCACTTCTAAAACATACAGAGCAAAGGACAGCTCTACCTCATATAACCAAGCAGCATCAACTCAAAAAGATCACTTAGAGGGCTCTTCTCTCGTGCATACCAGAGACGGACTGCGGGGACTGGCTAGAGGTCCAGAGTGGAAAAGAGGTCCTGACATGCCACGCCACCGGACAAACCTGCCGTGTGCTCCACGTTGTCCTCCAACTTGACCTCCTTGTCCACAACTTTGTTCTTGGGGTTAGGTCCACTATCCGCTGCCTCCACAGGGCCTCCCTCCTATTCGCAAGGCTCTGAGAGGCGGAGGTGGGGGTCACAACCACAGATGACATCCAGCTTCTTATAGAACCGGCAGGTCTTCAGCACAGCACCAGAGAGACCATTTGCCTCCTGGTACGCCTGCCTCAACTCCTTTATCTTCGCACGGCACTGCTGCGTGTCCCATTTCTAGCCTTATCCAACAAGCCACGAGAAATCTGCCTGTAGGTATTGAAGTTCCTAGGGCTGGAGCAGAGCTGGGACTGCACAGCCTCCTCTCCCTGTAGTGCCAGCAGATCCAACAACTTGGGTGTTCTCCAAGCAGGGGAGAGTTGCTGCAAGGAGCTGCCACAGTCACCTGGAAAGATGTGATGCGAGTCCTCCATGCCGAGAAAACAGGAAGAAGTGGAATTTCAAAAATTACCAAGCCTTTAAAAAAAGGAGGGGTGGAAACTTGTGTACCTGGGTGCAGGGCAGCAAAGTTCAAACTGCTGACCAGAGCGGTCAGAATGCGCATTGTGGGACACCTCCTAGAGGCCATTTACAGTGATATAACCAAGCACGGTGTCTACACCGACACTGTCAGTATAACGTTGCCACAAAATACTATGCCTCTCATCAAGGTGATTTTATTTTGTTGGCAAAGCAGGAGAGTTTTGTTGGCAGAAGGAGCATTGTAGTGTGTACATCTCCACTGTTTTGTCGGCGAAACCTGACTTATGTTGACAAAATTGTGTAGCATAGACAAGGGTACGCAATTGACATAAGTTCACATGCATTCTACAGTCCTCTTGTTAAAAGTGATAGTCAACTTCTATGTACATTGTTTACCTTCTACTATTAGAAGACCCAACCTCCGTATAACGGGGTATGTTATTTCTGTTTTTTCTGGTTTACTCTGTGCATACTTCAGCACTTCCTATGCAGAGAGTTTCATCCTTTTGTCTGGGTGCATTTTTCACACAAAAGGATGGAGAGGCACATTTACAATTGAATTTTGTCTCTAAGAACAAAAATCAGCAGAAGTAAAGTCTGGCAGGTATAGTACTAGAAACTAATTTAAGCTCATTTTGAAAGTTACTAGATTTGAAGCAAGCTCCAAAGTCTTTTTCTTTCATGCCAGCAATAATATTTCTAGGACACTCAACATCAGGATAGTTAAATGCTAATTTTTAAAAAATATAATATTTCAGCCATGATGCTGTGGTTCTCATTATAGATCACTGATGACTTAGCTACACAATAGAAATTTTCTATTTGATAATATAATATATATGAGTGAAGTTATACAGCTCACATACTTAAGCTTCAGAGTGTGGGGAAAAATTGCTTTTGACCTGAGACGAAGCATGAGGAGTTTCATACTCCAAAAGAAAAGCTTCTGATAAATTAATCAATGAATGAAACAAAACAAAACGAAATGGAAGCATCTTTTAAACTTTAACTAGAAACAACAGTGTTTTCTTCTAGCGAACACTACGATATTCCATGTGTGAATTAGTGCACACAAGAACACAGCTATGAGCCAATGATTTCTGGTTTCAGAATCACATTAACATCCTGTGATCTGTTTGAGTAAAACAGAACAGACAATGTAAAATAGCCAGAAGAAATTGGCCAGCAGTTAAATTTAGGGAGTTACTAGAGACCCGATTATCAAAAGTTTGACATTTCCCCCTGATAAGCCTAAGAATATTTCCTGGGAATGTGTTAACAAAGGACATTTCCAATGTTAAGCACCAGTTGCTATATCTAGTGGCTGTTAGTGTCTTAGGTCATGCCTTGCAAATTCCAGGGTTATTAATGCATTTGTGATTTATTAGAAACGGTGTCTAGAGCACTTACTCATTCTTGGTTGCATCTGAATGAAAAAGAAAAAAATTTAAGGATTATAGACCAACATCAGTGAACCTTAGTTTGGCAAATGTAAAATGTTATTAGTAACTTGGCAAAGCAAGACAGGTTAAGTGATGAATAAAGTTCTGACTAAAAATGATTAGGAGAGAACAAGCAGGGAGAATTTGCTGCATCATGACTTTGGAAGGATATTTAGGCTAATAAGATTTTTAAAGAAGTAGAACAGAAAAGAACAAACAGAGTAGAAGGACTTTCAACCAGAAACCTGACTCATGGACCGCAATGAGATACAAACTAGTTCTGTAGACAGTAAATACCACTTAAAGAAATTCCATGGCCATTTCCAAACAGCCATCTATTTTGCTGCAAATTTTATTTTGGAGTTGTTCTTTTTTTGCTATATTTGTGTCAAGCCAGTGAACGCTCATTGCTCTAGCGGGCTCAAGGTTTGGTAAAACATCCACATGAGTAAATCAGCTATTTTTATAGATGGCTGTTTTATGTCTTGTAATAAAGACCACAAAAATTAGAAGTGGGCAGAACTACTAATCTGTTCTTATAGCTGACAATTCATCTGGTCTCTTCTCTCCAAAGCAATCCATCAATGTCAGATGATGCTTCAGAGGAAAGTAGAAATTCCCCGCAATCCATTTATTTGTGCAATACTCCACTCATCCTAGACAAATTTCTCCCTATCACATCACTGATTATTTTATGGTCTAAACTATGGAGTACTGATGGCTCTGTGATTTATCCCTCTTAGTGGGACAGATTTTTGTTCTTATACAACGTGTAACATTTTTCTCTAAGTTAGATGCCTCAATTGCTTGCAAAGCAAGTTCCAGAGGTTTATTATGTTGATTAAAATTATTTATTTAGAAAAACATTGTTGATCTTTAGAGTGGTCTCTTCTTGTACTAAGACAATTGCTTGTATTTTGAATACAACACATTCCTTCCATTTTATCCTCAATTTCCATTCACCAGAAAGGGGGGAAAAGGTGCAGGGAGCTCATAACAGTGACTGACATTTTGGTATATAGAATACATTTTTATGTTTGTTTGGGAGTGGATGGCTAAAGTAAAATGGAGCCCACTGATAGTGGATTATCTATTTTTGTTTCCCATCCGATTTGTTTAGCACAGAGCAGCAATCTATTATTAAATTTTCACAACTGTGAGAGAACAATCAGACACCATAGTTAAAAAAATGCTCAACGTCCTTTCTTAAAGACCCATGAGTTGTTCATTGACTAGCTCATATTCTAAGAGCATATCATCTTTTAATTCAAGAATAGTTTAAGGAATTGAGCCTACCCTGAGGCACGTGCCCTCTTGCTTAGAAAACAAACCTACCATGCTAATACACACATTGCAGGAGCCCATTCTCTAAGGGCTGGTGTGCTTTGCCATGCAGTTCAGACTATGGGGCAGGAACCTTTGAGATCATGCCCACAGCATCAACTCAAGGGAGTTACAGTGCAGCACTGTGGTACACGCTGCTAGTGTAAGACATGCCCTAAGAAACATATTGACATGTTGCAGAAGAGGTAGCAGGAATGTTTAAAAAGGATCTAGTCACCTAACAAACAGCTCCCACTGAAGGAATGGGAGTCTCGCTCCTACTGAAGTGAATGGGAACCTTGCACTTTATTTCAGAGGTTTGATCCTCCTCTCACAGTTTAAGAAATGCAATATCTAGAATTCCAAACCTAAGCAGTAATAGTCAAATGACCAGGGAAGTCAAGTGACATAACAGGATTTGGTTTGTACCATTGTTAATGCCACTATGAAGATTTCGCTGGCCTAAAAGAAATCAAATCTGTATGACTAGTATGAATATCAAACATAACAATCATATACTCTGAGACTATTTACCCTGCCCCTGGAATGGAACAGTTGCATAGTTTGTGGCTACCAGTACAATAGTGCACTGTGAAACTGAACGGATTCCTCTTCCCCCAGTAACTAATGCCATAGGACAAGGCTAACATTGTACCCCTATTCAACTGTATGCAATACAAGCTAGTTTAAAAGCTCCAGTTTAATTTAAAATCAGTGATGACCATACCTCTGCTATGAGGCATCTACAATAAGCATATTTTCAAACTGCACTAAAAACCAAAATTCCAAATAAATTGGGGGTTTTAGATTAGTCATGCAGATGTTCATCAAAGTTCAGTATTACTGGCATAGCAAATATGTAGTGAAGAAGGATACCTTTGGCTTGAAAATTTGCATATGGAAGTAAAAATAATCAGCCAACTCTCTGAAATGAAATGCAGAGGTGTATAGTAAGATTTTTAAGATTAACAATATTGGGATTTTAGTACTCTGAACTACACGCATCAGAATTTACTTCTTGTTTGTAATATAATCAATAATTTGATTACTATGTAGTTTTTATTAAATCATATGTAGTGCTGGTGTTTTCACCAAAAACAGCTCCAGCATCATGCTGCTTACATATGTTCCATTTCATATTTCTTATTTAGGAGATGATATAATGATGAAAAGTGTTCTGAAAGAATAAGAAGTACTTTATAAAACAGTGCTAATGGACCATCTTACACTTTGAATACCTGACATTTTACTGTATGCTACATCTTTTTCCATTGCCTTTACTTTAAAACACAGAAATAGGTATATCAAGATATTTGTTTGCACAAAGGGATCTTCAAACTGCTATGCTGAGATAGCAGATTCAGAAGAATTACATGAACAAAAATCCCAGTTACAGGCTAAAAGCTGACTTGCTGGGTACATTTTCAGAGCATTGTGCCAGTTTTAGCCAGCCAACTCTGACTATGACGACAGTCACACTGCTAAAACGCTGAGGAGAGCTTTGAAAATTTACTCCCTTTGTTTTTCCTCAATTGAAAGAAGGTGGGTTGTGTCAATTCTCTGAAAAGGTGATTTGATCTATCTTCAATATGCTACATAAAAGAACCAAACATTGTTTGAAGAACATATTGGTCTTTGAAGAGTTGTTACTAGTGAGAAGAGGAAAGTATCATGGAACTTGTGTAAGATTTTATTTATTTAACAGGGCCAATGATAAAATAACTGATTCATACAGCCTTAACACAAAGCAAAACCCAATCTCTCAAACCAGAGCCCATTTATCAGTGTGAGACTACCACCAGCACCTACTGGGCAATAGATTTTCACAATTTCAGTAAATTGCATGCATGTTACCATGCACATATAAATGAAGATTAACGTTGAGCTTAATGAGACTTCTTCCAATTGATTTCTAGCAGGTGATTTCAAGGAATTACTGCATTGTTTTAAGTGTTGTTACTGAGTAAGGTTGCAACAGAATTTTACACTGAAATTACTATATTCAGAGGAGTTTAAACTATACAATCAGAAAACGGTCAAAGTTTAAATTTTTTTGCCTAAATTATAGCAAAAAAAAAAATAGATAGTTTTACTGACACTGTCTCTCAGCAGGGAGTTTCTATAGCTTCTTTGTAGAGGTCCCTATCTTTAAAATTTCATCCATGCCTACAATGCTGTAAACATTTTCTAAAGCATACAATCTGAAATCCTTTGTTAAAGCTAATATTAGCCTTGTCCTTTTGAAAATATAACACAACTGATCTTAATACAACTGAATTAGTATTTCACCTAGCCATTGACTGGCAATCCAGGATTAAGTAGGCAGGTACACCTTTACCTTGATATAATGCGACCCGATATAACACGAATTTGGACATAATGCGGTAAAGCAACGCTCCGTGGTGGAGGGGGGATGAGGGTGGGGGCTGCGCACTCCGGTGGATCAAAGCAAGTTTGATACAATGTGGTTTCACTTATAATGAAGTAAGATTTTTTGGCTCCTGAGGACAGCGTTATATCGAGCTAGAGGTATATTATCTATTTTCCCGACTGGGAAACCAAGGCAAAACTTCCAACTTCATGCTTAGACTAATCTGGCCTTCCAATATGTAAAGGAATCCAAAGAGAAAGGGAAGTTAAATGTATGACCACCCCCCTCACTGGAAAGCACAGGAGAGACATTTCCTCAGGGAAAGGTAGACAAATCAGGTCTTTCTTGTAGATCTAATTCTAAGATTGGAGATGTATTTACAGGCTTGGTCTCTTATCTGTTCTCCATTATAGGGAGCTATAGGCTTTCTTTAGTAAGAGTATTGGTACCAGTCTTCTGACATCGGTTTAGGGGAAAAAAGTTCAATGCAACAAGCCTACAAGAGCCAGCAAAGCAGGGTGGATATAAATCAATGATTAAAAAAAAAAAAAAAAAAAAAAAAAACAACAACCAAAAAACAGATTTTTTTGATAAAGTGTTTTTTGAGGAAAAAATTTATCTAAAAATACATTATAGCTCAAAGATATCTCATCATGGAATAGGGATTATAAATTCTAATTTTATAGTATGAGACAATATATTGATATAATATTTAAGAAAAGTTTTGTAAATGAGTTCCAGTAGTTCATGGATCAGGGACCTAATCTTATGGGGCTTCACAGGCTTCTGGACAGATTATTTAGGTTCATCTTTCAATCTCCCCATGGGACTCAGTGCTCAGCCTAAAAGATACCATCAGAGATGCTTAGTTTTGCAGTTGTCTAACTGGATTTGTGTCTCCAGAGGTAACATGCTTGTTAGCAGCAAAAATGTTTCTAAAATAAATAAATAATATATAGAGGTGAGAAATAACAGACCTCAATCCTATTGTCCCTTTTCAAATTTGTGTACAAAGAGTCAATCCCTTACTTCTCTCTAAAAGTGAAAAGTTTCAAGAAGTTCAGTGAACAGAAGATTATTGGAGGCAGAATAGATCTGGACAAGGAGAAGTCTGGAGATAAATGTGAGAAGTGAGGGACATGTTTGGTGTTGAAGAAAAATATCCAGAATACTTAATGTTGTTGTTTTAGTTAAATAAAACAATCTAATGTCTGTCTGGTGATGTTCTCCTCCTAAAACAGCATGGCAAGAAAATCCCCCAAATATTAATGATTAGCCTGTTGAATTAGAGATAGTTGACCTCCCAATTTAACTTTGGTAAATGAAATAACCAAACAAACAAACAATCATTCATTTTCTGATATAGCTGTAAAACTAATCTGAAAAGTTTTCAAAATAAATCACTGTTTAAAAATGTGTACTGTGTACCTTCTAAAAATGAAACCTACATCTCTGAGTTGTGAAGAATATGTATTAAGGTTATAACAACCAACAAAAATGTACCTTTATGTAAAAAACCATGATTAAATCGAGTCTTCCTGACTAGTGATTTAAATCATTATTTAAATCAATTTGATTGAACTCAAATCCACCATGCAGCAAAGACAGAAATATACTATATTTCTTCAAGATGCATAAGTATTTTCAATACTGTGGCTTATGCCTAGACTGGAAAACAGATGGTAGCTGTCTAAAGTGTGTATGTAGTTCCTTGCTTTTGAAAGTACATATTAAAAATATTGGCTTAATGCCCTTTACAAATTAACTCACAATTTAAAAACTTTGCCTTCCAGTGGTGGCTCCCATAGTTAAAACAGAGACCTATGACACATCTAAGATATTCATTCAGAGCACTGGGTACATATACAAAATACATCAACAAAGCTATACATTAAAAAACTGGACTAGCATCCAAACAAAACCTAAATGCCTTGCAAGCTCCAAAACTAAGACTCTAACAAACTCTGCTCTGCTACTGAATGAGATGGCAAAAATTCAAATTGTCCACTACTAGAAATAAATTTTTCAGCGTCCTAACAATAGCTGATGCGGTGGAGGCAAAGACATTTTCTCATGCAGAGCCATGGCGTGAGACTTCAAAAATTCTTTATGTAACCCTCTGTCTCACCTGATGAAGAGCTCTGTGTGCCTTGAAAGCTTGTCTCTCTCACCAACACAAGTTGGCCTGAAGAAAGACATTACCTCACTCACCTTGACTCTCTAATATCCTGGGTCTGACACGGCTACAACTACACTGTATACATGACCTAACTGGGGACATCTGCCACCAGACTACTAGCTGACTCTCTACATGCTTCATCCGCCCCAGGTCATCTGCATACAAAGGAAATATACAGAAACAAAACATGGGGCATTTTAGGAGACACCACACTGAAAATAAATGACATAAGATCATTAGTGTTCTACAACAGTGGTCTGTTGGCAATATGTTGATCTGTCTCAGAAGTAGGAAGTCAAAAGGTGTTTAAACAAGGCCCTCTGACTCAAGAGATGTGTATCCTGAGCTCAAAACAAAGGAAGATGGGGTCCTGGATAGAGGTCCAAACTCCATTCTGCCCACTTCCAAAGCTAAAGCAAAAAACAGTTCAAGAGTATGGCCAGCTATGTGTGGTGACACAGCAACACCTGAGTTAACCCAGATGATTTACCCACATTGCTCTGGGTAACTTCATTGTCAATCAGCTCAGCTCTCAATTAGGGATTCTGCTATGAAACAGGGCACCCTCTACTAAGTCCAAAGTAACACCTTCCCTGGACTTTCAATAGATGGACAAGCTATCAGATTAATTTTCGAGTTGGAGACCACTTCTGGAAGTAAAATTCAATTAGCACAGCCACACTTCTCAGTTTATGTTCAACCAAATGCCCAACTGCAGTGCTAACAAACTTCCTACAATGTCATCCTACCAGGATTATCACTACAAATGCAAATTTAGGAGCCTCATCCACGACCAACTCAAAGATGACTGTAACTACCTCTGATGTGTAGGTCATTGTCATACTACCCTCCTCCTACAAGGGCAGAATCAGGAGATGGCCAGTGAGACTGAGCAATTTCAAACTTGGTCTCCATCTTGCAACTGATTTAGTCCTGCCTTGTTTCCCATTGCCTAACACAACAGAGGCTGAGTAACCAGAGATCTTGCAACCAATCCTACTTTCTCTTCCATTTTAAACCTTCATCATTCTAGTTTATATAGTGACACAACTCTCGCAGATATCCTAAAGCAGCCACTGAAGAAGTGCTGCTGAGATGAGGTAGATGGATGCTAGAAAAAAGACCTGCACACACCCCAAGCAGACATATCAAGACCATTTATAATCTCTCAGATTAGACTGAAGCCCATGGGGGGGGGGGGGGAACCAACCAACATGAAACCCTCTCCAGAATACAATCAGAAGGCAACCAGTCTCTTTACATCCATCCCCATTAAGAAGCTCCACTTCCCGTAATTCCCACCCCAGTTCACACAAACTTCAACCCCATTTGGTTTAGCAGGACACATTGGTATTAGAACTATATATATTTTAATATAACATATGTGCTTAACCCTTCAGAACAATGATAACAGTGTTGCGTAAAGAAGAAGCACTAATTTTAAATGAAATGTTCTAAAGTACTTTGAAAAGGCACAGCTGTACATAAGTGTTATTTTTGTACACACAAATGAATGAAATGTCCACTGCAGATGGAACAGTATTCTAAGTCTTTGGTTTCTTAACTATTTGTGTGCATGTATTAACAAAGACAACTGCTACTTCTTAAAGCCATAAGAATACTTTTAGAGTTTCTGGGCATCTAAAAGATTTGGAATTACTTCTAACTTCTTTACTTAGAAGTCACTAATGCTAAATTGTTAGAGACTTAGCAATTCCACTGCAGAATCTGCAACCTACAAACAAGTTATTTAAGTTTTCAGATTTTTGATGAAGCTTCAGATATTAGGGACACACTTCAAAGGATTAGAATATGCTTCAGTCTTACCGTTACAGTCTACTAAGACTATGAAAAATTAGAAGATTGGATATTATTTTGTCCATAAATAACCCCAACAGTACAACTAAAATGGTGAGAAACGTTTCCAAAGACAGGCAACGGAAGTGTTGTTCTATACTATTCTCGATAAAAAAAAGTTCAATGAAATTAAAGTCTTTCCTCCTCTTGTTTTTCCTATTATCCAACCTCCATCTGTCCAAATACTGTATAGATCAAGCTTTCAGATATATGAACAATAGGTCTTTAGTGAACACAGTAATACAAGTCATACATAAAATTAGAAGTCCGATTCTGAATGCTTAAGTGTATCTACAATTGCTAAATTTCATCTGATTCAGTGATTAAAAACTCACTTTCTCTCTAGCACCTATACTGCATGTGGTCATGAACTTTTATTTTTGAAAATGCAACATGCAAAAGTAAGAGAAGCTTTAAAAAGCCACACACCAACTGTCCTATACCACTTGATTCTGGGCACATGAGAAGCAGTCAGGCCCTCTTAATAATAATCCTGGATTATACCTTGTTACCTTATTAGCAATGCAGTTCTGTACCCTGAAGATTTTCAGTGGCAGCATCCTCCTTATGAAGGAATTTTTTTAATAGGTCACTCCATTTCTAACATCTTGCATAATGTAGTCAAAAAAAAAAAAACTTTTTAGAACTGAGAGGGTACTTCAGTAAGTCTAGTGCTCCCAGATATCGAACAAGTACAGGCAGAAGAAAACAACTAGACTCATGTTGCTGTCCAGGGAAGAGGTGTGGGAAGAGAAGCAGAAAACAAAAACAAAGAACAACAGAAAAATTCCTCCTGCTCTGGTCCTAATGCCAGATGAGACAGTGAGCTGCAGAGTTCTTGCAGGATGTCAGACAAGCAAAGAATCCTAAGAAGCCACGTTATGCTTGCACTTAAGGCCAGCTCTAATAAAACTGGATTTTATAGCCACATACAGATCTTTTGATGAACACTTCCAGACTCTCTCTCTCTCTAAGTTAATTTAAATATGGTGTCCTTAGTGTTAGCTCCTTTCCTGAGATGGACAGTAAATGAGCTTCCCCCACCATCACCCCCAGGAACTTTCTAATGCATTTAACTAGCAGTGAGATGCTAAGATTAAATGTTTCCCTGAGGTTAAACCCCAAAAAATGACACTGTGTGCTTTGATTAACTTTTCTTACATACATACTTGTTACTTCTTGTAAGAAATCCAGACAGGGTCGGCTACTTCCAGAAATACTTATTGAAACAGCCAGTGGGGTCTGTCCTTCATAGTTCCTTGTGTTAGTGTCTGCTCCATAATTATATAACATTTGTGCACAAAGCACATCATCTCTAAGAGCAGACAAGTGTAATGGTGTCTGTCCATCTTCTAAGCGGCCTAAGTTTGTATCCGCCCCTCTCTGAAGAAACATTCGGCAGTAAGAGTGATTGCTTTTGATCACAGCGTATCGTAACAGGAAACCATTTTGAATGTCGATGTTGGCATTGTGATCCAGAAGGATTTTCACGCAGCTTGACCTCTCTCGGATAATGGCTAACTGAAGCGGTGTAGTACCTTTATCACTGAGCGGATCAACCTCAGCCTTGAACTCCAGCAGGAGTCTGACAAATGAGTCTCTGCCATAGTGGGCTGCTACATGGAGGGGAGTCCAACCATCATTGCTTTTTGCGTTGATAATGTCACTTCTATATTCTGATTCCAACATCAAGCGTGCAATCCTTGCCCGGCCATGCATGGCAGCATAATGCAGAGCAGTGAAGCCTCCAATTAAGTCCTTAACTGTGGGATCAGCTAAAGTTAAAATACAAAACAAAGGGAAAAAGTTAGAGTATAAAAGACGGCAACCAAAAAAAAAAAAATTTAATAAAATCAAACGGCAGAATGTTACTCTTCAAGCAAATCTTGAAATAGTTTGACATGCTTCAAACTACTTCTTGCTTTTATAGACTATGGTCCAGATTTTTAAAAGTACTTAGGCATTACTTCACTTAGGAACCAAAATTGCCTAACTCCCTTTTAAAAATGAGATTTATAGACTCCTAAATCAGTTAGGTGTTGTATTGTTGAGTGCAGCAATGCCAAGATACATTTAAAAATCTGGGCCTAAGTTCTATTTTAAGGAAGAGTCAAATGATTTATTTAGTTTAATAAAGGTAATCAACAAGGAAAAAAAATGAAGTTATGTTTAAACACATGCGCAGTTCTGGCACTTCTAAGCTAATAGTTCAAACTTCTTTGACCAGCCAAGTATCAGAGGGGTAGCCGTGTTAGTCTGGATCTGTAAAAGCAGCAAAGAATCCTGTGGCACCTTATAGACTAACAGACGTTTTGGAGCATGAGCTTTCGTGGGTGAACATCCACTTCGTCGGATGCATCCGACGAAGTGGGTATTCACCCATGAAAGCTCATGCTCCAAAACGTCTGTTAGTCTATAAGGTGCCACAGGATTCTTTGCTGCTTTGTCCAGCCAGTTCCTTTCCAGCTCTGTAATGTCATGCTTCTTTCTCCCTGTTTTATTTTCCCTTGTGCTGCTTCTTAGTCTTAAAAAGAAGCATGTGTAGCAACATCTGCTGTCCCAAATTACAGATGTTTTGTGGTCTGGCAAGATGCTGTTGTTTTTAGGGTGTAATACTGTATTAGGTAAAAAGTTTCTCTGCGGTCTGTAGGATTTCCAAAGCATGTAAGATATATGTTATTTCAGATCATCTTGATAAAAGTCTGTTTTTATAAGATGAGAAGCCTGTTCTGAATTTATAGGTTTACAAAAATTTAAGATTTTACAAGAATGTAAGCATCCCCTTATGGGGAGGAAAAAAAAAATCAGGAGATATGGCAGTGCTAAATTTGCAAGTGACTGGACAGTCCCGTCTCGCCAACTGCACGACCACCAACAGCACAGAAATTCAGATAGCTGCGTGTGCTCTCATATATTATAAAAATAAAAAAGAGAGAGAGAGAAAAAAAAAATCAACCAGACCAAGTTACCTAATTCCACTCCTCACTCCTGGACACAGAGACACATCCCTTGCACCCCAAATGATTTTTCACAAGTCTTTCCTCACATGCACTTAACATCTTACTTTTAGCCAGCTAACCGGACTATGGAGCTTGTCCCACTACTATTCTTACCCAGCTGGCAAGGCAGGCAAAGAGTAATCTCCCTCCGTCTTCACCTATGTGCATCATTTCGTAATGTGCTCAACTTCTACCAGTCTACAGCTTGGAAACCGGAGTCCATTTCCTAACCCAAGTCTCCTGGTTTGTAAAGAGAGATGCTGTCCACAGGGAAGACCAGACTTCATTTGACACTATCACATTATGCATTACTGTGCAAAATCCTGACAGCCACGTTGCTCAATTCTGACACTTCACTCATTGCATTTTTCCCATCCCTAAAGTGTTTGAAGAGGAAGGGGTGCAGACGAGGGTATGATGGAGTGACCTTTCTTCCAGAAGGTCAAAGGACAGAACACAGCTCCTTCTGGAGGCTGTCAACACCTCTTCCAATGTTGGGTGTTGTATGTGTTGCTCGGGATAAACACACTGGTTCCCCCATCCCTTACCACACACACACACACACACACACACACACGCAACTGTGTGTTCCTCATCCTTTGCAGCATGGGAAGTATGATAACAAGCCCAGTCTCAAATTCCAACCTACTGTGAAGGTACAACTGGAGTTTGCAATATGATATGGCAGCAAGTTAGGTCAATGTAACGCTGAATTAAATATACAGAGGAATCCAGTCAGAGAATGGAGAAGAAAAAGTTCTGCTTTATATGGGTCTCAAGTGCTCACACTTGAAATCAGTTATGGACATCACCTCACCAGAAATATTGATAATTAAGACAGAATTCAGAGGAGAGCAACAAGAGTGATGAAGGAGCTTGAGAAGTTTTTTTTAAAAAAATATAAAAACAGGAAAGATTAAGAGAGCCAAATAAGCAAAGCATGGCTAAGCAATTAAAAACAGAGCAGTGCGGGGAACAATCCACAAGGGGCATTAAGGAATGGGAAGTATTATTGCCTGAGGTAAGTAAAGGGGGTAACTTGACATAATGAGATGAAATTAAGGATAAGTTTAGATTATGTATCAGGACAAAATTCCTTACAGTGAGCTGTATTAGACAGTGGAATAGTCTCTCAACAGAAGCAGCAGAAGCCTGAGTGCTTGAGAAGTTTAAAAATGAAACTGCTCAAAGATAACTGCAGGGAGCAGTCCTGTTTTGGCAGGAAGCAACTGGTATCTTTCCCAACCTGCTCTACAAGAGAGTCCACACCACTGTAGTGTCAAAAAAACAAAGATACTAAAAATATCAATCATGAGCTGAAAAAATATTCTTCCCTGGATCAGCTGCTCCTAGACTTCCTAGCTCCAGACTGCTCAGCCAATATTCTAGATCAGTAGTTCTCAAAGCCGGCCCACCGCTTGTTCAAGGAAGTAATTTAATTAGATTGGAGGAAGAGGGGGAAGAAACACTTACAAAAGGGTGGCCTTGTTTATCTGCTGCGTCCGCAGGTTGAGCCAATAGTGGCTCCCACTGGCCACGGCTCACCGCTCCAGGCCAATGGGGGCTGCGGGAAGCAACGCAGGCCGAGGGATGTGCTGGCTGCCACCTTCCGCAGCCCCCATTGGCCTGGAGCAGTGAACCGCGGGAGCCGCGACCAGCCGAACCTGCGGATGCAGCAGTAAACAAACCAGCCCGGCCTGCCAGGGGCTTTTCCTGAACAAGCGACGACCCTAGTTTGAGAACCACTGTTCTAGATCCTCTCTCAAATCACTCCCACTCCATTGTGTTTGATCCATTCTATCCATCAAGCCACCTGCTTAAAAATCCAACAAGTTATGGTGTACCTGTTACAGTAATGTAATAAGTCTATGCTATCTTTGTTTCTAGACTCACCTAGATTAGCACTAGCAGTGTTTTTGAATTAACACCACTGGCTCTCAAACAAGGCCACCCTTTTGTAAGTGTTTCTTCCCCCTCTACCTCCAATCCACTTAAATTACTCCTAATTACATAAAGGCCAACCAAGAAATAGCAAACTATGTGAGATATCACTGGAAAAAGCGAAGCAATCCAATCAATTGTGTAAACAAGTCACATGACTGTTAAGCTTTATGAACACCAGTATGATGGACAGCACCATATGGTAATGATATTTTAATTCCCGTTAAGATTATGGGTTTTTACTGGACCACTGGTACCAATTTTCTACTCAATTAAGTAGTTAGATCATTTAAAAAAACAAAACTTAAAAGACTGCCTATTATTGTTAAGAAAGTGCTTTGCTGCCATCTTGTGGACAAACTAGTATGAGCTGCACATTGGGAGGATCAAAAGCACTCACTAAGGTTTTTTTCCATTCCTACCATCCCACAATAAAATTAGCATTGTGAAATTGAAGTCAAATGTATAACTCTGTTCATTCTAGGTTTCTCTCTTTGCACTGTTCTCTTAAGTAACTGTCCAACTCGGGAGGGCTAGCTTTGCTGTAAGGCAACTGGTCATAAATCTGGAAAAATCTGTTTGAAGACTCCTTGTAATGCGTTTCCTCTTTCCCCTCCGTTCCTGCACCAAAAAGTCACAGGACTGTTACTAAGAGCAGGTCTACACTTAAAATGCTGCAGTGGTGCTACGTCGCTGTAGCACTTCAGTGAAAATGCTACTATGCCGACAGAAAAGCTTCTCTGGTTGGCATAGCTATTCCACCTGCACAAGAAGTGGTTGCTACGTCAACAGGTAGCTTATGTGTACTCCTGTTATTCCAGGCTTGCTTCCTTCCAGAGACTTACCCCTAGCCACAAGATTCAGAAATACTCACCACAGTCTGCCTGCATAGGATTTCCTAAGGCAGTACAGGCACAAGGAAGCTTCAAGAAATTCACTAATCTTCATCCACAAAGGTACATCAGTCTAGGTGAACAGTATTTCACACCTTTTAGTTTCTCCTAGATTCTGAAAGGTCTTACTAGATTTAGATATTGTGAAAGTCAAATTTTCATAGACTAGAAACTCCTTTAGATCACTTGCTACTCTGGATTTTCAGCAGTTTCTTAACAAATTCCTTTTGGTTTCAATGAGTCTTATCACTATTACTTTGGTACACATAACCAAACAATGTCCTTACTTGCCTAGTGTATTACTGGAATATAAAATGCTTAAGAGAGGTAACTGCTGTGCACCCTAAAGATCCTAGCTGGCTATGATTCAGAGGGCTGTGCATTAGCACAGCATTATTCTTCCCTTAATTTACTGCACACACAAGATGGCTTAGCATGAAATTTGGAAAGCACAAATATACCAGAGGGAAAAATTTTGCACTGGCTAAGAGGATGGATCAAGTGACTTCTCTAATTTTCGATGATTCTGTGAACCATTCTGCCCCTCTCTCTTTCCTGTGCTGCTCCAGTGGGACCATTGCTCCTTGCTGCTTGGACTGCTCTTGCAGATTGTTTGTCATCATGTTTTCATTATACTGAAAAAGCTGTTGGAAGACCCACAACTCCGAGGAATCCAAACTGTCTCTGAGCTATGCTTTCTCCATCCTCCGTGCAAACTCAGTCTCTCCACTGCTCTACCATGCCATCAAATTGCTAAGAAATACCTTGTAACTCTGGTATATTCTCTTTGCATTTGGCCATTCCTTCTGCTGGTTACATCCTTGTGTCTGGGCCAAAGGACTGGCATGAACAAAGGAAAACACTAACATACAATTTACTTTATAAACTCTATACATAACTAAGACATTGATGAGCTGGCTGGCTATAGACAATCTACTTCTAGATGACCAACTTACACACTGTTAGAGTCTCTTCTGCCTCAGGTGCCTAGTTACTCAACTTTCCAATTCCTCTGACTGCATTCTACACTGCTGCCAGCACTAGGCTATTTCATTACAGATAATTCTCACCTGGCAATAGATTTATTAAAAGCAATAAATACAAAGGGGAAAATAGCAGCCAGTTAGTAGCCTTTATAGGAAAATGGTTATAAGAGGATGTACTGAAAATGAAAAGACAAGTTTACAGAGATTGTAAATCTGGAAAGAAAGTCAAATTTATAAGATTGCGAAGATTTTTATATCTCAAATCAACCACTTGAAGACTGGGAATTGCCAGATTGAGGGTTGCCCGTGCAACTAAAATTCTGACTCCTAAGTGTGGCATTTTGTAATTTTAAATTTGCTTTACTTTGTAGCCTAAATAACATTCTTTTAAACGGAGTGTGTGTGTGTGTGTGTGTGTGTGTGTGTGTGTGTGTGTGTGTGTGTGTGTGTGTGTGTGTGTGTGTGTGTGTGTGTGTGTGTGTGTGTGTGTGTGTGTAACAATGTAACACAAACTAAGGGCCTGATCTCATCCATTGTTACTCATGTGAATAGTTTTTATTAATCAGTCAGATGGTTCAGGTGAGTTTCTATGGGATGGGAAGATAGTAAAAATTTAGCAAACCATTGATCTGATTTATGAACAGTGTTACGGAGTTCAGGAGTTCCATCTAGCCTCTCTCTGCCAGAGAAAGTTTAATGGGGCAGCGCTCTGACTGGGGATGTGGCACATCCATCTCTCCCACTCTGTACATTGTCCAGTGCAAGGACAAGTTCAATCCACTGACCTCTAAAGTCTAGGAGTTTTGGTAAAAAACTAAAAGTAAGGAGTGCTTTCAGTCCTAAGTACTATGTACATTTGCTCTATTATTAGAGATGTGCTTTGCCTCAACTACCTTTAAGTGACTCAGAAAAAAAGTGCTTCCTTAAAAGGCTTCCATGTTTTAACAAAAGTCATTAGGAGTGATATTTACCTTAAACTTTACTTCAACTGATTCTCTCTTGTACCGTATATACTCAATCATAAGCCGGTTCATTGATAAGCTGATTCCCCCAAGATGGATAAGTAAAAATGGAAAATTTTTATAACTGTTCATAAGCCGACCCTATAATTCAGGGGTCAGCAAACTTTGGCTCTTGGGTTTATTGGTTCATTTGGTTTATTTACCTTGAGTCCACAGGCATGGAAGTAAACCCAAGTAAACAAAGTGTCCTAACGTGCCAGCTGCTTACCCTGACAGGCCAGGCAGCAACTGGTGGGGATTTTTTTTTTTTTTTTTTTTTTTTTTTTTTTTTTTTTTTAGGGCCAGGGGGAGAAGCTGGGAGTCAGGACAGTAACCCGTGACCACCCCCCACATTACCCTACCCCTAGCCCTACACTCTCCCCATCCCATCCCTTCCCACCTTATCTGGGGAGGGCCAGGGAAGGATGTCTCTGACCTGGCCGCAGCCTGCTCCAGTGAGCCGGGCCGGGCGGTGTGGCGCGGCCGCAGCCTGCTCTGGCAGGCCGGGCCGGGCAGCGCAGCCGCAGCCTGCCAGCCCCGGAGCTACAGCTGTTTCGGAGGCCGTGGGGAGAGCAGCGTGACCAGAAGTGGAGAGACTCTGACCCCGTCTCTTCCCTTCTGGCTCTGCTGCCTCTTCTTGCTCCCTCTGTTGGGGGGAGGGGTTGTGTCCCAACTCTCCCTCTCTATACTTGTTCATAAACCGACCCCCTTCTCTGGTGCTTCCCTTTTTTACTAAAAAAATTCAGCTTATGAACGAGTATATACGGTACTATACTAACCAATTGCTTGTCTTTGATATTTTACCCTTTCAAAGAGATAGTTACAAATATGGCCTTGTCTTCACTCTGAAAAACAGAGCATGCGTAACTCAAATTAGCTAATCTGAGGTAAAATCCCAGCGAAGACAAGGCAGTTTATAATTTTCATATGAGTTATTAGATCAAGTTAAAGTCTATGGGGAAGCCTAGTCTTTAACATGACCTGGCTCAAGTTAGAATTACAAACTGCCTTGTGTTCAGCAGTTACTAGGATTTTATCTACAGTTTGGTAACTCAAATTAAGAGCACATCTCCCTTGTAGTGCAGGCAAGACCTACAAAACATGCCGTAAATTCTCTCTTACTTGCTAACTAGCTCTTTCCTACTCGCCTACTTTTATAACTGCTCATTCATTTTGATAATTGCTCCCTGGCAATTTTGAGAACTAGGGAACAGAGATAAAAGGCAAGACAGTTTGCCAGCTCATTCATGGAGCCAACATCCAAATCAAGTAGAGTGGAGACAGAAACAAAGCACCACTCCCAAGAAACAAATGAGGCAAATGAGAAAGTTACTTCAGAAATAATCTGCTACCAATCTGGAAATGGAAGACTTTTGAATGGAACCCAAGACCTTTTTATTTCTGTGCAACTCACCTCCGTGTTCAAGAAACACACGAACACATCTCTCTTTCCCTCTTGCTGCAGAGAAATGAAGCAAGGTCCAGCCATTGGCATCTCGACCATTTGGAGAATAGCCCTGTTCCAACATCTTGCGCACAGTGTGAACATCCCCAGCAGCTACTGCAGCCTGAATCTGCAACTCTTCCTGTAGTTCAGGGTTCCTCCGACAGTGATGGTGTAACATCCTAGCAGATTCTGCGTCTTACAAAAGTGTCATGCAGTCACACTATTCACCTTTAATCAACATAGAGCATACATAAATTAGAACAGGGATTGAAAAAGAGAAGATGCCTTAAAAAAAAAAAGTGTCAAGAACACTTGTTAAAAATGACACCATGCAACAATTCTTACAGTACACACTCAAACTAAGACCATTATAATCACAGGATCAAAGACAGTAAGACACAAAGGCTAGGGAAGAGAGATAGTTGTAGGGTTTCTAATTTTTTCATCCCAACAGAAAGGGATACTTATATATTTTGGGATGCCTTTAACATTGTACAAAGTTCTTTTTACTGCAATGGCAGTGTATAAGAGTGAATAATCAACAGTAAGTGAGGTTTAAAAAAAACCTCTCTCTTAATGACTAAACTTCACACGATGGTCAATGCCTGCAATCCTGGAGATACCATGCCAATTATATGTAAAGTCAGTGTTTCCCTACACAAGCGGCATCCCAAGTTTGGGAAAGCCCCTGGCGGGCCGAGCCAGTTTGTTTACCTGCCATGTCCGCAGGTCCGGCCAATCGCGACTCCCACTGTCTGTGGTCTACTGCTCCAGGCCAATGGGAGCTGCTGGAAGCGGCGGACAGTACGTCCCTCGGCCCATGCCATTTCCAGCAGCTCCAATTTGCCTGGAGCAGTGAACCGCGGCCAGTGGGAGATGTGACCGGCCGGACCTGTGAACATAGCAGGTAAACAAACCAGCCTGGGCCACTAGGGGCTTTCCCTACACAAGCGGCATCCCAAGTTTGGGAAACATTGCCTAAAGTACTAGAACATATTAAGTACTTTATGGCACTGGCAGAGAAACAGACAAGATAATCTTCTAGGTCTTTTTGCCTTTTTTCCCCCACTTAGAGATGTGCGTGTTACCTACAAGATCTACATGTTTACATAAATGAACACAATTTGATTTATTTTATCTTCTCATGTGACCTACCTAACAGGAATGTTAGGATGACTGTGCAGTACTTAAAAACAGTATATGTAAGCATTACATTAATTCCTGATTAGGTCCAGGAATCTGTTTTGATTTTAAATTGTGAAATCCTTATTATTAACTAAAATCTGTAAAGAACCTTCCTATTGTGAGGGTTCGATATGAAGAAAAGATTCTGAAAGATCATGAACACAGAACTACTGTTAGTATATCCATTGAAATAAACTATTAAAACTCCAGTAAAGGGCTTAAAGATGCTTACAGGTCACTCAAGAGATAATTCGCTCAATGAGTTTCCTGTACTCTCATTGACCGCCCATTTTCTGTATTCCAGATATAAATACAGTTGAGTGAAAAGTGAGAAGGTCAAACATTGCCACACTTTCTGTATAAGGGCCTTGATATCTAGTCTTTTCTCAGTAAGGTTCTGTCCGTTATAAGAAGTTATTGCTAATTTGCATGCTGCCTACAGAACTATCTGTGGCAAAAAATGTGAAAAGAAAGAGTATATGAGATGTACTCAGAAGTTACAAGTAGCTGCCTAGATACAGATGGGATTTAGAAGTAAGAGGTATGTTCCTATTTTGATAGGCATATGATTAACTAAAAAGTTCACACAAAAGCTGTTTGAGGGAAGCTAGTTTCCGAGTATGCTTATGATTTCTTCTACTGCGGCATTATTTAAGAATATATAAGAATTTTCAAGTGTTTTTAAAGAGGGAACATATTGGATATTTCCCTCCCATTTGAAAATGCTCCCCTGGGATAATACTGGTCACTAAAGAGGATACCAGAGCTCACGTATTTAAGTACTGCTTACCGCTAGTTTCCTATAATGTGCTGAACATAGAGTAACAGATGTTTTAAATTAAGGGCATTAATAACATAAGCTCACTATGGTGAAGAGTTAAAAGCTACAAATTAATTCCCAATTTCTTAAAACAGTAGGATTTCAAGCATAAAGTAACTGACCCATGGAATAAATTATCAGGGTAAACGATGGAACGGGAATAGAATGCAGTTGAGAATTTTTAAAAGTTTTTTTCTGGAGAAGGAGCAGGATGAGAATACAGTTGGGAAGTGGGGCAAGAGCACATGAAAGGAAGTTTTGGATCAAAGAATGCTGGGATTTGGGGCTATTAGGTTTGACAGTCTTTCCCCTCACATCCCTGTACTGTCTCTGCCATGTTTCCCATCCTCTGTTCTACCATGATTACTTCATTATTTCCTTCTTCCAGTTCTTCCTTCTTTCTGTCTTAACTCCCCCACTTTAAAAAGGCAGGTGTTTAGTAGTACGTACTATATTGTCTGTGCTTACGGTAAGGAGAGTGGTTATGAAAAAACACCACCTGCTTACTCTGTTCCTGGCACGTATTCAGAATCAAATCTGCTTAATCTGGTGACAAAGGGCCTTATCCAAAGTCCACTGAAGTCAATGGAAGTCTTTCCATTGGGCTTTGGATCAGGTTCCAAGCCATTTTTTTTCCCTTTTATTTTTTTAAACTCCACTTAGCACTTCAGAGCCAAGTCACCTCCCAGAGAGACAGTTGGATTCTGCCCTGGATCACATATCAACAGTAGTTTTAATGAAGATTGAACTGCAGGGCTAAATTCTTCCCTTCAGTACATTTGTGCAAGTCTACTGAAGGCACTGGGGGCCACTAGCGTAACTGAGGGTAGAAACTGACTAGAAAAACCTTGAGTGGTGATACACATGAGCTGGGGGGGGAATACATGCAGGTTGATGCTCTGATCCGAGTTTGAATTTGCAAAACTGGAAGTTATTAAAACTTGTTACTCAAAATGAGGATGTATGTTATGGAAATCACCATCACCATTTCTACAGTATCTTTTTGCAGAGGAGCAGCACTTTTAGGTCACATTATCCCAAGGTAGATGAGTACCATGCTAGTCACTCAAACACCACAGAGACAGGTACTTTGGGAGAGGAGAGGAAAGAAATGGGAACCTCTGTTTAAGGAATCAGCACTAAGTTTCCAAATATCTTTTAAGGCAGCTGGATAAGAAGTAGAGATCCTTATCATGCTGCTGGAGTCTCAGCTGGTGGGAATATTTGTAATGCAGTGTTATAAAGAGCTGGCACTGGCTCCACACACTGCTTGCAGCCAGCGGGTATTATTCAGTTTAGCTAGACCAAACACATGTAGCATAGAAAGACAAATTAAATCATTGACAGCTTCTTTTACCACTTGTAGAGCCTTTACACTTAAATGTCACCCCCTGAACTAGTACTGAAACTCAGATTATGCCATGTTAGAGTAATAAACATTTTGAGATTTCAGGACAGCTGTAAACACACCAATTTGGAAACGACTTTCATTTTAACTTCAAACGTTCTTTCAAAATCCTTGCTTAGGGTATCAAACTTTGGAGTGGTAGAGAGGGCTAATGGAAGCCTTGAGCCATTTGGCATTTAATATTTAATATTTGCAACTATAGTTAATCTCTCTAATAATAGAATTGTATGTGGGTGGATTACCACAAATTGGCTTTCTTCACGCAAGTAAAAGCGGCAAGAAAGGGACGTAAGATGTACCTGAAAATTCCCACTTGCCATGATTTGTACAGCATCATGCAAACAGATGGCAAAACAAATTAATAGATTTGCAACTACAGCATGGATGAATTCAATCCATTCCTGAAATATTACCTTACAGGAAGCTGTCGCTGTTTTTGATGTGTGTTCTACTCTTCATGTTCCTCGTTATAATCTTGTGTGCCCATATAACATTTCAAACAAGCTGCTACCCCTTCAAAAGAATAATATATTCTTGTTAGATACAAAAATAGATTAAACAGAAAGGGTCTGTCTGCTTTTACATTGCACCTGATTTGTAACCTCATGTCATCGTAATGCTGTTGTGCTAAAAGAGGTACCAAGTGTCAGGTCAGTTCTCATAAGATGTCTATCTGTTATGACATATAGTCTGTTGGTTGCCCAGGCTGGAGTTCACTTTGATTCACCATCAGTCGGTCTTCCAGGGTATTTTTGTCCTGGTGAAGGGGAAGAAAACAATTTTTTTTTTTTTTAAAGTATGAGTGTAGGTAGAAGTTTCTCTCTTTCCCCAAGTAAACTGAACAGTGAAAAACTAAGCTGAATTCTCTCCTGGGGATTCAACAGGGGAAGAAGAAATCCTCCTCACCCCCAGCTGTGGACTATGAGCTAAGGGCTAAAGAAGGCTTTACTGCCACAGCTCCATGCACCCACTCCAACAGGATGTAGAGTCTGAAAACAACTGGAGGACAAGTTTAGCCCCTCCCTCCTAGCTACCATTGTTACCCACTGCCAAATTAGTTTTTACATGTTCGGACTTAAGGGATAAACCATTCTTTTTAGATGCAGTATCTGCATCTTCTTTCCCATTTCCCCTCCCAAGATTCATTCTGTCCTAGACCACAGCCTCATGGGCTTATTATTTAATATGGTTCAGCACGTAAGTGCAATATCAATGCTTTGTCTGACTGGAACCTCTGCAACACCTAAATCCCTGGAATCATATAACTAAACCAGGGGTAGGCAACCTATGGCACACGTGCCGAAAGCGGCACGCAAGCTGATTTTCTGTGGCACTCACACTGCCCGGGTCTTGGCCACCGGTCTGGGGGGCTCTGCATTTTAATTTAATTTTAAATGAAGCTTCTTAACCATTTAAAAAACCTTATTTACTTTACATACAACAATAGTTTAGTTATATATTACAGACATAGAAAGAGACCTTCTAAAAACGTTAAAATGTATTACTGGCATGCGAAAACTTAAATTAGAGTGAATAAATGAAGACTCGGCACAGCACTTCTGAAAGGTTGCCGACCCCTGAACTAAACCAAGGCTTTGCCTCTTCAAACTTCCCTGAACGTACTTTGGGGATATTTTTATTAAACAAACCCCAAACTCAACTTCTGAAAGTGTTACAGGGTCAATATACTCACTAAAACAGCAATTCACTTGGCTTGGACATCATTAAGAACTGCTCTCTCCCTGATTTCTCTATTGCTGAGTTCTCCCCACTCTGACCATCAGCTCCTCCCCCACAATATCCTGTCAATCTGCCTTTCTGAGACTTTCAGTCTATAGGCACTGATGATATTTCATCTTCTCTCAGCACTCTGTTTTCTTCTTTCCATTGATATGGTTGTCAATTCTCTCTATACTTCATTCACAACCCTTGACTCGTTTTTCTCTTTTTTCCATAGCAAGGTCCACCCTGCCAACCCCCAGCTCTGGCTCATCCCCACCATCCACCTTCTCTTCTACTGCTCTCCTACTGTGGAGCATCTCTGATGAAAATTCTGTGATAAGGCTACAAATTCCACTAAAAATTCATTCTCTTTTCTTTCAGTTCTGCGATCTTCCTAGCTGAACAACTGTACTTCTCCAACTCAGTGAATCCCATGCCCACAATAATAGCCACCTTTTCCTCACTCAAAACCTTCCCTCCTCCTGCCTCCACTTCTCTCTTGAAAATTTCTTCCAAGAGAATGTTGACAAAATATGAGACTTCCCATCTGCTCATCCTGCCTTCCCTTTTACAACTCTCTCCTCTTTCTTCCCTGTCACAGATGCAAAAGGTTTGTTATCTGCTGTCTTCCTCTAACTCCTCCACTTGCTCCAATGACCACATCCCATCTTCTGAACTCCCTTGTGCCCACTCTCATTCCCTCGCTTACTCTTTTCTAACCTCTCATTCTTCTTTGGCTTTTTCCCTTCACAATACAAGCATGCTTTAGTTTCCCACCCCCATCTCAAAAAACCCCCACCTTTGACCTCACTTGCCTCTCCAACTACTGCCCCATCTCCCTTTCATCTACGCTCATTGAACACTGTGTCCACAAATCACTGTTTGACGTTCCTCTCCTCCAGTTCCATCCCAGACACCCTCCAATTCAATGTCTGCCTCTTGCACTCCACTGAAACCACTCTCACCAAAGTCTGATCCTCTTGATCCAGTCAGCCACCTCTGACACCATTGACCATGCTCCTCCTTTTGAAATTCATCATTCCTTGGCTTCTGTGATTCTGCCAAGTCCTGGCTCGCCTCTTAGCTTTTTAATCTCTTCTTCAGCATGTCCTTCAAGGGATCCTCCTCATCCCTCATTTCTGTGACAGCCCCACTGGGCTCCCTGGTTCCCTTCTCTTCTCCCTCTACACCTTCTCTCAGGTTAACCTCATCCAAAAACATGAATTCAACCACCACCTCTACTCAGACAACTCACAGGTTGTCTACTCCAAACCTGTCTTTCAGTCCGAACTAAAATCTCAGCCTGTCTCTCTAACACCTCTTGTCAATATCTAGCTGTCAGCGCAAGCTCAACATAACTAAAATAGAACTCGTAATTTTTCCCTCAAAGTCTTCCCCATTACCTTTCTTTCTCAGTCACTGCAGACAACACCAACATCCTGCCTATCACTCAGGCTCAAAACCTGGGATTCATTTTCAATTCTGGCCTCTCTCCAGGTCCTCATATCCAAGCTATGTCTAAACCAGGGATTGGCAACCTTTGGCACATGGCCCGCCCAGGTAAGCACCCTGGCGGGCCAGGCCAGTTTGTTTACCTGCTGCATCCACAGGTTTGGCCGATTGTGGCTCCCACTGGCCGCGGTTCACCGCTTCAGGCCAATGAGGGCTGCGGGCAGGGTAGGCACTACAATTTAGGCAGCCTAGGCAATCGCCTAGGGCGCCAGAATAATTGGTGGGCGGCATTTTGCCGGAGGGGGAGGC
The DNA here is from genome assembly GCF_025201925.1 of Gopherus flavomarginatus. Lineage (NCBI taxonomy): Eukaryota > Metazoa > Chordata > Testudines > Testudinidae > Gopherus > Gopherus flavomarginatus. Next base: position 84,740,573 of record NC_066625.1, on the reverse strand, counting down.
AGGCAGCTCCGGTGGAGCTGCCGCAGTGCTGCCTGCGGAGGGTCCGTTGGTCCGCAGCTCCAGTAGAGCTACCGCAGTCGTGCCTGCCGATGGTCGGCTCCTCGCGGGGTTCCGGTGGACCTCCTGCAGGCACGACTGCGGCAGCTCCACCGGAGCCACGGAGCACCGGACCCTCTGCAAGCACCACTGTGGCAGCCCCACTGGAGCCGCGGGACCGGCGCACGGGGCGGCGAAACTGCTGTCCGCCTAGGGCGCTCAAACCCCTAGCGCCGTTCCTGGCTGCGGGAAGAGGTGCGGATGCTGGTCACTGCTTCCCGCACCCTCCATTGGCCTGGGATGGTGAATCACAGCCAATGGGAGCCGCAATTGGCCGAACTGCAGATGTAGCAGGTAAACTAACCGGTCCAGCCCGCCACGGGGCTTACCCTGGTAGGCCATGTGCCAAAGGTTGCCGATCCCTGGTCTAAATCTTACAGATTCCTTCTGCATGACATCTCTACGACATGATCTTTTCTAGCCATTCACTCAGCTAAAACCCTTGTCTAGGCTCTCATCATCTTATGTCTCAAATTACTGTGACAAACTTCTCTCAAGCCTGGACAAATGCAACCTTGCCCTGCTCTCATCCATTCAGAATGCTGGAAAGATCATTTTCCTAATCTGTCACTTTGACAATGTCACATCTCTCTCTTTTCATCCCTCCATTGACTTCCCCTTCTCTATCCCATCAAACATAAAGCTACTTGTCTTCACTTTCAAGGCCCCTCACAGCCTATCCCCATTCTACCGACCATTTTCCATTCATTATCAAGATGTTAACTCCTCCTTCCGACAGACACATGATGCCAACCTCCAACAACCATTTCTTTACATTTCCAAACAAGCTCCTTCTTGCTTTCTCCCATGCTGTTCCTCATGCTTGGGAAGAGCTTCCCATGAACATCTGCAAAATGAACACGTTGTCCTTATTCAGAACTGCTCTTTGTCTGTGATGCCTACAAAAAGTTTGTCAATGGCTAGGCTGCTGTGTGCTGAGACCACTGTCTTTCATGCTGACCAATACGGTTTCCTTGTTTTCTTGTGCTTCCCACATGTCTATACCCATCTGTTGTTGCTGGTCTTATACCTAGACTGGAAGCTCTTCAAGTCTTAGGTGTGTTTGTATTTAGCCTAGCACAATGGGGTACTGGCACATGACTAGGGCTTTTAGGCACTACAGTAATACAAATAAATATTAAAAGCATCAATTGTTCCACTATGTAGCAGATCATATAAAACAAAGAACTTGGCTCTGTTGTTTCTTGCATTGTATCACTGAGCTGGACCAAAATAGTTACAAAAGATGTGCAATTTTAGCTTACATTAAGTGGCAGAAACTTTTAACATAGCAAGATTAAATTTTTGCATTCTAAAAGTAGCTGAGGGGAAAAAAAAAAAAAACAACCCGCAACAACCCTATCATTCACTATATTTTTGCCTTTCAATGCATAACACAATTAGAGAGATGATCACAGACCTGATCAAAGTTGCACTGCAATGACCTAATTCGATCACATTTCTAAACTTGTTTGTGCATCACTGATCAGCCATTAGTTCTCTTTTTGTTTTTGCATGATTTTCACTTTAAAAATCCACACATTTTCCATTAGCTGATATAAATTAGAACTGCAATGATTTCACAGACTAGAGGCAAGGTAACAGCTTTCTCCACTGAAAATACAAGCTTTTTTCCCCAGAGGAAAATAAGCTGCATATGGCAAAAGTAAGAACTGTAAACATAATGAAGAGTGATTTTACTGAGTGCAATATCTTAAGTTCACCTATTAAAAGGATTTACAAAGGTTGATTAAAATACTTCACCAGACTGGCAGATTATATCAGAAATAGAACGGTAACCAAAATTTGGCAAATTTGTCTTGATTATCCACCAATGAGTGCTCTAATGTTGTTGCAGAGATTATAATTCGAGAATTTTCTACATGAATGTGTTCCGTATTAAATAAGGAAGGAACCTAAATGCAAATACTATGTGGAAAATTCTGACATCTCTTATTAGGTTTTCCCCTTACAGGGGGTTAGTGTTCATGAAAATGAGATCTGAGAGCAAAAGTTATTGAACTGTTTTGTGCATCTAGATGGCAAAATAGATAGCAATCATTCCCAGGCCATAAGGTTCTGCATCAGGCCTGTGGCTTATCATCTTATTGCTGGCACTTTAATACCACTCTAACATGAGTAGTATACTATTATTCATGATGTCGCTATGTCGACATGAGACATTAAGTCTCGATCCTGTCTGTCTCCTGTTGAAGTTAAATATCCAATAACACTTTATACTCTATTATCTGAAAAAAAAAATCATGACCAATATTCTCTCCTCAGAACCCACTTGCCCATTACAAGACATTACTCAGCTAATATTGGTTAGTTTAAATGGCAATTGATTTACAGTAAAAAAAAAAAAAAAAAAAAAAAAAAAAAAAAAGTCTATACTTGATAGTATATTTTGCACTTCTCCACTACCCTTCAATTGTTGTTCATTTTCCTAGGCCGCAGTCTATTAAAGGAAGGGATTGCATCTTTCTGCATCTATCACATTATCATTTGTGTTCTTGTACCACTTACAATACCATTCCTATCATATCCCATTTTCACAAGCCTCAAATAAAAAATTAGATGGCAGCATTTTAAGAGGCTTTATTATCCTGCTGTACTTAATGATGGACATGCTGTGCTATGATCCAAAAAGACTTCGAGCTAGGTAGGATGTAGACAGGTAAGTCCATGGAAGGGAGACCACCAAGTAATATTTAATTGCCACAGGATGTGGCTCTGATGAATCATTGGGAGCTGTTTTTAATCTCTGAATCAATAGTGAAAAAATCCTCCAAAATGCTATTGGGGACATTGCACTACTGTCTTTCAAACCTAATTTTTAAAAAAATAAACCTAGATCCTCACAAGTGGTCATTAAAGATCCCATAACACTTCCTTTGAGAATAGTGACATCATAGACCAGCATTCCGGCCAAATTCCAACTCCTCTAGTACTTTCTGCTTATTTAAATTCCCCCCAAAATTTCTATTGGCTAGGGTATTCTTCACTTCCCATCTTAAGCTGTTGTGTGGCATTGCTACGCACTGTTAAACAGCTGCTGTGCTCCACAGGTGGCTGAATTTCAATGGTGGGTGAAGTAAGTACCTATATGCTTATCTATGTCACAGAGGTTTTGCAAGGATTATTTTATGGGCTAGATTTGAAAGAATTAGTAAACTACATCTCCCTGTATAACTCAGGATCCCGGTGCTGAAGAACAGCAAGGGTAGGCAGTGCTTCTGCTGCTAATCAACCTCATGGTTCCTGCCAAGGAAATGGGCAGCTTTAACTGCTATTGGAGTTCCACTATTAGAAGCACCTGACAGGAATCCAAGGCCATAAACCCTTCCCAGACAGGGCCACAATGGCCCTTATGGCTCCCTTCATATAAGGAAGGTTGTAGCAGCTGAAACCTCTTCCTTCAGAAACTCCACTAGGGTCTAAACTGACAGACTGTAAGGTGAATCTGGCTCAGTCTGCCAAGTGTTCAGAGATCCTTAGATAGGCAGTGTAAGGCCTAGACACTCCTCTTACGTCCAGTGGTGCAATTCTTATTTCCTTCAGACAGACAGACAGACAGACAGACAGAGAGAGAGAGAGAGAGAGAAAAGCAAGGATAAAATTGACATGAAAATTTGGCCTCAAGAGTAAAGCACAATTCTGAGCAAATATAAATTTACACGACACGATACATACATAATTTTAACACACCATTCATAAAAAAAGATTCTTTGTATACAAGTTTTGTGTGGCCTAATTGCCTTCAAGAAATCATAATCAAATTAAAGCAGCTTGTAATTTCCTACGGAACTGACGTGAACATGGGACTTCTATCATTTAAATATCTGAATAGTGACATTTCAATGAGAATCAACAAGTAGAGAAAGAATATTTTGATACAGACTGAAATATCCAACCATTCTTAGAATATTTAGACCACAGCTGATGCTGGATAAAAATAAGCAGCATTTATATAACCTGTTTCATCATCCAAAGATCCCAACTAAAGATTTATATTTGCTCAGAGTCTCATTTTAGAATGTCCTAAAAACCTGAGTGGAAACAGTACAATGAACCATTTGGGTGGGTAATACAACAGTTTTTCATTCATAGTACAATTCTGGAAGCTAATGCTGAGGGCTCAAGGATGGAAGACCGTCTCAGTCAGCAAGTCTTCTGGTTTCTAAAAGTCCACCATAAGAAAAATAAAAAAGGTAGTTTTATACAACTAGAAAGCACAACAGAAAAAAATCTACTTATCCTGTAAGCCTATGTGTGCAGTCTTCCTTCTAACTAGGAAATAGCTGTACTTGTAGTACAGAGATCATGATTTGGCCTTCAGTTTGTAGCCTGGCTTCATTACTTGTCCCAACCACCAATGAAGTTTCAATTGTCAGCTAATTCTCTGATTGACAGTGATCACAAAACAGTACTTGTCATAAACTTTGCTGAATTAGTATTTCATGGTAAAAAAGGAGCCTAACAAACAAAAATCAATGCTTGTTGTTCACTCTATGAATGAATCCGAAAGAACTAAGGATTTTAACAAAGAATACAGCGATCTATGCTGGAGGTTTGCACCAGCCTAGCTACATCAGTGAAATTACACTGGTGCAAGATTCCCTCATATAGAAAAGCCCATGGGTGTGCAGTGAATACATGCAGCAAACACATTCTTTAGCAGTAAGCGTATGATTTTGATCATACATCATAACCATGAATGACAGGTAACAGAGTACTTCCTTATTTTACTTTCAGAAAATCATCTTCTAAATCTTATTTGACTTGTATGGCTGTTAAGTTTTTGTTTAGCCATTGATATATAACAATTATGTTTGATCACAGACAATATGCACTAAGAATCCATCTATACTATGGAAGTGATCAATTGTTGACCAATATTGTCAGCAAAAACTACAGCCTACCCCCTCTGAAACTGGTGCTGGAAAAATATGACTGCTAGTGAAGACTGGGTCAAACCCTTTTCAACACATTTCAAAAAGTACAGTAGACTCCAGCAGAATGTAATATTGATACTTTCTATAACTGTGGAAAAGCTTAGCCTCATCTAAACTTGCAATGTCAAGATTGTCTTAAGAGGATTCTTCAGAAAACCAGTGTCAACAGTGGGTCATTTTCCTAATATAGATAGCCCTAGAAGCTATGCTAGTGTACGTTACCAGTTAACTTGGTTTTCCTATTTCTCTATCACAATGCACAGCTCCTCTTCAGGTAAATGAAACATATTAATGTTTTGAATAAGGAGAGGACACATTTAGATGTAGACTGACAATGAAAAGAAATATAACCAGGAACTCCATCAAGTGGAGAATACTACAAAAGGGATGATTCCAGAGTACTTAGGAGATCCTTTCCAATTATCATCTACAACTTTCATATAAATCTGGCCTAGGCTTTAAGATGGGCCAATAATATCTTTCTCCTACTCATACCTTCTTCCATGCAGACCCTTACACCTGAGCCACTCCTTTCTTCTTTTATCTCTTTCCTTCAAAAAACACTTCCTCCTCACAACCACTTCCACTCTCTCAGCCTATCAAACTTATCTTTATTCTCATACTAACAGTATTTGCACACAAACCACTGAATTCTCAAGACAAATGCACTACTGACTGAAGCACTCACAGTCTTATTTCTGCAATGCTCACATTCTCTATTTCCCCCCCGACTCTGTTCAATTCTTATTATCACCTTACCATTACTCATCATGTAATATCTTTTTAGATTATAAATAATTTGGGATAAGGGCATCGTGTTATTTGTTTGTAAAGTACACTTATTGCCCTGTGCAACAAGCCAACCAACAACAGGAATAATTTCTATACAAGAAGATGTTACTGTAAATAGTTGTGAAAATCATTTAAATAAGACAAGCTCAAACACTCAATATCATCAGAAACAATGCAAATGGTCAAGTTACTTATAAAGACCTAACCAGAATTTCTGGCAGAAAAAATAATAAATTTAACAAAACTATATACTAAGGCAGCTTTATCTCTTCCAACTGACATCCTTCCTTGTTTATCTAAACCCTTGTAAATCCTTTGTTATCAAAACATTTTGAATTGTGTAAAAACAAACACTTCCCAATAGCACTTTGAGTTGCAATGAACAATAATATTTGATTCTTCTGTGACTAAGTCTGCAAAGGCCAAGATACATTAAGAAGGTCTAAACTTGTGAACACTGAATACTAATCAATCGATCGTTTACAAACTAATTGCAATACAAGCTGTACATATACACTTTATACACATTAAGAATTACAGACATAATTGTAAGTAAGCCATCAAAATGCGTTTACTATAACCTATGTTAGTAATGATTTTCAACCACTGCAGTTACTATGGAAGGTTTCCTTTGTGTGTATAGGTGTGAAGTAAGACAAGGGGAGGGATGTATACAATTTTTATTTATTTTTAAATAAGGAGACCAAATTAACAATTGACAGGGAGTTTTTATAAAATTCTTAAAGAAGCAGCCACAAAAGATCTTCAAGCCGCAGCCCACAAAAAGTAAGTAAATGTGTGCTATATTTAGCAAATGACAATGCAAAGCACAGAACAATACACAGAGAAAGGAAGAAGTTCATTCCCTGTACTGCAAAGTTATTTTACTTTTTCAAGCCAAACAGCAATTAGCTTTTAGAGCAGGGGGAAACCTAATCCCGCATACTCACATAAATGAGTCACTAGAACCAACAAGAAAGGGTTCCACAAGCATCCAGACAAGGGTGGATGTGCAGGGATGGCCTGGGATATGAGATAAGAGTGAAGGTGGATTATCACCTTTATATTGAGTACTACTTTCACTTATTCTTACTGTCTGTATCTTCTTCTTTGGATTCACAGCTTGCAAGTCTCCCCTGAGGCAGCCTGAGCCTGAAAAGACAGAGATAGAACTGAGCTATCCAATGTTAGATGAATGAGAAGTGAAGGATAAAGGGTGTTCATGTCCAAAACATTGTCATGGTTGGAGCAGGGAGAATGAAGAGAGAGGAAGCAAAGGGTATTGCCACAAAGTGGAAATTGAAAAGGATGGGTAATTCATAGAGAATACTTAGGGTTTGAATAGGGGTGGAAAAACAGCAGGATAGTCAGTCTCCTCAAAATACAGTCTCAATGGGATTGAAATAAGGGACAACGACCATTGAAGGGTGGGCACAGAATAACCCACAAAAAGAGCTTCAGGGGAATTAAAAGGAGCAGCAAGCTAACCGCTGCCCTCCTCCTGCGCCCCCCCCCCCCCCGAGTCTCAGGAGCTTTGAGGAAGAAAGGTAGGACACGAGGGAGAGGGTTAGCCACCAGACATGGTTTAGAGGTCTGAAGGCAGATGGCCCAGAAGAGAATGTCAGGGTGATGGTAGGTGGTAAAAGAAAGGGTAGAAATATCTGAGAGCACAAAATGAGCTCAGGATGATGGTGCTTGTCTTCCCTAACCAAAGTCTAGAACAGCATTTGTCAAATGTAGCCCCTGGTGGCCACATGCAGCCACAGAGGTTTTCTTGTGGCCACAGGCTCCTTGGCAGTGACTGGGGAAGAGGGAGCAGCCCCTCTCCTGGGGCCATAAGGAGGGGTTGGGGCCCCTGCTCTGGAGACACAACTCAACTTTAGGAAAAATAAATAAGTATTTTAGAAAAATTGTCATAATGGCCACCACAAAGAGTTGGTGGCCACACTCTGAGGCCACCAAAAAATTTGTTGTGAGACCCCCCAAGACTTGGGAGGCGGGTGAAAGGTGGGGAGGGGCACAATGTACAAAACAGAGTATTTCGAGGCATCTGAAAGAGGACAGTGGGGGCAGGGAAGGGTGACCCCCTATAACCGAGTATCCAGGGAGGGATCAAAGGGGGGAGGCATGGAGCTGATTTGTTCTTCTCCAAAACAGCCTTGGGAGGATAGTTGGGGCAAGGGATACAGCGGGAGGAGAGGAGTACGACTCCTTCAAATGAGTCGGGGGGATGAGGTATGGAATGGGCTAGTCCCCTCCACCGCAGAGTCTCAGAGGGACCACGGGGCAGGGGGATAGCCCTCAAGAGCAGTCTCAAAGGAACCATGGGGCACAGCGGGTGTGAGCCCCCCCATGTCAAAGGGATCACGGAGCGGGGGAGGGGGGAAGCCGCCCAAGATCAGTATCCAGGGGGGATGGGCTAGTGACCCCACAGCAGTTCTATGGGGCTGCAGTCTATTCCCCTCCCCCCACCCCCAGCAGAGTCCCATGGGCGTGGGCAGGGGGAGCAGCCCCTAGCGCGCAGCCTCGGGGCGGGCAGGGGGAGGAGAGGGGGCTCAGCCCTCCCGTGGCAGTGACTGGGGCAGGCGCCCCCATGACGGAGTCTCGGGGCAAACCGGGCTTTGGCCCCCCGGCTGTTACCTGTCTCCTCCTGAGGCGGACGGGACGGGACGGGACCGGTGGCCGCTCCCCCCACTGGCACTGGCTCAGGGGTGGGGGGAGCCGCAGACCCAGGCGGGGGCGTTGTGGGGACACTTTCCACTGACTGAGCTGCCCCCCTCCTCACTCCGGGGTCACTGGGCAGGGACTGACCCCCACCGCAGCCAATCAGCTGCCGCAGCCATAGTCCCACCCCGAGCCGTAAACCACCGCCGCGCCGGGTTGGGTGGCGGGGTTTGGGTGACTCCGCCCATCTCCTCTCCCAATGCCGTAAAGCCTGATGAGGCTTTGCGACAGCTAACGGTGAGGATTGGTTGCTCTCGAGTTTGTCCTGGGAGAAGTGGGCCCTGCCGCGCCCCGTCTGCAGGGGCGGGTAAAGCGAGGGGTTGCTTAGCAACGCTGCGTGGGAGGGGCGAGCGAGCCCTGGGTGGCTGGTCTGCGCCGCGGCGGGACGTTGGGCTGCTGGGTGAGGGCGGCTGGCGGGAGGCGGGGCACGGGGGTGAGCGGAGCCCGGCGGTGGTCGAGGGAGGGGCTGAGGGAAGTTGGCAGGTGGGGGCGTGCGAAGCAGGAGGAGGGGCTGAGGTTGAGGCGGATGGTGGCGGGAGGGGGCCGCAGGCTGAGGAGGAGCATTTCGGAGCGTTGGCGGGGCTGGGGGGGTCACAGCATCGCTTTGTAATCTGGGGAGGGGGAGGCTGCCTGTGGGCAACCTGCTGTTCTAGGCGCAGCGCAGATGAAGCCAGGATCGCTTCCACCTCCCGAGCTCTCCTTCCTAGGGCTCTTTGCTCCTGTAGTAACTGGCTGAAAAAAACAAGTGTGGGGTCTTCGCTATTGGCAGACATCTGGCACTGGTGGGAGTGGGGAGGAGGCTCTGCTTTTTCCCATCCCCATGTGGCATAGTTGATGACTGCACATTTTGGGGTGGGAGTATGAATTCCTCACCTGCTGGGTTATATTCCCCACTCCACTCCAATAATTACTGCTCTGGTCATCCAAGACATTAGCTATAATGACCAGCAGTGCAAAAGTTAAGTGTTGATGTTCTAAATGGTTGTAATTAGGAGATAGCAGGTGGCTGAGGTAATATTGTTTATTGGACCAACTTCTGTTGGGGAATGAGATAAGCTTTTAAGCTGGTTTTCCAGACCTGGAAAAAGACCTCTGTCTAAACGTTGAAGTTTGTCTGTTTCACTAACAGAAATTGGTCCAATAAAAGATATTCCCTCACCCAGGTTGATCCCCAGATATGAAACGAGATATCTACAACAACACTGCTCATGATCAAGATAACAGATGGTTTACACCTCACAGTTGTTGGAGACTGCACAGGCAGGCAGAATGAACTGTGATCTACATTAGAAATATTTATTCCCACACAGAGGCTGGAAATTTAACAGCTTTTTTAAAGACAAGCCTATAAGCTGAAACACAATTCTCGAGCCAGTTATAAAGTTCAGAGGGCCAGACTATAGTTCATCTATATCCTGCAGTGTGTGGATCTGCCATGACTCCTTGACAGGAGCCAGAGCCTTTCAGTGAAACTTGAGCATGCTCATGCCCCATACTTCATCCATCACAGCTGAATCCACCATTGTTTTCTGTATGTGAAGATAGCAGGAAGGAGAAAAACTTCTCATGCGATAGTATTTAATATGATCATGCCCCAATGAAGGACAAAACAAAGATGATGATTTAATAGGACTTTCCTTTAGTCATGATTGTGAGAAACACGTGCCTCCTTGGCTAATTGTATCCTATGTGAGTCATGATATACTATAACATGTCAGCTGTAACCAAAAAATATCACTTGTGACATAAAATGCAGTCTGAGAATGTAGAAGATAGTTTTGTTTTCAAATCACATTATTTCAACATCAGTGGTTATCAAATGAGCGATGGGTTTCTGTATATAGTACATTAGCTGAAGTACTACAATATGAAAACAAATGCAGGCTTTATAATTCCATTTTAGGGATTTTGTGGAGTCTTTGACTAGCCATTGACTTTCGTGGTTTATAGTGTTCCTCAAAACTTGTTGACCTCAAGTCAACTGACCTCCATGCTTCCTACCCCAATCCTTTCCCTTCGGTGTCTCTTCTCCCTTACTTTCTATTTAGGTAAATTCTTATTTAAGTCAAACCAAAACAGTCATGGCATTAACATGATATTTGACAACCATCACGTTATTCACTCTACTTGTATGCTATATCCCTTTTCTCTCAACCTTTTGTCTGTCTTGTCTATTTATGCTGCAAGCTCTTCAGGGCAGGGGACTGTCTCTTATTCTGGACCCCGCTCTTGTTTGGTTTCCAGAGACAATTGGAGTACATTATTCCTTATATATGCCTACTGTTGTACAGCTGTCTCTTATTCCCCCTCTTTTAGCTTTGTGCCCTCTGCCATGGTGTCTTACTATGGCTGAAAAAATATCTCTTTTGTCCTCTGGCATCTTTTCACTCTTTCAAATTTACTTCTTAAAACCCATCTCTTAAAGCAACCTTCTCCCATTTTGTAATGGCCACCACTCTCTCCCCTTTTCCTGGCTTGGTATCCTCTGTTGGTTTAATCTGTTTTAGATTGAGGTCTTGAGCAAGTGACATGTCTTATCAATGTTTGGTAAAGTGCCTTGTAAATTAATGGTGCTGTATAACTATGATATATGGTCAGGGAAAGCACAAGCACTATCATGTTGCAAAGGTACAATTTCATAGTGCTTGTCCTAGAGGAGTTCTAAATTTATTTCACACTGACAGCCTCACTGTATCGTATAAATTGGTGCACGAGAGATCCATTCATTTAACATCTCGGACAATAATTCAGTTTGGTCCTGAGTACATTTAGTAAATGTATTGAAATAATTTTATGTATTGGTTTTAGGTAGAAATCAAACTCAGTTGTATAAAATATTCACAGGGTGATTTCCGAAGAAATGTTGTGAGGTTTCAGATCATAAATTTCTATCTCAAGTAGAATTCAAAGTATATTCTGCAAATGAAGGAGAAATTTATAGCCTGAAGTATCAGATTTATTCTTAATATTTAAAGTGCAGGCTTTGTGAACTGATAGCAGTCCCTGCATCAGCCTGATTGAGATTTGGCTGAGGAACACTGTAAGGTTCTAAAACCTGCAGGTCAACTGTCACAAGTGCGGTGGAAAGATATTCTCAAAAATTCATGGATGTCTGTGTAAAAAACATGGTGCTACCACAATTTTTATAGTTCATTGTGGATAATGTCTTACCTTCCAATTCCATTTTTAGATTCTGCCTCAGAGGAAATATGGTCTAGTTATGGTAGTCAGGAGACTTGGGTTATATTCTTCAATCTGTCACTAGCTTGCTACATAACCTTGGAAAGTCACTTTATTTATCTATAACTTAGTTTCCACACATATAATATGGGACTATTCCCTGCCTTTGGAAAGTACTTTGAGATCTTCAGCTAAAAGGTATCTATATGTCTAAGTCTATATATCTATATATATATAAAATATCCTGGGTGCTACAGTCTAACATTTTGTATACTTTATTTCTCCTAGTCAAAATAAGCAGAAACTAAAAATATGTAAACTCTGTGGTTCTGTTTGCTAGTGCTTGCAAGTATAATTGATGGATGTGCTGGGAATCATGCTATGACGATGTGCTATCTTTTCATGAATAAGAAAGGGAATATAAGTACTTACCAGCTGGAAAAAGAAATGCAGCTAGTTACAAAATGACCACTCTGGGACTGTGCTTGTTTAGTTCTGCCACATTTTAAGGCCCAGTCCCAAAAAGGCATGTTGAGGGGAAAAATTCCTATAAGAGGGCAATGCTGTAGAGAGAGTTAATAGAAACTAGAAAGGTACTAAAGAAGTGCCTCTGGGGTGTGTTATGAGTTGTAACTGTCACCTAAAGATAATAGCATGCAAAGAGGAACTGCTATGATCTTAAGTGTGTCTTTTTAGTTCTCTGGTATGTAGATCTGTCTGTCAAGGCACTTGAGTGGTGATGGAGCTGTGTAAGTAGCGAGATAGATACTCACACTTGAAACTAAAGAGTGATACTTAAATTCATAGCAGCTTCTCTTTAAGCTGTACTAAATAATTGTGATGCTATTTAAAGTATAATCTTTGATAACAGTCAGTCTTTCTACATGTGGTTGAAGTATTTGTATGGGCTTCCTGGCGAGGACTGTTATGTATATTTAAGGGTTGTTCACAGATTCTTAGACCCAGCTTCTTAAGTAGCTTCTTATTTTGAGTGTCTCAGTTGCAGACACTAAGAAGAACCTTGCCTTCTGAAGTAGTGAGTACCTGCAGTTTCTATTGACTTCAGTTGGAGGGTGCTCAGCACGTCTCGAAATCAGGCACCCAGAATTAGAGACCGTAACTTTGAAAATGTAGACCTTAACTAATGCAGTTACACAAGCTTTGTTTTATTCTGTTTATTAAAGCAAGGGCCAAGTTCTGCTTTTCAGTATGTGTGTATTACTCCCATGGAGCTCATGTGCAACAGAGTGTAGTATTTGGTCATTCATCGCCATTTTTTTAAGAGTGATAATTAAGAATTCTTGTGGTGAAAATCTTGAACCTTACCCTCTTCAGACTGACCTTAGGAGGGCTATGTAAAAAAGAAAAGAGAAGCCAGATGTAAGAACCCAGTGTTTTATATTGTTCTGTAGAAGTAGAATAGTGTTTCCCCCATGTTCTCTTTTTGTGTTTCAGATCCAAATGTGTCTTCGGATAGCCTGCCTTCCTCTTTGCCTTCATCAGCTCCAGCGAGCACTTGCCTTCATCAGTTCCAGGAGCACAGCTCCTGCCCTCACTAATGTCTATGAACACCAGAAGAATCTACATAATAAGAGCAGTTAAGTTAGCTTGTTTTTAATACGACTGTTTAATAATGCTTTTAATGTTTGGCCGTTTAAAAATATTTTGGTGCCAATCCTGCAAAAACTTGCACAGTTATCAGCAAGTACTTATAATAAACTTAAGTTTGAAGCCTTCATCCTGCAGACACACACATGCAGGCAGATCTTGATGCTGGTGTATTATTCTACTGACTTCTTTGGGACTCTATATTGGTTCAAGGGTGTACTCACCTGGATCCATTTACAGAATTGGGGCCTTATTTTCTTTAGTTAAAATCCAATGTGAATGTATTGTTTTCCTTTTTTGAGTTTTGTTTGTCCACCAACCAAGTGGTTTAAAACTTGGTATAGTGAATAGCTTTAAAAGGAGAGTAGATCAGTTGTTGGGATGTCTGCAGCGTAAAAGAATATGCAAGTTTGTATGTGTTTAGTCAAAACAAGCTATGGTTAAACATCTATGGAATACAAGGTTGAATACATTTTCTCCAGTGGACAAACATCAAGACATACTGGCTGTGTATCTTTACTCAGTTCTTTTAAAAAAAAAAAAAGAAAAAAAGAAAAAAAAACTTATTCATAGCTGACAAAATCCAGGATGTTGTAGGAAAGGGTGCTGGCAATGCAGTAGATGGCACTGTTCCCTCATGTCTGAATCAGTGTCCCAGCATGATGATTGAAGGCACTGTGTGTTGCTGGAGCTTATACACAAGTGACTTTAAATTGAGGTCTCGATCATTCAGGATGGTATGGTATTTTTGCATGATCTGGTCAAATTGACTCAGTAATTTCCCCCTGCCTGCCTAAAATTCCTCTGGAGTTTCAAACGGTCACAGTATTTTTCACTTTCTGCTCCATTTCAGAAGTATTGCTATGCACCCAGTCCTGCATCCAAATGGCTTCATTTCAGAGGTTGGCAAGATTCCTGGATTTGTAGTATAACAAATTTTGTGCTTTGGGATGTTTGGATGAAGAGTTTTGTGTAATGTCAGTTATCATCCTTGCAGTTTAAGGAATATTGTGCTAAATGCACATTCCCAGATTGTTTCTTTCAAATGATGTTTATTAAAAGTAGTTTCATTTTAACTATGGTGCTCAGTAAATGATCCATGTTCAGCTGTATCATTCTGCTAATCTATTAAATTTAATAGCAAAAATGATTTAATCTCATTACTTTTTTTCTTAGATACCCTAGAAGAAATGCCTTTGTAAAGCTACAAATCCATTTCTTTGGACAGAAATAATTTCAGAAGTGACCCATAATTCCCACAAGTAACAAGTGAAGGTGTGAGGCATTCTCCAAAACATAAAATTTTTCCCAAAATGGGAGATCTCTCTTTTCTCCAACAGCTGCATAGAGATGTGCTGGTAGGCACTCCTTTAACAAAGAACAGCCAGGATTATGCTTCTTTCCTCAATCCGCATGTTTCACCACAAGATTCATCCGCGAGAGTTAATGAGTCACATAATCAAATATACCTAGAATCTCCTAACTGGGGCACTTGGAGCCATCAGGACTCTGCTGTTTCAGATGCTCTTGCCATTATGACAGATGATAAATCTGATAGCTTTGCAAACACGAGCTCTTCAATGTTCTGTTCACGGGAAATGATTCTGCTACAGTTAACATTGATCAAGATGATGATTGCCAAAGTACAGTCCCAGGAAACTGAATTCAACATAAAACAGAAGTACCTTGATATAATAACAATTCTTCTGAAAGAGACAAAAATTGATTCAAAATTAGTAAGTCTTTAAGTATTTTCAAAATTTTTCATAACAAAAAGTAAAAAGTGACTAACTTACAGACTTTTTTTTTTTACATGTCTGCAGATTTGTCTGTGCAGTAGTTCTGATAAACTGTTGTCTCACATGGCTTCAAAAAGTATAGCCTCCCTTATATTCTTCCAACTAAAGAAAGAGGTGAGTGTGTCAGGTTCCTGGATGGGCTTTGAATTTGTATGTAAGCTATCAAAGCAAACATGAGTACTTGGTGGATGCATTCCTTCCAGTTTTCCTTAGTTGTTCCATCTAACTACAGCTGACCTTCTGCAATAGTTAAATGACACAGAGCAGTCGCTGAAAATTTTACAGTGTAACAGTTAAATTTTCTCTCTAGTGCAAAGCCGGCCTACACAGGCGCAGTGCTTGTGGGTGGGAAGAGGTACTGGAATCTTTCCATGCCCATCAGACTATAGAGTAATAATAGAGCTTCTCCATTCCTGCATCTGCAGCCTCAAGTCTGTAACACCTGTGTCTACCATGCTCCATCCTTCCAAAAGGAATTTTAGACAATGGATCTGTATAGTTGCTAGCATGGCTGCTTTGCAGCATGCCGTGGGCACATCCCTCAGTGGCCTTCTGCTTCAAAATCTTGCTCTTTGTCAACTCTGGGCACACTGTCTTTTTTCAGAGCCATTTTCAGAAACAGTGTGTAAAAGTAGTATGAGGTAGTGTTGTGGGAGACGGCCACACTGAGGAGGTATTGGGTGAGGAGTGATTTGGTGGAGGAAAGGGAAGATGCTTGGTAAATGTTTCCAGAGACTATTTCAAGTGTGGTAGGAGGGGCATGAAAGGGTATGTTTACAGTGCAACTGGGAGAGAGCTAACGGGACTTGAGCTAGTGCAATAAAAATAGCAAATGTGGATGTTCCACCTCTAGTGGAAGCTTGGGCTCTCAAGCCCACCCAGCCCCCTAGCGTTGAGAACCTGAGCTTCTGCCCGAACCGGAACATCCACAATACCTATTTTTAAAGAACTAGATTGAGTCCTGATAGCTCAAGTCTGTCTACTCAGATTGGAAGACTGGCTCCCGGTTCTAGTATAAACGTACCCAAAGAGAGCATGGAGTGGACAAAGGAGACAAAGGGAGCAGTTAGTGGCTCTGACACGGATCAGGGAAATGTGTAGGAAGAAGTGAGGTCAGAAACGTAGGCAGGAGCAGCATTCTGAAAGTGAGCATGAATAGTTCTTTTAATGTACATACATTAAGCTTGTGTTTTTTTTTTTAAATGCTTTTAATAGTTTTATTTTGTGTCACAAAGATATTCTTTTTAGGCAGTTTGCATTGGAGAATATTAATGGTGCAGCTTACTGAACTTTATAAATTTCACTATATTTACATTTATTTGAATCTAAATCATTCAGCAAATAAAAATAGGCACCAACCTGTTCATAACTAACAGAATATTTTTCCATTTTGTGTTGCCTGAATGTCTGAGTTACCAAAACTTACTGTTCACCTCACTCACCTAGTCGCAATAAGTAATATCTTTTATTGGACCAACTTCTGTTGGTGAGAGAGACAAACAGAAATTGGTCCAATAAAAGATATACCCTCACCCACCTTGTCTCTCTATATCCTGGGACTGACACAGGTACAACTACCCTGTTACTTAATGGGCACATACTGTAGGTCCTATAGCAATTTCTTTGGATGGTATTGTCTTTCAGAAACGTATTTGTTTTGTTTTTAATATTTCCTGCACAGTGGTCTTAAAATGATGAAGCCCATTAATTCAGTTTCTGTCTAATTTGTTACTGCTTAATTCACTAGTAAGAGAATAACTTGCACGTGTACAAAATAGAGCTTGAATGGCTGTGTTTTCTTGCAAACCGTTCCCCACACTTGTGCTTTTACCAGCCTCTAAAAACAAGAAATGTGGGAGCTATGAGTTCAGTTCTTGCCTCTGCCACAGTCCTTTTGTGGGACTTTGGATCAATCACATGACTTCACCAGGCTTTGGTTTTCCTGTATGTAATAGGAGGAGGATTTTTGCTTACCAAATGGCTGTTGTGCAGTTTAATGTTTGTAAAGGAATGATAGGTGTTTTAGTCAAACTGCTTGGCACTTCTATATTCTGTCTCTTTGTCCATTCCCACACTTACTCCATTTAAATGTATCAGTGTATTAACTTACTATGCTCAACAGTTATAACTAAAAAAAGGAGAGTAATATGACATCACATTTTGTGCATACAGAATTGTTTAATTTTATTTTTTAGAATACATTTAATGTCACCTGGCTCGCTTTTTGTTTGAAGACTCTGTCAGAATTCCCTAAGAGTGATCAAGTAGCGGAATGTCTGTGGATTCTTAGAGCTATTATTAGAGACATTTTGAAAGATAAAGATTTGCACAAAGCAGGTACTGTAAGAGTTTTTTGATATTAATATACAAGTGTCTACTTGGGGGAGGAAGGCTACTTAGTATCCTTCAGAGAAATCAGCCTGTTTAAAATACTAATGGCAGCGGGATATTTACTTTGTCATAATAAAAAAAAAAAAAATTAAAAATGAAAATACAGTGCCCCAATACACATTGAATTTGAGAGATTATCATGATCTCCTCCTTATTGATGCTATTTCAGTGGTGAAAAGTTGTTTTAAATTATCTGGTTAATTGAATTGTACTTTAGGAACTCCACTTCAACTCTGCATAACATTATTTTATTTATTATAGATATCCTGAAAAAGGTTTTCACTCCTCTTGATACTGTACTTGAAGGATTTTACAATTCCATTTTGTCTCGTCGTTTTAACTGCTGCCAAGATACTTCACTATATTCTAAAGCTGCAAACAACTTGATCGGATTCATAGATTTTCTTGAAGTTCTTGTGGCCTCAAGAATTCAAATAGAGTCACATTTCAAATGCCAAAGAATTTTATTTTTGAATACTTCTGGCATCTTAGACCTCACTTATTCATCAGTTGATTATTTAATCAAGAAGAAGTCCATTATGCTCCTTAAAAAATGCATCCTTTATAAAGCTGGTGAAGATTTCATAAGTGGATCATTACCCACTTTATCCCTACAGGATCCTTATTTGGATAAGGATATGTTAGCACTGGCTAATGTTGTTTTGCAAGCTGTGAATTTGGGGTGGCTGAATCAAATACCTGTTTCTGAAAAAGCCAGCTATTTTGGAGGCAGTGAAGCTCAACCTGAGGATGGCATCCACAGTGGTCCTGACCAAGTTATCCTCAGAGCCTTAAGTTTGATTTTACTTAAAGCTTTAGAGATCAAGGTCCAGAATGCTTCTGAAGCAGCTGAAATAAAAGGTAATGTTCTGTTTAAATTCATTAAGTAGCATGCATTCTAAAGCTTATAGCTGATGTAGGCAATTTAAAATTGTTGGCTGAGCTTGCAAAGTCTTATGCACAACAGCATTTCTCTGTATGTGTGTAACACAATTACTTCTAAATTCCAGATCTGACCAATTCGATTTTCAGGGAATTTCTGGGAATTAGAGGCCAGAACCCCACTGATTTTGGAGACAATCAGAACATTGATAGAGGGAACATAGGAACACATGGAGCTACTGTCATCTATTAATACTTTGCAGCATAACAGTACCCCTGCTCATCCTCCCAGTAGAGTGTAATATGTTGAGACCCTGAATAACAGAAGATAAATAATTGCTCTTCCTGCTGGAATCCCTGGGATGGATTGTCAGCCATGGTGGCAGCCAGAGGGAGAGAAAAGAATCCCTTTCTAACATCTGGCCTCCTCAGTGCCTGCTCCAGATGGGGAAGAGAGGAACCAGCTATCCGCCTCTTCCCTTACAGTTGAGTGGAAGAAAGGTGCTTTGGGAGGGAGAAAGGAGAGAGACCTAACTGCTGGCATGATGCAGAGAATGAGGCCCCGTGTATAGTGGAAGCGGGGCATGAGTGGGGAACAGAAACCCTGGCGTGGTGGGGTGAATGGGGGACTCGGGGAAGGGAGTGCACACAGCCTTTGCTATTGGGATAGGGGAGTAGGAAGGAGCAACACACAGAGCCACTGCTATTTGTGGTGGGGAAGTGGGAATGGGAGTGCACGTAGAGCCACTGGCATAGTAAAGAAAATGAGGGACCCTGGTATGAGAGGAGAAGGGAATGGGGTACACACACAACTACTGCAGAAGGAATATTCAAGCAGGAGTTGCAAGGAGTCCCTGAAATAGAGGGACATGGGATGGTGGCACACAGGAAGGTTCTCAGTGCAATGAAGGGATCCAGTGAGCCCCAGAGATGTACAATGAGCTTGGCCTACAGAAGGTACAAAGGGTGCAACCAGCTAGATTAAAACACTATTAAAATGTGAAGAGTAATGACTTCACTTAATTTTAAGTGAACTGAATGTTAAGAACACAATTTAGGCACAAGTGGTTGGGTGATAATATGGGTTTTTTTGTTTGTTTTGTTTGCTATATTATAGACTTAAAATTGCATAATTTTAACTAAATTAAGCCTTGGTGGTAGTTACCAGATATTTTAGTTCAGGGGTGGGGGGAGAAGGGAATGGAATGATCCCTCATTTCAGTCTGAAAAGTATCTGAGCATATATGATGATTGAATGTTCATATTCTTTTGCTGAGAAGCAAAGCAAGCCTTTAAAAATCTAATCTCAGGGTGAACTGCATTGTACTTTTTTACAACAAAGGGAATTACCATGTTGTAACAAACCTTGCTACAGCATCAGATCCCATTCAGACAAACGGCAAGGCTATACCATTCAATCCATAGAGCTTTTCCAATACGACCTAAGAAATGCCTTCTGATAATATAAGATGCCATTGTTTTTTTTTAAAATGCTGAGCACTTGTTGTTTGGAAGATCAGGCCCAAATTTGGATTTGAGGAATCTTTTTACTATGCACTGGAATATTGTATAGGTAAATCTCTCATACGAGAAGGGGTGTTTATATGGTACACACAAGGTTGTTTTTCAAGAGCTGGCCACAGCAATAAAATGGCATGGTAGTCTTGGGAGAATCTGTTTCCTCTTGTATCCTCAGGGCGTATGTGGCAATGCAGGTGCTACTGACGTGCAGTGTACAGGTAGTATTTAAAATTAAGGGGATGTTGCAATCAGAGTGAAGACTTGCAGGAAAATTTTACATACTTACTGAATAATAAAAAGAACAGGAGTACTTGTGGCGCCTTAGAGACTAACAAATTTATTTGAGCATAAGCTTTCATTTCTAGGTCACCACAGAACTGTACCATGTTTGTGGGGGTGGAGGGGCAGAAGGAGAGGCCCCAAGATAGGACAGATTCTTCTGCTGGGCTAAGAGTATAACTGGGTCTCTCCTTCTGCCCCTCCACCCCCACGAACATGGTACAGTTCTGTGGTGACCTAGAAAATGGACATCTTCCTGAATAATGTAATTTTCTGGCAAGGTTTGGTTTGTATCTCAGCATTTATGTTCAGTCACAGCAGTCTCCCAAGATACATATGAGAACCTATCTAATCTTTGAAGGTTTTTTCGTCAGAGTAGATTTTGCTGTGTTTGTATTACCAGTTTCATACATTTATATTTCCTGCAAAAGTTTAGGCCCTGATTCTGCAGTTCGTTGATGCTGAAAATACTGGACCATAAGGATCTTACTCTTAACACTGCACCAGATTATTCCTTTGCATGGGAGGGACCAAGCGGGATAAATTACAGCAAGGTGACCGTATCAGATCATTCTGTCAGTGGCACAAGGTGGATTATATCTCACCCCTCTCTCTACATTTGCATTTGCTGGAGGCCAGGGCCAATGGAGACATGCAGTCAGAGAGCCAAATGAGATCAGAGACCCCAGGGCAAGTGTGGGAACATAGGGTTTCTATGTAGATGGCCTTGGATTTTTTTACAGCTCACCTGAGACCAGCAGGTTATGGAGCTGTAATCTCCTTGTTTATTCTGCAGTAAGCCTGGGAGAGAGAGAGGGCTGACCCCATCCTACCCCACAACCATAAAGGTCCCCCCCACCCCTCATCTCTTATGTGTGGTCTTTCTGTGGGAGGAAGTGACAAGAGTCTAAGAATCCCATTCTTCAAATAATATACTTGCATATGTCCTTAAATTGTATTTGAGGTGAAGTGATTTTGCTGATGGCTCTTTGCTTTGATTGCTTTGATTTTTAACTCCGTAAGTGGTATCATTCTGCAAGGCATTTGTCAATGCAGTGCTAATTCAATTGAGCTAAGGGATGTGTGCTTGGACAACTGGGTTCCATATTGTCCACTGTTTATTTAAGGAAATGTGGGTTTGGCTTTTTAATATGAAAAAAGAAAGCAAAATTTCATAGTTATGCTCTCTATTTTTAGCAGACTTGCAGAGTTTCATGTCCCAGTTATTGATATTCTTGAAGAAACATCTGAAGTCTTCTCCATATTTTCATCCAAATGTACATCCTTGTGAGTGGCTTTCCATGGTCTTTATAGAGCAAGATGATGACATGCTGGAAGCTGCTAAATCGTTGTTAACGGTTTATTTAAAGTTTGATAGGTTGGTATATATATTAATTTTTTGTTAGATCTTTGAAGACAAATTAAACTTTTATTTAGTGAAATCATACAGTTCACAACAGCAGTATTTTTATATGGCCATTACATAAAGTAAGACAAGAAAATACATTTTTAACAATCTTTAATGGATTTATTGAACTACTTTGTAGGACCTGATATGATTCCCATTGACATCAACAGTAGTTGGAAATCACTGGGAGTCTTACATTGAAGTTAATAGGTTTTGGATCAGACTGTAAGTGGTATTTATAGTAGTCTTTCTATTACGAGTTCAATCCTATCCTCTAATTCACAGTGGCTGACTTCACAGAATTTGAGTGATGGTCAGATGCTGACTGAGAGGCAAGACTTGAGTGTGTTTTGTGAACACGCAACTTTTTAGAGAAGGATTTCATGTCATGATTAAACTTTAAGAATGAATGGGTATTGAATCTGAGGACTGCTGAAGTGAACTGTAATCACACCTTACAGTAATGGCTTCTTAGGCAGGATCCACGTAACTTGCTGAGAAGTGGCAATACTGATATCTACAATGTGTTAAGTTCTTGTGCATTATGAATTTATCATACAAACCCTTTTGTTTCATTTTCATTCAGTTTCCTGTACAGGGAAGGGGAGATGCTGCCCAAATTTATGAAAAGAAACTTGGCTGGGTGAATCACTTTGTAATTTCAAACTTGTTTGATTGCATTATTGCTAGTAGTGTTTGTTGTTAAATGTTAAGGCTTGAAAATGCTGGCCTTAAAGTTAGACACCTAAATCTATACTTAGGAACCTAAAGGACTTTTTCCAAGGTGTATAGCATCTTTTGAATGAAGTAACCTTTATTAATTGTTTGTATTTTAATAAAATGTGAAAAGGATATCTACTCACATATTCGAGGCACCTCTAACTTAACTTATAAATACTTATTAAATGGAAGACTACAGTGTAAGATACCTGAAACATTGGTGGTCAGTTATCTTAATGTTTTGGAGGTCATCAAATTAAGGATATTTCAGACCAAGAAGGGGAGCAAATTCCAAAGCTGTTGAGTCCTCACAGAGAACATCATGCTAGCAGTCCCCTCTTGTTTATATACTAGCAGAGGCTCCAGCTCAAACACCACTACTGATCTCAATCGAATTTTGCTGAGTTCAATATATAGATTGGAAAACCTTGCCTTTAATATTAAACTATAGTAGGATCTGGTTTGTATCCTGCTGATCTCTTACACATTGCTTCTATCTCTGTAGTTAAAATTTCTAAAAATGTTAAGCAAGAATGTTTGTGGAAAATTATTCAGTATTTAAATAGCTGTTCTATTGCATCCCATTTAGTCTGTGTTTGGCTAACTTTTCAGGTTGTGGCATGATGCTGCTGGTAACTTAGGCCTTGCAGCAGAAGACTACGAAACCTGGATCTGCCTGACGCATGAGAGTGGCTGTAATCCTCACTGTATCTTTTTATTTTTCCTAAGAAGTATTGCGTTTGATTCCACAGTTCTTCTTGACTTTTTGATTTCATCAGAAACCTGCTTCCTTGAGTATTTTGTAAGATATTTAAAACTTCTTAGAGAAAACTGGCATCATTTTGTCAACATCTCTAACTGCTTTGATGTTGCGGCTAAAAGAGGTGTGTGTGTTTCTTTTGTCACCTCATCCCACCAAGAAAAAAAACCCTGTCTGACAGATTTAAGTTTGGAAAATGCTTGTTGTGATCCAGTACAACACACTCTGGTATCTTTGGCTTCTTCCCAGAAGCCTTCTGTACCCATGGAACAGCAAGGTGTTGACCAAGTTGTAAAACTCAACAAGTCTAACTCATTAATATGGACTGATAACACATCTGCATTGGATTGCCTTCAAAGCCTTGTCAATTATGACAGTTCAGAAGATTCTGAATTGGAATCAGTAGGAAAGGAGTGTTTGGCAAACATGAAGCAGATGCCTTCAAACAATCAAGGCAGTACAAAGATAAGGGAAACTGTTTGTATGGATGTACATGACAAACCCCATACACTTGAATCTAAAGTGTTGCCCCTGAAACAAAAAAGCTCTAATCCCTTGTCACTCGGGGTATGTAATATGTCTCCAAATAACCCTGTGCCTGTAGAAAGAATGCTTCTCAAATCAATGAAATGTTTGGAAGAACTGCAAAAATCAATTTCTAGGTTACAGAGAAGAAACCTTTTCCCATACAATCCAGCTGCATTGTTGAAACTGTTGAGTCACATTGAGACAACCAGTAAAAGCATGAATCTACTATAAGGCAATGAAGTGCTATTGTTGACATTTTGAAGTAATTTCAAACTAGTGTGTGATGGAATGTTTCCACAAGAAGAGTGTACATGCTCAAAGATACTTTTCTTTTGGACCTATCAACGTGTTTAGACCAAGCAGGCTCAACTGGTTGCCAACTGACACTTTGAAAAGACAAAACTGCAGCGGTGTTTAAGTACTCAACCTGTTGTTTCATGGTCCCAAACTTACTTATGGTACGTATGACAGAGTGAGGGTGAGTTACTGGGTATTAGCAAATTTAACAAATTGATTATTCACATAAAGACATAATAAAGTACTTCCACTTGAAGTGTAAGGTGTAATTCTTCTTAATGTCATTTTAACATCATAAGACCCAGCTAGATTGTTAGTGCATTACTGATGCTGATGCAGTGATAATTCCAGACTCAAGTACTTAGAAGCAAAGCTATGTAAGCTCTTTGAGGCAAGGTTCATCTGTTTTGTGTTTATAATGCCACAGTGCCTAGGAGCCTCAGTCCCGGACCAGGACCTCGTTGTGCTAGGTGCTGTACAGACAAAAAATTATATCCCGTTCCTCCACTTCTGTGATTTTAATGCTAAGTTATATTTATTGTTTCATTTTTTGACCTTTACTGTAGGGCTGATCAGCTAGTAGCTTAGCACTTTTATTGGCCCAAATTGGAATTGATGATGTCACTGAAAATTGAGTTTAAAATGAATGCCTAAAACATAATCAGGTGCATTCCTTTTTAAAAAAAAAAAAGTTGAAACTAGTATATAAATTCCCTATTTAAATGAAAATTTGTTAATGCAGCATAAAATTTAAAATCTAAATTGTGCAATGCACAAGTAAAATCAACGGCAATGCTTACGGACGTGCATTAACGCCCTATAAATTATGATGTAGAATGCATAGCACCGTAGCATATTAAAATACACAATTAGAAAAAATGGATAACTGGCTTGCATTGCAAATATACAATGTAAACATTAGTATTAGAACATATTTTCTGCGTTTACTTACTACCTTTGATTAACTGACTAATCTCACTGTTGCTAATGGCTGTGTTAATACATTTAAATTGCTTAATATTATGCATAATGTTATCATTTTAAATACTGCCAGTTGGGCAATATCTTTCACATATTAGTGAAGTAAGAAGGGTGGGTGGATGAATTTCCTGTTTGGCAGGTGCCAATTTTCTATCAGTTTACCTACCTGCAATGACTAGCTTCACAACTTTAAAACAGAAACTTAGAATTTTCAGGATATTGTAGAATGCAGCAAAATTGGAGAGGCCCTACATTTGAGGATTTTTTTTTTAAAGATTGTGTTACTTGTATATAAAAATACATTGGTAAATTGTGTAGAAAAGAGAGATTTTTTTTACCCTTGCTGAAATAAAAATGGCTGCAGACAGTTTGTTCAAACTTTCTAGATCAGATTTCACCTTTTGAGGCTGAAATTTTCCATGCTTGGCCTTTGCCCGACATTGAGTCTTGCCCATAGTTAGGAATGGGTGAAAATGGGAGTGATAGTGGGAAGTGTTTCACATTCATAGTTAGAGTGGGTACCCTCCGAAAAGTAACTGCCACAGTTTTATCTACCAGGAGGTTTATAGACTCTGCTTTTAAATCTAACATTTCTACTGATAAAATTTTTTTTACTGATTTGAGCAGGTTTGGTTATGCCTTGGCCTATGGAAATCTTCTTTCCAAAAATAATTTGTACATTGACCTATATAATCTCAAGAACTAGTCAGTTATACAATAGGGTAAACATTGCAAGGACTGTACAGTACAGTTCTCTGTAGAACACCTAAGGGATCTCAGCAGTATCCCAAACCAGTAGGAGAATCTCCTGGTTTTCCCATTGCCGTTTTCTTCTTGCATCCAGATCCTCTCAAGGATACCATAGCACTTACGATACTGCTTATACAGCAGTGGTTCCCAAACTAGCAATGTCGCTTGTGTAGGGAAAGCCCCTGGCAGGCCAGGCCAGTTTGTTTACCATTAACTGCAATACTGCTGCTTCATCTTTTCTATATGTCTACCAGACTGTCCCATTGCTTGCTGAAGTCTCCCTGAAATCAGAATATATGTTTACATCATGCATACATGTGTATCCCCAAAAGCCCTTCAATGTGATGGGAAAAGGGCCTTTTGCACACCAGCTGAAATGAAAATTAAAGCCCATCCACATCTTTGATCTATCTGATACTCATTTGGTTTTGCTGTCTTGAAGAAAACTGTTTCTAAATGATTGTCTGATTGTGACCGTAATTATTATTATTATTATTATTAGCCTAGTGTACTTTGCAGCTAGGATAATGTGAAAGATCATTCTGTGTAAGCGCATAGTTGGCTATGTAAGCCATAACAGTTGGACAAAATATTGCATTCAGCCTTTTGCGAAAAGAACATAGAATTTGGTACACAGGAACAAAACAGTGCTCCACCTAGATTAGTAATTCATATTGGCCTCTTCAGTGGAGGGTAAAAATATCCAGCACTGTAGTACAGCTGATTTTTGTTAATACTATATAAAGAGATGAATGATGTGTGGGAGACAATGCTGGCTGTGAAGCATTCAAGTTTGTCACAAACATTGTTAAAATTGCAAGGTGTAAAACTGTTCCAGCACATAAGCGGTTCCTGCTTAGTACAGTATATGGCTGATCTGAATGGGGTTTTATATATAATATAATTTTTTTTTAAAGGTGAAGGAAACTACTATAGGGAAGGATATGTGCTCTCTCCTGCTAGTTGACTGAAATTGAAGAGGTTATAGGTGGTTATTAAGCAGGAGCTGGAATTAATTTTGTTCTGGTTTTGAGACTCGTTTTGTGGAAATAAAGCAAGCCTTGCGGAAAGAGATGTGAAATGGCTTGTAGCTGGGACTTCTATTTTTCCTTTTTCTAGCTGGTCAGTCTGTGCACTGGCTTAAACTATTTAGTGTAACTACATTTTTTATTCTTCAGATGAGTAGCCAATCCTTTATGTTTAAAAAAAAAAAAAAAAAAAAGTACCTCTGCGTGCTTCACTAATAACCTGTTGCAGTGCATAAAGTGGGTCTTTTTAATCTGCAGTACATTGAAAAAAGTCTTTTTCTTTTATGTATATTGCCTTTGAATTTTGAGCAATGTTGTTCTTGTATAAGATGAAGTCGGTATTTTTTTGGCACCCTAATCTTTATTGACTTTTACTGTGCCTAGTCTCTAGTAGTTTTGTGTAATGCCTCATCCATACACATCCTTTTATAAGGTTATGATCAGTGGCCAGCTTCTGTTTCAGCTGTCTTTTGTGAGATATGAAAATTGAGTTAAGAAAATCAAGCTTTTTCTGTTTCAGAAAGGAACAGAGCCCATGCATTG
This sequence comes from Gopherus flavomarginatus, assembly GCF_025201925.1. NCBI lineage: Eukaryota > Metazoa > Chordata > Testudines > Testudinidae > Gopherus > Gopherus flavomarginatus. Next base: position 84,713,328 of record NC_066625.1, on the reverse strand, counting down.
GATTTATTGGCTGTAATCTGAAAGAAGCTGCAACTACTTTCCCCAGCATGTGCTTACTAAAGTTGAAACAGTGCCACATTAGTTGTTGACGCCAAAAAGGGAGTAGAAGGAGTGATCAACCCATGGAAAAAGTTCCAATAGGGCATAACTATTGACATTAATATAAATTTCTCATAACCTAGCCCTGTGGAATGCTATATTAATTTATCTATTACTGAACCAGTTAGATCAACAAAGGAAGCAGATGTGAGATCTCCATGACAGTTTATTGTCCACACCATTTCCTGTGTGCCTGTTGGTGTCCTGATACAAATGGAATTGGTTCCTCAGCAGAGAATTCCTTTTGTAGAATCAGCCAAAAAAGGCAATAGATTACTCAGCACCAACATCTATATATGGTCTCTTAAAGAAAACAGCAGGGTTTGCTAGTAATATATGCCTCCTAAAAGGCCATGGAGAACAGCCTACTCTTATAGTTAAAACATTGTGATACTGGACTTATTTCTTTTCTGACAGCATGAGGAATAGTTATACTTATGCACTTATACAATTTGTCCTTTACACTAGGTGCAATTGAATGCCCTCTGATTCTCCTTGAAGAGAACAACACTATGTTGAATCAGTAGGAATGTCCTATTAATTTAATACTCTAGCTGTTTTTTCCCAAGGTTTTATTTTATGCAAGTTTGTAATTAGTACATATGCTTGGGGTTTTTGTATTATCAGGATTTATTTCCTTACACAGTTATTACACCATTATTCATGACTCTAATGATTAATAAGGGAGTTGCTCACTTCTATCTTGCACTCCTGCCCTAAGTTACCAAAAACTATCTCTTTTAAAATCTCCCACGTGCCTGATATGATTGTACTGTGATGAATGGGGATACTGGAAAGGAGCATTGGTTTCACTATGCTCAGGTACCAAGTTTTATCATCAGTTGTCCGTATGAGAAAAATTATTACGTACCGCAGTTGTGCACCCCTTAGAGGTATGGTTGCTGTCTGGAAATAAACAGAAGGGATTGATCTACACAATGGACAGAATGCTATCTAGCTGCTGAATAGGAGGGGGAAAAGGCATTAAACTAGATGTGTGGTTTGTTTGTGTGTGTGTGTGTGTGTGTGAGTGAGAGAGAGAGAGAGAGAGAGAAAAACAAGCTAAAGAGAAGGTATGGTCTGCTTGCATTGGATTTCTAACTGTGGGCTGTGCCCCCCCAGGGAGAGTTATCAGGGGAGCTCAAGGACTTCACTGATTAAGAATAAACCCAGCATATCCTGCTGCTGGCCAACTCCCACGGGATCTGTACAGGACAAGAGTTCACTCTGATCCCCTCTCCCTCTCTTTCTGTCTCACCGTTACTCTCCCTGTCTCTTCTTTCCCATTGCTGTGCTGGGAATTAAACTGGCAGTTGCACCACACCTGTGTCCTGGCCCCACAGTAAGTGTTTTTCACCGGGTGTGCACATGCATGCAGGGAGAGGGCAGCGCTGCTGCACACAGGCATGAGTTGCCGCTTTGGGCAACTGGCATTCAAACAGGACGTGTGAGCCTCCTCCCACATATGCTGGTCACATGGTGATTTTCCTCATCCCCAACCTCCTGGGCTCTGAACTTTGCACCATCTCTATTCCCCTGTGATGAGGGGGATTCACCTGGGACATGAATCTGAATGTGGAGGTGCAGCAAAAAAAAAAGAGTTTAGGAATCTCCGGTCTGATGGATTGACTCTAAAGCCAGAAAGACAGGAGCTCCTGAGTTGAAATCCTTGCTTTGATGCTGATTGAGTATTAAGAAGGGTTGATCCTGAGAGACTTAACCTTTCTTCCTTTGTTTCCCCCTATGTGCAATGGGAATAGCTCACAGGAGTGCTGTGAGGACTAAATACTGAATTAATATTAGCACCTTGAGGGGGAAAGGACGCAATATAAACACCAAATATTAACAACATCTAGTTAGGGCTAATACAGAGTTCAAAGAGAATGTTCATAAAATTTTACAGAGTCTGTGTTATAAATGTGAACAACAGAGTTCATTCTTTTGCCGCATTTATTTATTTAGACTTATTTCAAACGCACACGTTTAAAGCTGCAGCCTGTACAAGCTTACAACTCTGTCAGAAACAAAGTTGTGAGATGTTTAATGTAATGCTAAGGAAGAAACTTACTTCTAGTTCCAGTTACAGTAGAACATTACGCACTTCTATGCTTCAGATTCCTTTGGCCAGGAGGTTTATTTGGCAGGAATGGACAAGATCATACCAGTCAAACAGGAAAGAATGGCTTTATCCCACAGGAGAGAATTTGATAACAGAACAAGTTGGAATATCGCATGTGCAGAAATCTGACTAAAAATCGTTCACAACCAATTCTTCTCTAGGCACCTCCTGTATGAGTCAATGAGCATGTGATGATTCAACAGCTACCATCCTGAAGATTTATCAGTAATATCGTAAGTAGAGCATTTATCAGTAATACAGTACATAACTAAGGAAATTAGTTGCACCAGCTTGAAAGAGCTCACAGAAGAACTGCCACATTGACACTTTTGAACTGTTAAACACAGGAGTGGTGATAAATATTTCAGAATGAACGGTACAGACAAATGTAGACCCCCAGCTAAAATCAAGACCACCTCTTTAAGCCTTGTCCTGAAGGGTATTTGATGGGGACTAATTTAGCTACAACGAGTCAGGAAAAAGATCTTGGCGTCATCGTGGATAGTTCTCTGAAGATGTCCACGCAGTGCGCAGAGGCGGTCAAAAAAGCAAACAGGATGTTAGGAATCATTAAAAAGGGGCTAGAGAATAAGACTGAGAATATATTATTGCCCTTATATAAATCCATGGTACGCCCACATCTCGAATACTGTGTACAGATGTGGTCTCCTCACCTCAAAAAAGATATTCTAGCACTAAAAAAGATTCAGAAAAGAGCAACTAAAATGACTAGGGGTTTGGAGAGGGTCCCATATGAGGAAAGATTAAAGAGGCTAGGCCTCTTCAGTTTGGAAAAGAGGAGACTAAGGGGGGGTATGATAGAGGTATATAAAATCATGAGTGATGTGAAGAAAGTGGATAAAGAAAAGTTATTTACTTATTCCCATAATACAAGAACTAGGGGTCACCAAATGAAATTAATAGGCAGCAGGTTTAAAACAAATAACAGGAAGTTCTTCTTCACACAGTCAACTTGTGGAACTCCTTACCTGAGGAGGTTGTGAAGGCTGGGACTATAACAATGTTTAAAAGGGAACTGGATAAATTCATGGTGGCTAAATCCATAAATGGCTATTAGCCAGGGAGGGTAAAGAATGGTGTCCCTAGCCTCTGTTCATCAGAGGATGGAGATGGATGGCAGGAGAGAGATCACTTGATCATTGCCTGTTAGGTTCACTCCCTCTGGGGCACCTGGCATTGGCCACTGTCAGTAGACAGATACTGGGCTAGATGGACCTTTGGTCTGACCCGGTACGGCTGTTCTTATGTTCTTATTTGAAACCAATTAGTGGTCTCATTTCTACAGCTTGAAAACGTTGCTGCTTGCTCACTGGTAGTGAGAACAAAACAGTGGAATTCATTCCTTTCCCCTCCCGTGGTGTAGATTTTGTCTTTTAGCATGACCATTTCTGGCCCCTTGTATGCTGATTGGCATCCTCCTTTTCCTTTTGGACCAAATGTTCATGTGCGTCTGCTTTCAACTTAGGCCTGCAAAAACCCTGATGTGCACTCACTTAAGAGTTTTTGTCCCTAATCAGAGCGGTCCCTAATCAGAGGGGTAGTCGTGTTAGTCTGGATCTGTAAAAAGTGGCAAAGAGCCCTGTGGCACCTTATAGACTACCAGATGTATCAGAGCATAAGCTTTCCTAGTCTATAAGGTGCTGCAGGACTCTTTGCCACTTTGTGCCTAATATTCAGCATATTCCAAATTTGGTGTGATGGGTGTGCTGTTATTGTTAGTAAAACACTTGATAGTGGGAGTACATTAGAAATCTTTATTCCCCTCCAGCTGAACTGCAATAAAATAATGCATTAAATATCACTCCTGAGAGATGGGACAACCTGGTTGACGAGACAGGAACCTTCCCTTCACTTGCAAACCAGCGTAAATTAAGAGCCAGATCATACCTTCTTGCAAGACTGGTTCTGGGGAGAAAAATTTTGCAGTGGTTCCAGTATAAAGTTGTCCCTACATTTTTCCTTGTGGGAGGGGGGAAATACATTGACAGGCATTCTGTACCCACATAAAGAAGCAGGGGATTTGGCTCCCAAGTCAGCTCCATGGGTTTTGATGCCAATGTGTCTTTCTAGCCTACCCATGCATTTCATTGCTTCAGAGTGCTTTATTTTCATCAGTTTCTAAATCTTGATGAAATAACATTATGTTAGCAGGGTTTAGGGGGGAGGTTAGCAGAGAAATTACTTTTTTTTATATTAAATGCCAGGTGATGTAGAACCTTCTCAGTCTTAAGCTTTTGGAAACCACTTTTATGCCACTGTAGACTATTATCAGACAATAAATAACTACCATCTGACTTGAAAGAGTTTAGCAGAACGAAACCTCTTAAAACTAAACTGCAGGCCTTTCTTTGGACTCTCATACTCACTAGCTCTGAATTCTAGAAGTTAAAAGTTTAGCATGGCACAACTATTTTACTAAATAAGCCTTTCCTTACAAGACACCCAGTTGGAATGTATCTTTTAAAATGTATTCTGGTTTTATCATTTCTCTTTTGTATAGCTACTTAGGAACTATGAGGGTAGAATTCACAACCAGGATCTGGGTTCATTGAGTCAGGTAAATACAACTGGCTGGAAAATGGGGAATAATTGTCAGTGTTTCATTTTTTTTATTGAAGTTTTCAATCGGCCCTATAGATAAGGGCTTTTCTTGCTTCTACTTGTAAATTAATTATTTGGATAAATTCACCTGTTAGCTGGTTTTCTTAAGTCTTTGAGGATTTTTTTTTAAATCCTGGCACAGTGTGATTCTTCACCATTGATTTCTGTGCCTATATAGCTGAATTGTCACTTGCCTAGGTAGGTGGGACATGCATTTCTGGAATTTATGTTCTCTAGTGGTCAGTCAGAGATGCTTTCTGGCTATTTTTATTTCATAGGGCAAGATGTCTCTAGTTTGCTTTGGTTTCCCTTAGAGTTGAGGTTTGTCATCCCCTCATGGAAAGCACTCGCAAAGTGCGGTGGTAACGGAAAGGTCAGTGGGCAGTTTTGGCCAGTTGATGGAGATGGCTTAGAGTTGAGTTCGCTTGTTGTTTAGGCAATAATATATATATTTAATGTTGTAATGGAGTCCAAGTACTGCGGTGAGTGGCACCCAAGAAATGCTTTAAAAGATGTTTAAAATTGGTGTCTTCCATTGTATTATCTACAATTGTGCTTGGCAGAATTTGATTTTTATTTTTTTAATAATTTCAATGGATAATATCAACGTTTATTTGTAAGCATTTTTTTTAGATTTTTATCAATTAAGTTTTCACAGTTCTCTGAATGTATGGGATGGCAGATAATTTATTTAATGAGAGTAGACATTTAGATTCAGAAAGTTAAAGCTTTATCAGCAGTTAACACTGTCAACATCATGTGTCAAAATATACCAAGTAAATATCCTTAAATCAACCAATCGTACCTGTTTTTACTATTCATTCAGTAGTCCCTTTGTAACCAGCCTTATTCAAGTCTAAATCACTGGATTTGGACTCTCCTAAGTTCTCAAGCAGCATTTCTCTTACATTGTCTAGCTGTACATTTGAATGATTCTAGATGGAAATATATTTTTGTTGATTTGTGTATGTCCATGAAATCTACATTTATCAATAAAAATCTAATTCTTCCAAGCTCCTCTAAAGCAGATTTGAATTTCCTTCAATCAGACCCAGGGGTTTGAAGCAGATGAGAGCAACAGTGAAGAGGTTGTGAATCAAGGCATCCCAAATATCCCGATGCCTCTGAAATGAAAGGGACTATATTAACCAAACGATACATGAATCAACTTGCTCTACGCTTCCCTAGTTGAGAAAGCGTTCTTAGATGTTCTGTTTGTTTGGCTCACAGTCACAATTCAGATGTGGGAAAATGTAGAAATAGTCTCTGAGTTGCACAGCAAAGTTGTAATGTTGCCTTTCTGAACTAAACCTTCAAGTTAAATGTTTCTGTACAGCTTCAGTTTAAATACCACTCCCAGTTTTATATAGTAGGACTGAAGAAATGAAATGCACCCAGCTCATAAGGGATGCTGTACTCCTCTCTCCTCCTCCCCCCACCCCCCAAAAAATCCCACCCTTTGATGCAAACAACCTTGAGCTTTGGAGAAATTTAGACCCCAGTCCAAACTTATTGCATTATTGTATATGGATTACTGTTTTATTATTGCTAGCAGAACCAGGGAGCAGAGGGAGAGGCCTAACTGAGCCTACCAGCCTTCCTCCAGAGCCAAAACTTTGGAGGCCACATGGCCCTGGCAGTTATCCTCATCACTCTTGCCAACAGCACCAGGAGGTGGTGCCTTTACATTCCCAGGATGCCATCAATTCCAGACTGTCAGCTGTTTTGTGGAAGACATGGTACAGAATGGCCTTTGATTACTACCATATCCTAATTAGAACAGGATGTCGTATTTAAATAGTCATTTGAAGTGAATCAAAATTGATAAGATCATAAATATGCAGGGCTAGATCCTCAGTGGGTGTAAATCAGCATAGCTCTATAAACATCATTGAAGCTATGGCAGTTCATACCACCTAAGCAACTGGACCCCACTATGGAATTAGTTTCTGTAAAGTATCCAGTTGACACTGAGCCATGAAGTGCTCCATTATATAGTCAGAAAAAAGGGAGTCCCTTTCTCAAATTTTATGTTCAAATCCACCCTGGAGTACACAATTATCTAATTATGCCCACATGTCTGTGCAGTTTTGTGTATTGTGAGGTTATTTTTCTGTGTTACTAGCACATCATTCTTGTGATTGTGTATAGAGCAAAATTAGAAAAGAGGAGAGAAATGCTCAGATGTACAACAAAATAGCTACACCATAAGGTTTAGAACCATTCTCCCTTTACTATGTTGAAACCAGCAATAGTGAAGACATTCTGCATTATTACTCAAAAGTTGCATCCCGTGGTTTTGCACAACATCAGGATTGCCCTCAGTCTGAAATCTTGAATTGCAGCTTTACTGGGTGGGTCTTGGAAGAATTTGAAGGCGTTCTGCAGTTGGGGCGTGTTTACCTATGAGAGAGTAGCCAGCATATATGCCTGTTTTTTTGCTAACACGCTAGCATGCTCTGACTGAACCGCTGTAAAGGTAGGCACTTGTTCCTTTCATGCTGTATACTGAGGATCTGAGTTGTTAGCATGCACTGGTCTCTTAACATTGTCTGGCTCATAAAGAAAAATAGCAATTCTACTAACACAACTTAAAACAAAGTGTTTGAATGAGCCAGATGTTTGGGATAGGTTTTAGCAAGCCCTTATTTGAAAACTCCTTTTTATATTTTATGACTGATTCATTTGGAGATGGTTCTTGTATTTTGAAATATGTTTACTTTTTAAATTTGTGAGTAAAGGTTAGAATAGCAGCTTTTGCCCCTCTCCTATTTTACTTATTTGATCACTATCCCATAAAGTTTTAATGGGATAGTGCTAAATTCTTAAATTCAAGGAGTGAAAAATCATTTTTAACAGGAAAACTCAGTGAACTAACTACAGAGATTTTGTTTCTTTCTTTTTGCAAGTTTTAGGAAAATACTTGAATTCAAGTCACATGAGAGAGGTGGCTGTGATTTTTGTGGGGATTTTTTTTAATTTTATTTTTTGTAAAAAAATAAAATAAGTAAGAAAACTGTTCTACAGGGGGGAAAAAAAGTAGATTTTAATGTCAGAACGCAAAATGTCTGTTCTGTATTAAGATCATTCTGACCAAAGAGCTGAAACAGGTATTGCCACAAATCACACATTGAAATGAGTTACCACAACTATTACTTTCAGAGTGATGGTATCACACTTCGCGTGCCCCTGCAGAGAGCTTTTTATGAGGAAACCCACACATTTTTTGGCCTGTACCTTTTTTTTTTTTTAAAGATAGATTTTGTAATTTCCTAGCCTCCATGTCAGATTTCCCCCCCCACACACAAACACACACCTCTTGTCATTAAATAAATGTTGACCAACTCTATTGGTAGGCGCGTGAACCAATTTGCGCGCATTTCTGGGGCTGGCCAAACATATGGGACACCTGTCATGAATCTGGTACCTGTATATTTAACCACATTTTCCACAGAGCATGCTGTTCATAAAGTCATAACTAAACTAACTCAAAACCAGTTCAGAGGCTTTTTATCATACTCCTTATCCAGCATTAATTCAAGTTTAAAATAGTAGCTGTTTTTTGACATAGCTCTGAAAAGAACTGTGTAGCGAGAGTTGAATTTTTTCACTTTCTCTCCTAACTCAGCAGAATGGATATAGTCAAACTCTCTAGGACAATTCATCTTTGAGCAGAAACACAGCATGAAAATGTTCAGCCTGAAAGGAGACTTTCCAAAAGTTTTGCACATGTAAAACAGGGAAAGTATAATAAAAATTGAGCTGCTGTCTTAATTACAGCAATTGCTACTGAGTGAGCACTATTTTATATATGCTACAATAGTAATCGAATAATAAGTAATGCGATAGAGTAATAAAAGACATAAAAATCTTCTGACTCATAATTAAATGAAACGCTATGGTTCAGATTTTATATTGTTATTAAGGAAATTTGGAGTTAGAAGTCCTACAGCAATCATAACTCAGCTCTGTTGTGCTTGCATATTAGTTTCTACCGTTCCCATCATGAGAGACCCAGCAAGTTTGACTACTTTCAGTTTTACTCTGCTCTGCCACCAATTATATTTGCATATTCCTCAGGGTGTTGTCCATGCTGCAGCATAGATCCTGTGAAAACAAAATTTAAGTGGAACATAGTGATTGCATATTCAAATAAAGTTGATGGAGATGCTCAGAGCTATCAACCTGCATTTCAGCACTTCACAGGTTAGAAGATAGTGCAGACTATGCACCTGTCAATCAAAACAGATGATCCATCTAAACCTGAGACATTTGATGCCAAGGATGCAGATTGGGCCATGTTTCTCTGATGGACAGATGCACAGGACTATCACCATTTCAGATTGAATTTGATTGACGCTAAAATGGCCATTGGGACTATATTTTTAACGTAAATATTATCAATGGTGAAATTAAATTTAAAATGTGATGCTGGGAAGATGTTGCAGTGAAACTAGCCAACAGTGATGGGAAGGCAACCATAGGGGGCGAGTTTAGATCATGTGGAACTGCCCTGCTCTAGAGTTAACTCAAAAACCAAATCCTGGGAAGATTTGACTCTGCGGTTAAAAAACAAATAGCACATACTTAGGTCGCGGTCTTGTGATTGTTGAAGTCCATGGCAAGATTCCCATTAACTACAATAGTATAGGAGAAAAGATTGCTTGCAAAGAAAATCAAAGTGTGAAATGTAAAGAGTCAAGGCAAATTAGAAAATTGATAGTCCTGTCGTTTTCACCATCTTTCTTTTTAAGTCAGCCTCATGCTTTTTTGAGGTCTGACTTTTTTTTCTTTTTTTTTTGTTTGAGTTGGCAATGCTGTTGCTAGCTCTGCTTCAGACATCTCTCCATGATAAGTGTAATTTCGACAAGCAGTTAGTTGGTTCCAAGGGCCTCCCACAATTTTCAAACCTTGCTCATTGCTCAAAGCCAAAAGTTTAGGTGGGATGCTAATCCTTATTAATCCTTTTGAAAAGGGCTCTTTAATCCTCCTTGTTGCAGTCAGGCTAAATATTGTCCCACTGCTTTAGAGCCTCCTATCTGAATGATTAGACATGGCCTGGCAGTCTAGGGCATAGGCGTGGCTGTCTCCTCATGGCTGCCTTATCAAGAGGAGCTATTCTGATAAATTAACTGCTGTGAATGGCACAGAGAATTGGGGTGAAGGTTTTTTGCCATTGCTAAGCATATCTTACCCCAATGGCCCCCTATGTTCCTCTTGACTTACTTCAACAGGACTCTTATCCTGCCTGAGGTGAGCATAGAGGGTTGTATGCTCCCTGTAACAAGGTGTGGCTTGCCCCATGGTCTGGAGAACCCAAGGTTAAGCCAGCCTTATAGGATGAAACGCACATGAGAGGGATCTGGTGATTCCAGTACAAAAGGAGCAGGACACAAAGGTGGAAGCCCAGGAAATGGCAGTAGGGGCAAGAAGGCTCCTTCAGGGCTCTCAGTCAGTATAGGGGGAAGCTCAAGAAGCAGGAGAGAGTGAGGAAAGCTCTCCAGGCAGGGAGGTATTTTGTGTAACGGGGAAAGATTGCAAAGGCCCACCTGGAAAGGCCTGGGGAGAAGGGCAAACTGCAGGCATGAGGTGCTGGGAAGCAGCAGGATAGTCCTTTGGGGAGGTGGGACGCTGCCCTGCTGAGCCTGGGATGAAGATTGTGAATGTGTGCTTTATTTTGGATTATCAGTAGAGAGACACTGAACTGGGGTTGGGGCCTACAGCTGGTATGCACCTGAGGATTCAGTAAACTGGTCCCCAGGAGGGGATTGTTTGGATTGAGTGAGTTCTTCTTAAAGGGCCCCGTAGAGGGGGGAAAACAGAGGTAGGGTGCCACAGAGAGACCTCTGGCTGCGAGGCAGCACCTGGAAGATGGTTGCCTGTCTTGCACTCCCATTTAGAAGAGTGAGCAAGGCTTTTATTGTTAGGGTAGGCATCAGGGTGCTAGTGCATGTGTCACTGTACTAAGACTCTAAGCGTGTCCAGTACAAAATAGTTTTTTAGAAAAGCTGCAGTGACTCCAAAAGAGCCAATTCTCTGCCAGTTAATAAAAGTGCTGTACCTTCTCCCCTGACCAGTTTGACTCTGGAATGCTTGCAAATGCATGACATGGGGTCAGGTGTTTTGTCGAACTAAAGATGAAAGTAATTATTCCTTGGACTCTAGTGAAATCATTTCTTGCATTTTGGTGCTATTGCCTCGCATGGTAGATCTAGCATTGTTACATGTACAAATAAAGCTCTTATTTAGCAGGTGGAAGGTGAACAGGATTTGACGCAGAGATGGATATGTTTGTAAGAGGTGCTGTAACCCTGGGAAATTTTTTTTTACCCATGAGACATTTGTCTTTTCATTCATAATCGATGCAATTGAATTAAAGCTCAAATGCAAATTTAGGGAACTATGTGCCACCTTAATAAAAGATCATCTTGACCGTGAATACAGAATAACCATGCAAAAGCAATTGAACTTAACTCTAACCTCATTTTCAATGGCTCTACTGGCTTCCAGAGTTTTGGGAAATGATGAATGGTAGATTTAAGCCTGTAATTGATCCAATAGATGGCAGCTTAGTTTGGGTTTAGGGAACCAAATGAAAAGGTTTGGTGGGCTAGTTTTGCAAAAGGTGAGAGAAAGGAACACCTGACAATGAACTTCTTAAAAGTCAGAACATAAGTTGTTTGTTTTTTTCATTTTTTGCATGTGTCTCAGTTTGGAAAAGGAAATGTAGTCATTAGTTTTGAGTCAATTTCACTGTCAGATTCTCATGCACAAGCACAATGCTGCAATGCTGAAGTTGTACCTTATACAGAGGATGGCATGTTTGGCTTTGTTTTTATTTTGTTGTTCATTGGAATAATTTTAAATTTTATTCTACTTTAATTTCACAGAACTATTTTTCTTGGCCTTAGATTTTGTAAAAGCATTTTTTTTAAATCTTAATTTTGGGCCAAATGTGACTCGAGTATTCCTTTTGTTAGTCATATCAGAAGCTTGCTAGAGGGAGTGTGAATGGTCACTTGGCAGTGTTGTAAGAATTTAACCATTTTACAATTATTTACAGAATTACTAAGGAACATCATTCAGCAGCTGTGTCTCAGTATTTATGAGCCTGGACCATTTTGGGTCCTCTAGAATCCTGCCAAGTTTATCAACCCTTTTATTTCTTATTCTATGAAGGTTCTTCTACCGCCCTTATCACGGTAGTATTTGAGTGTCTCCAAAAGTGCACTAAGCAACACAATTATTATCTGTCACATGTGGTTCATTCTCTCTCTTGCATTCTCTCCAAGGGGAGCATTGCATGGGGAGTGGAGGGTTTATGGTTTGGTTATGGCAGAAAGTTCACTTGTGTCTCAGGAGCACAACTGTCAACCATGGTCTTTATACCAAGTTTTAAGTGATCTTTTAGATATGCTGGGCCCAGGGCCTTACTGATAAGGAATGAGAACTTGAACTTGACTCAATATCCTATGGGAAGCCCGTGAAGAGAGTGGAGAACAAGTCTGATGCATTCCTAGTAGCCGTTGTTGCTGAACAGATGCTGCGGTGTTCTGTACTAGTTGGAGATACCTAAGGTCTGATGGCTTTCTATCTACCTATATTGCATTATCATAGTGGAGCTCAGAGGAGACAACAGTATGTATAACTGAGGCCAAATCTTTGTCAGTTAGGATGGGATGGAGTCCCCTGCCAACTGGAAATGATAGAACGTTTTACTTGCAGATTCTGTTATGTGAGAGATTAGTATCCAGGAGCTCTCCAAGCTACAGCCTGAATTCACCAGTTAGCCTTGAACCAAAGAAAACTACTGTTTCTGTGAACTCTTCAGAATGCTTTTCTCTGCCCACCAGCATCACCTCTGTCTTGAGTGGATTCAGCTTGCATCAAGAACCTCCTTTGCTACTCACTGGGGAAAATATAATGTCCCATCTATAGAGAAATGGCCTCCAGAGCCAATCTGCAGCACAGGAGGAGAGGCAAGGCTGGGGACTGGTATGAAAGAGTGAAGAGAGGGAGAGCAGTTCTTTAAGGGATTAGTTTGGTTGCAGAAGAAAAGGAGTTGGAGCTATGTTGTCAAGAAACATCAAGGATAGTTAGAGAAGAGGCATCTGAGGCCAATTGACTGGAGATCACAAAAGGATTATGATGGGATGCCTGGTAAATGGGGAATGGCATAAAGGAGTGGGGGAGAAAGAAGAAGTGGCTAAGGTGGTGAGTCACTCCAGCATTGAAGGTCACACAAATAGGTGCAAGAGAGGCCATGAGAGGGGTAGGAAGGGTGATCAGTGTAGATACTGAATGAATTCAAGTTAAAAGAGGGAGAGGCTGAGGTGAGAAAGAAACAGGAGAATCAGGCATCAAAGCCAGAGAAGGAAGAAAAGGAGCCAAGGGCCCACATGTGTTAGGAGAGGGGAGAGATGAGTTGGATGGAGTGGACTTCAGAGAAGGAAAAAGTTGGTGGGAGGGAGGAGAAAGTATGGAAAAGACAAGGAGGATGTCAACATGTGGAGGAGATCCACCTCTTGGGGTGGGAGAGAAGGACTGGGCAACCCCTGGAGCAGAGTCGGAGGGAGATGGCCGAGTTTCAGTGCGGAAGAGGAGGAAGCAGGGGGTGGATCACAAACTGAAATAAGCTATTTGGAAATGGGGCTTTAGTTCTGTATGGAGTGGGAGGGAAGGACCCAGAGATCAGAGAGATGGGAAGATTAGTAGGGAGGAGCCCCTGCGGGTGGCTGAAGGTAAGGAAGGGAGCAGGCATAGGAGGAGTGCTTGTGTGGAACATGTACTGCCAGAGGAGAGGGTGGAGACAAGAATGAGTGAGCCGAGGCAATCAAGAGAGGTGCTATGGCTGCAGCGATAGGAGGAAAGAAGGCAGCAGAACGCGTGGGAGCAGAATGGAAGGTGGTGGGGGAGTGAAACAGGACGGAAAGGGTAAAGTAAATAAAGAACATGGACAACATCTGGAAGATATGGTGAGAAGGAAAAGGCAATGGTGCAGAATGGGAGGGAACTTGTTTTATTTTAGATTTGCCTGTCATCCACTAGGGTATATGGACCTGACCCCAGGCAGTGCTTCCATTAACTTCAGAGAGCATTGAATCAGGCCCTGCCCCTCCTGGGACAGTGCATTGTAGCTCTCAGTGCTTAAGATGCTGCCTCACACTTAAACAATAACAAATCTGGATTTGTGTTCTCCAGGTTTGTGCTTGTTTTGGGGGTGTGTTCATATTCTCCTTATGATGAACACCAGGCATGATGCAGTATTCATTTCTTTCAACTTCCCATATACCATTGTGCATTTGAAAGACTTGATAGTGTGACGCTGATTGTGTCAGAACTTTCAATTGTAGGAATACTATCCTGTCAGTTGATTAGTTTCAGGGGACACCGCATTAATAATCCTGAATATTTTCTAAATGCCTGTCTTTGTTTAGCTTTTTGTTTTTTAAAGGTACCTTTTTTACGTAGTAGGAGGTTGTATAATCTCATGAACTTGAATTTGGGCAAAACATTTTCTCTTTTCACCTGCTAAGTGGTTATGTTCTGGAATCATAAAGGCAATCAACAATAGATCCTGGGATCCTTTACTGTGATGGACGGACGCTGCTTGGTGTTAGCAGACCACAAAGTCTGCTGCTAAACCCAACAAGTAGCACCTTTGTAGCGTTCATTGCCTGGTCTTAAGCAGCAAGTGCTATGGTTGGTGAATCTGTGTCCTATTTAGTCTTAGCCCCCCTGCCCTTTCCCTGATTAGCATTGATGATTAATAGCTTGGAGTAGCTTCACTATCTCTCCTAGCATCTGGGAAACTTCAGTCATATCTGCTTTCCTCCAAGTCCCTGTACCAGCTTTTCCAGTCTTGTCACATAATTTAATCTTCCTAGTTCTTTGATCATTCTATAATCTGCTAGATCTGTTCTGTCTCTGCCCCATAGGCAGTCTAGCAAGACACTTAGAGAAGCCATGGCTTCCTGCCCCTACTTGTGCAACCCCTGCATTCTGTATGCCTTCTCACTATGTTAAAAGCTAAGGAAAGGCTCTCTTACCTACCCTTCTCCCAGACTTTGGTTTGGATAAAATATCACCTATCCCTGAGTGTCTGGTTTTTGCTTTGCAAAAGAGTAGCTCAACTGAGAGTTTTGTAAAGCCATTCTAGTTTTTGTGGAAAGGGGACAAAATCCTAGCTGTCCGTCTGTACTTTCCCCAGAGTTTGGTGGCCCAGATGCAATGGACCCTGCTTCCAAACAGCGCCTGGCTTTAGTTGGGGAAACCCAACCAGTTAGGTTAAGGCAGATCAAAACCTGGCCTCCTTTGCCAAACCTATTAAAAATACAAGGTGAAAATGTTTTAACAGAACAAATCAGGAACTCTAAGAAATAGATCTGTAAAATGAGCATCACTTTGATATTCTCTGGCTGCGTGTGTGCTTCATGCTTAAATTAATAAGGATTCAGTAGAGCCAGTCTGAAATTCCTCAACCGATCAGTCCTGATTTTCCTGTCTTTTCAGCAGGTTGTTAAAACTTGACCAGACAGGCCAGAGATGAAGGTCTTTCATTGGCAGTGGTGGATGAGCTTCCCTAATATAATGTGTCTAATGTCTAGGATTCAAGGGAACCTTCCAGCTTCCCGAAGTATGTTTCATTGGGAAATCATGCTCTGCAAGGACCCTGAAGTCAATGGCACAGCTCTTATTCCTGTCACTGGGAAGTAGGGTTGAACTTCAAGGAAGTGGAGGTCTTTTCACAGTGGTTCAGCAGAGCATGGTGCATTCAACTGAACTTGATTCCAAACTAAACACACAATCTGTTTGGCTCTGTTTGGAACTAGGAGAAAAGAATGGTGAACATAACTCTTTGAGCAAGCTGGAGACTGCCACTGGGCATGCTTTCAAGATTCATGCAAGAGCCAGCTCCAAATCAAGGTATCTTGCACTTACCTGCAATGAGAGCAGGTTTGGGACTACTGTCGGGGAAAAAACTATGTGAGTCTTATGCAAACAAAAAAAGTTGACCGTCCTTGGAATCCGTAAATCAGATTCTGATCTCAGTTCCTCTGGTGTAAATCCAGATAAACTCCATTATAGCTAGTGCAAGTACCCTAGATTTATGCCGCTGTAACTAACTTGAACAAAAGTCTGTGGGATATCCAGGTTTACACTTGTGTGACCTGCGACCAGAATCTGGCTCTAAAAATTGCTGTTCAGTAGCACATTTATGTTAGAGCTGCAGGTTGGATGGCAGCCTGAAACAGGCTTGTTGTGAAAGTCGCTTAACCAAAACACAAGTGCAGCCAGAAAATAGCAGGCATAGGGGAATGCCCTGACTAGATCCGCTGGGTGGCGCTGGAGCAGGTTTTGCCGACCTCTCTGAAATGCTGGCAGCTGGCATTTGGCAACTGCCAAGTATTTGCTATATTTAGGGTTGAAACAAGTTCCAGTGTTTAAAGTGTGTGTTTGAAATTGGTGCTCGTGGAAAGTGCCAGATTTGCAGCCGTGGGGAGTGAAGTCCTCTGTCTACGGAATGCATACAGATAAGCATTTACAGGGCAAGCTTCCCAGCCACTGTTCTGGCAATGTGCCTTAAACCTGACCTGGTTCAGACTTAGGGTATGTCAACACTGCAATCCAAGGTGGGATTGCATCTTGGGTAGGCCTGCACTAGCTTTCCCTGCACCGGCATGACTAACAGCAGTGTAGCTGTGTCAGCATGAGCTGTAAGAGCATGCGGGGAACCCTGGGTATGTATTTGTGTTGCTAGGATTGCAGTGTAGAAATTCCCATAGTCTACCCTATCGGAATGCCCAGGTGTAAGAGAGGCCCCAGCAAGCCTCTGCCACCCGGGACACCCAGAACAGGGAGCACAAGCAGGGGAAGAAGCAAGTACCCCCAGCACTGCTATGGGTAACGAATGGAGCATGTCTGGATGGGATCATGGCTCTGTACCAGCTTGTGGCTGCAGAGAAGTGCAGCGACACCTTCCTTACAAGTGTAACAAGAAATGCTGCATGCGCCCCTCCCTGTCCCCAAAGAGTCCTGGAGGCAAAGGGGCTGGCTAAGGTTCAAGGTGTGCCCTTTCTCCCCCGAGCATCTCACAGCCTTCAAAGCCGCAGATTAGTCTTTAATGGGCGAAAATCACCCAAAGTGACTGGCAATAACAACAGCAGCCGTCAAAATACTACGTGAAGTAGACAAGGAGGATCCCATTACTGGTGACGGGTGGTGAATGAAGCACAGGGTGTGGACTGTGTGGTGCAACAGGGGACACACATAGAAAAAGCAGGCTAGGCAGGGTCCTGGGACCTTGCTTACAAAATAAATTGGGCTCTAGTATTAAAACATAAAGCTACATTGGAGGTTTTCTGGGAGCAGCTGTTGCGCATCGGTAGAAGTGCTTGGAGAGAGAGTTGGTGAGCAAAGGTGGATGGGGGTAACTGGGGGAAGCTGAGGAGAATTGTAGTATTCATAAGCTTGATGAAAGGAAAAATAAAGTGTCAAGGGGGCAATGGGATGGATCATTTGATCATTACCTGTTCTGGTCATTCCCTCTGGGACACCTGGCACTGGCCACTGTCGGAAGACAGGATACTGGGCTAGATGAACCTTTGGTCTGACCCAGTATGGCCGTTCTTATGTGGACTTAGAGGGAGGAGTTTTCAAAATTCCACTGGATTTAGGAAGGTGGTATCTGGCATAACTGAAACAAACTTGGAGCAGGCAGTGGTTGCAGGGCGTTTTTATTACAGAGGAGGGCAAACTACAGCCCACGGGCCACATCCGTCCCTGGGACCATCCTGCCTGGCTCTTGAGCTCCAGGCCAGGGAGGCTAGCCCACGGCCCCTCCCCCACAGAGTTGCGTGGGCAGTGCTCTGGGCGGCAGAGCTGTGCACTCCCGCCGAGCAAAGCGGCAGCGTGTCTGGCTCTGGCTGGCCCAGCAGCCAGACATGCTGCTCTACATTCTCTACTCGGCATGGTAAGTGGGCCGGAGGCTTGTATAAGGGGCAGTCAGGGGACAGAGCAGGGGGTGGTTGAATGGGGCAGAGTTTTGGGGGGGGGAGCGGTCAGGGGATGGGAAACGGGGTGGGGGGGTTGGATAGGCATGGTGTCCCAGGGGGTTTATCGGGGGGGGTGGATGGGGTCAGGGCACTCAGAGGACTGGGAGCAGGGGGGTTGGATGGGGGTGGGGTCCCCGGGGGGCAATCAGGGGGTGGGAATTGGGAAGGGGTGGATAGGGGGTGGGAGCCAGGCTGTTTGGGGAGGCACAGGCTTCCCTACCCAGCCCTCCATCTAGTTTTGCAACCCCAATGTGGTCCTCAGGCCAAAATGTTTGCCCACCCCTGTTTTATTAGGATACCAAAAAACAATCAAATGGTAAATTTAAGGAATAAAACTACTAGGCAGTCCAGCACTCCAGATGGACCATGCTGTTTTGAGCTGAGATCAGAGACCAAGTCCTGACTCTCAGGCCAAGGTAGTGCCTCGAGCAGCTTCTTGGTGGAAGAGACTGTTCTGCCACTCTCAAGGGCCTACCCTGCCCCTCCCCATCAAAGCACAGAGTAATATTAATATGTTCCTAATGGACTTTCATCTAGCATGACTTGCCTGGTGGAAGGGTCCTGTGGGAGGAGAAAAGTGGAATCTCAGAGGACCTCCCTTGTCTAGCATAGGAAAAGTTGCATGCGTATTTGTTTGGCATCATGAGGCACTTCCTAGCAGATTGGGAGGGTCTGTATTTTGTTTGAATTAGGGTGCAGAAGTGGAGAACTGTGGATATGCCCCAGAATCCCATTCATAGAGGCATTCTGCATGCTCCCATGGATTCGGGTTTATTGAGGAGAAGAAGCAGGGCCTGTGAATCTCCTGCTGTGTGGATCCACCAGTCATGCTGTGAATCCGGGAGACAGGAGCTGTGAGGGCTACAGCAGAAGCCTTCATGTTGTAGTAGAAATTTCAGGGGCTCTATTCTGCTGCTGCACAGTCTGGCTGGGACTGGATGAATCCTTTGCCTTCCCAGTGCTGCAGAAGCCCCCTGAATTGTACTCTGCCACTCATGTTTCGTATCTATGTGTGCGTACAATTTAAACTTAAGGGCCTGGTCCAAAGCTCAAGAACGTGAATGGAAAGATTTCCATTCACATCCGTGGGTTGTGGCTCAGACCCTAAGGCCCTAATTCAGCAAAGCACTTAAGCATTTGCTTTGGGGGGAGGGATAGCTCGGTGGTTTGAGCATTGTTCCCCTAAACCCAGGATTGTGAGTTCAATCGTTGAGGGGGCCATTTAGAGATGGGTGAGGAACTGTCAGGGACAATACTTGGTCCTGCTAGTGGAAGCAGGGGACTGGACTTGATGACCTTTCAAGGTCCCTTGCAGTTCTGTGAGATAAGTATATCTCCATATATATTTTTCAATGCTTTGCTGGAAAGGAATGAATTGCCGCATCTGGACCTAAAACAGTAAAGTTATTAAATACTACAGTAGCAGTAGTATTGGCACACAGTACTGGAAGGAGAAGATTTTAAAATCCCAAGAATCCAATATAAAGATATGCACTGTCCTCAATATTTCAATATGTCAGGTGTATAAAATCCATGTTGCACCACAGCATGAGGGGAACTTTGGTGCTCAGTCCACTGTACATCAGACTGGTCTCTTTTTATGTGCATTGTAAACTCGGACAGCTTTTGACAGTTTGCAATTTAGTCTGTTTTTAAAAAAAAAAAAACATTCAGGGGAATGACTGTATAATGGAGTCTCTCAACGTAGTCTGTAAACCTCTGTGTCTGAACTAAAAAATCAGGTTTTAAAGCTGTGCTTCATTATCACGGCGCCCGCTAGCTGTAGTTAAGAGTCTGTTAACAGTCCCATTATAAATCCCTGCTTCTAGGAGTTTATAATTCAGCAATAAAAATTTGCTGTAGGCCAAAACTCAGCAGACGAGGTCTCTGCCCAGGAACAACATGATTATCGCTCTCGTCTCCTCTCCCCCGACTTTAATTTATACATATAAATATATACCAACACAATTCATGTAGTAGATTTTTATAATCCCCTTTTGGTATTTGAAATATTAAAGGGGTGAATGAGCAATGTTTCAATACTGACTACTGTGTATGGCCAGTAACTTCATTAAAAGTATCTGGATTACCGCAGCTCCATATGACACAGTCCTGTGACACACAAGTTGTTTCAGAGGTCTGCTGCAGGGCTCTAGAAGAGACCACTCTCTTTTAAGAAAGCATCTAAAAATGGATGCACAATAAATTGACTCTTTGCAGTTGAGTGAAAATGCATCTCTGAAATGGACTAAGGTCTGAATCTGGAAAGTTTGCGTGTCAAAGCCGGTGTAGGTAGAAGCTGCGTGTGAGTGCAAAGTTAAGAGCTAGGTGGTATCCTCTGCACTGAACAATCCTTTACTGAGGAGACATGAGCTCACATGCAATCTTCAGCATGCAAATAATGGGATAAACTCTTAGCATTCAACCCTGCACGTGCTGAAGACTGGTTTCAGACTAGCAGCCATGTTAGTCTGTATCCGCAAAAAGAACAGGAGTATTTGCGGCACCTTAGAGACTAACAAATTTATTTGAGCATGAGCTTTCGTGGGCTAAAACACTGAAGATTGCAAACCATCCCAATGGGGAAGAAGTACCACACTTCAGGTAGAGTTGGTCGAAATTTCCCAACAGAGCACTTTTCCATCTGAAAATGCTGATTGAATTAAATTGATACATTTGCTGCAATGTGTCAACTCTGGTGAAATTTTGTACTGAAACAATGCAGTTTGACCTTATTATTATGAATAATATTGGGTAAAACGCCCTATATTTTATCAAAACAAAATGCTTCAATTACCCAAACACAATTTTCCCAAACTTTTAATTTAGTGGGAAATTCTGATTTTGGGGGGGTGAGGGTGGCGGCATTTCCTTCTCTTTTGGAACTAAGGCAAATTTCAAAATTGCCGAATTTCCCACAAAACAAAATAGCTGGTTTCTGCACAGCTCCATTTTATAAGGCTGCTCTCTGTAAATATGATGTTCGGCACTATGGATAGCTTTGTTTGCAGAATTAGGACCCAGGAGTCTTTTGCAACCAGTCTACTAAGCAGGAGTGACTTAACAACCAAACATTATCAACCTCACCAATACAGAATTGGGTTCCTGTTTGCTTTTTTATCTCTTTTTATCTTGCACTTAATTTAGACCAGCTGTACTCTACACAAGTGTTGTGCAAGCCTATCCTGTGTATTTATACACTAGACTCTAATGTGGGTTCAGTAGATCTGATTGATTATTAACTAAGCTATTGTAAATTGAAATGAGCCAGCACAGAGAAAAAATTGCAGTCAGCAAGGTCTCTTCCCAAAGAGTCAACGCTTATTAATAATTCAAAATAAGATAACATACGTGGAAAAGGAAACAGAAAATGCCCCAGCCTAAGGCATCATTCTAGTTCTGTAATCCTGAACACGGAGCCCAGCTTGCCCAAATGCTTTCTGTTGTGTCTGTTTTCCAAACATCTGGGCATCCTGAGCACCTGTGCAGGAGGAGAGAGATGCCAGGCTGAAGTTAACCCCTTGCTTACCTTAAACAAGGAATTGTTCCTGCAGCTGTTTCATATAGACAGCCAGTCAGATTCTCAGTTGGTATAAATCAGCATAGAGTCTTTGAGGTCATGGAGTGACACCAATTTCCACCTTCATTTTTCATTTGCCATTATTTTTTATTAATCCTAAATACATACTCTGAACAATAATTCTCAAGATATTATTTTCTATTGATATAAATGTGATTTCTCTTCAATGTCAGGACAAATTTGAAATTCTTCTTCTACCTGCTTAGCATGGCATATGTATTAAAGACACTCAACAGCTGGTTCTGGTGGGAGAGCTTATGGATACCTGCCAATTGCACATGGGCAGATCTTGAAGACCACGATGGCATTGTCTTTCCAAAGCCATATCATTTATATGCCACGATACCATATGCTTTTGTGATGCTGATGGTCCGATTCGTGATAGAAAGGTAAGAAACTTGTATGTAATTTTACTTTGTGTCCTGCCCTCAGCTCCAAGGAGATTAGCAAACTAAAATGTGTTTAGTTCTGTATGTGAATTCTTTCAGAAAGATGGGTTTGGCCAATGGTTACACTAGAAAGGTATAATACAGGTAACACAGCAGGTGATAAAAGTAGAATAAGTTTATAGGAATTTTGCCATTATTAAGGTCATGTGACTCTCCACCACCTGCAGTTTCACAGTTTGAATCCTGCAGCTCAGTTTACAAAAGTGGAAAGTGATTGTTCCTGAAGGTATGTTTAGAGGCTGGCGTTTGAGAAGAGACCATAATTTCCTTCCCCCTAGATGAAATCAACCCATAAAATATTCTGATGCCCTTTACTTACCTCACACTGGTCCAGCTCCTCCTTCCTCTCCCTGAGTCTTCAGATCAGTTGTGTAGGATTGAGATATAGCAAATCTACACGTTCTGGAGGGGTTGCAAAGTTCTGTGTCAGCATTTCATGCAGTTCTAGTAAAGATGATTTAAAAAAAAAATCTGGCACCGAACATTGAACTGTTGCTGCAAGCTGTGATCCTACAGGACAAATTGTGGTTGGCACTGTGAGGTTGAGGCATGAGCATGTTAAGCTTTGCAGTCCCCCCCCTTTTTTTTTTATTTCATTCTTTTTGTTTAAAAAAACACAATTAGTATGGTTTTTATAATTATTTCAGGGTAGAATGGGGCTATTTGCAGAGTTGTAAATTGGACAAACTTAAGACAAAATCAGATAAAATCACTTGTGTTCAGGATCAAAAATAATGTGGATTATATGTTTATAACAATTCAGAGTCTTATTCTCCTGAGCAAATTCTTGCCCAACTGTGCCTTGCTTCGTTGCCACTTTGAAACGGCTCATCTGCTCAATTAGCCATCCGGCTGGCCAGCAGTTTATCTGCTTTCGAACATGGAAGATGCTGACCACTCTCTGGGTAATAAGAACTCACTTTAAGCAGGACACCAGCAGGGGTGAGAGGACTTATTCCAAAGAGACCTACCTAACTAGGTCAGCCATGCCAGCAGCACATTCTGCAGCTGTGGGAGGTGGAGCAGAAAACAGCTGCTTCTGCCCTCCAGATGCTGTGCCATTTGTCAGTCAAACCAGCCACCTCTCAGAGAATGTCAATTGGCTGATGGTGACCTTCCTAATAAGCAAGGTCCCTTATTGACTGGAAGGTGCTGAGACAGCCTTGGAAGGGAATAGATCCCCTTCCACCCCCTGATCTGGGTAAGCAGTACTCCTCAGCAGCTTGTCCTCCTCCTCAGACTCCTGTGATGAGAGCTCCCCTCTCTATTTAGGCTGCCTTGACTATTGCATAACATCTCTCCACTAGCAGCCCAGCCTGCCTCTGAGAAATGTAGGGGTGGAAGAGCCAAGAACTTTCCTTTGCAATGTACAGCATTTCAGGACCATGTTTAATTAAAAACCATCCATCGAGCAGTTGTGCAAGCAGGAAGATGCTGGTTTCTGCTGTATGGATACCATTGTTTTTTTTCTTAAGGCAGCTCTGCT
The DNA here is from genome assembly GCF_025201925.1 of Gopherus flavomarginatus. Lineage (NCBI taxonomy): Eukaryota > Metazoa > Chordata > Testudines > Testudinidae > Gopherus > Gopherus flavomarginatus. The sequence goes on along the minus strand of NC_066625.1, from coordinate 84,689,918 downwards.
GAAGATGCTCATGAATGTTCTACATCTCCTATGACAGATGAACCAGGTTTCAGATTTAATTCCTTAGCAACCTTAAGGGCCAGCTGAATACCATTAACCATTGTGCCTTTTGAGAGAACTTTTCTGTTGTCTTTTTCAGATATATTGCCATACCTTTAGCAAAAGCTTTAGGTATAAAGAACGTAACACGAGTGAAGCCGCAGCCAAATGCTGTTTTAGAGAATTATTTCCGAAAATGCACAAAACGTCCATCCCAAGTAAGGATTCTAATTCTTTTAAGGTGCTTTGGGGGCTGGAAAATCCCAACTCTTAACGTTTCAATCAGCTATCCACAGTGACATCATGCATCCAAGGGATGGATTCCAGCTGATTGATGCATGATGTAATTCACTTGGATTTGTTTTACTACCCAGCTGGCAGGGTATACAGCATCCAAAATATAAAATAAAAGCATTAATAAAATGGTGTAATTTCTTGGCATGTTATTCTAGGTCAGATTGTTAATGTTACTTCTGGTGAACATCAATAATTCATCTCTAACTCCACTCAGAGAAAGCAGCAATGGACAGCTGTCAGTTAAAACAATATTATGCCATGCTTTAAAGGAATAAAATTGAAACAATAGGCTGGAAGCCGTCTGATTGACTCTTCTGTGTTTAGTCGTAGGCTGCATGCGGGATAAAAATACCTTTGATAATGTGTGGTCGGTTTTGAAACCAAAACAAGAGCAATTAAAATAAAACTCCAGCATTTTGCAAACGCAGAAAATGAATCAGTCTGTTCATGAGAGGGACATACCGCGGCATGGACATTGTCTGAAAATACTCCCTTTCTTAACATGGCCAGTGGATATACACTTCCCATGCCTAAGAGAAAGGAGTAAGGGCTAGAACCACAAACTGAACTGGAGCTGCAAGGTTCTATTCCAGCCACTATTGCTGGCTTACTTTCTCTTTAGCCCAGTATGGCCAAAGAGGGGCCTGCTAATGGGATCAGACCTAAATTGCACATGCAAACTCCTCTACCTTGGGCAAGTAGCTAGACCTCTCTTCTTCACTTCCCCATCTATACAACAAAGGTGACAATTACCCATCAACCAGCATAGGAATGTCGTGAGGATTAATCTTTGAAGATAAGTGCCAAGTTTTAATTATTTTATCTCCATGCAACAGATGAGGAAACTGAGGCAGAGAGAGTGTGTGTCATACAGCAACTTTTTGCAGCTGGGATCTCCTTTGACTCCCAGACTATGACTTAACCACAAGACCATCCTCCTTTACTTTATACAATAAATAATATAATAACCAGTTGTCATTGGCTAAAGCCACTTTGTGGCTTCTATAGTGTCAATGAGTAACTTACATGGCACTATACCAAATCCTCCCCACTCAAATCTCTCATTCATAGCCGTAAATGCTGCAATGATGAAAAACAAATGTTAACTTCTTGAATCCTCTGAGGCGAACAGAAAGACAATTGTTCTACTTCTAGGCCTGTAAATCTCACATCTGCTTCATTTACATGCATGAGACCTAAGGAGCTTGCATCATAAAACTGCACAATATGTCCATGGCGAGGGGCGAATCAGTGTCCTTTTTACAGAGAATAGCTGACAGATAACATGTCAATGATGAATGTTCAAGAATTAGATCCAAAAGCTATCAGGCAAACTGCAAATAGATCACATTCATGGTTTGGTTTTTTAAAAATTGACTGACCTGCCTATTTCAGGACGTTGTTCTTTAAAATACAAAGTCGGCGGAGATGTAACTTTTTGCCACTGACACACTTCTCTTCTTTTGCAGTCTGAGATTCAAGGCCTGGCCAAAAAGTGTAACTGGACAGTTCATTTGGTGGAAAAATGGTTTAGGAGACGGCGAAATCTTGAGCTCCCAACGATGCTTCGGAAATTCCAGGAAGCTTGGTAGGAAGAGAAAACTACCTTTATTGTGGGCCTGCATATTTCAAAAGGGGCTACTAATTTTAGGTGCCTAACTTGAGTTCCCGTTAAGTGGGCTCACTTACTTCAGCTGCCTAGAGCTTTTTGGCCTCTATGGTATGACAACCAGAGCCCCTCTAAACATCCTCATTTTACAAGTGGGGACACTGAGGCACAGGAAAGTGAAGGGACTTAACCAAGGCCCCACTGCAGGAAAATGGTAGAGCAGATAAAATCACCATGGTCCTTTTCTTTTGCCTGATGCCAGGGATTCCCAAGCCCATATTGTTGGGAATAGCCCAATTATTTTTGCTGTCTTGCCAGTTAGTGAAAGAACCATCATAAGGATTCGCATTATAATGAGTGCTATGTAAGATCTAAATCCTGCCTGCCATGTTCCACTAACTGGAGTGGGTTTCCAGGCAAGATTTAGGGACACTTTTGAATTTTAAAAATAATGATATGATAGAATGTTGCATCTTTGTTGCATTCCAGTATTCATTTATTTTTATAAAAAAAAAATCCCAATTCTGTAGGTCCCATGTTTCACAATGGATGGGATGAAAACTTGTTTGGTTGTGACACTAAATTCTGGACTCCTCTCGCTCAAATAAATCATCTTATTGATGTGCTATTTAATATGGATATGCATGTGTTTTCAGTCCCATTTAATATCAGTTCACTTAATAGATAATATTTTTATGACTGAATCTTTACTGAAATGTTTAGCAAATAGTATGTACCATAACATGAAAAAAGAATAATTTTAAAAAAATGAAGTTCTTTCTCTTTCTTATCAGGTGTTTTTTTTTAAGTTTGCAAGTAAATGGATATCCTCTGTTCATCTGTCTCCAGTTTAGTGGGCTGATGTTTTACTTCAGCAGTTACTCTTCTTTCTTGAAGCAGCTTAGAATTTGTCCTGGCATCTCACTGAAATCTTCTTTTTTATTCTTCATTGTGCTTGATATTCATAAAACGCAGCTACAGCACTTGCTGTCAATGGAAGCTTACAGAGAATAGGAACAAACTTTTGTTTGCAAACCGTGTGGGCTGAAAGAGAAGGTCTTGTTAGTCCTTGTTCAAATGTGTATTTGTGCTGCTATTGTGAAAGCCATTTTTGGGTTTAGGGGTCATATCAGGGAGCAGAAACAGCAGCCTGTGAATTAAGTGACCAGTGATACAGCATGAATACTGGATACTCATGGAGAACAGCTTCTGACCATAAACTGAAATATGGTCACAAAAATGTTAATCAGCAACAAAACCTGTGTGCATATAATTCCAAGACAGACAAAGCATTTCAGAGTGAGATTTTGTTTGCACTTGTCCGCTTGTCTAAACTTTTACTGCCTTAACTATGCTAGCATAATTAAAGTGATCAAAACTCCTAGTGTGGATGCACATATACTAGTCTAAAGTGCTCATAGCAGTATTGCTTAAACTGGTTTAGGGGAACCAAAATAATCTATGCCTCTATTAGGCAGCTTTATGGCTACATAACTGCATTCATATCAGGGATTTTACTGGCATAACTATTTTGGCAAAATGAATAATTATGCTGGCAAAACTTTACTAGTATAGATAAGTCTAAGTGATATAGGAATATAAATCCCATTGTCTTTCATTAGAACCTGTGAGTGAGCTTTGCTTTGGGTCCTGGGATTTGTTCAAATTACAAATTCACAGCAAAACACAGGTCCCAGTCCTGCAAAGACTTACATGTGAGCTGTCCTACTGAAGCCAGTGGGACTGTTTACATGCATAAACACATGCATAAATCGTTGCAGGGTTAGAGTCTAAGAGCTCAATCCTGCAAGGTGCTGAACACTCTGGCCCTGATCCAGGAAGGCATTTAAGCACATGCTTAACTTTAAGCACAGGAATAGGCCCATTGAAGTCAACAGGATTATTCACATACTTAAAGTTAAGCTCTGGCTTCACAGGATTAGGTATCTGCACCTTGCATGATTAGGCCTGCAATGGGCTGAAAACTGGGGTGGGGGGTGAAATCTGCACGAACCCCTACAAACTGCATGTGCTGGCTAAGACGTTGATCTGCTCATTGGCTCCACCTGTGATGCTGGCTTTGAGTCAGGTCAGTGCAAGACAAGGTGGGGCTGCCTTTGTTCATACATGCTCTCTTGGGTTACAACTCTTTCATCTTGTCTCAGATGCTAATTTACGTGAATTCGTGTTAGCAGAAGACTATAGTCATCTTCTCTGTATCTGTCTATGGGTTAGTTCTAGTGTAGGCAGCTTCCTTGTCAGGGCTGTATCTTGTCTTGTCTTCTTCAGCATGTCAAATCTGCTTGGTCATTCAGCAGCTCTGTTTCTTAAGAGAGCATTATGAAACACGGTTAATTAAGAAAATGTTCTCACCAGATTTTGTCTCGTGTCTGTCTCTACTCCCACCCCTACTTCAAATGTGACTATCTGGCAATAGGAGAGAGAGACTATGCAATGGGAAGTGTCGGGGAAACTTAACATAAGATGGTGCTACCAGCCTCGCCTATAACATACATACCGGTAAATCAAATTGCCATTTGCTATGGATGTTCATTGTCTTTCACACGGAAAAATATTAATACATTCTGTAAAGGCCATCAGAAGAGAGGGGTTACTTTAGACAATCATAACAGAAAAATGTGCACATTCCTTAGCCATATTGTGGTTCTCTAAATCCCTACACCTAGTTAATAACGATTAGCCAATCCAAAAGAGAGAGATTTGCATAATGGAGACTGAGAAATAATCATATGGTGATTGGTAGACACAACCAAGGAGAGGATAAAGCTGTATATTTTGTGTCTAAGTAATTGTGCAGTCTCCAGCCACACTGATTGGTAGCCACAATTCCCTTTCTGCATAATGTCTATGCAGGAGCAATCACTGTTCTGATTTTCCTGTTTTTGTTCTTGTTTTGCAGTTGGCGATTTTCATTTTATCTCGCATCATCCATTGCTGGATTTATATTTCTATATGATGTAAGTTAATTTGGGGGAGATTTTCAATTCTTGTCACACTTTTAACAAAATAAGGGCACAATCCCAAGGCCTTTGCCGTCAGTGGATGATTTCCCATTGACTTCAATGGGCTTTGGATTCAGACCATAATGCTGTTTTATAAAGTATTACAATCTAAATTACATCCTAGTCTTCTCACCCAGATTTTATTTACATTTAAACTTACTATTATTCTTTCTCAATAAAATGTAATTTTACATCTAACCAGCATTTTAAGGAAGAATTGCAAAAGTTATTATTGTCAGGCAGTGTTGCGTTATTTAATAGTTGAGTGGGTGATGGTTTTACAATGTACCTTGTGGACTTCATGTAACGTGATCATATTTTCAAAATAAAAAACCATGAGACTTTTGTTGTAACTTTTTTAGAGTCACATTCAGACAAAAAACAAAAGGCCACTTTTTTTTTTAAATGTTCACTGGGGTTACTATTGTCAATACTCAACATCAATATGTGTGTTCTTGTTGGAGCAGAGGATTTTTCCCTGTAAGCTAATGACCTGAATGAGTTTCTCAGGAAACACTGAACAGATGTCATTAACATTTATTTTGAGCGAAAGAACTGCTTTGATGGTTTAGGTGCTCATTTGGCTTTTTTCTTCACTCCAAGCACTGTTCATCTTGCTGAATGCTTGTTCTGCTGGAAAGATTGTGCCTGATAAAGACAGTACAAATTCTAATCACTGTAGCAATGTATCTTGAACAAACTGAACTTATAAAAGAAATCCAGTGTCTTGAATGATAAAATGGAAAAATGAAATATTTCAGGTGCCCCAAAAGTCTCCCGAGACATTTGGTACATCATATGAAGAACTGGGACTGGCACGTGATTGCTTTAGAGTACAGTTGATAGAGAAAATTATAGTATGAAAATATAACTGATAATCCTGCTTCAACCTAAAGTTACTTTTTAAATATTTCTGAGCTAAGATTGACTAGCTGCTCATTTTTTGTATGGTTCTGTCTTCCCCAGAAACCTTGGTTTTATGATATATGGCAAGTGTGGGTTGGCTATCCATTTCAGGTGAGCTCTTCAGAACTGTTGCATTGATCAACATGTTATTTTTGTTGTTTTCCCCAGTGGAGGAAATGGCCCTTTCACAGTTTAGATAGATGCATAGGCTTTTAATATAAATAAACTACTTCAGTTTCAGTTATCAGATGTGTGGATATGTTAATATTTTAATTTGTAAATAATAATGATGGACTTGATTTATTTTCACTGCTTTTGTAAGTAAATGCAGGTGCACCCTGCATATGAAGCAGGTCACTGACGGAGAAGGCATACTAGAATCTGGAAGCGGAGCAGCTGAAGTAACTGGGAGTTTTGCCTGAATAAAGGCTGAAAGATTTGGCTCTCAGAATGTTTTGTTCCTTAATAAAGCTCAGAACATGATTTCAGTTTTCAAACTCAGATTAAGCAGAAGAGCAAAAGAGTGTAAATAAGTCCATGGTATTTTGTACTCATCTGTTGCAATGCATTGAAATGACTAGAGAAAAAAATGGATATTTTCTTCTTTACAGTCCTTGCTATCATCCCAATATTGGTACTACATGGCCGAGATTAGTTTTTATTGGTCTCTGTTGTTTACCCTTGGTACTGACACCAAAAGGAAGGCAAGTATTTACAGTTATTTGCAAGCAAAGTCTTTGATTCTCTTATGAGTGATACTCTTCTGTTAAGACAACACTGTGGCAGGTGCTGAAATTATCAGGGTTTGAACCTTCAAGTCAGTAGCTATTTGCTGAATATGATATGGCCAGGATGTTCCCAGCCAACCCTTTCCCCTATAACAATGAGTGGTGGGAGAAGGGGTGAGTGATATCTCACCCCAAAATAATTGGTCTGTGTAACCAGGAGTAAACCTCACCTCTTTAATATTCTCTGTGTGTGGGTAGGAGGCAGGGAGAAGGGGCCAGGAGTGTATCTCTCACCCCTGTAATAATTGTGTGTGTACTAAGAGGTATCTCTTGCCCCTGCAATAAACTAACATCACAGTTATATCAAATCCAGCAAATGGGATGAAGGGCTGTGGGGGGACTAAAAAGCTTGGTCCTTCCACTCTCAGACCACAGGCTTCTGCCACCTGAGCTGAAGGAGAATTCCCATACTTGGCAACAGTAGCAGGTCATATAGCCTCTCCATGGGGTCAGCCACTGGAGCAGGGTTTCTCAACCCATGAGTCGGGTTGCCAGAATGTTTCAAAGAGTCACACAACAGCTCCTATACCACGGGGCTGGCTGGGCTCGCCTCCCTGCTCCAGATATTGCAGCCTCTGAGGTTCCAACACCAATCAGGTTTAGCCCAGCCATCATGATTACGGGAGCCCAGGTAGGCCAAATTTGAGTGAGTGGCACTGTAACCCCATGAGCCAGGTCATAACTCCACTCACAGATTTGTTCCAGTCAGGACAGTGGGGCCAAACCTGAATGATACTGTAACTCCAGAGGTTGCGATGCCCAGATTGGAGAGCCAAGCCCAGCCAGCACAGGAGCTGCAGGAGATGCAACTGCAGGGTGAGTGCCAGGCAGGATCCAACCCCTCCAGTGGGCAGGATCTGAACGAAACCACTTCAGAGCCTCCACCCCAAGCTATAAACATTTACAAATTGGCCCTGAGCCCAAAAAGGTTGAGAACCACTGAGGAGAGGACAGCACCACTCTAGAACTTGTACACACAAAGCCAGTACATTGCACACTATCTCTGCTTCCGTTGCAACCTCTAATTTAGTAGCCAGCTAGTGCTTGCTGTGCTGCTTCAATTGTTAAATGTCTGTTTTGGAAAGTAATGGTGTTTGCTTTAAGTTTTATTTTGTATTTTATTCGTAGGACTTTATGGCCCATGTCATTCACCATTTGGCAGCCATTGTTTTGATGGCCTGTTCTTGGTGTGGCAATTACGTTCGTATTGGGACCTTAGTGATGATTGTACATGATACTGCAGACTTCTGGCTTGAGGTAAACCTCACAGTTAATTTCTATTGCTCAGGTTTTGTTCAGTGGCAGGTTTTTTCCCCTCTTTTTCCCCCTTGTGTCCCCATTACAAAATGTTTTTATAGATTTGTAAGGCCAAGAGGACCATTAGGTCACCTAGTCTGACCTCTTGTCATTGAATAACTTTGGGCAGTTGAAAACAGACAGGAAGAGAAGTCCTGCAGTGTGAAATTGGGGCTAGAATTTCAGCTGTGCACCTTGATTGTTCTTCTTTTGCAGTTAAAATGAGACAAAATAGGCCAACCTATGGGTGGTTTGTAGCGATAGGCAAATCATAAGAGGTTTGGTCTGGATGAGCATCTGAAACATTATCCAGACTCGCTTCGCTTCTTAGGCATTTACATCTATGGCCTGACCCTTAACGCTCTCTGAGTGTGGCACTTCTGTTGAGTTCCACGAGATGAACCTTGCCCCTCTGCAGCGGGGCCAACACAAAGTGGTGCGTACGTCAGTGGAGTTACTCTAGATTTACACCAGTGTTACTGAGAGCAGAGTATGGCCCATGAACTTTTGTCCACACTTCGAAACAGCCCTGACTCAGTCATTTGGGGCCAGTAATTGGGGTAGTTGCACTGGTGATGACCGTCTAAGCGTAGACCAGCATCTGCTGTGGCTTTACGAATGAGACAATTCTCAGTTAACTGAATCAGTGAAAACCTCATTGTGAGAGACGCAGGCTTGACCAATACACTGGGGATTGAACCAGGGACTTCCAGAGCTAAAAGCATGAGCCTCTAGAGTTTGAATTAAAGAGCCAAGCTGGAACAGACTCATATCCTCTGTGGATCAGGCACCGAGGGAGACACATCAACATGCCCTTATCTGCATGTAAGAGGTCAGCTCTGGTGATTGCTAGCCACTGATGGCTGAATCCGGGCTATTCCTGAGTGTGTAGCAGGGCCTAAGTCTCCCCTCTCCTCCCTGACTGCAGCCCCTTTAAAGCTGTTGCAAACCTGGGGAATGGAAGGTCTTGCTAACTAACTTAATGTTCTTATCAGAGAGCTGTTGTAAGGCCTTTCACATCGGGTCCTTTCCTCTGACATGAAAGGAGTGCTATCAACATGGAATATGTTTTGTTGTTGTTTTATCAAGTAACATTGAAATGGTTGCTATTTTTTGCCAAAGTGGATGGGAATTCTCTTTAATCTAAATCCTTAATTATAAGACCTTTAAATAGGAGCTATTTCTGAGGCTAATAAATGTCTCTGAACATGTTTGGTTGGTTTTTATTCAATTTCAGTCAGCCAAAATGTTTAATTACGCTCACTGGGAAAAAACCTGCAATGTTCTCTTCATCATCTTCTCTGTCGTGTTCTTCATCACAAGGATTATCCTTTTCCCGTTTTGGTAAGTAACATTTGGTTCAGTCACAACTCCTGTTTCATTTTCTTTTCAGAAGGAGGTTGGTTAAGGTATGGAGGAAAAGGAAAAGGAACTGGCTGTGTTATGGCTTCAGAAGAAGATCTGTTATTATTTTTCAGAGGTCAGATTAGCAGCCATTACATGATAAATACAATGGGGATAATACTTAATCTTGGCTCATTGAAATTCTTAAGATGTGCAGCGTAGCTTGAGTTTACTACAATGGATTTTATGTAGCATTTTTCAGGGACAGAAGCTGGTTATATTAATAATATGCCTGATGTTGATTGTCCAACCCTTTCTTAATTCTCTGTCACTTTCTGTATTTCCAAAATGCCCCTATCCTTTTTTCTTCCTGTTTTTTTTGTTTGTTTTTGGTTTTTTTAATTAACTGCACAGTGGTCTTCAGTCATTTTGCTTTATGGAGTCTTATGTCATCGCTCTTAAGTTTGGAAACAGTTAATGAAGCAACTGAAGAGTATAAAACAAAACCAGACAACCAAGCTATGAAATTGAAGATGAGGCTTAAGAAAAAATAAACACATGAATTAATTAACAAAGAGCCAATTCCTAAATTCCTTCAGCATTTCACTGGAATAAGGATTTCAGGATTGGACCTAGAGAATGGAGGGAATTAGCACTGAAAATGGTGTAGAAAATCTTTTGAGTAGCAATATATGTATCCTACATACACTTTCCTGTTTGGAGATAATGGAATTTTTTTAACCATATTTAAACTATTTTCATGCAACTCTCAAAATGCTTAGCTTTGGAAGACTATTTTAATGGCATACTGTACATTCCAGTAGAGTCAAGATTTGTTATTGAATGTTTAATCTTTGCAGTTTTAAATATTTTGAGTATATAGCAAGGTGATAAAGCTAATCAATTTAAAATAAAAAAAATCTAAATATCTCAGGCATGCACCAGGGGTTCCTTGTTTTGTAACAATTGCCTTTATTTTTCAGGATTTTACGTGGCACATTATATCTGCCTTCATATTACTCCTCAACAATGGTCATAGCGTATTTCATCTTCAATGGGCCGCTTCTAATTCTGCAAGGGCTCCATCTATACTGGGGCTACTTTGTTCTCAAAATTTTGAATAAATTCCTGTTCCTAAAGGTAAGTTATTCAGGTTTCTGCCGAAAGATGTGGGAAACCTCAAATACTGAATTGTATCTTTTGATAGAGTTGCACAAAGATTCTTTCTTTTTCCTTCACCTGTTAGGACCAGATTTTCAATGAGGCACTTAAATAAGGGAAAGATTTTTCAGAAGCTGCGTAGCATCCAGCAGCTCCTATTGACACACCCATGGTTGGATTTTTATATGACCTCAGTTCCTCGTGCCTTGAGCCCTTTTGGAAATCTGGCCCCTCATTTGATGCTTACAAGGGAGCTGAGCCTTCTTGAAAATCTGGGCCCAAAGCAGAGCTTTTTTGGAAAATGTGGCACCTGTGTAAGAAATTATTACCTGGCTTATGAAAATGAGCAGGTCAACCATCTAAAGAATGAGAGGAAAGGAGAGGAATCAAATCTTTCAATGCCATATCAAGGTAAATAAGACAACCTGCAACCAAAGTTCTACATGAGTGTCTAACTCTGAGCTCCAGTGCTTGCATCTGCTATCCTTACCCATTATAATCTTGGATATTAGAAAAAAAAATAGGATGACCAGATAGCAAGTGTAAAAAATCGGGACAGGGGATGAGGGTAATAGGTGCCCACATAAGAAAAGGCTCCCAAAATCGGGACTTCCCCTATAAAATAGGGACATCTGGTCACCCTAAAAAAAAAAAAAGATATTGCCTTATATCATGAGACAGTAAAACCTTGTCTTTGCAACACCCAAGAGACCAACAAGAATAATTTGCCTGGTGGAAATATGCTTGACTAAAAGTTGAACAAACATCTACTGTAAAGGCAGCCCTCTATATCCAGATCAGTATTAACAGCCAGACCTTAAACTGGTGTAAATTGATGTAGCTCCATTGAAGCCCATAATGCTACACCAATTTACACCAGTCAAAGCCCTTAGAGTGTAATTGCTTATGAAGATAAAAAAGTTTGCCATTTCCTAAGTTATTTTTCCCTGGCTCTGTTCATTTGTAGTTTTAAATATTGTTCCATGAGACGTAGACATATAAATGGTGACGTATATTTTGCTGTTAATACACTTCAGCCTAGAGCCATAGAATGAGTGTCCAGATAAGGACTGAATGCTGTGGTGCAGTTGGCTGCATTGCACATTTCTAAAATGAAATACAGTGGACTCTCTTGTAGCAATGTCATTCTCTCCTTTCCCCCCATCCCCCCGAGACACTTTATTCTAAACTGAAGCTCATTTTAACTAGAACTGTGAAGCGCATTGGAACACTTTGGAAGTTTCCTTCTATTTGGAGTTTCATTACGGAGTTCATTATAGGTGAAGTTCACCCGTCGGCAGCACACCAACAGAAGACTAGTGCACCATTTAAGGCTATAAATTAGTTCCACTATGAATGGAGGGCTCCTATATGAAACTGACAGCAAAGACCATTTTGCGAGGAGCCTTGTACCATTTGAACGCCTAATGGAGTAGCTGCTGTAGTGAACTGTGCAATCTTTTCACTGTAGCCTAGGCAGGGACAAAAGCAGCGTTTAGAAAAAGGATCTCAGAAGAAACGTTTAACATTCTGCTAATTAAGCCCATGCCACTCTATTGAAACTAGTGAGTTTTTCTGAGGCTCCAAATTATGTAACTTAAAAAGGGCTAACAAGCTCAGTTATCCCAAACAGTTAATGATGTGGAACATCTTAGGAGAATAGAAATATTCCATTCTATTATTTTTTGTATTATTTTACTTAGAATAGAAAGGTGTAACTATGCCATGAATTGCACCCTGGAAATAACTAGTCAAGCACTGTACACAGGCACAGATCTTAATTAAGAAAGATGCAGAAAACAAATTCCTTGTAAATCAGGAAAATGTAGATGCCTGGAATGGAATTCTGAGTGAAAATGAAAAGTCAGAGCTGGTTTATATAATCTGAGAGGCCCTGGGCAGGAAATGAGTCTACCACCATCCGGCACTGAACGTTGTGCGTTCCTTCTACGGGGGCGTTGAAGTAAAGGAGGAAGAGGGTGAAAAGCACGGCTTTCCGTTTGCTATTAAAATCTGCTCTCCCTGTGTTGGGTAGCATTTTGGCACAGCTCCCCCTTCCTGGTTGGCTGGTGCCATGGGAGGGCTCTGCTGGAATGCCCTCATGGACTAGAGCGATGAGGGCAGTGTAAGACTCTTTACAGAATAGAAGAGCTCCCGATTTACTTAACTGCTTATGTCTCTGTGAGGAACAGAAGTGGTTTATTGTAAGTAACCACTGCCCAGGATTAGCCATCGTAAGCAATAGAAAGGGGTCAAGCTGGCATCCTCGTGGTGGATTTTGGATTCCTTACACAGCCCTGTGAAAAGGCTGTGTCCAACAGCACTTTTTTACAGTGGCAGCAGCCGCAGCGCTAGTCCTTGTCCAGCCCAGATGACTTCAGCTGGCTTGCATATGGAGCCTGTTTTCCACAGCAGTGGCAAACTTGGCTGTGAAATCAACTTGGGCCTCCAAAGATGCAAAGCCAACTTTGAATAGAATGCTGTTTGCAAGGCAGCATCGTGAAGGAAAAGCCACTTATAGAAGGGGCTAATACTGTTTTTATAACACATTTATTATATACATATGCAGTGCCAATAGCTGTTGCTATTTTAGTGGAGTACCAGCAAACCATCACCTTTGCATTAGCAAAGGTTTTAGTTTCTCTGCCCAAAATGAAGGGAATTCATTCAGAAAACAGGCCATTTTTGACATTTTTTTTAAAGCAACAGCTTAAATGCTTAGAATGGAAAAACTAGGTCACTTTTGAACTGAGAAGAAGCTGTTGATGATCATCAACTGCTTAGGGCCAGATCCTCCGGTGGGTGCTCAGCATACTTGAAGCACAAAATGTTTCTAAATTACCTTTGCATCCCCTGTGACCTGACCAGTTCTGTGTGGGCTGGATCCCCAGTGAAAATTATAGCAGCTCCACAGTCAACAGCTCCAAGGTTCTGTTCCAGGAGCCAGGAATCTACCTACCTTGCTTAGGTCCTCATGACCCCCATTACCAGAGTGTCTGAGCCACTTCACGATCTTTAATGGAGTTATCCTCACAATTCCACTCTGAGCTAGGGAAGTGCTATTATCCTAACTTTGCAGATGGCAAACTAAAGGACAGAACGGCTATGCGACATGCCCAAGGTCAGACAGGAAGTCTGTGGCAGAGCAGGAAACAGAAACTAGTTCTTCTGAGTCCCAGGTTAGCCTCTAAATGCTGAAGAAAACCTTCCTCTGGGTTGGAATGGCAAGGAGACCCTGTTCCCACTCCCTTTTCCCTGGCCATAACCTCTGTGCTGGCAGCCAAGTGAACGGTGTAGGGAACCACTGCACTACCTAAGGAACCTTGGGTAGGAAGAATCCTCCAATGGCTGGTGTGTTGAGGTACTTTGCCCTGGTCAGAGCAAAGCAGAGAATCTGGTGCATACATAATCTCTCTCTATCCCTATGGGCAAGAATTTAAAGGAACAGAGCAATTGCATTTCTCAGACAAACTCTATTTTTATTTTAGTGAAACACAAAAATATTTCATAGTATCATAGAAGATTAGGGTTGGAAGAGACCTCAGGAGGTCATTTAGTTCAACCCCCTGCTCAAAGCAGGACCAACACCAACTAAATCATCCCAGCCAGGGCTTTGTCAAGCTGGGCCTTAAAACCTCTAAGGATGGAGATTCCACCACCTCGATAGGAAACTCATTCCAGTGCTTCGCCACCCTCCTAGTGAAATAGTTTTTCCTAATATCCAACCTGGACCTCCCCTACTGCAACTTGAGACCATTGCTCCTTGTTCTGTCATCTGCCACCACTGAGAACAGCCTAGCTCAATCCTCTTTGGAACCCCGCTTCAGGTAGTTGAAGGCTGCTATCAAATCCCCTCACCCCATTCTTCTCTTCTGCAGACTAAACAATCTCAGTTCCCTCAGCCTCTCCTCGTAAGTCATGTGCTCCAGCCCCCTAATCATTTTCGTTGCCCTCCACTGGATTCTCTCCAATTTGTCCACATCCCTTCTGTATTGGAGGACCAAAACTGGACATAATACTCCAGATGTGACCTCACCAGTGCTGAATAGAGGGGAATAATCACTTCCCTCAATCTTCTGGCAACGCTCCTACTATTGCAACCCAATATGCCATTAACCTTCTTGGCCACAAGGCCACACTGTTGACTCATATCCAGTGTCTTGTCCACTGTAATCCCCAGGTCCTTTTCTGCAGAACTGCCGCTTAGCCAGTCGGTCCCCAGCCTGTGGCAGTGCATGAGATTCTTCCATCCTAAGTGCAGGACTCTGCGCTTGTCCTTGTTGAACCTCATCAGATTTCTTTTGGCCCAATCCTCCAAATTGTCTAGGTCACTCTGGACCCTATCCCTACCCTCCAGTATATGTAACTTTCTCCCCAGTTTAGTGTCACCCATGAACTTGCAATCCATCTCATCATCCAGATTATTGATGAAGATGTTGCACAAAACTGGCCCCAGGACTGACCCCCGGGGCACTCCTCTTGATTCCGGCTGCCAACTATACATCAAGCCATTGATTGCTACCGGTTGAGCCCAACGATCTACTCAGCTTTCTATCCACCTTATAGTCCATTCATCCAATCCATACTGTTTTAACTTGCTGGCAAGAATACTATGGGAGACCGTATCAAAAGCTTTGAATAAAATACCTTAGACCTGCTACCTTATTCACACAGCTTCCAGGCACTACTTGTGGAAAAAAGGACTACTCTCACAAGTAAAGCCTTGCAAGGTCAGACGCGCAGCCATTTATCTTGGGTAACTTTTGTTGTAAACTTTTTTTCCCAGGGTAACTTCTTTTCCGTTTAGGTCAGGGAATTGAAATACAGAACTGCTGGCCACCATCTTGCTGTCCAGTGGCTTTTGTTGCTAGTGAGTTTCTGTAATATTGCCCAGTTACATGGTTAAATTATCCACTTGCATCAGGTTTCAAACACCACTGAAACATGTCTAGTCATCATGTCAGCATATATGAGACTATTTTAGCAAAACTGGGAGGGAAAAGCACCTAGAGAAGCACGTACGTATGCACTGATCTAGAATATCATACCAGGAAAACGCCATGGAGATTAAACATGTTGTTCCCAGCATCAGAAAAAGAGTAGCCTCTTCATTCACTCAAGATGATTTGCCACTGTACACAAAATTTCAGTGTGCTGCCCTACTCATAGGCCTATGACAGCAGATTTGACCTGGCTGCTACTCTGTCATAACAGAGGGGCAGCTAGGCACACAGGTTCACAGCACCACTCGTTTGGCCCTATAGCCCTTACATGGTAAGAAATGGAAAGTGGGGAGAAAGTTGCTGTCCTGTGCAGCTGCCTAGTCTGCCTGTGGGTAGACTGGCCTCTGAGCGAGTGACAGCAACATACAGTCACAGCATTGTGGCAGATGAAGTTGTAAAGTATGTGTTGAAACCAGAATAGACTGAGTTGAGGTCTTAAGACAATAGTGCTTTAAATCCTGAAAATATGTGTTGTTAGCAGACAATGGGAGGAGACTCCAGATGAGTCAGCTGGCTAAGGGCCTGATACAAGGCTCATCAAAGACAGAAGGTAATGGGTGGCCTTTCAAAGGGCATTGCGTCAGGTCCTTGGTGTGATCAGAAATTATTTTTCAAACTCTTGTAGCTTTCTTAATTTTTAATATGTTGCCTTCCAGCTAAGCAAAGTGCTCACTCCTAGTTAGGGTTCATGTTGGCAGCCATTACCAACAGTTACTTTCCCTACACATAGAGTAGAAAATAACTGTTGTTTCTCACACACAAAGGTCATCCTTTAAAACGTGGCCGTTTCCTTAAATAATACTACTTCCATATTTGCAAAATCCGCTAGGTATTTTGTGATGGACCAGTGGTTTTTGCCTCTTCCATCTCAGATGTAAGCATCCTGGACTACATCCTTATTCAGTGTTTACTCATTCCTTACTCAGACAAAATCCCAGTGTCGAGTTCTCTTGGATGAAGATTAAGCACAAATCAGACTAAATATAAGAACAGCCATACTGGGTCAGACCAATGGTCCATCCAGCTCCAGTATCCTGTTTCTGATAGTGTCCAGCAGCAGAGCTTCAGGGGCAGTGTACAGAACAGGGCCATTTTGGAGAGCTCTCTACCCCTGTCTTCCCTTCCTGGCTTCTGGCAGTCAGAGTTTTAAGGCCACCCTGAGCATGGGGTTGCATCCCTGGCCCTGAATTAATTAGTACTGTTTGATTTTCTTTAGGAAATTTTTTGGTATGGTATCTGAAGATGGGCATGGGGAGGTTGGTGTGCTGGTAATTAACCGATAGATCTTTCTTATAGATTTTCAAATTACCCAGTGTTTGGGTGTGAGTCAGCTACAGTTTTTCTGGGAGCTTTCCATCATGTAACAGTCAACTCCGAATTGTCCCCCTTTCCTTTGGGGCCAAGGCTTTTTTTTATAGTCTGAAGATAAGGAGCAGCCAGCCAGGTCAGAGGGAGGCTCATATTCCCTATAAAGGGAAATGAGTTCCTGTACGTGCCTTTCTCTCATCTGCTGTGTTTCCCATTCTGTTTACAAAAGTCTAGTTAAGACCCAAGGCCTGGCCACAGGTTTCATCTTACAGGATTGTCAAATTCACCTGCAGAGGAAAAAGAGAGGAAAATGTAAATAATCAGCCTGGTTGCAGGCCCAATTGGTGTTTGCCACGGCTATGGATGATGATCTTTTACTAGTTGGTACACCTGTTTTAGGCAATAACAATGTGGTTGCATGTTGTGTTTCTCTGGGAGAAAGCTTATTGCTAATGAGTAGGATAGGATGCTCTGCACCATCTGATACCCAGGTCTGCCCTGTCCCCATGCCTTCCTTAGAGCACATAATCCTTGTCATGGCTCCCTAACACAGTGCTCCACAAACTGCATCATTTGAAAGATGTTTGAATCCCCATCACCAGAATCTATAAGCACTTACATGGGAAGAAAATTTCTGATAGTTGAGGGCTCTTTATCTAGCAGACAAAGGCATAAAAAAAGATCCCAAGGCTGGAAGATGAAGTGAGAGAAATTCAGACTAGAAATGAAGCATGACTTTTTTTTTTTTTAAAGTGAGGGTAAGTAACCTATAGAATAATTTACCTAGGGTTGTGGCAGATTCTCCATCATTTGAAGTTTCTCAAGAAAGCCTGGATGTCTTTCTAAAAGATATGCTCTGAGTCAGCTGCAAGGTATTGGGGCTGGATTTGGAACCCATTTGGTGAAATTCTATAGCTTGTGTTATGTAAGAAGTCATGCTAGATGCTCAGAATGGTTCCTTCTGCATTAACAACTGCATTACCTTGTCGTTTTAATAGCTTTTGGGGGGGAGCAGCAGTCAAAGAGAACTTTTAATACAAACCTTCTGTGGCAAAAGAAAAAACAAACCGTATTTCTATGCTTAGCAATAGCTGTTTTCAAAGCTGCCTTTAACATACTGATTGCAACAGTTGTATTCCTGTAGCATATCTTGGACTTGGGTTATTGTCAATGATGTTCTAGCTATAGCTGAGATTATGCTTTTCAGGTATTCAGGACATCTACACCTGCTTGGGCTAAAAGTGATGGCAAAAAAGTAAGTTACAAGCATTTACTCTGAGTGCTTCCTCAAGAAATGGTCCAAATTTGTCTGGTGTCCTTTGAAATCTGTCTGAATCTCTTTGTTAAACCAGATCTTTATATAATGACCCTTTCCCAACTGCTGTATCAGCTCTTCTGTTCTGGGTTTCAGATAATGATCTAATCGGGATAGCTCATTGATTTTCCTGAAATCTCTACAAAACCTCACTCCTCCACACCCTCTCTTTTTCTCCCCTCCATTCCGGTGGTGAGAGTTCTCCACTTCACCTTTTTAAAATGCACAAGACTGTACATGATGATTCTGGGACACTAATACTCTATTTCTGCTCAGCCCCTGTGCTAGTCTTGGCTATGGGCTTCAGTTCTCACCTTTGACTGACAGGGAGACAGACCATTCCAAAGGTGGCAGAGTTTCCTACTGAGAGGCTGCTAACTGGACAACTTCAGCAGTCTGGCTCCAGTCTCCTTTCTGCCTGTGCAAGCTTGTGATAGGTTGCTGCTTCACAGAGGCTCAGGAGATTCCTAAGGTGATTTTTACCACTGGGGCCCCTTTTCAACCAGTCAGCTTCAATTGCTCAGAGTATCAGCCATGTAGAGCCTAGACAGTGAACTCTTAAGCATGAAATAAAGATTCCAACCTAGTCTTTGAAGAAAATTAAATTGATTCACTGGGCATTCCTGGAGTGGCAGGAGATCCTTTTTTAGTAAGCACTTCCCTCTCACCACCCACATCCAAGTGACTTCTGTCGGAACAGCTGTGCTAGCACCAAGGAAGCAAAAGAAAAATGCATGATGCCAGGCCAGCATGTCTGATTAGGTGTCTGGGTCAGTTCAGCTAGCCTGGGCAGCAGAGGGCAACAAAGAAAAGCCCTACCTGTAATGATTCCTCCTCCTCTGAGGTGGAGAAGGGTGAAAGCTAATTCCAGACACAAGTCTCCTGCTAATTATAGGCCTCTGACTACAATCTGTAAGAAGAAAAGGAAGAATGAAAAGAGAAGTGTCTGCCACTGCTCGACTTTAAAAGTGGGTGAAGCATGTGATTCCTACTTGGGTATTGAGGATTTTGAACAAGTCAGAGATCCTCATACAGAAAATTTGGGGAAACAAATCAGACAAGTGTGGAACTTTGTGTCCCTCCACTCACCATCTCTATGGTGTGCATCTCCCTGTGGGATCAGCCAAGGAGACCTCCTTCTGTGACAGATCCAGCTTGAGACACCCATCTAGGAAATTCAGGCCATGGTAAAGGTTTCAGAGGAGAGGGTTTCAGAGGGTGCCAGGAGCCTCATCACAAGACAAGTTCCTCTTCTGAGAAAGCTTTATACCATTTGCCTCATCACTGCCAGGACCCTCTCCTCTGGGGTAGGGATTGCCTCTCCTTGACAAGAGTGGGAAGCAGTAACTCCAGACTGGTGTGGTGTCTATCTCTGTTCACTGTCTTTTCCAACCATGCCACAAAAGGTGGAATCTTTCCTTACAATATTCATCAGCCTCCTGGACTATTTGGCCTGTTTCCCATGGCAGCTTCTGTTACTGGTGTTCTGTCAACAGCAAAGAGCCAAGTCTTCCCTAGCCAAATCACTGGACATCTTACAATGTGGCATGGCAATGGGCTAGCTGTGGCATGCTTATAGGCCTGTCTGCTTGAGGGGCTGGTAGATGGGTTCTATCCACTGATGTCCACGTGCATCCAGGCAATCTCTAACTTCAAGCCTAAATACTATCCTATCTTTTCTTCCCTGCAGCCTCAATCTAGTTCTCATGAGGTCTTTGTCTTTTTTTGAACTCCTTTGTTGTTCCCCTTGAGCTGCTCTTGTTTCCAGCAGAAATTATTTCTTGCTGTCTGTAGGCTATGGAGCCTTCTCTGGCAGTCCATAGGATGATGTATTTTGAGAGCCAAGCAGTGGACGGAGGAGGAGGTGGGGCTGTGAGAAGAATGCTCTGCTATAAAGTGGTCTGCAGAATCGAAACATTTGGAAAACCATTGAGGGTTGTTTTTTTTTTTTTAAGTATCTGGTTTTTTAGATCGATGCAAGGAACAAGCAGAAAAGGAGATTTTTCCTACCAGTTAATCAATTTCTGGGAAGTTCCCTGCGCCAAGGGTTGCTGTAGCTGGCAGTTATTCTTTGGGATTCTCTTTTCCCCACAATGGGCTCTTTGCTCATAGCACCGCTGTTGGGAATGTTAACCTGCTATTGTTAAGTGTTATGTCTAGTGAAAAGTATGTGGGAGCTAACCTGCAGAGGCCATCCAACGACATGTGGAGGAATAAAAGCTCCACCTTCTAATTGAGTCCTCTACCTGTCAGTCAAGATTGTGAACAAAGTCCATTGGTGCAGAGAATTTCCAAGAAATCTGATTGAAGGGAGGAGAGTGTCTTCTTCAGAGTTTTTCACAGAAACATTGTAAGGACAGTTCTGATTAGTTTGTTCAGAATCATTGCTTGTCACCATGATGCACATTGGCAATATTCTTATCATTCTTCTGGCAAGGACTTAACATCACAGTCCCATCACCAATGGATTTAACTTGCACTTGTTTGCCTACCTGCACTCCCTCGGAGTTGGGCATCTTCCTCTCACCCTTGTACAAATCTCCAGAGGGAAGTATAGCCCTTCAACTTATAATGCAGCCTTCAGTCTTGTACAGGCTTCTTGGTTGCCTGCTTATGTATCCATGTAGTAAGAGCAGCTATGGGAGGGAGGGCCTTGGAAGACCTTCATTCTTGAAACTGTCCTGCAATTATTACCTGAAAGTCCCACCTTGTTAGAAGGTGTTGAACCAGCTGGAAAATGAACTGGGTTCTACTGGCTCTTTGAGCAGTTTTTTCCCCATCCTGGTTATAAGGAGCGGTGAGACTAGCTCTCTAGAAGGAGAGGACATCGGAGATACTAGTCATGTCACTTAATGCCTATCTGGAAGGTGCTTAGATACCACAGTAATGGATGCAGGATAAGAGCCTGAATACAACAGCATAAGATTTAGGCTCTAAATGGAGGACCACTGGGAGCAGTCGTGCCTGCAGAAGCGATTTGGCCTGGATTTTGAGGTGTTTCATTTGAATTCCTTCCAGGAATAAAATCCAGGAACACGGTAAGTTTTTTTTTTTTTTTTGAGCTGCTACTACTTGTGTGTTAAGAGTTCACACATTTCAGATGCTAGTTAACGTCAGAAAACATCTAGGAAGTACTTAATAATTAGAAATGGTTTAAAAAAATAAATCTCAAAATAGCGAACCATTTTTCACTGGAATTTCAAGTTTTGACCAGCTCTGTTAATAATTTGTGCTTCTATAGCACCTCAGTGTCCCTGCTTTCTCAGCTGTGTCATGTATGGAGTCATGCAGACCTCTCACAGGAAGTGCAGCAAAGCCCAGTGTTTTCAAAGGTACTGAGTTTGACTTCAGTAGGAGCTGTGGGCACTTCATGAGAATAAAGAATCATATCTGTGGCTTCTTGCAATCTACCAAATGTAATGCCTCTTACCCTAGCCAGTTCAGCAGAAGTTTGCTTTGTTGATCTTGGGCCATAAATCAACACAGATCTAGTGAAGTCAATGGGGCAATGCCAGTTTTCACTAGCTGAGGATCTGGCCCAACAATTGTCTGTCTGTCTGTTGGCATGAAACAACTCCTTTTTGGTAAATCCTTGATCTAAAAATTCTCTGTTTGTGAAAATTGCCAGCCCAGAAAAGCGGTAAATGTGGATCAAACATTGGTTTTCCAATTCAGTAATTGCCTTTTTGCCCTCAGTATTCCTCATGCCTTGGCACTAGTTGACAGCTTTTATTGCTGCTCTTTTTGTGGGTAATTGTTTAACTTGTGTGTTTTTAATTTCCCAGGAGACTGTTTATAAAATGCTCTATTTGCTGGTTATACATATTTTTAAAACTATACATTGAAAAACAAACAGCCACCACCACCAACACAACACACCGTAAAGGCTAGCCAGCTTTTAGATCCTTCCGTTTAGGATTCAAAGGAAATATGAAGGGATTGGGGGATTTTTGAAATGTTTCCAGTTCATAGCAGATAGTTAGGAACCTATTGCTCATATTTCCAGATGAACTCCCAGTGGAGCTATGCTCTGTTAAACTTAAAAAAAAAAAAAAAAAAAAAGGTTTGGAGAACACTAGTTTGTATTTAATTTAAACAAAAGGAAATTTCTCTCTCTCTCTCCTATTTAAAGTAGATAGATGATTCAGGTAAAGTCCCCTCCACAATACTCTCTTTGGCTTTTTGAGTGGCTTATTTTTTGTCCTGGAGTAATTAGTGGAAAGCCAGAGCCATGCTGAAACATATACAGCTTTAATTTAGGCACAGACAGGTTGGCTCCCATCTGCTGCCTAATGTGGCAAGCCATTCACTGCAGTCATGTAAGTAATATGTAAGCAACCAGAAGAGTTCCAAGTACAGTCCACAGGCCCAACGAGATCCCCATATTTCCACAGTGTGCTCAAGAGGTATCATTAATACAGAGGTGCAGCTGGAAAGCCCACTGCTCTGAGTATGTTGTGCTCTAACTTGATTCATGTGATGGTCTTCATTTTGTGTCAAGTTAAAACATTCTCTGTTGAGAACTGTGGTCTCGAGGGGCTATATTTTCATCATACAGTGGTAAAGATGAGGCCAACTGAGGTAACCAAGTTTGTACCTGATATTAGCGGTGACTAAGGTGGCTATTTTCGCTAAGATCATATTTTGTGGGCATGCGGGGGTTCTTTAATTACATCTGTCTCCCGGGGTTGAATAACATGCTTCCATATTAGGAAAACCAGAAAGAAACATATTGGGCAAGAGAGAGGCTTTTGTCATTCAAGTGATCAGATATTTTGCAGGCTCTGAATAGTTATTATCATTATAGGGATTATATAAGAATGCTCATAACCAATGTGCTGTTTCAGGTACTCAACCTAAATGCAATACTATACCTCACTAAGTAAAGAAAGTCCAAGTGCCTGATAAGCCGTTTTGTAGCTAATCAACCATTCATAATAAGGAATAAAAGTGCATGCCCTGATAAAGGTTCACAACACTGAACCTTTGAACTCTTTGGCTTAATGCAAGTTTTTTGTTGTAGGGTAAAAAAAAGTTCACATTACAAAATGGCATCAAAATGCTCATTATATTACTCTTTGTTTCTTTGCCAACTGTGGATTTAAAATTGGAATCATTCAATGAGCAGTGGGACATTGAGTCACTCAGTACCTCCTGGGCTTCTGACATTATCATAAAGCCACGTATACTCGAGTGCAAGATTTAGGTAGTGGATTTCAATAACGCAACCAAGAGATTTTATTGAAACCACAGAGAACCTGATTAACTGAACACAATGATTTATTTCTTCTGAACAATCAATGTATTGTAGCTCCAGTTACGTATATGTTGTGCTGAGTGGTAATACAAGTGAGATTTGGTAAGAGAATTGATTCCTTTAATTGAAATCAGGGGCTTACTGTAACAGTTGCATCTAAAATCTGTTTTATTTTACCAGGTTATTCATTTCAATATTTGAGGAAGGTAATGTAATCATTTTTTAACTTTGTGCTCTCGAATGCCTGTTGGAGTACACCCTGAAAACTCTGCATGGGAAGCATTGGGAGTTGAGCATGGCATAGAAGAGGAAGATTCAGTTAAAGGCATTTTGTAGGCACAAGATGCTCAACATAATTAGCATAAAGATTTTGCATTTAATTTGAATGCAATGAAGGAAACAGTCAGACAATCCATCTTCTACTGAGGATCGTAGTCAGTTATGTTGGCTAGAGAATGATAAGCTGAAAGGAAAATAATTTGTCCAATAAAACCTTCCATGCTGGAAATGTAGACCAGTTTGCTTCAATCCAAATATAGACTGCTTACATTCCTGTGGAGACTAAAGGCAAATTAAGCTGTATGTTACCTGATTGAATTGCACATGCTGAGTTTAGAGTTTTATCAACATTATAGTACTATTTTTTGGAAAGTTATCCCCCTCTATCTATTGGGACTGACTTTTTATTATCGCTCGTTTTTTATCTTTGCATTGTAAGATGCTGTGGAACGTACTGCCCTTAATTTAGAAAGTCAGGATCTGGTCGACACATATTTAGATTTTGAAATGAAAAAAATGTTCTTAAGAGAAAGTTAAAGTTGTAAATAGATATCTGTTAAATCAAACCACCATTATTCATCACATTATTGTAACAAATGACAAACATTAGAAAGTATGAAAATTCTGCATAAAAATTCACATGTTTGAAGGTCAGGTACTTAGGAGGTTGTAGTTTCAAAAAATTTAAACATCATTGTCATAAACATACAGCTAAGGGTAGCATAAAATCCCTTCTTTACCTATAAGGCAGTGTTTCCCAAACTTGGGACACCGCTTATGTAGGGAAAGCCTGTGGTGGGCCAGGCCGGTTTGTTTACCTACTGCGTCCGCAGGTCCAGCTGATCGCGGCTCCCACTGGCCGCGGTTCACTGCCCCAGGCCAATGGGAGCTGCTAGAAGAACATGCAACAGAAAACACGTATGTTTCTTTAGAAGTTTCCATTGCATGCATGAATTACAATAGTGTGTGGTACAATGATGTAATCCTGGCTCATCTCAGGTGCAAAGGTGTGAAAGAGCAAAGGCAATGAGGGTGCTGCCTGCAGGAGATTTGGAGCCAGGAGCAGGCTTGCTAAATGAGCTAACCAGAGATACTGGCACTGAGTGGGAACTGAAGCAGTTGTCGATGGAGCTGACTCTGGGAAGTTTACAGGGAAGAGTCAGCAGTGAGTGGCGCCACTGCAAGCCGAACCCCCTGGCAGGTCACTTATAAAAAAGGAAAAGGAGTAGCTGGAGGAAACTTCTTGCTCACCTAGGCGCCTTGTGACAGATTTTGGTGAGTTTTACTTTTGAATTATCATCTGAATAGACCCTGACTCCCATGAGGGTGGTGGTTGAACAAGCTAGTGTGTGGAATCTCTATAAAAGAGCCTGGAAGATGGAGAATAAAGTGCAGAGCAGAGGTACACCACCCACAAGAGGAAGTACAAAGGGAGCCCATTTATCTGCAAAAGGTCTATAGCTGATATTAGCACAAGAAATGTATAAACAGGGAACTTGTGGCTTGAATCTGAAGTATTAGATCTCTGATCAGTACTTAAAGAATGTGTGTGCAGCCATCATCAAAGCAGCACCTGGTATCCAGCCTGTAACTAGTTTAGTTTTCTAAGATTGTGGTTCAGATTTTTCTAACTTTCAAATGTTTGTTGCTTAGCCTTAACTCTACATTTCTTATTTTAAAAAGTGTAGCATAGAGGAATTGCGTAGTATCCCTTTAAATAGCTTGTGAGCCCTCTAGAAGCTCTTCCTGTCTTTTGCAGTTCAGAAATGGCCAGAGAGCAGTGTGTACATATGTAGCTAGAGCATGTATGTTGTATATCGTTATTCAGACCCTATTGTGCTCAGGGAAGGGGATGACTTTATATTACGCACTGTATAAAAAGCAAAAGTCAAAGCAAAATGTTGGAGTTTTTTGTTTTGCTTGTTAATGATGTTTATTCACATCTTAACTCTATTTTAGGGGTGTGTGGATGTTTGTTTCCTACTGTTATCATTTTCAGATATTTTAAAATTTATCTGGACAGATTTCTTTCGGTAGCAGACTTAATACTGATTCTCTCTGCCCAAAGGTGGCCGCTTATGCACACAAGTTGTCACTTTAATTGTAGTATAGTATACTTAAAGTGGTATAACCCCCTTTAATGTGGATGCAGTTATACCAATATAAAAATGGTTTAGCTCATTCCCATAAAGGAAGGGAAATAACTGTATTGGTATAAGGCATCTTTTTATCAATATAGCTGTGAACACACTAGGGCTTTCACCAGTATAACAACTTGGGTAAATGATCTCACATACCCTCAACTTTACAAGTATAGAGCAGATTTTGTACCGATCACTTCTACCACACTCAATGAGCCTTACCACTGATCCCTGACAGAAGTGAATGCCTTTTCAAGGGCAAGTCAAAGATGGGCTGGAGATGGAATTTTGATATATCAGAAGAGCTAATAGCAGAACTTCTCTTTGGGTTCCTCTATTCTGATCACGTCCGGGCTGTATGAATAACCAGACCTTGGCCTTGATAGGCTGCTAAGACTGCTCAGTTTTTTCTTTTCCCTGTGCCATCCCTGTAATGTTTCTAAATCGGATCTGTACTTTGATGTGGTGACAGTTTAAGATCGAAGGGTGGGGCTCTGACAATTTGCAACATGGTTAGGTTTTGTTGACCACAGACTGCCGAATTAGGGTGGATAATGTACTTTTCTACTACTTGCCCTTACTCTTCTAAGAGCTTGGAAGGTTCTGATGCTAAGGCTGCATTGTTGTTTTGGTATCAGTTTTACTGATTTCTGCCTTGCTAACTGCTTTGGCATTGTCTTCCCCTCTGCTTTCACACGTGACACTTTGAATATTGGGTAGCAGATACTGGGGTCAAACCCTAGGGTTCATATTCAGTCAAAGCTGCCTTTGGCTTTGATCAGAGAGGGCAGGAAGAACATTGCCCTGTGTACACCAGCATTTGGAAGCACAATGCCTGTGGAGGCTAGGAGTTGGCTGGAAGCACGCTCATCAGCAGCACATGCTTTACCTTGATTATGGCTATAACCTGTGCTCCTCTAAGTACAGTTCTGCAGCTGCTTGCCAGTGTGCTGGGCATACTCTGCCCAGACAGGCCTTCACTGAAGTGGTGGGTGCTGTTTGCAGCACTCATACAACCCCTCCCCCTTTCCTCCTCTTTCACAGTGCTTATAAGCCTACATCACCCACACTGGCTATTCTGGCAAAGGACCATTCGGAATAAGAGGTTCCTTGCACCTCCATCCTCAACCCAGTGACAGCCCTAATTTGGTTGTAATATTCTCATTGTGCCTTGTCAGCAGCACTAGGCAAAATGCAAAACCATGAACTTGACCAGGAGGCCAAGAAGGTAAAGACTAGTGTTCACTTGCACATTTGGAGCCAAGTTCACTGCTGTTTTAAATGGGGCAGCTCCATTGACTTTAGTGGAATTTCACCCATTTATACCAGCAGAGAATTTGAAATCTGCTCACCTCTTCAGTTATGGCCTCAGTCTGTTCCCTTGAAAGTCTGTGGGAGTTATGCCCTTGGCTTCAGGGGAAGCAGGACCGAGCTCTTGTGGTAGTTTATATTATATCTTTTTAATTCAGTTGTTTCTGGTTCGGGGTCATCACGGTGAGCTCAGAATGCATTTGCTTTTCTTAGTCCTAACTAGCTCTGATTATAAACTTGTCTAGAACATTGTACAGGATAGCCCATTAATCCCAGTTAAGGGGAAAGATAGCTAAACCACAGCTGACCACATTAGACATAGACATTAGACTTCCTGGCAAATCTCTCAGGGAGTGGTTATGGCTGCCATTGACCTGCAGAATCTTCAAAATGGAGACAATACCCCACATGAAAGAGCTCTTTAATCTTGCACAGGAAAGCATAACAAGCACTAATGGCTGGAAGTTAAAGCCAGACAAATTTGAATTAAAAATAAGGCACACATTTTAACAGCAAGGGCGATTAACCTTTGGAACAACCTACCAAGGGAAGTAGTTCATTCTTCATATCAAGACTGGATGCCTTTCTGGAAGATTTGCTTTAGTTAAACACAAGTTGCTGGAATCATAACAGTAACTAGATGAAATTCTCTGGCTTCTGTTACACAGCAGGTCAGACTAGAGGACCTAATGGTCCCTTCTGACCTTCAAATCTATGAATTTAAGAATCATCCTTTTTAAAAAGATGATGGGGAGGCAGGGAGGCTTTTTCTTTGTATTAACTAGACAAATTAGGCCTGATTCTCACACTGGCATGAATTGGGGGCGGCCCCATTGAAGTCAGTGGAGTTACACCATTGCAAGTTTGGTGTAATCAGGCCCATTGTGTCTGTAAAGCCCCCTTTTCTGTTCTTTCCATAGGATTTGGTGCTCGCAGTTTGCATGATACAGATAACAGCAATAAAAAGGTAAAGAGCCAAAACTGACTTGACAAATACGGTTGATTTAACTAAAAGAGGGAGACTGAGCAGCAGGTGGAAGGTTAAAGAAAAGGGAAAAGATTACAGACGTGCGGCTTTGGCCTCACTACAGATGACTCTCCTGGAGACTTTAGAGCATTAGTGTGCTTCTCGTGAACTTTTGAAACCATTCACCCATTTAGAATGATTAAATCAATTAGTCATCCAGAACATAAAATATACGTCTGTTCCCCCAAACCCCTTATAGAAAATTCAGCCAATACTATGAAACAAAAGCACTGGTAATGAATGACAGCCTCGACTCTTATATCTGCAGTTTACCAGCTGTTAAACTTTTGGGAGTATATTAATCAATTTATAGTACAGTGGAGACCTTTTCTTTGAGGTGGAAAACACCAGCATAATATATGATGTGCTGGGGTCAGATAAAGTATCTTGGAAGTAAAGCAGTGAAAGCCTCGGAACTGTTACGTTATCTGTCATCCTTAAAGGGTCAGAGTTAAATAAGCACAAGCTCAATTAATGATATTCTAATAGCTTTCTAATAGTCCACTGTAAACAATTTGAGTGCAGAATTGTTTTCTAGTTACAGAAGAAGTTACTGCTGCTTAAAGTTCTGTCCTAGCTTAACTTCCCGTGCCCTCCAATTGCTCAAACAATTCTGCAGTACTAGAGACAGTGTTTCTAAAGCAAGGGCTTTGGAAGTGCAATCAGTTGTTCAGAAAGCATTTGTTTGATTTAAAAGATGCAAAGGAGGAGAGCTAGATCTATTTCAGTGTCAAAATTAAAGTTGATGCCTTTGCAGTTTGCTTCCATCTGGATAGTGGTCAAGACTTGAAAAGTCATAAACCTTTCCAGAACTGAACAGGCTTGATCTGTAACCGGTGTTGTGCTCAGAACACGAAAGAAATACACACTTGCTGGTCTAAAATCCTTAGGATATTATCTCTCGTAGAGAAGTTTATTGTGTTTCTGGATGATAATTCTGAATAACCTATTTTGCCCTTCCTGTATTTATTACCTTTCACTGAAGGACTTCAAGGGCCTAACAAACATCAATTGATGTACTATAGGTAATTGTTGCTATCTCTGTTTTTTATAGCTGGGGGACTGAGCCACGAAGAGGTAAAATGCATTGCCCGAGTTCAGAGTAAGTCAGGTGCAGAGTTGAGACTAGAACCCGCGTCTCCTAACTCCCAGTTCTACACTTTAAATGCTAGACCACAGTCCACTCCTGTGGGGAGTATGGACTCATGTAGGTATAGCTATAGCTTGCATTTAGCATGTTCCACCCCAAGGCATTCCAAAGCAGATCACAAGCTATGTACAGTTAATGGGGCAGATGGGCAAGGGAGCTATTAGCAGAGAGAAGGGCAGGAATCAAGTGGTGTTCAAGTGTGCGGTGAAGAATCTTTGGCCAGGCACACTAGGGCTAATGAAAAGTGGTGTGAGATTGTTAATGTCTATGTCCATTAGAAAGGGGATAGATAATAAGATGGAAAATATCATCATGCTACTATATAAATTCATGGTACAATCACACCTTGAATACTGTGTGCAGTTCTGGTCATCCATCTCAAAAAAGATATTAGCTTTGAAAAAGAAACAGAGAAGGGCAACAAAAATGATTAAGGGTATGGAACAGCTTCCGTATGAGGAGAAAGTAAAAAGACTGGGTCTTTTCAGCTTGGAAAAGAGATGAATAAAAGGGGATATGATAGAAGTCTATAAAATTGTGAATGGCGTGGCGAAAGTGAATAAGGAAGTGTTATTAACTCCTTCTCATACCACAAGAAACAGAGGTCACCAAATGAAATTAATAGGAACCAGGTTTAAAACAAAAGGAAGTATTAATTCACACAACACACAGTCAACCTGTGGAACTCATTGCCAGAGGATGTTGTGAAGGCCAAAACTATAACGTGGTTCAAAAATGAATTAGAGAAGTTCCTGGAGAATAGATCCATCAATAGCTATTAGCCAAGATAGTTAGAGATGCAACCCCGTGTTTAAGGTGTCCCTAGCCACTGATTGCCAGATGCTGGGCATGGACAACAGGTTGGATCACTCAGTGGTTGCCTGTTCTGTTCATTCCCTCTGAAGCATCTAGCATTGGCCATTGTTGGAAGACAGGATAACTGGGCTAGATGGACCATCCATTGGTCTGAGCCAATATGGCCATTCTTAGAGAAGACCAGACCATGTTTTATAAGATTTCTTTCAGAAGATCCCACACCCAGAAAACTCCATGGTACAGTTTAGCTACCTTGGAAGGAGGAAGACCTGAGTTGAGGAGTTAGGATGAAAGGGCAACCACCTGTCTTGTATTTAAAGATGTCTGTTATCTGGTGATCAGAGCTTTTTAAACTATGTACTTATGAAAAGGCCTATGCGCTATGGACAAATATATCCTTTTTGTACAATAACATAACTCGTACTGAAAAAGCATCCCATAGTGACACTTTTGTAACTTATTTTGGGAGAACAAAGTGTGCCTTTGACTGCAAGGTCTACAGAACTGTCCTTCCAAGGCCCCAATTCAGCAATCCATCCCTATTCAGCAAACCACTGAAATACATGGCTGACTTCAAGCATTTTTCTTAAGTCCTATTTGCCTTCAGTGGAGCATGAGAAGGTGCTTAAAATTAAGTATATGCTTAAATGTTTTGCCTAAATGGACACATAGTTTGGCTTCACCAAACCACACTCTCCTTTAGCATTCAGCTGTATGAGCCTGTTCCAAAGCCTACTGATATCAGTGGGGTCTTTCCACTGACTTTAATGGGGTTTGAATCAGGCCCCATATTCTGATTTGATTTGTATTTGTTTCCTAAATATTTCTAGTGGCAAAAATTAACCCCAGAAAACCTTTCTGCCTTTGATCATACATACAAAACACAGCACTAACAGGAAGTAGCAGAGGTGATCCTAATGAGATGAGACCTCATAAATTGCATGTGTGGGAAAGGTTGCTTTTCCTTTACTCTAACTGATGACATGCCAAGTTTATTCTGCAGTATTTACATTAAGATTTGCTTGTTTTGGTCCCCTTTGCATGTTGTTCAGGAAGAGACAAAAGAAGAGCCCCAGGAAGTTTATACTTCGTGAGGAGACCAGTGGAGTTTATTCTTTAATTTTCTTTCTAGTCCTATATGTTTTCATTGAAACTTTATATATAAAGGGGAAGTAGGATTGCAGTCAGCTAAGTTACTACTGTAGCGGTCATTTATTCTTATGTCTGAATGTACTGCTGATGGACGATGCCAGACTAATAGCCCTGAGCAATGAAATCATCAGTTATTCACAAAGCCGCTACAGGATGGGCAGTAACAGCACAGTCTTCCCCTATAGTGCGCCTCGTCTCTGACCTGGCTGGAACTGGGGTGGATGTCAATCTCCAGCCCCATTCAGCCCTTGGCTGAGATTTATAACAAAGGGGATCAACGTGTGGAGTCCAAATGTCCTTGCTATAGGAAATGTAACTGGAAGGGAAGAAAGGGAATGCTGGAGACCTGTGTGAAATTTGCCAAGTTATTTCATGTGTGGGAATATAAAAGCAATATTTAGCCACCCAATGCCAATGTATTTGTCATGGAGCTCCTGCCATCAAACACGCATCTGAGCACCGCACATGCAATAACTAAGAATCTCAAACAGGGTCCCCCTTCCCTGGTTACAAGCACCTACTAGCCCCTCCCTGTAGGACAAAGACACCTCAGTTGGAGGGGCAGATGCACAAGTGATGTAAACTGTCCTCACTCCAGTGACGTCATTCGAGTGCTCAGGTAATTCTCTGCCAAAACCGTTATGTTTAAAAGGAAGCAAAGATTTGGTGTACTTAAACCAAACCTTCACTGTTTGATCCCAACTCCGGAAAATGATGCAGCATTTTGCTTATGGTGTGACAAGGCAAAAAGTGGAAAAGGAATAGATTTTATGTATTATGCCAAATGTCATCAAATTGTCATTGTATTCGGATGATCTTTCTTAGCTTCTTCTAAACCTCATTGTGATGTGTTGCAGCAGATGCCAGACACCTGTTTTTAGCTGGCAGGAGGGAGGTAGTTACCACCTGGCATGTTTTTGGTCATCTGAGCAGGAAGAACTATGGACCAGGTATTCAACATTCTTTCTCTGAGGAAAAAACCTCTCCCAAGCGATTTAGGAACAAAGTCCCTCCCTCACCCATCTGCCCCTCGCTCCAGAGAATGACCCCTTCCTTTCTCACAGGGCTTTGAATATTTATATCACTACTGCAGATACTGTAATTTTTCTAATAATAAATCTGACTTGGTTAATCTGTGTAAAACAGAAGCTTGGGGGCGGAGTTGTCTCTTGTAAATGAGGAGGTGATACATGTGCCATGGCGCAAGGAAGAGTATTTTGTGATTACTGAATTTCGAAGAACTAGGGTAACCCCTGGAGACGTTGAGATGCAAACAGGAATTCTGGAGTGGCAGTAGTTTACATCTATTAGTAATGAGCAACTTCTTAGCTTCTGCTTCTTTGTTACTGTATTAATAATGCTTAGCCCATACATAATGTTTCTTTCATCTTCCCTGCACTTCACCACCATTAGTTAATCCTCACAATACCTGGCATTTGTTATTACCATTTTCCGAACAGGGGAAATTGAAGGGGTCAAGAGACTTATCAGGCATCTGAGGAAGTGGGTATTCACCCACGAAAGCTCATGCTCCAAAACGTCTGTTAGTCTATAAGGTGCCACAGGATTCTTTGCTGCTTTTACAGATCCAGACTAACACGGCTACCCTCTGATACTTATCAGGCAAAGACTGCTTTGGCATACGTCAGGATGAGAGTGTTATCAATGTTGGCCAATTATAGGCCAGTCGTCTGTTTTTGAGTGGCATAGCAGGTCTGACACTTTCTAGGGTTTTCAGATCTCCTTGTCTATTTGGCAATCTGGTTGTGAGAAAGAGACTGCACTCACCTGTGTGATTGCTGGTCTCCTTCTGGTGATGGACAAAGATTAAAATATCCCTCCTGATTCTTCTAAATATGGCATCGGTCTCTGATACCACTGAACATGTACAATGTCTCCAATTGCTAATCCGCAACAAGGGTTCTTATATGAGGCGTCAACGGGGGTTCACTTTGTTAACCCACTTGCAGGAAGATTGTGAAGTATTTGGGGCAGATGATACTCAGCCCTATGTCCTCTCTGCATCAAACCCAGAGGATGATCTTTGAGATGTGTCCAGTCCCTGGGAGATAATGAAGTTTAGATGAGTTGGCTGAGACTGGTGGAGTCCAGATAAAATGGAAAATGACTCTGGTTGCCTGAGGGAACCAACAGAGGAGATGTCAGCAGTCATATCTTCCGCTTCGATGGAGTTGTCCATCCTTTATTAACAGAGCTCAACATGGTTGCTCCTGGACATTCTGATATCTGCAGCTGCTGAGAGCACTTTTGCATCTTCATGTGAAAAGAAAGTTGCATTCTTTCCTATTGGGTGGTGGGCTGCACTGCAGTTTTCATGCATTTATTATCTCCCCATTGGATGGCTGCAATATGGTCTACTTGGGGTGATACATGAAAACAACTTGGACAACTATGTTCATCCATAGGAGTGTATCATACATAGTTCATAATATACCTGGGTGCCAAAGGTAGCACTAGCTTCCATTCTGTTTCCAGGTGTGATTCAAGGTGTTGGTTCTAATCTATTAAGTGATATGTGTATTTTGTCATGTGTCCATTAGAGACCATCTTTCCTTCCATCCCTTAGCCTATCAGTTTTGAGCAGCCAGAACATTTACACTGACTCTTAAGTCTCTGCGTTTGGCTAGCGGCAGGAAGTTCTGAGCGAAAGGCCTTCAGCCCTAGTCTGACATTGGCCTTCCACTACTGGTCTCATGCAGCCTACATTCAATGACCTTTTGTGTTTGTTGCAAGACCCATCTGCTCACACAGGCTTTTGCTGATGAGGGTGGAACATGAAGCAGTTGGTGGTGAGTTGGCAAGTGGACATGCTGTAATTTCTGGTGTCTTTTGTACACTCTCTCTACCCCAATGGTATTTATAAGTGTACTTGATACATTAATAAATACGTACAATTATTGGCTGGTATTTCCAAAGCCACCTAGAGGATTTGAATACGCAGTTCGCACTAAAATGAATGAGAATTGCTTGTCCAAACCCCATAGTCCATTTTTTAAAATCTCGCCCATTATCTTTACTGCCCTGCCAAATGCAAGCATATACTTTGTCTGACAGCAAGTGTAATAAATGCAGTTTGTGATAGTAAATATTTGCATGAGGTGACTGTGCTTTCTTCTTCTGTATAGGACTTGAAAGATGACCGGAGTGATGAAGAAGAGGAAGACTCCCTCACTGATAATGAAGAGTGCACGAAGAATGGCAGCAAGAACGGCTATGGGTTGAGCAGACACCAACTCTTAAACAACAATAATTAGATCCAAGCCTGCACCACCTCCTGCAGTGTTGCTTAACCCAACGTACAGTACAGAGCTTAAAGTCAACAGGTTTAAGAAGTGTGTGATTGATTTATTGCTGGTTACTAGACCTGGAAGAAAGCTCATTTTAGAAAGGGGGCAGGGCACCGCTTAACATGACTAAGTGTGTTAATGACCCACTTTCTGAATTACTGCATACAAATGTGTGAAAAACATATCTAGAATCTGTAAATCGCTCTTGAAATGCTCAAGAATTTCAAAACTGTCTCAGAACACTTAAAATCTAATGGATTTAATCATACATTGCAAATCTGAGAAAAGCCAGGCAACTTTACTCAATAATTTGAGTGGTGTTTCCATATATTTTTAGAAGCGTATAGCTGCTGTGAACCCCATTAAAGATCAGAATTGCAAGAAAATCTATAACACTGGGATATATTATCTAGCATTTTACGCATCCTCTTTGCGTTTCAGCCCTTAGCACTGGGCTGCTGCTTGTGAATTAGATCTAATTCCCATGTGGCTAGGGGCAGCTAGCAAGTAGGCTCTGGGGCTATTATTCAAGTTTATTGTTTGTGCTTCCCTGACATGCCTCCTTCACTTAAAGAAGCAATTGTTAGATCCTTGCTCAAAAAAATCCATTCTTTGAAATGGCAGATAATCTCTTCAGCTATCGCCCATCTCAAGTCTTCTGTTTCAGGGGAAGGATTTTCAAGAAAGTAGTGGCCAAAAAAAAAACAAAATTCATTCATTAATAGGGTTTGTAACATTTTTGAGACTGGATTACTGCATTGAGTTCTGCAGGAGGCTACACTGTCGAACCACTCAGCAATTACAGCTAGTCTAGGGTGCCATGCCTACTCAGTCATTGGAGTCTTGCACAAAAAGAGCACTTGAGCTCTGAGCTTTCCAATACTCTGGCTACCAACCAACTTCCAGACGAAGTTTCAGAGGTTATTGACTTATAAAGCCCTAAATCAGTGGTTCCCAACTTTTGTATTGGTGACCCCTTTCGCACAGCAAGCCTCTGAGAGTGACCCCCCCTTATAAATTAAAAACACTTTTTAATATAGTTAACACATTATAAATGCTGGAGGCAAAGCGGGGTTTAAGGTGGAGGCTGACAGCTTGCGACCCTTCATGTAATAACCTTGCAACCCCCTGAGGGGTCCCAACCCCCAGTTCAGGAACCCCTGTCCTAAATGATTTGTGTCCCCTTGTAGAGACAACTTCTGCCTATGTGGTTCTGCAGCCCTTGAAGTGATCTGATTCACTCAAGCTAACAGCTCAGGAGAGACAAAGGGGGCTACTGACACAGGGTCCTTATTGAGAGGCCGTTGTATTTAATACTCTTCTCCCCGTTCTGGCTGCAAGAGCCTGAATTTGGTGACCTATAGGGCACGCTGCAGAATTCACTTGTTTTCCCTGGTTTACTTTGAAATTGGGAAGGATGAGTGAGGGGCTGGAGGATTTGCTCGGATAGGAAATGTTGCTAGGGGCTTCAGTAGCGTAGCTAGGGAGGGAGCGGGGCAGTGGTACTCTCCTGCCAAGCACAAGCAGCTCCTTTTCAATTTCTTGGTGCCTTTTTAATTTTTGCTCACCCGGCGGTGCTCCAGGTCTTCGGTGGCAGGTCCTTCGCTTGCTCTGGGAGCGTTCGGCTTCACCAAAGGACTGGCCACTGAAATGCCTCCAAAGACCCATGGAGTGAGTGAAGGACCCGCTGCCGAACCGCCGCCGAAGACCTGGAGCGCCGCCCCATCAGTAAACACGCTGCTGGACGAGTAAAAGTGCAATAGCATGTGGCGCCTTTTTTGGTGATCGCTACGCCACTGCTTGGGACTCGCGTTTTGTGTTATAAGCTATGGGAATGGTCTCTTACGGGGAGTGGAAATTGGAGGATGTCTGCCTGTGGTCTTTTTGACCAATGAAACTTTATTTAATTTTTGGGGAGAGGAGGGGAGTAGAGTGCCATGAGCAGTGATTATCCTTTATTATAAATCAATGGAATTACACTAGAGAAGGAATCTGGCCCAGTGTATTTTGAAAGCATACAAGGGAAAAAACCAGTCGTTGGGATAGTCAGTGCTATATTTTGTGCTTGCCAATGCTTGCACTGATTGGGGTGAGCAGCCAGTTATCTCAATGTCTGCAGTATTCCCTTGTACTACTTTGTGCTCGATGTAGGAAATACAATCTCTTGCAGCATTCAGGGTATCTCACTGCCAGTTCTTAAGTAAGCAGCAGCTAGCAAGTGTTTCTGGGTCATCCTTGCTTATAAATGCTCACATCGAATCGTTTAAATGCATTAAAATGGCTTTTCTCAGCAAAATGTGAACATAGGAAGTCCAGGCTATATGTTCCTTTATAAGAGCAGTGGATATATAGTAATATATTCTGCAAATGTTGAGCGATTCTGGGAGATAGCCAGTGCGTATTTTTTAATTTTGATTCCAAAAATCTTTCCTGATATGAAAAAGAGAGGAACCCATAATGGGAAAGAGAGAATGCTGAACTCTTCCATGGAGTGAGCCTGAATTTATAATGCAAGTTGTTGCCAACGCTTGCCATTCTTGTTGGGCAAAATTTCCATTGAAATCAATTAAAGTTCCTGGGAGTTTTGTCTGGGTAAGGATTCTGGACTGCTCCTTAATGCATATCTCTGAACTGTCTCTTGTTAGAAGGGATATTCCTCACATTAGCCCCAAATATGCCTCTTCCCCACTCTGACCTTGCTTCATATCCTGCAAATTATTAACAGGAACAAGAAGCTGGCATTAGAGAGAATGTGATTCATGCTAAAGAAATTAATTTCACATTGCTTCAAGATCCTTGTCCTGTCTTTTCCATGTCCCTTGTTTTGGATCTTTGTACCACGGTGTGTTCTGCATTTGGACCTTAGCATGTTGAGAGATATGAAGTAGTGGAGAGTTTAACAGTTGAAGTTGTGAAGATGACTTTGCTATGACATTTTGACCATATCAGAATATGAACAGTCAGCAGTACTATAGCCTTGGGGTGAAATCCTGGCCCCACTGTAGTCAGTGGGAGCTTTGCCACTGACTTCAGTGGGGTCCGGATTTCACTCCCAGTCAAAAGTCAATGGGGCCACTAATTCACCCTTTGTATTTATGAAAAATGCCTATTATGCTGCTTCTATGTCAGTTATTTATACAGATAAAATAGATAATCCGATAGCTAGTTAACCTATTACTCCACTTTGGACCAGAGCTGTTGACTTGATGGAACTCATTGGTAGTCAATCATTATCATGCCCTTTTGTATGATCACCATTTTTATACTTCATGTCACTACTTTTGCCTTGTCAAACATTACAATCTATAAGTAAACCTTTTAAAAATGGCTCCAAGTTTGAAATGCTCTTGGATCATTGTTCATCTACCACCATTGGCCTCTGTGAGTAGCAGTTTTCATTGAGATTATTCAGAAATTTCTAAAGGAAATTGTGCTGTAGAATTCTACAGTTGTGCCTCTGCTAAAGCCCTTCGTGTTTGTTACATTATGTAATGTTCAAGTATGGCTCTGGATAAGTAATAAAATATGGCTTTTAATAGGCATACTTATTTTTACTTGGAATTTAATATCTATAAAATCTTAGCATCTCATGGGTTTAGATCAGGGATTGGCAACCTTTGGCACGTGGCTCACCAGGGTAGGCACACTGGCGGGCCGGGCTGGTTTGTTTACCTGCTGCATCTGCAGGTTCGGCTGACTGCGGCTCCCACTGGCCGTGATTCGCTGCTCCAGGCCTATGGGAGCTGCTGGAAGTGGTGCAGGTTGCGGGCCAAAGATTGCCGATCCCTGGGCTAGATTCGAGCTGGTCCCCCGGCTGGAATACTGCTGTAACTTGCAATGGCTGCCAACAGCCTCAAAGGGACTGTTCCATCAGCCAGAGGTTGTCAGGGTGCAGGGATGCCCTAGCCCTGCCCTTTTCCCCCCACCACACTGTGCTGGCTGTTGAGAGAGGAGGTAGTGTGAGAACCGTCATGGCAGCACCATCTGAGAGTGCAGGGCTGACCCTCCTTTGGCCAGCTAAAACAGCTTTAGGACAGCATTGCAGGGATGATTTGGTTAACTGTGTAGCTGGAGAAGGAACTATAATGTCCTGGAGACAGACCTCCAGTCTGTGAATGTGGATATGAGGCAGACGTAATACAGCTCGTAGTTACGGAGCTTATTATTTAGAGCAGGGCAAACACCATGAGGAGTGTATGGGGAAGTTTCTTCCACTTTGAAAATGAATTCACTGTGACTACGCTCCTGCCTATCATTTTATGTGAACATTCTAGCAAGTGAATTTACAGGCAGAAATGTTCCTGAAAACAGCAATTCTTGATTGATATTACAGCAGTACCTGAATGTTACAATCCAGGTCAGGTGCCCATTTCATGTCACGCTGTACAGTCACAGAGCAAATTACCTTCCCCGTCTGAACAAACTAACATCCGTAGAGAGCACATTTTGAACTCTCTCAGATATGAGTCACACACTAGAAACCTGATTCTTCCAGTGACAGTAATCCAATCGGATCAGAAAGAAATACCATGTGATGTATGTGTCACATCAGACCTAACCAATACCGTTTGAACTGTGCGTATCTAATTCTCACAACAAATTGCCTGAGTACCATTTACAGACCATTAACTATTTTCCAAGTTTTTAATTATAAGTTAATTTGAGAAAAGTCATGAGCTGTTCCTCAATGGAAAGAGAGCAAAATTCATTCACTCAGCTGTGCTACTGAGGCCCAGTGCTTTGACTTAAAATATTGTCAGTAGTCACCAATACAAAAGGAGCTCTTCTGCTTAGAAGACTAGTGTCTAACTGACTTTTATATTTACTTCATTGCTTTAGGTTCTGTTGTGCTTAATATTAAGACCACTTTTGAAACTATATATATATATTTGAGAGAGCTTGTAATACAATGATGTGGTATTGTAACTTTATAAGACGTTCCTTTATAGGAGGATTTATATTCATACATAGGTCATAGTGGTTGTCACCTAAAAAGTCAACAGTTACCACAATATTATCAGAGATACCACAGTTATTTGCTATTGTAAGTAACAACGTTAACCCTATTATTCTGTGCACTTCAGAGAGCTTATAGAGATATTGACTTCAATGGAGCTACCAGCTGAGGATCAGTTCAGCAATTCTTATTCTGTCCGCTTTTGTCTCCCCTAGCAAAAAATCATGTGGGTTCTGAGCAGATATCAGCTCAAATGAGCTGCTTCTTTGAAAACAACTGTTAAATTATGTCCTGTAATCCAAAGAATGAAGTGAGGCAGAGTATTTGGGATCTGTCATCTGTATTTACTCACTTGTTACAATCACAACTAACAATTGAGTAGATAGAAAACAAATTGAGCAGGAACATGTGAGTTTTGGCTATAAGCGAGTTGCAAACTGTGAAGAAAAATGCATTGTGCTGATTTTGAAAGAAAACATAGTCTCCACGGGCACCTTCCCCCAACTGCAGGCGCTTAGAACAACAGACAATCGGCTGACATAAACAAAAGTCTGTGCTGAGGATAAGAACAGAACCTGGCCACAAAAAAGCCACAAGTATGGCTTGATGAATCAGTTATCAAAGAGCTGGAAACCTTCTGATACGGAGTAGCAAAGGAATTGAGAATCTGTTTCTTTTGTCGTGTTTTGAAATCATTAAAACGGTCACATTGTTTAAATTTTCCAAAGGTATATTGGGCTCTTCTTGCTCTGGTCCCTTGATTTAACATCCAGGCTTGGCTGTAGTATAGAGGCTAAACATATAGGGTCAGATTTTCAAAAGCTGTCAGCAATGGCCTAGCTCTGCTCCCATTTAAGCTAAGACAAGCCAGAGCTGAGCACCTGCAATAAGTTCTGCACCTCATCACTCTCTGTGGACAGCCACTGAAGTCCTGTAAGCCAGTGGAGTAAGAATTTGGCCCAATGGAGTTCCTAAGTCCCTGACTCATTCTGGTTGGTCTCCAACAAATGATGGGAGTGGTTGCAAAGTACCAAACTCCTGACAAGCAGCCATAGACTTGCTCACTGTTGTGGCTTTTCTTGAGTTTATCACTCTCACTGGATGCTACCAGTCATGTCTTGGATCGTTTTCTGCAGGCTATCTGCTTCTCAGCTGGGTTCCCTCTCTAACGTTTTTCAAAGACCCTCCCGCATGTGTGACACTTATTCCTTCTAGGTGCTATTGGCACTGGCTGAAGTGGAACAGCTGTATGTAGCTTGATAAAGTGTGAGAAAACTGAACGTTGTG
Source organism: Gopherus flavomarginatus (assembly GCF_025201925.1). Lineage (NCBI taxonomy): Eukaryota > Metazoa > Chordata > Testudines > Testudinidae > Gopherus > Gopherus flavomarginatus. Next base: position 84,649,144 of record NC_066625.1, on the reverse strand, counting down.
CTGTAGGAGCTCTGGCAAAGCCTCTGCGCAAGTCCTAAGTAATGTCTGATCCCGTTCAGACATACCCTCAGCTCCTCAGGGCCGCGTCTGTAATAGCGTTACCCCAGAGATTCTTTCTAGCTTGGCCGGTTGCTTCCCATCTGGTCCTTCTTGACATACCTAGTGTGTGTGATTCCCCTCATTTCCAATTGGTTGAAGGTAGGCAGCTGCCTCCTGCTGCTGTTGAGCTCCAGGATGCATGAAATGTATCTACTGATGCTAATTTAGGTTTGGCGGAGCAAACATACAAAATCGTCTGTCGATACTGCGCACATGCACAATGATTAACTTCCCTCCTTTTTGAAAGCTGTGCTTAAAATGATGGCTTGTCAGGTTCCACTTTGACGTATGCAATCTCTTCATTTCTCCGGGAGTAATAGGCTGGTTCCCATAAGCACTATGGGAATTTGATCACGTACTTATACGTGTGTATTCCCTTTCACTGGCAGGTGGAATGAGTGGCTCAGATGAATGAGGGGTACCAGAAGATCTTTAATGTTATATGTCTCAGTTATAAGAACTATGACTATGAACTCCGCAAGCATCTGGGGCTTCTTCAGACATCACTTTTGTGATTGCAAGGCCCTGCATAGCTCTTCTACATGTTAAAGGCATGTGCAATTGAAGAGAGGGCGCTAGGCTGCTACAACCTAGCGTCGTCTTATGATAAACTGGTACTTATGTCCAAAAAAGTTGGGAACAATTGCCATAGATCAAGTGTAGCAAAGACAGTATGTGGCTGTATGTGTTTATTTAAGAAGAGGGAGGAAGATAAAAATCAGAATCAAGGGGAGCGTGGAATTTGACACACAGACAATACCTCTAAAGAGAAGTATTTTATTTAAAGCATCAGGGAATACGACAAAGAAATAAAAGCTATTGTTGCAGAATATCAGCAGCTGGTATTTTTCAGCTTCAAATGGTAGCGTTGTCCTAGACTACTGGCTAAATCCAGCTAAGCCCACATACGTGCCATGTAAAATCAGTCTGTCTGATACACTCAGCCAGGAGTTCCCTATGTGGGGAAACAGCATTGAAGCCAATGAGAGTAGTGGGAAAATGCCAATTATTTTCTCCTGGGAAACCTTATGGGCTTGACATAGAAATTACTGGGTTCTTTAGCCTGTGTTATGTAGCAGAACAGATTAGATGATCATAACGGTCCCATCTGGCCTTACAATGTATGCATGACAATACCTGGGAAATCTAAATAAAATCTTTCACTGTAGGCACAGCTAGTTACCAATTTTCATTCAAACACATGCAGGTTACTCTTTAGGGATCTGAATAGGAAAATGCAGCCAAAGAATTCTTCTGAGCTCAGTTTCCATACTGCCCTCGGAAACCAACCTTATCACTATGTTCAGATTTTCATGAGCAAAAGTTGCGATCTACGAATTTCTAGGCACAACCATGGTACAACTAATTAATACCAGTATATACTATCTACAATTCTGTGAATATTGTACTGTTTGATTCAATTATAACAGCAGCATCTCCACCAGAAAACAAATTTCTGTTCCTAGAATTGCAAAATGAAACCTGCAGATAGTCAATGAGCTTCAGTGTCAAATGTCTTGTCTAAATCTGAAGGTTAATTTATCCCTAAAACCTGTCTTTGGTGCTTATTTCATATCACCTTTTGACTCTGCTGTTCCTCTAGTTTATAGCCTGCCAGACATTAAGGATCAGTATATCAAGTGAGTCAAGCTAATGTAACATATGGAGATATACACCTATCTCATAGAACTGGAAAGGACCCTGAAAGGTTATTGAGTCCAGACCCCTGCCTTCACTAGCAGGACCAAGTACTGATTTTGCCCCAGATCTCTAAGTGGCCCCCTCAAGGATTGAACTTGCAACCCTGGGTTTAGCAAGCCAATGCTCAAACCACTGAGCTATCCCTCAATGATCAAGAGGTATTTAAGAAAGTGGCAGCAATAAAGGCAAATATGCTGACTGGAAGTCTAGGACACCTGATCTTGTCTAGAGATCAATATAGGGGCCTTGAGGTACCAAATTCTGCAAAAAGAGTTAAAAGTTCTTGTTTAGATTTCCCCACGCTTTCTTGGGCTTCCTAATATTGGTATGTAGCCAGTGTGGCTATATTAAAGACCTTCTCCAAAACCGAAGCCTACATGTTGGCTTGCTCCTCCTCCAGCCCAATTCTCAGGCAAAAAGCGTATTCTGTCACTCTTCTGTTGTTCCTATGTCTGCATGATGTTTTTAGGAATATAAGGATTGCCAGGCTGGATCGGACCAGCAGGATCCTCTAACTTGCTGCTTCAGAGGAAAGTGTAAGAAAACCCCCAGTTGGCAGATGTGAAATAATCTGCTCACCATAGTGGTCTGATCCCAATCCCTAGGAGTTAGAGATTGCCTGGAAACATGAAGCTTTGTCTCCTGTCTGATACTTTTTGTTAGCATGTACTATTATACCTCTGGATATCCTTGTTGATTCAAATGAATGTCCAGTCGCTGTTTGAGTCCCCTCTGTCTGGTGCGAGCTGCACCCAGCATGCATGAGATGCTGCTTCATTCAATCCCAGACAATTTCTTGGTGTACCAAGTACACAGCCCACATGCATGTCAAATCACTTGATGCCTCATGACTGGTTTGGTTATCTGCACAGCTGTTCAGCCCTCTCAGCTATTGCAGCTCTATCCCCCATCTCTTCTAAATACTGTCTTGTAGCACCACAGTATGTATTGTGAGGGAAACATTCTGATTGCTAAGTTACAGCCTAGTCCTACAGATCACAGAGAGAAGGGGGAAATGCCATAAAGTGCTATGACTTGACAGGAGAAAAAGTCCTTTGGCCAGAAAACTAGGACACCTGTGGTGGGGTAAACATTCCTACTTTCCAACCTGTCATCTAAGTATGGCAAGATCTTAAGCAGAGGAGAGGAAGTAAAGCCCTGACATTAATCCCTTATCAAAGACAAGGATTCCCAATCAAGCCAATGGACGTGTTCAAATTCAATCTAATCTTCACCCTAGCTGACCATATAGAACTCCAAGTAGGGCTCTGAGAGGTCTTTTTTTTTTTTTTTTAATTAACTGAAGTCCCCTCTGTAGGATTACTTGAAGTTGCTGGCTTAGAAAGCAAAGCTGAAAGAACTTGTCTGAGCATCAACATATTATTTTGCAAATACAAAGTCATAACAATCCACATAGGATAACATTGTTGATGTTCTGATAGCCCAGAGATTTATGAAAATACCTTCTGTTTACTCAGCTGGAAACACCCCTGTTCTTCTGGAGTTTTGTTACCCCATAAAGCATTCAGAGGAGATCCCACAATCATTTCAAAGTCAAAAACATTAAGTGGAATAACAAGTGTAAACCCTTGTAGTCTTGGCTTTGAAGTCCAAGAGGCATGTCTTGTTACAGTGATGGCGTACTACTGTGCTCAGTGGAGAGGGGTAGGGAAAGAATTGGCCTCCAGCCTGTTGTTTTAGGTGTAAATGTAAAGTCCATATTTTTTTATCACTACAGAAGAAGCTGGTTAGATATGAGCAGAAAAACAATTGTAAGGGGCTGATCAAATTCCAGCGGAAGTCCAAAGGACTTTCCATTGGCATTGCTGAGAATTGGATCACACGTTAAGTAACCAGGCAAGACAATAAACAGCCCTGCATAAAACTGAGTTTAGCTAGCAGTACCTGCTCCCTTCAGCACTGAGACTTTGTCTACAGGAAGTTCTACAGCATTCCCACTCTTTTAAAGCACAGAATTTGCCCAGAATTCCTTCTTACCATGTCCTATATGGTAAAACTTTCACTTTAATACTATACTTCCTAGGAGGGTCGTCATTTCAGAATCGGGTACCTGTCAGGTCATCAGGTGTGGGTGAGTGGGTGGAGATGGAAAGGAGTGGTGAAGGATGGGAGCCGGGAAGAAAGTTTGTGGGTATTAGAGGTAGGCAGCAGAAGGGATGCTGTGAGGGATGGAGGAGGGAGAATTATTACAACTTTCAAGATCTTGGGCAGAGGAAGTGGAGGAGGGGTGGACAGAGAAGAGGATTGCAGGAGAGACTGAAGGGACAGGACTGTGAGGAGTAGCTACACAGGAAGTGAGCAGGGAGAAGTAGTAAGGTTGCTTAAGAAGGAAGAGAACAGTGCTGGGGAGAGAGAGAACTTCCAGTGCCACGGTCACCACAGTCAGGGGATTTTCTCCAAATGTGCTGAGCAGAGGTGGGGAAAGTGGGGGCAGAGCTGAGGGTGGAGTCTCAAGGGGCAGAAAGCATGGCAAAGAGGGGAGTTAACAAACTCCTCAGATTCTCAGAGAAATCTTTTACTTCAGCCAAGAGTAGCCTGTCCTAACACAAACCCGATGTCTCCTTTAAGAGCAGTCAAGATCTCCCTCCCTCAGATTGGTGCCTAGGTGTCTTCTTGATCCTGTCTCTCATTTATATACACATCTCTTTCCTGGGGAGTATGTCTTGCTCTGAATAAACGAATCATGAAATGATTTATGTTTAATCCTCATCTCTGGACCCTGCTGTCTGAGGCATGGTCATGTACGACATCTCCACAAGGGCATGATAGAGGGCCCCATCAAGACACCTCTGAATGCAAATTCTTCTTTGATTTAGGCCTTGACTGACGGGGCTGGAGTGAGGGAGGGAGCTTGCCAGGAAAAGTTGATTCTCTAATGTGGTGTTTTGATTCTATCTTCATCTAACTTTTATTATTACTGAGCATCCAGGATTGGCTGCCATGGTTACCGTTCTGTATCTCTGGTTGGCTGTATTCTGCAGCTCTGGTTCAGCTGCTTTGAGACTGCTCTAACCCTCCGCCTCCCAGACAAATTAACTGCATGACGCAGAAGCCGATCTGCAGGGATCTGGGATCTGATCTGCCGTGAAAGTGTTGGCATCAGGTGGACAGATATTGCTGAACAAGAAATCTTGGAGGCCAGTCCGACTCCCTTTTCCTCAGCCACTGAGGGGCCCCAGTGAAGCAAAATCAGTGCTGCCAACTCACCTGATTATTTTTCACAAGCAATTGGCCTTTGGGTGAGGTAGTCTGGTGATGATGTGAGAGGCTCTGGTCCCCTAGAAAATTTGAGCCTCTGACGGACAGTCTGCCCTATTTTCCCACCTCTTGGGGCAGAATAACCAATCAGAGCTGCTGCAGGCAAAGTTCGCTCCCCTTCTCCCTCCCATAGGGTTACCACATTTGAAAGGCAAAAAAACCTTTCCCCCGCCCCACAAGGCAAGCCGTCCGCAACCCCCTCTTAACAGCCACTGAAAGATAACAGTTTAACTAAGTTTAATAACATTGCACATCTCCTCACTCTCACATGACACAAACCCTCTTTCACCCACAGTGCACTTATGTGCTGGTGGGCAGACAACTGCTCTGTTATCGCTTAAACTGCAGAAATGGGAACATGGCAGCATCTGTAGTTGGACACAGAAACTTTTAACACAAGGTATTCCAGTGTATTGTGATAATAATGCATCTCTGCTTTGCTGAATTTGTGTTTTGATGTTTATATTGTATAATAAGTAATGAATAAGTTTTTGTCATTTCAATGTCTTTTAATCATATTATTTTGGAAACTTTCATCTTGTCAAGTATTTTGAGCTGTTGACTTTGTCGCAGTTCGGGACAACAAACAAACTTTGAAATATCAGGATTTTCTGTAAACAAAAATTCTCTTTTCCTGTCAGTTCTATTCAGTATTATGCCATGGAGGAAATTTCTTCCTAGAGGTGGCTCATGCCCTGGAGAATGGGGGCGGGCACCCATTTTTCTCTCACTTTACTCTGTGTATCTATGGTTTCCCTATGCATGCCTGATCCTCCCTTGAATCTCACTGACTTATTCATCTGCTCTCCCTTGCTTGCTGTAATTCCTTCAAGCTGAGACATTCAAAGTTGCCTAGGAGATTTGGATGAGTCCCATGATGAAGGCAAGAAGAAAGCCACCAAGCTGTTTGCCTCTGTAATAAAACCCTGCAGAAGTGAGTTCCACAGGTTGGTAATACATTATGCAAAAGATATTGGGTGGAATTTTGAAGAGCATTTAAATTACTTAGCAGATAAGTCACTGGGATATTTGCACCTAGAACATCTAGGCACTTTGGAAAACCATTTCCTCTAATCTTTTAAAAAAATTAATTCATCCTTCAGTATGAATTTACCTATGGAGCACTTTCCACTCAGCGCAGCCCCTTTTGAAAGACAGTTTTCTATACTGAAAAGCTCAGCTATGGGCATGTCTGGGGATAGGATGCTAATGTATCCTTTCCCTTAAATCTCCCAAACGGAGTCCTCTCTCTACATTAGGAACGCCCTTTAACATGTCTCTATGCTGGTCCCTTTGTCCTACTTCAGTGGAAGAGAGGCAGGCTCAAGTTGCTCTTGATTGACAGTTCTGCAGAGCCAATCAAGAGCACTGCAGCTCTGTGGTCTGTTTAGATGGCAAAGTGTAATTATGAGAGCATCTCCCAAAATTCCGCAATGCTGCAAAGTCTTTGTGACAAACACAGGCAGCAATTTTTCATAAGTGTTTTAGATTTTTAAACATTTTTAACCCTTCAGGGATTTTTTTGTTGCTCACTCTGCAGTTGGAGCTGGATGATATGAGAGTGGTAGCCTAGGTGACCCTGGTTCGAGTCCCTCCTCCTCCACCACAGACTTCCTTTATGACCCTGGATAAGTCACTTAGTCTCCCTGTGCCTCCATTCTCTGTCTGTAGCAGGGGGATAATAGCACTGCCCTGTCTCACAGGGGTGTTGTGAGGAGAGCTGCGTTCAGAGTGCAAGGGTGCAGTGATGGGTGGAGAAGGACAATACACGATGTTCAAGCTTCTCATCTCACATTTTCTTCCTTCATCTCCTGCCTGTTTTTTGGCTCTATCCCTCCTCTACTGAGGTGACTGTACCAGACTGGCTCTGCCCTTTTGCCCCAGCACATTCTGTTCTCTTTAACTGGGACAACTCAGGGTCCCAAGGCACATACAAGATTTTACCCTAAACTTTACAGGGATTAATTTTCTGATCATCTTGCATCCTTGTGAGCCCCGTTGCTTTATGATGCTGCCAGTGCCTTACATTTCCATAGCGGCATGTATCCCAAATCCCTGTCCTAGATAATGGGGCAAAAAGATCCCCTTATTCTCCCAGGTATGGGCTATCCTGAGGATGATTAAGCTGGTCTAGTGCAGGTCATAAAGCATGTCTGTGGCCTCTATTCATTAGGATTCACAGAGTTCGAGAAGGGGTGGTGCAGGAGCTCAGGCAAAAAGAGTGTGTGCCCACCCCTTCACCATCCACTTTGGATCTTACCATGCAGGGACTGTAAGGCTCGCAGTGGTGACTCCCAGTGAGGCAAGAGAGGAGCCCAGAGGAGGAGAATTCAGCACTCCCCAAATATGATGTGGCTGGTGGGGTTTTGCAGGAGGAGGAGTTCTGCTGAGCCCTGGTTGCCCTGGTGGAATGGGTATTGTCTCAGTTCTGGAATTGCCAGCTAGCTGCATTGGTCTCCTCAGCATCTTCTTGGCTGGTGCTGCGCTGGAGCAGCCCCATGCAAGCACGCTGAGGGAGGCAGAGCCTACACACTTGATCACTCAGCTGCAATGTTGCATTAATGCACAGCATTGTTAGAATGACATTGGCAGCTCGGAGCGGGTTCTGGCCATATTTATACCCGAAGGCTGCTTTACCCTGTTCTGAGGATGCAGCCTGGCCCGAAGCAGTCCCAGGCTTGGGGAAGCACGAAGGCTGCTAAAAGCTACTCTTGTGCCCAATCTTCTTGTGCTGCATCAAGTACTCCTCAGCCAGTGTGGAGGACTGGGGCCTCAGGCTGTGAGCCCCATGGGCAGGGACTCTGCTTCCATTTGTATCTTGTACAGCAGTGGGCATGATGGTGGCACATAACACAGGGTAACGTTGGGGGATGGAGGGGAGTGCCCTAAGTCCATTCCAACACACCCAGTGGGACTGGGCTCAGAAAGGCGGCCGGCTGGGCTAGCACTGTCACGGGGTAGGGATCCCCAGCTCACCACTGGGACCTCCTCTTTGTCTTTTTCTGGGCTAAGTGGTTTCTTGCCAGTTATTCTTAGCCTGTACAAGTGCACCTTCTGCCACTGGGGCTCCTTGCAGGTAGTGGGCTGCTTGGCTGAGATGTTTCCTCATCTGCTTTGGGTGGTTCCTGCCATCTCAGCTCTGCTCTGCTCTAACATGCATCCTCAGCCTTAGAAAGACAGTGGAACCAGATCCTGCTCTCATTTGCACCAGTGTTAATCCAGAGTGTCTCCACTGCAGACAGTGGAGCGAGTCTAGCTGCACACTGATGTAACAGAGCAGAATCTGGCCCGGGGTATCTGAGCTACCTGAGACAATTTACCTTGGATGTTGCACGTTTTCTGTTAGCTACACAATAAGTGAGTTAGAAAGAGACCAAACCGTGCATGGAGATGTGTGTGCTGGAGCAGCTGGACATCTGATCACGCTGGGCTTGGCTGTCTGCATCTATAGATGAGATCATGGGAAATCCTTGGGAGTCCCAATCATTTGGCACCTCTTGCTTTGTCCTGCATGACTGACATCAGCAGCAGCAGATAACCCCAAGCTTTAGCCTTGTATAGCAGCAGCCCGCATGTCCCCTGCTCTAGGACAGCTCACTGCCTCTGTTTCCCTTCTGGCTCTTAGGTGAATGATGCTGCTCCCCCATGTGGCCTGGTTTATTAAGACATGACACAACCAACACATACAGGTCCCTTGTTGTTCTTAGGCAGAAGCAGTTCCTCCCTGGACAATAAGGGAGTTTCCCCATCGGACCCCAGTAGCACTTTAACCTGTTCCAGACCCAGCTCACTCTATGCCACCCTCTTTGGCAGCAATTCGGGAGTTACTTAGCGCCACATGGCTGTTCTGTCTTGAACATTCTCTCTGCCATGCTAAGATCAGGCCCTTGCTTCTCTTCGGGGGCGGGGGGGGGGGAGTCCTCCTGTGGCCTTCTGGTGACATATGTGACTTGAAATTGTGATGCTGGGGGCAGAGTGGTATTTTTTTTATGTACTACACCTTTAAATGTCTAAGGAGCCTGCCTGTGTGTGGAGCCAGCAGCTGTTTTGTTCGGGGGGTGCTGCAGAGGCAATATACATGCTGTTCTTTTCTGGAGAATCCACCCTGGCTCATCTTTGGTTCATTATTCCCTTGAATCTAAAACAATGAAGCACTCAGATGGAAAGGATCTGGGGATGTCCCTGTGCACAGAAATTAAAGCTCACTCTCGACAGTGTCCAACTTGCACATCCCTGCTGCAGCAGGACTTAAGCAATCATGCCCTGACGTTACAGTGCCGACATATGCCCTAGCTGCTAGAAATAGCTACACCCTTGAGATCAACAAACAATTATTAAGCATGTATTATTAATGTATTTATTTTGGAATGTGGTGACACCTGGGATCCCGGGTCCTGGAACAGGGCCCCGGTGTGCTAAATGCTGTACAGATGCTGCACAAAAAGACAGTCCTTGCTCCAAAGAGCTTACTATCAAAATAAATGGGGTGCCTATGAAACAAACGTCTCAAACATTTAGTGCTGCTGCCTCGAACCATCACATCGTTCTCTGTTACACCGAGTGACTGTTCACAATTATATCTGTCGAGCACCTGATCCAAAGCCAACAGAGAGACTCTGATTTCACTGGGCTTTGGATCCAGGCTGTAGTTCATTAGGCTACACCTCCCCGAGTCCCTGATGGAACACGGGTCAGCCAACATTTGGGAAAGTCCTGGTCAGCCAACATTTGGGAAATGGAAAACGCAAGGGAAGCTTCCTGCCCATGATTGAAAATCCCCAGTCAAGTGTGGGGTTACTGATGCTGGTTAACTCCTTTTGTTAAATGCTGTGTGCAAAGCCAATGAACTCCCCCTGCGTAACAGAGCACTGGGGATAAGGGCTTTTAAAACAGCTGTATTCCGATCTTATCTATCAGCCTAGTAATTTACTTAGTGTAATTTAAAATGGATATAACTCTGTCCCATCGAATGACAGACTCCTAGATGTTAGAGACAGCAAGGATGAACCTGATCATCCAGCCCATCTGCCTGCCAGTGCAAAGGATTCTGGGCATGTGAGGAAATAGATTGAGGCATTCAACAGAACGAACAGCGAAGAGCTGCAGGCTCTTGGAATAGTGAAAATGTACTTGGTGCCTTGATCCTAAAAGATCGATCTGTGTAATCAAAATATTTACAGCTAAATTCCACCGCCCTGTGCATGTGATAGGTGAGTAGGGTAGAGCCCAGCTGTCCATTTGGACTGGACATGGTTATTAAAAGAAACCACACACCTTAGCTTGGAGCATCTGATTAGTTAGCTATTGCTAAAGCGCACCACCAGGTGGCACTAGGGTGACATTGCTCCCCACAAACAAAACTTGGCTACTCTACAGCATATTTGTTATAAAACGCTTAATTATTTTCTCTTCACAACAAACAGAGAATATTTGTTTAGACTGAGTTGGGGAAACGATTTTTACAGCTGGCAAGAACCGCTTGGCATACCTGTTACCCAAAAGGCACCATCCGGTAGCTCCTTGCCAAACTGGCGCTGCACACTTTATCTTTAAGGAAGGATCAGACTGTATATACTTACTTCAAGTGTTTTATATGAATTCTGCACTTCAGACATGTCCTCTTCCAGAATTACTCACATGTAGCGACTCAGATTTCCCTTACAGTGAAGCTAGAGTCCGGAAAGTGTCTCTCTCAGAATGGCTTGGTAGCAGTCCACATTTATTCTCTCTCTCCTTCCAGAGGAAAAGACAGATTCTGATGGTGATATGTTTAAAGGCACATCGCGCAGTGAGAGTTTCAGGATCAGGCTCCTTGTCAGTAGAGTTATCATATCAGACTTGAAGACCTGCAGAGAGCAATGTTAATAATGAGTTCAAAGGGGACAAAATACAAGTGTAATTATGAACGGTTTAGGTAAAAATATGTTTCCTACCAATCAAAGGCCAAAGAAACTATTTTACTAACTGTAATTCTGAATTAGGAACATAAGAACGGCATTACAGGGTCAGACCAAAGGTCCATCTAGCCCAGTATCCTATCTTCTGACAGTGGCCAGTGCCAGCTGCCCCAGAGGGAATGAACAGAACAGATAATCATCAAGTGATCCATCCCCTGTCACCCACTCCCAGCTTCTGGCAAACAGAGGGTAGGGACACCCAGCCCATCCTCCCTAGTAGCCATTGGTGGACCTATCCTCCATGAACATCTCTAGTTCTTTTTAGAACCCTGTTATAGTCTTGGCCTTCACAACATCCTCTGGCAAGGAATTCCACAGGTTGACTGTGTGTTGTGTGAAAAAATATTTCCTTTTGTTTGTTTTAAACCTGCTGTCTATTAATTTCATTTGGTGACCCCTAGTTCTTGTGTTATGAGAAGGAGTAAATAACACTTCCTTATTTACTTTCTCTACACCAGGCATGATTTTATAGACCTCTATCTTATCCCCCCTTAGTCATCTCTTTTCCAAGCTGAAAAGTCCCAGTCTTATTAATCTCCCCTCATACAGCAGCCATTCCATACCCCTAATCATTTTTGTTGCCCTTTTCTGAACCTTTTCCAAGTACAATATATCTTTTTTGAGATGGGGAGACCACATCTGCAGTATTTAAAATGTGGGCATACCATGGATTTCTATAGAGGCAATATGATATTATTATCTACCCCTTTCTTAATGATTCGCAATATTCTGTTCACTTTCTTGACAGCCGCTGCACATTGAATGGATGTTTTCAGAGAAATATCCAGAATGACTCCCAGGTCTCTTTCTTGAGTGGTAACAGTTAATTTAGACCCCATCATTTTGTATGTATAGTTGGGACTGTGTTTTCCAGTGTGCATTACTTTGCATTTATCAACACTGAATTTCATCTGCCATTTTGTTGCCCAGTCACCCAGTTTTGAGGGATCCTTTTTGTAGCCCTTCGCAGTCTGCCTGGGACTTAACTATCTTGATTTTGTATCATCTGCAAATTTTGCCACCTCACTGTTTACCCATTTTTCCAGCTCATTTATGAATAAGTTGAATAGGACTGGTCCCAGTACAGACCCCTAGGAGACACCACTATTTACCTCTCTCCATTCTGAAAAATTACCATTTATTCCTACCCTTTGTTTCCTATCTTTTAACCAGTTACCAATCCATGAGAGAACTTTCCCTCTTATCCCATGACAGCTTACTTTGCTTAAGAGCCTTTGGTGAGGGACCTTGTCAAAGGCTTTCTGAAAATCTAAATACACTATATCCACTGGATCTCCCTTGTCTACATGCTTGTTGACTCACTCAAAGAAGTCTAGTAGATTGCCGAGGCATGATTTCCTTTTACAAAAACCATTTTGACTATTCCCCAACAAATCTTGTTCATCTATGTGTCTGATAATTTTGTTCTTTACTATAGTTTCAATCAGTTTGCCTGGTACTGAAGTCAGGTTTACTGTAATTGCCAAGTCACCTGTGGTAAAAATTAACTATCCTCCAGTCATTTGGTAGAGACGCTGATTTAAATGATAGGTTACAGACAACAGTTAGTAGTTCTGCAACTTCACATTTGAGTTCCTTCAGAACAGTGGTTCTCAAAGCCGGTCTGCCGCTTGTTAAGGGAAAGCACCTGGCGGGCTGGGCTGGTTTGTTAACCTGCCGCGTCTGCAGGTTCGGCCAATCACGGCTCCCACTGACCGTGGTTCGCCGCTCCAGGCCAATGGGGGCTGCGAGAAGGGCGGCCAGCATATCCCTCAACCCGCTCCACTTCCCACTGCCCCCATTGGCCTGGGACCTAAGGGTTGTGGGGGGGAAAGGGGGAGTGTCACCAGGTTATTGTAGGGGGATTGCAGTATTGCCACCCTTACTTCTGCGCTGGTGCTGCTAGTGGCACTACCTTCACAGCTGGTGGGCCAGAGAGCGGCAGTGGCTGGCTGGGAGCCCAGCTCTGAAGGCAGCCGCCACCACCAGCAGCAGCACAGAAGTAAGGGTGGCAATACCACGACTCCCTTACAATAACCTGGTGACCTACCCATGACCTTCTTTTGGGTCAGGACCCCCAATTTGAGAAATGCTGGTCTCCCCCGTGAAATCTATAGCATATAGGGTAAAAGTACACAAAAGACCAGATTTCATAATCCATGACTCCTTTCTCACAGCTGTGGATTGGATAGGGCCCTATTCGTGAGCTAGGAGGTTGTGCCACCAAGTGGAAAAAGCAGCAGGTCTGAAGCTCAACTGATTCTCTATGCCCTGTGCGGATTTTGGAGATCTCCTGGAAACACAATAGCCAGTGCTTTGGTGCCAGCTCCTGGGCCCAGGGTGTTTGTGGTACTGCTAGTCTCTGGGTTGGTACAGTTGTCTGAACTTGCCATTTGGGGAGCATTTTCTCTTATCATCTCACTCCACTTCTGTTTGCCTCTCATTAACCAGTGTCCCCATCCCCAGGAAGGACTAGCTTTATCAGTGCCTGACGTTTTTGTTTCAACTAACGGAAACCTCCCCCTATTATCTTAAACCAGCAGCAGGACTGGAGATGCAGCAGCTGGTGACTGGTCAACTGACACAACTTGCTCTCTGGATTCACGTTCTGAGTATAAATGAACACAATCCATTTGAGGCTAATGGATTTGTCCATGTTTATGCAAGTGGAGCATTTAGCCCTCTGAGCAGGCGTCATTCCCAATCTGCTCTCAGACACAGCCCACACTGTATGCAGAGTCCAAGTTCACCCCTGGTCTGGGGTTTGGTTTTAACACAGGAATTAAACAATAAGACCCAAGCCGTTCAGCTCATACCTTATCCCAAGGCTTTGATGTTCTTGGGGTTCGTCACTCTGGGCTGCTCAGCCAGCACTCTGTGGCCAATGAAATTCAGTGTAGACAAAAGCAAAGTAAAGCAGATTGGAAAGCATAATCCCAACTATACGTACAAATAATGGGGTCTAAACTAGCGGTTACTGCTCAAGAAAGAGATCTTGGTATCATCGTGGCTAGTTCTCTGAAAACATCTGCTCAAAAGGCAGCAGCTCTCAAAAAAGCGAACAATGTTAGGAACCCCTAGGAAAGGGATAGATAATAAACCAGAAAATATTGTAATGTCACTATACAAATCCATGATATACTCACACCTCGCTTGCAGTTCTGCTCTCACCATCTCAAAAAAAGATATTAGAATTAGGGCTGTCAAGCGATTAAAAAAATTAATTGTGATTAATTGCATGATTAAAAAAATAATGGCGTGATTAATTGCACCATTAAACAATAATAGAATACCATTTATTTAAATATTTTGGATATTTTCTACATTTTCAAATATATTGATTTCAATCGCAACACAGAATACAAAGTCTACAGTGCTCGCTATATTTATTGTTTGTTTACAAGTATTTGCACTGTAAGAAAACAAAAGAAATAATATTTTTCAGTTCACCTAATATAAGTACTGTAGTGCAACCTCTTCATCGTGAAAGTTGAACTTACACATGAAGAACTGTGTGAAGAAGGAAAAAAACTGCTGAAGCTGCTGAAGTATGAAGGGGCATACGAATGTTTAGCATATCTGGCACCTAAACACCTTGCAATGCCAGCTACAAAAATGCCATGTGAACACCTGTTCTCCCTTTCTGGTGACATTGTAAATAAGACAAAGGCAGCATTATGTCTTGTAAATGTAAACAAACGTGTTTGTCTTAGCAACTGGCGGAACAAGAAGTAGGACTGAGTGGACTTGTAGGCTCTAAAGTTTTATATTGGTTTGCTTATGAGTGCAGTTATGTAACAAACAAAAAAATCTACATTTGTAAGTTGCACTTTCATGATAGAGATTGCACTACAGTACTTGTATGAGGTGAATTGAAAAATAATATTTCTTTGGTTTATCATTTTTACAGTGCAAGTATTTGTAATAAAAATAATTTGCACTTTGATTTCAATTACAACACAGAATACAATATATATGAAAATGTAGAAAAACATCCAAAATATTTAATACATTTCAATTGGTATTCTATTGTTTAACAGTGTGATTAAAACTGTGATTAATCGCAATTAATTTTTTTATCATGATTAATTTTTTTGAGTTAATCATGTGAATTAAGTGCAATTAATTGACAGCCCTATTTAGAATTGTAAAAAAATACAGAGAAAGGCAATAAAAATTATTAAGGGTATGGAACAGCTTCCATATGAGGAGAGATTTAAAAGAGAGGGACTCTTCAGCTTAGAAAAAAGGTGACTAAGGCTAGGTTAACACTGGGGCGGGGTCGACCTAAGATACGCGAATAGCGTAGCTGAAGTGGGTGTATCTTAGGTCTATTTACCTGGCCATGAAGACTCCGCTTCCGCCTCTCACCAGAGTGGAGTTCTGGAGTCAACGGTACAGCAATCGGGGATTGATTTTATTGCGTCTACACTAGATATGATAAATTGATCCCCAATAGATAGAATGCTACCCGCCGATCCAGCAGGTAGTGTAGACATGCCCTAAGACTAAGAGGGGATATAATAGAGGTCTATAAAATTATGAATTATGTGGAGAAAATGAATATGGAAGTGTTATTTACCCCTTCACATTAACACAAGAACCAGGAGTCACCCAATGAAATTAATAGGCAGCAGGTTTAAAACAAACATAAGGAAGTACTTCTTCACACAACATTCAGTTGTGTAGAACTCTTGGCCGGAAGGACGTTGTGAAGGATAAATGTATAATTGGGTTAAAAAAGAACTAGATAAGTTCATGGAGGATAGGTCTATCAATGGCTATTAGCCAGGATGGGCAGGGATGCAACCCAATGTTTTGGGTGTCCCTAAATCTCTGCCTGCCAGAAGCTGGGACTGGATGGCAGGGGATGAATCACTTTAGGATGCTCTAAATGATGCCACAGGAACAGTTTCCTAGGGAAACTCTGGCCACACCCCTTCCCCCTTTGGCCACACCTCTGCCCTGCTCTGGAATGCCTCAGGGGAGAGGGGAGCTGGGAGCAGATGACACAGAGCTAGCCACCCTGATTTCATGACATCTGGGATTTCTTTACAGCAAGAGAACCCTGATAGGATAGCTCTCCAGCTGCTTTGAGCTGTTTTAACTCCAGCAAGCAATCGGGAGCCCGAAACACATTCCGTTGTTTAATTAACAGTATACACCAATACCTCTTTTCAGTCCGTTTAAGACAAACATTGTCATTATTTGCAAGGTCACTCTAACAGTGATGGGAAAGCGAATGCTCACTCTCCTGCTCTAACCTCTGGACAACACTCTCTTCAACTGGGTTAACCATTAGCTTTGGTTTAGCACATCCAACCAAACCACTTGTTCTATTCGTAAAAACAGACTGTGAGCATCATCTGTTCAAGATCAATACCTCCTCTTGGACCTCCTGGTTTGGAAGCCAAGAAAGGGCGGGGAGAGGAAATGTTCAGGAGATACCCTTCAATCACACCTGCTGACAGCAAGGAATCTATCCTACACTCAGTCTGACCCTTAATGAAAATAATTGCAAAAATGGCTGCAATCCAATATTAAGGTAATTCTGTATGTGCCTGGGCAGTTAGGACTAAAGTAGGGCGTATGTCCCCTTAGGGACAAGAACTCTGGAATTTCATTAGTGGTGAAATCAATAGGCTTCAACAGAAATTACTCTCAAAACCTATGGGACTGAAAGAGCAGGCTGTGCTGGACTGTGTATCTAGTCTGAAACATGCTTTGCCCTCAGCTGGAACGAGTGGGATCCCCCAGTGTTTGGCGCTGAAAGAAAAATGATCACAACTGCTGAAGAAAGAAATGCTGCGAGTGCGAGAATCCCTTATCGCATGAGGCTTTTAAGAGATCTCAGGGAGTTTCAAGTAGAAAGTGGGAGAGCAAAGAGCACTATCAGAATGTGAGCTTGAGCTTTTTGTGAAATGTAGAAATGGAAAACGATGATGCCAGTGCATGAACTATAAAGCCGTCAGTCTCAGAGCATCTTCCGCCCAGACACCCCTGTGCAAAAGGATTAAACAAGGAAATGTTTCATCTTGACATCAAAGCAAAGCAAATCAGAACTGTCTACCCAGTTATAACTGTGCTGAACATAACACACGAGGGTTGTTTATGAGTGGATTACAGAACTTTGTTTACACTGACAGCTCCTCTCTTCCTGCTGGCTCTTCAGGAGGGCATGAAAAGACCTGGTGTGTTTTCTGGGTTCAATAGAAAGTATTTAACCACCATTTTGCACAGCATTAAATCCTCTGTGATCCTTTAGCAGAGATCAGATAGGACCAAAGTCCAAAAGGTCTTCCTCACAGGAAACTGATCGTGGATTCACCATTAGATTCTAGTGAGTAATCTCTGCTCTGTGCTTCACCCCAGGAAGGCTAAATCTCCTCTGCCCCCCCACCTCCCCATCCCTCAAGGTCTCAACCAATTGTCCCTGGGGGGAAATTCTTATGGATCTCAGATTTTAGTTTGGTCTTACTCTCTACTGTGTACTTACAATCCACCCATCACCATGGTATCAAAGTTCCAGTACAAACCTGGCGACACTCCCCCTGCTCCTTCCCACAACCCTCTTTTGGATCAGGACCTCTACAGCTATAACTCTGTGAAATTTCAGACTTACATATCTGAAATTATGAAATTTATGATTTTTAAAATCATCTGTCCATGAAATTGACCAAAATGGCCCATGAATCCCCTTTGAGCAGGCTGGGGCTTCGGTTCAGTGATGCCTTTAAAAGAAGTTGACCTTCTACTGAATCGCTTGCATCTCTTCCTGAGGCAACCCAGGACCTACTCCTGAACAAAAATGAAACTAACTACAGTGGGATTCCCATTACAGTTCTCCTCCCTGTGCATGTGGGTTTTCCCCCCTCTGCACGTATTGCTCCCAAGACATGAGCCCCTGAGGGTGCACGTGCATCCTGGCACAGTTGCTAGCAGCACCGGGTTCATCAGAGGTTAAGGAAATCCCTGCCATTGGCATGGTAGCTGATAAGCTTCTGCTTTGTCAGTAGGAAAGTGTTGCCCCATCACCTGCCAGCAACCAACCTCTCCCCCCTTGACTCACCTCAGAGCCCCTGAGGATTTTGGTCAGGTGCCCCAGCCCACTTCAGTCCCCGCTTGTGGATACACTGCGTTCTTTTCTGTTTGCTTTGCAAGTTTAATCAGCCAAGACGCTGGGAAGGAAGGAGAAAGTACTCAGGGAAAAGTTTTAACAAAACAGAAAAACACGATCAAGAGTCCTTTAAGCCAGCGATTTCCCCCATTAGCACTTTCATCGCAGAGAGTAGAAGGTTTAGGCCAATCCTGTTACACAGGCATTGCAAATTCAGGAGTCTCCAGCCAGAACATCAAAGACCCATCTGCCGCCCTGTCCACTTCTGATGCCAGCCAAATATTGCAATCTGTAACTGCTTCCTTGCTCTCTCAGCTCAGGAATCTATGCTTCGTCTGCACATCCTGGCTTCTGGGTCCATGCAGAACTCTGCTAAGACTCGAGAGCTTCACATTAAGGAGTGGGAGGGATCCAGGTATGAAGGAGGCATCTGGGAAGGTTTGTAGGTACACAGCTGTGGAGTGATTTGGCTATGGACATGACCACCTCATGGATGTGGGAACTGCTGGGTAGGCAGGCGGACAGGGTTCCCTGTGAGTGACTTGCAGTACTGCAGACTCCAAGCACTCACAAATCAAGAGATTGGCCTAAAAATCATGAGCTCTAAAACAATGAGGCATTTTGGAGCCTTTCTCTTCGCCCACTGATTACGGAGCCTTCAGAGCTCACTCGCAGCACATTTTCCAGCTTTTCTCTGCAATCACGAGGGTTAGAAATGTACTTTTAGTCTGAAATGAAAATGGAGATTCCTTTGATTCCTGATGCTTTAAGGAAAAAACTCACCAAATATTACCAGAGTTGGCAACACTGCAAGGGCTTTCTTGAACTTAGGGACAACCTCAAACAATAGCAAGCTCTTTTCTTTGTCCTTCTTGCTACTCATGCCGGGGGGTGATGTGTGGCCAATTGTTACAGGTGTCTCTGCTGCTGGTCCCGGATACCAAACAGACCCCGAATTAGCCTGTTTAAAAAGCTCGGCCTTATTCTGTTGCGATTGGCACTACACTTATATCCCTGTGCAATGAAAAGAACACTAACGACCAATACTGTGAGCCAACTTGCCTGTGCATGCGAGTGTGCACCTTGCACCAGTGGTAGTGGTTTACACCAGTGCACATTGATACCATTCTGATTGAGGAGTGGTTTACATGCAGATGACTGTGACTTGCTGTTCCTGACAATATTACATCCTCACCTACGCAAATGGCCATTTCTCTGAGCGCAATGGGACATCTGAATGCACGGAACCAGTTACACTGAATTTCATCAGCACTGGCTTATTCCTTGGCTGCGGAATCAAGGAAGCCAAGGAGCTGAGATTCTGCATTTGAGAAGAGGCTGCGTCAGTGCTGAGTGCAGCCAGCTGCATGTTTTCAGGGTGGCTGGAACGGCCCAGGTTAGACACAAACAGCAGAATTCCCTTCCTTATGCCTCAACGGCGGTTGAGTTGGAAGTGATGCAGAATTCCAGGAGGCTAATCACCAGTGCCCATCTTGGAGGAATATTTGCCATTTATTTTCTCTTGTACGCAGTAATAAAAATGTCCTCCAGCTGCTGCTGTATCACCTCTGGCTGCAGCTGGGAACGCTCCGAAGCGAAGAAAGATTAATGTGGTCGGAATGTGGATGGGAGATCTCTGAGGAAATCCTAGTGCAATGCCCTGGCTGTGTGAGAGAGCCAGAGATGTTCCCCTGTAGTAGCTAGCCCCCTGTGACAGAAAGAGACATGCACTAGCTCATCAAGGAGAGAGACGCATGTGTTTTGGGATCTGGGTGAGGCTGTGTTCCCTAGGGTTTAGCTGGTCTGCTGCAGGAAGAGATGCGAGCGATTCAGTAGAAGGTCGACTTCGTTTAGAGGCATCACTGAACCGAAGCCCCAGCCTACTCAAAGGGGATGCTGTGATGCTAGGGTGTTCCAAGGCTCTGCCATTAAAACATCCCAGGCCTGGGGGTTGGTTTTGTTTTGTTTTCCAGGAGCAGGAGTGTCAGCCCTTTTCTCCTGGCCAAACTCTGCAGAGTTATGGCTACGTGCAGCATAAGAAAAGGGGAAGCAAAACACCACTGAACAGCGAGTGCAGTGACTTTACTAGACGTTGGTGTATTCCCAGTGCGGTTAGAGCCCTGCCCAGCCTATTGTGACTATCCCCTTAGGAGTATGACCAGAAGGATTTTTAAGAGGGGTGGGTGAGAAAAAGGAGAATTTTGATTAACTGCCAAGTTAACCCTTAGTGTACTGGCATTTTGCAGGCCAAGAGCCAGCTGCTTGGGCAGATGTATATAACACATGTCTGCAAGCCTCTGAAGGGTTATTAACACTGCAAACATGGCCACAAAGCTTGGTTGGCCCAGGGGATATTTAAAACGGCAAAGAATAAAACATGAGCATCAAAGGGGGAAAGGGCTGGTTTTCTAGAGCCTGCAAGCCTGATTCTGCTCTAGCAGATTTGGAAGCTGGCAGGGGGCTCCCTGTGGGCCTGCCAGGAAGGAGAATTGAAAGCACAGAATAAGCCCAGCAGTCTCCTCTTGACTCACGTATTATTCTTATCAGTAACAATTTCCTTTAATAAGGAAAATCTGCCTCTCATTTGAGCTTTGGTTGCTTGACTTAGTGAAACTTCTCTCACTTGTAAGATTGTTTCTCGTCCAGTAGGCACCCCAGGGAGGGCTCACTCCTCATTTCCAGTTGCAGCCTAGAGGGCGAGTGCCAAGAAACACTTGTCTTCTGCCAAGAGTCGAGGCTCCTGACGTGACGCTGCATTCATCCCTGCCTGGCTTGTAGGCTGTCACTTTCCCCATCTCTGTAATTCAACCCCCTTCCTTTCACAGCTGCACGCACTGTTCTCTTGCCCTGCGATGCTGACTGAGGGTCAGAGCAACAATGATGCAGTCTGCGCCCGTCCAGCCAAGCCATTGAGTAAGACCTTCTGTCAAATAGTCAATTAATCCCAAACACGTGCACCAGAGCCCTGCTAGATGGAAGTGGCTGACTTGCCAAGTGCCTAATTCCTACGAATCTGGGGAGATAAAACAAAGTTCAATAACAGAGAGAAACTGAGAGCAACGCAGAGCGCATACCTTTACTGGGACCCTAGGACTGCAACGCCCACCTCAATACTTATTGCCCTAACTGACCGACTTTAGTTTAAATGACCAAAGCAGTTTGAAGAGTGCTACTCATGGAAGCTTCTTTTCTTTTTCTCTCCCTCCTAACTTTGTGGGGATTTTTTTTTCCTTTTTGCTAAGGATTTTGCTTTGAATGAGAGGTTGGAGAACAGATAAAGCAGCAAGTGTCCCAGCCAAAGCTATGAAAACAGAGAGATGATACCATCTTTGCTCCCTTCACAAATGACTATAGTTAGTGATTGGCTATAGAAAACAAAGGGGCTGGTGTTACGTCTAAGTGATTGTTCAGGGCTCTGCCCACCTTTGGCAGCTCACAGGTCAAGCCCAAAGGGGCAGATGAATTGCCCCCAGTGGGACAGCAGTGTCAAGTTGCTTCTTACCTGATCTGTTGCTAGAGCCCTGTGCCAACCCGTCTTGATTGGTGCAGGCCCCCTGAGTTTCACTCTCAGATTTTGGGTAATGTTGGGTCAGACCCACCTATGAACTTTCCCAGAAGTTCAGGGGTGCTTGAATCTGATCTTTTGGTTTGGCCCACCACTGTGGCGTTGAGATGCGGGCACTAATCCGAGCTTTTCCCTGGCTCAAGGGGGTTCTGATCTAGGCTTTTGGCGTGGGCTGATCTCTAGTTTCAGATCTGACTGAACCTAAAAGCTGACAGTGCAGGCGAAGCCACCGAGTCTCACCTGGTCTCACCTCAGAACAAGGAATCTGAGCCATAGGGTCAGCCCCAGCCTCGCTTGAAACGGGTTGTAGGTTTTCTCAGCAGGTTTGTGGAACATTCGACCAACGTGACCTGAGTTTTGAGTTTGTGACACGACCGGAAAGCAGCCAATTCTCACACAGTGTCAAGGTTTTATTGTGAACTTTGTGCCCAGCTTCCCTGATCTCCCTACTGTACCCAGCAACCTACTTTCACCTGAGACAGAGCAAATCCTCTCCTATTGCAACACGCCACCTGGGCCTGAAGGAGGTGAGCTGGCACCAGTTAGCAGCAATGAAGCAAATCAGAGTGATGTTAATTTGCCTTGCTTGTTCCACAGGGATCACTGCCCAGTTACACCAGGTGATTGGCACCTGAGTCTGAGCACCTGGGTTAGCCTCGCCCAGGTGTGAGCATCCCCACTGCAAATCCAGACCCAAATGATGCTGTCCGCACTCCTTCTGCCCTGCCTTGTGTGCCCTTTGTGCTGAGATGCTCCTCTTACCCAGTCAGTTGCCTCAACTGTGGGGAAAACTGATCTTTCCTTCGGGGGGAATTGTGGGAAGGGTGTGGGAGGGCCGTCAGCATATGAATGATTTTTTGCTTGCATTCTGACTGCAAAGTGGGCAGGTTTCAGCCTGAGCCCTGGTCTACACTAGGGGGAAAACAGGGGATCGATCTAAGTTACGCAACTTCAGCTACAGGAATAACATAGCTGAAGCCAACATATTAGATCAACTTTCTGTGAAGTACAGAAGTCGATGGGAGAGCGCTCGGGGGTCGATTTATCGTGTCTAAACTAGACACGATAAATTGATCCCCGCCGGATCAATCGCTGCCCGCAGATCCGGAGGGTAGTATAGACATACCCTGAGTGACAGCAGCACCTGAGCTCTAACCCATACCCCCAAGCTGGGTCAGCTAGCTGGGCTAAAGCACCTTCAAACTCAGCTCAGAGGTTTTTGTGTGGATAGGCTAAAATCAAGGTAAAAACCCAGGTTAACTGGGCAGGAAAGATCTATCCTGACTGTCTGTTAATCCATGTGTCAGCTGGGGTTGATATTGTTTTACCAATAGATGCATTCTGAGGGTTAATTGATCTTTCTAAGGCACTTTGAGATCTTTGAGTGACAGGCGGCACAGTTAAATATATAATAATATTCAGCGATGTCAGAGGGACTAGGAGTTCACTGCCCAAGGTCAGCTTTGCTTTGAACATGTAGATAACCTAGAAGAGTGTAGCACTACAGAAATGACAGACTATGCCTTGGTTTTGTCTTTCCCTTCCTCTTTTTTTGGCATCTCCTCAACTCTCCTTCCCTCCCAAAGCTTGAATGACTTTCCCTGACAGAACGGGAGCCTTTACTGTATAAATTGTGGATTACACGCTGAGAATGAACGCTCACGTGAGCCGATATGACTGGCATGCGCTGAAATCAATGGGCTTGCTTCACTCTGGCGTTCCCGTTGCTCAGTGCTGCCTTACGATTGCCTTTAATTAAGGGAGATTACGTTTCCTCTTTGGAAAAAAAAACAACAGTTAGTGCTGATGAAAGGCTCCGGATTAACAGCCTTGCTGAGCTATGGCCCTCATTCACCCATGGGACAGGGACAATGATGACTGCAGCATTACGAGCTTCCCCACACTTCATGGGCAGCTGGTGGGAAGACGGTAGTTTCTTCCACATGGCAATTCAGCCTCTCTGCTGAGACTGCCAACAGAGGTGCCAGCTATTACAGGGACATTTGTCTACTAAGAATTGGTCTGGAACCAGCAGCTTACTTCACACAGGCTACTGAATGGTCATCCGATGGTAACGACTCCAGTTGATACTGGGAGAGGGACTGAATCTCCCAGAGAAACAAGGGGATTTAAATAGGAAGTAAGGAGTGTGATGCTCTGCCCCCAAAACACTCCCAGTTTATATGGCCAGACCACAGAGAATACAGAAGTGTTAGAACATCTCGATCCCACTTCCTATCAGATCTCTGAACATCAAGACCATGGGGTGCATATGGAGTTCTTAGGTGACTTACATTCCCTGTGCACAGTAGGGGTCATTTCACAGTAAGAGCTGTGGCTGGGGTGAGAAGAGCAGAATCAGTAGGGCATGGGGAGGGTGACGGCAGAGAAAGGCCTGGAGATGGCCTCTAGGATCCCAGCTCTCAGGCAGCTAGGCAGGGTGAAGCAGCTCCTAGAAAGAGAGTTTGTTGGTGAAGAAACCAGGGCTTGTGTTGGTGTGTGACATCACTGAAGGAGTTAACGTGGCATTTTCCTCGGTCTACCTGAGAGGCCATTTTCCCCTTACTGTGATGTCTGAGCTCCTTGCTTCCTCTCCTCTAGTGGCTGCTGTAGTGTCTACTAGGAAAGAACCCATTCAGGTGTCAGGAAATGATATTTTTAAAATCAGAAACTGGGATGTTTCCTTTCTCTGTCAGTTTCACTGGGATTTCCTTCACCCAAATGTCTTGCAACATTATTTTTAATTACTTTTATAACACGCCTGTCACTGCAGTAGAGTGACTAATCACTTGCAGATGACACTAAACTGGGAGGAGTGGTAGATACACTGAAGGGTAAGGATAGGATACAGAGGGACCTAGATAAATTAGAGGATTGGGCTAAAATAAATCTGATGAGGTTCAACAAGGATAAGTGCAGAGTCCCGCACTTAGGATGGAAGAATCCCATGCACTGCTACAGACTAGGGACCAAGTGGCTAGGCAGCAGTTCTGCAGAAAAGGACCTAGGGGTTACAGTGGACAAGAAGCTGGATATGAGTCATCAGTGTGCCCTTGTTGCCAAGAAGGCTAATGGCATTTTGGGCTGTATAAGTAGGAGCATTGCCAGCAGATTGAGGAATGTGAACATACTCCTCTACTTGGCATTGGTGAGGCCTCATCCAGAGTACTGTGTCCAGTTTTGGGCCCCACACTACAAGAAGGATGTGGAAAAATTGGAAAGAGTCCAGAGGAGGGCAACAAAAATGACTAGGGGGCTGGAGCACATGATTTATGAGGAGAGGCTGAGGGAACTGGGATTAATTAGTCTGCAGAAGAAGAATGAGGGGGGATTTGATAGCAGCCTTCAACTACCTGAAGGGGAGTTCCAAAGAGGATGGATCTAGACTGTTCTCAGTGGTACCAGATGAGAGAACAAGGAGCAATGGTCTCAAGTTGAAGTGTGGGACATTTAGGTTAGATATTAGGACAAACTTTTTCACTAGGAGGGTGGTGAAGCACTGGAATGCGTTACCTAGTGAGGTGGTGGGAATCTCCTTCCTTAGAGGTTTTTAAGGTCAGGCTTGACAAAGCCCTGGCTGGGATGATTTAGTTGAGGATTGGTCCTGCTTTGAACAGGGGGTTGGACTTGATGACCTGCTGAGGTCCCTTCCAACCCTGATATTCTATATTCTATTATTCTAATCCTGTGGTGAGGGAGCAGAAGCAGAAAACAAAACCCTCTTCCTTCAGAATAAAAAGATGAAATTAGGCAAGTGAGGTGACGCATATTAATCAAATATTTCAATTAAGGCTGTGCATATTTGCATAAAATCCTCAGATTTCTGGACCTTCAGCTTTTACAGATAAGCACATGAGTTATCCTGTATGTGCTAGTACCTTGCTGAACTGGGACCTAAACAATTCTGCAGAGAGAGGAAAAGTGCATGACTTTCAGTGGGAATGGTGAGTATACCTTTAAGGGCTGGGATAGAAACTCACTCTTAACACACAATGTCGTTTGGGAGGGACCTGTATGAAATGAAGTAAAGGGACTTAGCACTTAATTAGAGAAGAGGAGAACCAAGCTTGGATGTATAGTTGGTGCCTGATTTTATCTTTTAATCTGTTTTTATATTGTTTGGTTTTGTTATTAATAACGTGGACATTTGGGGGCACAACTTGACTTTGTGTAGTTTTCTGAGCCAAGTTCTGGGCTCAAAATAATCCCACCTCACAATCATTTTTAATGGTCTTCTCTTTGTTCTTTTCTCTGTTTATGTTGTCCTTTCAGAAGCTTGTATGTGACACTCCTTATACTGTTCTTTTCCCAGTTGGCAAGCAGTGATTTCCCCGGCCCTTCTCCTTGTTGTGGGTCTTCCTTTGAATTCGTCTAAGATTTCAACAACAAAGTGGTGATTTTTTTTAACATAACTTTGGAATCCAGGATGCAGATCAAGTGGCAATAGTTTTAAAGGAGGTACCAGTTTGGGCCTTAGCTACTTGCTATGGATCCTGTCCCGCCAGGTGCATGATCCAAAGCCCTGTGAGGGTAATGAAAGATTTCCACTGCTTTCAGTGGACTTTGCATCAGGCCCAAAGTGGCCTCAACATCAGTTAATATCTATGGGAAATGAGAATGAGTGGGACTTCTCTGAAGCATCAGGGAGGAACAGATCCTAAATGAACTGCTGATGCCTCTTAGAATTACAGAAAAACTTTCTATTGGTGACAATCCATTTCTCTTTCACATTTTCAGTTTTTTATCTTCCTTTGTTCTTTATTATGAAGAATATTGCACAAACCTATAAGACTTTGTCGGCTCATGTAGTTTATTCCCAACCTCATAATTTTTCTGGCAATTAACTGAGACATCATGACCAAAAGATAAAGATTTCAGGTGGAGTATAAACTACAGGAAATTCAGGAACAGGTAGCTTTCTTAAGAAATCAGGATCCTATACATTCATTTTCAGCTTTTCTAATGAAGGAAAGGAAATGCAGAAAACATGATATAACATCACAACTGCTGAATTCTGTGATGAATTAGTATGATCTATGCGTACTCGTGCCTGATACAAGATTGAACTGTTTCTAACTGTGTCATAGGCACTATACTGTTAACAGCGGATGGAGATTCTTATTTAAAAGTGGCAAAGGGTCTGTGATTGGTGGCAAGGACTGAGTTTTATCCCTGTGAAGTTCCAGGGCGCTCTTGTGTGCATCATATCAACAATTGTTAAGTTCTAAGTGGCCTGGGATTTGTTGCTACCTTCAAAGTGTGAGGAGGCTGGCTGGTTTAGGAGACTGGTAGTGAAAACATTTCCAAGAAATCTTGGAATTTTGCACCATCTATAAAATTTACACTGGGATTCAGTTAAGATATATGGTGGTGCTGACTAAATATAGTTACCTTCTGATGCTTTTATTTGGCCAATGTAAATTTAATTGGTGGTCTCATTCCAGTCCCTAGTGGTCAGATGTCTACAACAGAAAACCAGTCATATGCACAACTTCACAGTTGGCACTAAGTTGTGTAATGCTGGTGGTTTCAACAGAGATGAAAGGGTGAGTTGGCCTGGAAACTGAATTCCTTTCTCCTACATTCAGGTGGACTTTCCATGTTGATCTATTAGAAAAGGGGAGGTGGGGAAAGCTTGCAATGCCACAGCCCATGCTGAACCTCCTCCATGGTCAGTTTCTAGAACTGTCCCATCTGACCCTTTCTACTCTCTTCTCCTTGTCCCAACTGGGAGAAACACATGATGTAAACAAAAGGCTGAAATAGTGGTGTGTAAATAGAATTGAATCTGAGCTAGTGCTAGTAACATAAGTGAAGAAATGTGTGTGGCTACAACATAGGATTTTTTTAAAGTTGGCAGTGGCACTTTAAAAGTGGGGTGGAGTATGAATTGTTTCTACTCTACTTTTCCAACATGCATTTCCAAGAAGCTTTGAAATTTTGCACCATCTACAGAGTTTACGCGGAGATTTATTTAGGGACAAAATCAGTGTGGTGGGAAAGTTTCTCTTTTTTGTCCCCTCCCTTATTTTCATTTTTGTCTTACTTTTTAATCACCTAAAGTTATTTAAAAACGTCCTGAAAGCTGGGAATCAGGGTTGCCTAGAATGTCTCCTGCCAGTTGCAAAAATGCTTTGCTTACTGTTTCAAGCTGGAAAATAGACCTTCCCACTCAGCATCCCCCATGCTCATGCCAAGCCCCAACCCATCTGTGCAGGTAGCTTCACCTCAATGGGGCTCCCCGCAGCCTCACTCCCTGGCGCCACCTGGTGCCAGTTCCCTCTCCCTGCGCACAAACCACGTGTACCCCTCCTCCCCTTACAACCTAGCTATTTACTCCGGGGTTGAAGCGGGGCGGCCAATGGGAGAGCAGGAGGTGTGGCTCTAGGAGGCTGAGCTCCAATCACCACCTGGGACAGCCAGGGGGAGGAGGGGCCGGACTTTCACCACGTTGGGTTTGTCCGCAGCGCTAATTAATTTTTCCAAAGGCTGGGAGGGCTTCACTCCAGCCCAGGATCTTGCTGCTGCCGCCACCAGCCCTTCGCCTCCTCCTCTTCTGCACTGCACAGACCAGTCGCTGGGGCCCCTCCACTGCAATAAAATGTTTGACGGCTCCCTCCTGCCTCTCTTATTTCCTTTCCTGCTGCTCTGGGGACTGGACACCACCACAGGTAGCGCTTTTCTCCCCCCTCCTTCCTGCCCCCGGCATCACATTCTCCCTTTGGCTCTGACAGCTGCGGTGGCCAGGGAGCTGAGCAGCTGGGACCGGGCAGGCATCCTGCTGCGTTTGCAACTGCAGAAGCACAGGGCGTGCAGTGTTTAATTGTTGCTGGTTGCAGGCAGTTTCGGCGTGTTGGCTGCATGAGTTTGCAGCCCTCGGGGCATGCACCAGATCTGCTGCATGGCTGAGATCTCAGTTTGCAGGAGACATTGCTCCAGGCTTTTGTATTTTCTTTTCCTGTCCTGCGGCTGTAACGTTTCATGTGGAAAGTTGCTGACTGCCCTTGGTAACAGCTTTAAGTTGCTCCGCTTCCCCTCCCCGCAGGTTTTTATGGGGGTTGGTGAAATGCGATGACTGTGGCTCTGTCTTATTTTATATATATATAGTAATGATACAAGGAGCCTTTTTTGCTATGTTTTCCCCTCCCTCTCCTCTTCCCTGCACCCTTAGGCCTTTGGTAGATGAATTTATTTCTGTATATAAATATATTTTCCTCCTCTTGGCTCCACCGGCTGCAGCCTGTTGAGAAGTTCCAGGGCATTAAGACTAGAAGCTGAACCCCGAGGGCTGAGTGCAGGGGCCCGGCTGCGTAGAGCAGGGTGCAGGAGTGGGGTGCCGCAGCGGAGCGGGAGGGCTTGGTGCTTTAGATCTGGAGTCGGGGGTGGGGGAGCTGTTTCTCTGCTGTAAGAAGTCCAGTTTAGTGTTCCCGACCCCCCTAGGTCTCCCAGGGGCGGAGGAGTTAACGCCTGAGCCAGCCCACGAGTGCCTGGTGTTAGCGGGTGGGCAGCAGGGCTGATGGGGGCTGGCACCCGCTCTGTCTGCAGTGTTCCCCCGGGGCGGGATGACTAGCAGTGGCCCAGCGGGGAGGGGTGTTTGCTGGGTGCCCCCAGGGCGAGCCGCCCTGACCCAGCGGGTGGGCTTAGCACCAGCCTCCGCCGGGACGCGAGTGACCCAGCCCCTCTGCTTCTCCCCCGCAGCCGGCGGCGCGGAGCTGGAGGTGGCCATCCCGCAGCGAGTGGCGCTGGAGAAGATCCACCTGCTGCAGCCGGCCGGGGCCGGGAGCAGCCCCCGGCGCCGGCGCTCGCCGCCCGAGGAGGAGGCCGTGCTGCTCCGCCTGCCGGCCTCCGGCCGGGAGCTCTACCTGCACCTCCGGCGGGACCTGCACTTCCTCGCGCGGGGCTTCGCGGTGGAGGAGCCGGGAGAGGCCCGGGCCCGCAGCCGCCCCCCGGCCGAGCAGCTCTGCTTCTACACGGGCCACGTGCTGAACCGCAGCGACTCCTTCGCCTCCGTCAGCACCTGCGCCGGGCTGGTACTGCACTTCCCGGGGGAGCTGGCCCTGGGGACCCCTCTCCGGCCTGGGGGACCCCTGTGGGGGCGGGCCTGGCCCTGGGGACCCCTCTCCGGCCTGGGGGACCCCTGTGGGGGCGGGCCTGGCCCTGGGGACCCCTCTCCGGCCTGGGGGACCCCTGTGGGGGCGGGGCAGGCCCTGGGGACCCCTCTCCGGCCTGGGGGACCCCTGTGGGGGCGGGGCAGGCCCTGGGGACCCCTCTCCGGCCTGGGGGACCCCTGTGGGGGCGGGGCAGGCCCTGGGGACCCCTCTCCGGCTTGGGGGATCCCCCTTGGGGCGGGGCTGGCCCTGGGGACCCCTCTCCGGCTTGGGGGATCCCCCTCGGGGCGGGGCTTGGTTCTAGGGTTCTCTCTGCTCATTGGCCCTATCCCACTTAATTATTAACCCTTTTGTTTAAATGTCTTCATGCTGATGGAGGATTTCTATCATCTGAAGACATGGTGGGTGGCAGCATCTCTCTGCTCTGCTTGCTGTTCCCCAGTTGCTCATGTGCTCTGCTTGGATGGGAACATAGAGGTCAAAACCTGCCCTCAGGAAAGGAAGGGGCTCAGCAGCCTGCTCTTGTCTGACTGAGTTCCCAGCCTTCTTGCTCCAGTTGGGGTGCACTGAAAAGCCTCTGAAGTTTTTACTCTTTAGGATGTGTCAAAGTGGTTTGTGACGTGCTGCTCTCTGCAGTAGTAGCCTCGATGCATCTTGGCACTGAACCATTGGGTGTCTTGAACCTATGTTCCAGAAAGACCCGTCCTGTACTGACCATCTCAGCAGCTAGTTACTTCTCACCCAGCTGCTGGACTGTCACCTGCCGTGTGGTATGTGATAGACAGCTCATCTGGCCAGAACAAGGCATCCTTAAAAAAAAAAAAATTCCCCATGGAGAGGCAGCATGTTTTAGAGCTCAGCCGATTAATCTCTGTTCCTGCCACCTGACTTGCTGTGTGGTCTTGATCAAATGGCTGTATAAGAGCTAAGTATCATTAGCTGGAACCTGAGTCTATTTATTTCGTCATCTTGTGGTTGCACTTACCCCTTACAATGTTTACTCAAAGAATACAACATGAGTCTGGATTCTTTATTAGACTCCTTATCTGTACCCATTTCCTCCCATCAGCCCTTTCCTGACCAGTGTGCATGAATATCTGCTTTTCTGTACTGGAACAGCAATTTAGAGATACCCAGTAGCTTTATCGGTGACAGAATAGCCCATGGAATAAACTGCTTAATGACACTACGATGCTTTTTGCACATTGGGTGGCAGAATTTCTCCACCGAAGGATTAAGTGTTATGGTTGGGTTTGTAATGCAATGGGAGAGCATCATGCTGCCTGAGAAACATGAGTTAGAAACTGGTGCGGGCCTCCTTTTAAAGAGAGGTGCATTGATAATCTGGGATGGGATGACTGCTTGTGCTGTTCAACCAGACTGCAATCCGTGAAATACAGTTGGCATTGCATCTTAACCGTGCACTTGCCTTTCAAGCAGTAAAAGGAACTCTTGTTAAGGATGGCTCTCCCGTTTCTTGATCTTTTGCCTTGGTCATTAGAGGTTTGAGTACTCGGGTGTTTGGGACATTTATTGGTTTTTAATTAGTGTTGGTAACTTCGATATCTGAAAAGCATAGAAACATTTACTGGGAGGCTTTGCTTATTGTTTCAAGTACAGATCTATTGGCAGACAGTTAATCCAAAGTGACTTGAAAATAAGAAACTGCTCAGCACATGGATTAATCAGGGTTTGATGCTTTCCTTTGGAACCATATGAGGGCGCTGTGCCTCAGGTAAAAGACTGCATCCAAGATATTGAATATTAGCATATTTGTGATTGACACTGTAAACTGAGCCGTATACCACCAAAAGCTTTTTGATGTTTAAAACCTATCTCTCTGGTTCTAGCTTTTTCACTGAGAGCTCTGCACGTTTGCCACGAAGCATGCTTTGTTAATCCCATTCATGAAGTGCTGGACTTTTAAAAATACGTATTGTAGCATAGCTAAAAAGTACAACAGGCAAGAAAGAGAACCTTTTTGAAAGGGGAATATAGTTTTAGACACAGTATTAATTGCCTGAGATCTGGAAGTGAGTGAGGAGGCGTGAAAAAAGTTGGCATTATTCCCAGTGGAAAAGTTGGGGCAGGGGAGGGCGGTGGGTGGAACTAGAGTAGTTAATCTTTGTTCTCTACTCTGCAAATTAGTCATGATATTTCTAGAGCATGTATGAATTCTAAACAAGCATCAAAATGATGCTATTGGAGCTAACTGACATTAGGTTCCAAAAATAAATAAGTTCTACAGGGAACAGTGACTTGGACACCTGTAGTCAAAATTGCTCCTTGTACATGGGTAAATTCAGGGGCATTGCAAATACTTATGCCACCTATGCATTTGTTGCTGGGAATGGTGGAGGCAAACATATTGAGAGAGAGAGTACATCGGCATACTGGGATTATTGCTCATCTGTTGGATAAAGCCATGACATTGTCACCTAGTTAGCCATGAGAGATGGGGAGAATGATCTTAAAGCACTTCACAAACATGAATGAATTAAGCCTACTAACAGCCCCATGAAGTAAAGAGACATTAACCACGACACTAGAGCTTTTGTTTATGTAGAAGTTGCACCAATTAAACTAGTTTTAAAACTGGTTCAGTTTAATTCATGCAAAGCCCTGTGTAGACTAATCAATTTAAGATAACTTGATATAAGCCAGTTTTGCATCCAGTTAAGAGTACCCACATGTCTTTTACATTGCTTAACTAAACCCAGTTTTAAATTGTGCCTCTAGTTAAATGGGTGCAGCCTTGTTTGTAGACAGTCTTTAAGGGTACTGAGAGCATGTGTGACTTGACTTGCTCAAGGTCATACAGGAAGTCCATGGTTATGCATGTCTAGAACCCAGGTGTTCTGATTCCCAGTCTTGGTCGTTAACCACAAGACCATCATTCCAGTAGGTTGTTAATTCAAGCTGCCACCTAGACCTTGTCTGCAATAGAAAACTAGGAACTCGTATTTTCCAGCAGTGCAGTACTATGGATGACAGAAGTGGTGGCGGCTATAGTGTAGAGCAGTGTTTCCCGAACTTGGGACGCCGCTTGTGTAGGGAAAGCCCCTGTCGGGCCGGGCCGGTTTGTTTACCTGCCGCGTCAGCAGGTCCAGACGATCGTGGCTCCCACTGGCTGCGGTTCACTGCTCCAGGCCAATGGGCGCTGCTGGATGCAGAGGCCAGTACTTTCCTCAGCCCACACCGCTTCCTGCAGCTCCCACTGGCCTGGAGTGGTGAACCGCGGCCAGTGGGAGCTGCAATCAGCCAGGCCTGTGGACCGGTAGGTAAACAGGGGCTTTCCCTACACAAGCAGCGTCCCAAGTTTGGAAAACACAGGTGTGGATGAAACAGACTTGTTGTGTGCAGGGTTAGATAACCTTGGTCTAACCAGAGCTAGTGTGGTATTTAGCGTGAGGATTTGTTCCTCAATAAAAGGGGTTGACTCATTTGCACAGGCAAGACCATGTGTTGTTATAACACGAGCAGGGGACTGTTAAGTTTTTAAACATGTGCTTGGTAAATGTTGTAGGTCCCACCTGGTAGCAGCCAGCATCAGAGACAAGATAGTGGAATGGGGTACTGCTGGTTTCCCTTAATGTGGAAATTGCAGTGTTTGCTGCAGGCAGTGAGAGCTCTCTTTGTTCATTGATACTGTGTATAACTTCACGGAACCAGTTCATCTGTTTTTATTCTGGACTGATTCCAACCCTCTAGCAGAGTTTGGCAGAGCAGTGCTTGACAGCTGCCTTCCATTGTGTTTTTGTTACTCTTGTGGTTGAAGCCATAGCAGAGAACAGGTACAGCTTTTTAAATGCTGAGCTTTCCATGTGTTAATTGCCATGGTCTCTTCCCTGAGGGCCAGCAGGCTTATCAGCTATACAGATCCATGAACCCCCATCCTTCAAGTAAAAGAAAAGGTGAACCCTGTCTGCAGGTGACTTTCGGTCATTAATTTGCCTCATGGTGTCCAGCGTGGTGGTATTTCAACATGTCTCCATTTGGAATTGGGAGTTTTCAAAGCTTGCATTTTAAGTATTAATTCCTTCCCTTCTCGTTCCAGCCAGAGTCTCTGTGAACTGCTAGCATGAGACACTATTCATTCCACATTTGATTAGTATGTTTGTACTTTGGTGACAACATGCCAAGTATGCAGGGCAATGGTGAAGGTGGTTTTGGTTATGTGCGCCTTGAATTTTGGCCAGTGTTTTAAGTGATTGCGCTTAGAGATGAACCGAGGATGTCATTTCTGTGTATTAGGTTTAGACTGACTTTGAGGTGGTGTCTGTTCTGGTTTAGAAACCAACCTGAAGCCGAAATCACTGGGGCAGGTTTGGATCCAGAGACTTGTCGGAATTGCTTGGACTATTCTAAAATTTGGAGGCTGGGGGGTTTGGATTCAAATACATGTATTCCTGAAGCTAAGACGTAAGTGAAAGATTCAGCCTTTCCTTACCAGTATCATTTATCTTTCTTTCCACACTGTGTTTCCAGCCCCTTTGCGTTCAAGCAAGACTTTGTGCAGCCTCCTTTGAGCGGAGTGGATCAGTGGTAGCAGATTATCTATAGTACAAAAGCTGGTCAAATAAAAACCATGAGGTTCCCATTGTACGATGAAGCAAAGTGATGAAGTTACACTTGAAGGAATAAACTAAAAGCTGGGAAACCATCAAGGTTTTCCAGCTTTGTCCTTCATATTCAGCAGAGAGAAGAGGACTTCTTTTCTTTCCAGTTCCACACACAAAAGGAGAAGAACAGCAGAGCAATGAGGCCATTCCAGCTAAGCTTTGGAGCATTTTGCATGGGCCATTCTTCTTTAGATGGATATGGACAAGCTTTGGCAAGTATGGACAAAAGGAGACAATAAAGCATTCGGCCAGACACTGTTGAAAATGTGACCCAATCAGGTGAGCATTGTTCGGGAAAGATGAGTAGAGAGCTAAGGGGCCATGCCCTTCGAGGGGCTAAGCATGCTCTGCTGCTGGCGAATTGAAGATGAAGTAGTCAAGCTACAGTAGATGAGTTGCGAGAAAGTCTGTGCAGTTAGAGAAATGGAAGGGAATTTTTCTTCCCCATCTTGCATGGGAGGAGCTACACGGGTGGAAATAATAAAACCAAATGCTGCTTGGTATAGCGTGATGGCCAGGACTTCTGAGCAACAGACGAAATGAACACAGGGCACCCATAAATTAGCTGCAGTAGGTAGGAATATTGACCATGTCTATCGTTAGTCCTCCTCCCACCTCAGTGACTTCTCTTTATTGGCAGACAGGAAGTTGCAGGAGTAACTAAATTCCTTGGAAAGGCCATCATGCTTGGGTGATGGCAGAGAGAGTTTGCTCTATTCAGCTGCTGGCTCTGGGGAGCCCAATCCAGAGGTTCGACAGTAAAAGTACCCCATCTGAACTCTTCTGGGGTGACAGTGGAATTGTAGGGGATCTCTGGGAAATACACAGAGAAGGCCCCAATCAGCTGGGTTGAAGCCTGGTTGTGTAGTGTGGAGTGACTGGAGAGCGTGTGGAAATTAAAACATTTCAGAGTCACAGCTGAGCAGTTGGGAAGGGAGTCCGTCAGACTTTAAAACTGTGTATGTTCCTGTGTAATTAATCTGCAATGGCACTGAGCACTTGGGAGCAAGGAAACCTCTGTTAAAGATTCAGCACCTCTGCCCCTCCAGTTAAGAAAAGAGAGCTCGCACTATACATCTCGGAGACCCTCCTGCAAAAGGTTTGCAGGACTGGGCTCATCAAGTATAAAAATCACCATCCGAGAAATCCTCCCACAAAACAATGTGTTTGGAAAAATCAGGAGTGTTCAACCCAAGGAAAAGAAAGCAAACTTTCTGTATTCAGCATGAATAATTAAAAAAAAACAAACAAAAAAAAAAAGGTGAGCCCAATTAAAAACATCCTCTGCAGGTCACTTTTTAAAATGTATATTTTGTTCCCTTTCTATGGATGGTGTTAAGTGATGTTATGGTGTTTGAAAAGGGTAGGACAAACAGCCTAAATGTTGGATTGTATTAGCATGTGGTCTGGACCAGAACCATATGCAGTGCACTTCTGGAAGTTTGGATTTCCATCTCTAATTAGCACTATTGCGCTTTGGCTACTCTAGTTTGTACTGAAAAATCATCCATCCTTTCCTTACCACTAACAAATTCACCATCCATTTTGGTCAATTTCACGGTCATAGGATTTTAAAAATTGTAAATTTCATACTTCTGCGCTGTTGCTGACGGCGGCACTGCCTTCAGAGCTGGGCAGCTGGAGAGCAGCGGCTGCTGGCCAGGAGCCCAGCTCTGAAGGTAGCGTCGCTGCCAGCAGCAGCGCAGAAGTAAGGAGGGCCTGGTATGGTATTGCCACCCTCACGTCTGTGCTGCTGCCGGCGGAGCTAGGCCCTCAGTCAGCAGCCGCTGTTCTCTGGCCACCTAGCTCTGAAGGCAGCGCAGAAGTAAAGATAGCAATATTACAGCCCCCTTAAAATAACCTTGCGAGCCCCCCCCCCCCGTGCAACTCCCTTTTGGGTCAGAACCCCCAGTTTGAGAAATGCTGGTCTCCACTATGAAATCTGTGTGATATAGGGTAAAAGCACACAGAAGACCAGATTTCACGATGGGAGACCAGATTTCATGGTCTGTGACACGTGTTTCATGGCTGGGAATTTGGTAGCACCCTAGTAATAGCCAAAGATGGGCGCGCTGCGGTAGCCAGGACCTGCGGCAAGTCTGGAAGACACAACGGTAAAAATGCTGGTGAATGGCCTTCGCGGAATGCCAGTGCTGGGTCAACACTAGCAGTTCCTTGTTGCTACCATCAGTGGCGGTGTAATGGTGTGAGATCGCCGCCAAAAGCCGAGTGTAGATAAGAGCTTAGGGCTTGTCTACACTTCAAATGCTACAGCGGCATAGCTCCGCTGCTGTTGTGTTTCAGGGTAGCCACTACCTATGCCGACGGGAGGGGTTCTCCCATTGGTGTAGTTCAGGGATCGGCAACCTTTGGCCTGTGGCCCGCCAGGGTAAGCACCTTGGCAGGCCGGGCCAGTTTGATTACCTGCCACATCCGCAGGTTCGGCTGATTGCAGCTCTCACTGGCCGCAGTTTGCCACTCCAGGCCAATGGGAGCTGCGGGAAGTTGCACCGGCTGAGGGATGTGCTGGCTGCGGCTTCCCACAGCCCCCATTGGCCTGGAGTGGCGAACTGTGGCCAGTGGGAGGCCCGACCCACCAGGGTAAGTACCCTGGCAGGCTGTGTGCTGAAGGTTGCCGATCTCTGGCATAGTTAATAATCCACCTCCCTGAGAGGGGGTAGCTAAGTCGACAGATGATTCATCCAGCAACCTAGTGCTCTTTTCGTCACATGTGTCTGATGAAGTGGGTATTCACCCCCAAAAGCTTATGCTCCAATATGTCTGTTAGTCTGTAAGGTGCCATGGGACTCTTTGTCGCTTTTTTTACAGATCCAGACTAACACGGCTACCCCTCTGATACTTGCTTTCTACACAGTGACTCAGCTTGGTTTAAGTACACTGCTCAGGGGTGGATTTTTGACACCCTTGACTGATGTATTTAAACCAACCACCTTTTCTAGTGTAGACCAGGCCTTAGTGGCAAACAAGATACTGCGTAGACTCCAGGAGGGTGATTAACTCCTGGTAGCAGAAGAGTAGATTAGCGTTCGCAGATGTTTTCTTGCGTGACTGTTCAGTGTGTATGCAAGCCACTGGGAAGCTGTGCGTGTATTTGAACTTCTCATTGATCACATAAAGAAATAAGGAATGGGACGTTTTCTGCTGGTGAGCCATCTTGAGTTGATTGGCGATTAAAAGTTGGGTAGAAAGCAATGGAGGGAACCATTATTGTTCCTGGGGTGGGGTGTGGCTGGAGGAAGGGTGGACGTCTTTTTATTTTGTTGTTTGAATTGACTTGGCAGTTCACTTGCACGCCTTGTGAGGGTGAAACTATTCCAGCCTTGGAATATTAACTGCACCGAGTGGTTCTGTCAGTTGTAATGGCCTGTCACACTAATTGTAAAGTCCAAATTCGATTCATACCTCTGACAGTGAATTTCTAGAGCTTCTGTGGAGCTGCAAATCAGTCCTCACACTGAATTTTTCTGTTCTGATAATTCTCATGTCTCAGGTCTTCGAAGGCGGTTGGCTGACGGCTTCTTGCCTTCCAGCAGACCCAGCCTGTGCCGTTATCTGATGTAATGATGTTGCTCGTCATGCTATTGCTTACATATTTTCCTTGAGAACAGCAGCATACAGACCACAGGAAGTATCTAAGATTGTGATCTCTTCCCCCGACTCCCCAGTAAACCTAAATTGACACATATGAAACTTTTTATATAATTGGAGTGATTGAAGAGAATTCCACAGCCAGAGACTTGGGAAAACCAGCCCCAGCAGTGATATTGCATCGTTTGACTTCAGTAACTCCAGAAACCAGCCCCCTTTCCATTCCTGAGCTAGTTAGGGGCAGTTTAGTATAGCCTTGCTCTGATGCTGATGTCTGGTTTAAAGACTGGATTTGGAAGAGTCAATCTGAACAACAGTACTTGTTGCAAAAAAGTAAATTAATGAACTGAGTCAGTCAATAGTCAAGGCACTAGGTCATTATGTCCCTGAGTAAACCAGAAAGCCTTCAGCACTTCTTACAGGCAAATTTGGGGGAAATGGTAAATCCCTTTAGATGTATTTGATGGGCCCAATCCTGCAAACTTTCCATACCTCATATTCCAGTTAATAAGCTTGTAGGATTAGATCCTAGATTCCTTCTAACCCGTGCCAGGGTAGAGACGTGTAGCTCTTTCCCTCCATAACTGAGCGGAAAGAGTTTTTTCGCAATTCCAGAGCAAATGTGAAACATAAGGACTTTCCAGTGGTTTAAATTATTTTTGCACTTGATGCCAGAAAGTTGGGCTAATGTTAGGTGGTGATGAAACTGACTTTTTCTTACATATTTTTGTCCCCAGAGAAAGTGGCTGGCATAGTTTCAGGAGCTCTGGTGTGGTTTTTAGTACCAAAGTACCAGATTTACAACCCTTCTTCTATATAATTAAAACCTATATTGAAAAAAAATAAAAGGGAGTGGGGGTCGGGGCTACCTCCCAGCAGGAAGGTTGGAATAAGGAATGCATGTAGTGGAGAGCATCATAGGGGAAGCTAGAATTACTGCTTTCTTCAAAATGATCTGGCAAAGCCCACTTAGTTATTAAAGATAAGAAACTATCATTCTTCCGAAACTCCAGTGTGGAGCAAGTTCCGTGAAACTATTAGATGTTCCTTAGGACCCACATATAACCGTAATTCTTGCTCATAAATAGCATCTTCCATTTGAGTCTCAATCTATTTGTAGAGTGCATAGATAGACTTCCCCTTGGAGCCCTCCTTTGAGGTAGGGAAGTCATTGCTATCCTTGTGTAAGGATTGGGAAGGGCTGACTTGGAGCACCAAGAGTTTTTAAATCCCACGCTTTCGAAAGTGGCCTCTGATTTTGGGAGGACTTCATGTTTGGGTGCTCAGTTCTCTCCAATTCCTCGATGTTCTATAGTAGGGATCAGCAACCTTTGGCATGTGGCTTGCTAGGGTAAGCACCTTGGCGGGCCAGACCGGTTTGTTTACCTGCTGTGTGTCTGCAGGTTTAGCCGATCGCTGCTCCCACTGGCTGTGGTTTGCTGCTCCAGGCCAATGGGGGCGGCGGAAAGCAGCAGCCAGTACATCCCTTAGCCAGCAGTGCTTCCCGCTGCACCCATTGGCCAGGGAGGTGCGATTGGCCAAACCTGCCGATGTGGAAGGTAAACAAACTGGCCCAGCCAGCCAGGGTGCTTACCTTGGCGAGCCGCGTGCCAAAGGTTGCCGATCCCTGTTCTACAGAAGTGAAAGAGTTAGCAGCTTCTAGCTGAAAATCCTTTTATGGGGATCCGCAGCCAGACTCTGTCAGTGGGGTGGCCCAGGTGTAAGTGAGCACAGGATCTGGCGCCATGTGTGGAAACAGAATTTACAGGATGTATGTAACGTACATTTTAAATCACGTTAGTGCAGTCAGCAGTTCAGTGTCCTGCACTAGCACGTACGTGCAGATCCCTTCTTTGGATGCTTGCCTGACTGGCATAGAACACATTGAAAACACCCATCTAGTCTCACTTTCCCTATACCGTGGGTGTTGCATAAGTGTGCCCGCAGAGAGTTGAACGCAGCCCGATCCCTTTTTAAATCAAGCTAACATGCACTAAAGGCCACTCTAGCGTGCGCTGGGTTTATAGACACCTTCTAGTTGACTCCAGTAGAAGTTGGATCGGACCCTTAGATGCGTAGCATACTTTCAAGGGATCCTACTGGGTAAAAAGTCCTATTTTTAAAACTGTTTATTTTATAGTAATCAAAATAATTGATGAATGAGTGAAGTGAAAAACCAGATTGTAAACATGCCTTTTCTCCCTGGGGTTAGTAAAAACTGAGAGCGTTTTAAAAGATTCAGGCTAGGGTGAGATACTCACCCTACTCTGTCCCCTCTGTGCCAGTTAAAGGGCCAGCATGGCTTAAAGGGGCTCTAATAAGTCTTGGCTCCGGCTGGTAGAGGATTCCCCTGGTGCGGGAAGTGTGGAAGACAGACTTGGAGCACGCCATCGCCAGCCCGGCATAAGAGTCTGGGCTGGTGGCAGCGCTGCAGCTGAAACACTGCAAAGGCTTGGGGCTGTGCTGTGGCCCCAAGGGCAGCCTGGGGAGACTGCTTGTATTCAGACAGGCCCCAGGGCCCTCCGTGTTACTCCAAGGGCAGCAGAGAAGCTCATAATTGGGAGAACACAAAGCCACCCTTGGCTGTGAGTTCTGCACCGCGTCTCACAGAACCGCAGCAGATAGAATCTCACCCCTCTTCTCCTTCTGGTGTGTGTTGACTTGATTGCAGTTTGTTCAGCTGCGGCAATGAGAGTAGCTGAGTAAGGCTCAGTTCTGTTTACACACATGTTTCCTGGCCTGGCCCTTGTGAGCTCGCAAAGACCGTTCACTACCAATACTGGAGACGAGTTCAATCCCCCATTAAAATAACTGGTTTCTTTGAAATTATCAAAATAATCATTTCGCTTATTGTTCATGAAATGAAAACTTGGGGCACAGCCTGCCTGAGACTGCAGCACCCCTTTGGAATTGTGCTTGCCCCTGATTTAGCATGGCTATCTGTGCATCGATATGTGGTTATAACGTGTCTCCTTTGTGCGTCTTTTCAGAACAGCTTAGAGCCATGTTCATATTAACTTTTTTGTTTTGAAAATGAAGTCCTCCCTCAGGCCTCCCTTTTTCCATCTTCCAAGTGTCCTTGAGGAATTAATAAAACGTGTGATGTTAGAGGAGGAAAAAATCAAGACTTCCCTGTAGGTCATACGTTGCCACTCTACGACAGTTTTATTTGTGCAGTAAGAACTCTTGATTGTTCTTGGCAAAAGTTCTGTTGAAACTGAGACCTTCAGTCCACCTGTATCCTTGTCTGCTCTACTTTGGGACTTGAGTGTAGCTTGATTGTCTGTTGGGCGACAACTGGTACTAGTCTATTTTGGGCAGAATATTCAGGACACAGAGTTGTTTTAATTCTATTTAAAGTATTATGGAAACAGGACCTAAATATTGGGCTTCTTCAGCTTTCATGGCAAGTAATGCCTGACACTTTTCCTCCATTGATCTCAAAGCACTTTAAGAAGGAGTTCAGTATCATTATCCCCATTTTAAGGATGGGAAAACTGAGGCACAGAGAAGTGAGGTGAGTTACCCCCTGTCACACAATAGGCCAGTAGCAGACCAGGGAATAGAAGCCAGGTCTAAGTCCCTGTCCAGTGCTCTGTCCATTAGACAGCACTGCAAATAGGCAAGGCCGTGTTTGTTAAGAGAATATAATTGACATCCCCTTCACCTTGTGTTCTGGAAATTAAATGAAGAGGGTCAGAGACATATAAAATTTTGTCATGTAGACAATGACGATAGGATTCCATAAGTAGGGAAATCTACTCTAATGTCATGCCTGAGAGATGCAGCTCTTTCCTTTTATAGGAGTGGGGGGTTCATGCTGAGTAACAGTAAATGTACAAACTTAGTGTTTCAGATAAAGTCTAGCAAAGAAAAAGCCAATGGGAGTTTATTACTGGTGTCTTCAGAGTTCTTAAAAAAGAAGAAGAGCCCCTGACCATCTAGGTGTGTGTCTGAAGCACATTCAGCTTTATCCAGACCATAAAAGGCTCATCCTTTCCATTATCATTAATCTCTCAACCCCACCAAATCTGTCTCCCTTTCCCTGGCTCTGGCCTCCTGACTCATCCAACACTTGTCTTTTCCAGCACACTTGGCTCTTTGGCTGATCCACTAGCCTGTACTTGGTGGTTCTCATTTCTACCACCCTTATGGTTCTCTATCTTAACCTCCAGTAGTGCACCCCCCTTCCTCCCCCAGCTATTGTGGGCACTCCACAAAACGCTAGACCAGTTTGCTAGGTGAGAATCTGGCCTTGTACTTTGGGCACCCGGTAGGTTTTTTCTGGCTTTTCTGAGCTAGTTTGTTCATCCCAAGACCATACGTCCCTGGTCTGTTTCATCTCTGAAACCATGCAGTATTTGAACACTGAGTCCTGCCCATCCCCTTTTGCTGTTCCAGGGTTGTTCTGTTTGTCAGTTCTTTCTCTCATCTAATTTTTAAGTATCACTGGAGCTTCCACCTCTTCTTGTCAGAGACTCTTCTGGCTCCATAGTTTAATATATCCTAATATTGAAAAGGTTTTTTTCCCTGATGTTCGTAAAGTGTTTTTATAAAATGTTAGAGAAAATGCTTATTTGTGCTCCCACAGCTTTTGAAAGGAATAGATTCTTCACTCCAACTTTCGTGTTAGCTGCTGAATACTTTGAGGAAGGAACCGTCTCTTTGTTATGTAAACACAGCACCTAGCACACTGGAGCTTCTAGATGCTATAGTAATACAAATAATTAATACTCTTACCTTCCACTCAAACACATAAACAATGGGTGGAATCTGTGGGCTGTGTCATGCTGATGAGACTAGATGACTGTCTTGATCCCTTCTGGGCTTAAAACCTATGTATACTCACAAATGAGCTTGAAAATGCATTGCTGTGAAGTGATCTGGCCGGAATAAGAAAAGCATTGAGTCAGCACGATGAGATTTAGGAAATAAAATAGTTAAGACGCCAAAGGAACTAATATTTTTTCCCCTGTGTGGACAGATTGGCTATATCCAGATTGGAACAGAACAGCTGCTAATACAACCTGTAAATATCTCGGAGACCTCATTCAATGGAAGAGAGCATTTCATCAGGCACAAACGATCCTCAAAATCCACCTACCCTGCTAAGTCCCAGGTCCCTGCCGAGCACTGCAAAGTCGTATCAGGTGAGTTTGAGAAAAGGCATGAGATCAACTGTGTGAATGCATTACAGTCACGACTGTTGTACTGTCAAAGGTCTGTGTTCACTGGTGCTCCAGCTCTGAATTTTAGGACAGTGAGAGGTAGTGACGAATGAGATGTGGTGATGGATCATGCTGTGACTTCAGGTGGAGGGGGTTTAAATGTCTGTTATGTGAATACAGAGATAAATAGACCCATATGCTGGGTATCTTTGAAACCCTACGTTTAAATAATTGAAAAATAAATATGGTGTGAACCGGGGTAGGCAACCTATGGCATGCGAGCTGATTTTCAGTGGCACTCACACTGCCCAGGTCCTGGCCACTAGTCTGAGGTGCTCTACATTTTAATGTAATTTTAAATGAAGCTTCTTAAACATTTTAAAAACCTTATTTACTTTACATACAACAATAGTTTGGTGATATATTATAGATTTATCGAAAGAGACCGTCTAAAAATGTTAACATGTATGACTGGCACGCGAAAGCTTAAATCAATGAATAAATAAAGCCTCGGCACACCACTTCTGAAAGATTGCCGACCCTCGTCTAAACCTTTGCTTAATTGGGTTTCTTTGAGTTGCACTGTAACAAGATAATGTGAAGAATGATTGATTGTAGCAGGATAGAGAATTAGGACCCCTGGTTTCTATGCCTGTCTCCCAGCATTCTGACCTTGGACAGATCTCTTAACCTCACTGTGAGCTTCCTCATCTCTAAATTGGTTAGAACAGTACTTGCCTGTGTCGCAAATGTGAAGTGCTGTGAGAACCTGATTGAAGGCACTGTACAATGTTCCACTTTTAACAGGCTGATCTTACAGCATCTTAAGTCAATGGGAGTTTTGTCAGTTGATGTCAGTGGGAACAGGATCAGGCCCTGCCTGAGAAAACTCTCATATACACTCCTAGCTTTGTAATTTATCTATGAATGAAGACAGATTCAAAGGTGCCTCTCGCAGAGCGTGATCCCAGGAAATGGTTTGTAGGAAGGAAAAGGTGTATTCCCTCAGAGTTTGAAATGCATAATCAGAATATCTGGTAGAGGGGAGAGATGGGCAGAATTAATTTTTGGTAAAAATTGTACAAAATTTAAAAATATTCAGTTTGTCCTTCCCACATTTTATGTATCTGAATTCAGACTGTTGGAGCAGCCCACCTTTTAATATGAACAGTGATGCAAGTTATGTAGCCAGATGAGCAAACTTATTTCTTAATGATTTTGTAAATGCTTATGTGAATCTGAAATTGCCAAGGGTGGTTTGAC
Source organism: Gopherus flavomarginatus (assembly GCF_025201925.1). NCBI lineage: Eukaryota > Metazoa > Chordata > Testudines > Testudinidae > Gopherus > Gopherus flavomarginatus. The sequence goes on along the minus strand of NC_066625.1, from coordinate 84,604,656 downwards.
CGCAGATTTCACACCTGAAATCTGGCTTGGCTTTGGTTCCTGCTGTTCGCTTGATTTTTCAGTGTGACGTTCTCATCAAATTTTGGCTTATCTATTTTAGGAGTAAAGATCTTTTAAAATGGCTGCTCACAAAAATGGTTATCCTTTTGATCATGTAAGATAAATGAAATGACCTATTCGGATGTCCCACTTTCCTGGAGATGAGCCTCAGGGAGCTTCTGGCTCTCTCTCTAGCCCTGTGAACCCAGGTTGGAGCTCCAAGTGAATGTTGCGGTCGCCTCCTCTGCAAACAAATTTCAGCGCCTCTGTATTTGTACCTTCGGAGTCATTTTGGTGTGTGTGCTTGTGTCTGTCTTTTGTGGGGTTTATAAGCTTTAACCAGAGGATAGCGTCTGAACCAGAACCCCAATCCAACCCCTGAGGATGACGGTTATTTGAAATCAACCCTAGATCTGGTTCTTGTGAATAGAGCATCTCTCTCTAAGGTACTGAACCCAACTCCTAGTGGTCCTTAATTAGATGGGGTTTGGATTCTGAACCCAAACTGTGCTCCTCATTCCGATCTGTGGAATCCCCATCTATACGTATAATGACTGAGGGAGGAGAGAGTCTGCTGAAATCACTGGGTGTTTAGGAAGTTCTGAATTGCCAGTCTTCAGTCGTAACAGAGTGGGATAATGTTAGAATTATATATTTATTAAACAGAAAGGAGGACAGATGAGGATGTAATTATATAAGCAATAACCCTAAGTTCTCCATTGGCATAAGAGAGAGTAAGAATCTGATTTAATCAGTGGCACTTGTTCTTCGTTAGCATTTCTCTACCTATTGATATTTTCCTCCCCTCTCTTTCCTCACACCCCTTTTTTTTTTACCTCTTCAGTCACCCCAGGGGAATAAAAACCAAAAGCTTGGGTAAATGTATCCAGTTGGAGAGTTTTGTGCCTATGAGCCCCTGCAAATCTTCTCAGCCTTTCAGTATGTAGCAACTGTACTGGAAACATTGAACAAATGCAGCTTGTTTAATGTTAGTAAGAAAACAGCTGGTGATATTAAAATACCCTCAGCGATTCCAAGAAGGCGTATGAATGTGTGTTTAGTCACCATGTCCTGGCTTCTCCCATTTTTAAGACCCAGGGCCAGATCTTCAGCTAGTGTAAACTGACGTAGTATTGGCTTCAGTGGAGCTCTGTCAGTTTACGCTAGCTGGAAATCTGTCCTAGAAGGCTGAACACACAGATTTCTTGCATACTGTGCAAAACCTGGTCTCGTTTCATGAACAGCACTATGTGCCTACGTGTTTCGTTCCCCTTACCTCTTCCTCGTCATTCCTGATCCCCACTCCTTGTACTGGGTGAACTCTGTGCTGGGTGGAACAGTGGTAGGTAACTTCTTGTGCTGTGTGCACTTTTTTTCACTTTGTTGCTGTGGGGCAGTCAGGGAAGCAGTAGATATGGGAGTTGAGGGGATCAGGAGTAGAGTTTATCAGGTATGCTGGACAGAGTAGAGAAGATCAGGAGCTGGAGCTGTCATGGGACATTCAGGGAGGTGGCAGCCATGGAGGTCACTGATATTGAAACCAGCATGCTATAGGAAAGGCAGTTGCAGTTCGACTTGGGGAGGTGGAGGGATTGTGGTCAGGGGGACAGAGGGCCTCGGAAAGTTTGCATATCCTCTTGTTAAAGGGCGCCACGTTTAGGGATTTAACCTTTGGAAATTAGCTCATTAATTTGTATAGTCAGCACTGATTGGTTAGTTGCTGATTGTTGACAGAACGTGGTTTAAAGCAGAGACCCTGTTTTCTCTTGTGTGTTTTGTGTAGAGCCGAGCTCTTACCTCACCAGTGGCTGTTGTTGTGATGGGTTCAGACCCCCAAACCCTGTCTCCAAACACCCCTGAACTGTGGGGAGAACAAGATTTGATCAGAATTCTGCAACCTGGGATCACCCTAGTGAGGATGACATGCTTCATACCAGAGGTTGCTCTTGCACATACAACGTTTTGGACCTCTCAGGCTTTCCAGAAAAGATTTGACGGCTACATGCTGTAGTTACTGCATCTCTATTACTTAGAGCAAATACAATTTTTACTACTATAGTATACAACATTATCATTAGTTTAAACTGTGCTTGTCAGGAAAACAGCCTATGCGCGTGCAGTGTTGCATGTTACTACTCGTTGTTCATCTACACATTCATTCTTATAGTCCACTGAGACACAGTGGGTTGCCGCTGCACAACTAAAGTCATTTCTGCATGATGCAGAACTCCCTTTGCTCATTTGCTCTGTTGGAGTCCAGGGAGCCCAGAACTTTGCAATACTGGGCTCCTTGTTTATTTACAGCTTTTTGATGGTGATCAGTACCATAGTATCTGAGTGCCTTGCAGCCTTTTGCGAATCTGCCCCTCACAACATTCAGGTGACGTAGGTCAGTGTCAACCCCATGAGGGGGATTAAGAGCCTGAGCCAAACCTGTTGAAGTTGATGGAAAGTTTCCCATTGACTTAATGGGCTTTGGAGCTGATCCTAGGTGACCTGCCCCAGATCATACAGGGTGTTTTTGACAGCTGGGAACAGCCCAAACCTCTTGAATCCCAGTCCTGGACGTTGACCACAAGACTGTCCTTCCGCTCTGGCAAGGTTCATCTTGTGTGCCGCATTACGGGAGTGAGTTTGCAAACCTGCCAGGTGGAAGTGAAGCTCAAATGTACAATGTAGGAATCTTCTGCTGGTTCAAGCAGCAGCTACCACAAGTTGCAATGTCAGAAAATAATGGAATTGCTTATGGGCCTTCCTGCTTAAAAGCAAACTCCCAGAATGTTTTTCATTGTTGCAGGTAAGTCATGGTTGTTAATAGGCTTAGCACACTAATGACCTCATTGACTTCTGTCTGGTTTGGATTAACTTTTGTGCACAAGGAGTTTAGAAACAGAAAAAAAAAATAATCCTCTCTGCCACCTCGAGATCCATTCCTAGTGAAACGGCATGGAAATGATATGCGATCGGCTTGCTTCCAAGCTTTCTCTTGGGAATAAAAGACCTCATTACTAAGAACTAGAACTAAGGAACTATCCAGATTTCCATTAGGGACCTGAGTTTGCAGTGGCTTGTAATTTGGCTGTCAAATATCACACAGGCTGAAAATTGGCATGCACACTCAGAGACTGCAAGTGTTGAAGAAATATGTTTAGACATTATAAATTTTATATATACTTGTATAGTGTGGAACTGTGTATTGTGTATACATACCAACACTCACGCATGTGTAAATATAAATTAAAGGGTTTATTGTTTTAAGCTCTGGGAGTGCCACATTTTTTGAATATTTATCAATTCTTAGTTTTTTTGTGTGTTCTTAGAACTTACCAAAGCTGCTCTTTTACAGATTTTCCCTCTGAACCTGTAAGTCGGTGGACAGTAAAGTGAACTAGCGCCACTTGGATTATTTTGTTTGGGGGGCATTAAAAAAAAAAATAAGGGAAGCTTCAGATGATGAGGTTTTAAATAGCAATAATTCTACCTCCCACCTTTCAAAAGGGTAAAGCGGGATGGGTCCTTCTCCCAGGGAATTGGAGGTCTTGGGGGTGGGGGGAGAGGGTGTCAGGTGCTGCCCCCAGGAGGCAGGCCTGAGGAGAAGTGGTAGAGTGAAACTGCGCTGTGCCCACCCCATAGCGGCAGCTCCTGTCCCCTTGTGCTGGCTGGGTTTGTCTCCTGGAGCCAGGCTTTGCTACCTGGCATGGGGTCACATTGCAGTGCCATTGAGGTTTGCCCCCGCCCCACACTTGATGGTCAGCTGAGCTAAATTTGAGTGGTGCACATATTCATAGCACCACTCCCTCAAATTTGGCCCAGCTGCCCTGCTGTTAGGGAGGCTAGGGCCAAACCTGAGCAGCGCTGTGACCTCGTGCACCAGGGGCAAGGTTGCAACACCTGGAGCAGGGAGCCGAGCCCAGCCAGCCCTGTGGGACAGGAGATTTGGGGGGTCAGAGCGGGACAGTCCCCTGAAACCTGGGACTGTTAGGAGGTAGGAATTACTAATCATACACATGGGTTCAGTGCAAGTAGATGCCGGTGGAAGGATTCCCACTGGCTGCAATGGACCTGTAACAGGTCACTGTACTCACCTGGAAAGATGCGTGTCAGCTGGTGGAATGGCTCTGGGGGGAAGCGGAGTGCGTATAGGAAGAAAGCAAAATAAATTAACGTGGAAGAAAGGGGCATTTTTGCTTTCCCATCTGCGGGTTCACCTGTGACTGGTACTTGTGGAACCTGATCCTTCCCAAAGGCATTGTCCTTTGCCTCCCAAATAGCAAAAGCATCATCCTTCCCATGAGGATCTGTGCAAGGGGAGAGGGAAACAGAGCTGAAACACAGGACAAAAGTGCAATGACATTTCTGCCTGACTCTATCAACACCCCCAAATGTAGCTACCCAGTGATGTCACCTGAGCAACATTAGCCTTTGCATCAAATTTTCAGAAGCACTGAAGTCCCATTTTCAAAAGTGACTTAGACACTGAGGTACCTATGGCTTATGTACATGGTGAGATGCGGTGGAGCAAGCCAGGGTGTGCAGTAACCGTCCCTTGTGGAGATTGCTACGGTGCAGTGCAAGTCCCAAAGTGTGGCATAGCATACTGCTAGAACTCACTGTGTAGACAGGCCCTTAGTCTCATTAAAATCAGTTGTATTTAGGAGCCTAAGTGCCACATTTCTGCTGGATTTTACTTCTTAAGCACTTGGAGCTTTTGAAAATGTTACCGTTTCATATCAGCCACTTGGTATTGTATGAAGTCTTGTTGAACTCTCAAATGGCAATATAAAAATTAGGCTTGTGTTGTGTCATTTTAATATTTATTTATAGTCTCATTACGGTTGTTGGGGGGTAGGGGCGGCCACAAACATAACATATTACATATAATGAACCAGATCCTCAGCTGGTAGACATAGGCCTAGCGCCGTTAACTTCAGTAGCACTACACCGATTTAGACTAGCTGAAAACCTGGCTCAATGTATTCGGCATATTTCATATGCCAGCAGCAATCCAATGCATGGGAAAGGATTTTCTCAACGTTTCTTGGAGGGCAGGGAAAAATCCATGTTAAAAAGATAGAGTCTAACCACATTACGAAATAGTAATCTCTCTTAACCATCTTATAAAATGTTCTGTTTTGTCGGGAAATGTAAAGTTCCCTAATAACTTTTCCAAAGGTCTGTGGTGATGTATTAAGGTCTCTCTTCGTCGAAGGGGCTTGATATAAAATACAGCTCAGGAGCATGAAAGAGAGCAGATTGTCTTTGAATGAAAGGTTATTATTTAATGCTTATGACACAGACCCCATAAATTTCTCCTAAATGCAAGTCTGTCTTAAAACTAAATGAACCACAGATTTCATGTAATGCCCGCAAATGTGCTGCATGGAGAGCAGCAATTAAGAGGGAAAACAAAATCGACATATTTTTATCCACAAAATAACAATCGTGTTTCTTCTCACCTTCAGTTTCTTGCAATCCAGTTGACCAGTGCTGGTAATAGTTTAAATAGGTGCTAGTTTTCAGGCATCAAATGTGTGGAACATTGTCCTCAAACAGGTATAAGTTCTAAACATGTGTTAGTCATATGAGGAATTTCCCCATCTTTAATCATTATCTCTGAGCTGTGTTTTTCTCTGCAGGTTTGACTTGGTCTGAAGTAGCAGTTGTTATGGCCAAAAAACCAAGCACACTAAAAATAGAGAGATGTAATGCAACCTGTGTTAGCCCATATTAGGAAGCCTCTGCTGAAATATTAAAAAGATTTCCACAATAAGCAGTGCTGAAGGTGTAATTTAAGTAAATGTCTGCAGGCATTAGAAGCATTTGCATTAGCACTAACCAGATCCTGCAAACCTGGCGGGTAGCTCTAGTGAGTTCCACAGGGCCCTAGCTTTCTGAATAGCAAGTTTAGAGCTGAACTAACATCAAGTCAGAGACCCCTTCTTGTTGGTAAATATCAGCCTTAGGACCATTTCACCACTGGTTTGGGAGTGTGGTGTAGGTGACTACAGCATTGATCCATGCTGTGTGAAACTCCGAGCACAAGTGCAGCAGTTATAATGCAGAGCAGAGAGCGGCCCTGCATTCTTGTCCCTCACTGGACAAGTGCAAAAGAGAAGCAAACAAATGGCATCCAAATATAAGCACTGTGTAGATTCTTTCCCACCCACTGAGTATCTGGTTAGAGTAGAGCTGTTCTACTCCCTTGTTCAGCCCCTAGTAAAAGTTAGTGTGAGATTCCTTTGTAGTTTAACAAAATTTAAATTGGCAGGTGCTAATGGGCTAAAAAGTTGGGTGACACAGTCCTTTATTTCAGGATGCTGCTGTTCCTCCTGTTGTCCTTCTGAAGAGGAAGGCAGTCAGGTGGATTGTAGGAAGCTACTAGATCAGGGGTCGGCAACCTATGGCACACGTGCCAAAGACGGCACATGAGCCAATTTTTAATGGCACACTGGAGCCTGCTGGGACTCCAGCATGCCACTAAAAATCCTGCCCAGCCCGGCGCGCTCTCCTCTGCCCTCCACTTCCCCCGCGGGGACAGGGAGCAGAAGCATAGCCGTGCACACGGGGTGGGCAAATGGTCCCACTCTACCGGCATGGCAAGCCGCGGGGTCCGTGCTCCTGGGCCGGAACACGGGGCCCAGCGCAGCAAGCTGCCGGCCCCTCCCCGATCTTCTCCCCCTCCCCTGGAGCCTGCCGCCGCGCGCAGCGCTCTGGAGGTTGGGGCTGCGCGCTCCCGAGGGCAGAGTTTGGCTCCGCGGGGAGGCAGACACGCTCCCTGCTCAACCGGAAGGGCGGGGCTGCGTGCTTCCGCGGAGCAGCGTATCTAGCTCTGTGTGGAGCCTCATGGTAAGGGGCCCAGGGCTGGGGGGGTTGGATAAGGGGTGGGGGCAGTTAGGGGACAGGGAGCAGGGTGGGTTGGATGGGGGGGTGGGATCCCGGGGAGGGGTTGGATGGGGCATGGGAGTCCCGGGGTTTGTGAGGGGGCAGGGGGTGAATAGGGGTCAGGGCAGTCAGGGGATCGGGAGCAAGGAGGGTGGGGGATCTCTGTAGGGGGTGGTCAGGGGACAAGGAGCTGGAGGGGTTGTATGAGTTGGGAGTTCTGGGGGTCCTGTCAGGCGGCAGGGGTGTGGAAAGGGGTTGGGGCAGGCAGGGAGTGGGGTGGGGTTGGATGGGTCGGGAGTTCTGGGGGTCCTGTCAGGAGGCAGGGAGTGGTTGGATAGACATGGGAGTCCTGGGGGTCTGGCTGGAGATGGGAGTGTGGATGAAGGTCGGGACAGTCGGGACAGGTAGGAGGGAGAGTCCAGTCTGGGGACAAGGAACAGGGAGGCTTAGATGGGGGGTGGGGTCCTGGGGGGCAGTTGGGGGCAGGAGTCCCAGGAGGGGGTAGTCGGGGACAAGGAGCAGCGGAGTTGAGAGTTTTTAGGGGGGCAGTCACCCAGCACTCTCCCCTGAGCCCTGACCGCCCCCCAGCACACACACATACCACACCCTCTGCCCTGAGCCCTTTACCCTCCCAGGCCCCTGCCCTGAGCCCTTTACCTCCCTCATACATACCCAGCCCTCTACTTGACTCCTTCATCCCCTCCCCCCCCACCCACAACCCTAGCCCTGACTCTGGCATCCCCACCCATACCCAGCGCCCCCTCTGCCCTGACACCTACACCCCCTCACATACCCAGCCCCCAGCCCTGACTCCAGCCCTCTGGGTCCTGGCCGCAAGCCCCGCACAGCCCACTGCTGGTCTGGGGTTCTGGCTGACAGACCCTTGCCAGCCGGGATCCCGGCCGCAGGCCCCGCTCAGCCCGTTGCCAGCCTAGGTGACCAGAACTGCAGACCAGCAGCGGGCTGAGCGGGCCGGCAGCGTACGATCAACATTTTAATTTCATTTTAAATGAAGCTTCTTAAACATTTTGAAAACCCTGTTTATTTTACAATACAACACTAGTTTAGTTATATAATATATAGACTTATAGAGAGCGACCTTCTAAAAAACGTTAAAATGTATTACCGGCACGTGAAAGCTTAAATTAGAGTGAATAAATGAAGACTCGGCACACTGCTTCTGAAAGGTTGCCGACCCCTGTACTAGATGCTGCTTAGCATTTTAGTTGAAGAAAGATTCTGTTAATCTCTATATCACCATAACGAAATCATCAGACCTAGGGAATAGAGCCAGGGAGTGGGAATCAGGATTCTCCTGGGTTCTAGTCCCAGCTACACCATTGACCTTCAGCAGATCACTTGGGCTAATCCTGGGCACCTCTACTTTTGAGTGGCCAACGCTAGAATGCCTCTGAGGTGATTTCCCCCCCTCCCCCCGAGGATCTTAACAGCTGCAGATTTCTTTGTTGTTTGGAGCTATAGGTGCTGGGCCCCCACAGCTATCTAATATTGGGCACCCCAAAACAGAGAAACTCAAAATCAAAGGCCATTTTAAAAATTTGAAGCTTAACCTCTCTCTCTGAGGCCCAATTTCCTTATTTTAAAATGGGGCTAATAATATTGAGCTGGCAGGGGTGTTGTGAAGCTTAAATTGGCTTGGAAAGTGGCTTCATAAATTGGCAGCTTCTTTCTCGGCAGATCTGCTGCCTGTGTAATCCGACATATCTGCTTACATTAGGGATTAAAAATAACTATTATGCTCGTGCTGCAGAGCCAGCCACAGTTATGGGGATTCACTTCTGGCTTGTGCAGAAGAAGTGTTAAGTTTCCCGTGCAGGGCTTTCAGTTATATCGCTGGAGCTCCAGGGGAGATAGCAGGGTGGCGGAGTTCCAGTCAAGGGGACCAGACTCTGCCCTCAGTTATAGATGCGTAGCTCCTGGTTGGGTGGAATCTCTTCTGGCTCTCTCAGCCCCACCAGGAATGATAATAGGTTGGCTGTCAGAACTCAGGCTGAGTTTGTCGGACTGACATTCGCAAAAAGACTCTTTGTAAACTAAGCACGTTGGCTGAAGACTCGCTAAGAAAAAATAAACCTGGAACCCCGTGATGTCATTTTTGTGGTAATTTTTCATGGCATGTTAATATTAGTTTAGCACTTTGAGATCCTTGGCTGTAAAGGCCTGTGCAAGTCTATTGTTTGTTTATTATTGAACTAAATCCTTCATGTGTCAGATGCCTAGGTTTGACGTTTCATAGGCTATAAAGTTTTTGTGTTCTAGTAGCTCCCAAAAGGCTCCAGGCAAGATTCTCTTACTGCATGTTTGTGCAGTGACCGGCACCACAATTTACAGTCCAATTAGATAGCACAGATGATGAATGGAAGGGGAAACTGAGGCACGGAGGCAAGTAGTGACTTGCCCCAGGTCACTCAACAGGTCAGTGGCAGAGTCAGGAATAGTTGTTCACTAGACTATGCTGCTGCTCTGTATTAATTTTAATATGTCTCCTCTGACGGGGATCTTATACGATGAGCTGTGTTTCTTGTTGGATCGAGACCTCCAAAGAAAACCCTGGTGGCATAGGAAGAAGTGGTGGTGGTAATTCAGACGTTGGCAACCTTTCCTCCAAGCTGCGGTTGGAACATTGATCCAATAAGATATTAGGGGCCATTGTGCTTACCGGGGCGCTGTCCTTTAGATAAGTCATGAGGACGAGGGCCTGATCGCATGTTGCTGGAGATGAATGGCATTTTTGACAAGAGTAAGGGTGTTCGCTTTGGTATGCTGGCCACATTCCAACTTGGGTGATCAGAGTCTCTCAAGAAAATTTCTTTTGCAGCTTGAAAATGGATTGCAGAGTCCGTTACTTCCTGTCACAAACTCTTGGGTGCCACCGTCTTCCCCCTCAGTCAGTAGCCAGTGAAGTGACATGTGTCCCCCCGAACTGCTGTACAAATGAGGATATCTTTGTGAAGTGATTTGTGCTGAAAATTGCTGTATAAAGAAAAGTAATAGCTTTTGATGGTTTTGGTGGAGGGGATGTAGTGATCTATTCTCCTGAAGTCTAATCCTGCAAATTGCTGAGTGCCCCTAGCTGCCATTGCAGTCAGCAAGAGTCAAGGCTGTGTGACGCTTTGAAGAATAAATTGCTTACTTTGCCAAGCGTGAATACACAAATCAACTGGTATCAGACCTGTGACAAAGAGCAGAATTAAAACGGAGAGTTGTGGAGGTGCTGTGTCCCGTCCCACCCCCCCAGCCCTGTACTTTCACAAATAGGAGAGGTAACAGGTGAGAGTGAGGAAAGGGTGATCAGCTTGACCTGCATTGTGTATCCATTTCCCAGAGAGAGTTTCTTTCTGCTGCTGCCTTCTACACTAGCAGAGGAGACCCCATGCACAGCACAACCAACAAACTCTTTAGTTTGTATGAGGAATGATGCACCAGAAATGATATTGATGAAGGATGAACGATGATTGTTAAAACTCGCCTTGGCTGCTGCTAGCCATGTGACTCTGTGAAGCATCGGCCTGCCAGACCCAAGGTTTGAAAGCAGGCTTCTGATCCCAGTGTGTGGGGCAGTTTGCACCGAGTGTGTGCGTGGCAGAGGTGACGAAGACACCGTGTTCCATTGGGAGGCGAGCAAGGGCTCTACCAGCCCCTACAGCAGTGACTGGGGATTTTTCTGAATTGCTGTTAGTGTCTGTTTTCCGCAGCAGGCAGGAGACCCAGGTGTGTGTCTAAGTAGAGTTAATCAGGTTGCAGCCATCTTACAGCTCCTCCAATACCTCCTGCTGAGGTCCTGGCTGCATGTTCCCTGCACCTCCTCCATGGACACACATCCCATCCATGGTCCCCCAGAGTTGCAAAACCTCCTTTAAAGACAGACTGTTGGTGGTCAGACTTAGTGGTTAGTCAGGAGCCTAGAACCAGAGCCAGGGTCAGAGCAAGGTGCCGAACCGAAGGTCAGAACCAAAACTGGAGTCGGAGTAGGGTGTTGGAGCGGGGACCTTAAGTCAGGCAGGAACTGGGAACAGATGGGGGTCTGGGATTAGGAGGACAGGAACCAGGAAGAGAGGCAGAGCTCAGAAATCAAGCAAGTAGGCAGCATCCACAGTCACAGCCACAGCCAGGCAGGGATTCACCTAGTTGCTCAGACATCTTCCTGTGCCTCTTTTTGGTTTAAGTAGAGCGACCCAACCAGCCGATTGGACTGGAAGTCTCCCCCAGTCAGGAGCTTTGTGGGTGGGGCCTTTTGCATGCTAGAGCTCTGCTGGATTACTTCTCCACTGGTTCAGGTGAGCTGCTGGGTGATGGCTATGTTCTGAACACTGCCTGGGTACCCGAGGTCGAGGCCTGCGATCCCTTGTACCTTCTCGTCAGTCTCCTTCTGTTAACTCATACCTCCTGTCGGGTCTCTGCCCAATGTCCCCTTATGGGTCCCTGATTTTCAGCCTTTGCCCCTGACTCCTGTTCCTGTCTTTTCATTTGTTGCCCCAAGATTTCAGTAGTGGCTTGGATTCAGTGGTTCCACGGTTGAGTGGGCGGCCCTTTAGTTCTGGGTGAGGGGATGGCCCTGTCTCAGTACATGCACTAGGTCCAGAAAGAGTTACTTAGCTTCCTTTCCAGCAGGGAGGAAAATCTCTGGAGTTAATGCACTTTTTCTTCAGGATTGCTGTGGTTTTTGAAGAAAAAAATATCTAACTTTATTCCTCTGTATGTGAAACCTGCAGTTGCAAGGTAGCTGACATGCAGAGGGCCTGATGGAAAGCCCAAGGGAAGCAGTGGGAATCTTTGTATTGACATCCATGACCTTTGGATCAGATCCAGTGTGTGAAAGAACATCTGCAGTGTAATTGGAATTCACACCTTTGTATCAGTCTGCACTGTAACAGCCTTCCCGTGATGCCTTCTTTGGAGTGGCATGTGTACTGCATCCCATTCAGCGTAGTAACATATTCAATGAATGCTCTGCCAACTACGTCAAGTTCTTCAGAAACCTAAGACGGGGGCTTAGTGAATCCATAGCATCTCTGAATCTCTAAATGCCAGCAGTTAGATACCCGGGTTTAGCAAACAGGGCAATGATTCACATGGTGTTTGTGCCTTCACCTCAGTGCTATTGAGCTGTCGGGCTTTTTCGAAGAAGCTGTTCAATAAACAGTTCGAGAGCTGCTTTGCCATCGAAACTAAACCAAGAGTGAAAGATGCAAGAGAAACGTGCTCAGGTTAAATCAATGTATCTTTAAATAAATAAACATCCCGTGCTGTGTTTCTGGCAGCCCCGTGGGATTATTCAGTCTAACAATGGAATGTGCATGTACTTTGTTTAGATTTTGCTTTTCCCTCTTCTTGGGAAGGGAACCTAGACGTGTAAGTTTCCCTTTTGTTTCTAGTTAACCTCACCTCCTGGCCCTCAAGCACAGCAGCCCTTTACTCTCTGAGGGTACGTCTTCACTACCCACCGTATCGGCGGGTAGCAATCTATTGCTCGGGGATCGATATATCATGTCTCATCTAGACACGATAATTTGATCCCCGAACGCGCTTATATCGATTCCGTAACTCCACCAACCCGAACGGAGTTGCGGAATCAATGGGGAGCCGCGGACATCGATCCTGCGCCGTGAGGACTGTGAGTAATTCGATCTTAGATACTTCGACTTCAGCTATGTTATTCATGTAGCTGAAGTTGCGTATCTAAGATCGATTTTTCCCCCATAGTGTAGACCAGCCCTGGGTTGCAAACACCTACAGGGAAGTTAAAACCCAAACAAACTCCCTCTTGCCTCCGCCTTTTTGTAGGTACATGGCTTCCAAAAACTGTTTAATGGATTTTTATTTTTTTTACTATTAGATTCTGAAAACTTTCATTTAATGTGAAGTTTGGGACTAGACTGCCTGAGAATGGCCCTGAAAAATAATGTCACTGTGTCTATTGTGTTAAATTCAGAATTGATCCTCTTTTAAAGGGATAGTTGGATTTCCATTCTTTTGGTATCCCACTTTTTAAATGATATGTCATGGAAAGTTCACCAAATTCTGTAGTTTTCACTACAGCAACATACATGAGAGCCGAAAGGGGTGAGGCCCAGTCATGGGGGTGCCCTTGATGCTGTCACACTAACACAGGGGTAGGCAACCTATGGCACGCGTGCCAAAGGCAGCACATGAGCTGATTTTCAGTGGCACTCACACTGCCCGGGTCCTGGCCACTGGTCCGGGGGGTTCTGCATTTTAATTTAATTTTAAATGAAGTTTCTTAAACATTTTAAAAACCTTATTTACTTTACATTCAACAGTAGTTTAGTTATATATATTAGACTTATAGAAAGAAACCTTCTAAAAACGTTAAAATGCATTACTGGCACACGAAACCTTAAATTAGAGTAACTAAATGAAGACTCGGCACACCACTTCTGAAAGGTTGCCAACCCCTGCGCTGACATGTAACACGGGCACCACAAAACTTGTAAGAACTATTTGTTCGAATGAAGATCCTACGAAGCATTTAGTCTGTTTGAGTGGCTGATGTTGTTTTTTATTTTGGGATTTCATGTGCTCATGGAATGATCATCCACTCGAGGTTCATTCCTCAGATAGGACGACGGCAAGACCCCTCTACACTAACCTGTTTGAGTGGGGGTTTTTTTGGATACCTCTGTTTAAGTTATCCCAGTTATATTGGGTACACGACACACACATTTGTGGATGGATTTTCAGCTGTGGTCTCTAATCTTTTGTCCCCACTTTTGAGCTGTTTGTATCCATAGCAGTCGGTTTGTGCACTCAGTTTGCATTCAGATGGGGTAGTTGTACACTGAACTGCCTCAGTTCAACATACAGATGCTGGCTTGTCTCGGTAATGCAGGCAAAAATGGTTGCATGTGTGGAAGCAGGGTCGTCCAGTGAGAGTCCAGTTTGGAGCTGTTGGCCCTGTTTGAGTATGGAAATGCTGATATAATTTCCTCAGCCAACTAGTGGAGAAGGCATTTGTATAGCGATGAATATCATACAGAGCAAAGAGAACTTCGAGCAAAGCAGTTTATGTTGTTTAGCTTTACCCTAAATTAGGGTATTGCTCTAAGTTTTCCGTTGACCATCAAAGCTCTTCGTGGATTGACACTGATTCCTCTGTTTCCCCTAATATATTTCGCACTGGAAGTTTTTGGGAAGCATAAGAGCTTAAGAGCCCAGATTCCCAAACTTACATGAGGTCAGCCGAGTTTCAAGGTGAGCGGAGGGAGAACTGATGAGGAGTTTGAGGGTGTGGATGGAAACCTTGTTAAAGTTGGCCAACCCAAGTGAACTTCTGGGAGAGGGGTATTAATTCTTTGCAAATTGAGACTTTTCCAAAGGTTTGCACGACTGCCCACCCCCACCCCCAGAAACACATTTGTCAAATTTTTGCAGAGCTGCAGTTTCACAACCTTGTACATGAATGCAGCAAGTGGGATCTACAAACCTTAGCCAGTTTCTCAACCTACCGCTGAAGGACAGATGAGCAGCAGAGCAGGTGACTGTAGCATGCCTCCCAGAGACCAGCCTTACTCCTCAGATCCCAGGTTGTGCTCCAGTGCAGTGGGCATACTTTTCCCTTGACCCATGAGTGGCTTCTTTTCCACCAAGAGTGAGAAAGTGGAGTGAACACTGTGAGTTCTCAGACTTGATTGTTCTTTTGCTTAGGCATTTTTCACAGTTCAGTCATTACCACGCTCAGACTTCTTGACTCAAGTCCGGGGCCGCCTCTATTAATAGCAGTCACTTTGGGTTACGAAGCAAGAATGACCACCTAAAAAAGGAAGGGCTTTAGTAATAGCAAAGGGGGGGGGGAGTTCTTAAAGGAACACTTTAGAATTCCACAAAAGCCGCATCATAGTTGTGTCACCAGCAAGGAACAAGTGGGCATTGGATGCGAAGGGCCTCAGAATGCCAGCTGGGATGAGTGCCAGCCCCCTACACGCGAGAGCTATTCCGCTTGTCTGGGTATGCAGAGGATTGCCCTGCATAACCAAGCTGTAGGATTTTTTTCCTCACCAGCTGTAGCAGGAAGTCTGAAAATTTTTGGGACCCAACAGGGCTGCCAGCTCTGCATTTTCCCTATTTGGCTGCTATACAATATTCTGTCATTCCTGGCTCAGATCTGCAAGACGTGTGGGGAAAAGAGCATAGGAGACCAGTGGGACAGGAAAAGTGGGTGGTACTGGCTTGAAAAGGGCATGACCAGCACGTGCTGTTTCAGCATCTCTTCAGCAGCCTCCACTGGTGCAACTTGAAACTGCTTCTCCACAGTAGAAACCACGAAGAAAGGCTACAGAGAGACCCTCTTCTAATCCCCCAGCTCAGCATAGTGTCAAGGCTGGTGCAAGGAATTATGCCCTTCTGTGCCAGCTAGGTGACTCTGGAGATGTACTTTCACCAAGAGGCTTTTCTCTGTCTCTGTAATATAAAAATGTACTTGATTTGGGGGAGCAGTGGGAGGAGATTAGATCTTAGCTTACTCTGTGAAGCAGAGAACTTTTACTACTGGCTTGCTAATTCAGGGGGAAACCCTGATGTACAGAGAATCTAAAATGGCAAGAGAAGGGTTTGACTCTTTCCTAAGGCAGGGCAGAAATAAGCTAGTGGACATTACCCAAATCCTTTGCAATTAGTTGTGGTGCCTTTTTAAATGTGAGGCATTCCTCCTGCACATACTGTATTTGTACTGATAGGGGTCTGCTGTCCAGATAGGTAGATTCCAGGTGTACATAGATGATCAGGATTTCATTCTTTATGTCCTATGCCCTGTCTTGCACTGTGTGAAACGTGAGCCCCTCAGTTCTCATCTGTGTGTTTGGGAAGCTTTTTAATTCCATAGACTTTGAGAAAGATCTTTCTTACCTTACATGATTCCCTGAAACACAAAGTTGCTTATGACTGGCTCATTGTATCTGCATGCAGGAATGTCCCAGTGTTCTTTTAAATACAATTTTATTGCAAAAACCGTCTGTCACCCTAATGCTTGATGCAGAAATTACTGGGTGAAGCTCTCTGGTCCTGTGCTATGCAGGCTTCCAAAACTAGGTGATCATAATGTTCCCTTTTTGGCGTTAAAATGCATGAATCTAATCCAATGCACTGCATATCCTTCCTGCAGTCTGTATTGGCTTCTGCTGTATTTCATGGCAACCGTGTAAAAACATTCTTGCATTTGACACTGGCCCATGCCGCTGTGTGATTTATATTGATAGCACACTTCAAAATGAGTGTGTTTAATTTGAGAGGGGGGAAGTTAAAAATGATCTAAGGTGTGCTGCTTTGATTGTTAAGGCTAAGGGCCAGATTTTTAACTGATGCCAGCCAGCCAGCACAGTGGAGCTAGGTTGTGTCACACCAGCTGAAGATCTGTTCCTTGAGTTCATTAGGGAATTACAAGGACTTTGATTCTATTGGGGAAATGCTGTCGCTTTCCAGTTAGATGCCACTCACCAGGAGGAGGTTCAGAAATGCCAACTATCACTTGAAAATGTTTTGAATGGAATGAATCTCCTGCTGCCCAGCGTACATATTTATATGCTAACCACTATGGTGCTGCCGCTCAGGACGAGGGACTCTGTGGACGGACAGAGAACACAGAAGCTTATTCACTGAAGTTGAGTGAAGTTCATCTCCATTTCAGTGCTGGAAAGTTGAAGGGGTGCTCAGCTCTCCTACTTTCTAATATTCACAGTCAGTCCATTTTTTTCATTTCACAGGCACTCAAGAATGTACAGCTCTCCTCCTCTGCTGGCAGCTTTGTAATGATTGCATGGTTTTCTGTAACTGCCGTGCAGTCTTTGGTACTACAAACCTCCAGAAGGGCTTGTTTTCCTCCTAGCCGGCAGCGTGTAGATCCTCATTATTTGTGGGCACCTTGAGACGTAATTAACCCTTCTGGCTTACACAGAGACTCCTGTCTATCTTGTTATCTGCAACAGGGTATTTCCAAAGCGTGTTTAAAAAAAAAATCGAACGTCGTGGCTGTTTTCTCAGATTAAAAAAATGCACCAAGTGCTGACAGTTGATGCCTAAGGGACAAAAGCCTGCGCAAAGCAGTGCTGGAATGACTGCCAGATAACTGTGAATGAGGCTGGGATGAACATGTGTGAATGTGTGCATTGATGAGATGGAATGAATGTATGAATGAACAGAAGTGCTCTTGTCAGTTTCAGGTGGGCATGAGGAAGCTTAACAACCATTGGCGTCTGGCTGCCTGAATAAAACAGATTAATTCAGGGGAAACGGACTATTGGGATGCTAGCATATTTACCAGACTGGTAATGTAGGACAATTAAAGCTTAGTTATGTAAGAAAGCTAGTAAACAGAATCTGGAAAACCAGCATCATAGAATAAATGTAAACCAGGATCTTCACATTGCAGAATGTTGCTTTCCCAGGCAAGTCCCACAATAGAAGGTGCTCGGAAGAAATCTGTTTCTCTCGACAACTAAACAGTAAAACTCTCTGCTTTGGAAAGGAAGGAAGTGTGTTTTTAGAATGCCCTGGCTCTTAGATTTATTTGCAGCGTGAGATAAAATTATGCACACTTTATTGTCAGATAAGATATGTACTATATCACTGCTTTATATGGGACCTTGGGGGTGGATTCTGCCACCCTGATGGGGAACTTTACTCCATGGATTGTGCCCATATTCCACAAGTAGTGCCATGATTTTAATGGAAGTACTCACATGAACAAGGGTTGCAGTATCTTTACTACAATATTTTTCACCCTTAGCGATAAGCACAAGTGCTAATAATTTCAGTGGATACAAGGATTTGGTATCTTACATATTGCAGAATAAATTGGTTCTCGGTACTCATTTGCTTTTCTTTCATTTTACAACTGAAAACTTGAATACACTTTGACTGTAATGAGGAGTATAGCTTTAATGTCACATATGTGTCCAGCTTGTCCCTTATTCATTCGTCAGATGCTTTACACATCTCTCCCTGAGCTTTGAAATGTATAACATTTCTCATCTTTGAAGGGGGCAGTTTTATTAATGTATTTGTCCCTTGGCCTTTGCTTTAATTTGCTCACTGAAGTGATTAAGTTCACACCATCTAGTATTTATTTTTCCTGACAATTGCTTCATTTCTGGACTCCCTCAAAATGAGTCTGGTTTTCTTAGGTCTGTAGAATTTTAGGCCAACCTAAAATGTTCATCTAGTCTAACCTCATGCATATTTCAGGCCATAGATTTCACCCAGTGATTTCTAGCCCAGCAACTCAGGTTTTTTCTAAAGGAAAAAATGACTCTGAGTGATGGAGAATCTACCGCATCTTTTGGTAGTCTGCTCCAATGGCTAAATAACATTTCATGTCATATGCATGTTTAAAGTGCACCAATCGTAATAGCAGCCACAGGAGTTTCTTGCAACTTCTTTGGCTAAAACAAAACCTTCAGAGGGTAAAAGATAGAGAAAATTCCCCAAATTGTCATTGAGCACTCATTCCATAGTTGTCTAATGCTGCCACAGACTATCCCCCATCCTGAATCTGGCCTATGTCACCTTTCTTCAGCAGACTTTCCGTGACTATCATTTTGTTCCATTAAAATGTGCAGATGCTTTTGTTTAGGAGCAGGATTTTCAGTTTCTGTTGTTCTTGCAACAGTGTGATTCCTTTTCTGGTTCAACTGTAACTTATTCTCTACATTTTGCTTTTTTTTTTTTTTTTTTTTTAAATTTACTCTTTTACATTACACCCATCTCTTTCCTCCTCTCTTTTCATAGATTTTCATGGTCTGATAAAAAGCGCGCACACAGTTATGCATGTATTTATAATGGAAACTCCTGATTGGTTCCACTGATGGACAGATCACATGGAAACTTAATTTAATTAAAGGCCAATCCAGGTGGAATTTGGAGGGAAGTCTCAGCTATAGTCTGGTATATGTTACTGTGATCTACCTGCTAGAGCTAGAGGAGCCTTTAATATATACTTTATTTTCTAGAAAAGAAGAGACAAAAGAAGATGAAACCAGCGAATGACTGGAGAGAGCGAAGAAATGCCATCCGACTCACCAATGAGTATACAGTAGAAACCCTGGTAGTGGCTGATGCTGATATGGTGCAGTACCATGGTGCTGAGGCAGCCCAAAGGTTCATCCTCACAGTTATGAACATGGTGCGTATTCACGTTGTTCTTGGAGAGTGAGTCAAGTGTTCTGATCTACAATATGTTGAGGGTGGGGTTCATTTTGAGGTTGATGGCTCAACCAGATCTCCAGTTTGAATTTGACACTGGTGAACAGTTGAGAGTATCTGAGCTAGATCTGGGAAAACAGCCCCTTTTCTGTGTTCAGGTCTGACCTGAGCTGTAGGGGTGATTGTGAAGCTGAAGATTCAGATCTGAACCTCCTTGGCCCTATGGAAGTCAAACTAGTTTGAGATCCTAGTTCAGGTTGAACTGATCTCTTCCAGGGAAACCTCCTTTTCCACTCCAAGTCTGGGGTGTCCATCCATGGTATCTAATAACTGTCTTCTCCACAGCTGGACATGCAGAAGCTGTGTTCCCGCACAGATTTGTAAGGTGTTTAGAATATTGCTTCTCTAACCACTTTTATTTTCTAAACAGTAACTGGGATAATTCAAGTATCAGAGGGGTAGCCATGTTAGTCTGGATCCGTAAGAAGCCGCAAAGAGTCCTGTGGCACCTTACAGACTAACAGACGTATTGGAGCATGAGCTTTCATGGGTGAAGACCCATTTTGTCAAATGCATGGGATAATTCACTGGTCCCTGGGTGGGTCTGTGGTGATTACAAGTAATCTTGTTTGTACTTTCAGCTTTGGGACCCCTGTGAATTTCACATCTGAGTCACTTGCAAAAACCCTCTTAAGTCAAGCTGAGTTGCTCATAATTGTGCGTGTAAATGTATATAACACCCACAAAATACAGCTGGGCAAGGATGTGACATAACTTTCTACGTGTGATAAAAGTATTGGAATGCTCTCACTTGGGCACTGCTAAGTGATCTCATTTGACATGCACACTGAAAATGTTTTCCCTTAAGAACTTGGAAAATTCTGTACCCCTTTCTTTTGTGAGAACATTGTGCTTATCATGTATTGTGCATTTCTGTTCCTTCATCCTTTATAACTAAAGGTATTTTTCCTTAAAATCATTGGCAAAGATACTTTCATCACAGTTGTCTTGCTACTGGCAACTTCCCCAGCTGAGGTCCTAGTCCCTTTTCACAGTAGCTTGTTGCCTTGTCATCTAACAAGGAAGCTTCTGACTTCAGTTGTTGAAACAAGGAGTAGGGGAGCTTTTAAGAAGCTGTTTCTATGCCGATGCCTGTTTAGTAGGAGGAATGGGATAAGAGGACTTGAGATGGAGCCTGAACTGAAATCCCAGATTCAGACTTTTGGGGAGTTTGGCTCTGGAACTAAACATTGTAGATCTCCTCTATTTCTGTAATGGTCCAAATCAAATTCCAGGATCCTAATGATGGAGAAGTTGGGATCCAAATTGGAAATTTGGGTCTTGAGCTCCTATCTAAAGAGAGAGCACAAAAATAACCCAACTGGAAATGGAATTTTCCACTTGGGGCAGATTATTCCATTACTGGCCATAGATATCTGGTCTGATCTGCCAAGGCACTTCCTGGGTTCCTAAAGATTTCCATGGAGCATTTGTTTTTGAAAAGTGGAGTGGTAAACTGGAATAGTACAAAACCAACAAGGAGTCCAGTGGCACCTTTTTAACAGATTTATTTGGGCATAAGGCTTCTCATTGTTTTTGTGGATACAGGCTAACATGGCTACCCCTCTGATAGTGGATTAATACAGCTGAAGGCAATGGAGCTACCCCAGTAAAGGATCTGGACTTTTAGAGAGACATGTTTTATCTCATACAGTTGTTGTTGGTTTTTTGTTTTTTTTTTAAATAACAATGTTTGGCAACCTTGTTGCAAATTGCAGGCACCTGTACTGCAGGCGTAAGGCAGCATCCAGCCAAACCCTGTGGAATTGTTCACACTATGCTAGATAGATGTGGTAATACATCATAGCTGATGGAATTGTACTTCAAGAATGAGCTACTAATCCTGCCAGGGAAGTAGGAATCAGGGAGAGACACTTTCACCTCTAAGTTGCTAATTCATATCAAGTATAGCTATTTGGTGACTCAGAGTTGCTAGCTGTTCTGGTGGCTTAAGCATTCAGTCTCCGCTAATAGGTGTTTGCAAAACCTC
Organism: Gopherus flavomarginatus; assembly: GCF_025201925.1. Taxonomy (NCBI): domain Eukaryota; kingdom Metazoa; phylum Chordata; order Testudines; family Testudinidae; genus Gopherus; species Gopherus flavomarginatus. The sequence goes on along the minus strand of NC_066625.1, from coordinate 84,583,511 downwards.
TCACGGCTGGTGCTAATTTTCTCCCAAGAGTCAGTGGCCGCAATGGCCGTGGACTCTGAACTGTCCACTCACAGATGGTCGGGGTCCTTCCAGATCAGGATTGAGACATGCGAGCAAGGAAGTAGTGGGTGATGGGAGCTTGCACTCATCATGCTTGTGCTGCCTCAGCTCTGTAGCTGGAAAGCGATACTTCGTCCTCTTCGGTGTCAATCTGTCACCTTTCTTGAGCACCAAACTGGCAGGAAAAAACGAAAACAAAATCTTGATGGTAATCCACAAGACCTAACCCAACAAATGAAGGGCTGAACGAGACACATCTCAATGCATAACCTCACTGCACAGCAATGATCTTTTTCTAAACAGATCTATTGTTCCTTTAACAGGTGCTGATTCAGTGGGGCCCCATTGTGTTATGAAGTCTTTGGCTGGTTGAGCCCACGGGGAATTTAACTGATCTATTCCTTTAACAAGCTGACTCTTTTTTTTTCTTTTTATTATTATTATTATTTTACCTTCTAGTACGTTGTGAGGCTATTCACTGAACAAGGCTTCATTGTGTGTCTGTATTTATTTGGCTCGTTTCATAGAAAACGCGGCTCTTTCAACAGATCTGTTCTCCTTACCATCCCTTCATTATGAAATGGCATTGTTGCATTTCAGGATGTGTTCAGTTTGGAGCACAGAGAGGTTATTCTTTGCATTGCCACAGTGCCCCTATCCTGAATTCCACCCACAAGCTTTGCAAGGGGTGGTTAGAAAATATGTTTCTGTGAACAGATCTGTTTTTCAAGCTGCTTTTTGTCTGAGGCAAACCTATGTTCGTTGGGTGTGATTATTCTGGTTGTGCATCATCCTGTTCTCTTTATCCTCCAGCTCTCGATGGGATTCAGGGCCAAATCCAGATTTCTCAACACATCCCAAATTAATAAGTTGTACATAGATGACTTCCATGAGGTTTTTCCTCTGCCCGAGGGGAGGAGTAGCTGCAGAGCCTCTTTGTGACATCAACTTGTAGGGTGTTGACTGGTGAATCAGCTTGCTTGAATCTCATTCGTTAAAAGTACAGGGGTGAAATCCTGGTTCCCCTGTAGTCAATGGGTCTTTGCCATGAGCTTCAGTGGGCCAGAATGTCATCTCAGGGGGAAAGAGATGAAAAGGTTGGGTTTCTTTAGTTTGGAAAAGAGAAGACTGAGAGGTGACATGATAGCAGTTATCAGGTATCTAAAAGGGTATCATAAGGAGGAGGGAGAAAACCTTGTTCATCTTAGCCTCTAAGGATAGAACTAGAAGCAATGGGCTTAAACTGCAGCAAGGGAGGTTTAGGCTGGACATTAGGAAAATGTTCCTAACTGTCAGGGTGGTTAAACATTGGAATAAGTTGCCCAGGGAGGTTGTGGAATCTCCATCTCTGAAGCTATTTAAGGGTAGGTTAGAAATATTTATCAGGGATGGTCTAGACCAGGGGCAGACAACCTATGGCATGGGTGCCGAAGGCAGCACACGAGCTGCTTTTCAGTGGCACTCACACTGCCTGGGTCTGGGCCACTGGTCTGGGGGACTCTGCATTTTAATGTAATTTTAAATGAAGCTTCTTAAACATTTTAAAATCCTTATTTACTTTACATACAATAAAAGTTTGGTTATATGTTATAGACTTATCAAAAGAGACCTTCTAAAAATGTTAAAATGTATGACTGTCACACACAACCTTAAATTAGAGTGAATATATGAAGACTTGGCACAGCACTTCTGAAAGGTTGCTGACCCCTGGTCTAGAACAGTATTTGTTCCTGCCATGAGGACTCGATGACCTCTCGAGGTCCCTTCCAGTCCTAGAGTCTATGAATCTATGTGATTAAGACACTGGACTGTCACTCAGGGGTTCTGGGTTGAATTCCAGGGTCTACCGCAGACTTTCTGTGTGACCTTAGGAAAGTCACTTAGTGACTCTGTGTGCCTCAGTTCCCCATCTGTAAAATAGCACTGCCATGCCTCACAGAGGTTTGTGGAATGTTTCTGTGGAAAATCGGAGCCAGATATTTTCCTATATAAATAGAGTGAAAGATGTCCATATGGATCACACCTCACTGACTGCAATGCTCAAGGTCCCTGGATCTCACTTCAGCACCACTTCTGTGGCCTGTTGGGCTCTCTGGATATTGGTCAGGGGATAAGTTATGCCCATGGTATCTAGACTCTGCTGGTTCAGTTATTCTGCAGAATGGTGAGCTGCCTCTAAGAGAAACCAGAATGTTAATTTTGGCATTGTGGCTTTTATTTGAGCAAATAGGACATTACTGGTCAGGGTTTATTAATTTAACTTGTCGCTGTGAGCCATTACGCTTACTGTCAAGCCATAAAATAAGCATTAAAAGGGCTTATTAATGCATGTTATATTTAAATCAAGTGATCTGCTTTAAAGGATTTAATATCTATTTGTGATACAAGAGTTTCTGGGGAAAAGTCAGCATTACAAAATACTGTTTTATTGCCCCAGCTGGTAAATAAGAATCTTAAAAAAATATAAACAGCTATGAAAGCAAAACCCTTCTGCAATGACACAAACTCTGGATGATGTACAGCTAATTCTCTGTTTTTAATGGCACTCTCTGATCTTGCATTTTGAACAGACATTTTTTTTAAGATGAGGGAGTTATTTATTATTATTCCTAGATGCCGTTCTAGAGGCACAGGGTTGTCTATTAAATAAATCCAATAGTAGAAGTTGTAAAACAGCCTTTTCCAAAACCATGGAGGGCTTTTCATTCACGGTGCCCTCTTAATACATCCCTTGGAGCCAACGTAGCTCCAGAAGTTTTGAGTTAAGGTTTTTTTTTAAGTTGCTGCCCTTGGAATGAAATATTCCTTTATTTTCTCAAAAGATGTGGCGATATCTTCCTCACCAATAGGAGAGTCCAAGTCACTTTGTGATAGGATTTAAAAAATGAGCCAGTCAATAAAGTCGGTGTTGGATGCCACCAGCTAAACATGCAGCCCTGAAGTACATAATGAATTTTCAAAATTGGATGGTGTAGGGCAGCGTTTCCCAAACTTGGGACACCCTTGACCTGTGCCACTTCCAGCAGCTCCCACTGGCCTGGAGCAGCGAACCGTGCCAGTGGGAGCTGCGATTGGCCAGACCTGCAGACGCGGCAGGTAAGCAAACCGGCCCAGCCCGCCAGGGGCTTTCCCTATGCAAGCGGCGTCCCAAGTTTGGGAAACGCTGGTGTAGGGGATATGAATACATGAAAACGTCAGCAGAACTGTAAGAGGGGAAAACCTGAGGCTCTCCAGCAAGCCAATCCTAGAGAGACTTAAACTGTTTAGGATCGATGGCTGTATAAGTGACCTGTTTCATTAGTGACTGACAATATAAAGACCTATGTTTCTGCTTGTATGTGAACTTCCTAAAAATGTCCCCTTGCCCCCTCCATTGTTATCAAAATTGCTGATGCTGCATTTATCTTCTTTTGCCAGTGTTCATCTGCGTGAATCTCTTCACTGATTTCTTCCTTTTCCACATCAAATTAAAGCCCATTGGCCTCAAGGCTTTGCACAGTGCTGCTTTACTGCATTTCTGCTCTCCTTGCCTCCTGTTTTTCCCATTGCATTCTCTGACTTAACTGCCAGGTCTCCCTCTTCCACTCTCAGCTTCACACCTTCTTTTGTGCGCTTGCTATGCTCTGACTTCCCAAAAGCCAAGTGCCCTGCCTTTCTTTTTCAAATCCCACTTTAAAATGCACTTCTTTAGCTCATCCATGTGGCCAGTCCATCACTGTCTGCTCCCATTTTTGTTTAATCTGATCGTGCATTTTTCTCCATTAGCATGGAAGCACCTTAGATCCTTTGCTTGTTTGTAGGTTCATCTGTGGGCTTGTAAAGTGCTGTGTTATTCTCACTTCATACAAAAAAGCTCCTTCTAGGTTCAGGTTCATGTCTGTTTCTGTAGGTATGAGACTATGACTTGGTTTTCTTGTTACTACTCTTCTACATTTCTAGGAGTCTGCTTACAGCAGTGGCCATTTTGGAGACCGGTCAGATGCAGTCTGTTGAGGAGATGCACACGCTGCTTTCTCATAAAGATTTTCCCCTCTTTTTGTTCGTTCTTGTTTTTATTATTTTCCCCTTCATCCCTTCAAAATAAATTGCTCTTGAAAATACGAGGGTAAGCTGTAAATAGTAATAGCAGTGCTCTGAGCTTTGAGGAAGGACCATACATAGGGCATCTGTTTGTTTTTTGGGGGGTTATTAATTTCATTTTGGGGAGTTTATTTTTAGCAATTTTTGAGTTTTATGTGGATGATTAAAAATTTGTGTTTTTGTTTTTTTTCTCTCTGTATGTATTGTAATGAGTAGTGCATATAATATATTACTCATTAGAGTAATATATAATGTTAGAAACAGTACTACATGAAAGCACACTAGGGAACCTTTAGTGCACACTAGCAGGGTCTCCACGGACCAATTAATGCACAAGAGTTTAGTGCATTTTAGAAATCACCTCCCATAGCCTGCATTACTGCTCCATGGAGACAAACTCTTAGATACAAGTAACCATTTCTGATGTTTTTCTGGTGTTTATTGGATAAACGCAGATTTTTTTTTTATATTGGGGGTATCTTGTTGGTATTTATTGGTTAAAACCTGAAATTGGAAGCTGTAACTTTATTCAACTAGTAGCACTTACACTGCGGTGTTCTAATGGCTTCTGACAGTTTTCCAGAACTTAGTGTAAAAGCAAACAATTCAAACTGGTTCTGTAAGCATTTCTCTCGTGGTGGGCAGAGAACTGTCAGGAGTTCCAAAACCATAGCGTGGTAATTTACATAGGCACTTTTTGTTCTATAATCTTCTGATTTCATAAACCTGAAGACATAGATTAAAAAATGAAAGTACATTTTTGGATTTAGATAGATTGTTGATTGCAGTTTGGTTTTGACCTTGCCCCTCTTTGATGCAGAATACAGCCGGATAAGTAATTGTAGAGTGTGTACTTAATTTTCCTGCAGCTGTTGCTAAGCCATTTGATTAATGTAAAAGCCTCTTGAAGCAACAAGCAGTAACATGAAGTTAATGATTCCTTGAATGTTATTAATAGGAGAAGTTTTGGTGTTGGCCTTTAGGAATAAAACTGGTTTACCCTCTATAGTAGTCTTTTGCACTCTGAAGTGCACAGTTCATTCTGGCATTTCTCTTTGAGATGCATTTATAGTAGCAAAATCGCATGAAATACTATACATTGTTTGTTCAGAGATACAGACCATAAATGCAGATCTCTATCTCTGTGGCCTTTGGCTGGAATATGCAGACTCAGGAGTTCTCATGGCTACTCGGCTACCTTGCACATCTCGTTAGGGTCATGATCTGGATCCTTGGGGTCGGGGCTGGGGACATGAAGGGAATGAGTATAAATACATCACCATCGTCCATAGGTTCCTTGTCCCTGGTGGCTGGAAGAACATCCTCCCACAGCTCTGAGAAAGCTTTACGTCAAGTAAACCTTGCAAAGTGTTGAATATCTCTCTCTCTCTTTTTTTAATGTTTTATGTTGTAGTTCATAAGCTCAGTTTTAGGTGGGAGTTAAGAGATCCCATGGTACTTTTCAAAACAAGTAAGGGAAAACCTTGGTAACCTGGCTAACACTCTCACTAATAATTGTGGTCTGATGGCCAAGGCTATGCAGGAGCTGCTGTTTGCGTGCAGGGCTTAAAAAAAAAAAAAAGCCACACGACCCATCCTCGGGCTTCGTAAAGTTCAGAGCCTACAACAAATGATCTCACGCATGCGTGCACGCTCCTCTATCTCTGCACCTCCAGCCAGGGGAACTCTGGTGGAGTTTGGTTCCTCTCAGTCTAAGTTCAGCCTGCCTAAGCTGTGTTCTGTGCATGAGAGGGCAGGCCAGGACAAATTGGACCAAGCAGACGTTTACTCCGTGTCACATCCCTGTTGCCTTCAGCGAAATAGGGAGAAAGTGAGGCAGGTGCTGAAAGAGACACAAAGGTGGAGACATGCTTCCTGCCCCAGGTAGTTCACAATCTGAACTAGATGCAAACGAGACTCATTGGAGAGAGAGAGAGACGTGATTCTCTGGCTGAGGGTCTAGCCTTGAAGTGTTGCTGATTTGTAAGGGGGGCGGGGAGAACGTTGCAGCAAAGCTCTGAATAGGTAATTTGCTTTAAGGAGCAACTTCTTTCAGACATAAGTCTCATTCTTTTGTTCCTCTCTTGCTTTTTCCTCTGTTCCTCCTTCGTTTCCGTACCTGCTTTCCCCTTTACTGTCCCCCTTCCCTGTGTGCTTTTGATGACTCCTCACAGAGTGCTAGTCAAGAGAACGCAAAGAACCGACTGGGGTTGCTTGTTCTCCCTCTAAGGGGTGCACCATAAGCAGGGCCAGAGGATGGGCGTGACCTTTAGCCAGCCCTGTGCTCTCTTCTCATCACTTGCCCTCAAGTCAGTGATTTTGAATCCTCCCTGCTGCTGTAATCATGTCTTCCTGTGCCTCTCTTTCTCTCCGCGTCTCCCCCCCCCCCAATATTTGCAGTTTTGTAATTGGAGACAGAAATTATATGGTTCAAGCCTAGAATGGTGGTTCTTAAACTTTGGTCCATGGAATGGTTGCTGGTGGTCTGCAGAAAGCTGGCAGGTTACATGGTGTTGGCTCTTCTTGTTCCAAACGGCCTGATTTTATTAAAAGACACTAAAAATACAGGAAATGTTCTTACTTTTCCAGGCCGGGAATGGATGCAGTGGCCTCTGGGGTGTGAGGCAGTCGCGAGTGAGAGGGATGATGGTCTGGGTTTTCACAAATGGGAAGGGAGGTTCCCATGAGTCAGTCTCTGTATTAACAGATGTGTTCCTCACCCTGAGAGAGCTTGGGAATCTCCACACTAGGAAACCCAATATCCCAACTGTAATTATCTCCACCCTCTCACTTAGAGCCATTGGTTCCTGTTGTGCCTGTGGCCAGTCAGACATGGTAAGTTAACATCTTTGACGCTGTTGTTTAATGGTGATTTCCCTCAAGGCTGGGTGAAGAAGGCGGAGGTGATGCTTGCCATAGGGAGTTGCTGGAAGTGGTGCAGGCTGAGGGACGTACTGGCTGCCACTTCCAGCAGCTCCCATTGGCCTGAAGCAGCGAACCACGGCCAGTGGGAGCCTCGATCGGCCAGACCTGCAGATGCGGCAGATAAACAGACCGGCCCGGCCTGCCAGGGGCTTTTCCTACACAAGCGGCTCCCCAAGTTTGGGAAACACTGCCTTAAGGCAAAGAAGCCCAAGTAAAATATTCTCTGGCTTCTCCTGGATCCTGATAATTCAGCTCACCAGGTTGAGGCCCACTTGTAATACTTCTAGGTTGAGTAATTGGGCAAATGAGGTCCTTCAATGAACTCCTCACCAAATTATACTCATTGCAAATCAGAGTACCAGCAACATTCAGACATCTTCCTAGCATTCTGTGTTAGCCTAGAAAACTGAACTGATGGAGTATGTGGAGGGAGTTTCCATGCATGGTGTAGAACTTCAGTGGTTGATTCCAATCCTAATATTGAAATGATGTCACCCAGTGAAATCAGTCATCGCTTCACCTTCATGCTGGCAAACTTCAGCTGGGCTAGATACCTTGTTTGAAGCAGGCATGCTTTTCCACCTAGGCTCAGGAGACAAGGGGCTTCCTAAACTAAACATATAGGTTTTACTTTTGCCCTAAGTGCTCTGAGACCCAAGATACACTGGCTGATGTCACATGTCCTGAGAGTTACATACATAACAGCACTCACAACTGAATTGTTGGTGTCCTTCATGTAGTTTGGTGCACTGGGACCTTTGATGTGAGCCATGACATAGGTGGTGTCTAAATCCCCATGTACTGCTATGCGGTTCACAATCAGCTGTGGCTAGAGAAGACATTGTAAGAAGAACTGTATTGACTTTGGCAGAAGAATATTTTGAAGAACTGGAAGATGCTGTTGATACCTTGTCTCTCTGTGAGCAATGCAGAAAGTAGAAAGCCATCCACAGGTCTGAGCTTTTGATGGTGTGCTTTTTGTTTTTGTTTTTTTGCGGTTTTTTTTTTGTTTGTTTTTTTTTTGGAGTCAGAATGTGATAATATAAGGACTGATCTTATCTGAGTTTCTACAGGCTAGAACTTCCCAAAGGAAATGTAGCTGGTAGCTGTACAAATCCTCCCAGTCCTCATTTGGCTGGTGAAAAGTAATGTTCTACTGTCCCAATGCAGATTTAATCTGATTTAGATTGTAAACTCTTTTGGGCAGGGACTGTGCCTTTCTGTGGCTGGTGTGAACCGCCTACTTCTCTCTTTTAAGCGCTAACCAGTAAAAATTGATGATGGTGCTTCCTGCAGTGCCAAGTCTAAGTCCCATTCAGAGTTCAGTTTTCCCCCCGGGTGTTGGAGCACTTTTGACAGGAGAGTTTACTTGTTGGCTGTGTTGAACTGCTCCCATTCATGGATAAATGAGACTTCACCTTCTGCCCTCTGCTCATGGCAGATTACCCCATCATACAATGCATTAATAAATTTGTGTTGTGGCACTGAAGTCAGCATGCTCGTGGGACTACTCAGACTGAGCACAGTGGCTATGACACCGCAGTGCCTACAAAAGGAGGCAAAATGTCAGTGCTGGAATGTTAGAAACAATATTCCTTCTGCCACGGTGCACCTCGTCTTGTTCTGCAAGTACAAGCCGCATTATTAGAGAGCGTTAGCATAATATGCAGTGGCATTGGACAAGCTCCAGTATGTTAAATCCACACATTCAGACACTAATTAATTACAGTGAGAGGGAATTAGCGTGACCACATTGGAACTTTTGCTTAATTTTTAATCCACTTGGCCCTCCTAGGTTCAGACTTTTGCTTTCGGACTCCAACGTTGATGGATTTTCTATGTGCTTAGGACAGACGGACGGTGGTGGAAGCGAGCAGAGGGCAGGTGGAAAGGAAATCCCATTATAAAGTCTCTGTAACCTAGATAATCTGGTGGTTGGGCACTTTGACAGTGTCTAGATTGTTTGTAAATGGAGGGGGGAAAGAAGGAGGATGCTCTTACTCTTATATGTAGCACAGTTTACCTTTTAACTTGGACATCTATAGATATATTTAAAAAATGGTTTGTTTTTAATTGTGACACAGAGAGTAGAGATCTGCATGTTGAAATTGCAGGGCAAGCCGGGGTACATTTGAAATTGCTGACTGCAAGAAAATCAAGGTATCTTGGAGGGGAATGGGGGTCATGGTTTCAGAGTAGCTTGATGAATCCCAGAATAGTTTGCTAGGCCCTATGCAACTGGCTCCAGCAGGCAAATCCCCATGAAGAGCCCCCTTGAAGTCCGTGGGGCTCCAGCTGGCCGGATTGGGGCATAAGCTTGTCCACTCTGGGGATGGAGCACTGGCTTCATTCCTTAGTTTAGTTAACGATAAGAATGTTAATACTATACTCATATTTTACATTTTCAAACATTAAGGGCTTGTCTGGACGAACACTTACTTCACATCAAGCTGGGAAATAAATCTACCCAGCTTTGCACTAGGTCTCCCTGTGCTCTGAAAGTTCCCAGGTGTGCTTTGAAATGGGAGTAGATAAGAGTGCACTAGGCAACTGATAGTGCATGCCACCTTGGTCCCCATGGCCAGTTAGTCTGAGGCAAGCTAATGCGAGGTAGATTTACTCTCCAGCTTTCCATGAAATAAGTGTTTATTTGGACCAGGCCTAGGAGATTGTCAGACACTTCAGTAAGATTGGTAAATCGTACCAGCAATTTTACACACGGGTAAATAGGGCCATAGAAAAGGAAAGTGGATTTATCAAGATCATACAGGAGATCAGAGGGCTGAATGTGGATTAGAGCTCAGGAGCTGCTGGTTCCGAGTCTGGGCCCGGATTGAGAAACCATTTGATTTAAACACTATCTTAAATCCTTCCCTATTCAGGAAAGCACTTAAGAATGTGCATAAAATTAAGTGCATACTTGACTGCTTTCATGATTAGGAAAAATTTAGGGTTTTGAAAATGTGATCGCCGAAAATATGTTCATGTAGTGGCTTCATTGGAGGAAGGGGGGAAAAAAAGATCCAGTTTGTCTGTCTGTCTGTCTGTAGTCTGAATAACATTTACAACCAGATGAGATCCGGGTAACAAATAGGGACAGATCTTGTTGTCATTACTCAGAGAAGCCTCTTCCGTGGTTTGGATTTTTTTGCCTGAGTAGGGAGTGTGGCATTTGTCCCAAAGTTATAAAAAGTTTAAAATACTTTATAATGTATTTCCCCACTTACACCTTTTTTGATGTGGTTTAGGCAAAGTAGTTGTACACAGAGAAATGGGCGGAATGTAATTCTGGGATCAGTTCAAGTTCTGTGTTCTAACCTATAAATGAGGTGAACTGTCTGAGCAGGAATGTGAAATCTGGAGATAACAGTAAGGTAGTTTCCGGCACTCTTTTTGTATTTCCTGAGGCTTGTGTCATTATATGCTGACTTATTACTATTTTCTTACATAAGATATGAAAACAGCACAGGGAAATTGCTTTTCCATTCTATTTCCTGAAGTCTAAAACACACCATTATTTCATTTTTGCATTCAGATGTCACTGACGTTTTAAATGCTGGAAGTCTGTATTAGCCACCAGTTTTTAACATGTGTTTGTGTTTCTGAGATCTCTCTAGTTTCTATTTAATGTTCCTTTGGAATATATTTCCTTTCTTCTGTTCTCCACCAGATCTTTTCCTCTGGCTGCCCTTGTTAAAGCACATTGGTGTTAGTTTTCTTCTTCTTCTTTTTTTTTTTTTTTTTTTTTTTTTTTTTTTTTAAGGACTTGTCTGGTTTTTTGGGTGGATCTGCCCTGGATGGTAAACTTTGCTGGAGGATGTGTGTCAAAAATTGTTCGGTGTAGTGAATCCAAAAGATGTGCCTTAAGGAAAGTCTGTTTTATTTGTTTGAGAGTTGTAGCTGCTACTATCTACCATATACTCTGGGTTGAAATGGCACCACAGTACCTCCTTTTATAATTCTGTATTTTTATTTAATAATGCGATACATTTGCTTTTGGATTGAGGCAATGTTTCTGATTATTTATTTTTTTTAATGAGTGAGGGGAGGAACCTCTTTTTGGTCATGGTTAATTCCTCATCTGCTTCTAGTTAACGTTTTCCTTTTTGCTGTTCTGACATGTTGTTGTCTGTTGCGTTTTGACAGGTGTACAATATGTTTCAGCACCAGAGCCTTGGAATTAAAGTCAGCATTCGAGTGACCAAGCTAGTCCTCCTTCGAAACCGTCCTGTAAGTTCTTCAAAACTTTTATACAGCTCCCGTGGTCTTACTTTAAAACCATCAGTTAGGCTGGGAAGTAGCTGCTATAAAGATTTAATAACATGGTTAGGGAATCAAAAACACAGTTCCCAATCCTATAAACTCTTTGGGCCTAGTACTCCCAATGAAGCTTGCTACTGTTACCAGCTGATGGCGTTAGCTCTTTAGGTGAAGTGGTAGAGATCAGTGCTTTGGTGCTGAATTTCAGGCCCCAGGTTAAGGTCATGGTGATGCACATATAACCTTCACAAGTATAACTTTGAGCTGTATGTTTGTCACTTAATGATTTTATGCTACGTAGACCTGTGTATCCCCTAGTTTGACCAATCTTTGTTTCTTTGAATTCCATTTTTGTTTTCTAAAGGCAAAACTGTCCATTGGGCACCATGGAGAGAGGTCTCTGGAGAGTTTTTGCCACTGGCAAAATGAAGAGTATGGTGGAGCAAAGTATCTTGGTAATAATCAGGTTCCTGGTGCAAGAGATGATACCCCTCCTGTGGACGCTGCTGTCTTTGTTACCAGGTAGTGGAAGTGGTTTACTGGTCCTGTTTGTATGGGCCATCTGATCAGCAAGTAATTCCAGGAGTCATTTCTCACTGTTGCTGATGTTTGTCCCTCAGTCATGCTAGCTTGTGGCGTGCTGGGTTGTATAGATAGAACAGAGCGGAATGGAGTGATTTGTCTTGATTTAAAAGAAAAAAATTCTTTCAGTGGCAGTGAAAGGTCTTTCTCTTTTTGAATGCTACTGGACTACGTGTTAGTCCCCGCTTTCTCTACACAACCCAATAACAAGAAAAGTGACAGTGTGTGAGTATTCTATTTAGAACCAGCACTTATCTTATCTACTTAGAATCATAGAATAGCAGGGTTGGAAGGGACTTCAGGCGGTCATCTAGTCCAACCCCCTGCTCAAAGCAGGACCAGTCCCTAACTAACTCATCCATCATGGCACTAAACCACCATTAGAATTTGCTTGCTCCATTGGTGCATAGCACAGATTGTCCAGGGTCACCCTTTTGTGGCTCTATATAGTGATCAAATACACCATGCCAGCGTAAGGTTCAAACCCAAGGGATATTACCCATATTGACCTATAGGACAGAATACTGCTATGCCCAGCATTATTATCCATCCTTGTACTTTTTTTCTGTCTATATAATGTGAATAGAAAAAATGTTTCCACATCTTATTCCTCTATTTTGTAAGAAGACTGCAGTTGTGATTTTTAAATTAAAGGGGAGAAAGATTTTGAACGTCAATAGAGAGCAAAGATTCAAGACACAAAAACTGAGGCTCTTCCTGTTCTGTATAAGTACAATAGTATCGATACTCTTTGGGAAATCATTTCCCAACACCTTATTTTAATGCCCCATAATGCATTTGCCTGGAGAAAGTCTTCCTGTATCTTGGTACATCCTGGATCCAGATATATGCAGAGATACTTCACCAAAGTTCCATATGTAAGGCTGGCCACTTTATAGCAACATCTCTCATGGAACTGATTTAGCCCAATGACAGTGATGGCTAGTAAGTTAGTAATGTCTCATAAAAGGGATGCATTTGATGAGTGCCAAGAGATCCCCCATCTGTTCTGTATTCAGTGTCGTCACAAAGGCCTTCATCCAGAAAAGCACCTAAGTATATGCTTAACTTTTTAAGCAGGGTGAGTAGTCTCTTTTAAGTCAATGGGAGTAATACACATCCTGCTTATAGTTAAACATGTGCTTGATTTGGATCAGGACCTAAATAAATACATAAGATTTGTTTTTAACTCTAATCTGTGCATCCAGCATGAATCTTTTGATCCCGTGTGACACGGTGAGGCATGCAAATCACTCTGATGGGGTTTTAGGCATTGGCGGGGAGAAGTGGAACATTTCATCTATGCCCTCTGCAGCTTATGAAATTGAATGCTTGGTGTCATGCTAAACAAGTTGGAGTCAGTCTGTAGGGATTCTCTCTGGGCTAACTGGATTTGGATGGTTTTGTAGTAATAATAGCCGGAAAGCTACAGCTGCCACTAGTTTGGATAATAGACTTGAAGAGCAGCTAATTTTGTGAGGAGGAAAATTGGGCACAGGACCGCTGGTTTTCTTCAGAAGAACCACATCTATCCAGCACAATAGGCCAGCAGCATGTAATTGCAGTGTTTTCCCATTCCCGCAGTTCTAACCCATTCCTGTTCCTGCAACATAAAGGATGCTGTGTTGCTTGGAAGACCTCTGATCCAGCAGTTCTTATTTGTGTAGCAAGGAAATAAGGTTTTCTTCTCTTGGCTTTAGAAGCATGTTTGTGCGTCCCTGGATCCTCACCAGACTGTACAGATGGACCAGCCATGGAGGATATGGAAGCAACAGCATGTCCAGCAGAAATAGCTGAGCCAGAAAAAGCAGAAGCTGGATTTTCAGCAGCTGCAGCTGCTTGGGAACTCAGAATCTTTAGGGTCAATCTCCAAAGAGAACTCTGGTTCCAGCTTGCTGGCTGTTTTCACGAAAAGGAGCCGTGAACATTTTGCTTCTGGGAATTTACCTTTGCATGATGAAGCAGAAAATAGGTGTTTTCCCCATTTGTACTAAATACTCCCATAGAGAGGAAAATCCCTCCAATGGAATGGTGGGTGGCCACTTACAAACAAAAGCAGCCTTACGCAAGAACCAGGGGTCACCCGATGAAATGAATAGGCAGCAGATTTAAAACAAATAAAAGGAAGTACTGTCCACCTGCGGAACTCATTGCAATGCTGTGAAGGCCCAAAGTACAACCGAGTGCCAAAAAGAATTAGATAAATTCCTGGAGGGTAGGTCCATCAATAGCTATTAGTAAGGCTAAGATTGTGACTTCCAGCTACATTCATGACACTAGGGACCCCGCAGCAGCCCATACTTCATGGACAGCTGCAGCGGCACAGGAGCCAGCAAACAGAGCTGCTAACAGGGGAGTTTCAGTGGGAGTTCTGTTGGAGGAGCAGGTTTTTGTAGTTTGTGGAGTGTATTGTGGAGTTTGTGTGTGAGTGAGTGCGTGTGCAGGCTGCTAGGGGCCGTGTGCTGGGAGCGAGGCTGAGCCTTGAGTTGGGGGCGGGGCTTACCTGATTAGGGGTCCTATATAAGGAGCCAGGCACTCAGGCAGCGGCACAGACAGCTGCAGCGGCACAGGAGCCAGCAAACAGAGCTGCTAATGGGAGTTTCAGTGGGAGGTCTGTTGGAGGAGGTTACAGGGGAGACCAAGGCAGAGAAACCAGGAAGTCAGACAAGGGAAGGGGCAGGGGTCTGCCAGCAGCCCAGTGCTTGTCGGTGGCCTGTGGTGCGGTGTGAGGCGTAGATTGCCAGGCACAGAGTTGGAAGGGTATGATTGAGGCAGAGGCAGCAAGTAGAGACACACTGAGGATGACCGGATGCGGTAGCTGTGGCATGTACATGGTCCTGGAGGGGGCACCTGAAAGGAGTTTTGTCTGCATGAAGTGCCGCCTGATAGAGCTGCTGGAAGCAAAGATAAGAGGACTGGAGATGCAGGTGGAAACTCTGGCTGAGTTTAGAAGGGGGTTTGAGCAGATGATGGAACACAGACATGATGAGGCACAGGGGATAAACTCAGACGAGCAGATAGAAGCAGGACCAAAGAACTCTGAGGAGGGGCTGCTGGGTGATGAAAGTGGACGGTGGAAGCATGTGACTAGGAGAACCAGGCAGAGGAAAAGACGGGCCAGCGATGGAGAAATAGAACTCAGGAACAGGTTTGCTGAGTTGGAAAATGAAGATGGAGCACAGCAGGCTGCTGAAGGAGAGAGGGCAAGGAAAAAGAGACGAGCAGCTAGTCCTGCAGAAGGAGGAGAGAAGTCAATGGAGGCTGCACCAAGTATGAGCCCTAGGAGGATTGTAAGGGCGAATACAAATCGAGAGGACTTGCGGCCAGCTGGTGTGGGGGATAGACCGGAGAATCACACTGTCGCCAGGAAAAGGCAAGTCTACGTGATTGGAGACTCTTTACTGAGAAGAATAGACAGGCCTGTAACTAGACCTGATTGGGAGAACAGAAGGGTGTGCTGTCTGCCAGGGGCTAAGATACAGGATGTGGACCTGAGGCTGAATAGGATCCTAGCGGGAGCGGGAAAGAATCCGTTGATTGTCCTTCATGTGGGAACAAATGACACGGCTAGTTACTCGCTGGACAGTATCAAGGAGGACTATGCCAGACTGGGGAAGACGCTCAAAGAAATCGAGGCTCAGGTGATCTTCAATGGGATTCTGCCGGTTCCTAGAGCAGGGCGACGAAGGAGTGACAAGATTATGGCGATCAACAGATGGCTCAGGCATTGGTGTTATAAGGAGGGCTTTGGGATGTACGGTCATTGGGAAGCGTTTACGGATAGAGAACTGTTCGCTCAGGGTGGACTTCATCTAAGTAAGGAGGGAAATAGAATTCTAGGATGGAGGCTTGCCGACCTCATCAAGAGAGCTTTAAACTAGGAAGTTGGGGGAGATGGTTGGGAAATGTTCAGGAGAGCTCCACGCCGGAATATAACCTGGAGAGGGAAGTAAACAAAGTGAGAGGGGATACCCTTGCGGACCAAAGAATTGATCCAAGGAGGAATAGTGGAGTAGAAACCAGAGTAACGGGTGATGCTGGTGGTAGAAGGTCTGTGCACGACGGGGGAAAGAATGTCACTGACGCCAAACGCCAAAAATTAAAATGTCTGTACACTAATGCGAGGAGCCTAGGTAACAAGATGGAGGAACTGGAGGTACTGGTGCAGGAAGTGAAACCGGATATTATAGGGATAACAGAAACCTGGTGGAATAGTACTCATGACTGGAGTACAGGTATTGAAGGCTATGTGCTGTTTAGAAGAGACAGGAAGAAAGGCAAAGGTGATGGAGTAGCCTTGTACATCAATGATGAGATTAACTGTAAGGAAATAAGAAGCGATGGAATGGATAAGACAGAGTCTGTCTGGGCAAAAATCACACTGGGTAAAAAAGCAACTAGAGCTTCCCCTGAGATAGTGCTTAGGGTGTGCTATAGACCACCGGGATCTGATATGGATATGGATAGAGACCTCTTTAATGTCTTTAATGAAGTAAACACAAAGGGGAAATGTGTGATTATGGGAGACTTCAACTTCCCGGATATAGACTGGAGGATGAGTGCTTGCAAGAATAATAGGGGTCAGATTTTTCTGGATGTGATAACGGATGGATTTCTTCATCAAGTAGTTGAAGTACCTACGAGAGGGGATGCCATTTTAGATTTGGTTTTGGTGAGCAGTGAGGACCTCGTAGAAGAAGTGATGGTTGGGGACAACCTTGGTTCGAGTGACCATGAACTGATTCAGTTCAAACTAGATGGAAGGATAAACGAATGTAGATCTGGGATTAGGGTTTTCGACTTCTCGAGGGCTAATTTTAACGAGTTAAGGAAATTAGTTAGGGAAGTGGATTGGATGGAGGAACTTGTGGATTTAAATGCGGAGGAGGCCTGGAATTACTTTAAGTCGCAGCTGCGGAAATTGTCGGAAGCCTGCATCCCAAGAAAGGGGGAAAAAACCATGGGCAGGAGTTGTAGGCCAAGCTGGATGAGCAAGCAACTCAGAGCAGGGATTAGGAAAAAGCAGAAAGCTTACAGGGAGTGAAAGAAAGGCGGGATTAGCAAGGGAAGCTACCTTGGTGAGGTCAGAACATGTAGGGATAAAGTGAGGAAGGCTAAAAGCCGCATTGAACTGGACCTTGCAAAGGGAATCAAAACCAATAGTAAAAGGTTCTACAGCCACATAAATAAGAAGAAAACAAAGAAAGAAGAAGTGGGGCCGCTATACACTGAGGATGGAATGGAGGTTAAGGATAACCTAGGCATGGCCCAATATCTAAATAAGTACTTTGCCTCAGTTTTTAATAAGACTAGTGAGGAGTTTAGCGTTGATGGAGGGATGATAAACGGGAATGTGGATATGGAGGTGGATATTACCGCAACTGAGGTAGAGGCCAAACTTGAACCGCTTAATGGGACAAAATCGGAGGGCCCGGACAATCTCCATCCGAGGATATTAAAGGAACTGGCGCGTGAAATTGCAAGCCCGTTAGCGAGACTTTTAAGCAACCGATAAACTCGGGGGTTGTGCCGTACGACTGGAGAATTGCTAACGTAGTTCCTATTTTTAAGAAAGGGAACAAAAGTGATCCGGGTAATTATAGGCCTGTTAGCTTGACGTCTGTAGTATGTAAGGTCTTGGAAAAAATTTTAAGGGAGTATCATACCTTTAGTCCCAGATTTGGACCTTAGCGTCCAAAATATGGGGGTTAGCATGAAAACCTCTAAGCTTAGTTACCAGCTTGGACCTGGTACTTGCTGCCACCACCCAAAAAATTAGAGTGTTTTGGGGCACTCTGTTCCCCCTGAAAAACCTTCCCTGGGGACCCCAAGACCCAAATCCCTTGAGTCTCACAACAAAGGGAAATAATCCTTTTTCCCTTCCCCCCTCCAGGTGCTCCTGGAGAGATACACAGACACAAGCTCTGTGAATCCAAATAGAGTGACTCCCCCTCTCCGTTCCCAGTCCTGGAAACAAAAGCACTTTCCTCTTCACCCAGAGGGAATGCAAAATCAGGCTAGCAAATCCAACACACACAGATCTCCCCCTGATTTCTTCCTCCCACCAATTCCCTGGTGAGTACAGACTCAATTTCCCTGAAATTTCCCAGTAAAGAAAACTTTAACAGGTTTTAAAAAGAAAGCTTTATATAAAAAAAGAAAGAAAAATACATACAAATGGTCTCTCTGTATTAAGGTGACAAAATACAGGGTTAATTGCTTAGAAGAAATATGAATAAACAGCCTTATTCAAAAAGAATACAAATCAAAGCACTCCAGCACTTATATTCATGCAAATACCAAAGAAAAGAAACCATATACTTTACTATCTGATCTCTTTGTCCTTACACTTAGAAACAGAAGATTAGAAAGCAGAAACTACTTCTCCAAAGCTCAGAGAAAGCAGGCAGACAGAAAACAAAGACCTCAGACACAAAATTCCCTCCACCCAAAGTTGAAAAAATCCAGTTTCCTGATTGGTCCTCTGGTCAGGTGCTTCAGGTGAAAGAGACATTAACCCTTAGCTATCTGTTTATGACAGGGAGAAAGTAGTTAAGGACATAGAGGTCAATGGTAATTGGGACGAATTGCAACATGGATTTACTAAAGGCAGATCGTGCCAAACCAATCTGATCTCCTTCTTTGAGAAGGTGACAGATTACTTAGATAAAGGAAATGCGGTAGATCTAATTTACCTCGATTTCAGTAAGGCGTTTGACACGGTTCCACATGGGGAACTGTTAGTTAAATTGGAAAAGATGGGGATGAATATGAAAGTTGTAAGGTGGATAAGGAACTGGTTAAAGGGGAGACTCCAGCGTATTGAAGGGTGAACTGTCAGGCTGGAAGGAGGTCACTAGTGGAGTCCCTCAAGGATCAGTTTTGGGACCGATCTTATTTAACCTTTTTATTACTGACCTTGGCACAAAGAGCGGGAATGTGCTAATAAAGTTTGCGGATGACACAAAGCTGGGGGGTATTGCTAACACGGAGAAGGACAGGGATACTATTCAGGAAGATCTGGACCACCTTGTATACTGGAGTAATAGTAATAGGATGAAATACAATAGTGAAAAGTGCAAGGTCATGCACTTCGGGATTAATAATAAGAATTTTAGATATACATTGCGGATGCATCAGTTGGAAGCGACAGAGGAGGAGAAGGACCTTGGGGTATTGGTTGATAGCAGGATGACTATGAGCCGCCAATGCGATACGGCTGTTAAAAAAGCAAATGCGATTTTAGGATGCATCAGACGAGGTATTTCCAGCAAGGATAAGGAGGTGTTAGTACCGTTATATAAGGCGCTGGTGAGACCCCATCTGGAATATTTTGTGTGCAGTTCTGGTGTCCCATGTTCAAGAAGGGTGAATTCAAACTGGAACAGGTCCAGAGACGGGCTACTAGGATGATCCAAGGAATGGAAAACCTGCCTTATGAAAGGAGACTCAAAGAGCTTGGCTTGTTTAGCCTGGCCAAAAGAAGGCTGCGGGGGGATATGCTTGCTCTATATAAATATATCAGGGGGGTTAACGTTAGGGAGGGAGAGGAATTATTTAAGTTTAGTACTAATGTAGGCACGAGGACGAATGGGTACAAACTGGATATTAGGCAGTTTAGACTTGAAATTAGATGAAGGTTTCTAACCATTAGGGGAGTGAAGTTCTGGAACAGCCTTCCGAGGGAAGTAGTGGGGGCAAAAGACTTATCTGGCTTTAAGACTAAGCTGGATAAGTATATGGAGGGGATGTTATGATAGGATAGTTTAATTTGGGCAATTGATCTTGGATTATCACCAGATAAGTCTGCTCAATGGTCTGCAGGGAGATGTTGGATGGGATGGGAACTGAGTTACTGCAGAGAATTCCTTCTTGGGTGCTGGCTGGTGAGTTTTGCCCACATGCTCAGGGTTTAGCTGATCGCCATATTTGGGATCGGGAAGGAATTTTCCTCCGGGGCGGACTGGCAGGGGCCCTGGAGGTTTTTCGCCTTCCCCTGCAGCGTGAGGCATGGGTCGCTTGCTGGTGGATTCTCTGCAGCTTGAGGTCTTCAAACCAATTTTGAGGATTTCAATAACTCAGTCCTGGGTTAGGGGTTGTTATAAAAGTGGGTGGGTAGGGTTCTGTGGCCTGCCTTGTGCAGGAGGTCAGTCTAGATGATCATATTGGTCCCTTCTGACCTATGAGTCTATGAGACAGCAGGGGGTAGCTGCGGGCAGTGGGACGACCTGCAACTGACCGGCTGCCGGCACCACCAGCAACCCCTGAGCTGCTCAGCCGCTGCTGCTGGCAGGGGCCCCCTGCAGCTCCCAGACCTTGGGCAGGGGAAGCCAGAGTGCTGGACCCTCCTCCCTCCCCATTTTTCCTGGCTTCGGTGACTTTCTGTTTATTGCCTGTGACCTGTCCATGATTTTTACTAAAAATACCCATGACAAAATCGTAACCTTGGCTATTAGCGAAGATGATCAGGGAGGCAATCCCATGCTGTGGATGTCCCTAAGCTAAGTCAGTATGTCCTTGACTGCCATGTGCTGGGACAGGACGACAGGATGGATCGCTCAAAATTGCCCTGTTCTGTTCATTCCCTTTGCTGCATCTGGCACTGGCCACTGTCAGAAGACAGGACACTGGGTTAGATGGACACAGTATGGCCGTTCTTATGTTGTTGTATTCTTATGAAAGCCTGACAAATGGTCAATATGACCTAATGCAGAATAGTTGAATGCAAGGTCCTGGGGCAGAAGGATGGGTTTCTTGGCTTTGTGTTTTGGGGGCAGTTGAAGGTATTTTACTCACAGACCCACCTGCAATGTCCTGCACGGCAGATGAAATGCTAGATTTCCTTTTATTGCTTCACTTAAGAGCACCACCATGACCAAAAGAGACCAGCCCCTTAGAGGTGAGGGATTATTCCTCCTCCGTAGAGATGGATCATAGTCTGCAAGTTGTGCCGAATTATTTATGAGACCATTAGTTTCACGGCATGGTGGTAATTTCTCCGAGTTGACTGAAACCACTAGACACCTTTCCTGGTAGAACCACAGAGTGCAAGTGGCAAGACTTGCGATGCATTATTTGCTAAGATAGCCAGTCCCATCAGAGAGATTCATTTCTAGTGATGGCTCTCTGCCATCTACTAGTAGTTCAGCTATTTGTTGTCACAATAAAAGTATCTGTTTGATTTACCAGTTTATATAATATAATAAGTCCTTAAATAAACCTCTGTCAAGCTGGCTCTGGGAACTCAGCAATTGTTCTTATGCCAGCTCAGTCAAGAGCAAATGTCAGGGTGTCAGATGCAGCAGCGCTGCTCTGAAAAATGGAATCCCTGGCCAGGGCATGGTGGTGGCTTCTGATTATTTTGTTTCTGCCTAATTTTTAACCCGTTGATGGCTGTAATCCAGGGGTTGGCAACCTCTGGCATGCGGCTCACCAGGCTAAGCACCCTGGCGGGCCGGGTCAGTTTGTTTACCTGCCGCGTCGGCAGGTTCGGCTGATCGTGGCTCCCACTGGCCGCGTATTGCCTTCCCAGGCCAATGGGGGTGGCGGGAAGCTGCGACCAGCACATCCCTTGGCCTGCACTGCTTCCCGTAGCCCCATTGGCCAGTGGGATCCACGATCGGCCGAACCAGCCAATGCGGACGGTAAACAAACTGGCCCAGCCCGCCAGGGTGCTTGCCCTGGCGAGCTGCGTGCCAGAGGTTGCCGACCCCTGCTGTAATCGTAGTTCTTTTGTCATGAAATGTAAGCTCAGAAATATTCAGGGTGGCTTTTTTAATATGGTTTTGACAGTTAATATTGATTATTTTCAATTGCTTTAATTTTTTTTTTAAACTAACTTGAGCTGGGATTATTTTTTTAAACAATTTGCTCAAAAGAGAGTAATGGTGTTATGGGCCCAAGTCTCATTGAAGTTGGAGTTCAGGATCTCACTCCATTATTTTCCTCTGAAAAATCCTATTCTTACATTTTTATTCCAGCAGGACATTTTCTTTACCCTCCCTCCTCCCGAAAAACCCCAAACAGAAAATCCCACTTGTGGGCTGGACATTTATAACCACACACCCACAATGTATGCGCATAACTTTTGCGCTCACTTACCCTGGATTGAAAACACAGGTGGAACAATGGCAAGGCTGTTGCTTTTGAAAGAACCCTTTGGTGTCTCTTAGCAGCTTTCATAGGTTTCCTTGGCTCCTCATCTGTAAGGCAGTGCTCCTGAGAGAAACTAGCACTCTTTGCTCAAGCAGGAGCTGAAGAGGAAAATTCCCAAAGATGAGGAAATGACAGTGGAGATGCTCTGACCCTTTTTTAAATGTATGCAAACCTTATTTTAATTTTTAAAAAAAATTGTAAATTGGGCTGGAAATCTCATGAGAAGGAGCATTCTTGTGATATTTTGATATTATTCAGATTGTAAGCTCCTGGGGGGCAGTGGCCATCTCTTTGCTTGTACAGCATCTAGGACAGTGGTTCTCAAACTTTAACAACCTGTGAACCCCTTTCACCATAATGTCAAGTCTCGTGAACCCCCTCCTAAAAATGACTATTTCCAGGGATTTTCTCGTTTACCTGACTATAAATTATAAAAGCAGTGATCTTGGAAATATTAAATTTGTGTTTGTGACATGCTTATTACACACTATTATTAATTATTATTTATCATTACACTATTTTCATTACATTATGAAAACGGCAACGCTCTTCCAAGATCTCACTTTCGTAGCTTGTATCACTTTGAATAAGCCTGTTCTAAGACAAGGCTCCTATGTTTCATCAAGAAGTATCAGATGTGAAACAGCATGAGGGTATCTAAGAAGCCAACTCAAAGAGTTCCTCTTACACAAGCATTCAGGTCTTGAGCAGTTCAGGTAAACAACACACGTTACAACAGAGCTTAAACTTGTTCTTCATAAGAATTTTAAAAACAATACTAGCTGCCTATTTAATTTTAAAAACAGCAAAAAATATCCACCTGCCTTTCCATTTCTTGTAAGGAGTCTTGAAGTTTAAATCTCCTCAGTGTGATAGATACGCTTGCTTTGATCTGCTTAGCTCTTGGAAGTCCAGGGGCTCCGAGCTGCTGGTCCCATGTGCCCGGGGTCCCTAGGGATAGCTCTGTCCACCATTAGGAAATTTTTTTTCCCAAGAACCCCCTGTAACATTTCGTGAACCCCCAGGGGTTCACAAAGCCCCATTTGGTAACCACTGATCTAGGACAATCGGGTCTTAGTCTGACTGGGGCTTCTGGGTCTCATTGCAGTACAGACAGTGATGATGATAATCTGCTTCCTATCCTGGTCAAACCCGGGAGGTACAGTGAGATGTTGTTGAGGTGGGAAAACAGGTCAATTGAACGCTTTCGAACCTGGTGAAAGGCTGGTGTTTGTTTCAAGTCTTGGATGAAAATTCAGGCTGGGTCATATTTGATTTGAGTCAGTTTGTCTACCGCTAATCTGAATATTTTGTTTACTCTCCTCCCCCAACTTCTTTCTTTTGTTTTATTCCTGACTCCTTCCTTTTTCTTACTTTCTGTGTCTGTGGAGCAAGAAAAATATATATACAGAATGAAGGAATGAAATAGATTAAAAGGGGGAGAATTTGAAAGAGAGCAGTTTTTATTGTGATTCCGACCAGTGGTTCTCAACCAGGGGTCCAGGACCCTCTGGGGGGCCGTGAGCAGGTTTCAGGGGGTCCCTCAAGCAGGACCAGTGTTAGACTCGTTGGGGCCCAGGGCAGAAAGCAGAAGCCCCAGGCAGTTGCCCTGCTTGCTACCCTCTAATGCTGTCCCTGACTTTTATATGCAGAAACCAGCAGTTGTGGCACAGGTGAGCTGTGGAGTTTCCATAGCATGTTGGGAAAGTCTCAGTAAGAAAAAGATTGAGAACCCCTGATTCTGACACCACTTGTTTTCTAGGACTCAGTCCTATATAACCATGTACAATGTCCCCTGGTTTCTCCTCCCTTAGTTTTAGATTCTGCTGCAGGATGGCACGCCGATTCCTTCTTTTGAGTGCAGTACTGTGTGAACGTGAGTGGCCCAATTTTAGTCTAGGCTACTGACATAGAAACATGTGGTTT
This sequence comes from Gopherus flavomarginatus, assembly GCF_025201925.1. Lineage (NCBI taxonomy): Eukaryota > Metazoa > Chordata > Testudines > Testudinidae > Gopherus > Gopherus flavomarginatus. Next base: position 84,559,523 of record NC_066625.1, on the reverse strand, counting down.
CCTACTTCCTAATGTGGCAGTTCTCTCTTGCATGTTTGCTCTTACGAAGCCCAGGTTTGACTTTGGATGTAGTGAGTGGAACTATCAAAATAACTCTTGTCATCTTGAAAATAAGTCAGTGCTGTTACGTGTTGTCATCATGTATAATATGCAGCAGTTAAAGGACTTTGACTTTCCTGATAGCTGGGAATGTTTCAGAACTTTGGTTCGTGGACCCCTGCTTTTCTCTAATCTGTTCTTGAGGCACAGCATACCCTGATCTGTGTTTTTTGTTTTCTTTTTAGGACAGATTTCTGCGTACACAAAGATGAACCCTGTGACACAGTGGGTAAGTCAGCACAATTAGGAGGAGTATGGTTTAAACGCCAGCTATGTATTGAGATTATCAGCTCTCTGGATGATTTCTTTGACTCTTGGGTTTGTTCTCGTGCTTCTCTTATTGTTATGAATGTGGCCATCATGCAAACGTGGATCAGTCTGCCTGGACTTAACAGCTGACAGATAATGCACACCAGATGTCCTATATCTGCCCTTAATTGCCTACATCAGTGGTTCTCAAACTAGGGCCAGCACTTGTTCAGGGAAAGCCCCTGGCAGTCCGATCCGGGCCAGTTTGTTTACCTGCTGCGTCCGCACGTTTGGCCAATTGCAGCTCCCAGTGGCCGCTGATTGCCGCTCCAAGCCAATGGGGGCTGCGGGAAGCGGCGGCCGTTACGTCCCTCGAGGCCACTGGGAGCTGCGATCGGCCGAACCGCGGGTGAGTCAGGTAAACAAACCTGCCCGGCCCACCGGGGCTTTCCCTGAACAAACCACGGCCCTAGTTTGAGAAACACTGGCCTACATAACATTCAGATCTAAATGGCAATTCCATACCTGATGCCAGACTTCAGCGAAGTGGGTATTTTTTCTTCCCCTTTTCGCTGTCTAATCTCGATCTATTTATGGGACCCCTGCCATCACAGAAGTATTTCATTGCCTCCCAAGTATAAAAAAAACAGAAACATCAGTAACGATGTGTCTCTTCCTTCTTTCCCAGCCTGTAGAGGAACTGTATGAGAGAGTATGTGCGAGAGAGAGAGGAAAAGAAGGACCTTACTAAAGCCAAATTAGAGATCATCTTCTTTCCCACTTCTGACTTCCTATCTACATTGAAGTGTATCCCAGCCCTGATTTTCCAGTGGCACGTGCCACTACACCCCACACCTTACCTACTCTGTTTTGCATAGGTGGACTGCATCTCCAACCCTCCAGTTTTTCTTTTATCGCCACGCTACCTGCTTTTGGAGGCATACCTCAATATACTATCCGTGATTATCATATGATTGTTTACAGATTTGCGTCAAAGTCCAACTGCCTTTGCCTCAGTTTCTTCATTCCAAGTGAATTCTGGCTTTGTCATCTGCTCCAGCAGGTCTCTGTTCAGTCCCTGGAAGTTGGGGAGAACACTTAGTGCTAATAGAGATAAATAGCTGGGGAAAGTTGGTTTGGGGGAGGATAACAACTGTAAACATCCTTCAGTAGGAGGTCTGAGACTGTTGTGAAAATTACGTCTCAGTACACAGATTCTTTCCTACGTGTGGTGTGGAGAATAATCATAGGAGATGAGGGATGTAAACATAATTGAAAAATATATACATTCTTCATTCAAATGTTAACAAGATCTGTGCTGTATCTCCAGACTTTCCAGTGGGAATTCTTTACAATATGCTTATTCTCTCCAAGCCCAGTGGAAAACATCCTTCCACTAAGGAAGTGTTTTAAGCTGTGTACCTGAGTCCGGATTTGGCTCCGGCACAGTACATGGCGATCTCTGCGCGAAAATAAAGCTGATGGAAGACACATGCTGCTGCTTAACAAATGCTTACTGTGTTCAAATCTCTTCCCTTGTTTAAAGACTGCATTAATGAGGATCCATGTTCAGGAATTATCTTTCCACATACGGTGTGGCTGAGGAAATGTGATGATGACAATGTCTCTTTTCTGTTCTTGCAATAGCTGTATAGTTTCTCTTTGGCCCACTGGGGTTCTTGTAGAGGTAGTGGAAGATAGGGTAGTAAATACCACATTTGTTTCCTAGTCTTTCCAGTGCAGCATTTCCCAACCTGGTAGAAATCAAGTACCCATTCAAGAAAATGAAACCAATCCTGATCCCTCCACATAACCATCTTAATGTATTTATCTTCCGTGCCCCACTGGCTAGCTCTTCCTTCCTCCCCCATCAGGGGATGTATCCTACACTTTGGGAAATGGTTGTGCAGATCTTTGTAATATGATGCTTTCTCTCCTCTGTTACATGCCATGGTGAACCTTGAAATCATTAAAAAGTGACAGAGTCCTGTGGCACCTTATCAACTAACAGACATATTGGAGCTTAAGCTTTCGTGGGTGAATACCCACTTCGTCAGATGCATGCCGAAGTGCATCTAATGAAGTGGGTATTCACCCACGAAAGCTTATGCTCCAATATGTCTGTCAGGTGATAAGGTGCCACAGGACTCTGTCACTCTTTACAGATCCAGACTAACATGGCTACCCCTCTGATAATTGAATTGATTAACAATTTAAAATACCATCACTGGGATCCAAGTGAACGCCTAGTGAAATGAATAAGACAGTTTGGATCTCTTGGAGCTGCTGCTTCAGGCTCTCTGCAAACTCAAAAGGGTGCCTCAGCATTGGATTTTGTAGTGTGTTTTTTTTTTTTTTTTTTTTTTTTTTTTTTTAATGATGAGATCTAGGAACCTTTTTGTTTTATTTTTTAAATGAAAGCTAAAATGTTGGAAAACAACTGAGATATCTGTCTGCACATCAGCCTGGCATCCATATATGCCCCCTACTTTGGGAAATGCCTCTCAAGTGGTCGGGTGTGGAGCTGGAAGGGTGAGAGTCACTTCTCTGGCCATCTATTCATCATTTGCCTTGATTAGGATTATCTCATTGAGTTATAACACAGTGGTGCAGTATGCATTTTGAGACTGCTACGGTTTGAGGAAGTAGCATTTCTAAGGCAGAACGGATTTGATAGGTCTGAGTAAATTTGTCATCCTTGTACTGAAAGGGATACATCCGAAACAATATGATAAAGTTTCTTGATGGCTTGGCTACACCAAAGGTTTTTGTTTACCTAGAGATCACTGTCTACCTTTTCTATGGATAAACTTGACCCAAAAGTGATTTTTTTTTCCCCTTGTCAGTTTATATAAGCTCCCTTTCCCTCTCTTCACCAAAGATTTGTCTTTATTTGTGAAGTTCACCCTGATTGTAATCCATGCATATCAGGGAAGTTACACTGGCAATTGAGTTGTCCTTGTGTTGTTTGTGTGTGGTGGGTCAGGAGGAAGAATAAACTATAGTAATGGTCTTGTACTTCAATACAAGGCTCACCATTTCAAATAGCAGCATCTATGCGCAATTCCTATGTGGTGATAGTGGAGATTCTGCAGTTTCCCCTACTATTCAGACTAGGAAGTAGTGGTTATGTCTAAGGCACTAGTATGCAAGAATTGTTGTCTTTTTTAATAGCCACTATCATGTGCATTGAAAGTATATTAAAAGAAGTAATTACATTTAGCTGATCTTTATATGGATATATTTGGATCTGTCGACATTGAATCTGGCTTTGCTTTCTAATACTTATCTGATCAGTTACTGTTATGTTTAAATGATAGTGTTCATGGCCTTCCCTGAAGCAGGAATCGCTGTGTGATGTTCTCTGGCCTGTATTATGCTGGAGGTCAGTCTAAGTGATCATAATGGTCCCATTTGGCCTGTGAATCTATGAAAGCAGCATAGTCACTGAGCAGACATCCCCTGCACTATTGCCAGTAGAGCAAAGAAAAAAAAAAAGCCGTTCAGTGCAAAATGACATCCACCTGACAGCCCTGAATTCATGCAGATCCCTTCACCTTGCTTTCTTCGTGCTACGTTCTCATTCTCTTCGGGCTTGTCTGCGTGCTCTATAGGGGCGTGATTTCTAAAGTGCACTCAGTCTTGTGCATTAATTGGTCCGTGTATACCTTGCTGGTGTGCTCTAAAGATTCCTAGTGCACTTTAACATAGTATTGTTTCAAACAGGAAGCTGCCATGGCCTGGGCAGCCTCCCTAGTGGGAAGAGCAGGACCTTGCCTGGCCGTTGTGGCAATCCAGCTCAATGGCAAGCGTAGATCCAGGAGCCCGGTACCGATCAGAGGGTGAAACGAGTCAGGGTTGAGGATCCAAGCCGAAGGTCAGAGTCTGAGTCGGAATCAGGGCAAGGAAGCAAGGACTCAACTGAAGCAGGTGAGAGTCAAGGCTGGAGCAGGATGTGGAAGTGAGAGCAGAGCTCACCCAGCTGTGGGTGTTTTAGGCACTGAGCAGCCACAGTGCTCCTGCTGCTGCAAGGCTCAAGTAGCAGGCTGCTGGTTCCCCTGCCCAGTCACGAAGCGCAACTATTTGGAGAAGGCTTGTTGGGCCTAGCTGAGCTTGATGGGTTGCCTAGCGATGAAGCGCACTAAACTGGGTTGAAGCACACTAGACAAGCTTTAGTGCACACCAGCAGCGTCTACATGGACCAATTAATGTGCAACCTGTTGGTGTGCTTTAGAAATCCTCCGCCCCCATAGAGCATATTATCCCACTGTGTACCACCACTCACTTTTGTAACTTGGCTTTAAATTTAAAGAACCGGGTCTCAGCAGAAGCATGCATCATTTTTGCTTCTCCTCCCTTCCCCCCAGTATTTTCAAAAGATTTGACTTGGTTGTTAAATTGCAGGATTAGGGAAAAAAATGGTAATTAGATGCTTTTCACAGGCCCTTTGATCTTCCGCAGGGCTGGATTAACCCATCACCGGGCCCCTAGCTTCTATTTGAATAACAATACATTTCAGTGATGTTCCCTCCATTACATGCCACTGCAGTAAATTCCCATCCCAGCCAGTTCACGTCCTTGGAAAAGGAAGTGGTTTCTTTATCCAGTGTCGTCCTCTCCCCCTTGCTCTACCGGGAATGGCAAAGTGAGTCTCACCTGTGTGAGAATTTATCTCTGCCCACTTATCCACTGGGGCGGATTTGCGTGCCGACTGAAAGAACTTCACTCGCTTGAGGGAGTGGCATTGCAGCCTGGCACACGGGATCACAATGCCACTTAAGTTTGGCTCGGCTGCCCAAATGTGAGTGGTGGTGTGACCCCGTGCAGCAGGTTGCTACAGCACTCATTTGAGTGAAGTTCTTTCAGTTGGCTTGAATCTGCTTCAGCAAAAACAACCCCCCCCCCCCCCCCCAATGAAAAAAGCACAACACCAGTGCACCATTTTCAGCCTCCCTCATGAATTTGAACTCAAGGCCTGTGCCTCGTTTGCTTTTACATTAATCTGGCCCTGCTCTTCTGTCATCAAAAGAAGTTTTTACATAAGTACACAGTAGTGATCATCTTGGAATAGATCAGTGGTCCATCTAGCGTAATGTACATCGTGCCATCTTGTGTATGATATTGGCCAGTATTTCATAATGCACTACCATGTTATGTATAAGGGAAGAGACTTCTTTCTGCTGTCAAATGGCAATCAGTTAATGCCCTGAAGCATGAGGATTGATGCTACTGATGCAGAAAGAGCAGGTGTCCAGCCTCTGGACTCCCTAATTTCTCTTCCCTGCTCTGACCTAGACTTGCTTTGTGACCTTTGGCAAGGTCACTTAACCTCTGAAAGCCTCAGTTTATCTCTGTTAAATGGAGATTTTAATACACACCCCACAGGAGATCATGTGGCTTAATCAATTAACATCTAAAATGCTATAATATCCCTGGCTATAAGGGACAGTACAAGCCCAAAGTCTAATGTTGCCCACGTATGTAAAGAGTGCATCCTGTTACAGAAAGTACTAAGCGTGCTACGATAACTAGGCACAGCAGTGTTGATAGCAGTGGCTTTTGAGTAGTAATTCTTTAATTTCTGTACTTTTGTGGCTGCCGTGGAAGTAGAATTGCTGTTTGTGGGAGGATTGGGCCTACAGTTGTTTGACAGTAATCTGTGCAATTTAAATAAGTTACTACAGGGCCTCATTGGAGTTCGAGGCACTCCAAATGCTATCCCTAACAAAAAAAAACTGCCTGAAATTTCTGCCTGCCATGCAGACACAGAGAAAGCAGCAGCAGGAGGTTTGTATTTGTATTCTGGGAGAGGCTTGTTGCTCATGCCAATTGCTTGGGGGACCGAGTTCAAGTTTTCTTGGCCCAGCTGCCACGATACTGTTGAAGATTGCGTAATGGCTGAAACAAGCTCAAAAGTGGTGAAAATGTGGAGGTATGGTTTTGTGGGATGATACCCTGAGCTGAATCCCTTTTGTTTTGGAAATAGCCTGTTGCAGCTCACTGCCCATAGTTGGGCCTAAGAACAGATGGCTTTTAAAAGGAAGAGAAATAAAATAATAAACCCACGTGCGAGACAATTCCATTAATAGTGTTTCAACAGCCGTGGCTGGTAGGACTTCCAGCCCCGTCTGGGATTGAAGCAGAGGAGGTTCGTGTTGTACAACACAGCTTTCGCTGTTGACACAAACTACTTCAGCAGTTTGCAGGCTGCTGCCTTTCTGTCTCATCTCTTGTGATGTGACTTTAACCAGGTCTACTGTTTCCTGCAAAAAAAAATCTCTGTTCCAGCTGAGCTGCCTTCAAGCCAGCCAAACGGAGAGTTCAACGTCTAGCTATTAATATCAGACTGACGCTTGGAGCCCTGCGCGTTGTCAGAATCCAGCCTCTCTGTGACATAAGCAGGTTGAGAATGCCCCTTTCGTTGGATATTTCCATTGCTCAATGCCAAATAAGCAGCTTTCTGGTTAGTTCGGAATGAGCCTGAATATTTCAGACTTAAAGCTTTGCCTTGACTCCTCGCTGTGTGTGTCACCCCGAATCCAAGCCGAAACTTCCATTGACTCAGTTAATAATAAAAAGTGAGGGCAGAGGAAGGAGCATGAAATGGAAAATAAGAGTCTTGCTTAAATCTCCTTAATTATCCTGATTGAAAATGTCTTTACCTCCAGCTTGGTCAGATGTGTCTCCCAGCCACTCTGTGGTTTGGTTCTGGAGAGGGGAGTGTTGTATGTGCTCTGGCTTAACACCTATCTTTCTGCAACTCTTGTTGACAATTAGGCAGTGTGGCCTGATTGATCGGGCACTGGAGTGGGACTCTGGAGTCTGGGGTTTCACGACTGGCCTTGCGAGGGACCACTTCCTCTCTTCGTGCCTCCGTTTCCCTATCTGTAAAATAGGGATAATAATCCTCAGCTCCTTTGTAAAGCGCTTAAGGAACAGTATGAAAAATGCTATGTATGTACTAGATGGTAATGTTCTGTGGAGGCTTCATGTTCCCTCTCCTTATAGCACCACTCCTTAGGAGAAGTTTTCTGTTCCCACATCCGTCTGCTTGCTGATGTGTGTAGTCTTCTTGGGGTCCCCACTAGCAAACTTTTCAGGACTCTGCCTGGGTGATGCAAAGATGCTGATGTATGTCTTTGACTAGGCATAGTCTTTGCATTAAACCTCACATAGTTGGTACTTGCATTTCTTGCATCGTCCTTGGCCTCAGGGCCGGCGCTACCATTTAGGCAGCCTAGGCAATCGCTTAGGGCGCCAGAATAAATGGTGGGTGCCGTTTTGCCGGAGGGGGCGGCAGGCGGCTCTGGTGGAGCTGCCGCAGTCGTGCCTGCGGAGGGTCCGCTGGTCTGCGGCTGTGGTGGAGCTGCCGCAGTCGTGCCTGCGGAGGGTCTGGTGCTCCGCGGCTCTGGTGGAGCTGCTGCAGTCGTGCCTGCGAGAGGTTCACCGGAGCCGCGCGAGCAGCTGACTGTCCGCAGGCACCACTGCAGCAGCTCCACCGGAGCCGTGGACCAGCGGACCCTCTGCAGGCACCCCTGTGGCAGCTCCACCGGAGCCGGGAGACCAGCGCCCGGGGCGGCGAAATCCCCGTCCGCCTAGGGCGCTCAAACCCCTAGCGCCGGTCCTGCTTGGCCTTTTGCTAGTTCAGCCAGGTTCTGCAGCTTCTTTCCCACCCACAGCAAATGATGGTTCTGAGCTTGCTGCTGTCTCTCTTGCATTTTGTGTTTCAGGGGCTTCCTTTCTGCCTGGTACTGATTCTGACTCTCTCATCAGGTATAATTGATCCCCTTGGAGTGGGAAAGACCATATTTGGTATGGTATGAGTGGAAAAGAAAAGGCATCCTCGCATTAAAAGATCTTTTTGATAATAGTTCAAATTGAGAATTTCTGCACATTCCAGGTGGGGTGGTGGTAATTTGATGGTAAAATAAATAGAAATACCTGTACCCTGAAAATAATCTACCAGAGGATTGATGCATGCCTTTAGATGTTGGCTTGTTGCCATCTAAATCAAACACACTATCTAGTGTGCCCAAAATAAAAGGTCTCCTGAAAGGGACTGTCAGGTTGCTTTAGGGCTTGTAAAAAACACAGGGTCTGATTCTCCTCTGCCTTGTCTCTTTTTTAGTTGTTTGTGACTGTGTAAAGCACTTTGTGTAGGGGTCGGTGGAAACCCCAGTGACAAGGCAATGGAGAATCACGCTGGTTTTACTGAACTGATGTGAGCAGCTGTGCAATTCAGTTCAAACTTTCCCTTTTGATTTAAGTACTCCCTCTGCAGTGTTCGCAACCTAAACAGTACAGAGTGGTGCTAGTGTTCAATATTCTCCCACTACCATCTCCAACGCCGTTTGTTTATTTATTGTATGCCACATCTTATGTGGGAAGACCTTCCAATCCTGCTCATCAGGCATCAATCTCTCCCCTTCCAAATCCCTCCTACAATCTTACTAGTTGCTTGCCAAGTGAGTGTAATACAAGATTACAGACATTTTAACGAAAACATTGAGATGTGCATAGACCCCGACCAAGTACCACTTGGTCTTCCTGCTGTGACCTTTGTCCTTCCTCACCTTGTTCTCTTGCTCACTCCATTTCGTGTTACACTTATTGTAGCTTCATGTTTATATTTCAGCGGGACTTGGTACATGTTGTAAAGCTAAACCATATGTGCAGCTGTTTACAGGATCATGTCTTAAGTCACTAGCTATTTGGGCCAGGGACTTTGGGTGAAATCCTCACTTCCTTGAAGTCAGGCTGTGTTGCCGTTGACTTTATTTGGGTCAGGATTTTAGCTCCTCTATTTTTGTATGTTCTGTGATGCACCCAGCATGCTTTTGGTTGCTGTAAAATTAAGTGGCCAAGGTTTGATAAAGTGACTAGTGATTTTAGATGCCTCTATTTTTGGGTGCCTGAGATACATTCAAAGGGCTTGATTTCCAGAGAATACTCAGTACTTTCTCTAAATCAGCCAGTCCCCTTCAAGGTATCTCAGTTTGGGCACCCAAAACCACTGATTTGCTTTTGAAAATCTTGTTCAATAATAGTAATAGTTCATAAAGGCCAGAAAGTGAAACTAACTAGGGAAAAAAAAAAGTGAAACTGACCAGTCTGTTTTTACTAAGACAAGGGAAATGCTAAAAGTGAACAAAAAGAACCTAGATACTGGTATATTGCTATAGGTCTCTTTGCAGACTGTAAAAATAGAAAAGAAGTCAGGTATGCCAGATTAAATAAACTGCATATTTACTGTCAAATACCTCAGCCCTTTTCACTGATTTATGTGTAAATGTAACTTGTAGAGTGCTGACTTTATTTTGTAGGGACATTGTTTTCTCTTTACTGCAGTGGAAATTGGAGTGTTTGAATTTTATTTATTTTTTAATTTATCTTGCAGCTTAGTAGTCTTGTTTGGTTTTGCCTTCAATGGTGTATGTGTCTATATCACACCTTCTACCTTCATTTTTCTGTCTGGCTCTTCGGGATGTATTCTGTGGATTCATTTGGATCGGTGCTCAAGTCCTTAATAAAGAAGTGCTGGAATGCAGTTCCAGTGCTTCCAGAGTGCCAGAACGGCATGCCGGCTCCCAAAGAAGTGCTGGAACGGTGTTCCAAAGCATTCCAGCATGACTCAAGCCCTGATTTGGATAAAGAGACACTTGCTGTTACTGCACGTAACAGCGTGCAGCCGCTCTTGCTTGATAGCATCGTTCCGAAGCACTGCAGTAGACTTCTGTGTAAACCCAGTCAGGCAAACAGTTGGATGTGTAAAGTGAAGTATATACGCTTGTCTCCCAGGTGTCTTTTTCTTTCCTGGAACAGGCATTTTGTGTACTTTGGATTCACCTGATGTACTGTTAGAATTCGTGAATTTTAGTTTTGGCTCCTGCCTAGCTCCCTGAATGGATTAATATTTTGATGAGAGCTGACTTCTAGAACATTGCCTAAGCACCATGACTTCACTGACGGCTGCATTCTGTTTCATCACAATTTAAAGAAACCTGCTGTTTATCTCTGAAAGCCGTCAGTTGCATATGCAGTCGGACAAGCTGAAGGCAGGGCCTAATTGATGTCCAGCTAGCACATCATGCCAAACAAATGTCAAGAAGAGCTCTGGAATCACTCCCGGCTACTGTATGTGCGAAGCTGAAAAGTCTTTGAGGCAGATGTGAACAGAATAACTTCAGTACATAAGGTCTGAAGGCAGAGCATTCCAGGGAATGGATTATAACTACAGACTTTTATCTTTGTTTTGGTGTTTGTCTCCAAAGTCAATTTCCATGTACAAAGAGATTGGTCATTGGTCACAGAGACTGGTTTTTTAAACGGTGCCTGCTGTGGATGGAATTCATCAACCCCTTGCTCTACCCTTGTTCATTTCCTTCCTTAAGGTTTGCCCCTTCTGGGATGCTCATAAGAAATGAATTAATAACATTTAAAAACTAAAAGGCTAAGCCTTCCTCTGGCTTTCCTAGTGTGTCCAGTCTGCACTGTTCCTCTTTTGTATTGTAAGCCTTTGAAAATCGGGATGTATTCGTTTTGTACAGTTCCACGCACACTTCATAAATAATCTATCATTTGTCAGCAGTATAAAAGACCATAGAGGCCCCAGATGAGATCCTGGCCCCTTTGTGCTATGCGCTGTATAGACAGAATAAAAGAGAGTTCCCTGCCTTCAAGAGCTTACCATTGATATAGAAAAGACAGAAGAAGAGCAGAAGAGAAAAATGAGGCATGTAGAGGTGAAGTGATTTGCCCAGGGGTATGCCGCAGAGGTCAGTGGCAGAGCTAGGAATAGAACTCTGATATCCTGACTTCCATTAGAGACCTGCCTTCCCAATAGAAATAACACCTGTTCTTCTAAAAAATCTAAATATTGTTTCACTTTATGCTGGTTTGAAATAGAAAAGCTTCCTTGAGTGGCATGAACTGCTGATTAGTAATGCCCTTTTAGTCTCTTCATAATGCAGCTCAAATCTTGCAGAACAGGTTCTTCAGTTGAACACGTTAATGAGTCAGTTCCCCAGCAAGTCAGTTTTATGTCTTCCCGCCCCTCTGTCTTTATGTGCATCTTTATTTGCACGTTTCACCCTAGTCAATCAGCCATAGGCTGAAGGCATCGTTTTTGGCTTAAGAAGGACAATGAATTTATATTTGAAAATCATCTGAGGTTTTTTTCTCTCATGTCAGACACATATGGTTCTTATCCAGTCAACTGCTTTTTGATGTCTTTATCCTTTGCTAGCTTGAAAACATTTCAGGTATCTTCTATTGTTTTATATTCCCTGTAGCTTTAAAAAAAAAAAATCCAAGCCAAGGTGTGTAAAAACATCTGTATGTGGCAGCGTAATAATTTATGGACATTTATGGAAATAAGGCATGATTGCATTCATCTGAACACTTGCTCCACTGGATAATCAAATAGAAACATTCCAAGTTGCACACATGATATGTAATAGTGACAGAAGAAAATGAAGTACAGTTGCAAATGGCACTTGTACATTAGTTTTGTCCTGTAGCTGCCAAGGTAAATGCTTTTTTTGAGATTAAGGTTAAAATAAAGGAGAGATGAGACTTCATCAGTGATATACCAGGAAAAAATTGGTTAGCATGGCCAAAAAATAAAATAAAATTATACATCCAGTATAGGTTGGTGTGGAAAACTGACCAGGAAAATGAGACCAGAACTGGAGTAAACTGATTTTTTATTTTTTAACATTTGGTGTAATACATATGATATGATCACATTTGAAAGGCTTATATCTTAGTGTTGGGGGGAGCATTTCAAAGGCACCCCATGGACTTGCAGTGGGAGTTGGGTGTCTAACTCTATTCTCTGTCTTTGAAAATCTCTCCCTTGTTTGTCAACCTATCGAACATGCTTTTAATATGATGGGTACTACAGTCCATGGCTTTGTCACCATTATAAGTTAAGAAACTTTAAACAGCTTCCAAGCCCACGATTCAGAGCGTAATTTGCTCACCAGGTGGGATCTGGAAGAAGTAAGTTCCGTGGGACAGTATTGCATCGTTAGGTATATTCTGATTTCTCACCTTTCCCACAGCACTGTGCGTTAACCACGGTCAGAGAGCGATGGTTTCCCATCAGCTTTTCAGCAAAACTCATCCATTTCATTCGTAAATTTGGCTTCTTGCAGAGGTGGTTCAGCTATGAGCACGTATGGCATATTCTATTCCAGCTCTTTCAATAAAATTGTAAGGACAAACTTTTCAAAAATGGTTCCTTCACAGCAGGTATAATTAGGTGTTTGCTGGACTTCATGAGTGGGATAACACCTTAGCTTGGAGAGCTAAAGGTATGAATAATTTTGTCTTTTTTTTTAACATTTATTTTTGATTTTGTGATCTGGACCAACATTCATATCTGTGAATGCAGCCTACATATGTATAATTTAGAGAGCTAAGATATCTAAGACATTCCAGGAAATTAGATGCCCTCTCTATGAATGCTCTGCATGGCACTTCGAATTTGACAGATCTTGGAGTTTCTAAATAGAAATCTCTAACATAGGTGTGGAAGGGGACTCTAAAAAGGAATAACAACCTTAGACCCCCCCAGTCCTACATTGAAATGCACATGGGTCCCCAGTGAAACCTCTGGGAGTCTCTGTGGGCACAGGAGCCTTTCTGCAGATGTCTGATTTCAGGCTCATGGCCCTATGAGGTGTAGCTCTTGGTCTGAAGCAGGTTAGCTAGTCTTTTAACTTTACAATAGGATAATAGACAAATATTGATTTTTAAAGAAAGCAAACCCATCAGCTGTCTTTCTCCTTACGTTTTCTTTCAGTGCGGTTTCAGAAATGCTAAAGACCTTTGTGTTTGCTTAGCTTGGAATTGGCCTTATGTTTGTATTTTAGTTTGTGGTCATGAGCAGTCAGCAAGTTCAAAACACTTGTTGGCTTAGTGCGGTTGCCCCATTGGTGTCATATAGTTTTGTTCAGCCACTTTGACTGATCTGTTTGCACTAAGTCTCCCTGTGCCCATAATTAGACTGCTGTGTACATGTTAACATTCTGCTGAGCAACTGTTTTAGTAATGTAATCCACCGAGTCCTTGTGCATACAGGAAAATTAGCATGGTAGTAAACAGGTATTATGTTGCAGCTTGGTCCCGGTCAGTGTGGAAAAACCATACGGACCCATATATTCACTTTTAGGTTAAAGATCTGCTGTAAAAACTACAATCAGCCTTTGTTTTTCTGATGTGAAGGGAAAGCTAAAAGAGGGAAGTTAGATTTTCTTTAGCATTTACATTTAAACAGGATGCTAATCCATTATATGTTCCTCATATCTGATATCATCCTTTCACTATTGCTGGTCTCTGAGAACTTTTTTGAGAGTCAGTAATTGCATGGAATCAGGCTTTGTGTGCTTCTTAATATCCAGCATGGATCTGGTCTCATGAACATGTTTTGTGTGAAAAAATCTTCAAAGTGTTGTAATACTTACAAAACACTTTACATCATCAAGGAACTTTAGAAACTTAAATCCCTACATCCCACGTGTGAAATCGCGTTTTAGATTTCTTTTGGCCAGATACACGTGGCATTCAGCTAAGCAGTTGGTGCTGGCAGTAATGCTTTTGTGTGCGATGAATGTTTGGCTGTTAAGTACAAAGGTGTTCTTGTATTTTCACTAGAATCCACAAAAGTTGAAAGTCACAAGCCTGTACGGTGCTTAAGTGTTTTCCTTAATAGAAATGCTTCCCTAAATATGGATTTAAGGTCCTATAAACTAGATAGGTTGTGTAGGACTATTTGAAGTCAGTTAATATGTTGGACCTCTGTGCACTGGAATAAGCCTGCCTGTAGTGAACGTTTGCTTTTGGCTGCTGGTTTAGTGAAGTTGCAGTCTTCCTTCTTTAGAAGAATAGAGCTGTATGCCATTTTCTGTTTTTGAGGCCAAGCCACAGTTGTTTGTGTAAGCACCTCACTCAACATCAAACTTATTCATAAATGATCAGGAGAAAGGAGTAAACAGTGAGGTGGCAAAGTTTGCAGATGATACTAAACTGCTAAAGATAGTTAAGACCAAAGCAGACCGTGAAGAACTTAAAGATCTCACAAAATGGCAAATGAAATTTAATGTGGATAAATGTAAAGTAATGCACATGGGAAAAAATAACCCCAACTATACATACAGCGTGATGGGAGCTAATTTAGCTACAACTAATCAGGAAAAAGATCTTGGAGTCATCGTGGATAGTTCTCTGAAGACATCCATGCAGTGGGCAGTGGCAGTCAAAAAAGCAAACAGGATGTTAGGAATCATTCAAAAAGGGATAGAGAATAAGACGGCGAATATCTTTTTTGCCCTTGTATAAATCCATGGTACGCCCACGTCTTGACTGCTGCATACAGATGTGGTCTCCTCATCTCAAAAAAGATATACTGGCATTAGAAAAGGTTCAGAGAAGGGCAGCTAAAATGATTAGGGGTTTGGAACGGGTCCCATATGAGGAGAGATTTAAGAGGCTAGGACTTTTCAGCTTGGAAAAGAGGAGGCTAAGGGGGGATATGATAGAGGTCTATAAAATCATGAGTGGTGTGGAGAAAGTGAATAAGGAAAAGTTATTTACTTGTTCCCATAATATAAAGAACTAGGTGCCAGCAAATGAAATGAATGGGCAACAGATTTAAAACAAATAAAAGGAAGTTCTTCTTCACACAGTCAACCTGTGGAACTCCTTGCCTGAGGAGGTTGTGAAGGCTGGGACTATAACAGGGTTTAAAAGAGAACTAGATAAATACATGGAGATTAAGTCCATTAATGGCTATTAGCCAGGATGGTTAAGGAATGGTGTCCCTAGCCTCTGTTTGTCAGAGGGTGGCGATGGATGGCAAGAGAGAGATCACTTGATGGTTACCTTTTAGGTTCACTCCCTCTGGGACACCTGGCATTGGCCACCATCAGACAGGATACTGGGCTGGATGGACCTTTGGTCTGACCCAGTATCGCCATTCTTATGTAGTGGAAAATGCAGTCAAGAAATAGCCAGCTGTAATTCTTTCTTACCGTGGTTTAACAGTGGTGCCAATCCATTGTCTTCATAGGAGCCATTTGTGATTCACACTGATGCAAGTCAGCTCAGAATCAGGTTCCGTATAATATATATCCTTGATCAGGTGTAATCTGCTGTTTTCAAGTAGTCCATGTACAGTATTCAAGGCTGGGAGTTTACCAGAGAGGGACAGCTGTGTCTTTTTCTTTCAAAGAGGATAAGTTGCCTTCCCATCCCTTAGTCCGATAACTAGTAACATTTCGGCCTCTCCTCTCTGCTCTGGTGCTGTTTTCCTTTTTCTCTGGGATTCTTCGTTCTGCCCCATCTAGTCTCTGTACCTGGTTAGCTCTGACTTAGCACCTCCCCATTTCCCTCTCCAGAGCAGAATAAAGAAAAGCAGCACAATCCTCTTGCATGTTTGAACTTTCTCAGCAATTCTTGTAATATCTATTGGAAATGGACAAACCGGAGTTGATTCTTTGAGGGGACTATCTCAGAGTGTGTGGTATCTTGCAGAACCGGGCCCTAAATTTGTGTGTCTAGTTAGTTTCAGACGGCTGCAGTTGGTACATTGTGATGCAGAGGCATACCTGTAATTGCACTTATAGTTAATTCTATGGGATTTTCTTGTCTGAGTGACTGACTTTAAAACAAACAAACCATGAGGCCATGGAAGAGGAGGACATTGTCACAATCGTGTGCTCAGTTTAAACCCCTGTAAGTTTACTAGAGAGAGAACCACGTTCTCACAGGAGGTGTTGAAGCTGTATCTATTCCTGATTGCTTTGCTGTCCTCCTGTTCACATAATGGACAGATTGCCTCCGTTGAATCCTTGGGTAGGTGGTGCCAGGGGAGTAAGTGGTATTTGGAGGATCAGACGGTGATCACTTTTATCCTTTATTTTGGCTCATGTGGGCTGTAATATTTTTTACTTATGTCAGTGGATCTCAGTTCATCAGTTGCCACTGGATCCCAAGTGGTGGTCTGGGTTCTGCACAGGTAGCTTTGGGCCATCAGTGCTTGAGGAGTTGAGGGTTCGTGCTTCCTGGGAGGTATCTGTTATTCTTATAAAGCCTGAATTGTGCAGGATTGTTGGAAGTACTGAATGCTTCTTTGGGCTAGTTATGTTCAGAAACATAAAAACTCTTTTAAATAATACTATGAATGTCCTTAAATATCCATCAGTGTAATAGGATCATTCGTATTCATATTCTGGTAGTGACTAGAGTTGCCAGACAAGATGAGAGCCCCATCATGATGGGAGCTGTACAAACACATGGTAAGAGATGGTTCCGGTCGTGAAGACCTTTGAGTCTGAATAAACAGGACAGCCAAAGGAGACACCCCAAAGACTAATAGACACAACAGCCCAAAGAGAGGAAGGAGAGGTACAGAGAGCGGAGGTGATTTGCCCAAGATCACACACCAGGTCAGTGACAGATTCAGACTCTCCTGAGTCAGAATCCAGTTCCCTGTCTGCTGTGCCTTTATGTAACGCAGGGGTCGACAACCTTTCAGAAGTGGTGTGCTGCGTCTTCATTTATTCGCTCTAATTTAAGGTTTTGCTTGCCAGTAATACATTTTAACGTTTTTAGAAGGTCTCTTTCCCTAAGTCTGTAATATATAATTAAACTATTGTTTATGTAAAGTAAGTAAGGTTTTAAGAAGCTTCATTTAAAATTAAATTTAAAATGCAGAGCCCTCGGGACTGGTGGCCAGGACCCAGGTAGTGAGTGTGCCACTGAAAATCAGCTTGTGTGCTGCCTTTGGCACCCGTGCCATAGGTTGCCTACCCCTGGTGTAAAGGGAGGGGAGCACAAACAGCACTAAACTTTGGTTCGGAGGACTGTAATGAACTACCACCCGGGCAGGGCCGTCCTTAGGCATACATAAGGTGCCCCAGATTTCATGGTACCCTACACAGCTGCGTGCTGCGTAAGCGGCAGCACGAGCCCCACCGACCAGCTTTATGCCTCAGCCGGACCCCCGCCACGGGCTGCACCCACTGCCATCCCCAGGAGAATGTGGGGTTCCAGACAGCTCGCTCCATCCCGCCTCTTATCCTTTCCTCTGCTCTGCTCCCGGCCTGCCCCCATTCCACCTATTCCCCCCCAGTGACCCCACACTCACTGGTAGTACCAGGAAGTGGAGCAGCCCAGCCCCAGCCTGCTCTACTCCGCCAACTCCCAGCTGCAGCGCTCTGCTTCCCGCCACCAGTGAGCATGGGGAAAGGATCGCCTCCCGCACTCAGCGGCAGTGGGAAGCGGAACGATGCGGTCCCAGCCCGCTCTACTCCGCTGGCTGGGAGCTGGTGGAGTAGAGGGGGCTGGGGCTGGGCTGCTCTGCTTCCTGCTGCTGCTGGTGATTGCAGGGGGGGGGATCCCTTCCACCAAGTCCTGTCTCCCGAGCAACACAGCTGGGGCCAGGGCAAGGGAAGCGGAGCAGAGTGCTTCTGGCCCCCCCGCTAATCTCCCAGGCCATTCTGGACCTGTGGGGCCCCAAAAAGTGCCCCCCCCCCCACAACTCCTGCCTCCCAGATCCTGGGGGAGGGGAGACCTGGGCCAGCACACAGCCTCCCCCTCCCATGGCCGGGGTGGGGTCTGCATAGGGCACCCAAATGGCTAAGGACGGCCCTGCACCCAGGGTTGTTAATGGGAATGGATCTGAGGACTTTCACCATCAAAAGCACGTTTCTCCATTATTTGAGCTAAAGGGTTAAGTTAAGAGCTGGTAGCAGTAATAGGTCTTAATCCTTGATGTGGACCAGCCATTGAGTGAGACGCAACACCCAACTAATGTGTTATACAAAATCTGCATCGGAGTTTTCTCGCTATGGCCTATTATGTCGTTATTGGCAGACCCCTCAGGAGTAATGGGTACAGGAGTTGGTGGTTAGAGTGCCATGTATGCAGCTCACTACAATTCACTTCAGTGGTGGTGTCTTTTGGCTAAATATTTCAGAACCATTCAGAATCTCTTCTCATTATGGCTTTGGTTTAACATATCGGAGTGAGAAACAAGGGCCAACGTGTTCAAGTCTGGATACCTAAATCCATATTTCTACCCCTGAGAAGGTGGCCAGGTTTCAGAGATGTTGAGAACCCACAATTCCGGTTGGCTGCATGTTGGTCTAAAATCTGAATGAGAAAAGCCCTGGCAGACTCCAGCATTGTGGAGATGGGATCTGGATAAAAAAGGTAATGAAAGATCCTGAGGCAATGGACAGTTAAAGGGCATTTTCCAAAGCCCACTGGAGTCAGTGGAAAGACATCCATTGATTTCCATGGGATTTGGATCAGGACTGTAGTGAGTATGGTGACTGGCACAGTCAGATCGGGTGTAATACGCATTCAGCATATTTTTTGTGTGTGCCGAGAAGCTGTTTATGTTGCCATTAATCCAGTGGATTTGTTGGGAAATGCTAGGCATTTCATCACATGGCGTCTGACACAGCCCATTGCAACTGGGCAGCCTAGCCAACCTGTGCATGGGGAAAAATCAGACCCAAACTCGTCTGCCTACCATGAATTTGCAGCTGTTTAATCTGCAAATCCGAACGATGCTGCTATCGCTCTGGCATCTATTCGCTTATATGTGGCTCATTGATGGAGGGGAGCTCTGCTAAGCAAAAACTAGCTCCAGGGCATGGTTTTGGACTGGGATACATAGATGCTGCTGCGCTTCCCGAAAGAGTTCTATACCTAAGTGTATGTGAGTAGGGAAGGCACTTTCCCTTTCTGTTCACGTGTGCAATCTAACAGGCTTAAAAACTGGATTCTTCTGCTGCTTTTAATGCAAAAGCATAAAGCAATAGCAGGTGTGAGTGAATGTGTCATAGATTCATAGAATATCAGGGTTGGAAGGGACCTCAGGAGATCATCTAGTCCGACCCCCTGCTCAAAGCAGGACAAACCCCCAGACTTTTTTTTTCTTTTTTTTTTTTTAAACCCCAGTTCCCTAAATGGCCTCCTCAAGGATTGAACTCACAACCCTGGGTTTACCAGGTCAATGCTCAAACCACTGAGCTATCCCTCCCCGCTGTTAGGATTTTGCACAGTATCTTGACAATGGATTTCTTCTGGTGTTAGCTACAGGTGCTGTACCCTAGTGAATGTGGCAGAAACTTTTTTTTTTTTTTTTTTTTTTTTTTTTTTTTTTTTGAACCCTCGCTTGCTTTCTTATCTATAGACAATCTGTTTAGACTGCAAAGGCCTGAGGGCTGGGATTGTGTCTTGACTTGTGTCTGAGAGGCACCAGGAACTCTTTCAAATGCTTTCAATAACAGCAATTATATCAGTAGTCTTTGTCCAAATCTGTATTTTCTTTTACAGCAGTTTGAGATGGAGCTTATGAGACTTTTCTCTTCTCATTTAAAAATAAATAAATAAATAAATTCTTACTGGTTCTTAAGAAATTTTCTATCTCATTTTTAAGTATAAAGTTTTATATGAAGCCTGCATTTTGTTTTTAAATGGTTAGAAAGGTAGGTGACTAATAAATGAGGTGAATATCTTATTGAAAATTTCTCTACCAGTTGTCTAGTTCAGTGGCTCTCAACCTTTCCAGGCTACTGTACCCCTTTCAGGAGTATGATTTGTCTTGCGTATACCCCAAGTTTCACCGCATATAAAAACTACTTGCTTACAAAATCAGACATGAAAATGCAAAAGTGCCACAGCTCACTACTATTGAAAAATTGCTGATGTTAATTTTTACCATTTCATTATAAAAGAAATTGATTGGAATACAAATATTGTACTTGCATTTCAGTGTATAGTATATAGAGCAGTACAAACAAATCATCGTCTGTATGAAATTTTAGTTTGTACTGACTTTGCTAGTGCTTTTTCTGTAGCCTGTGTAAATCTAGGCAAATATCTAGATGAGTTGATGTACCCCTCGTTGAGAACCACTAGTCTTGTTCTCTAGTGGAAAAGATGCGGTATCCCCTTCTATGGAATAGTCGTGATTGTTCATTAGTACTATTTTATTTACGTCAGTTCCTGTACAGAGCACAAAGTAAAAATATTCCCTGCCCTAAGAGATCAGAATCTAAAATAAGAAGTGATTCACTGGGGAAACCCAGACGAGTATACCTTAGAGTTTGTGGGGTTTTCTCTTATTCTTATTGTTTTGCTGTAGACCCCCTTCTTGTGGACATGGTGGAAGTAGTGAGTCTTGGGAGGGATTTGAAAGAGAAATGGGTCATGCCTCGTTGAAGGAAACGGATTCAACTTGAAGGAAATTGTGTGATAGACCAAAGTGAGTGCCCCAAAGTTACAAATGAGAAGTAATGCAGTATAATTTTTCCGTTGCTGCGGCCATTCCCAAATGGTGGATGTGCTGTACTAGTCCTCAGTGGAAGCCTGAGGGTTCTTTATTTTTAGATAGATCTATTCAAACATCCTCCTCGCTGCTTGGAAGAGTTCACCATAATCTTGGCTTATATTTAATGCTTCTGTGACTAGACAGCACATCCCTTTATCCAGTTGGTAAGCAGTGCTGTGTGTCATTGAAACCTATGGACGTACCCTCCTTACCTGCTCACTAATGGAAGCGTTGTAAAATCTAGCCCTTTATTATTTTTCTTCCTTGAAAATGAAAAGCTGTCTCATGTAACGATTGTATTTCCTTTGAGCCAAACAGTGGTATCATTGCTCACGCCCTGCTCTCGCTCTCCCTGTCCTAGTTTGCTATAAATCCATCAGGAGAGTGGCCATAAATCCTCAAATTTGTCCTCACTCAGGTGAAACTCCTAGTGGAGGCAAAGAATGTTGTGACTTAGAAAGGTACACATAGGCTCTGAAGGTGCCAGTCTAGCCTTGCAAGTTGAATGGTTGCGCTGCCCGAGGAGCAGAACAGGGGCTGAATTAAGACTTGAAGTATCATGATTTGCTACCTGCTTTCCCGTTGTTCCAGGAGCAGCAAGCTGTGCCAGCCCTTGTCCCAGTGCAGTTTATCTCCCACTCTGTGCCAACTTAATTATGCAGGCTGAAGTATTTTGGAGGGGTGAAGGCAACTCTGCATACGCTCCTCCCCGACCTTTGCCTGCCCAGTGCCTACACAGGAGGGAAGTAGCTGCCTATGGAGCCGGTCTCCACACTATGTTCTGACTGGTGATGCAGGGAGCCTGTGTAGAGGGACAAGAAGGCCCCTGATCTTCCCTCACTCCCTTAAACAGGTGTGAATATCTGCTGATGAATAATCCTTGAGGGCACAGTCTTCAGCTGCAGTGAGCTCACACTTGGAGCAGTGGGGTGGGACACACAGAAGTGGCACGAAGCCACCTTTCCTCCTCTCCTGATACTGGGGCCAACTGAGGCTGCATCGGTTCCCGGCTCAAGCCTTCTGTGTGTTCTTTTAAGCCAGTATAACAACAGAGCTCAACAACACCATCTAAGGATTAAAACTCAGCTGGGAGATCCCTGCATCTAGTGTATTATTTTACAAGTAGAAGACTAGTTGGCACACAACACAGAAAACCTCATTTCGCCTCCCAAGTCTGCGGTGTGGAAAGAATATCATCAAGATCGTCATGTTACAGATCCTCCACATGTGCAGAAGAATGTCATCATTTTCTTACTCATTCTTCAGTGGTCTCTCTATTGGTGCCATAAGTGGAATTTGCAGCAAGCATTTATTTATTTTTCCCATGGCTACCATTTCGGAAATCAGCGTTCTCCTTAATTCTGTTGCATCATGTGCATTTAGCAACCCAAGGTCTGATTTAATGGAACTACTTCTGGCAGTAAACACCACGCCTGATGGTCCTAGGAGGGTAGAGCCCTTAGTCATTTGGTTTTCCCAGATCAGACAAGCTGCTAGGTTAGGTCAGTGCTTAGCAAAACAGAGGCGCTAAACCAAGAATTGCCAAAAACATTTGCCAGTGTATGTGTGAATTGGCACCTTGACAAGTCGAAGCTAGGAGAGTAATTGACTTTGTAAGTCAGGATGTAGGAAACATAATTGAAAAGTAACACAGAAACAATTTGGAACAGCATCTGTTCAAAGATTGATCATTATGAGTCATCCTGTTGGGCTGGAGCATCTCTGCTCGTCGCCTGAGCTACTCCTGTTTTGCCAAGAGGGTGGCTTGACATGCATACGATGTCTAAAAATAAAGTTCACTTCAGACATAAACAGCTCTTAAAAGCATTGATCTGTATAGTTTCTGACAGTAATATAACTGCTTTGCTCTGTCATTCTTATGCCTTAAGAACATGAAAATGGTTTCACCAAAAGATACAGAAGTGTACCTGTTGTCAATATACCACAAAGGCTAGAACATCTGTTAAGAATCTTCTACAGCGTGGCCT
Source organism: Gopherus flavomarginatus (assembly GCF_025201925.1). Lineage (NCBI taxonomy): Eukaryota > Metazoa > Chordata > Testudines > Testudinidae > Gopherus > Gopherus flavomarginatus. Next base: position 84,536,837 of record NC_066625.1, on the reverse strand, counting down.
TTAAATTGAAGAGCTCTGTAGATACTAAAAGACTATTGCTAATAATCTAGTTCCATATTGTTTAATGTGATTGCAGAAATGACCATTGCTTATTCGACTCAGCAGCTCCCTGGAAAGTGGATATTTTGGTTCAGTGACAAAGCTTTTTAAAAAGGCTCTATTGATTTATCCTTTGCACCTGTCCTCGCAGTTTCTTACAGCTTGCAATTATCGGGTGCATTTCCTTTAAAAAGAGAGACAACTGGAACTGAATGCTGCATCCCGATGATGTTACCTCTAAAGCAGATACTGTCTGGTACAGAATCGCCAGATATTTTTCTAATTTATTGTCAAGTCTGACTTTCATTTTGGAAGGGAATATTAGGGGATTTGAAGCCTCCAGGATTCGTACTGGTGAATTCCATGACTTCTTTTGTTTAGCAGACTTGTAAAAAGTCTCTGATTCGACCCCTTTCCTCATTCCCCTCATTTCCTCCAACCAGAGGACATTATTGATACAGATGGTCTTGACAAATTGCAAGGAAAAGCTGACAAATTGGAAAGTGGAAGCCACTGAGCTCATCTTACAGAGCAAAAGGAAAATAGTCTCCAAGCTGATTTTGGAACCCTGAACAGTTTGCAAAGCAGCGGCTTTTGGAAGTGCCAGGGGTGGTTTTTCCTCTTCTCAGCAGAGTGTAGAGTTTAAGGCGAAACAATGGAGGATATGGTCTATATTGACAGCAGAACCTTATTGTTACAAATGTTGACTAAGCAACAAAAAAGAGGTATGTGGTATAGTAACTAGCAGATGGGCCCCGTAGTCAGGAAGCCTCATGCCGATCCTGGCTCCTCCTTTTATCTTGGGTAAGTCACTTATCCTCTGCCTCAGTTTCCCCACTTGTAAAATGGAGATCATGCTTGCACCTCTCAAATGAGAGTGATAATTTCTTAATGATTGTAACTTATTCTGAGTGCACATAACATGGTTGGGCCAAAACCAGCTCCTCAAATATGAACCCTGTTACATTTCAGGGTAGGGTTGGGATTCTGATTCAGAATCCGTCCCAAAACTGGAAGGGCCTGTTTTCTTCAGTTCATGTTATGATGCTCCTGAAATCTTTCAAGAGCAGTAGATCTCTCAAGATGTCTGCCAGTTTGGTCTCAGTCTTGTGAGAAAGGGATTTTGGTGCCGTGTAGGCCTGATTCACTCTTCCTCAAACCCAATCTCTGCATCCTCTTGGCCTCTTTTCCCCTCCTTTTCCATAGCCCATCCCTTGCTAATTCTGTCATTTCTCTCTTTAACTTCTACAAATCCACCATTTCTTTGCTGTCCCTGTTGCTGAACCCCATGTCTGCTGAGAATACTCTAATTCCTTCCATCGTCAGTCCAAAATCCTCTAAAAAGAGGACTAAAAGCTTCTTCCCTTCCAATCACATCGTGCCCCATCACTATTGACTCTCTTGCCAATCCTTTTGCTTTACTGTTCACTCCGTCTCCTATTTCCATTATGCCTTCTACCAAGATTCCCTGTATGCCTAGTGCACTCTTTGTTCTCATCCACTAATCAGCCTCTTCTCTCCTATGTACCCTTCCTTTCAAACACTCTTCCCTTCCTATCCTCCTCATTTGTCATGGTGCAACTAGTGTCATGTGTCTTGTCTTGCTTAGGCTGTAAATCATCAGGGAAGGTAACATCATTTTGTGTGTGTGAGTACGGAGAGCATGCAAACCTTAATTACCACATAGAGGTAGCTAAATACTTGGATCTATTATCGGGATTCCTCAGTTCATTGCCAATTCTTATTGCCCTTTTCGTATTTGCTCTCTTACTCTAATGAGATTGGAGCCAGAGACAATAGAGTTTGCATATTAATTTGTGCAGGTGTATGGCTTTATTGCAAGCTGGGGGTGCTCCAGCCCTCCTGAAAACCAGGCCCCTTTCTCACATGGCAGAATATGGATTTAGCTACTTAGCTTTAGGCATCCATGTATGGAAATCTTAGCTTGATTTGACCTGTTGTTCCTTAAATGTCCAAAGCTTTAAACGTAGCAATAATAACTGAAATGCAAAGCAGAGCTGTACTTATCTTCTGCTTGAGATCTGCTCTCAGCAGCACCTTGGGCTCCCATCTCTCTGGGATGGAAGAGGGAAAGAGTTGTTTAGGAATGTGGCAATTAGCACATCAAAGTTGAGTAAACATTCCGGGATACCCTGCTTCCTGTGTTCTGGGTAATTCTTTAATTGAGGGACTCATACTGTCATGCCAGATTGAGTGGATTTATTAACTGGCTGTTGTCAAGGGAGGCGGTGGTCTGCAGAGCTAAGGAATACCTTTAATGGGATGGGGGATGTCACAGTGAACAAAGAGAGATGTCAAACAAATGGGGCGTTGGTTTGTCTCTTTGCTGAGCTCTTAGATCTCATGTTTTATCCCCAGGAGTATGGCTTACTGAGCTTGTTAGCTTTCCTGGAATTACTTTTAAGGGAAGAATTCTCCCCACCCCTACCGCTTACCTGCTATTCACCAGCTTGGTGAATATTTTTTTCTATGGCCTTATGTTCTGACAAACAATGTAGAATGTTGTCAGTAACTAATGCTGTACAGTTGAGACAATATTCTGAATAACGCACTGTTGATAATACAGCATGTTCTGTAGGTGCAGCACTGGTGAGCTTCAGTTAGAGATTGACCCATGATTGTTAGAAAAGTTAGGAACTTTAGGACATCTGCCCTACTGTCCTTTCTTCGGTAGAAAGGGTACCTTACCATAACCTACCCATCACCAACCAGTTGAGAAGCTCGAGCTCTCTCTGTTGGTTCAGACACTCCTTCTTCCAAGTAAGAGTCAGTTCTGACTTCTCTAGCCTCATCTAGTTCTCTCGGTTAGGGGGCATGGCTGAAACACAAGACCTTGGGGGTGAGGAAGGCTGGTGTATGCTAAGGAGAATTGTGAAGGGATTCTAAGGGCAGATGCAGAAGAGACAATGGAGAAGAAAAAGGCTTGGAACTGGTGTCTTTAGCTCAGGGGCGTCAGATTACGGTCTCGGCTATACCAGTGTAAACTTGAGTGACTCCACTGACTGCAGTGGCTTTGCTTTGGGCGTACAACAGTAGAATCTGGCTCTTTGTCTTCAGTTTTATGCTACCCATGGTGAACAACACTTGTCCTAGAGGCCAGGAGAGAGTCTTGGGTTCCATGCTCCTTTAGAATGCCTGTGACATGCCTACGTAAATCACGAGAGGCTCACTGAAGTCCGTTGGTTTGCACAGATGTAAAGCTAGTGCAAGTGAGATCAGAAACAGCTGACTTTGGCATTTTGGGGATTGTTTGTAGGTGAGCATGTCCGTGAGTGAGCAGGTAAACTGTCCATGGGTGCTGAAAGTCTTACGGAAGCCCAGGAAGGAGCAGAGGGAAAAACATAGCATGGCAGGGAGACAGTAAACAAAGGCAGTAGATTTGAACTGGGAGGTTGGGATGGGCTCCAAGCACTAGATCGGGGTAGGCAACCTATGGCACGCAGGACAAAGGCGGCCTGCGAGCTGATTTTCAGTGGCACCTGTCCTGGAGGCTCTGTATTTTTAATTTAATTTTAAATGAGGCTTCTTAAACATTTTAGAAACCTTATTTTCTTTACATACAACAATAGTTTGGTTATATATTAGACTTATCGAAAGAGACCTTCTAAAAACGTTAAAACGTACGACCAGCACGCGACACCTTAAATCAGAGTGAATAAATTAAGACTCGGCACACCGCTTCTGAAAGGTTGCCGACCCCTGCACTAGACTAACTTTAGTACAATGGGTGGCAATTAGGGAAAAGAAAGGAGTGGCAGCAAAGCATACCCATAAGCTTTCATAGTTTGCACTGTCCTGCTTTCCTTATGAGGATCACAGTGTTTTACAAACATAACTGAATCAAGCCTCACGGTGTTCATGTCAGCAGAGACGTTTAGGGATTGCCCAGGGTAACGCAATGTGTCTGAATCTAGCTGTCCTGATTAGAACCCAGATCTTGTGATACATACATTGTCCAGGGCTTTAAGCACTAGACCCAACTTTCTGACAGCTGTGGATGTTTTAGTCTGCAGCAATCTTTCTGTTCTCTTAGCTATTAAATACAGTTTATTTCCTTTAAAGGCAGTTTTCTGTTAGGACACTGTGTCCTGAGGGGTATTATGCTATCAGCTCTAGAAACATCTGCTTTTTACCCATAGCTATTATCACTGTGAACGTCAGGGAAGGCTTATATTACTTAGCTTGTAATGAAAATCACAGGATTCAAAAAGTAACCACGTTTCCTTTTTAAACCATTTATTTTCCTTGCTGGGATTTCAGGGCTGTGACAACAGTTGTATGTACTGGAAGTGACATTGTTTTCAGAGATAGAAGGAAGATGAGTTTATTGGGATCCACATGACAACAATCAGTCCACAGGGAAGTTGTCTAGCTCTAGAGAGTACACTGAATGCTGGTGAAGTGAGGTGAAATTCTGGAGATTGCACTGACTTTTAGAGGAGGAGCAAGGTTTCTGTAAAGATCACATTGAATTTTGGGATGTGGCACGTTGCCTAGTGGTTAGAAGGAATAGGCACTCAGATGCCATGGTGATGGACACCTTTTATAAGAAGATAGTTAGATACAGCAGTGAGTAGGGAGTCCCTGGTTCTGTTCCCAATTGTACCACCAACTCAGTGTATGATATTGTAGGTAAACCAAGGCATAATGATCACAGGACTCAAATGTAAAATAGGTGTAATAATATTTGTCTACCTCACAAGGAAGAGGTAGGGATTATTTAGTCAATATTTGAACACCACTTTGAGATCCGCGCACATAAAGTAATCTGTAGCATTCTGAAAAAGAGGGTGCCATAGAGTAGGTCTTTCCACCCCCCTGAGTCACGACTCTAAGTGTCGAGTTGGGTGTAATTGTTACACATTTGGGCTCAGTTCAGGTCGGGTAGTCTCTTATCACTGAGCGTACCGACTACTCTGGACCCTTGCAAGATGATCCAAACCAATGGTGACCCGACTACCGATGTTGGGTTGTGGATGGGTATGAAAACAACTCGACACTCTCGGGCTCATGTTGGTTTGGATTGGCTGTGGTCTAGTCTGGTTCAGGTCAGGCTTTAAAATTAGACCCAAACAGACCTCTACCGCAGAGCTGAAGGACTGGACTGTACAAAGTTTGAAAGGGCTTTCCTCTACAATGTGCTCCTACTGACTGAGATGGTCTCCTTTCTGCAATAATGCTCAGACATATCTGGGGCCCACGTTTAAAGTTTTAGAGCAGCACTAACGGCTCATTGAAAATTAGTCATGGAGACTTAAGTACTAGGGCTGGCTGGAAAACCCACATTCTGTTTTGCAAAAAGGTCAAGGTTTTGAAAAATCTGTTTTCTTTCCTAAACAAATCTGAGACCTTTCAAAATGTTTCAACATTCAGTGATCAGGGCCTGTGGGAGAACCAGGCAGGGGCTTGATCCTGGGATGTCCGAGACCCACGTTGAAATTCTTGGCTGATTTGGAGCATGAAGGTGAATCTGGGTTTTCTGCATTTCAAGTGCCCTAATGAGCAGGCTGTTGGCTACTCTGGGAGCAGCTCTCTCTCTTTTCTATCTTGGACCTGCCAAGTTTGTTGAAACAGAGATTTCCACCAAAAGTTTCAGAATCAATGAATCGGCATTATCCAGGAAATAAACATTCTGTTGAAAAATTCCCAACCAGCTCTACTAAATACGTCTCCAAATGCCCCTTCCTCCACCACCTCCAAGAAAGAGTTGTACTTACAGTATTGCAGCCTTACAACTAATTGATGGGGGAGGGAGGGACTGGGACAGACAGGGGCTATCTGCTGTGTCACGAAATGAAATAAAACAGAAGAAAACTGATAGATCCATTGCCAGTGCAGATTGCAGATCTACAGTGCAGATCCATTGCCTGTGCACTCTGAAAACTTGCTTATTTCATGGCCTACCTTCCCTTTAAGGGTAAATGTATATTTATGAAGGAGACTATTTGGAATCTGCTCTTCCTGACTGCTTGCAATGACAATGTCTTGCATGTTCCATTATATGAGACCTCTGTTTTTAAAAAGATGATTTTCTGAATAGTTTTTGCTACTTTCAGAACATTGTAACTTACTCTGTGTAGAGCTTTTGGCTTGAATATTTCTTCCTACCCAACCACAGCCGTCTCCTGTGCATTGGAAACTTGCATTGTAATTTCTCTTCTTCTGGTTCATAATGACTGTATTGTTTCCAGTGTGGTTTTCATTAACTCCAGTGACAATGAAAATTGTTGCTAAGGAAAACAGGTTTCTCATGTGAATGTTAAACTGTAATGGAAACCATGTTGTTACTGCAAGAATAACAGAAATTGACATCTAAATGACTGACCAGAACTAAGCCAAATGAATGTGTGCTGCTAAAACTGCACTGCTGGCTTTGAATTAGCATATCCTCCTCAAATGAGGAGAGACTTTGGCTCTCTACCCTTCTGGATGGTCCCTCCCAACCAAGGCTTGGGCTCACTGGTGCGGTAGTGATGGTTGAAATTGCACTGCCACTGCTCATGCTGTACTTTAGCGCTTGGTGCTGTACACACTGGACAGGAGCCTGAGCAGGTGCTCTTTTCCTGATTCAGGTCTTGCCATGAATATTTCTAAACTTAGAGGAAGCATTATCCACTGACGTGCGTTTTCAGGACGGATCTCGGTTCTGTTTCCAGCTCAGATGTGTCAGCTAGCTTCTCTGTACTTTCCCTTCTCCAGCTGTCGAATTAGTAGATATTTAGCTGCTTATCTCGGAGGAAGTGTGTGGAAACCTTTGTGCATAAGGCTCTACAGAAGAGAGAACTACTGTTGTTGTTATTTATTATTAAACCTCACAGTCAGGGAGAGCTACTCCTGGTGAATGATCTAATTGCACTTTTACATGCAGAGCAGATCATTGAACAGAGGAACAGTCCATTGCAATGAACCAGGCCTCTGATCTTCCTGTCCAGGACCTTTAGGTAGAGGGAAGAATAGAATAGACAGAGGCTGCAAAAAAGCCTGGTTGTGACAGTCTGGGAGCTGCATGATGAGAGGGTGTGTCGAATAACCACATTTGAGTAATAGCAAATGCAGGGAATGGAGTGGTAAAAAATGATGGTTCTGTATTTAAGCATGTGTGCACCTCCGACACTGATGCTTTGAGCAGGCTGTCCCTGTTCTGTGACTAACCAGCAATTCATGCCTTAGGGCAGTGGTTCTCAACCAGGGGTACACAGAGGTCTTCCAGTGGGTGCATCAACTCATCTAGATATTTGCCTAGTTTTACAACAGGCTACATAAAAAGCGAAGTCAGTCCAATGCTGCAATTTCATACAGACAATGGACTTGTTTATGCTTCTCCATATACTGTGCACTGAATGATAAATACAATGTTTATATTCTGATTTATTTTATAATCGTATGATAAAAATGAGAACATCAGCAATTCTTCAGTAGCAATGTACTCTGACATTTCTGTATTTTTATGTCTGATTTTTGTAAACAAGTAACTCTTAAGTGAGGTGAAACTTGGGCTATGCAAGGCAAATCAGACTCCTGAAAGGGGTACAGTCGTTTTAAAGTGACCAGATGTCCTGATTTTTTAGGGACAGTCCCAATATTTGGGGCTTTGTCTTATATGGGCGCTTGTTACTCCCCATCCCCTGTCCCGATTTTTCACACTTGCTCGCTGGTCACCCTAAGTAGTTTGGAAAGGTTGAGAGCCACTGCTTTAGAGCTTTTGGCCTACCACCTTCCACCAGCAGCAAATGCATTGAAAAAAATGCAAAGAACAGCCCAGGTTTTTGTAAAACAGGTGTGCTGTGTCAGGAGGGGACGAGCAGACAAGAATGTTGAGAAACAGAGAGCAGTTGTAAATCAGAAGTTGCAAAGTTAAAAGCCAGAGTACCTGGGCAATTGGCTTGCTGGGAGAGCTGATTAGTCATTCCCCAGTTGTCAGCAGTAAGCCCAGTATATATCATTCTAGGATTAATTGGGGGTAAATGCCTCAGAAGTTTACATCCTCCAGCTCTTGCTAGTGATCACCTTGGCAATTATGTCATGTCCTAACTACCTAATTGAGCTGGTAGGAGGAAAGTAATCGTTCCCCTTGGAAATACTTCTAGAAAAGGTCTCATTAGCTGGCAACAAGGCTAACAGCTGCAAACTGTTTACATGTGACAACTTTTTGGATAAAACCAGAGTTTACACAGTTGTGTGTGGGTTTCTGTTGAAATCTAGATAGCATCATATGTTCAAACCCAAGTTCAGAAGTTACATACTGTAATTATGCAGTTTCCTCAGGGGAAGAATGGAAAAAAAAAATCAAACTAATGCTTCAAAATAGCACTGGCTTTACTCTCCCTTCTGTACTGATGCTCCTGTTTCAGCATTTTTATTATTAAAAATGAAGTGGTCGTGGCTGTTAGGGGTGAGTGAGCTGGTTTGGATTGCATAAGAACGCTCCATCCAGAGATTATCTCCACACTTGCCTCAGAACAGTTTGAGGTTTGAAAAAGTTCAGTTCACTTATCCCCCCTTTTTTTCATTTTCACACACCTCTGGCTTCCAGCCAGGGCCAGAAGCAGACTTGCCAAATGACGGGAAGCCTTTCTCCTAGTATTCCCAGCCTGGCTAGCCTCAGCATGCCAGGAATTTCATGAGTGAGCCTGAAGACATGATGTTTCCAGTCTAATTTTGGAGACTCGAGAGGCTCAAATACGAATCTTACTCTTAGGGGCTTAATCAAACATTTTTTCCTCATGATATTTTTTAGTTATAAAAAGTCAAACAAGATAAGCATTCATCCATTGCAAGAGAGAACCTATATTGTACAGAATCCAGCCAAACAAGATTGTACCTCAGCTGTGATTATACTTCCATTAGGTCCAATGTTTCTCTAGTCAGTGTTGTTAATATAGAGCAGCATATGGCATGTGCTAGAAATACAGTCAACTGTAATCCAGTGTCAGATATGTTTATGGAATAAAGAACTCTTGTATTCATTTGTCGATCAATATTGCATCACTGCTTGCATTCTGAACTAAGAGTTTGAATCCAAATATATTGGTCACAATTATCAAACTAGGTACCTAAAGTTATGCTCCTAAATTTCTAGGTAATAGACACACAGTGTTTTTTATAATCAATTTTTAGTCAACATTTTTTAAGTTTTAATTTTTTCCAACAGCTCTTATATTGATGCTCCAGAAAGCCTCTGGAATCTGCAGGTGCTCCAAGCCTCTGAAAGCCAAAACTTTTATTTAAGATTCGTATGGATTTAGGTGACAAACTTTCTGCTGTGTGCTACTCTGTGTTCATACAGTGCCTACCTCAATAGGGCTCTGAACTTGGTGGGTCCCTAGGCACTACTGTAATAATCATGATTAATAATAATAATGATGTAGCTTTAGGTCACCCCAGTTTTGGAATGTTGGTCATTGCCAATATTCTATAGTGGCCGAATAGAATCCGTGTGGATACTGGGAACACTTAATCTCTTTACTTGAATCATTTTATTCTCTCGACCATCTGTGTTTACATATCCTTAATCACTGGCAATTCTCTAGTTTTCCATTATCTAGTAATGAGGCCTTTAGCACATTACAGTGCTGTTGCCGATCACTTCCAGCAGGGGTTAGAATTGCTGAACAACCTTCCAGCTTCATGGAGGGTTGCCATTTGAGGCCTCTACATTGTGTTCAGCTTTTTAATTGAGATTTATCCTCTTTAATTTACTGCCAAAAACTATAGCTTTTTCTACCAGCCCACATCATTCAAATATAGCAGGGGTTCTCAAACTGTGGGTTGGGACCCTCAAATGGCTGGCGTTAGGCTTGCTGGGGCCTAGGTCTGAAGCTGAAGACCGAGCCCTACCATCTGGGGCTGAAGCCCGTGGTCTTCGGTTTTGGCTCCCCAGCCTGAGGCGATGGGGCTCGAGCTGGCTCAAGCTTTGCCCCCCCCCCCCCCGGGGTCATGTAGTAATTTTTGTTGTTGGAAGGGTTCACGGTGCAATGACGTTTGAGAACTGCTGAAATATGGTAATGTTGCCCCACTCCATCCTAGAGCAGCGCTCTCAGTGAGCCCCTTATTGTGAAATTTAAGTGGTATCAGAATCTGAAGAAAGTTTTAAATGATTCTATCTAAACTTGCTTGTGTGTTGGACCATTGAGAGTAGATGTGATGTTCTCATGCAACAGATGCTCCATGGAGTTATGATATATGTTATCTTAAAGATCTGGCTAATTTGAGGAGACATATTTTTCTGCTCAAGATGGATAATTGGGAGATTAATGGGGAAGATTCAGGATTAGCGGTCTGAAAAAAACGTTGTCTGGCTTTTAAGTAACTCCATTACTTTGATCATTTCACTGTCAACTGTACTTGCAATTGTTGAAATGTTCTCAGAACCCTGGGCCAGATTCAGCAATGGTGTATTTCAGTAGAGTAGAATCTGCTTACAACAAGAGCTGAATTTCATCCCACATCTTTTTATAAATCCCTTATTACAGTATCTTGATTTCATCTGACTGCCCCGAGCAGCTGTCAGTTTATATTCTAGAATTATTCCATGCAGGATGGTGACAGGACCTCTTAAGAGTGGAACGGAATAGTCTGTGTGGCTTCTGTCATGCCATATTGTTTCATCGCAGCAGTTCCTGGTAATGGGAGTCATTTGCTGTCTGAGAAGAAGTATGCTTCTTAAATGGTTCTTAACTGAATCTATCTTTAAAAGCAACCTGGTCATTAAGGGTATTTCGGAAACTCACATGTAGTTCTAGGGATTCTGTGCCACCTGCCAGCTGATAGACTTCTTTCTGTGGTGACCCCTCATCCCTCCATGCTGTTGTGGTGATTGTCATACTCACACTTCAATTCTATTTATCTTATCACCCCAGTAAAAGATCAAATCTCCTCTTTGGTATCCTTACATATTCTCTTAGTTCTCACTATAGACAACATGAGACCTGATCCAAAATCCACCGAAGTCAGTACGTCTTTCCCCTGACCTCAGATCAGGTTCACGAAGCCTAGGGATGAAATCCTGGCCCATTGAGTGGGAGTTTTGCCTTTGAGTTCAGTGGGGTCAGGATTTCGCCCTAGGTAGTTAAACTTTGTAACTCCAACTGAGGGTCTGAACTCTGCCCCAAGGTGATTCATTGAACTTTCCCCACACAGCTGTGTTAAGTTTTAGCTGATTTATAAGAGATGCAATATGGTGGTACTTCATGGAACCACAGCCCTTATTTAGTGTAATTCCCAAGTAACTGCCTTTGGGATGAGAGCCTTTTGAAATCCTACCTGCTGCTGTCTTTGGCAGTGGACTTGTATATCAAGGGGCTTGAGCATGCTGTTACAAAAAGGGAGCTACAGGCATGGCAATGTGTGGTCCTTCCTTGGTCTGCCAGAGCGTTGGTTTACCAACCTTCTGGGCATAGTGCAACGTCCAAATTTTCACAGTTATTGTGGCAGAAATGGGGCTGGATTGAAAACTGTGTGGGGCCTTACCATTAGGGGCCAATTCTAGAGAGGTCCCGCCTGCAACAGAACAGTTGTCTTTCTCTCTGGTGGGTCAGTTGAGGGAGATCATACAAGGGGTGTGCACCTCTTGCATGACATGCATCCCAGCTACAGGGCAACTCCCATGGACAATACAGAGAGGTGGAAGGTGTGTGTCTGTGTGTGCATGCACATGCATATTAGGGGAGTACAGAGGGCCCTAAAAGTCTGCCATTGTGGACCCTCCAGTCCCTTGCCCCCATGGAAAGTGGGGCTGGCAATCCGTTAGCGACACATACAGCATCTCTTCTGCTGGAGTAGCAGCTGCAGAGCAGCCTGGACAAAGGATGCCGCCTCCTCCTCAGCGCCAACCAAGTTATTCAGATACTGGGAGAGGATTTAAGAATTAAAAAATACAGTATGAGGCACAGCAGAGGATGGCCTGGCTCATCTGATACGTCCTTTCCATCTGCAGTGACTGTGAGCTATTCAGTTTTCCCTTCTTCTGACCCAAAGCCTTGCAGCTAATCTTTAATTCCACACTTTCCATTGTTGGTTTTACAGTAAACTAGAATTTTCCCAAACTGCACCTTCCTGTGTGCAGAAAATATTTCCAGAAATGGTTGATTCCAAGTAGGCTGAGAAGGAGTAGACTATAATCAGTGCCATCTGAGTGCATGGTGGTGGACTTAAATATAGCGAATTATCTATTTCTCCCTTCAGAAGAATTAGAAGCATGGGATATGTTGCACACATCTACATGCTCTGTGGTTTTCTTCTCCCGTCAGCTCTGTGGGCTAAATTCTCATTCCCTTACTTTGAATAGCACATTGCACCATAAATTTTCTCATTGATTTCGGTGGGATTACTTATAAAGTGCCATTGTATGTGAGAAAGAAGTTCCAGAATCTAGTCTGATAGCCATTGATTGCCAAGAATAAAATAGGAATTTATGCTGATTTTATTTTTTCATCTGCTAGAAATCTGGACTTCTACACTCAGTACATTTTGATTAAGTTCTCCCTCCCCCATTCTCACTAATAATGCAAACATTTAAGTCAATTACCTACCTCACCATTCCATCCAAAACCCCCTTGCACATAAATAGCGATATTATTTGTCAAAACTCATACAAATAGGAAAGGACACCTTCCAAACCTAATCAGAGAGTTCTACACAATTTCTGTCCTGATAAACTAAGACATGATGTGTGTGCTTTGATGATCTGAGTTAAAATATGGTCCTACTTGTATAGCACAGTTGCTGTCGTTGTTTTACTCTAATTATTAAAGGCAGCTGAACCCCAAGCCGCCTCTATGTGGGAGCAGCACTTAACGGCAGGTAAATAGATCCCTTGTCTCCTGGTTTAAAAAAAAAACCAAAACCTAAGCCTTGAAAAAATTAAAATGCAATTATTGAAGGTCTCTGCACTTCCCCTTTCCCCTCGCATTGTGCAAGATCCTAATTAAAGTGGAAATTTGATCCTCAGCATTTAGTTAGCTGCATGTTGTTTGGGAAATCCTGCTTTGCATGCAAACACTTGGAATGTTTTTCTGGGGTTTCAGATTTGCCTGTCCAGCAACAGTAGCCAGGGAAAAGTTTTGACCACACAGGGCCATGTTCCACTGTAGCTCTCAGTCTTTCTACAAAAAACCCATTGATCTAACTGGGAGCTCACATTGCAGAGAGGTGTAAAATGCCCTACAGCCATTACTGGGCCCCAGTCCTATAAACCCTCACTCATGCAAGCAGCCCCATAAAAGCTAATGAGAGTACTTCTGTGAGTAAGCATTTGCAGGATCAAGTCCTAAATTCCACGAGAGCATTAGAAGATTTTTGTCACCTCCATTAACTTTGTTCCTCATTGTATATAGTGTGCCAGCTTTCCTGACTCTGACCCCATCAGTAAGCATGAGAATAAATGGGCAACAAAGGGAATGGTTAAGATCTTTCTAAGGAGCTCTGGTTGTATTGTTTAATTGTTTCTCTAGCAGGATACTGTAGGTGAAAAGAAAATTCCACTTAAAAGCCTGTTGAGGACACCCAGCAGTGCCCTACCAGTTGCTACAGGTTCTAGAGAGAAGCTCACCTGGACTTCTGAGTCTCTACTAATGATAGGGTGATTAGACAGCAAGTGTGAAAAATCAGTATGGGGGTGGGAGGTAAAAGGAGCCTATATAAGAAAAAGACCCCAAAATCAGGACATCTGGTCACCCTAACTAACGATTAAATATATTTTCCAGCAAGGGGGAACATGCCTAATTTGAATGGTTTCTATGTGATGAAAAAAACAGGCTGGAACGTTTCACTCTGAACGAGGACGCTGAACAAGATCATCAGATGAGTTTGTGAACAAATTGCTGTACTGTTCTCAAGTCCTGCATCATTGTTTTACTGCGTTATGGCTGGCTGACTTCCCTGTGTTTTGAATGTGTGAGACATTTTGTCAGCACTGATGGGAATGTTCTCTGTGTCTTTTCTGCAGGGATCGCTTACCTGGGAGGTGTATGCAGTGCCAAGAGGAAGTGTGTCCTTGCTGAAGACAATGGTCTCAATCTGGCATTTACCATAGCACATGAACTTGGGCACAAGTAAGGGTTGACTCTTAAATATGGCATCTGTAAATGGAGGAAATTTATGTTGCTGCCTTGATTTAAATTCTCACAGGTGAAATTACTGGTTTGGTGTGACTGTTATGATCTTCTAACTCCAGTTCATCTCAGGAGCTGATAAATTGATGAACTGTTTAATTTTTAGGCTGCTTTCTTGAGTAGCCATTTCAGTGCACAGAGATCTTTATTGTTTGACCCGTCACATGTACTTAAATACCATATTTAATGCAAACAGTAGAAAGAAACCTCATTAGTTGAGATGATGGATGATCATTCTTAGGGACCAATTCTATTCTCATTTACACTTGTGCAACTCCATAGACTTTAAAATCAGTGGAATTACTCCATATTTATATTGGTGTAATTGAGAGCAGAATTTATCCCTTATACACATAGGGCAAGACATGGGTGTCTAAAGTTAGGCTTCCAGGTACATATTTAGGCACTAAAACAATAGTTTGACTTTTCAAGGGTGCGATGCACCCAGCAGCTCCACAGTCCCCTTACTTAGGTGCCTAAATATGCACTTAGATGCCTACATTTAAGAGCCTAGTTTTGAAAATGCTGGCTGTGGTGCTTTATGTATTCAGAGTACTGTCCAAGGACGGATCTGGGCATAGGACTCAGGACTTCCCAGACTGTGTTCTCGAGCGCTCTGCCTCGTGATGCTAGTAGTATCTTGTAGCATTTTTAATAAGTCCAGGTTTACTCCTATAGAATAGTCTTCTTGTAACATGTTGAGATGTGGGGCGGAAGATATGTATGAAAAATAGAGGTGGACCCAGCCAAATTCAGATCTAGATCCACACTTTCCCAAAATGGAGGAGTGGTCAGATCTAGTTTTAATTGGTTCCAACAGCAGAGTCAGCTGTGAAGTTCACATCCAGATCCAAATTTCCATCAAAGTTCAGGTGTGTTTCAGTCCAAGTGTTGGTCATACCTTTCCTTGTAATTTTTTTTTTTTTTTTTTTTTTTTTTGCAGTCATTTGGGCAATCAAGTTAACTATTCACTGCAGTCAAATTTCAGAATCAGATGTGAAATTGTTCATGGAAACTGAATTTTAGATTTGAATAGGTAGGAGGCGCTTTCACACTCATTCAGTTGGGACAGAAATAATTAATTTATCAGATCAGTCACAACTGACACACTTTGGACGCTGACTCTGGGATAGTTGTAAGGAACATGATCAATTCATAGTTAAACCAAGATTTGCAAAACAAAATCTGTCAGATACTTTCAACTAGCAAAATCTCAGTCTGCTTGTGGTGTCCCACGTGCAAGATAAGAGGCTAAAGTCACTGGATAAGTCATTTGTATGAGCTATTCATTCATCTCTTCCCTTTGATAATGGAACTGTAATTTGTTCAGATTTCCACAATCTGTTTAAATCGGGTTTAACCCATAGCAGGTTATCAACGTTTGCTGCCTAACAAATTTAAGGTTCTCACACATGCATGTGGGCTGTGAACCTTTTCTCCCCTTCCATTAAAATCAAAATGATTGCATGGTGTCTCAGTTACCCTGTCTAGTGTTTAGGATCAAACGTTTCTGCAGCTAGCCGCTCTCTTAAATGGCAGGAGTGTCTTGATCAAATCCCGCTATTGTGCCCTTTAGGAAGAATCTGTTTAGAAATTCTTGATTGAATGCTTATAGCCTCCTCCTTCTTGTGTTCCTGTTGAATATTCATTACCTACAATAACAGATATTTGGTAGCTAAGCTAAAGCCAGTAAATCTTGTTTGGATTCTGGCCAGTCCTGTTCCACTGTATATAATTGTTTAATGGAATTGTGTGGACAATGACAACATTAAAATGAACCTCTTATTCACCCTCCAATGCCACCAAAGGCACCTGAGCCAACCCGAGGGTAGTTTTAGCAGGAGAAAGGAAGAACGTTGGGTTTTCTTTTATTTAAACCACATGCCAAGCTGTTAAACTGATTGGAAGCCTGATTTAAGGTTAATTTATTAAGGGAAATTCAGCACTCGTTTTGCAATGGGCAACAATCAGAAGGAGAGGATACTTGGACTATAGGAAGTCCAGCTATGTGAAAAGGGGAGCAAATGGCCCACCCCTGGTGTTTACCAAGGTTCCTACTAATAGTGCCTTGTAAAAATTTATTCTGTGTAAATACATGGTGTGACGATTCATATATGTATGTATCTCAAACTACTAAGTCCATTTTGTTTTGTAAGCACCATTTTGGCTGTAAGACTGTCAGTCTCTTCCTTATCTTTTTGCCTTCATCTTGTACTGCAATTCCAAGACAGAGGGCAAACAATGCAAAGTGATCAAAGGTCATTAACTTGAAGGGTCTCCTATTCAAATGCAAGCATACTTGGACAATTAGCTTCCTTTCCGGTGAGCCAGTAACCAAGCAACAAATCACCTGAGAGCAGACCTTGATCGCTTATAGGGAGGGCTTTGAAGCTGACCAGAAGCATCACTGATACAAGAGATTGCAACTTTATAAAAAGAGGGTTCTCTCACCAGCCATTTTAGAGAGCAAAGGGACCAAAAATAGGCAAAAAAGACCAGGGGGAGAAGGTAGAGAAGAGGGTTCTAGGCCCCTGAAGAGACACTGTTCACATCCCAAAGCAGTTTGGGTGCAGGGTTTTGTTGTTTTTCAGTAGCTCTGTGTATTGCCTGTGTTTGAAGTGAAGTGTACGTACAGTAGAACTTCAGAGTTACGAACACCAGAGTTATGAACTGACCAGTCAACTACACACCTCATTTGGAACTGGAAATATGCAATCAGGCAAATACAATACAGTGCTGTGTTTAAATATAAACTACTAAAAAAATAAAGGGAACGTTTTAAAAGAAAAAGAAAAAAGATTTGGCCAGGTAAGGAAACATTCTGTGCTTGTTTCATTTAAATTAAGGTGATTAAAAGCAGCATTTTTCTTCTGCATAGTAAAGTTCCAAGCTGTATAAAGTCCATGTTCAGTTGTAAACTTTTGAAAAAACAACCATCCCGTTTTGTTCAGCGTTACGAACAACCTCCACTCCTGAGGCGTTTGTAACTCTGAGGTTCTACTGTATGTGTTTAGAAACCTCTTTTGCAGAGGCTGTGTTCCTTGATGACGCTGTTGATTGCCCTCAAAGAGTTGAACTGCAAACTGGAGTGCCCACAATGGGGGAGCTCGTTGAAAAGGTTGCTTAAGGAGACTTGGGGCCCGGGTGGTTTGGCACGGCTCTTTTTACCATTTTCAAGGCTTTTTGCAAGGAAAAAGGCTAGAAAGTTTTATTCGTTTGTTTTTAAATAAAAGCTGAGATTCTCCTTTCTGTTCCTTAGTCCCTCCAAATTAGATTGGGTGGGCTGCAGCCATGTTCTTTCCAGGCCATCTCTGTCACCAACGCGGCTTCCTGTGGCAGCCTGAGGCTTCCTGGAGGGAATGTGGGGATGTCTCCTAGTCAGACATTAGCTGAGCTGCCTCGGTTGTGAGACAACAGCCTGAGGTGGTCTGGCTGGAGGCCATAAGGTGTCAAACGTCCTTGAGAAAATGAAGAGAAATAAACGGCAAAAGGCCGAACGCAGTCTGTTGCCAGCAGAGCGGACATCACATGGTCTCGTCCTCAAAGCTGAAACAGATGAGAATAGAAAACGAGCAGGAGGTAAAAAGCGGATGCAGGCCAAACCAAATAGCATTTTATTTGGAACCATCATGGATGTGGAACTGGACAAGAGAGGATGTAAGGCGAGGCAGGTCTCTGTCACAGGGTCAAGGTGATTATTTGCTTTAGAAACTCCTGCTAATTCATGTTGCCTGGTTTAAAATGACCGGAGTGTATGCACTTGTCTGTTGGGTACTTGTAAAGTATAGCCTGTGTAGTGAGTATCACGAGCCAGGCATTCTTTCAAAGGTGCTGTGCGCATATCGGGTCTTCAGTGAATGCTCCTTTTGTAGGCTGGTGTGTAAGCTGATAGACTTGTAAAGTAAAATATTGGCCCAATATGTCTAGCACAGCATCCAGCAGGAAGATCCTGTCATGCAAATGACCATATAAAAATAGGAGCCGGGAAGGATGTCAAAACACTTGCAGGCCTGGAGGGGAGAAGTGGGAGAGAGGACTTGTCATGAACAACTCCAAGATCTATACAGAATCACATCCCAAGGCAGCTTGTATTTGCAAATTTGAGGCAGTATAATGTAGGCATACAAGCAAACGTCCCTATCCCCAGAGCAGGAAGTCGAAAAAGCAATTATCCAGATGTGTGAAGTATAGAGATTTGCCTGTAAGACATATTACAAATTAAAAATGTAATATGGAGTCTGGGGACAGGCCAGAGTAAATAGGAGACAGATTGGAATGTTCAGGTATCTCTGCCGGAGTGGACAATAGGCTGGTTTGAGGCCATTTATTTTCCTTAAATGAAGTGGTTTGTGGCTCCAGTCAGCACCGTGTGGTTGCTTTGCAGCCAGCCAAAGAACCATGTAGAGCAGCAAGAGCATTTCTGGAGATGTCATAATAATGAGTTTGGAACCTTTGCTGCTGATCCTCTAAGATTTATCCTAAGATTATGAAATTTAGGATGCGGGAGGTGGAAGCTGGGAAGGCCTTTCTTGAATTAAAAAAAATTCCTTTCCTCATTCTCTGCAGCCGCACAGTTATAGCCTGACCTAAAATACACCCGCAGTCCTGACTTAAGCAGGGGAGTATCATTTATATTCAAGGACTGTTCCACCATCCTGGCTGACTTTAAACATTAACTCCTTTATTTGTAACAGCTCCTACTTGGGCTCGTTTCTCTTTCCTTACCTTACTCTTCTTTCATGCATTCCTATGGAGCTGACTTTGAAAATCACAAGGAAAGCACTGACCTGCCGGCGGGAACCCCAAAGCATTCTATGGTGCTGACAGCAAGATCAGTCCAGGGAAAGAAAGATAGGCCTTGCAAATGTTCTTGTTTAAAATTCAGTGACAGCATGAGTTAGTCTAACAGCTATCAGGCAAAGACCTCAGCACTGACGTGAATTTATGTGGAATGATTCTTCCATAGTGATTCCATTGTTGTTGTAAAAGTACGTGAATTAATTTGCAGAAAGCAATCAATTAGCCGATTAGTTATCATTACAGAAAAAAACTACATCAAAACAACATTTGTAAGGTTGCAAAGTCAAGCAATCAAAAGATAGGTAATGCCAGTCCTAAGGTTGCCCATGCTACCTTAATTCTTCCCTCTTATGCATCTGTACTATGCACTGCATGAGGCAGCGGTTGTGTGGTAAAGATAGTGTGTGAACACGTAATTAAAGATGATCATACTGCATATACAGAAGACGGCACAGGCAACTGTAAATATGCATTTCCTGACTTTCGAGTGTTTGACTTTGTAGCCATAACATTTGTGAGTCCTAATGTTGGAAACATGCACAGAGATGTGAAAAGTAGGTGATGCCGAAGGTGGCATCACTGGTGCAGCAATGGGGTGAGGCTGATGTGAAGAGTGATACGTTTGGGTAAGTAGAGAAGGGCAGACTTATGCAGGGCTATGGAGGGGCCAGCAGAGGGCTTCAATACAGGAGGGTTGTGACGTAGTCAAGTTAATATCCAAATAGAGAGGACTAGGACAATGGACTAGGGTCCAGGAAGCCTTCTCTCTCTCTGATTAAGGATGGTATGTCTGAAAGGTTAGAACACAGGTCAGGGAGCCAGAGTATCTGGTTTCTACTCTCAGCTCTGTCATGCACTTGTGTGACATCCTGGCCAAGTTTCATCTCTCCGCCTCAGCTTTCTCATCTGTGAAATCGAGCACATCCACTGACTCCCAATTCCCTTCTGATGCCAACTGAAGGCCTTGGGCCTGGTTTTCAAAGGCATCAACAGATCAGGGCCAGCCTGCAACAGTTTACCTCCATTGCTGACCCACCAAGACAGCTGTATCTTTGTAGGTCAGGGGTAGGCAACCTATGGCACATGTGCCGAAGGCAGCGCGTGAGCTGAATTTCAGCGGCACTCACACTGTCTGGGTCCTGGACACCGGTCTGGGGGACTCTGCATTTTAATTTAATTTTAAAAGGAGCTTCTTAAACACTTTAAAAAACGTATTTGCTTTACATACAACAATAGTTTAGTTCTATATTATAGACTTAGAGAAAGAGACCTTCTAAAAACGTTAAAATATATTACTGGCTCGCAGAACCTTAAATTAGAGTGAATAAATGAAGACTCGGCACACCATTTCTGAAAGGTTGCCGACCCCTGTTGTAGGTTAATGCAATTAACAAAGCTCAGGTCAGTGCTTCTGGGAAGTGGAAATATAGCATTCTTGGTTGAAGAGGTTCATCTGTGGAACTAAAGTACAAGAGGAGATTAGACAGTTCCAGACTCTGAGTCGACTGATTTTCAGAGCATGCTGCAAAACCGGACTGTCTGATAAAACTTTGTCTCTGCAACCATCTCTTGAAACAAACAGAGATAACCCACAACACAGAGGGGAAAAAAATATAATTGTGCTTCTTAGGACCTGAGAATAGTAGGTGAAACCTATCTGGGACGTGAGCATTGAGATCCCGTTTATATGTGCAGTGCTTAAGTACCATAGGCATGGGCATTATAGAAAATCTTATGATAGAATAACACCTGCCTCATGATTCTGGTTGGGGCTCCCTTTATTCATGTTCATAGAGTGCTCTGGGACCCTTGTGTGAAATGTGCTATTGAAGTGCAAATTACTCTTTTAATCCTTTCCTCATTCTAATTTTGATGCCTAGAAAATCCAGTCTCCTTTTAAACACAGTTAATTAAAAAGAGTTTGCAACTTTGATAGTGACTGGAATTTGCAGGTTAAGCCAAATTTGCAGTTAGAGATGGAAATAATAATCTTGAAAAGAGAATCTGGAGGCAAAGTGAAGGCATTAATCTCCCAGCCGGGTCTGCAGTAGTGACATAGCTCCAACTGATTCTGATGGGGCCAGTGGCTGTGCGGACATGGTTTCAGCCTCTGTGGTTGCATTTCAGCAGTGCTAACGGTTATAAGAAGCGCTGGTGGGTAGTTGTGTATGTCTTAAAAATAGAAGTTAATAACAACACTTCCATCTAAGGACCTCCTGTGAGGCAGGGAAGTAGTATTGTCTCGGGGCACTGAAGGACAGAGAAGAATTAAGTAACTTGTCTTAAGTCACGTAATGAGACAGGAGAAGAGCTAGAGTTAGAACTCAGCTCGCCTGACTGTCATGAGTTTTAACTACTAGACCATGCTGCTTCCAGTATGTGCATTGTGCATGTATGTTTTATGAAGTTATGTAGGAGGAAATAATGGCAGGTGAACTTCAAAAAGCTCCAGTGATCAGATAGGTGCCCAAAATCATAGTGCTTTCTTCAGACCTGCTGGGGTCTCTCAAACTGTCCGGTAAATCGCATGAGAACGTGAGATGTTCTCCTGTGAATGCCATGAGAGGCACGTTTTCTCTCTGGTAGCAGTGAAAGTGCAGGAAATCACAGAAATTCAAGAGGCTGGGAAGAAGAACATGAAATCAGTGTTTTTCGATTTACCAAAAGGCTTTGTTAAAGGTTTGGGCAGAAGTTCGGCTCAATCCCATTCCTAGTAAGAAACTGGATCTTGGTTACTAAGTAGATTAAAATGGTCCCTCCCTTGTAATTTTGAGGGGCTATTTAAGAGATTTTGACCATCAATTTATATTGAATTAAGAAGTTGTTGTCACTAGGTTACGTGTTTATGGCCAGAGGAGGGGAATTATCAGCATATAGGCCATGCCTGAAAAACTCCAGGGCTCACTCTGATATGGATTTGTTTGCTCCCACTTTTAACTGAACTTGAGTAGAATTAGAGATGGCCCAAGATGCAAACCTATGGACACAGATGGAGACCTTCCCAAGGAGGAGAACAGATCAATTCCAGCATTTCAGTCTGGTCCTAGGGAGAGGGGCTGGCCATGAAGGGAGGACCTGGATGCAGACGTCATGGATGTTAGAAGTTGTGCTTTTGGTTCAAGCCCATCTTCAGTAATAGAGCGTGGTAGAGGAGGGTTGTTAGCAAGCAGGTGTCTTGTGATGTATTTTTTTTTCTTTTGTAGTGGACCATGATAGACACTGATATCAGTTTGCAGTACTTACAGTACAAACTCTTCTGAGTGAACCTGGGTAGCACATAGGTCCAGACACACTATTCACTCCCCACAACCTTTCTTAACAAACCCCCATACACCACTGTATGAGGAATGAGGCGTAAGATCACGCTTAAAGCTAAGCATGTACTTAAATGTTTTGCAGAAACCAGGCGTTAGACTAATGGTATCTGCCATCTGTGCTCTTAGGGGAATCCAAACCTGCTTCCAATGATCTCAAGTGTTGTAGGGCTGGACCCCAAGGCTGGTTGGAAATGCTGGCAGCAGACAGTACCCACCCCAGAGCTGCTCATTTTATTTTCTGACTTGTCTGTTGTAAATCTATTGTGGAATGCTTCTCTTTGTTTCAGTTATTCATTATTCAGCCACGAGTAATTGCCGGCATGTTTTCACAGTTAAGTTGCCCTTTCTGTTCAACTCCAAAACAGTCAAAACAGAACACTGGCTATTTCATCATGTATCTTTGTACTTCTGGGTCATGCTGAACAAGGTCTAATCAGCCAGTTCTGGTGGTGAAAGAGGGGCTAGATTTAGCCTGAAAAAGTCATACGTGTATATTACTCCCACTGAGGGATCTGTAGTGTAATTGTGTTAAAATTGTTGTTGTAGCTTGGTAAAGAAGAGGGCATTAAAGTGGCTTTCTCGGAAGCATAATGGCACCCCTTTCAGAAACGGAATCAGCAACCAATGATCAAGTTGAATGTGTGGCTGAAAAGAATAGTGGAGATTCTGCTAAACAAAGAGGATGTGACTAGAGTTGATTAGGTCAGGGCAGTGATGGGACATCATAGAACTTCGAGAACCTGACTGTTAGGTCATCCGTTAAATACAAACAAACATGCAGAATTGTTCCCTACAGTATATGTGTAATTAGTGCTTTGTCCAGTTGTGTGTTATGTGTCCTAGGCAATTGCCCTGCAGTGGAAACAACTCAAAACCATTGATTGTATTAGGTTCATAATTAATGCTGAAGTGAGATCAGAAAAGAGAAGGAGAAGACGACGACTACTCTTGAGATTTGGCTGAGTAGAGTTTGGAGAAGGGTAGAAATGGTGAGTGAAATTGACTGGAAAAAAGGGAAGTGCTTAAAGGGAATGAATGCTTCTGAGCAATATCTAGCAACAAGGGCTTTGAGTGAAAGGAGAAAGGTTGTCTTGGTGGGGCAAGGCCACCATGAGTAATGATAGAGGGTCACAGATATCCTCAGACCATGGGGTACCTCGGGGAAGTTAAAGCGGTCATTTGGGCTTTACATTTTCAGAGAGCTGCGGGTGTTAACTCCGGGGGACTCTACACCAGTTACAGCAGCAGTCAGGAAAAATGAAAGACGAGAGAAAACAAAACAAAACGAGGGAAATCGAAGTTCATACTGAATCAAAGATTCTAGCACTAGCGATAAAATACACCTTTAGCTCCTGTTCCCAATCTTCCAAGCCATCCACCCTCTGCAAAATCATTGGTCAGTGAAGAGCTCTACAAATAAGTTGGAAGATGCAGATTTGGCCACTTCGCATAGGCCTCTCTAATTGGACCAGTTCATTCAAACTGTCATTTTATTTTTGAGTCAGCGAATATTCTTCCCTTGAGTATCATTTTGAGCTTTGAATTTCTTTGTGTGAGATCGCCCGCCCTGCGTACCCCCCACCCCCCAGTCATGATTTGTTAATGTTGTTAAAACCTTTTTTTGCTGCTTCATAATTTAAAGGACTTCCTGACCTCATCACCAGAATCTATGCATGGAGTAACCAGGTATTTTCCAGTGAAGAAACTGAACTGACTATTTTTGGTATTGCATCTTGGCAATCAAATACTCTCTTCTCCCCTCCCTGCCCCCAGGGTCTCTATTTTTGTTTAGTTAAAATATTTTCCCAGGATATAAACTCACTGAAACGGTGGGGGAAGAATATCTATTTTTACATTGCATTCTTGACTCCGTGGTAAGAGTTTTCACAGTTCTGCTTAGAGCGTTTCCTTAAGCGTGTCTGCGAAGTCCCTAGTGAAATGACATTTTGTCCCAGTCCCAGTAACGTCTTTATTTTAAGCGGCCTGTACAGCTATGCTTCAAGGCAGTAGAGTTGCACTGAATAGGCACACAGAAGTGAGTCATTTAGAGACACCCAGCCAAGAAAATATTAGTTTAATCAACAGCTTTGTGAGTTTGCCAACTCTCTCTTTCTTTTTTAAAGACTTGTTCTGCTGAGTAAGCCAAGGATACATTAAATAGCCGGCCTGTAATGAGCTGGCAAAGCTTGTATCTGCTTCCTGCTGTGAAGGCTCTGGTTTCATACGCCATTGGCTTTGCTGGCAATGGCCATGTACACCCAATGACACAAAACCCTAGGCACTCTGCGAACTCTAATTATGCAACCTCCATGGTACACCACTGACACAGGAAGTATTAGGTTTGCTAGCACCATTTACCAAGTAAGCATTTGTTTTTGTACAAGGGTAACGGTCTAGCTGATGTATTTAATTTCCCTCTGGCAGTTGAGTTCTGTTGTAGATCAGGCTGCTTGCATGGCCACCTGAGTTCTTCTGGTTCCAGGTTAAAATGACGGACATGCCGGGAAGTGTGGTAATCTGTCTGATGAGCAAGCTCATCTGAGGTTCATAAATCTGTGACAAGAACTAAATCCAAAGTCCCATGCGGCTTGAAGGAAGCTCTATCCAGTAACAGGATGGCTGATGGTCTAGTGTCAAGAAGTTAACGTCTACAAGTGTGTTCCACTTACTGTCCTGTGATAAGAGGCTGCATTTTGGCAGGGTAAGAAGCAGGGCTGTGCTGCATTTATCCTTCCACTCTTCGGCCAAACGCTTGCAGATAGAATTCAGCAAAGAGGGATTTACTAGATAGTAAACTTCAGTTAAAAACATTTTCTCTGTCTGCATTGTACCTTACCCTCCTTCAGAACCTGACCCTACATCTGAGCTGGAACTGGGAAATGGGATTTGATTCAGGAACAAAACCATAGGAGTGGGTTTGTCAATAGAGTTTGTCCTTGCATCCAAGAAAAAAAAAATGAATCCAAGGCTTTGGTTTTGGTCCATCATTAGTTAAAATGAAGAAATTGCTGACCATCGTCATCTGCCCTCACTGCCCCTTTCTTAGCTGAAGAATCCTCCCCTCCTTCAAGGTTAACAAATACAGAAATAGATGTAGTCAGCATATTTGAGCCTCCTCTCCCTGCTCCAGAAACTCACCCTACGCCCTGATTTCACCCACATTCATAAGCACATTCCCTCTTTAAAAATGTCAAATGCCCTACCTCTCATAGTATTTTTTTCCAAGCCAGTTGCCACTGATTTCAACTCCAGCTTCTACAGACCCTTAGACTGGCATGTTTTTCAGCAGCAGCCTCTCTGCTAGATGCATGCTTATAAAGGTGAGATTCTTCAGTAAACAGCTGCGTCATCTCCACAGCAACTACCTGTCAGCCACGACTTACTTCCTGTGTGCTGTGATTTGCCAGAGTCACTCCAGGATTAGTTGATGAAAGTGCAGGTTTTGTAAGCTATTGTTTTTGATGTTCGTATGGATTATAGAAGTTAGGGTTAGAAAAGACCCCTGGGTTAGATTATTCCCTGTAGAAAGCTTTCCAGTCTAATTTAGGCATGTATCTTTAGAAGTGTTCTGTTTGGAAAATGAGTTTTTTCTATACAAAATACAATAAATACTTTAAATCAGGGATGGGCAAACTTTTTGGTCTGAGGGCCACATCGGGGTTCTGAAACTGTATGGCGGGCTGGATGGGGAAGGCTGTGCCTCCCCAATCAGCCTTGCCCACATGCTCCCCCCTCCACTTCCCGCCCCCTGACTCCCCCCTCCAGAACCCATGACCCATACAACCCCCCCCTTCTCCTTGTCCCCTTGCAGTGCCGGCTACAAAAGTGCCATGCGAATACCTATTCTCACTTTCAGGTGACGTTGTAAATAAGAAGCCAGCAGCATTATTTTCCATAAATGTTAACAAACTTGTTTATCTTAGCGATTGGCTGAACAAGAAGTAGGACTGAGTGGACTTTTTGTTTTTGAGTGCAGTTAGGTAACAAAAAAAAGTCCACATTTGTAAGTTGCTCTTTCACAATAAAGAGGTTCCACTACAGAACTTGTATGAAGTGAATTGAAAAATACTATTTCTTTTGTTTTTCATTTTTACAGTGCAAGTATTTGTAATAATAATATAAAGTAAGCACTGTATATTTCGTATTCAGTGTTGTAATTGAAATCAATATATTTTGAAAATGTAGGAAAACATCCAAAAATATTTAATAAAATTCAATTGGTATTCTGTTTAACAGTGCAATTAAAACTGCAATTAATTTTTGAGTTAATCACATGAGTTAACTGTGATTAATTGACAGCTCTACCCGAAAGCCTTACTCTGTTTACTGAAACAGCCTTACTCCACTTTGTTTTGCAACACACATTTACTGCAGTAAATGTGAACATCGTGAGCAGAAACACATTCCCCATTTATTGAAAAACACACCTGTACAGTATCCAGAAAACTGTCATCAGCTAAATGACATGCAAACCGCACTCCTCAGCTGAAGGCCCTCTAAGAGGTATCTGGTTCTGAAGATAACAGACCTTTTTTGTTTCACTATAATTTGTCTTTGGCGTGAAGATCTTCTATAAAGTTTTTTTCGAAGCAGAGGTATCTCTTTTCAAGTTGCTTATTACTTTTTTCATATAGAATTTCTAGACAATATTAAAAGCAAATTTGGATTCATTAGCTCTAAGGTTTATAGGCAAACAGACATCCCACACCCGAAGAATTCCATTTGTGGATTGGTCTGAACATACCATTTCCAAATTGCTTTGATACCAAGCCATAGTCTGCAGTGTTTCTGTTTGATATCAAGTCTCTCCATGCAGAACACGCAAAGGAGACTGGGTGATGACTCCATGCGCTGAGCTTTTAAAATAGTTTCTGAGCAGTCAAAGCTGAATGACTCCAGGATTATAAATTATTTTCCCCAGCTGCTCCGGTGTGAACAGTCCCAAGAAAATAAGGAGCTGGGAGGCAGAAGGAGTAATTGCTAGGAACAAAGTGCTCGTAAGGAGAGGGAGTGAAACTGATCCACACGAAGTGGCTGTGATGTGGATGTAATTGAAACTTTCACACTGTCCTTGCAGATATCTCCAGCTGAAGCAGTTTTGTTCCTGGAGACTTGGCCTGCAGTATATTTGGTGGATTATAACTAGACCTAGCAGAATGTGGGAGCACACACCTGGCAGGCAAGCTCTTTTGGGTTGAAAAAAATACATATTCTGTGTGCTTGTAAGCAAAAAAAATAAGAGAGAGAAAAGAAAAGGGGGCGAGGTGCACGGAGACAGAGCTTGCTTAAGTTTGGTTTGGGCCAGCACAAACAGCTTTCATCTTGGTGGGTCAGTGTAGGAAATGCATCCAGTGTGGACATCCTCTTTCATTGTGCTGAGTCAGCAGCCCTTGGTGATTGACAGCCAGCTATAGGAATGCTGGGAAGAGTGAAAGAAATGGCCTAAAAGTGGTTTGCCATATAGTATATGCGCTTGCATCTGAAGAAGCCTCCACATGCTCCCTCAGCTAGACAGGCATACATGGTATATACCAGTGGTTCTCAACCCGGGGTCCCCTGGGGGGCTGCGAGCAGGTTTCAGGGGAGCTGCCAAGCAGGACCAGACTTGCTGAGGCCCAGGGCAGAAAGCTGAAGTCTGCATGGAGGTAAAGCGTGGGGCCCTGAGCCCTGCCACCTCGGGCTCCAGCAGAAGGCTGAGCCACTTAGCTTCACGGTGCCTCCTGTGGCCTGGGGCCCTGAGCAATTCCCCCTCTTGCTTCACTTTAACACCGGCCCCGGCTTTTAGACGCAGAAAAGCAGTTATTGTGGCACCGGTGGGCTGTGAAGTTTTTATAACATGTTTGGGGGGGCCTCAGAAAGAAAAAGGTAGAGAACCCCTGGTATATACGAAGCTGAGGACAATTTAACATACATGTCCCCTGCCTCTCAACCAGTTCACTGACTCTTCATCTGCAGGGGCTGTTCCACTAGTTACCCACAATTATTCACTCCTCTTTCTCCTCGTATTCTGCTTGTCTCCCCATGTCCATCTCCACACGTGAAGAATTCTCCCAGGATGGAATGCATCCAACATTTCTGACTCCTGCTTCTCTCTCGGTGTCAGGAGCAGAACATTTGTTGTTTCTCTGTTGTGCGTAGTTGGAAAATATATTTGCACCGCTCTCCCCTCTGTGAGCACTTCCCTTGTTAACAGGTTTGGTGTTGCATGGCCCTGTCTGGAGTTTACCCTCAGAACTGACTTGGCTGATTAGGGGCTTCCATGAGACTCGTTATGGGGCTTTTTAAAACAAATGCTCTAGTATAGCTATACCCATGGGGCTTCCCCTAGGGCAGATAGCACCTGGGCCATCCAGCTGACACTTACTGAATCCTTGGCTTTGCACTTTCTGGTGGAGCAAACATTGCAGTTTCGGGTTTTCCAAATCTGAATCGGCCTCATTCTTACCCACGTTGGGCCATTCCAGGATATCGAACGTGTAGCAGACATGCTGAAATCTTTGCTTTAGTCCCTCTAACTCACCCAATGCTATCTGGGTGCTTTCTGCAGACAGGACTGTGATTGGTGCACAACAGTCCTGCCCGTCAAAGAAAGTCGCAACCTACATCTCCTCCTACCAACCCACTAGTGCTCTGGTCCATTTCCACTCACTGTGCACTGTCTGTCATTGAAATCTCTCCTGTGAAGGAGTGGGAACTTGGCAGATGTTTAGTGACACCACAGGTTGGAATCAGTCACTGCTGCCCCAGCTTGACTTGGATGAAAGAGAGAGCTATGTCGAAGGGAGATGAGGGAGGAGAGCTTTGCATTGAGTAACAGCTTTCCAGATGTTATCTTAGCACACGTCCAGACTAACCCGCGGCATCGGCGGGTTAAAATCGATTGCTCGGGGATCGATATATCGCGTCTAGTCTGGACGCGATGTATCGATTCCCGAGCGTGCTTACATCGATTCCGGAACTCCATCAACCCGCACGGAGTTCTGGAATCGACACGGAGAGCCGCGGACATCGATGCCGCTCCGTCCAGACGGGTGAGTACCTCGATTTTAGAAATTCGACTTCAGCTACGTTATTCCCGTAGTTGAAGTTGCGTATCTAAAATCGATTTTAATACCTAGTCTGGACGCGGCCTTAGTCACTAAGGTAGTGTATAGAGTCTGTTGCTAGTCTTGTGTTTGGCTGTGCACCTCCCAGTACATCCACAAATGAGCCATGATCATGACTGGATCCTTATGAACTATAGACAACATCTGCTAAAGAGAAACCTGTCCTGGGCCTGCTGGGGTTTGCTGAGCTAGAAGCTGCTCTTGCAGACATCGCAATTAGTATATTATTTATTTTTCTCTATAACATCTACAAAATCCAGCCACTGAAACAATCCGCTGTTATTAATGTTGGTGTCGATACAGTCAGCTGTGTATGAAAATTGCATAACAAAGATCTGCTGCTTCTTTCCTGCAGGCAGGTAATAAACATCACAGCAAAGGCAATGGGAATTCATGGTATCCGAGAGAATGGATACTATGGCTACTATGCAGAGGAGAGTCCCACAGAAGAGGAGGCAGGTGTGCATGGGCCACGAATCTATATGCTGCATGAGGTACAGGCTGCGCTGCCAGCAATAAGCAGTGGGCTGGAGTGGAAATCTTAATCCCTTATCAGTGTGAAAGTTTGAAATTGTTTTTTTATAAACAATGTAGGTCCAGTTTCCAACCTTTCCTTGCTCTGTGGTCAATGAAGTGGGGAAAAGGCCCCAGCTGGCAAGTCCTCTCCTCAGCTCCAGGAGAGGGTATGCATCGCTCCATCTCTGGTATTTTGAAGGCATCCATTGTCCCCATAGGCAGGTGTGTAGCCACTGTGCAGTTGTCGAGCTCATCACCTTTCCAGGAGGAAATCCATTATTCCACCTCTGTCCTAAACGGCGTTGGAAGGGCCTGAGAAAGAGGTATGTTCTTCCTGGATGAGTTGGGTAAGGGTAGTTGAAGCAGCGTAGTAGCATGAGAGGTCACCCTGGTGGTAGTGGTGGTCCGGTAATACCGGAAATGAAAGAGGTCCAGAAAATTTAGTCAGATGCTGAAGGGGTCCTTGGAGGAAAAGAGTTTGGGAGCCACTGACTTAGATCATGAGAAAGGAGGAGTGTTTCCCTGAAAAAACCATACCCATCAATGAAGAGTTTCCATCTGCAAACATAACTGTTCACAAAGGTCAGGTGGACTTTAGCTGTCCATAGCTGTCTTCTGCTGAGGCTACCCATTCCTATATTCCTGGCAGCTGGCTCTTTCACTTTCACACTGCTGCTTATCAGCTGCCCTGGACAAGTTCTTAGGAGAGCCTCCTCGTGGGAAAAATCCCAAACCCAGTGCATGTCCATTCTTCAGAGAGCTTGCAACTTGCTTCTGCTGCATCTAGACTCATAAGCATTCCACTGAAATTACATATTTTAAGTGCCTGTAGGAGCTTCCTCAAACATGCCCCGAGGTTTGTGGGTACTGGAAGCACTGCCCACCCTGCTGTGGATTGGCTGCCTTGCCAAAAAGACAAGGATTTATCATCTGAGACTGATGCTATAGTGGGGATCACAGGAGCCATTGTCCACTGAAGAAATGGACAGTAGTTCAGACACAAGATAGCGTTGCTAGGGAGAAGATCACAAGATGTTTAATCCTGTTCTTTAGGACCCTGATCCAAAGTGCATTGAAATCAATGGCAAGACTGTCATTGACTTTAGTGGGATTTGGATCAGGCTCTAGCAGAGACACCCAGGACTGGAAGAGCAGGGGGGTATTTTTGGCACCTCTGTAGAGGACCTACCAGGCCTGGCCCCAGTGAGTGCTATATCAGGTTTTTGCATCACATGCTGCCTTCCAGCTTCCATGTCAAAAGACCTCATTCTTTTGCAATGAAAAACGTATAATAAAGGGCAGGATCTATCATGCTGCTGAATAAACCATGGCTTTCCATGCAGCAATTCACCATTGGCAGGTGTGTGTTCTCACTCTCTGTTGCTGACTTCTTGGCTGTTTGATGAGTAGATAACCATATAAAAGGTCTGGTTACTTCATTATTGCAGAGTGATGTAAACTTGGTTAGGAAAACAAGCGTCAGTAATCATGGCTCCCTTAAGATGGTGTCTCTTTTGATTTAAAAAAAACAACAGAAGCTCAACCACCCCTCTTGAAGACCTTGGCCCCAGCTCCCATACATACAAAATGGCTCTTTGCTGCTAATTAATAAGGTTTAAATAGGTGTCAGTTCCCTCCAGCTTCCCCAAGGCACCTCCTGACAGGTTCCATTGATGAGTTACATTTGATTTAAGCGCCTGTATTTAGATGTAAGAAACAAGAGGTGAAAACCTTTTAATTAATTCAGTGGTCCTAACAGTCGCTTTTCTTGCAAGCAGGTTGCTCGTGTTCTTCCATTACCTCCATCGCAGCTCCACTAACTCCGTTTTGCTCTCCCTAGATTTTTTCCCCTTCTGCCCAACTGTCACTTAAACTCTCTTCTTGCCACTCTAGCTGTTTTTGCTTCTCGTCGGTTACTTTGTGGGTGCATCCTTTTCCTGAGCCACTAACTTGTCCCCATCTTGCACTGATTAACTTGAGTGTGATGACCCTGTCTCAGATCCTAGTGAACAGGCATGCACATCACAAAACCCGTCACCACAACTGGCACCTTTATGGGCATGAGAGAGGCCAAGGATTGGTCAGGCCATGGAGATGGCTCTCCTTTCATACCCTAGTGATGACCACTCCACGTTGAGAAGCAGTGTGGGGGAAACTTTGCCCTGCAATTGCTCATGTTGTATGCTTCCTTTGGATAAGTAGAGGGTTTCATTCCCGATGCTTTCTATCTGGCACTGCTCCCCTCTTACCCCACTCACACACTGAAATAGACATGGAGACACACTACAGTCCCCCCTGGGTGTTCTGTGGTTGTGTGGTGGTGGTAAACCTCAGGTCCCCAAGGCTTCATTGATTTGCAGCAATATAGTCCAACCCAGGATCTCACCAGAAATCTCATGGGATAACATAATGACTGCGATTAACATCAAGTACTCATTGTGAGGTTATGGCCACCTGGGTCTTGGGGTTTTCTGGAGGAAGGGCTTGGAGATCCTCAGATTTGTGCAACTTGCAGTACTGCACACAGCTCTTGGCACTCTACTGCAGTCTTGAAGATAAAATCCTTGTGTTATAAAATGTAGGGAGACAAAATACACTTTCCGATGATCAGTCGAGAATCATTGGCAGAGCCAGCTTTGCAGCTGGGGGCGACAGGTCATTAGGTGCTCCCCACACCAGCCTGACACTCCTGGAGCTCCTGCCTCCCCCTCTCCATGAGCCGAACTCTCCCAGAACTCCTATCCCATCCTCTCTTCTTACCTGACCTTCCCTGGTGGTGAGCCCTCCACTCTTGGGTGGTTGGTCTGCCTCACTTCCCATACCCAGCTGGTTTCTGGAGCTGAGAGGAGCTGCCACCGCCGTCTTGGCAGCTGCGTCCAGCAGTGGGAGCAAAAGGGGAGGAATATCACAATCTGATTCCATTGTTAGTAGTTTGGGGACCTCTTGGGAACCTTGTTTCTTGTCCTTTTTAGATAAGGAGAAATCTGAGGCTAATTTCCTTAATGCAAAGAGTTAAGTGAGTATAAGGCAGAGATTTCATAAATGAATAGGAAAACGGCTGGCTAGCCTCGAGTGTTGTTTATTTCGAAACCTAACTAGGATCTAGCTGACCCTAATTTACTTGCCTACAAATGGAAGGGTTTGGTTTGCATGGAGAAGACATGAAGAAGCTTTGACTACCACCTTGTTGAAGCCCTTGTTTGAAGCTGACAGTGTGTGGAAGTTCCTGGTGTTTGCCCCCAACTAATTTTTCCCGCCTTCCTTTGGTCACAGTTTTCCCACTTAGTCCCCTTCCCCTTCCAACAATTTGTACTTGCTGACAGTACATTTCTATCGAACTTTCATCTCTTCTCCATGTCTCTAGCCTTGCCATGTCAGAGAGGAATGAGTGGAAATAATCATAGGAAGTTCTCAAATAGCCTATTATCAACTGCAAAGTTACAGCTGTTCAAAAACATGTAAACCATCACTTAAGTTAGTTCCTCTCACTGACCCCCGGCATTATTTTAAGTCTCAGATGCCAAGCTTTTAATAGGAAAGCTATTGAGAGCCAGAGTGGTTCTAATGAGCACTTGTGTGCATGCTCTTAAGAACTTTAGAGTCTGATCCAAACCCTATTGAAGTCAGTGGGAGCCTTTCCACTGGTTTGATGGGTTTTGGCTCAGGTTTTTAAAGAATAACGGGAATCTTTGGAAAATGCACCAGGGAAAAACAAGATGTGCAGTTGAGCTCTACTAACCGCTTAGGGGAGAATGTCGACGAGTGACCAGAATAAAACAAGTGCATTCGTTTAGTATTGCTACGGGGAAAACAAACTCAAATTAATCACACTTAAAGAACTGTGGTTACGTGACAAGCTGGTGGAAGAGGCCAGGAATGGAACTTTGGAGTCCTGCCTCCCACTCTTTTCTGCTCTGACCACTTGCACAACACTTCACCATAGACTGCAGTATATAACACAGAATATGGTGTAAACTTTTGACAGGTGTTGATTTTGTAATAGGATGGAAAGTTCCGTTTACTTTTAACATGATTGTAAAATAGACAAGTTGAAGTTTTGTGATTCCCGATGAAATTTGCAGAGTTATCGTTTTTTATAACTGCCGGTTCTGGGTTCTAAAAGTCAGTCTGCTTCTTTCTGGGCTCATGCATCCTTGCCAGCAATAATTATTCTGTAGGCCAAACTCCACTACCCAGGGCACCCCTATTGTCTTATTATTGGGGTCATAGAGTGCCTAGAGGCCCCGTTCACAATCAGCCCCCCATTGTGCTTCACTCTGAGCACACCCAAGAGCTAGGACGTGTAACTGAAGACCGAATTTCGCTCTGTATTTAGAACTTGGTTAAGCAGTTGTGTGCTGATCCATGATCCAGAATTGAATCTAGCTCAGTCTCACAAAGCTGTGCTGGTTCTGCAATGCTAACAAGAATAATGTGCACCAAATGTTTTACTTTTTGGTGATAAATTAGCGAGATGTGACTCTGAGTACACACAAGGGGCAGAGCTGTTGAGTAATATGGAGCCATTTTAATAGTCTCTTTTCATACTGAAACCGCATTTATTATCTCTGTTTTAAAGAGGATTCTGTTCATTTAAAAGTAGAACCCCCTCTGCAAAATATTTCATTGGACAAATTAACTACTTCTGATTCCCTGGGAAGTCTGAAGAGCAGGTAAGATTAGTTGCTTACAAAGGAAATGGAGAGTACTGAGTCAGCACTTGCGCTGCTGATTAGCTATGAACACACACAGCCTCCCCCTCTTCCCTCTCCCCAATTTATTTCTATTAAAAAGAAAGTGGAGCTAGTCATTAGTGAAAAGAACCAGCATGGCATTATATTTACTACGTGTTTAGGAATCCTTCCCTTTGATGTACTTGGGAACGCTTAAACTTCAGAAACTAGTGTTAGGTCACTGGTCATTTAATCCGTTCCTCAAGTGAGTCATTGTAAGGTAGAGTAACTGCTGGGAAAAGTTTCCCAGTGCCAATTAAAACAGTCTCCAAAGGTGTCGTGGACTTGTATCCTCCTAGAAAACCAGTGCTGAAAGGTTAGAAGCAGTTGCTTTGGAGCCATGAAGCCAGATCCCGAGCTGGTGTAAATCACCATAGCGCTACTGACTTCAATGGAACTCCATTGATTTACACCAGCTGAGAATCTAGCCCTTTGTGCCTAGAACTTGCTAAACAGTTGCTGTTTAAAATCTCGGATTTCTCCACAAATGTCAATTTCAAATAAATAAATAAATTCCAGAAAAAAATACAAAACCCCCCAAACATCAAAGCGATCTTGGTTTTGAATCATTCTGTATGGGGATTTTACATATACACTGCAGAACTGAAGCTGAAATTTAATGAATTTTAGCCTCTGCAATTCCCTTAGAGAAACTTCCCAAATGCAATCAGTTTTTTTTTAAAAATACATTAGGACATTCCTGTCTTTGGTTTTATTATTAATTAGTAACTGCTACTCATGTTTTTTGCCAAAGAAAAGATCCCATTTTCAACATATGCTAAGAGTAAATAAATAAAAGTTAATGAGAGAGCTAAAATATATCTTGGCTGAATGGCTTCAGGTGAAACCCAGTTCCCCACATGTTGTAGTGAAAAGCTGACCACATCCTGGCTTAGGCAGAGTGTTGTCGGGAAAACAGGTTTTAGTAAACAAACGTGTCTGCCTTGATTGAAACAGCCTTTTGGCTCCCAGGATATCAGTTTAAAGGATTGCTTATGCGACCATATGTTTTGCTATTTCAGGGCTAGATTTTTACCTGTAAACGATGGTCTATGCTGGAGAGTTTGAGGACGAGCCCAGTGCAGTGGAAAGCCCCAGGAGGGATTCTGGCCAACTTAATCAGAATCCCTCCCTGAGAGAGAGAGAGAGAGAGAGAGAGGGACACATATATATACACACACACACACACACTCTCTCTCTCTCTCTCTCTCTGTGGAGCCCTGGATTTGATTTGGCACAATATCCTGGGTACACTTGCATGAGAACAGTTTAGAGAGGGACTCTGCCGAAACGGGCATTCCTCTCTCTTTGCAGCCATGTTGTAGCGTATATGCCACTCTAAATTGTCTTATTTATTATGTTTATTATTTCTCATTAGAGTCTTCAGTTTGCTTGGCGCCCTCTGGAGCCCGTCGTAGGCAGATTCCTGGTCGTTACAGTGTAATGACTGGCACAGCACAAGTGAGAGTTACAAACATGTCTTGCTCCCGCTCTCGCCTACGTTGGTTTATGTTCCTGACTCACTAAAGTCTCCTTGCAGGGGAAAGGGCTCCCTTTCCTACCTCTCCTCATTCCCTTACTGTTCAACATCCCTCAGCTTTGAACTCCTTACTGTCTTTTTGAGCTGGTTAGACATTTCCCAAGGGAACATTTTTCTGTCGGAAAATGCCAGTTTGTTGAAAGCTAAATGTTTCATTGGAAACATGTCGATTTTCAATGAAATTTAATTAAGAAATCCCCAACTCTAAATGGAGCATTCCCATAATGTTCTGTTCTGATCTTTTCAGAATGGAACATTTTGATTTTCTGTTCCAAACAACTTCGGTTTTATTTATATTATACAGTACAAAATTCTAAAAAGTCGGTATCAGAATGAAATGCTTTGATGTAAATGGTTTTTTTTTTCCAGAATTTCATTTTGTGGGAAACGTTGACTTTTTTGTTGTGCTTTAGAATGGAAAAAAATTCAAAATCACATTGTTTTCTGCAAAATGGAAAATTCAGTTCCTGCTCGTCTGTATGGTCTTCCCTCACCATCGAGTCACTGTTGGCCTCACTCCACATGAGGAGCTCCAGGCATGCCATCCTGCCAATAGTCCCGGATGAGGTGAAGTCGCACATAAATGTCAAAGAGCTCCGAGCAGTCAGGCTGGCATGTGGCGTCTTCCTGCCCCACCTGTCGGGCAGAGTGGCATGAGTCCTGACAGACAGTACAGCCTCAATGTTCTACATCAACGGGCAAGAGGGAACGCGATCATCGGCTCTCTGTCAGAAGCACTCTGTCTGTAGGACTTCTGCATTAGCCACGAAATCCACCTGGAAGCTTATCACCTTCCTGGCTTCAAGAATATGCTGGTGGACTAGCTCCACAGGGACTTCTCCTCTTGCCATGAGTGGTTGCTCCACCCGGAGGTCGTCTCCATTATCTTCCAAAGGTGGGGAACTCCCCAAGTTGACCTGATCGCCACCAGCCAGAACAGGAAATGCCACTGGTTCTGTTCTCGGCAAGGTCTGAGCAAAGGCTCTCTTTCCGATGCCTTTTTCCTGTCATGGTCGAGGAGCCTGATGTATGAGTTCCCTCTGATTCCACTCAGCAGCAGGGTCCTGGCAAAGATCAAGAGACACAAAGCACAGGCTGTCGTGATTGCCCCAGCGTGGTCTCACCAGCACTGGTTCAATATGAGCTTGACAGTGGGTCCTTCCTGGCCCCTGCCATCATAGGAGCCTGGTCAGCTCCTACACTCCAACCTCAAGTCCCTCCACCTCTCGGTGTGGGTGCTGTGTGGCTGAACCTTGAGGAGTGGACCTTTTCAGAAGGAGTCCAACAGGTCCTCCTGGGAAATATGAAGCCCTCAACCAGACTGACTTACCTGGCCAAGTGGATGAGGTTTTCCCGCTGGGCGTCCAAGTGTGACATCTCTCCCTTGTGGTGTTCCATACAGGCTGTCCTGGACTACTTGCTCCATTTGAGGAACCAGGGCCTGGCACACTATTCCATTAGAGTGCATCTCGTGGCCATCTTTGCTTTTCACCCACCAATCCAAAGACCGATGGTGTTTTCCCATGACATGACAGTCAGATTCTTGAGAGGGCTCAAGAGACTCTTCCCGCAGGTACGGGCTCCTGTCCAACAGTGGGATCTTAACTTGGTCCTCTCTAGGCTCACCGGCCCACCCTTTGAACCGCTGGGTTCCTGCTCCTTTTCCCACATGTCATAGAAGGTCGCATTCCTGGTGGCGGTGATGTCGGCAAGACAGGTCTCTATAATTAAAGCCTTAACCTCAGAATCACCGTATACTGTCTTCTACAAAGTTCAGCTGTAGCCCCGCCTGTCCTTCTTGCCAAAGGTCGTGTCTACCTTCCATAGGAACCAGGACATCTTCCTCCCAGTGTTCTGTCCCAAAGCACACAAGACCAGGAGGAGAGACGTCTTCATGTACTGGACATCCAAAGGACCTTGGCTTTTTACTTAGAATGTACCAAGCCTTTCCATAACTCGACTCAACTCTTCGTTGCTACAGCTGACAGGATAAAGGGCCTTCCGGTGTCCTCAGAGGATTTCCAGTTGGGTCACCTCATGCATAAGGACCTGTTACAACCTGACAGGAGTTCTGCCGCTGCCAATTGTCAGAGCCTATTTGACGAGAGCTCGGATGTCCTTTGCAGCCTTCCTGGTGCACATCCCTATCCAGGACGTCTGTTGAGCCACAACGTGTTCCTCGGTCCACACGTTTATCTCTCATGACGCCATCACTCAGCAGCCCTGAGACGACAGTGGGTTCAGCAGAGCTGTGTTGCTATCTACATGTCCATGAACTCCTACCCGCATCTAGGAGTACTGCTTTAGAGTCACCTAATATGGAATGGACATGAGCAAGCACTCAAAGAAAAGACAGTTACCTTTTTCCTAACTGGTGTTCTTCGAGATGCGTTGCTCATGTCTATTCCATAACCATCCCTCCTTCCCCACTGAGTTTCAGGCAAGAAGGAACTGAGAGTGGGGAGGAGCTGGCAGCATCCCTTATACTGTGCCATGTGTGCACCACTCCAGAGGGCACCAGAGCTGGTCCCCTACGGATACTGCTAAGGGAAAAACTTCTGGCAGTAGTGCATGTGGCGAGTACACACACCTACTGTGGAATGGACATGAGCAACACATCTCAGTGAACACCAGTTACAGAAAAGGTCTGTGTAGAGTTACCTGTGGCCAAAACTCAGTGATTCCTTTCCAATAAGCTAGCAATGATGGACCTTTTTGCCTTTATGGCAATTCAGTGATTTAGCAGACTTTACCCAGGTGAATGGAACTCAGAAAGGGCCAGATTCTAATCTCAGATAAGCAGTACATGGATCAGTGTGTTTTAGACCAGTGGTTCTCAACCTTTCTGGGAACATTCGCTTAGCCTCATGCAATCGGGCTATGTTTAGGAGGCGGCTTGGAAAGCAGATTGGGCTAAACAAGACTTAAAAAATAAGTGCTTTGTGACGGATCCAACACAGAAGGTTCCTGGGTTTGACCTTTGTTGGTCAACTCTGAACCAAATCCGAACCAACCATGATAGATGCAGACATCTAAGGTACAAATGGAAAATCAAGGATTCCCTGGCATGCGAGTGTGGCTCCCCACGACAGACCATCAAACATATCCCCATCTACTGCCCAATTTATAAATATGAAGAAGGCATCACTGCAATACATTCTGCTACTCCTGATGTAACCATCTGGCTCCATCAACTTCAGGTGAAATTGTAGTTGCTGTTCTACACCAGCCTTATGAAAGAAGAAGATTCTTGCTCTATGAAAATATACTGGGAATGTATTGACTTGTGACCCAGATGGGCCAAAGAATGAAGGCAAACATTCAGTTTCCTTTTCTAAGTCAATATTGCGGAAGATCGCCGTGTCTCTGTGGGACTGAAGTAATCTTTCCAATGTTTTATTTACTTGCTTTTATCACATTAAAATCTTCCTTTCTCATTTCCCAAGACTGCAAGTTTTGTAGGGGACAAGTTGCAATAGAAGAGTAGTGCTGGCTCTGCCCTCATAATTTGTGTTAAGATGTATTCTTATTTATTTGTTTGTAGAGATAACATGGATAAACCATCTTGGGTGAAATCCTGGCTTCCGTTGACGTCAGTTGCAAAACTCCCATTGAGTTCAGCAAAGCACAGATTTCACCCTCTGTTTCAGAAGTTAGAGTTGCTACTAGATTGTTAAATTATTGGTGCATGTCAAACAGAATATGCTTGACATTAACATTTTTCCTGTGTTCAAAACCCACAAAGGTTAAAAAACATGCATAACCATGAGCTTCTGAGTCTAAAAATTATGCTAAGTGTAACATTGTTAGAAATAATAACATCCCTGAAGATAAACCTAAAATAATAGACTCAGCCATGTAATTTTCACTTTAAGCTAAAAATAGCCTAAATTGTGGTTTACTCTAAGCCATAATTATCAAGCTGCTGAAGCTGGTTTTGGTTCATCAGAACTGGAAATTTATGCTGCATTTAGGTTTTGAATATTTGAATCCCAAAACTGCAGAAAAGCAAAGGCAGGGGAATGAGAACTGAATATAATAACAAACAGGCGACTCTGATTTGTAGAGTAATGTTGCATATTGGGAGTCCAACATCATGATCGGAAACAATGGCCATCTTGCTGTGTCCAGCAAGCTGGAAGCTTGTACAATAAGATGCTCTTCTCCTAAGGAATAAACTGATAATCATCTGAAATTTCAGTTATCAACTTGCAGTTGGCAATTCTGAACCTAATGCTTATGACTGCTTCTTTGCTAGCTGAGTGACACTTGACATCACGTGAGGCACAGTTTGCAAAAATCTGTAAACCAATTCCCATCCCATTTTAAGATGAGTTTAGAAACCAAAGGAAGGACGTTAAGATTTTAAAATGTTACTTATCAAAACTTGTCAAAGCAGGCTGGAACTTATTCTCTCTCCTACATTGGGTGGTAACGTGGCCTACTAGTTTGAGGATGGGATTGGAAATGGGGATTTCTGGTGTCTGTGCATGGTTCTGCCACTGACTTGTGTGAACTTGAACTAGTCACTTATCCTCTCTTTTGCTTGAGTTTTCCCTCTTCTAAAACGCTGTTAATAATACGTGGCCTCACAGGTGTATGGTGGGGGAAAAGTTTTTGTGAAGCCCTTTTGAGATCCTCAGGTGAGCGATATTTTAATTTCTCAGTTGTGGGTGTAAATATGTGTAAACGTGCATTATTTGTTTAGATGCACTACCATGGGCCAAATGTTGTTCACATTTACATTGGGTTGGGGCAGGGATTGTGTCTTTGTATGCATTTGTACAGCACTTAGCAAAATGGGGCCCTAATTCTGGGGGGGACGTCGAAGGATTGCTGAAATAGAGATATTTAATAATACTGTAAATTTGAAGTAACCCCTTTTATGTCAGTGGAGTTACTCCAGATGTGAACTGGCGCAGGAGCAGAATTTGGTTCCACGTTTAGTAATAATTGTACTTCAGTATTTTTTGACCTTACTCAACATGATTTTAGTTAACCTCATTCACTAGTTTTGGGCAAGTAATACAAAATTTTCCACAAATACTCCCTTTGATATTCTGTTTTTCAGCCAGGCTACATCCTTTCTGAGCGTTTGCTTTCAGTGAACCCTTGAATGACTGAGTTTTACGGGGAAGCACATTTCAGATTGCATGACCATTCCCAGAAATCACTTTTTGCATCCGTGTGTGTAAGAATTCAGCTAGATGTACTTATTGGTTCATTTAATCAGGGAACAGTTGTAGTTCCATACAACTTCTCAGAGCTATCTCTCCACTAAAAATCACTGGTGGATTTCGAATATTTCTAGCGGACCCTATAGTGAAGTGTTTGCCATCAATCCATGGAGCAAAACAATGTTTTACAAAAATTTGCAACTAGAATAGGTAAATTCAAGGAATTTGTGATCTGCTTATGACGTAGAAGGTACTGCATTGGATAAATTATTAATTGTGCATTATTTGATCAGTTCTACTTTCCAGTGTGTTCCCCATAAGATAATCAGAGTCCCATTGCCATGTGCAATGGGAAATGACAAACCCGCAGTATGGCTTTATCTATGTGGTTTTTTGTTTTTTTAACTGAACAGCCTGGGGATGAGCCATGATGATGATCATTTGTCCTGCGCAGGAAGATCTCACATAATGTCTGGAGAATGGGTGAAGGGCAGGAACCCCAGTGACCTTTCGTGGTCTTCCTGCAGCCGTGACGACCTTGAAAACTTCCTAAAGTAAGAACATGGTGAACAGTGAAAATTCTGTACCTCAAAGAACGTTGTATTTGAAATTCAAACACAAAGCAACGTCAGGGGAGGGCAGTGTACAGTCACTGTATGGAAGGCTGAATCTGTCTCCTTTGTAGTATACTGGCAGAGATGCAGAAAACTGATCCTCCCCAAATTTCAGCACACTGATAGCTTCTTGAAAAGAATCCCACTTCACTTCCACTTTAGGAATGAATCCTGTGATGACAGGACTCTGTTAGGTGGTACTGGAGGAAGTGCCCTTAAAAAAACAAAAAAAAAACAAAAAAAACCACCGCATCCTATTTGACCGGTTCTGCCAGCCTGCCTTGGTAGAACAATTCATTTTACGGAAGCCAGAGAGAACTCATTTCCCAGGGAGTTAATTCTGTGTCATTCTTTCCTCTCTAAGGGTACGTCTACACTACAGGATAAATTCGAATTAGCTTAAACCGATTTTATAAAACAGATATTATAAAGGCGATTGTGCGCGTCCACACTAGGCACATTAATTCGGTGGTGTGCGTCCGTGGTCCGAGGCTAGCATCGATTTCTGGAGTGGTGCACTGTGGGTAGCTACTGTAAAAGAATGAGGACAATAATGTCGATTTGCGTCCACACTAACCCTAAATCGATATAGTAATATCGATTTTAGCGTTACTCCTCTCGTTTTGTAGGAGTACAGAAATCGATTTAAAGAGCCCTTTAAATCGACATAAAGAGCAGTGTAGTGTGGACGGATGCAGCATTAAATCGATTTAACGCTGTTAAAATCGGTTTAACAGCGTAGTGTGGACCAGGCCTAAGTGAGCATTAACTTAAACAGTTCACCGTGAATGCCTTTCCTGCAGCATCCAGAGTTTTTAGTTCATCCTCTTTAGCAATTCAGAAAGAATGTAAGGCAAGCTGACTACTAGCTCGTAGATCACCATTCACCGGAACAAACACCAGTGTGTGCTGGACCCACTTGACTATCAGAGATGCAGCCTCTGTACCGAGCAATGAGTTTAGCAGTGATCAAAGGAAGAAGGAGAGGGGAAAAAAGAGGTTAAAGAGTCTATCCAGAAAATGAGCGCTCCAGTAATTTTATGTTAAAGAGGAACGCTGTCAAGGTAAAAACAAGGGTCTGATTCTGCACTCTGAGTCTGTCAGCTCCTAAACTACTTGGTAGTGACCCTCATATACATGGTCCAGTATCTTTCCTGCCTTCCGTTTAGTTTTAAAAAAACCTTCTAAGATGCTATTGGTCACAGTTTCAGGGTTAATTGCACCTTTGACACACACCCCTAATCTTCCACAAGAGCACCTACCTAAGGTTTCAGGCTCTGAGCCATCACCTCTCTTGGGCAAAGATCTGCATCTCTTTCCCTCCAAACGGGTTTAGGCTTGCAGTCCTGCTGCATCTCACTGATTTCCCCAGCAGCTCTGACCAGGGGCCAGCATCTGTGGTTAACCTTTCTCCAGAGGTTGCAACAGTGCACATCAGTTACCAACCAGCCTTCGCAAAGCAAAGTGTATTAGAGAGAAAATATACAAAAAATAACAAACGGGACCTACACCCAGGCTAAAAGCTTACCAGAGGTCACCCTGAGCTCCAGCATAGGGCTCTGGGGCCTGGCTGTCTTTCAAAGCCCTCCGTTGGGTTTGTGCTGGGTTACCAGTTCATGTCGGGTTTCAGATCAAAAACCATAACAAGTCTGCGACAGTCCAGCTATTTCTTTATACAGTCTCGGCCTTTGATCTATGGCCTCCTGTAACAGGCAATCACCAGTCAGTGGCCCTCTCCTCAGGGCAAACTTCAAAAGGTTTGGTTTTTGCATAACCGGTATTGTGGAATTCGCATTAACCACCCCTAGGGCATTCTCCAGGAAACCCACTTAACACTCACCGTCACAGAGGTCTGCCTCTCTGGCACTTCACAGTATATTAGAGAGAGAGTCCTAGGGCCCACACAGCTACAACGCAGCTGCACACAACATTTCCTTATAGTCATTTGAACACTGTACATTTCCCAGGTCTCACATCTGTCCCACTGTTCACTCTCCCTGTTGAGTAATGCCTCAAAAATACCACTGCATGACCTCACATCATGCATCTCCAGTCTCCACCTGCCCATAATAGCAACCTGACTAGAAATATCTGCAGGTCAGAATCTTTGCTTAAGAAAGGATATTCCTGGGTGGAAATCTCTCAAAAATAAGCAGTTAAAAATACCA
This sequence comes from Gopherus flavomarginatus, assembly GCF_025201925.1. Classification (NCBI taxonomy): domain Eukaryota; kingdom Metazoa; phylum Chordata; order Testudines; family Testudinidae; genus Gopherus; species Gopherus flavomarginatus. Next base: position 84,492,695 of record NC_066625.1, on the reverse strand, counting down.
ACTGTTTAGACCAAAGACACCATAATCTCAAGTGAAAGGGAAGGAGCCACCTTCTCTGGGCAAGTGATCTACCAGCCCAGTTCCAAAGTTCCTCCCCTTAAAGGTGTGTGTAACTCTCGTACTCTTTAGGTCCAAGGTGAGCACCTGTTTGCTGGTTACAGACCCCCGAAGCCAGTATGCCCTGCGGCTTCCCCACAAGCTGCCAGGGATGCACTACAGCGCCGATGAACAGTGCCAGATCCTATTCGGGACCAATGCCACTTTCTGTAAGAATATGGAGGTAAGGCTTCTCCTGGGTCCCAAGGGCGCGAGGGTGGGGAATGGAAACAAAGCTGTCAATTGAGAATAAAAAGATTCTGTACCTCCAATTGAGATACACTGTGGGATTTTCAACAGTGCCCCGCGTTGGCCTAACCTGCTCTGGTTGAAATCAACAGTAAAACTCCCACTGGCTCAGACGAAAGAACAGAGCTAGGCCAACGCCGAGCACTTTTGAAAACCCCACCCACACTGATAAAGCTAAAATCCTAGTTCCAGGTCGTGAGGTCCTCATTGAGTTTGTGTTCAGTTTTCACTTGGGCAAAACTCCCATGGAAGTCAGAGTGCCAGAATACTGAGCAAGAGGCTGTTCTCATGATATTTCCAGCCCATCTGGAATTGGGATGTAGCAGAAGTCTCACGAGTGAACCTCTTCCCACAAGACTTCCCAGCTCTGCAGACTAGAGAGGTTTAGATCATTTGGATTAACATTGGGACTTTTGGGTTTGAACCCTGACTCCAGACTCTTTAAGGGCTGCTGGTAGGAGCCACCTCTGACTAATGTGAAGCAATATTCATGTATGAACCAATTGACCAACCAGTAGGAGCTCTGGTCTTGTGGTGTATCTGCTGGGGAGGCTGTGTGAGACAGTAGCTAGTGGATGGGACTGGGAGTCAGGATTCCTGGGTTCTGTTCTCAGCCCTGCCACTAATTCTCTGTATCACCATGAGCAAGACACCTAACCTAACTGCACCCCTATTCTAGGTGGGGATTATGATTGCACATGTGTGGCTATGTGCTAGGATAGCTACAGATGGAAAGTGCTAAGCATTGTTATCAAATTGATTATTTTATCACCAGAACCATTTAGTGGCATTTTACCCTATGTTATGCTCTACAAAGCCCTAGTTTAGGTGGCAAGAGTGAATCATGCATTACCCTCTTATAACTAGGCAATATTAAAAAAAAAATGTTTTGGTAAATCATTTCCTCCTCTCCCCTCCCCTGTCCTGTCCCCTCCACTTCTAAAAATGTCTGGAACTTTAATCTTATTAAAAAAAAGAAAATAATAATCAATTATAACTGAAGTTTCCAAATGCCAAATGAATAAAGCTGTCGAACACATGCAAGTGCTGGGAAAGAACTCTGAGTTTCACATTTGCTGTTTTGTTTACTTTGGATCTGGCAACTAAGTAACAGAGAACATGAAAACAATGAGAAACAAATCTGGGTAGGTTGTGTTTTTTGAATCAACCAGGGAAACGCAGGCCATCCGGACTACTGGACTGGAAGCAAGCTTTTAAAATGTGGGTCCTTAAAGAGTACCCCAGGTATAGCCAGGAAGATGCAGGTACCTCCGAATAAACAGATACCATGCTGCTTACCCAGCTTTTGGTAGATATTTGCTATGTGCATTGTTGCAGAAAAGAACTGTCATTCCTGGAGGTTTCACCCCCACTAGGAAGTGCCATTTGACTGTAACTAGTCTGCATTTCTCATGTTGAAATAGCATATCCAGGAATACAGTGTTCTTGAAACTCCTCATTCAGAGTATGTCTGTCAGTGTACCAAACCATCCGGCAGTATTCTCTGTTAGGCACAGGTAGTGTTGTTCCTTTGGGATCTTTACTAGTCCTAGGCCATGTCTACATCTAAAGTTTTGCAGCGCTGGTTGTTACAGCTGTATTAGTACAGCTGTATAGGGCCAGCGCTGCAGAGTGGCCACACTTACAGCAACCAGCGCTGCAAGTGGTGTTAGATGTGGCCACACTGCAGCGCTGTTGGGCGGCTTCAAGGGGGGTTCCGGGAACGCGAGAGCAAACCGGGAAAGGAGACCCGCTTCGCCGCGGTTTGCTCTCTCGTTCCCGGAGCCACCCAGCAAACCGCAGGGAAGGAGACCTGCTTGCTCGGGGCTCCGGGAACGAGAGAGCAAACCGGGAAAGGAGACCCGCTTCGCCGCGGTTTGCTCTCGCGTTCCCGGAGCCACCCAGCAAACCGCAGGGAAGGAGACCTGCTTGCTCGGGGCTCCGGGAACGAGAGAGCAAACCGGGAAAGGAGACCCGCTTCGCCGCGGTTTGCTCTCGCGTTCCCGGAGCCACCCAGCAAACCGCAGGGAAGGAGACCTGCTTGCTCGGGGCTCCGGGAACGAGAGAGCAAACCGGGAAAGGAGACCCGCTTCGCCGCGGTTTGCTCTCGCGTTCCCGGAGCCACCCAGCAAACCGCAGGGAAGGAGACCTGCTTGCTCGGGGCTCCGGGAACGAGAGAGCAAACCGGGAAAGGAGACCCGCTTCGCCGCGGTTTGCTCTCGCGTTCCCGGAGCCACCCAGCAAACCGCAGGGAAGGAGACCTGCTTGCTCGGGGCTCCGGGAACGAGAGAGCAAACCGGGAAAGGAGACCCGCTTCGCCGCGGTTTGCTCTCGCGTTCCCGGAGCCACCCAGCAAACCGCAGGGAAGGAGACCTGCTTGCTCGGGGCTCCGGGAACGAGAGAGCAAACCGGGAAAGGAGACCCGCTTCGCCGCGGTTTGCTCTCGCGTTCCCGGAGCCACCCAGCAAACCGCAGGGAAGGAGACCTGCTTGCTCGGGGCTCCGGGAACGAGAGAGCAAACCGGGAAAGGAGACCCGCTTCGCCGCGGTTTGCTCTCGCGTTCCCGGAGCCACCCAGCAAACCGCAGGGAAGGAGACCTGCTTGCTCGGGGCTCCGGGAACGAGAGAGCAAACCGGGAAAGGAGACCCGCTTCGCCGCGGTTTGCTCTCGCGTTCCCGGAGCCACCCAGCAAACCGCAGGGAAGGAGATCTGCTTGCTCGGGGCTCCGGGAACGAGAGAGCAAACCGGGAAAGGAGACCCGCTTCGCCGCGGTTTGCTCTCGCGTTCCCGGAGCCACCCAGCAAACCGCAGGGAAGGAGACCTGCTTGCTCGGGGCTCCGGGAACGAGAGAGCAAACCGGGAAAGGAGACCCGCTTGATTACCAGAGGCTTCCTCCTTCCACGGAGGTCAAGAAAAGCGCTGGTAAGTGTCTACATTGGATTACCAGCGCTGGATCACCAGCGCTGGATCCTCTACACCCGAGACAAAACGGGAGTACGGCCAGCGCTGCAAACAGGGAGTTGCAGCGCTGGTGGTGCCCTGCAGATGTGTACACCTTCAAAGTTGCAGCGCTGTAACTCCCTCACCAGCGCTGCAACTTTCTGATGTAGACAAGCCCCTAGTGTTTGAAATCTTTAGAAAAGAAGAAAAGAAACCTTAGTACATATTTGGAAGGACTTTAGAATAGAATAATTTCTGCTGAGAAGTCTATACAAGCTTTGGCTGAATAAAGGAAGTTGCAAACACTGGTCAGTTTAATTATGTAGATGTAGGTATTTCTGATCACGAATGTAGGGTGGGAGTGCTTCAGAGTTCAACGTTCACGTTCTGTGAAATTATTTGCCATTAACTTTACACATCGTTAAACCATGGTAATATTTGCATGCTGTTCAGCAGTTATGAGTTGGTGTTTGCCTGCACTGAAACTAAGTTCATAATAGGAAATGGTCAGCTTTAATTTTTTAATCCTGGAAGGTTTTGTTACATTCACCTTCGTCTTTCTCGTGCCTCATCAACAGAATGCTTGTACTGTAAGTCTCTAAGCTGTCTGCGGAAATATGAACCAAAAAAAAATTGGCACCAGTCGTTGGCATTAGTTATAGAAATTATTGGCAAACATAGCTGTCTCCTCTTCTAGCCAATGGTAATGTGGTATTTTTAATTCAATAAAGTATTATTAAAAAATCCAAATGTACAAGTAATAAACATTTGACAGTAAATATTTGTTACAAAAAGGAAATAAACTTCAGGAAATTAGCCTGCTCAATCTTTTTATGACTACACGTGTCTCCTGTCTACATTCCTGTTTAATAAAGAGAGCTATATTATGACATTTCACAAAGAGATAGCTGAGCTCCAGAATTACGTTGGGCAAACTGGAAGACCTGCATTCAAAAATTTCCCATGATTGGGAAAATTTCCAGAGGACAGTAGATGAATCCAGAATCAAACCATCTTTAGGAAAGGTTGTAAAATCTTCCTGTTTGATGAAGCTTTCTGCCTGAGAGGCATTCAGGTCCTATAGTAAAGAGTAACAATATAAGTATCAACAATAGCTGCATAGAGCCTTGGAACATTCCACCCCGCCTGTATCACTTTGATTTGTCCCCCTTTCTTCCCCCCTTCCCCAAATACCTTCCAAACTCTATAGTACTGGGCCAGCAGAAGTAACGTTACTCCCAAGCCCTGCCAACAGCCCAAGCTGCACTGACCAGAGAGGCCAAAACGAAACTTCACTCAAAATAGATCTTCCTGCTGTGTTTGTCCTGTTTCCTTCGTGTGCGCTTTGTTCAGCAGTGAAACAGTGAACAAAATTTACAGTCCAATGCTGCCATCATTAGACTTCAGACTCCATGGCCTATTAAAATAAAATGTAGCAGCTCACCATTCTTTCATAGCTATTGTTTCTGCTGTCTACAGACTTTGGCAGTCAGCCTGGCATCAGTTTGAATTTTTAAGATTGTCTTTGGTAACCATGTGTGTTAAAGGCTTGGGCACCTGTCTCCCTTAGGCACGCTTGATAATCTCTGTCTTAATTTATTGTTCTAATGAAAGATTCTGGCATGCAAACTGGCAGTCTCTAGCAATAAGAATGTTTGTTTGCCAAACCACCATGAACTGCTCTGAGCTCTCCGCAGAAATCACAGCACAAAAATGAAGGATCGTGAGGGAGCCACTTTGGGTATGTCCACACAGCAAAAATAGACACATGGCAGCATGTCTCACAGCCTGGGTCAACTGACTTCGGCTTGCACCGCTGAGCTAAAAATAGCAGAGCAGATGTTCCTGCTTAGGCCGCAGCCTGGGTCCAAGAGCCTCCCTTCTCTCTGGGTTTCAGAGCCTGGGTTATAGCCTGCGACCGAACGTCTACACTACTATTTTGAGCCTGCAGTACAATCCTGAGTCAGCTGATTTGAATTCTGAGACTCACTGCTGCAGCTCTTTCTTTCCCCATGTAACGTACCCTCTGTAGCTATGTCTGAGTTATGTAGATCCAATCTATTTGTAAATGCCGGGAAAGTTATGAGGAAGTCTGTTTACCTGGTGCTCTGCATTGACCCTTCTTTCTGTAAAGTCTGAACATTGTCAGGGTATACACTGCACAGAATCAGGTGATAGCTGAGTCCAGGGCCCCAGGGTGAAATCCTAACTCCACAGAAGTCAAAGGGAACTTTGCTGTTGACTTCAGCAGGGCCAGGATTTCACCCCAGATGTTTTCAGGAGTTACTAACAGAATAATCCCTAATTAGCCCCAGCAAGGCTGGGTTCTGACATTAATCAAATCTAGTTCTGGAATTTGTCATGTCCCTGGGACTGATTCTCATTTTACTTACATTAGTGTAAACCAGAAGTAACACAGTTGAAGTTAATGGAATAACACTGCTGTAAAACTAGTGTGAGATCAGAATCAAGCCCTTATTTATAGCATAGTGCTGCTTGATGGAAGGACGTGGCCCATCTAGAATCTGGCATGGTAATGCTTGTTTTATAGGAATAAAGCTACTGTCATAATACCAAATATCGAACTGATTGAGTGAGTGTTTGAAAAGAGGGCTTGTGGGGATGACAGTGTTGCTCTGAATATCCATGATGTGCAATAGGAGATAAATAGGAGTCCACCTTTTAAAACTCATTGTATCATTCACCCAGACATTGGTACCTTTACGATATTGTGTTACGGCCACCTACATCCCAAGTTTTGCAAGGCATTTGACAGTCTGGCCTGACTCACCGCTATTTCCCGATGTGCTACCATGCTTGTAAGTCTAGTATTATTAGGGGTAGAAGGCCCTGTGCAGAAGACCAGCAAAAAACAGAGGTGTTCCTCAAATCCCATATAAGCTGTCAATATAGGATTTAAGTGGTGAATAGGCCTTGTGCATTTTTCTTTGTTATGCTGTGCACAAAAACCATCATGACTGCATCTCTCACAGTTGAGATAAAGTGTCAGTACCAGGAACACATTGTTCACAAACTCATGTGAAAATACACTTGTGTGTTTAATCATGAGCACTAGATTTATTTTTCAAGCTGGCATGCCTACTAACAGAGGCTTTTGGGCTGACATTATATTTATGGAGAAAATGTGATTTGTATCTCTTATGTCCAGTGTTTGGCTTTCTGTTTCATATGCCTTTTGGCTTATTTATTATTAACGCATTTTTGTTGGTTTTTACATAACCTTTATCTTTAAGTATTGTTTTGAGTCAAAACTATGCATAGACTAAAATGGTATGTAGAGATTAACATTGCTACGAAGAGATTCTCTGCTTAAAAAGGGATGCTGTTAACTCAAATGTAGCCCAGAACTGAGATTTTGAGTAAACAAGCTTTTAGAAAATCTGAGACCTGTAGGAATGGTGCCATCATTTTCCTTAAATTGCAGTTGCTTTTAAACAAATAACTTCCCTTTCCAGTATCCACAATCGAAACATTGCAGCACTGAGAACCTGAGAATGAAAATGATTGTAAGCAAAAATAAAACTGACTAGCTCGTTTCCATTGTCGAGCTGTACAAAATGGAAACAAAAAACGTAAAGGAAGAGCACAAATAGTGTCAGTAAGTTGAATTTTAAAAATCCTCTCAGCTTTCGTAATCAAAGGCTTGTTGGGAAACTTAGGTAAGCAAATTTGTGTGACATCAGTGGGACTATCTGTGATCCTTATCCTGTGAGGAGATCTATGGGATTGAACCCCCTGCGCCCCACTAAATCAGTGGGGCTCTGTGTGGTTGCAGAGTCTGCCTGAGGAAAGTCAAATGCAAGATCAAGACCCATGTTAGTAAATACTAGGGTATATGGTGAGTACCGATTAAAAACTCATAATAAGATTGTAGGCCAATTGTATCTCTGCAATAGCAGGCTACAAATCAGTCTCTGTACAGGCTGGGACTGTGTCTACAGATGTGTCTGTAAAATACATATGTACTGTGAGTATGGTATAAATTATAATAGTAGTAGTAATAATTAGTAGCACTACAGTAAAGGATGGGGTTGGTTTTGTTTAAATGTGCATGCTACATGCTTGGCAATTGCAAAGTAAAATGAGAAGGTTTTCTTTTTTAAAAGTAAAGTTAATAATTTAGCTAATTGCTCTCCTATATTTTATAGTTTTCCTAACGTGGGTTGTTAAAAGTGCAACCATTTTCATGTTGCCTGTTTTATGTGAAACAGAAGCGTCCTATTTCACGGCTTCTGTGCATTGCAAGACAGACCATTTCTCCCCCTTCTTTTTGGTGGAAATACTTTGTGTTTAAAAAAAAGTCAGAGAGAAGCAGAATGCCTGCACTGCGCTGCACAGCCCAGTTTACAATTATGGGAATGCTTCAGAAATTTCTGTACATGTTTCATTTTGGAAGTCTGTCAAAACACATTCTGGTGCAGTGGTTTTAAAATATCTATCTATCTATATCTATATATAATAAAAAGAGAGGGGAACCAAAATCAAATTATAAAACTACAATGTGTCAATTTAAGAAAATAAAAAATAATAAACTCTTAAAAATGATAGAGGCACCTATTAAGAATCAAGTACTCGAGAGTTTGGAAATCCTTCATTTTCTTATTAAGACATAAGGTTAGGTGTCGGGCTAGGGGAGAGAGTTAGTGTAGCCTTGTGATGTGGCATCTACAGCTGAAGTATGAACTTCAACTAAATTAGCCAGAATGCTATTGAATGTCAGCCTGCAAACACAGTATAACAAGCCTGCTCTCAGACCTCTCCCATCAGCCTCTGGGTACTTCCCATCTGCAAAAGACTTCAAGAGAAAACTCCCATAACCTTCCCAACCACATCTGAACATAGATACATACTCACAATATTTATTTTTACTAGCCTTTTTCTCATTTCCCATGGCCAAGAAACTTGATCTGTGACTTCACTCTTTTAATTTCCCAACTTTTAAGGGATGTTTGACAGACAGCATTGCCTCTTAAAAATAATAATAATAATAGTAATAAAAAACCTTATACACTCTCTATACTGAATGCAGAGCCTAAGTGATTTTAGAGCCCAATACTGCAAGGTTCTGGGTGCCCAACGCTTCCATTGAAACCTATGGGCGATGAAGTCTCTGGGTGTCTTGCAAGATTGGGGCCATAGGCTTTGTCTCAGGGTTGCAGAAGCAGCATTAAAGTGGGAGCTGTCAGGGTGGCTGTGGGACCCTACCTACTGCCCTTTGAACGGACTGTGCCATGAGCAGGTTTGTTCTGCACAGGATACGGGCGCAGATATAAAAGCATAGCCCATGCCGCTGACCGTGCCCTAGAATGCCCATGCTGTTCAAAAGCCTCAGGTTTTGAGTCCCTGACCTATAGCTGACTGATCTTCAGAAAGTGCTGAGCTCCAACATCAAAACCAGGCCCCTTTAAGGTGTTTCAGGGTGAGCACCCAAAATCGCTAGTCACTTCTGGAAATCTTGATCATGCATGTCTCGTATGTGGTATAGATGGACAAGTGCAGTTCTCTATGAATACTGCTAATCAGGGGCCCAGTCATGCAACCTTTGCATATCCAGGTAGTCTTGAGTCACATGGGTGGATTTAAGGTACATTTGCTCTGCAAAAAAAAACCTCTTTGCAGTGAGTCTCCGAGCCCGGGTCAATTGTCTTGGGCTCTGTAGAGCTCACACACTCAGGCCATGTCTACATCTAAAATTTTGCAGCGCTGGTTGTTACAGCTGTATTAGTACAGCTGTATAGGGCCAGCGCTGCAGAGTGGCCACACTTACAGCAACCAGCGCTGCAAGTGGTGTTAGATGTGGCCACACTGCAGCGCTGTTGGGCGGCTTCAAGGGGTTTTGGGGAAGGCGAGAGCAAACCGGGGAAGGAGACCAGCTTCGCCGCGGTTTGCTCTCGCGTTCCCCGAACCCCGAGCAAGCAGGTCTCCTTCCCTGAGGTTTGCTGGGTGGTTCCGGGAAGGCGAGAGCAAACCGGGGAAGGAGACCAGCTTCGCCGCGGTTTGCTCTCGCGTTCCGCGAACCACCCTGCAAACCGCAGGGAAGGAGACCTGCTTGTTCGGGGGTTCGGCGAACGTGAGAGCAAACCGGGGAAGGAGACCAGCTTCGCCGCGGTTTGCTCTCGCGTTCCCCGAACCCCAAGCAAGCAGGTCTCCTTCCCTGAGGTTTGCTGGGTGGTTCCGGGAAGGCGAGAGCAAACCGGGGAAGGAGACCAGCTTCGCCGCGGTTTGCTCTCGCGTTCCGCGAACCACCCTGCAAACCGCAGGGAAGGAGACCTGCTTGTTCGGGGGTTCGGCGAACGCGAGAGCAAACCGGGGAAGGAGACCAGCTTCGCCGCGGTTTGCTCTCGCGTTCCCCGAACAAGCAGGTCTCCTTCCCTGCGGTTTGCAGGGTGGTTCGCGGAACGCGAGAGCAAACCGCGGCGAAGCTGGTCTCCTTCCCCGGTTTGCTCTCGCGTTCGCCGAACCCCCGAACAAGCAGGTCTCCTTCCCTGCGGTTTGCAGGGTGGTTCGCGGAACGCGAGAGCAAACCGCGGCGAAGCTGGTCTCCTTCCCCGGTTTGCTCTCGCCTTCCCGGAACCACCCAGCAAACCTCAGGGAAGGAGACCTGCTTGCTTGGGGTTCGGGGAACGCGAGAGCAAACCGCGGCGAAGCTGGTCTCCTTCCCCGGTTTGCTCTCGCCTTCCCGGAACCACCCAGCAAACCTCAGGGAAGGAGACCTGCTTGCTCGGGGTTCGGGGAACGAGAGAGCAAACCGGGAAAGGAGACCAGCTTGATTACCAGAGGCTTCCTCAGGTATGCTGGGATACCTGCTTATTCCACGGAGGTCAAGAAAAGCGCTGGTAAGTGACTATACTTGATTACCAGCGCTGGATCACCAGCGCTGGATCCTCTACACCCGAGACAAAACGGGAGTACGGCCAGCGCTGCAAACAGGGAGTTGCAGCGCTGGTGGTGCCCTGCAGATGTGTACACCTCCTAAGTTGCAGCGCTGTAACTCCCTCACCAGCGCTGCAACTTTCTGATGTAGACAAGCCCTGAGTCTAAGAATAGCAGTGTAGACATTCCTACTTGGGCTGGAGCCTGGGTTCTGACACCTGGCAAAGGGGAGGGTCTTAGAGCCCAGCCTTCAGCCCGAACCTGAACATTCACACTGCTATTTTTAGTGCTGTAGCATGAGCCCTACAAGCCTGAGTCAGTTGACCTGGGCTCTGAGACTCACTGCAGTGGTTTTTGCTCTGTAGACGTATCCTTATTGACTTTGCTGGGATTACTGTGGCTAATAAGGCCTGGGCCAAATTAAAGGGGTAACGAGGTGGTGTGATGCTACCCATGGAAACAGGATCTCAGCCAACCTCGGGAGCCATGCTGCAAGAAAAGGCTTGGGTGAGAAGGTTAGCCGGTTACAGTTACATCTTCGTCTGCTAGGAGCGTATTCTACTTGCTTTGCTCGATGTCAGCTCAATTTTTACCTTTGTTAATCAACATATAGTTCTTACTATAAATAGATTACAGTGCTGCATTGTTGTATGCGAGCTGCTGCTCAGCTGACTCACACAAGTTGGTGTGTGTGCACTATACCCTTGGGATTAGTGAGCCTGCTCATTACTGGGAGTGTCCAGTGACTGGGGCTGGACACTAGAGGAGGAGGCGTCTGAGGAGTTTGGGGACATGGGTACACCAAGTGTGTGCCTGCCGAGCAAAGTAGTGGCTGGCAGAGCCCAGAGCAGAGTTTTGGGCTGGCTGAAGGGCTGGCAGGGTCAGGGAGCTGACCCACAAAAGACTCCCTCTCACTGAGGCGAGAAAGTGTCACACAGCTGTGTGCAGGCCTTTAGAATGCTGCAGCTACAGTTGCTAAGATGTTATGATGATGAAGAGCCCTGGGCTGCTCTTGCTGTCCTGTAGAATTACTGCTATAGATGAAAGCTAGTTTCATTCGTATCTTGGGATCGGTACGTACAACAGACTAATATTTATGTGGAGAGTGTGGCATCGCCATGTAGTTACTGTTTGAAGACCTGGTGGATTTTTTTTTTGTCTTTTCTCTCTTAAAAAGACCAACCGCTTGCTCAGAGCAGGACCAATCCCCAGACAGATTTTTTGCCTGCAATCTCTGAATGTCCCCCTCAAGGATTGAACTCACAACCTGGAGTTTAGCAGGCCAGTGCTCAAGCCACTGAGCTGTCCCTTCCCCCTAAAAGAAAGAGCAGCTCTTATGGGAAGGGCTTTTATTCTTCAGTTTTGGTTATTGGGAACAGAGAAGCCCTTGGTATCACTCCATGTATCCATGGAGCCCAGTATATTTCATATGGTTTCCACATGTTACTAGCCAGATAAATACACGTAAAGTCATCTAATGCCCAAGACTGAGCTCAGGATGATCCACTTCACGTTCGCAGCATTTGTTTTCTTATGTTTTCCCGATAAAGAGCATTAAAAAAAAAGTCTAGGAAACAACTTTTCAGACATTTCTGCAACTGAAATTATAACACTGGAAAGCAGTTAACTCAAGGATTATTTCTCTTGAACTAAATCAATCCCTTGGATTTGGACACTTTCTGGATGTTTGGTGATTCTCCACTCGCTCACACAGGTGTTAATCAAGCTGTAACTCCATTGAAATCAATGGAGTTAAAGGGGTGTAAAACTAGTCTTAGAGGAGAATCAGCTATAGACTTGGTTGTCAGAGCCGGGCACTTTGTTTGCTAAAAGGACAGCATGTGGGTGTACTTTGAAATGTACTGGAGAAATAAATAATCGTTAAACAGTGACAATTACAAGGTTTCTTTTTTAAGACTTTTTCTGGTGATATCTCAGAGGGATTCTGTGATTGCTGTTTATCAAGTGGGATGCATGTCCCCTTTGTGATTCACTTTCATATGTCCTTGACAGTCCTGCCTTTCTAGCTCAGAATAAAAGGGGCCCATTCTTTCTCGCTCATTAATAAAGAGCCCAAGTGAGTGAGCCTTCAGAGTTTGGTGTTCAGAGTCTTGATGAAATACAAACTCAGCAGGAACCTATCATTTCTGCGCTGCTGAAAAGGATAGCATGCGGCTCTTCCTTGGCCTTTGCTTGTCACTTCTGGAATAATGCCTCTCATTCGTGATTTGTGCTCCACTAGCCCTATATTAGAACTCCACTGATCCCTTTTCAATATGGAATTATGCAGAGAGCCACTGAGGTGTTTATTTCCCCTTTGCAGTTGACAGCCCACTTAGGCCAGGATTTTCAAAAGTGGCCTCCGATTTTGGGTGCTTCTACTTTTGAGTGTCCAGCTCTTGACACCTAGGACCTAGTTTTCAGTGCTGTTGAGCACCTCCAGCTCTAACTAATATCAACGGCAGATGCAGACCCTTGATGCTTTCTATTACCCATCTGTGGGTGGTGGTGATTAGAAGCTGTGATAGAAGATTTGCGATTTAACTTCTCTGCACCTGTTTTCTCACTTGTAAAATGGGGAGGTAAATTCCTACCTGTCAGCTGTGCACTGTACCTTGAAGATGTAAATTTCTGTGCAAGTCGCAAGTGTCTTATTACAGTATTTTGTATTTAATGGGTGTTAACTGGAATTTTGCACATGGGCACATCTTACAATTAACTATTTGCCAAGCCAAAACCGTAAGAAAGTTAAAGTGCTGTGATTAGTCCATTAAAAACTAATGTATTTAAAAGCAGTTCTCCCTGTGTACTTTATATAGTTTTTGCTTGTTCTCCTTCCTTAAGGCTATTTACTCTCTTACTCCATCCCCATAATCCCCTCTGTATGATGACAGAAACAGTTTCATGGTGTTTATCTCTGATAGCAGAAATAAGAGGTTGCTAGTTCCAGTGTGCAGCGGGCAGCTGGAGCTAATTAGTTCTCTGGAGACTGGAATCCTTCCTTTCTTCACTAATCCAGGAAAATGCAGCAAGTTCAGCGATTTCCATAGGATTATTTCTGAGCGGCAAGAGAACCACATGGACCGTGATAACATCACAGATTTGGAAGTTACTTCATGTCATTAGGGGCCAAATCCTAGGAGGTTCTGAGTGCTTCCTGACAGGTACTGAGTACATTGATATTCTGTGCTAACTAATGAGAGTGGTCTACACAAGGTAACCTCTCTCTTCAGAATTGGCCCACACTCTGAAAGAGACGGAGAACCAAGTTTGAGTAGGGAGGAATCACATATAGTCTTCTCTGTGGATCTTATGAGAGCTGTCTCCATTCTTACCTTGAAATTCAGTTAGCATAGAAAGGATGGTTTTATGTCTTAAAACCCTAAACTGGGCACTCGGGAGATCTGGATGCAATTTCCTCCTCTGCCACCTTTGGCAAGTCATTTAATCCCTCTGTGCCTTCATTTCCCATCTGTAAAGTGAGGATAATACTTCCTTTATCCACCCTTTGTCAGTCTAGATAGGACAGGGGCTGTCTCATACTAAGTGTGTGTACAGCACCTGGCATCATGAGTCCCCAGTCTATAATAAATGTAATTCTCTGGTGGCTGGATCACCTCCTCAGCTTCCTAACTGTGTCACATGCACATCCTTTGACTATAGTTTCTAGTGCTATGCAATGCTATGGATTTTCTCTTCCCACTTGAGTTTTTGAGATTTTTAATTTTTTCCCAACCTGAAGTGAGTCGAAAAAGTTGAAATCTCAAAAACGTTCATGAATTTATAATCCAAGTTTTTTTTCCAGTTTGGATCTATTGAAATGTTGCCTTTCGATCACTTTGAAATGTTTCATTTTCATTTCAACCTTGTAAAAAAATGTACTTTGTTTTTGTATGTAAACAAAGTAAAATTTCAAAATGAAAAGATGTTTTGACAATTTCAAAACTACTTTGTCAAATTTTTTTAATTGGGAAACTGATCGAAACCGACCCTTTCCTATGCACAGTTTCGGTTTTGACAATTTGACATTTTCAAATGAAAAAACATTGTATAGAAAATTCCCAACCCCTTCAGTAGTTTCCTATTCAAAGAGGAGACTGTTCATCATGGACAGACCTGCTTTCCAGTGCCAAATGCTGAATTAACAATATAACTGTAGTACAGCAACTTTCATGACCTGTTGTACATCAATCTGTGCTCTAAATTGCCACTCAAATATACAAACAATCTTTCTGTCAAGTACTGCCATTTCTCATTTCAATAGACCCCAGCAACCGTGAATGCTAATGACTTTTTAATGAAGAGGTTTTTTTGTTTGCGGTTATATTTTAGCTGAAGAGGGTGTATGATCTCTTTTGAAATGAACATGATAAAGCACCACAGCTGATGGTTTAATCTTTGTCTGAGTGCCTTTATGGCATAGAAGCATGGCATGCCACTAAGGAGATTTTAAGATCTGTAATGGTGTGGCAATAGGACCCAGCTGCAGTGTAATTACCACGTTTTTCTGTAGCTCTTTCCTGAAGTATGCTTTGCATTTATTATTAGAAGTCAAAAATAAGGCTTCTATACAAATCCTGTTTTCTGTCCCTTAATTGTGAGATTTCAGGAAGGTTGATGTTGATGATAGAGGTTTTTTCCCTGGAGTATTTTCCTATGTAAGCCTGTGTGTCTGGTTGTGAGTATTTGTGCCAATCCTATCCATGAATTGTATCTTGGTATCTTCATTGAAACAAATTCTGCCCATATACACATACCTGTTTAGGGTTAGCTATGTCCAACGATCCCCCCAGCTCATGGTACGTAGCTGGACATGTTAGCTGAGTTTATTGCCTACCACATCTTGTGAACTCTGGATGAATTCTGGCTGGCAACTCAATTCATACATAAAGCTGCTAGATTTCTAAGACTTTCTGTTCTTTCCCCTGCCCGTGTGCGCAGTTGTACATCTAAGGGCAGGATTTAGCCCTGTGTAATTTACATAGACTGTGTGATCCAGTGGCTGGAAATGAAACTAGGCAAATCCAAGACTAGAAATAAAGCAGAGTTTTTTAATACTGAGCATAATTAACCATTGGAAGAGTTTAGTTAGGGATGTGGTGCATTGACCATCACATGAAATCTTTAAAACCAAGATTAGATGTCTTTCCAAAAGATACACTGTAAGTCCAATAGAAGTTATGGTCTTGGCGCATGAATCACTGGGTGAAGTTCTCTGGCCCGTGCTTTGTAGTCTTGGTGAACGTAATTCATAGATTCATAAACTCTAGGACTGGAAGGGACCTTGAGAGGCCATAGAGTCCAGTCCCCTGCCCTCATGGCAGGACCAAATACTGTCTAGACCATCCCTGATAGACATTTATCTAACCTACTCTTTTAAATATCTCCAGAGATGGAGATTCCACAACCTCCCTAGACAATTTATTCCAGTGTTTAACTACCCAGACAGTTAGGAACTTTTTCCTAATGTCCAACCTAAATCTCCCTTACTGCAGTTTAAGCCCATTGCTTCTTGTTCTATCCTTAGAGGCTAAGGTGAACAAGTTTTCTCCCTCCTCCTGATAACACCCTTTTAGATACCTGAAAACTGCTATCATGTCTCCTCTCAGTCTTCTCTTTTCCAAACTAAACAAACCCAATTCTTTCAGCCTTCCTTCATAGGTCATGTTCTCAAGACCTTTAATCATTCTTGTTGCTCTTCTCTGGACCCTCTCCAATTTCTCCACATCTTTCTTGAAATGCAGTGCCCAGAACTGGACACAATACTCCAGTTGAGACCTAACCAGCGCAGCGTAGAGTGGAAGAATGACTTCTCATGTCTTGCTCACAACACACCTGTTAATGCATCCCAGAATCACGTTTGCTTTTTTTTTTTTTTTTTTTTTTTTTTTTTGCAACAGCATCACACTGTTGACTCATATTTAGCTTGTGGTCCACTTTTAATGATCCCTTCTGGCCTTAAAAATCAGTGAGACTATGAGTACGTCTACACTGCACACCACTTGCATCAGCATGTAGGGTATGTGTAGCTACGCGCCACAGTGAAAAGCGGGCTGCATCGACATGGCGGGATGTTGATGTGAGTGTCAGTGTAGGGCTTTAGCTGTGGGGAGGCGGTGGGGAAAGGCTCTGGCTGCAACTGCTGGAGGCTTTTCCCATTGCCTCTGTCGGCAGAGCCTTTCCCTGTGGCGGAAAAAGACACCAGCAGCAGAGGGGCAGCAGGATACTACACAGCTGAAAATAGCAGAGTAAAGAGGCAAGGCCCTGCTTGGGTGTGTAGAGAGCCGTATAGGGTGCATACCTACAGGGTTCAGGCTTGCCTTTACTCGTCCAAGCAGTGCCTCACCATCTGCACTGCTGTGCTAGCTGGTTGAGCAGTGACTGTACTCTGCACACTGCCGAAAGGAGAGTGCCATGAAGATGTACCATATGTATAATGAGCTACCCAAGCTTGGAGGAGAAGGGCCGAAGCATACCAACATCAAAATGATACCAGTCTGTCTGCATCCCTAAATTCCGCCCCCGCCCTTCGTTTCAGCCAGCAGTCTTACCCTACAGTGATTTGGAACCAACAGTCACAGATGCTGCTCTGGAAACATCCCTGCCCGTAGTCATCCAGGGAGAACAGTGAGCCTGTTGGGACAATGAATTCTTCGTAAAGTCGGTCATGCTTTATAGTTAGGTTCTGTTTAGAAAAGGTTGAGAAATTATTAATAGATGTTTTAATAAATGACTAATCAACTGGCATAGTTTATAAAAGTCCAGTGGGCCAATAGATTGCTTAAAACCATAGCTTGTAAGTGCATGTATAACACCTTCTACTGTTGTGCTTAAATAATCTGTAACTGAAGTCTGTAACATATTTATACATCTATTAATTATTTATCAGCCCTTTATTAACCATTGATAAGTAAAACCTTAATGTAAAGTGTGATTTTATAAATCTTCATAACTCAGCAGTGTTCTAGCTGCTAGTGTGCCATATAAAACCCTAATACAATAAGATGTGTTAATTCAATACAGTATCTTAGATGTGAAGGAGAATACATTAGTTGGTGTAAAGGTTTCATTGTTAGCACGCAATGTGTCACTTTCTGACAATGAAATGGGACAGCTAATCCACCCAATTTCTAATCCTGTGCACACCCAACAGGGAGGAAGGGTTGTCTTGCACAGGGACTGGGATTTGGAGTTCCCACAATCTAGACTTGCTGTGTATTGTCTGGCTGTGAGGTAACTTTTTTCCATGCCTTGGTGTACCCAGCCATAAAATGGTGCTAATATATTGCTACTGTATAAGATGTCTTAAAGGTTAATTGATGTTTGCAAAGAAATTTAAGAACTTTGGAAAAAGTGATAATTAGTGATAATTCAGTAGAAATAGCAGAAATCTTCAGTCCATCTCCTGTTTCCCAGGAGCCTGCTCAAGGGGACATGGATGTCATGAAAACTCTTTGGTTTTTATTTAACAAGCACTGTGCTTCCATGCTGCTGATGGCAGAGACAGTTGTTACCAAGCTACTCTTGGAGCTTTCTTAAATGTTCTTTTCTTTAAATAATGCAAAATCCTCATTCCAGAAGAAAATGTGACATTAAAACAGGATGTAAATACTGCTGTGATAACCACTTTTTCAGTACTTTCAACCCCATCTCCATTTATGACAGGATTTCTCTCTTCCGTTTATTATGCCCGGTGCTGCGTAAGCATATTTGATATATACATACCAACGTGTCTGCACACATATTACATTGTGGAAGAATCATAAGGTTCAAGAGTGTTGACTCAAACTATTTAATGAGATGCAATAAATCTTGACAAGACCAGTTGGCAGTAGAGCCAAGCTTCTCATCTTTTTACCATTACAGTGAAATGTGAACAACAGTGGAAAGAAATATAGCTTTTATTTATTTATTTATTTATTTTATATTTTTGCTGCAAACATAACGTTCTATTCAAATCATCCACTTACACAGGTTGCAGAGCAGGATGGATGTTTCAGGAAATGTGAAAGATTTAAAGACTTTTCATTCTTGGATTTTTTCCCTCAAATTCAGAAAACTTTTCTGACATGACAGGTCATGCAAGCATGGTGAAAATCAGTATCTCAGTAACGTCCGTTGATCAGACAGAGCAGTCGTGTTAATGGTAGCCAGAGTGCATTTCAGGTCTGGTGTCAAGATGCAATGTATCTCTAGTTCTTTTCTGCTGATTCTCTCACATCTCTTGGGTTCCTCCTTCTCCTACACATCGCATTCAAGATGCCTCTTCTCACCATCAGGGCCTGCTTATCTGCTTTTTTATATTATTGTATTGCCCCTGCCAACCATCGCTCATTTGTCCTTTTCTCACACAACGGCCTTCATACCTTCTCCCATGCTGCATGGAATGCTCTCTCCAAACTAGGCTATGAGACTGCAGCTCTATCCTCATTCAGCTCCCCTGTCAAAACTTGCTTATACCATGAAACCTTTGGGAAATTGCTAGCTGATTTGGCGAGGTAGAAGCGCAGCAGGGATTGCCGATGTAGACCATATTCTATTTATTTGTATGTTATTAAAAACAATGACGTGCCTCACTGGTAGAGCAATGCACTAGTCTGTTCATCCCTTGTACCTTCCTCGTTTATTGTATCTGATCTATTCCTATGAAAAGAAATGTGTTTAAATGATGCACTTTTTCTTATGCATCTGCATCCATTGATTGCTTTCGTGTTTCCAGCCCCCTCATTTAGCGTGAATTTCTCCTTAAAAAATAATAGATCGAAAACTAACCAGATGCCGCTGGATTCACATTAGAGAGACTGGCTAAGCTTTACTGTGTATCCCATAATGATAGCTGACATCTCCAGAAGCAATAACTGCACTTCTTGGCCTTCTGATTGCAGCATTTGATGTGTGCAGGGCTGTGGTGCTTGGTGGAAGGAGACACGTCTTGTAAAACCAAGCTGGATCCCCCTCTGGATGGCACAGAATGTGGCGCAGACAAGGTAATCAAAATACTCCGCAGCTGTTTTGCTTTTTATGGTGTTGTCTGTGGACTGATATTTCCAGGACGTGAAATATTTACCATGAACCCATAGTTTGTGCTGATTGATTTGTACAAACTGCTGGGTTAACAGCTGGATTAAATTGCATTAAGTTCTTTTTCTTTTCTTTGTGTATTGCGGTAGCCTCTGGAGAGCACAACAGAAATCAAGGCCCCAGTATACTAGGTACAAATACAGAAGAAAAGGTTGTCCCTGCCCTGAAGAATTTACAGTCTAAAGGCCACCTGTAACTCGTGTAGTGAGATACCCTTCAGTTCCATTCATTTCAATGGGACGCTTTGAGGAGAACATTACTTTTCAGGGTGAGTTAGAGTAGCACAAACTTGAGACATGATGTAGCAGGTAGGTTTAAACAGACACTTTGTGGGAGAAGGAGGAAGGGCACCAGTTATGCCAATAAAATGATGCAGTTACATAAGGTAGCTCATAATGAGTTCCAATTCACTTAGGTTTTTTTTCTTTAAGACCTCTGCCTAGGAATATTCCTAGGTTTAGTGGGCCCTGCAGACTTAGCCAGATGGCTAGGGCATATTTGGACTTTCCACAGTTCAGTGTGGTGGAGAAAATGGTTTCTGGAAAATAAAATAAACACCTGTATTAGCAGGTCTATTGCATGTCATTCATTACCCAACTACCTGACTTCCATGTTAGAGCATTAACTGTCAGCACATTTTAGACTTGAAATTTTACCTGATGAGGAAGATTAATTTAGGGAGTTGTTACAAAAGCTGGAAACTAAGTATCTTTTTTTCTGGTTGCATATGAAAGATTCATAAATTAATTCTTTGGTACTTACTATTAAGTTCAGGAGATGGAAAGAATTTTAGCCCATGTGCTTTTGTTGAATACATTAAGAATCATTTGGAGCTAATTGTATACACTTTACGTGGGTTGCTTAGCAGTATTTATTGCATTACATCCCAGGTAGATCAAGAAAATGGACCAGTTCAGCCCTTCATTACAACCCAATGCAATCCTGTTGGAATCACTAAGGTTATATAGGAGTGTTACTGAGTTAGGCCCAGACTGTTTCAATGATATATGTGCAGTAGGAACCATTGTAATGAAGGTGTTGTGTTTGGGTGCAATTTCTTGAACCCACTTTCTTCTGAGTGTGTGGATTAAGTCCTAGTACCTGAATGAAGTTTACAGCTGATAACGTGTGCAGATGACAGAAAAACTGGTAAATAAGAGGTAAATGACAAAGAGGACAGGTCACTGATAAAGCATGATCTGGATATCTTGGTAAATTGGGTGCAAGCAAACAGTATGCATTTGAATACAGTTCAATGCAAATGTACTCATGTAGGAACAGACTGTAGCTGATGCTTACACCATGGGAGACTGTATCCTGGGAAAAGGTAACTTTCTGGAAAAAAATGTGGGGGTTGTGGTGAATAATCAGCTCAGTGTGAGCCCCCAGTGTGATGCTGCAGCCAAAAGGCCCAGTGAGACCTTTGGATGCGTAAACAGAAAACTCTCAAATAGGAGTAGAGAAGCTCTTTCATCTCTGTTTTTGGCACGGGTGTGACTGCAGCTGAAATACAGTGTCCCGTTCTGCTGTCCACAATTCAAGAAGGATGTTGATTAATTGGAGAGGGCTCAGAGAAGAACTACAAGGATGATTAAAGGATTGGAAAACCTGCCTTAAACTGATAGACTCAAGCAGCTCTATCTAATTAGCTGAACAAAGAGAAGGTTGGGGAATGATTTTATTACAGTCTATAAGGACAAATATTTAATAATGGGCCCTTCAGTCTAGCAGAGAAGGGCATAACCTGATCCAGTGGCTGGAAGTTGAAGCTAGACAAATTCAGACTGAAAATAAGGTGAGGCTAATTAACCATTAAGCAAAGGTCATGGTGGGTTCTCCATTGCTGCCAATTTCCAAAACAATATTGGATGTTTTTCTAAAAGATCTATTCTAGGAATTATTTGGGGGAAGTTGTGTGGCAGTGGTTCTCAATCTGTGGGCCGCTTGGAGCTCAATCAGCACACAGCTACAGCCCATGGAACATCCTCAGGGCCATACAGGTAGCGCATATACTGTGTGGATGCAGCCCTCATAACACATAGGGATCTGCATGTGTGGCCCACAATGGCAAATAGGCCATAGAACAGTGGTTCTCAACCTGTTATTTAGGAGGTCAGACTAAATGATCCAATGGTCCCTTCTGGCCTTGGAATCTATTAATTTATGAATTACTTAGGTAATCGTCTGTGTTATTGTGCAAGTTACAACAGGGGGCTCCATCCTGCAGTCAGTGTAAACCTTTTTGGTTTACATTGGTTGAAGACGAAGTTCAGTTTTCCACACGTCACTTCCTTTTTTCCAGCCATAACCAAAGCATGTCCTGCTTTCCTTAGTTCTGGAGCTCCAAACACTTGCACACGTGCGTGATTATATGCTTGGTAATAGTCTTATTAACTCCGTGCACAAGTGTCCGTAGGATCAGGGGCCTTTGCCTCTGCTGTGCTAACATCATTGTGTTTCAGTGGTGCCGAGCTGGGGAATGTGTCAGTAAAACTCCCATTCCTGAGCACGTCGATGGCGACTGGAGCATGTGGAGTCAATGGAGCATGTGCAGCAGGACGTGTGGCACCGGTGCCCGATTCAGACAGCGGAAATGCGACAATCCCCCGTAAGTTATCTTGTCCTCATGACGCTTTATCGTGCAGTATGTTGGGAAATGTTGCTGCAAGGGTAGCAAAAAAGGGTCACGTATGAGGTGGGGAGCTAAACACAAGGGTGGTGGGGACCATCTCAGGTATCCTATTGTCCCAAGTCAAATGCAGACATAACATGAAATGAGATGCTGGTTAGAATGAAGATGAAACTGTATTTCCTCTTGATCAGTGCACAGGCTAGGTCAGGGCTAAGCACGGACCAGGGTCTCTACTGGGAGAGGAATGGAGGTTAGATGGGCTGAGGCGAGGGGCGAATGTTTGTTCTCACATCTATAAAATGGTCAGAGTGATACTTCTGAATGCAGAAGTCAGACTTGGGGAGGGAGAGAGATTCATAGTATGGTATGCGCTGCTTGGCTCCACTCAATGGGACTTGAATATCTCCATGGCTGGTCCTTGGGCTTGCCACCTCTTTGAATCAGGAAGATAAGTAAGTGATGGTATCTCCTAAATACCAGTCACTTGTGGCACCAGAATGAGCCATCATCTAGGGCAGTGTTTTCAATCCGTGGGTTGCAACCCAGTACTGGGTTGTGACATGTAAGGCGCTGGGTCACCTTGCTCCGGTCAGCACTGCCGACCAGAATGTTTAATGTCCCATCAGCGATGCTGCCCGGTTAAAGCAGGCTAGTGCCTACCTTTTCTGACACCACACTGTGCCCTGGAAGCAGCCAGCAGCAGGTCTAGCTCCTAGGCAGGGGGGCCACAGGGCTCCATATACTGCCTCTGCCTTGGGCACTGGCTCCAGCCAATGGGAGGTGGGGTAAGTCCATGTCTGGATCTCAATCCCCTGCCCCAGTCCTGAGCCCCCAAACCTGGAACCCCTTCCTGCACCCCAAACCCCTCATGCCTGGCCCCAGCCCAGAGCCTGCACCCCCAGCCCAGAGCCCTGACCCCCTCCTGCACCCCAAACTCTTGCCCCAGCTCTGAGCGCCCTCCCACATCCCGAACCCCTTATCCCCAGCTCCTTTGGGTCACGGGCATCAACAATTTTCTTCAACTGGGTCCCCAGGAAAAAAAGGTTTGAAAACTACTGATTTAGGGGATGTGGTGAAGATCTGTGACCCTCCCTCTCCTTACGTGTAGGAAGGATGAAACAATGAACAGTGTTACCATTTAAATGTTTGTCGCTGGGTATCTGAATCATAACCTCTCACTGAGAGGAATGGGGCAGTTGGCATAGCTATTGTTGTAAGCACTCTGCGGAGTCAATTCTGCACCAGTTACAGTCTGTTCATATTTTAGAGCAAGGATTGGCAACTTTTGGCACACAGCCTGCCAGGGTAAGCCCCCTGGCAAGCCAAGCCAGTTTGTTTACCTGCCGCGTCTGCTATTTCAGCTGATTGTGGCTCCTACTGGCTGCGGTTCGCTGCTCCAGGCCAATGGGGCCGGCGGGAAGCAGCGGCCAATACATCCTTCAGCCCATGCCGCTTCCCGCCGCCCCCAATGGCTTGGGACGGCGAACCGCAGTTAGTGGGAGCCACGATCGGCTGAACCTGCAGACGGGGCAGGTAAACCAGCCCGGCCCACCAGGGGGCTTACCCTGGCAGGCCTTGTGCCAAGGTTGCCGATCCCTGTTTTAGAAGGCATCTTCACAACCAGGACAGCTAGAGACTGATTTATTTAATTTTTTTAAATGAAACCTGAGATTGTGGAGAGCAAGACAAGATGCTGAGTTGCAATTGCATTTCTGTAAAGTCCAGGCTCGATTTTACCTGCTCCCTTTTTACTGAAGAAGAGACCAATGTGGCTTCTTTGTTATCAGCTGAAGCTGACTTGAAACTCTCCTTAACCATACTGCTGACCAAACCTAAATCCATTCCTTGTCTCACTTATTAAATTACAGGGTTTCCAGTCTCCAAGATTGCATGTTGTTTTTAAAATTCTGTTGCTCATATACATTCTTGGTGGGGGACGCACATGTGATCTTCTGTCACTTTATATTCCTGGCTGCATCCTGTGGTCTTCTGCAGCTGGTTTATTTGCTGTCCAAAAATATTGGCTAGGAGATTTATTTTGTGTGTGCGCACGTGTGTTCGTGTTCTTGCCAGCTGACATTTGAGCCAATGGGGGACACAATATGTTTTAAAACAGTTGCTTTACTTGCTTGATTTGGCTTTTGCCTTCTGCCAGTTGTGTGACTGTTTGCAGAAATTACCTGTGACTGATTGCATGATGGGGCACTGTTACCCAGACTGTGCCGTCTAATTTTAGAGCTCTACTGGCTTGCTTTCTTGCCCAAAGCTCGGAGTGTCTTTGTGGGCCGGGGGTGAGCAAGGCTGAATTAGAGTCAGGCCACCCTAAAAGGCTGGAGTGGCATAACGGAGCCCTAAAAGCCCCAGTTCCAGCTGAGGGAGAATTCTCTCAGTTCAGGCGCTATGGAAGACCGCCATGAGGCTGGCCACCCAGGTCTGGGTGTAGGTGCTTTGGGAGCACAGCAGGATGGGTTCACAGCATGCCATGCTGAAGCCTGTCTGGCAGCCCTGCTATTGTAACTGTGACGGGCCCCAAAGTCTGTCTAAATTACACCTTGAGCCTCTTCCGCCCCAGAGCAGCTGGCCCATCACTTCCCGTGGCCAGTTACAAGGGCTGCACAAAATCTGTCAGGCGAGGTAGAAATGTCAAGGCTACCGTGTCACAAACTGTGATGAGCAGGAAAAGGGAAGCACTCGGCAAACACGTGAAAATAATTTGCAGAGAAGCAGGAAGGGATATGCCTGTATGATCATCGCTGCGTGGTTTCTTTTTTTTTTTATGTTCAGCAGTGAAAACCCCCAGTGTCCTATGTCCATATGCCAATGGAGTTGTACTTTTAGAATCAGAGCATAATCTAGTTATAAATAAAGGATATGAGTTCCTGGATTATCTATACCTGGGTACTGTATTTCCTACCCCAACAGGAACAAACAAACTTCAGTGCATAAACAAACGTGGGTTCTATTTAGTCCCATTACTGTGGAGTGTGAGCTCCCTAGATAGATATATTTTTTTTGGAACCAGATCAGGTAGGAAATAGTTCCAGGTTATTAAACCAAACACATTGTGTTTAACAGATACAAGTTGTAGATGGATTTTCATTGCAGAATCTGCATTTTGTTTGATTTACCAAGAGCATATAGGTAAGACACATTAGTTAGTGCTGTATACTGGTAGATCAGCCTCGATTAAATTAGACTGTAGGTAACCTTTGTGTTCTCAGTGACAAGTGTTAATATAGTAATATTTTTTGAAAACACCTTTACAAGCTCCATTGTGCTTCGAATTTCACTCGTCTTAGCCTACTGATGTCTCGTAATGACCTGAGAATGTTGTGAACCCAGACTAAAATGCTGAAGAGTTTTATTAGAGATGGGCTGAACTGACAAAATTTGGATCCAGATCCTGGTTTCATTGTCAAAGTTGATTTGTGGATCTAACCTGGCATCACTATAATGTTACAGATAAGTCCCATTGCAGAGAGTCTATATTAAAAAGCAGTCTTTGAAATATGCGTGTGTATGTACGTTTTGTGTGTAGGATATAATTGTACGTGTTGTATCCAAAATTAGGCCCTGAGCAAAGTTCAGTTGGATATTCCTAACTCTAATTTTTTAAAAGGTGATGGGGCCTCGTGTATAAATATAAGTGTGTGTACATACACAGATATATATGTGTATATCTGCACACACGTATGGTGTGATACTGGCACAATCACTATATGTGCTTGTGTGGGGAGAGAGAGAGATTTGCATATGTTATAAACTGTACATTACGTAGACAATAAAAATATATTTAATATTTATCCAAAACCAAAGCTCTCACCCATGCTTTCCTCCCCTGATGCGTGCTTTGGAGACACCTGTTGATACAGGAGCCACTCCATTGTGGGAGGCACATTCATTTTCTTCCATAATTAGAGGGGCAGGCCCATGCTGCCAGTTACATTCAGCCATGCTTGTCTTAGTCCCTGATTCTGCAAGGTGATAACCTTCCTCTACTCCCACTAGCTTCGTTTGGATTTGGGGAAGCCTAGTTGATGCTCAGTACTTTAGTGGATCTAGCCCTTACTACACCTCTACCCCGACATAATGCTGTCCTCAGGAGCCCCCCCCCCAAATCTTACTGCATTATAGGTGAAACTGCGTTATATCAAACTTGCTTTGATCCGCCAGAGTGCGCAGCCCTGCCCTCCCTCCCCCTCTCCCCCGGAGCAGTGCTTTACCACGTTATATCTGAATTCATGTTATATCAGGGTAGAGGTGTATATTATAATGCCTATAATAAGGGCTGTTGTCTTTAAATTCCTAGCAGTGAATTCATAAAAAAGTGTCTCATGTGTTAATGAAATCTTAAGATTAAAGCCAGAACCATTGGTGATAAGAGTACAGTAAATACATGTCCTGCTGTATCTGGCTTACTACTGCTATAAGTTCTATCACATACATACATACATACACACACATACTTCTTTCTTACTTGTTCTCTGACATCCCCCACCCCCATCTTTTTCTCTGTTACTTTACAGAACAGAATTTGCTGAAACCAAGTTAATATGTGAAGGTGACATTCCTGTAGTAAGAAACTCTTCGTGTTTCTAGTCACCAGGGCTGAGTGTCTGCAGCACCCAGTATATGTTTAAGGAGTTTAAAGCTCCAGACACAAGTCTTCCCAGAACAATTCTGAGTCAGTCCCAGTGCATCTGCTCCCTCTCACATGTCTGTGGGAGACCAGAAGGGTCCCCAACAAGCAGATGCTAGTTAAGGTCATTGCTCTGGTGACAGAACCTACAATATCACTGGGGAGATAAGTGTTTGTTTTTCAAGAGTTTATAAGACCACTGTCAGGAATGCTTGCCTTCTTTTCCTACCCCTCATCAGTGGCAAATCAATCAGGGTCATGATAGACAACATAGTCTCCATGTTCTATATCAGCAAGCAGAGAGGAGCAGGATCCCCTGCCCTGTGCTGCGAAGCCACGAAACTATCTAATCGGTGCATAGCTCATCAGATCCAAATTTCAGCGGTCTACCTCTCAGGCATACAGAATGCCACAGCCAATGTCCTCAGCAGACACTTCTCCCAGAATTATGAATGGGAGCAGACACCAAAGTTCTCCACAGCATATTCCTAAAATGCTGACTGCCCTAGGTGGATGTCTTTGCTATCTCCAGGAATTGGAAGTGTCCCCTCTTTGGTTCAAGAGCAGGTCTGGGCCACTACTCCTTAAGAGACACCTTCCTTCTATCTTGGAAGAAGGGTCTGTTCTATGTGTTTATCCAACACCGTTGATATTAAGGGAGATTAACACGATCAGACAGGACGGAGTCAGAATTGTCCTTATAGTGCTGACCTGGCTGAGACAAGTTTGGTATCCTTACCTGCTTCACCTAGTTATCCAACTCTTGTTTGAGCTCCTGACCATTCCTCATCTCCTGTCACAGGATGCTGAGCGGGTGCTGCATCCCAACCTAGCAGTTTTCCATCTGAGGGCATAGCTCCTAGATGGTTCATGGGGTTACATTCCTCCTGCTCTTTGAAAGTACGACAGGTGTTATTGAATAAGTAGGAAGAGATCAATCTGCTACGACTTACCTGCAGAAATGAAAGAGATTCTTCCATTGGTGGTGTTGTCACTGCCTCTTGCTTGACCTGGGGCCACTCTCAATCATCCTGGATTACCTGTAGGGTTATCCGTTAGTTTGATTAAGGTCCATTTGGCCACAATATCATCCTTTCACCTCCAGCAGAAGTATTCTCCATATTTACTTATTTGGTATTGTCCTTGTTTATTAAGTGTTTGGGGATTCTCTGTCCACAGATGAGAAACCCTGCCCTGAACTGCAACTTCAGCCTGATACGCTTCCTTATGATACCTCCGTTCGAACCAAGGACAGCCTGTTTTCTGTTGCATTTATCCATAATGACGGCTCTTTTAGTCGCCATCACATCAGCCTGTAGCAGTGGGGAGATAGGAGCCTTCGTGGCAGATTCTGCCCCCCTTTATGGTGTTTTTTTCATCCCCACCCTAAATTCTTACCTAAGGTTTTATCAGGGTTCCACCTTAATGAATCCATTCATCAGTGTTTATTGCAAAGCCACATCGTTCTCTACAGGAATCCTATTTACGTACCCTGGATGTTAGAAGAGAATTGGCCTCCTACTTAGATAAAACCAAGCAGTTTAGGAAGTCATCTTAGTGCTTCGTTTCCTATGTGGAAAGATCCACAGGGTCCTTGATCTCTACTGAGAGACTATCCAGGGGATATCTGGGTGTATTATCACTTGTTATGATGCTGCAGGCATTCATCCACCCCAAAGGGTAGATCAACTAGATCTCAGCAACATCTATGGCAGACCGCCAGGTGCTTTTGAATAGACCCCAAAAATCTTTTTATTTACTTATTATTGTTGGGTGTGTTTTATTATTTTCTCTGGAGTTTGGATCTTGACTATACCTTGACCAAGAAATTTAGATCTTGAAAAAAAATAATTGACTAACCCAATCTATAACATTACAGAAGACTATACCAATATCTGAAATATGCAAGGCCGCTACAAGGGCTTCAGTACGTTCCTTTTTGAAACATTACACATTAATCCATGCTGTCAGAGCTGAGATGGCACTTGGTTCTGCAGTACTGTCTTCAGTTCTGGACTTCGTTGTGCAGCTCCCTCCTCCATCTGGGAATACTGCTCGGAAGTCACTAGAAGTGGCGCATCCATAGGGATGCTACTCTAAGGAGAAGAGGTTGCTCACTTTGTGCAATAACTGCTGTTCTTCAAGCTATGTCCCTCTATGGGTGTTCCACTACCTGCCCTCCTATCCTTTTGCTTTCGGGCCTTTGGGGATGTTTGGTTGGAGAAGGAACTAAGGGCGGGCTCACTCATAATATTTTTTTTTTCAATGAGGAAATAGACCTTAGAAAAGGCTGTTTTTATGCTGAAAATAAAAATTGTTACATTTGTTCCAGATTGTTGGGAGAATGAGTGAAAAATCTGTCTGAGAAGTGTAGGAGTTGGGGGAAAAAATACAGATATTTGTTGTATTTCAGTGTATCTTCTCTTTGTGATCACATGGCATAGCACCATGCATATGGTTCTTGCTGTATATTTTGATTCCCTGTTTCTCAAGGGGGAAAGTGCTTAAAAGAGAAAGAAATGAGACTTCAGAAAGGATGTGATAAATGTCTGTATTATAACATGGGCTTCAGAAATCCTCCTTTGTGTTTCTAAGATGTTTTATTCATGAAGGGCAGGTGTCAGAGAGGTGCCTCACAATTGTGGCAACCCCTGTGAAGCATCACACTGAGGCCTGGGCTGATCATTTCCCCCCCCAACAAACCCACCAGCTTATATGTGGGCTATTAATGACCACAGTGGACTAACATCTTGGTTTTACATCTCATCCAAAATACATGTAGTATGGAGAGCATTATATTTATGCCTACAGAGCACATATCTCCAAAGACCTGGCTTTAATCTTTGTTTCTGTTTCTGATGAGTCAGTTAGATGTGCAACATAGAGCTGAATTCTATCTTCAGATGTGCTCTCAGAGCTTGTGTTGCCTTCAGTGGGAGCTACTTGAATATCCAAGGGCAGAATTTGGCTGACAGTAAGTACGTGTGCAGGTGGGATCTGAGGGGAATGATGCAATCTATTAGCTTAGGTTAGTTGCCTTGGACAGAGAAAGATAAGCAACAATGTACCTGTAAATACCTGTGCCTCTCCCACTTGATAACTGTCTGTCTTCCCCATTATAGCCATGGGCCAGGAGGCAAGAACTGCCGGGGAGCCAGTGTGGAACACACAGTTTGTGAAAATTTACCCTGCCCTAAAGGAGCGCCTAGCTTCAGGGACCAGCAATGCCAGTCTCATGACAGATATACCAACAAGAAGAAAAGCCTCTTGACAGCTGTCATCATTGATGGTAAATTCACCAACTTTCTGTATAGTTCCTCACCACTTTTTTTTCCGTGGTTTTTCAGCTCGTCTCGATTGAGCCCCCATTTTTCAGCAGAGACCACTGTGGAGTAATCCCCAGAGGGTAGATCTGGAGGGCAGTTAAAGGGAATTCCTGATTCTCATGACCACCTTGTCTCCCTTGTTTTTAGCCTCTCAACAAGATCTGTTGGGCAGGCCGGTTCTACAGGCAGCCTTGGGATGTAACCACAGCACTTGAGAGACTGGGAGAGGTTATGGAACTAATTAAAATATCCCCATCTGAACAGGCAGGTACCATGGGAATTGGAGCTTTCTGATCATTTTTAACATGAAGAAATAGAAGCAAAATCTGGAACTGAAAGCAAGAAGGAGGATTCACCTTGGGATGTTACTTGCATGATTCCTTGCCCACTTCAACACATTTGTACATCTACTTGTATTTAAATTTGTCATTATTCTGAAACAATTTTCCTTGGCAAAGTCTTGATACTTGCTTGGGCGGACTTGGAAAGTCATTCTGAAATGAGTAGGTTCTATGAAAGATGAGATTCACTAAGCTGGTTTCCAGAGAAACAGGCCCCTGTTATCACCATCTGCTGATAAATGTACACGGCCACATTCGTGTGGGCTGATCCTCTCATGATTGTACTGAAATGGTGCAGAGCAGGGCTTTTGATCAACACTGAGTGTATGTCTGTACTGCAGCTCCTTATTTCCAGCCCACATAGACATAGATGCACTAGTTTTGACCGAGTTAGTGTGCTGAAAAGACCTCAGGTAGCCCCCTGAGTACAATCCCATCTGAGACCCAGGGTATGTACTTGGGTGCTTAGCCTGTGCCGCAGCCACGCTGTTATTTATTGTGCACTAGTTTGATCAAAGCCAGCGTGCATACATCTATCCAACCTGCAAATTACACCTTCAGCTGCTGTGTACCCTTACACATCTGGCAGCTTCTGTCCCCTTCAGACGTTAACACCCAACAAGCCAGGTCTGTTGCACAGTGCTCCAGCTCCAGTGCTTAGAGGCCCCCAGGACTACTTGCCGTGCCACCAGGAAAAGGGATGTTTGTGCAAAATTTGGCCTGCCATGCCCGGAAAGCAATGCTGCTGAGCTCTTTGTACGATAGCAGTCCCTCAGCTGAAAGCCAGGCCTGCCCCACAGCACAGCTGAGAACTGCAGTGGTTAGAAAAGGTTAACGCTGGACATCAGCTCACATGTTTCAGTCTTGGCTCATTTCTCATCAAAGCCAACAACAGCAAACTTCCTTCATGTTATCCCAGCACATAACGTTATTTATGCAAAAAAAGGCTGCAGAAATGTGCCGTATTATTCGCTGTGGACCACAATCAGCTCTGGTGTCAGCAGTTCCAAAGGAATTGCAAACATTTATGCCAGGACTTACTTTGGGCCGTAGTGAATAATATAAAATGTCTGTGCTTTATTTCTTTTGCATGAGTAAGAGATGCTCACACCTAGCCCCAATGGGGTTTGTTTGAAAATGATTACACAATTAGGTGGGAGTTTTCCAGTGACTCTAACTGAGGTAGATGCCCAAAAACTATTGAAATTCCATGGGATTTGGGCACCTACGTCCACTTGATGTTTTTGAAGGTCTCATCTGGACCCCCCATTTGTTAAATTGATTTTTAAAACCCTTTTCTAGCTGAAAGCTGCCTAATTATCTTAACATTGTCGTGCATCAGAAACATATTGCAAGTCCCCTCTTCTCACAAAAGAAGGCAAGGA
The DNA here is from genome assembly GCF_025201925.1 of Gopherus flavomarginatus. Classification (NCBI taxonomy): domain Eukaryota; kingdom Metazoa; phylum Chordata; order Testudines; family Testudinidae; genus Gopherus; species Gopherus flavomarginatus. The sequence continues at coordinate 84,461,112 of NC_066625.1, read as the reverse complement.
AGATACCGGTGATGGGGTGGGGGGCAGGTCCTTCTGGGTATCACCACTTGAAAATGAGACCTTTGATTGCCCAGCCCAGCTATCAAGCAACCACCTAAAGAGGCCAGAGATGACAGGGGATTGCAAACCCTCTAATCAGTAGGGGAACAGCAGATGCTGTTCCAGGGTTTCCAAAGCTGTACTGACTAGTTGGATTCCTGATCTTGCAGGAGGCGCCGATCCTCCTGAATAGCACCCAGGACTTTGCAGAATCGGGCCCTACTTAGGGACTTTTCAGGTCAGGGATTATGGAAGAATTCTTCTTGAAGCGCATCCGCACTTCTTTGAGTATGAAATGATACTCTTCAGTAGTTTATCTTATAATGACTTGTCTAACCTCTGTGCATCTCCTCGCCCTGTCCTGGTCCTGCCCTTGAGAGTTTTTGTTTATTACTGACTCTCTCACCTTAATTTCTGTAGGTCCCAATCCAGTGCCTATAAAAAACACTTCGATTCTCTAGAGGGCCTTGGATCAGGCCTGTAGTATCTGTCTGTTTCTTTCCTTCAATTGCTCCGGCACTGGAGGCTAAGACCATTCCTAAACAAGTAGGACCTGTTCCAGTCCCCATTCATTCCTCTCTCTCCCTGCTATTCAGTATTTTCCCCATTTCTATAATGTTTTCCATTGCTCGGGGCTGGATAAAAATTCCCAGATGTCACTCTCTGTCACTTGGTAAAAGTTTCAGAGAAACATCTCCTTCCACCTGGACTTGTTAACTCAGGGTCCCCTAGGAATTCTGCTTTGGTTTGTTACTACTGGGCTGAAAGCTGTTCGCCCTCTAGGTATTCAGTTCCTGTTCCCGAGTCCTCCTGGTGCAGGTTTAGACTGTCTCTCTCTCTGCCTTGCCCACCTCTCTGTTTATTTTAGCTTTCTTCCTTTTTGCTGGCTGCAGTATGGCTCCTCAATGTCTCCTCCTCCCTTGTCTGCTAGTTTAATCTCCACCGCTCCCACAAACAGAACTCCCCATTACTAGTGTGTGTGTGCCCTGTCTGTGCAGATGGAGCCCACCCCACTTTTATAGGCCTCATTTGTTCCTAAAAACTAGCAAATACACAATCCGCACTGCAGTACCAGTAAAGCTAATAATTCGTGTGTATACACCAATTTCTAAGAACTCAGCCACAGAAGTGCCTTTCTTCATGTGACTTCCTCTCGTAGTTTGGTTTGCAGTGCCTCTCGGAGCGCCACTTGACTATTGCCTCATCCCCAGTTCCCTCCAGGACCTTGGCCACCCTGATGATTGTTATTTTGGCGCCCAGGAGGGCGATTGACAGGTGCCCATTATTATTTACTATCACCCTACCACGAGTCCCTACCTCTTCCTTAGCTCAGTTCTCTCCTCCCACCTCCGCATTGCTAAAATTGTTGCTCCAGCAGCCTTGGCTCTTCTCGTCTTTCTGCTCGATACGCATGTACAACTTGTCTCCTTTAGTCTCTTGCAGAAGCGAGAACCTGCTTAACAATTTCACCGTGCGGTTTACCGCCCTTCTTGGCCACCCACCACTTCCATTTCCCTCTTCCATCCAGAATAATCCAATTCCCATCAGCTGCTCTGCATTATGCAGTCCAAACCCTTCTGCTCTTGGCATGGTCTCTCTGCAAATGGCTCGTCTATGAATCTCCCATTCTTGTGAGCATTGCAGGCTGACGGAAAGTTTTCTCTGAGAATTGGTCTTAGCACTTAAGGTGCGTTAATGTGCTGACGTCACATGTGGTTACTCACTCTACTTCTTCACTGAGGAAGCTCCACGCCCAATGCTACGTACAAATCACAGGATTCCTTGCCTGTTTTACTCACACAGTGCTTAATGCACCGGGTCAAAGTGGTCTGTGATGTAACTCTGTTGCTTTCAATGAAGTTAGAGCAGAGATGAACTTGGCCCAAAGTCCTTTATAATTTGTAGTTTAAAAGAGAAGCTGATAGAGCCCCAGAGATACAGGGCTGTTATGCAGAAGCAGTGAAAACCGCAGTTACGTTCATCTGGACAGGATCCAAATTGCTTTCCAAGCCATATATTCAGGAACTGTTTTTACCCTCAGTGAAGGGAACCAACTCTAGAGTGGAACCTGGCACCTATTTACTTCAGGCACAGTAACATTACAAAGCAGCGTAGGACAGAAAGTGAAGGAAAATAGCAAATCTGTGTGGAAAGAGCGGTGTGTTCTCGACTGAGCCCAGGTGTTTGATAATCCTGGGTGTGACATACAGGAGCACTGCGAGGAGACTGAACGTTAGTTCGTGGCCTCAGTTGGCTGACATGGGTGCCAGTATCCACTGACTAATGGTTGCTGTTACAATCAGATCCTCGGATTTATGTTTCCTATAACAGACGGCACCCTCGAACCCTGGTGCAACCCAGATGCGATGCTCGGCTCACACTGGTGCACCCTAGATGCTGTGCTGGAGAACAGTTTGGGTTTGAATGCTGATGCATAGGGAAAAATGTCACCCATTGAATCACTAACATGACTTCCTGCAGAACCCTGGGTGAAGCGCTCTCATCTACAGGGCAGCCTGTCTCCCATTTGACTGGGGGTAACGCGATAACAGAAGAACTCTTGAGCTATTTGCACTGTTAGGTTTTTTTGAATAAATATATGTATAGTCAAAAAAAAAACCTGTTTTTCCTTCAGCGGAAGCAGCCGTCATCCTTAAACCGTTTTGAACATTTTCACAAGCTCTTTTCAAAGAAGCAAAATAACAGATGCCGGCAGTAATTGCAGCCTATGAAATTGCAACTCGGCACTTCTCAAAGGTTCCTGAATAAAAAGGCTCCGTTGTGAAGGCTACTTCTAAAATGTGCAGTCCCTGTGCTTTGGCTGCCGACTTCACTGAAATCCATCATAACTGCCCCCTCGTAACGGTGCCATTGCCATCCTTGGCTCTCATCACACACTTATAGGAAGGGAGTGCTCTGGTTTTTGGGTTTTTTTTAAAGGGCCGCCGCCGCCTTGCAGGGATTCTGTTTCCATTGCTGGAGTCAGCAACCCAGCTCTCCCCAAGAGGACACAGACTTCTATTAGGGAGCATTTGCAGAATAATATTCAGGATACTTGACCCATTTAGGTCACATGCTGCGCAAACATTTTTTATTCTCCTCTTGTCTTGTTGCTGCAGGTGCCACATCAGTCTGGCTTTAGGAGCAGCCAGAAATCAGCTAGGGCACTTCTCTGAGCCAGCAGGGGCTGTGGGTGCTTTGGACATCCCATGTGAAAAATAGAGTGCATGACCCCCCTGCATTTGAGAGCCCCTCTCCAACCTGCACTCCCAGAGGTGTTGGCAAACACCCGAGGGAGCTGCCTTCAGCAAGAGGGGAGGGATATTGCCATTCTTGGGCCTGATGGAAAATTAAGGAGCGAGGAGCTAGAAAAGCAAAAGCTCTCCACTGACTTGAGCAGGGTTGCTTCTGCTGTACAAAGGTGCAGGGGAGTATATGCTCAGATCCCCTGCCTGCCATACGGTTCCTAATGGACACTGGCCTACCTTAATACACAATGGAGAGGACGGCTCATTGGAGCTAAGGCTGTGAATTAGGAATATCTCCTGCCACATGGGTAAAGCAGGCACTCGGAGTTGTTGACAGCTGCAGGAACAGAGGCTGTCCAGAAACAGCCCGACTGGCTCTCCCCTATGCAAGCCAGTCCTTATGCAGCTTTCACAGAAAATGATATCAAAATCCAGCTAATGAGAAATTGCTTTGATTTGACGGGGTAGGGGGGAACAACGACTGTGAGCACCTATGATGCCTCCCTAAAGCAAGACAGGTGGGCAGGGCGCAGGTTGGCTGGACATTCTTGAAGTGCTGACAGGTCTGGTTTAAACATATAAAAAACTCCAAACCACGTTCTCCCATGTCTTCTCCTCTGGTTCCAAGCTTCCACACAGTGAAGGTTTCTTGAGCCTTTGAATGGAGACAGACCCCAACCAACCTCTGGCCAGCCCTGATTCTCTGTTGCATTAGAACTCTGCTCAGACATACTAGAGAGATGGGCTGCAGAGAGGCAAGTTCGTGATTCAAGGGGGATTTAGAGCAGGAAGGGACCTGTACAAATTGCCTTAGTGTATCAAAGAACCTGGCCTCCCGTCTCGTAAATTGAACACTGCCGAGCTCTGGGGAGGATGCAGGCTTTGGTATAGGCCAACACCCACATCAGAATGTCAGTAGGTTCTTTCTCTGGTTATGTTCGTGCAGGAGTCATAGGCTGTGTTTGCGGCCTGAATTGATGTCCCCAGGCTAGCTCGGGTCCCAGAACAGTGAAACTGTGGCAGCACAGGCTGCAGTACTGACTTTACAAACCCACCTAGAACCCTAGATAATTACCTGGGAGCGTAGCCTGCGCTGAAGCTCACCCTGCAGCTTCCTTATTCCAGGATCCGAGCTAACTAGATTACACCTAGCTCGGGTATGTCAGCTCGAGCTGCAGTCACACCAAGTGGTTGCAGTATAGACACACCCTTCGGTACAGTCTGTGTGCAGCAGAGAGCAGGAGTGTGCTTGAAATCAAAACATCTCACTCTGCAAATACATACACACGAGAACCCTGGCACCTGCTGTTAATTATATAGTTTGAGCCTTTTAGTCCCTTATTCCACTAGTTATAGTGAAAAAAAATATGTATGGAGATATCTTATCTCATAGAACTGGAAGAGACCCTGAAAGGTTATTGAATCCAGCCCCCTGCCTTCACTAGCAGGACCAAGTACTGATTTTGCCCCAGATTCCTAAGTGGCCTCCTCAAGGACTGAACTCGCAACACTGGATTTAGCAGGCCAATGCTCAAACCACTGAGCTATCCTGCCCGGTAAATGTCTAAACATTTACCCCCCAGTTCCCTCCCAAGTAAATGTCTAAACATACAATATAATATATTATTGCTAGAATGGGCAAATGAGGCACATCATTTTCCAACAATATATGTTTACTTTCTAGCAAGCTAGTTTGCTGGCAGCAAAGCAAATTTTAGCAAATATTTGTGCGAAATGAGTTTTAAATTTCTGAACACAAATGTGCTCACTGGATGCCTGGTTTCAAGAGTTACGCTCAGTCAAGAAACACAAACAAATCACACGATCGATGTGTCCATTTAGAACTGGCTTGCACAGCTTGAATTTTGTAAATGAAATGTTCACAGTGAGCTGCTTGTGCCCATTCTAGAGACCAAGGATTGTATGTTGGAATGATGCAGGGAAAGATATAAGCCCAGTTAACGGAAAGAGAAGGAAAAATTTGTCAAGTAAATTACTCATTCAGATCTAAAATGAAATGTATTGCCAGTGATTCAAAGTCTCCCATACCTTTCGCCTTTTAACCCCTTCTGCATCTTCAGATAAACAGTGCATCTTGGAGAGGGAGAACGATGGGCTTGAATGGAAACAATGGGCCAAGCCTCCTGAAAGCTGAGACTGTTAGAATCTGAGCCCACTTAGAGTTATCGATAAATATGTACTTACGTACTTGTCTGTGTAATTGGATAGAGTCCATGTTACATACTTACTATATTCATGCATCTTGTTCTATCAGACATTCTGGGGCTCTGTCTAAATGCTGCTGTTGCTCCTGAATGAAGTTGCTGGTCTTGTGTATTTTTTCAGATAAGCCGTGTGAACTCTTCTGCTCTCCTCTGGGGAAGGAGTCTCCTGTGCTGGTGGCAGACAGGGTTCTTGATGGTACTCCGTGTGGGCCTTATGAGACTGACCTCTGCGTACATGGCAAGTGCCAGGTGGAGTAACTTTCTATTGTTTATTTTCCAAGTAGGTCTATTGTCCTGGGCTGCTGTGAGCTGTGTCGGTTGTTTATGATCAGGCAGCATCACTGAGGGTGGCTCTTAGACTGCCTCTGAAATAACTTAAAGTTGTCCCGGTTAACATTGTTTCGTTGTTACATTGCTGAGCAATTAGGGAACATGCTCATTTAAAGTTGTGCGATGTTCCACTCTTACTTCATTTGGCTACCTGTTTTCTCCACAGCTGGCAGCCTCCCTACGCCCCACTCCCCAGCGTCTCCCATCCGCCAGCAGACCCCGCGGATCAGCACCTTCACCCTCCTCCCTCCGCCCCCTGCCTGCGGCAATCAGCTGGCTTGTGGCGTTTAGGAGGGAAGAGGGAGGAGCAGGACTTGGCATGCAGGCTACCCCTCCCTTTTGAACACCACAAACCAGCTGATTGCCCGAGGCAGGGGAGGGAGGGAGAGCCTGTGCACCAAGTCTTCGCTCCTCCGCCCTCCCTCCTGCCTCCTCAATGCCGCAAGCCAGCTGATTGCCCCAGGCAGGAAGGAGGAGCAAGGATGCAGCAGGCACAGTAAAAGGGAGGAGGAGGTTGAAGCAGGGAGAAGAGGCAGGTCAAGGGTGGGGGCTTGGGGGAAGGGGTGGAGTGGATGGGCCAAAGGTTGAATCCCCTGCTCCTGGTGCTTGCAGAGTAGGGGAAGCTGCTGCTGCTGCTGCGCAGCGTGCTTCTCCTAACCTGCAGCATCTTCAGCCTCCTTGCCTGCCTCATCTCCAGTGCCAGTGGGCTGTGCCTGTGTTAAATTGCTTGTTTAAATGTATATAATGCCTTTTGTCGGGCAAAACAAAATTTCCCTGGAACCTAACACCCCCCCCCATTTACATTAATTCTTATGGGGAAATTGGATTCGCTTAACATCATTTCACTTAAAGTCGCATTTTTCAGGATCATAACTACAACATTAAGTGAGGAGTTACCGGATGTAGTTCTGTTTCACAAAAGCAACTGCAAGAGTTTTCTAGTCGTAGTTTTTTTTAAAGAGGTAAATTCCTGAGCGATAAGACCATGTCACTGAACAGCTGGAGATGCTTTAGGATATGATCCCATCCCGTCTAGTCATCAGATTGGTTGGGTTTGAAGGGACAGGTAGTGGGTCATCTGGTCTGTTTAACTCCTGCGTTTTGGCTGCTCATTGGAAGAATCCTCAGTGCCACTCGAGGGACTGAAACGGCCACTATCCTGTTGTATATGTCTTATGTTATTGACATGACAACCCTTTCCAGCACATCCACAAATAGCAAGTTGGGCTTACAAAGCAAATTGTTTATAAAGCCTCAGAAAATTGAAAGCATAGATCCAGAGGTACTGGGCTGGAGCACGGCCCAGCTCAGCATAGCATGCTTCGGTGCAAGGAAACTATGCTGAGTGCAGACTAAGCTATCCTCAGCCCCATCCTATGTATTGGGAGCTGCTGACCCACATGGCCAGCTTGTGCCTGGCTGCTGCAGGCTATGGATGGGAATAGTGGAAAAGCTCACTTCTCCCATCCTGCACCATTAGACTGTGCATGAACTCACTGGCCATGCCCTTAGCATGCTCATCCCCACTCCTGCCTCGTGTGGGGCATCAGGAATTGGAATAGGGTGTGGGAAGAGTAGTGGTACTCTTCCAAACTCTGCCCAGAAAATAAGCTCCACCCACTTGAGGCACTAACATGACATGCGACTTTCGGTAGGTTGTACCAATGTTCAAAATATGATCATTCATGCTCCGCTGGGCTTTTCGGACTTGACTGCCTCTTAGCGAGTAAGATGCCCTGCTCTTGTGTCCTTAGGCAGTGAGTAGTAGTGTCTCTCGCGCCCACTCGGTTCAGCACCAAAATGAGCTGTCACTCAGAGCAGATTATGTAGATCTTCATAGTGTGATCCTTTGTCTCCTGTCTTACTTGCTTTTTTTTTTTTTTTTTTTTTGTTTAGGTATGAATCTTTATATTTAAACTTTATATTAAAAATAGACACTTCTACAGACAAACGTTTTATGTACAGTTCAATCATATATAGCGTATTAATATTATACCTCATATCTTCCACTTTGCTTTAGTTATAATGTTTGAAGAGGATTAAATTGTTTGTTTTCCATTTTGTTCTGTATAAATGGATGGGCAGAGAATTGTGGTAGAAAGTGTTGGTGGAAAAAAGGCAGATCACGTGCCCTAAGGGGGTATGATGGGTTTTGGGCCTCATATATTTGAAAGGAAGAATTGAACTGTAAAGCACAATTAGGAGTAAAAGGCAGAAGTCTTTGTTGCTGTGGACTAGGATAGCGGGAATAATCCTGTAACATATTTGGTGGGGTCCCTTGCTTATAGCCATAGAAGGGATCTGAAGATATGAGATTAAGATGGTGGTCTTGTATTTGCCTCTGCTTTGTTGAATAGTGAAATCGGTAACAATGTAAGCTTTTAAAGTATCTTCATTGAACATTTGACTTAGGACCCAGTGAAAGGAATGGGGCTAGTCTCACCTTTTGGAGGTGTTGTTTCGGGCTATTTGCAGGTGGTTGTCATTGCATTGTTTACACTCAATTCGCATTTTCTCACAACCATAACAGCTAGGAGTTGAGTGGTGGGTTTTCTTATATGAATAACTGATATTAGGAAAAACATTTTCGCTAGGAGGGTGGTGAAGCACAGGAACGGGTTACCTAGGGAGATGCTGGAATCTCCATCCTTAGATGTTTTTAAGGTCAGGCTTGACAAAGCCCTGGCTGGGATGATTTAGTTGGGGATTGATCCTGTTTTGAACAGGGGGTTGGACTAGATGACCTCCTGAGGTCTCTTCCAACCCAGATGTTCTATGATTCTGTGATATTCTGAAGAAGAAGAAAGCAGCTGGGAGCGATGCAGATACAGTGTATTTCTGCATACTAGCCAGAGTCTAGCTGTAATTAAATCCCCACACAATGGTCTCCTCTGCAGTGTTCGTGGGTCACAGTCCTTCTGTGTAGACCCTCCATCATGGCACAAACTCTGTGTTTCTTCTCTGTTTGGCCCATATGTGGGCTTGAAAGTGCATTTGGGATTCTACTGTCAAGCAACTGGGATGAGGATTGGTCTAGCCTACTGGCTGGAACGGGCAGCAGGCCTAGTGGCCAGAGTCAGTCACCAGCGCTAGAGTTCAAAACCAGAGGACAGACTGGCTACCAGAGCCATGGGGTCAAGCTGGACTCAGTAGTCAGGAGCCGCAGCTGGGGGTCAAAACTGAAGGTCAGGAGCTTGAGCAAACAGGGTATCAGGCAAGGAGGGGCTCGAGGCAGGGACTGGAAAGAGGCAAGGCTGGGTGCAAGGCAGGAGCAGCAAGAACAAGGTAATGCAGGCACAGCGGGGGCGGGAGTGTTGAGAAGTCAGCGAGCTGCCGTTGCTGGCTTAAGAGCTGGCCTGCTGGCCTCAGCAGACAGTCAGATTGTGTGGCTAATCAGGCAGCTGCTGCAGACCAGATGTACTGATGAGACTGCCTGGAAACTAGCTCTGCTGCAGGCCCTGATTCCTGACATTGCCCCAGAAATTAGATTGGCAAAAGACTTGTTGAGTCATCCAGTCCGTCCCCAGCCAATGCTGGATTTTCCTTTCACATCATTGGCTCGTTTATCTGGTCTAGTTTTAAATGTGCCAAGTGATGGGGCTTTCACCTTTTCTTTGAGAGTCTGTTCCTCAATCTAATACATCTGCTGGGACATCGCTCCTGATATTTAGCCTACACCTGCATTGACGTCAGCGGAGCTATGCTGATTTATGCCAGCTGAAGATCTGGCACAGTAACCTTGGCACCAGTTCTAAGCTCTGTCGGGTATTTCCTAAGATGTAGTGGTTAAGGGGCACAGCACCAGGTCATTCTCAGAAGGAGCAGGTCCCCTGACTGCACTCCCTTGTTCAACCGTTCTCTGTTCCCTGTGCAGAAATGGGATAACTGCCTGGTGGCTTCTGCTCTCACTGCCACGTTTCGACCTTGCCATGTGGGTAGCACATGCAGGGAAGTCTTCTGCCTCTCTCTGCCAAACGGCCCTGAGAGGGGTGTATTTAATCCAGACCTTTTTCTTTTGCTCAGAGGAGGAATCAGTAACATGCCTTGCTAGGGAGCCAGGCACGGGGGTTTATTTTCTCTATACATTAGTTACCATGTGGTGCCCTTGACATAGGCAGGTTCATGGTACGTCCCTATGACAGATTTTCTTCCCTTTCCACCCACGTCCAAAGAAATGCCATTAATAATCTTTTATAGCAAGGCCAGCTGTGCACCTCCCAGATGCACCCCGATGACCACTGCACTGGCCTAGCCAGCGTTATATTTAAGGCTGCTCAAAATCAGCTGTGGATGCTAGATCAAGTGTTGCGGCAAAGCACGTTTCCTTCTTTCCGTGAGTAGAAGCCTGCTCCCCTCCAAATGAAATTCTTTATGCTCACAGTCTTTTGGAGATACATCATGAAAAGTGAATTACGCTTCAGCTCGGGGGCAGCTGTCTTAAACTGTGCGGAGAGGTGATGACAGCTGCAGAACATTCAGTCCGTTTGCATCTGGCTCAGAGAAAATGCATAGTGATGGATGCAACCCAGGAAGACTTTAAAGCCTCATGAACTCCTTTGTACTGGTCTTCTGTTTGAGTAGCTTAGTGTAATGAATTGTTGAACATGACAGCACATCCCACTTAGAGGAGATACTCCACTAACTAACTGCCTGACAGAACAGTTTAGTATGCGTATTAATTTACTGGTCACATACGGGATGTACTTGAAGCAGGCATTGCAAGGGACCTGGTGAGATAGTAAGTGATGGAATGGAATGCAGGTGCTGCAGAGATGTATTTTCCGTGCCGTGTAATGCCTCTGTAGTTAGAGGCTATAGATGGCAGGGGTGACACATTGCCAGTGTAGTGTGCACATTTGCAGGAACCATTGTCTAGAAGAACAGTCCAGGAATTCCAGCAAACAGCCCCTTTCCCTGTTTCCTTCAATAGTAAACTCTCCTAAACAAATCTCATCTTTTCTGGCTGCAAAGTGAATTCAGATAGAGTCAGCAAAGTCGCTTGCTATGGAGGAGTTTTTGAGACAGGGAGGGAGAACCACATCACATCCAATAAACCTCGAAGTATCCCAGCACCCTGTCTTGGAGTTTGGGGGAGACAAGACCCTGCACCCTCAGCTTACTGCGATTCACCATGACTCTCAGCCAGCCAGTAAAACAGAAGGTTTATGTAGACGACAGGAACACAGTTCAAGACAGGTCTTGCAGGTACAGACAACAGAACCCCCTCAGTCAGGGCCGTCTTGGGTAGGGTCAGGGGAGGCTGGGAGGTCTGTCTGGCCTCCCCTCCATTTTCCCAGCCAGCTCTAAACTGAAAACTCTTCAGCCCCTCCTCTCCCTTTGTCTCTTTCCCAGGCCAGGAGGTCACCTGATCTCTTTGTTCTTCAACACCTTCAGTTGGCACCTTTGCAGAGCAAGGGCCCAGGCCATTAGTTGCCAGAAGACAGGGTGTCAACCATTCTCTGTGCAGACAGGATCTCGCTGGCCCCCTAGCGCTCTGCAACAATAACACGCCCCTAGACACTTGAGAAATGCAGAGGGAAACTGAGGCACCCACACCACATTCAGCAAAAACATTAAGAGCATTCCAACTTCATCACACACCCATTAGGAGTGAAAGCATAAAATTCTGTTTTCATTTACATTTTATGAATGCAGTTAGCTTCCAGCTTCCTTTGATAGAGGCAGTTTATTGGATTCAGATCTGAATAATAGAAAAGGAGCGTTTTTCTTGGTCAGTTTCACCCAAATTAAAGCAAAATCGTCATGAGTAAGCATGTGTCTACACTGCAGTTAGACAGCTGTGCCAGCTGACTCAGGCTTGCAGGGCTTGGGCTGCGAGGCTGTTTCATTGTGGTGTAGACGTTCCGGCTCGGGCTGCAGCCTGAGCTCTGGGACCCTCCTACCTTGCAGGGTTCTAGATCCCGGGCTCCAGGCCGAGCCCAAATGTTTACACAGCAGTTAAACAGCCCCGCAGCCCACGTCCCATGAGTCCAAGTCAGCTGGCACAGGTCAGCTGCAGTTGTTTAATTGCAGTGTAGACATACCACCTGCCGTAGGTGCCGACTTCCAGATTTCCCAGGGGGTTCTTGACCCCCTGCTCCGTCCTATGCCATGCCCCCACCCCACCCTTTCCCCCAATGCCCCACCCCACCTCTTCCCGCCCCTGCTCCGCCCCCTCCCCCGAGGGTGCCCCATATTCAACTGGTGCCTCCCCATAGTGGGGGGGGCATGAGCAAAAGGGCAGGTCACGTGTGTGTCTCCCCATGCCCAGCCCCAAGGCCACTGCACTCTCCCCACCCCATGTTACCTGTGGGTGTGGGACGCTTTGTCCTCCTGGCATGTTCTGCTATTCTCCCTGCTCCCAGGAGCCCAGGCAGGGAGCAGGAGGGAGCCGCTTTTAACACCGGCCCCTCCCGGTTGCTGCTCTGTAGCACTGCCCGGCAGCTGCCTGAGAGAGCCTGGCTGGGGAGGAGGTGGCTTCCACTCCCCTCCTGGCTGGGCTGCCGGGGACCCCAGCACACGAGCCCGGGCAGGCAGTAGGAGTCACCTCCCCAGCCCTGTTCTCTGAGGCAGCCGCCGCGCAGGGCTGCAGAGCAGTGTCTCAGTGGGTGGAAGGGGCTGGTCCCGCCCCTTCCACTCCCCACATCTGGGCCATGCGTCGCCCAGGCTCGCCCCTTCATTCCTCCCCCAGCACGCTGCCAAACAGCTGATGGCGGCCAGCGGGAGGCACTCTGGGGGACGGAGACGAGCTGATCGGTGGGGCCCGGTGCTGTGGGAGGGGAGGAGGGACCTGCCTGCGGGTGCTCAGCACCCACTATTTTTTTCCATAGAGTCGGCTCCTATGCCACCCACTACCAGCAATGCCATGTAATATGCTGCCAGTATCATCTGAAGGCAGTGACATAAGTGAATTGACACCATGATAATACAGTAGAAACATCTGGAGCCATAGATACGCAACTAGTGTGTAATCACCATGGTGTACACCAGTGGTTCTCAACCTATTTACCATTATGGGCTGCATATGCAGCTCTCTTAAGTGTTATGTTGGCCACATCCACACAATATATATACTACCTGTATGGCCCTGAAGATGTCACATGGGCCACAGCTGTGTGCTGATTGGGCCGTGGGTTGAGAACCCCGGTATACTCAGTATAGTACTGGCTTCTGGAGCCAGCAATATAAATGAAGCAATTGAGAACAAACGGGTCGGGGTTCACCTGCATGACAAGAGGCGGATATCCATACGTAATGGGTACACCTGCTCTAGTGGCTTTCCCAATTCCGGGCCAGCCCTCATCCTTTCTAAAGTGGTCTTCAGCAGGCCTGTGAGGCAGCAAATTTGGCTCCCTTTTTCCTTGTTTGTATTTCCTCACCCTACTAATATTGAGGTGCCCTTCTCCCACGGGTTACTAGTCCATTTACCTCAAGCTTATTAGCAAATATGTCAGTCAATTACCATGGTTTTCCTGTGGTCAGACATCTGCTGATGTTCCTAACTTTAAAATATCCCAGGCTGGTATAAACGAGCATCTTGTGGTTACCTGTCAGCAGTTTAGCCATTGCAGCATTCTGTCTTGTGATATCTTATGATCTAGGGTTACTCCTGGTTAACTACTTGTGCTAAGGCTTTTGGGGTCTTATGCCTTGATTAGGTTAGCTAAGCTTTTGTCTTATAGGCCTTGAGGCTTGTAGGCTCATTACATTACCACCTTAACTTATGCCTGCGCCGTATTTAGCAAATACCTGTACCTATAGGCTACAAAATCAGCATTTCTCTCATCCTTAAATTCCCCTCCGTGAAACCCACCCTCTCAAGCAATCCCCTTCTTTCTCTCCTCAACAGTCATGACACGCTGCCTTTCCTGAACCAATGTCCTCTGTCTCATTTTGTGTTTTTCTTGTTGTAGGCAGGTGATAGTGTTCAGGGCAGAAAACAGGACTTGGGTGCAGTTTTCACAAAAACCTAAGTACCCTTTTGAGAAGTGTCTTCAGTGGAAGTTAGGTCCCAAAACACTTCTAAAAATCTGACTGCTGGGCACTTAGGAGCCTAAATCTCATTGTATATTAAGTGGGATATAGGCTCCAGGATACCTAGGCACTTTTGATACTAGCGCTTGGGCTCCTAAATCACCTAGATATTTTTAAAAGTTTGCTTCTTATCTTAGCCAAATGCTAAGCTCCCGTTTTATTCTGCCCTGTCTTGGAAAAACTCTTTGTGAGTTTGCCTGGCTTAGAGCTAACTAAAAACTTAGTAGTGACCTCAGGAGTTGGTCTTAAAACCGAAGCGAGCAATATAAAACAATGATTGTCTAGAAATGTTTTATAGCACTGATGAATGCATTTGCTAGCAATGTCTCTTTAGCAGACTACAGACGTTGCTCAGTGTGTGTGCAGAGATTTTCTGCTGGAAAATGCATTTAGCCTGCTATTAAATGGAGTTCCTTCTTGTCATTGTGCTCTTGGCTGCTGCTGTAAATCTGTACCTTTCTGGATATCAGCAACAGTCTCCGGTGCCTGTAATAGTGAATAGTCAGTGTAAAACTGCAAACCTTGCACATGGTACCTAGCACTCTAATTAGCTGGCTTTCACTGTCGTACTTCAGGCTGCTTTGGAGATAGCCTGAGATTGTAGATGAGTGTAACCCAAATCTCAGATCGCTTTCATGTCATTACCTTTTTTTTTTTAAATAGCAACAACAAATCTATCATGAAGATTCCATGAATTGTAGAATTCATAAGATTTTGGTTCTATCTGAAGTCTCTGCTCTGTGTATCCTTGCAGGAAATACAATAATGGCAGCTCTGCAATTTCTGAAGCATTTTAGTTGCTTGCTACCTTGGTCCTGCATAGTACTGATGGCAGACGCAATAGGAGGAAAGCATGTTACACAAGTGTGCCAAAGAGAAAAGATGAGAAATAATCTAGCAGCTCAGTTGTGGAGCATATAAATTTATCTTTGGCCTCTCTCAAAGCACGTACTCCGTGCTTGGTAAGCTATCACAAGCCTGAGGCTGACACTAAGGAGGAAAAGCTTTCTGATGAGAACTGGATATTGTACTTCAAGATGTTTTATAAGACCCTTTTGAAAACCAAATCCCATACAATGGAATATGGCTACAGATCAAGAGCAGCCTTTTCTGTGATTTTAACAATTTATGATGTGAGGATGTTCGAGCTTTTCCGCAGCCTTCTTGTAAAGTTGTTGCCATATCATGGATTCTCTTCCCTGCTAGCAAATCTACAGTTTAGTCACTGATAATACACTGCTGCCTGTGGGGCAGCAAATCTGTGTTAGAAGGACTTCTTTCAAACGATTATTGTTGTAATGTGTTATGGGCCAATACTAATTCCACAGACATGGACACATTTTCAAAAATAACGTTCTAAATTGTACATGCAAAATAGATTTTGTGCACATCGGTACCCATTGTTTTTTTTGCATATCGGTACCCATTGTTTTTTTTGCATTTTTCTGCATATTTTTGTTCATGCAATTAACTGTTTGCATCCTCATGCTTATTTTCCATGCAAGACTCATGTTCTTACATTTCAAACATTGCTCCCAAATGTTCCATGGCATGTAATTTTACACTGTGCAGCTACGCTTATGCCCATCCTTCAGTTAATCTTACAGAGTGCACACATGCTTTACTGGGAACTGTTCTGTGACTTGCCGCAGACAGGCCATGGCTCTGTGATGATGTAATCTGAAGACTAGAGAACAAACATACTGGTGCCCTTGGTGAACATAGAATAGAGATAAAAAAATAAATATTTGTAGTGTCTAGCTAAGCTTTTAAAGACTTACCACTTTTGAGTCTGCATTAGATTTGCCATGTTCTGCTGCAGACTATTTTTTCCATCAGTCCCACTGCCATCCACTGAATTGGGAAGTAGGTGACTCGGATTAGCTCAGAAAGAGCACGTGAGGCAAGTGAGTGATAACATGGCACCTCCCTTAGATGCTTTCCTCTTTGCTTTATAATCTTTTGAGCTAGGCTTATCCTGCAAAGCAGCTGTCTCGCATTCAGATGCACTTCATCCAGAAGAAGTGAGGATCACACTGAATCCCATTCTGGGGAGAAACTCTAGTGAATAAATAATTGTAGGCTGGGGGACCACTAAGTGGGTAGGTGATATAGACACACAAAGATGCATTCAATGGGTAAAGGTCAGTGTATCTAATTCAGAACAGGAAGAGCATTGCCCATCTACCCTACCCCGAGGGCAGCTCCATGATTGAAGCAAACTTTTAAGGTCCAGAAAATGCTGCTGATTGGTGTGGCTGGAGCAATGTTTACTTTCCCCACAGACAGAGGGTTTTTTTTGTTGATTTCTACTCCTGTTTATAGCACCCCCATTTATTGTAAAACCCCAATGGAGGAGAAACGGAGCAGACAGTAATGTTCAAACGAGCTATTAGAATAGCGTCCTCGGGTAGCTTCCATTCACCAATTGCAGCAGAAGCCCATAACCCGCTTCATTGGCAGCTGCTGTGCTTTCAGTAAAGAAACAAGACTTCTCTTAACCTCCAGTCTGACATCAGCTACTCACCTGTGTACATTCCCATTTTGTGTATTCCATCCCTTAAACTATAAATGGACACTGGATATTACAGAGAAAAGTTGACAATGCTCATGGATCTGGCATAACCAGAATGTTCTGTACATGATTAATTTGCAGATGGGCACATGTTGCATCGATATTTATAGTTGGTCCATTGAGAAGCTCGTTTAGCTCAGCATCTGGGAAGCATTATAATTCTGTGAACATACAGTGTCAGGTCTGACACTGGGTTGGATGTACATAACAATAATAATTGTATTTATATAGCAAAACACACACTCAGAGGCTCTTGCACAGCCATTCCAAATACAAATAAAATCATTGTTAAAGCAATACCCAAATAGTATGCAAACCAGACCATGTGCTTAGGAATCCAAACGATATGGTATTACTAAAAAAGAGAGAGGAAGGTTCCTGTGTAAGGGCCAACAATGATTGAAACTGAAAATACCCCCCATCAAGTATATTTTCAGATGTTTATTTAAAAAGGGGAGGGAGGGAGTTGACCGAGATGCCTGCTCAAAGAGAATGAGTTCCATGCCATATGGGTCACTCAGCAAAGGCATAAGGAGTGATCGATTACTCCTAAACATGGGGAGTGTCAAAGCACAAGATCCATGAGGAGTCTCATCAAGGGGCCTCATATAGCCAGGTGCCCACCCCACAGGGCTTTAAACCCCACTTTAAAATCAGCTGGCAACCACTCCCATGTCAAGGCACTTTTTTTTTATAGGGGGCCTTCATCATATTCCCTGTACAAGTGATAAGAGTACCACAGCCACACCTCTGGCTTTCAACAACCAATTTGGGCAGGAGCCAGAACCATTCGGCGAAGTCCAGAGTCCATCACTTCAAGGAAGTCCTGTACTGTGCTGAGGTCAGCGTGCACAGTGAAATCCCCGAGGGCAAGTATCCTGAGGGCTTCAAGAGCAGGGTTGATCCTGGAGAAGTCAGCCATGAGGTCTTCCAGATGAGCTGGTGGTATTTACACCAGCATTACCATCCATTTTTGTCCTCCCCCAGAAATACAGAAGACCTCCAGATGCTTGGGTACACTCTTCTCCAGCAGGGACCATCTTGTGCATTGCATGCAGAGTAAAATCATGCTAAAGTTACTTCCTTTCCTTCTTATTTCTCTCTCAGATTGGTGGGATTATAGAGTATCCAGCCACAGTGAAATGAACCAGCAATATGGTCCAGCCATCCAACCCTAGAGTGCTCCATAGCTTCTGTCAAAACGTACGGTACATGCTGCCAATTAAGAGCCCACTTCTGCAAAAACCTTTGGAGATTCTTCATTCCCATTTCTAGTGACATCGGTTCTGTTTTGCTTCTTTTATTTTATTTTTAAATGTAACAATAAGGGTGGGTTTTTTCAAAAGCACCTAAATGATTTAGGAGCAGAAATCCCATCAAGACTCCGTGTGACCTTTGCCTGTTTCAGCAATGCCACTCTAAATTCTTAACATAAGCCATTTCACAATAAAAAAGATTCTGTCCTCTTCTATTTGGGAAGCAGTTTGCAAGCATGGGGAAGGAAAAGCAAATAGCAAGGCCTGTAATATTCATACAGATGAAGAAAGTGCTTCTATATTGTTTTTTCTCTCATAAAGTAATGAGAATACAGAAATTTTCATTCTGAAGCCAAGAAAACTTTACGCTTTTTCAAAAAATTCTGCTTTTTAAGAAACCATTTACGAGACCAAGTCCCAAGTGGTTTGTGATTCCCAGGTGTAGTAGAGAATGTTTGTATCTTTGAGATGGCAGACGGTTTTCAAAGCTGCAAGAGGTTTGGGGCCTGCGAGTGTAGCCTCCACTTGCTACAGGACGATGCTTTGTATGTTGCTCTGGTGAAGGAGAGAGCCATTCATTTGTTAAATCCTCCAGCAGGAGCCTGGTGGGAAGCAATGCTGTTTGGCACATTCCTCTTTTCTGCATGAATGAAAGACAGAACCCCATAAAATTACTTACTTTATCAGCTTTGCACTTTATGATGTGTTGGACACACCCACTCACACCCTCTGTGCTGTCAGACCTGTGGAGCATACAAATTAAGAGGTGTCAGTGAAATCACAGCAAAATTAGGTAGTCAGTGTGTGGAGAAATGGTTTGCCTGTTGCCCAAGAAACATGATTTGCTTCCAGTAGAGCCTCTCCTCACCCTTTTTGTCAGTAGCCATGATGAAGCTGTTGTTGCACCTTTGTTTTTCGGGAGGTCTTGAGTATGTCTGTAATGGATATTGTCATTAACATATGCATCACATATGCCTTATACTGCAAGGTAACCCCTAACCATGTGTGTCCCGTGTTCTCTAATTTACAGGGCTACTCATTGCAGTGCAGGAGGTCTAGATTGGATATTGGGGAAAACTGTTTCATTAGGAGGGTGATGAAGCACTGGAATGGGTTACCTAGGGAGGTGGTGGAAACTCCTTCCTTAGAGATTTTTAAGGCCTGGCTTGACAGAGTCCTGGCTGGGATGATTTAGTTGTTGTTGTTCCTGCTTTGAGCAGGGACTGAACTAGATGACCTCCTGAGGTCTCTTCTAACTCTAATCTTCTATGATTCTTCTATGTAATTTGGTCAGCTGAGCTAGAATCAGCAAGTCTATATTAATATAATTATGTACTTACTATATGAGATACATTGACATATCCAGGTGCATTAGATATTTATTTCATGATCCTACATGGCCTGACTCATACTTATGGGGCATTATTTAGGTAGTACCCTGTGTGGAAATTTGCCTTAAAAACATGAAAAGCACATAGCCATCCCCTCTTTGTCCTTACTTGGCTGTCCTACGTCGCCCTCGTGGTTTAAGGTTTATGAAGGACCTCAGTGTAGCTCTAGATCTGGTACTTTACATCCCTGCGTCCTTGATCCTCCACAGTTCTGTGGACTGGTCTCATAACAGTCACAATAAAGTTGGTTGAAGTGCTTGGCACATTTCCTTTATCCATCCAGTTGCTTGTGGTTGTTCAAATGCAGCTGGAAATATATGCCTGCCTGCCATCCTGCCAAGGTACAATGGAAGCTGTGTATCAGTCAAGGCTGTTATCATGTCCACGCAAGCAACAGCTTCCTGCAGCTCCCATTGGCCAGGAACGGCGAACTGCGGCCACTGGAGCCACTGGGAGCTGTAGGGGGCCATGCCTGCAAACAGTCAATGTAAACAAAATGTCCCACTGCCCCCCAGCAGATTACCCTGATGGGACTCCTGACTTAGATTATGCCCAGGATTACCAGCTTCAGAAATTCTCTGCTGCCCCCATTCATTCTCAGTCAGCAACAACCACAAGCACTGTCTTTTCTGCCTTGGAGAAGCTCATGTTTCCACTACATGCAGATCTGTCACTCAGTTCCAAACCAGACTGCATGGTGCCAGAACTCCAGTTTAAGAAGCACCTCATGGAGAAAGCAATGGACTCAGACTGGGGAGACTGCCCCCACCAAGACCTCAACCAGAGTCCTCAAGGAGCATGCTTCACGGCATGAGGTCTGAAGCCGCAAAGTCAGGGGTCCTTTGTCGGGGTTCCACCATGAGAGCAAGGATTAGGGAGAACACAGAATGTCCTAGTGTTTGCTTATGGGATGAAATGGTAAAGATTTTTAGTGGTCATTTCTTTAGGCATGTATGTAAAATTGTGACTATCACTACAATCCAAATGCCTTTTCAGCTGAAGCATCAGGTTAAATATTTAAATGTTTTTAGGATCATTTAAGTGCAAAAAAAGTCAAAACTAAATCCAGTGGGAGCATTAGCAAAATGTCACATCTATGCGTGAACACAGCAGTTTGCACTTACAGAGCAGTGAACCTAAATTCTTGATACATTTATGGTGACCCTAAATTCTTGATAACATAAATGGTGGGTTTCTGGTGTTCAGTTAATGGGACCTGCTGAAAATGTGGACCTGTGCGCTAGCATCCTGAGCCATTCAGTTCAAATAGTGAAAACGTAATAGATGCTGAGTCTTCATTGCTGAATGTTAGTGTCCTCAGCGCGGTCCTGAGACAATACCCGTTGGCTTCCGTGAGCAATAGATCAGAGCCTCAAGCATAATCTTGGAGGAACTTATGGTTAAGGCATAAAACTGGAACTCAGGATACCTGGATTCTGTTGCTAGCTCTGCCTTAAGCTTCCAGTGTGAATCTGAGCAGGTCACGGAACCTCTCAATGCCTTTCTTTTACCATTTTCAAAATGGGACTCATGGAATATACTTGTTTCACAAGGGTATTATGAAGGTTAATTAATATTTGTAAAGTTATTTGAGATCCTCACACGGAAGCTGCTATAAAATACAAAATATCCTTGTAATCTGTTAATATTTAAACACGTTAGTGCAAATACACCAATGTGCTTTGGATAGCTAGGGTTTTGTGATGCTGCTTACAACAGTGAAACTTTTTATAACTTGGTTTGTGCATTTGCTATTGGACAAGTTTGTTTTGCTGACTAACCAATCCAATGCCATACTGACTGAATGCTCTCCTGACTCACAACATTCTTTTCCTATTCAGTTTTTCAACCAAATGTTATCCGTGGCTCTGCCCAGTTTAGAGACATTTAGATGAATTTAGACTTGCAGATGAAATAACGAGGGCCTCTGGTTGTTGTCATTAGAAGATCGGCTGCGATGGGATCATTGGCTCAGCTGCCAAAGAGGATCGTTGTGGAATCTGCAACGGAGATGGCAAAACCTGTAAAGTGGTGAAAGGAGACTTCAACCACACCAAGGGGATGGGTGAGTAGCATTCAGCAAAAGCGCTCTGCCTTCGTCTGAACTGCTTAACATCTAGGAGTTAGAGAGCTAGCGACAACTCTTGTCCTTTAAAAGTAGGTGAGTCACACCATGTGGCGCCTGATCAAATAACCTTTGTACATTTAAAAAAAGATTTGAAATCAATATTTTTAGAAGTTGATACACAGGGAGCATTATAGCTGTTCATGAGATTCGGCACTCGCTGACACTGATATAAGCTGGGGTGAGAGTAGCTACAGTGTTTATAGTGGAATTACTCTAATTTACACTAGTATTTCTGACCCAATTTGTTGCCCAGAAGAAATCTGCGAAAATGTTTGAGACTGAATCCGTGACTAGCTGTACAAGATTAAGATGGTCAAGTCTTTAGTTACTAACGACGCCTAATCTTATCACTCAGTTTTTTCAGAATAAATGTTTAACCTATAAGAGTTCCTGCAAGGGTCGAATTCTGAGAGGTGATGAGTCCCTCTTGAGAAGGGGAGTTGAAGATGCACAGGGCTTCACAGGGTCAGGCCTGTTGGCGCTGTATAACACCTTTTGCCATTCAGTTTCCTTAACCATGTTCCAGTTTTATTAAAGAACTGGTTCAACGGTGGAATTCCATCTGCAGCCTGTGCCTGTTTGCCGAGATTGGCCATTGCTTCCTTACTGAGCTCAGAGAAGTCACACTGTGCAGTTCATGTTGAATGTTACAGGTACTTTTGATGTAAAATGAGAGAGAAATAATCATGATAATCATAATGTCTCCTCCTATGGGAGGGACAGCTGATTTCGGCATTTAGACTGATTGCTCCTGTGTACATCCTGGATTCATATAATGCTCAGGATAGCTCCACTTCAGGTAAGTCAGGGGACCATGCACTCTGAGTTTTTATACTGACTTTATGCCAGCAAGATAGAAGCATTGGAATTAGACTTTCCAGTCGAACTCAAGCTATCCCCTCTGGCTTTGCACACCCATTGTGGGTGAATTAGCCCTTGTTCCTTAGTCACTGTTCCACACTTATGAGAGATCTGTTGCCTTTCATCCTGGTCAAGCAAAGTGCGGGGAAAATTAGACTTAGGACCCAGAGGCCACTGCAGGTGGGAGGAAGTATTTAGGAAAAATGATATTTAAATGAATGTTGCCATTTCCACATGTAGGGAAGCACAAGCAAAGCACATTCAATGTGTGCTGTTTTGGGACTCAGTTGAGCAAAGCATTAAAGATGTCCTTGGAGCACATGCTTGAGTTCAATTGAATTCATTATTAAAGTTAAGTGTGTGCTCTACTGCTTTGCTAAATCACAGCTTCAAAGCTGGTGCTCTGATTCTCTTTTCTAATTTCTGCTACCTCCTTCCCATACTTTATCTGTGAAGACAACTAAGATCCACCACCACCTCTGAGGTGCAGGTGGAATTGACAAACTTCAGTAATACTTTCTGGAGTTCATTTGTGCACTTCCATTGTCAGGTCGATCTGTACTATGATTTCCAGCTGCAGTTTTTATGCTCTGACTGTTGTGTTCCATTTAGCTTCCAGCGGTTGGTAGTGAGAAGTTTGTATCTTGGCTGTGCAAGACTAAGGAAAAGATTTGCCTTGGTTAACTTTATTGGCAGGCACTTGTGCTTTGAGAGTAGGACTCTGAGAGCATGTCACAAAATATCGCATGCAACTTCTGCAGTTAAAAAGGAAGAGCATTGGTGGTATAATTGTGCCATACCTCCTATATCTGTGCTGGAAATAAGAACATAACATAAGAACGACCGTACTGGGTCAGACCAAAGGTCCATCTAGCCCAATATCCTGTCTACCAACAGTGGCCAATGCCAGGTGCCCCAGAGGGAATGAACTTAACAGGTAATGATCAAGGGATCTCTCTCCTGCCATCCATCACCACCCTCTGACAAACAGAGGCTAGGGACACCATTCCTTACCCATCCTGGCTAATAGCCATTAATGGACTTAACCTCCATGAATTTGTACAGTTCTCTTTTAAACCCTGTTATAGTCCTAGGCTTCAGAACCTCCTCAGGCAAGGCGTTTCACAAGTTGACTGTGCCCTGTGTGAAGAACTTCTTTTTATTTGTTTTAAACCTGCTGCCTATTAATTTCATTTGATGGACCCTAGTTCTTGTATTATGGGAACAAGTAAATAACTTTTCCTTATTTACTTTCACCACATCACTCATGATTTTATATACCTCTATCATATCCCCCCTTAGTCTCCTCTTTTCCAAGCTGAAACGTCCTAGCCTCTTTAATCTCTCCTCATATGGGACCCATTCCAAACCCCTAATAATTTTAGTTGCCCTTCTCTGAACCTTTTCTAATGTCAGTATATCTTCTTTTGAGATGAGGTGACCACATCTGTATGCAGCATTCAAGATGTGGGCGTACCATCGATTTATATAAGGGCAATAAGATATTCTCTGTCTTATTCTCTATCCCCTTTTGAATGATTCCTAACATCCTGTTTGCTTTTTTGACCGCCTCTGCACACGGCATGGACATCTTCAGAGAACTATCCACAATGACTCCAAGAGCTTTTTCCTGATTCATTGTAACTAAATTAGCCCGCATCATATTGTATGTATAGTTGGGGTTATTTTTTCAAGTGTGAATTACTTTACATTTATCCACATTAAATTTCATTTACCATTTTGTTGCCCAATCACTTAGTTTTGTGAGATCTTTTTGACATTCTTCA
Source organism: Gopherus flavomarginatus (assembly GCF_025201925.1). Taxonomy (NCBI): domain Eukaryota; kingdom Metazoa; phylum Chordata; order Testudines; family Testudinidae; genus Gopherus; species Gopherus flavomarginatus. The sequence continues at coordinate 84,437,238 of NC_066625.1, read as the reverse complement.
CAGTCTGCTTTTGTCTTAATTATCTTGAGCAGTTTAATATCATCTGCAAACTTTGCCACCTCACTGATCACCCCTTTCTCCAGATCATTTATGAATAAGTTGAATAGGATTGGTCCCAGGACTGACCTTGGGGAACACCACTAGTTACCTCTCTCCATTCTGAGAATTTACCATTTATTCCTACCCTTTGTTCCCTGGTCCCTCGGCCCGCTCCACTTCCAGTAGCTCCCATTGACCTGGAGCAGCGAACCACGACCAGTGGGAGCCGCAATCGGACGAACTGCGGACGCAGCAGGTAAACAAACTGGCCCGGCCTGCCAGGGGCTTTCCCTACACAAGCGGCGGCCCCAGTTTGAGAAACACTGTATTAGAACATGAAATTACTATCCATAGAGATTCTATGGAACATGTGGATTCACTTAAGATTTTTACTTCATTTGATTCTACATTTTCTTTCACATATAGTGCCACTCCTCTCCCCCTTGCCTCCCCGCACAACCTGTTCTGGCCTTCCGATATATTTTGTACCCCAGAATGATTGTGTCGCATTGATTGCTCTCAGTCCACCAGGTTTCTGTGATGCCTATTATATCAATATCCTCCTTTATCACAAGGCACTCTAGTTCACCCATCTTATTGTTTAGACTTCTAGCACTTACGTACAAGCACTTTAAAAACTTGTCACTGTTTAATTGTCTGCCCTTTTCTGATGTGTCTGATTCTTTTTTATGTGAATGTTTCTCATCTGATCTGGCCCTTACATTATCCTCTTCCATCCTCTCTCCTGACTAAAACCTAGAGAATCTCTATCAAAGGTGCCACAGGACTCTTTGCTGCTTTATCAATAGACTTTCCTCTAAGAAAAGTCTCTGTCCGATCCACGTACTCCTCTGCAGCAGTTGGCTTTCCCCCATCTCCTAATTTAAAAACTGCTCTGCAACCTTTTTAATGTTAGGTGCCAGCAGTCTGGTTCCACTTTGGTTTAAATGAAGCCTATCTCTCCTGTATAGGCTCCCCCCATCCCAAAAGTTTGTATGTTACATTACTAAATCTATAGCTGATGCCAGTGGTGAAACCACTGCTCCATCTTCTGCAGCAGTTCCTGATCTGCATATCAACAAATGTATGCCTAGTTTACATATTCACGGCTTCTCTAATGTCTCAGGCAGGAAATGGGAATTGCGCCCTGGTCATTTTAGTTAGGAAAAACATTCTCCATTTCTGTAGTAGCAGTGCTAGCTGGAAATAAGTGCATCTCGTAGATGTTTTTGAAGGGAAACCTATCTTTGTTATTTACGAATCAAAATCACCATGAAGCATCATGCAACAAAAAGACTTGACCCAGATAGATGACAAACTTCTGGGTCTCTGCCAGAATATGAAAGTGATATATGCCTGTTTTCAGTTAGGTGGGCTGCTCTCAATGCGTTCAGTGACTTTTCCCCATGGCAGAACTGTAGGAACTGAACATTCTGTGCTGATGGTCAACCAGATGAGTACAGCAGGGATTCCCCCATCTCTAGAGACACTAGGTAATCAAAATAGGATGACAGGGCAGATGCGACAGTACCCAGATGGTGTGTTGGTCATTAGTATTATAATGTACAAGCCTTTATTGCACCCTCATTCTTTACTGAATATCTGGAGCCAGATGAGGGAGAGACACATCAATCCTATCTAAAATGTTGCTTCACCATTCAATTTCATTTGTCCATCTTGCATAGTTGTATAAATAAGGATTTTTCCAGACATTATACTATGTCCTGACACATAGATTAGCTATAGGTTTTTTTTTTTCCTGAAAAATAGTAGATTAAAACACTATGTGAAAAAAACCCAAAATAGTTTTGCTATTTATTCTCTCTCTGCTTTTACACTTCTCTCAGCATAGACAGTGAAATTAAACATGTTAGTTTCACTTATGGTTCCAGACCCCTTTTCCACTTGCATGTTATGCCCTGAGTGTTAATCTGTGGTGTTCAATGGGACTTTTCATGTGCTAAAGTGTTTTGCAGGACCAGGACCTTAGTCAGTTTCATGTTCTGTGTCTCATGCACTGGCACAAAGCTGCAGTGTTCAGGTTGCAAACACCGCAAGGAAACATGTATTTGTTTAAGAAAAAAGCTGTGGATTTTCTTAAAAAATCAACGTTTTAGTAATGCTTAAAATCCAAGATTTTACAAAGCCTAAATTTCAGGCCAAATGTGATTAAGCAGCATGAGTCACAATAGCAGAATCAGGGTCTGGATGTTGACATCATTACCGAAGAGAGTGTCAGATCCCCCATTGACTTGCTTTGATTAGGGTCAAGCCCAAAGCCCCTGTGTTAAGTGTGTCGATTTATGATTTCAGAAGAGAATAGGTGTGAAATGTCAAGACATTGGTTGTTAAGAAGTATCAGTATGAGAATTGCACCTACAACGTTTGGGCCAGATCCTGCAGCTGCTGTGCATGTGGGACTCCACTGACTGCAGGATCGGTCCCTGTATGTCCTGTGATTGCAGACCATGCTATCGAGCTCTATTAACTGGACTAAACCCATGCCAACTCTTTTCTGTTTCTCAGTCACCAATAGTCATTGTAAGAAGGTTTCCACGTGTGTGATGGCAAAGGCAAAGGCTGTTCCCAAGTGTTTCTCGTGTAAGATGCCTGAATGCTGTGTGGGGTGTCATTGGGTAGCTGGTGTTGGTTTTCTGTCCTCCTCCTCCTGGTTGGATTGGGTGGGGAGACTGCATCGTATAAAAAGCCATGGATACCGTTTAAAGCCTTCTACATTCAGCATGACTAGCCTGAACTGGAGAGACAGTATGTGGGTCCTTGGCCTTTTAAAGGAGCTGCCTAGCCACCAGAATACCATGTTTGTCAGCCCATTATCAAGTTCTGCCCCTGTTTCTTCTTTCCCAGCCCATCTCTGTAGTGCCAGAGTTTTTAGAGGTTCTGCACACTGGATACCTGTCTCAATCCTATACCTGTTAGTCCTTCTGTTTTCTGGGAACTAAATCTCCCCCCCCCCCGCCCCAAACTCTGGCCTTCTGACATCATCCTCAAATAGTGTTCAGAATCATGTTCTGCACTTACACCAGATCCTCAGTAATGTAAACTGGAAGGCAATGGAGCTATGATGATTTACACCAGCTAACGGTCTGGCCCTTCCCTTCCTCCTTGTAAGATTCCCATCCAGACTCCAATGCCATACAGATAACGCTAAGAGACCAGCCACATGAGTCATTTTTTCATGTGTGCATCTATATTCTTCTTCCCTGGCCATGTGAAGATTTGAATGGATGCCCTCTGTCTTGTGACCCAAAAGAGAAGCTGCAGTTGTTTGGCTTATGTTTTAAGTCAGTACCCCAGATGGCAGGAAATAATTAAATGAACTAGGCAAATTGCTATAACAATAACTTTTCTTCATGAGCAGTTTCTGTTTTTAATATGGTGAAGAAATCAAACACTTGATGCCAAATTTTAACCTGGACAGTAGTGCATTTAAAATTAAAAAGAAAATTGAGAGATCGTGCTTTCAGCCTGGGAATGTTCTTCTCTCAGCACATTGAAGAAAATCCTGTTAATAGGATAAATGGGCAGGTGATGAGAGGCAGACAGAAACACAAGACAGTGGGTGACTTACCAGCCGGCTGTCCTTTATAGGAATCATTACCACCAAATTGATATTCAGGAGCAATATCAGGAGGCTTTGAAATCTGTCCATGGCTTCACGATGAAATGATTTTCCTCCAGGATAGCTACCCCATGGCTGGAAGTAAACAGTGGTGGGTAGGTCCTGTGTGGGTAGGTAACTGCAATTGGTAATCACCAGGATTCTCATGCACGCAAGAAGATAACTAGTCAATTGTCTCTTATTTTCTGATCAGCAACAAGAATTACATTCTGTACAAAATCTAGCTAGAGGGACGGTGGATTCCAGAGAGGATCAGTAATGAGAGTGCAGAGGTTGTCACCTGTAGGCCGACAGTTGGAATTCAGCCCCGACCGATGGTGAGGGCAAGTCATGAGCATCTTCTGACTGCTCAAAAAACGAGCTCTTAAGTCTGAGTGCTATGTCTCATGGATACGTTTCCACAACACCCCCACAGTAAGTACTGATTGGCACTCTTGGCAATGGGAGCAAGGACTGAAAGAGCCATGGAGACTGCCCTTGCCACCCCAGGACAGTGGGGATGTCTGTGCTGTACATGTTCAGCAGATAAATAGAGGAGTCCAGTCTTTACAGCTCTCAATTTGGGACCTTGCAGCAGGACATCATCTAAAAGTTGGGATAGTGCAGGGGTGTGGGATTTGTTCTACCCATATTGTGATACACCCCCGGTAGGAAGATACAGAGCTACATTGCATAGAGATCAGCCCTTGCAGCCATGGGGTAACATCTCCTCTACCTGAGAATTCATCCACCAGTAACATCCAAATCAGTTTTGTAGTGATTCAGTTCCATGTTGAAATTTATGCTAACCTCTCTCTCCTCTCTGGGACTAATAACCTTGCCTAACAGTGGATTCTCCTGTTTGAGCCTGCTTTCCTCTTGCAAATCTCTCCAGTGTTTAAGTGAAGATACAGTAGCCACCATACATGTATTAATCTGGTTGATGACAAAGCCACCTCTTTGTTCTGGTGTCTCTCCTAATACAAGTTCACCATATAACTTGTATCTAGGACTCACTTCAGTCACGGCATTGTGTTCCTGGGACAGTGATGTAACACAGATTATCCAGAAAGATTGTTGCATGCCAAAATAGCTGTTCCCAAGGTGGAGTACAGTACATACAGCTCTAGAAATGACCAAATAATGAAATTCTCCAGTTATGCTTTCCAACCTTTATCTTAAAAATCTGACTTTTGGATGAAGTAACTAGAACCACTCCCTGATTGTTGCCAGATCTCATCAGTCTTTACGCAGCTCCTCACCTAAACAGAATTTGAACTCAACCTTGCAGACCTCAGCATTGCAAACAGTTACCCCCAAGTTACCTAACAGATCTTTGACAGGTTTTTGACTCTGGACCAACAGTGAGCTTTCTGTTGTGCTTAATATTTAATTCTTGATAATCTTTCTGGGAATCTGCGTTTACAATTTGTGATAGAAAACATGCCTCGAAAACTATGGGGCTGTTTTTAAGGGGCAACGTTCTCCAATATTGGAATTATAATCCCTTGAGCAACAGCATGTCACTAGCTCTAAAGCCCAGCTGGGAGCAATCTGAGTTTATATTTGTGGTGAGTTTGCATGTATGGTGTATTTAGTGCACTTGCAGTAGGATTTTGACCACTGATTTACACAGCTAAGAGCTACGGACGCTTTCTATGGGACATGCCCAAGGAACCTACTCTGTCCCCTGAAGGAACATTTCAAAACTACGAAAGCATAGACTACGTGGTTCCCTAAAGAAAACAAAATGTTAATAGTTGGTTCTGTGTCACCCAATCTCAGAGAGCCAGTACAGTAAGGTGGTTTTTGTTTGTTTATTTGTTTTTTTATTCAGGAGCTGTGAATAGAACACCTGGTGCCATCAGTCAGGATTAGAAATTACATGAGGAGAAAAATCTGGTATCAGACCAAACTAAATAGTCTCCAGAACTATCTGTTAATAGCTTAAACTCAGCTATTTCCCATTTCAGAAGTAATGTACAAGACAGGGTTTCCACACGGTATTTTCTCGCACCACAGTGGTGACATGAGAGCATATTTGTGGCACTAGTAGAACCTCAAGAGTAATGCCATGCCTCTCGCACTGCAAAAACAGCGGGACATGGGCCAGGATACCACTGCCTCAGGGGTCTGCTGTGAAGCCCAGTGAAATCAATGAGAGCCTTTCCATTAACTTCAGTAGTTTTTTGGATCTGGTCATGGCAGAAGGTAGTTCTGAGCCTTTGGTTTAAAAAATAATAATCATCCTCCACAGTAAATACATCAACAAATACGTGATACTTGGGCATGTTCCAAAGTGGCTTCCTAACATGGTGGCCAGGTGTGTTTCCAGGGTCCATTTACAGTGACATACTGTCGTTAATCACTCTGCTGTATGTTCATGTCTGATAGTAATAGTTGGTTGGGTTTGAATGCAGATGCATGGGGTGCAACAAGGGATGTTTGGCATTTTAGAATGTGCTGCTCTTAATGTAATTTATCTCAACCAACAAAAAACCAACTCCCAGCAGGTTCCAGGCTAATGTCCGACATCTGTTTTCTTTGATTTTTGTAGATTTCACAATTGCCATAAAAGCCAAACCCTGAAGTAGTGAGTATTATTGATGGAGCATGCTTTGTAAATAGCAGAATGGGGAATTCATCAGCTTGACATGAGGGAAGGTTCTTTGTTCAGAATCCTGTTTTCCGTTTATTTTGATTCTCCCTGCAAAGGATGACTGACTGACTTTGAGAAGTAACCTGAGCAGGGGAGAAGAAAACAAGAGAGATGATGCTCCTGGGTGGGGGCAAAAGGAAAAGGACCCGAGCTGAGGGGAGCAAGGAGAGGTGGTAAAATGGCAATACAAATTAGTGTAATGTACCAGAACAACAGGGGCTAGCTTAAAAAGATGAGAGGCTAAGGAGAGAGTTGGTTGTCATTGGCCAAATCATCTCCGAACCGAACATCAACACCCCAGTGAGAACGTTTTGTACAGGTGATCTAAAAGGGGTTGGGAGTGGGAAGGAATCCGTGTGTCCCATTAATCTGGTGGCTATGCAGCTGCTTCATTGACACTACTGTGGTTGGCTAAGCCCATGGGCTGTGAGGCCCCTGAGCGAACCTATAAGTGAAAGGCTTGCAGGCAGGGTTTAGGTGCGTGGGATCTATATAGCGATGGATTCACTAGCCACATCCAGCCACATCCCAGGGTACCATCTCCACAGTCCATGCAGCCACAGAGAGAGAGGCCCTTTGTTCTGCAGTGTGTCGCGCGCTCTCGCTTGCTCTCAGTCCAGTGCAAAGCAGAACCACAGCAGTTCAGCTGCACTTACCCTTAAAAAACCAAAGCACTGCCAAATTTTAAAAGACTAGTCCCAAACACTAATCTTACACTATCAGAAGGGTAGCCGTGTTAGTCTGGATCTGCAAAAAGCAGCAAAGAATCCTGTGGCACCTTATAGACTAACAGACGTTTTGGAGCATGAGCTTTCGTGGGTGAATACCCACTTCCTCAGATGCATGTAATGGAAATTTCCAGGGGCAGGTATATATATGCTGGCAAGCAAGCTAGAGATAACGAGATCAGTTCAATCAGGGAGGATGAGGCCCTGTTCTAGCAGTTGAGGTGTGAAAACCAAGAGAGGAGACACTGGTTCTGTAATTGGCAAGCCATTCACAGTCTTTGTTCAATCCTGAGCTGATGGTGTCAAATTGCAGATGAACTGAAGCTCAGCAGTTTCTCTTTGAAGTCTGGTCCTGAAGTTTTTTTGCTGCAGGATGGCCACCTTAAGGTCTGCTATAATGTGACCAGGGAGGTTGAAGTGCTCTCCTACAGGTTTCAACAGAGCCAGACGTGTACCCAGAAGCCTCCTACTGCAAGACAAACCCAAGAAAGAAACCAACAGGACTCCACTGGCCATCACATACAGCCCCCAGCTGAAACCCCTCCAACGCATCATCAAGGATCTACAACCCATCCTGGACAATGATCCCACACTTTCACAGGCCTTGGGTGGCAGGCCAGTCCTTGCCCACAGACAACCTGCCAACCTGAAACATATTCTCACCAGTAACTGCACACCGCACCATAATAACTCTAGCTCAGGAACCAATCCATGCAACAAACCTCGATGCCAACTCTGCCCACATATCTACACCAGCGACACCATCACAGGACCTAACCAGATCAGCCACACCATCACTGGTTCATTCACCTGCACATCCACCAATGTAATATACGCCATCATATGCCAGCAATGCCCCTCTGCTATGTACATCAGCCAAACTGGACAGTCTCTATGGAAAAGGATAAATGGACACAAATCAGACATTAGGAATGGCAATATACAAAAACCTGTAGGAGAGCATTTCAACCTCCCTGGCCACACTATAGCAGACCTTAAGGTGGCCATCCTGCAGCAAAAAAACTTCAGGACCAGACTTCAAAGAGAAACTGCTGAGCTTCAGTTCATCTGCAAATTTGACACCATCAGCTCAGGATTGAACAAAGACTGTGAATGGCTTGCCAATTACAGAACCAGTTTCTCCTCTCTTGGTTTTCACACCTCAACTGCTAGAACAGGGCCTCATCCTCCCTGATTGAACTGACCTCGTTATCTCTAGCTTGCTTGCTAGCATATATATACCTGCCCCTGGAAATTTCCATTACATGCATCTGAGGAAGTGGGTATTCACCCGCGAAAGCTCATGCTCCAAAACGTCTGTTAGTCTATAAGGTGCCACAGGATTCTTTGCTAATCTTACACTAGTGATTCTCCAGCATCGGCCTATTTTTATAGGGGCAGGTCTGGTACAGGGCCATATCACTTAGCGCATAGAACAAAAAAGGGAAGGTAAAGCATACAGAATAAACTATTAGTGTTTTAAAAGAAAAGGTGGGAAGGGGGAGGACCCAAAGGAGGAGCCAAGTTGCACACTGAAAAATAAACCATCTGGCCAATAAAAAGAATCAAATCCTAGTCACGATGGTTTCCAGGAGAGTCTCATTGCTTCATATTTGACACAGGAAGTAGTAGCTAATTTGCTTTTTGCTTATCACTTAGACCAGGGGTAAGCAACCTATGGCACACGTGCCAAAGGCGGCGCACGAGCTGATTTTCAGTGGCACTCACGCTGCCCGGGTCCTGGCCACTGGTCCAGGGGGCTCTGCATTTTAATTTAATTTTAAATGAAGCTTCTTAAACATTTTCAAAACCTTATTTACTTCACATACAACAATAGTTTAGTTATATATTATAGACTTATAGAAAGAGATCTTCTAAAAAGGTTAAAATGTATTACCGGCACCCGAAACCATAAATCAGAGTGAATAAATGAAGACTCGGCAGATCAATTCTGAAAGGTTGCCGACCCCTGACTTAAACTAAAGCTAGGGCTGAACGTCAAAGTTTGGAGCAGAACCCACACACGAATGACTCCAAAGGTCGGGAGTGCCCGTGTCTTAAGGTTTTGGTTTTTGCCCATCTCTAAATTGAACCATAACATTTTTCAGGGGTTTTTAAAAGCAATAAATAAACCACATGTAACTCACAAGTATCATTTGGAGGAGATCAATCCTGCAGTTTTTTTTAACTGTCCTGTAGAATTAAATCCTGGTTGTAGAATTCTGCAGCTTGGTTTAAAAGTTCTAAGGGAAGGAGATTGTAGTCTGTTAAATTATATAGGACTGTTTCATAGAGTATGTCTATGCTATCGATCTGTCGGGGATCGATGTATCCGTCTAGTCTAGACACGATAGATCGATCCCCAAACACGCTCCCCATCGATTCTGGAACTCCACCAGGGCACGAGGCAGAAGCAGAGTTGACGGGGGAGCAGCGGCCATCGATCCCATGCCGCAAGGACACGAAGTAAGTCAGTCTAAGATATGTCGACTTCAGCTACACTATTCTCGTAGCTGAGGTTGTGTATCTTAGATCGATTCCCCTTCCCCCAGCGTAGACCAGGCCATAGGGACTGACATGCCAGTGAAAGCAATAGATTTATACCAATTTTCATCATTGACGCCTACAATGTTTTCATTTTAGCAGTCTCCGAAATAGCTCATTCTTTTTCTTAAAAATATGAATGATAATGCAGATTATATCCCAAAGAAAGCGTTTTCATAACAGCTAACACAAATGTTTTCATTTCGAAACTGACACTTCTATTCCCATGATATGCATTGTAACTACTGGCAAGCACACCTTTGTTTTAGCACCCAGGAGGATCCTAATGTATTCCGGTAGATGCCACATGTGAACAAAATGATGCAAGGGAACAGATTTAATAGAACCAACCACAAGCCAGAAGAGTTGCAGTTAAGGAGTACACACACATTTCCCTCTCTCCTCAAGCTGTAATGATTAGTGCTTGCTATGCAAGTCACCGCATTGAAACCTGGCTGCCAAAACAGCTACTACCTTTTGAGTGTTTCCCAACCATAACAAAAACTGGAGTGGAGTTGATTTTTTGGGGGGTGATACTAAATTACAGCATGCCTCTGGCTGGCTGTGGGAGACTCTCATCCATGTGACCTTTTGTTGCCCTAGGTTATATTGAAGCAGCTGTGATCCCTGCGGGTGCTCGACGGATCCGAGTGGTGGAGGATAAACCAGCCCACAGTTTTCTGGGTAAAAAAGAAAAATGCTTTGATTTTAAACTCAGTGTATGCGTTTGCCTAAATGATCGATAGGAGTAGTTAGGCCACAGGTTCATCGTTTGCAGGAGTTGGCTGCTAACGTCGCTTTCTTACTGCGATGTCTCACCATTTCTGTGGCGGTTTGCTCAGTGTGTTAATATATCGGACAGCAGTAGGATGCTGTTCAGCCTGAAGGAATCCCAGAGCATTTTTATATGCGTAGACGAGTCCCTGACATGCACTTTGCTCTGGGGTGGAACAGGGGAGCTGTCTAATAGCGCACAACAACACAGTGCAACAGTTTAGGGGGAGGAGTAAAGAAGAATGTGGTGTTCAGATGAAACAGCCATTTACGTAGGAAGAGCATAGCGCCAGTTCAAACTAGTAGTGAGGCAGGACAGTGCAACTGACTCCCCCAACATACTTACCATACCGCCAGGGCCACTTCCTGCAGTACTAGGTTGTCATTTTGCTTTACATCCAAGACCCAGCCCTGCTTAGCCTGTAATGAGCTTACAGCCTGAGGTGGGCCGGCTGCAACCATCAATCCAGTGCTTATGTGATTTATTCTGAATTTCTGCGAGGCAGCCATAATAATGGGCCTAGTCCTCCCCTCGTTTACACTCCTGCTATCCCACTGAAGTCAGTGGCATTGCACCTGTGGATGACCAGCTCAACCCAGGGTTGTGAGTTCAATCCTTGAGGGGGCCACTTGGGGATCTGGAGCAAAAATCTGTCTGGGGATTGGTCCTGCTTTGAGCAGGGGGTTGGACTAGATACCTCCTGAGGTCCCTTCCAATCCTGATAGTCTATGATTCTATGATCTGGCCCTGAGGGAGCCCCGGACATTGTCGTTTGATCTATTGCAGGGTCAGCAAATTTATTATAAAATGATTAATCCCTACAGTTATGGCTGCGTAGTTTCCTTGTAAATTATAGCTAGCTATAGAGGTAGATACACTATCGTTACATCTACTACGGTACATATATGGCCCCATCCTCATAGTATCATCCTCCTATCACCAACTTTAATGCATTTATCCTCAGAACACCCCTGTGAGGTAAGGAAGTGTTGAATCCCCATTGCATGGATGGGGAACAGAAAGACGAAGTAGCGGAGTAGGGAATTTAATCCTGGCTAGCACCCTAATCACTGGACCATTCTTCCTCTCATCCAAACATATAGATAGTGCATGGCCAAGTAGAAACACTGTTGCAAGCAAGGTAACAAGCTTAGCTGAGCTTTTAACTGGTCTATACCGTGCCACAATTCCATGTCCCGTTAAGGCAGGAGAAGAGAACAATCAAAGCAGTCTCTGACGTTTGTTGAACCTTTGTGGTTTAAAATTCCGAGCAGGTTCACCTCTGGATTTTTGTTGCTATCGATAAGCATGTACGCCCCCTGAATCCTTTATTTTGTCTGTTTGTCCATCAGTTTATCTGGCTCCCCTCAGCACATTAACTGAGTGCTTCCATTAGGGCCAGGTCCTGCAGTCTTTCCTCACCAGAGTATTCCCATTTGGGGCAAACTGGGATTAATGGTTATGTAGTTCTCACTCCGACCGCTCGGTGTGTTGCCACCTTACTTAGATGTTGTCCCATCCACCTGTTTCATCTCTTTCACTCTTCTTCGGCTCAGGGACTGTGCCCTCTCCGATGGTGGGTGCTACCAGAACAAATAGAGAATGGCCGTAACTCCACATAGGAGAATGAGCATTTGACCCCCTCTTTTTTACAGATGGTGGAACTGAGGCATACAGAGGTGCTATGACTCTTGCCACAGCCAAAAAAGTGAGTCAGTGGCAGAGCTGCAAATAGAACCCAGGTCTCCTGACTCCCATGTGCTCCTTCATCAGAACCCTTTTTCTTAGATGCCAATTAGTTGCAGATATCAGGATACAGGATGCTGCAGAAAGCTTTCGCAAGCTGATTGTGTCTTAAGAGTTTTGCACAAATTCTGCTATTTTCCTGACTCTTGGAATGGCGCCAGAATTGGCAGGGAACACTCCCAAGAGTGCTTCTCCTTGGCTGTCACCCCATCTTCCCTGTCTATCTTCCAGAGTACGTACCACGTGATGAATAAAGCTAAAATGCAATTAAGAAAAAAAACAGCCCCTGCCATTCAACTCTGAGGTGGGCTGTGCCTTGTATTATAAAACCGGCATTTGTGGCACCATTCCTTTGTAGGAAGCGTGTGTCACTGTTGCTGTTATTTCTGCTAATGCAGCGGCCAGTTTTCTGGACGAAGATTACACCTACACATAAGATGTTTGACATATCAAACCATTGGTGGAACAATAAGAGCTAGTGTTTCCTCGAGCTTTGCAAATACTCTGCTTTTGGAAGGCCGTCTTGTTTGTTTGTTTTCCATGAGCTTCATGTGGAGTATTTATCGGAGGGGTTAGTTTTATCAGCTGGAGTTCTAGTACTGAGAAGCTTGCACTGAATATTTAGAGCTAAAGTCGGTCCTCAGTTACAATGCTGTAACCCTACTTACTTGCACAGATGTAACCTCAACAAGTGCTGCACCAACAGGTTTGACTATGACTGAGAGCAAATGTTGCCCCTGCATGCATCTACCTTATCGGAAGATAAGAAATACTGTTCAGATAACGTGAAACTGGTTCCTTCCCTGAGATATTCCCCAAAACTTGAACCAATCCAGTTTTGAGATTCATAAAGGTCTAAGAAGCTTTTCCCTGTATTTTTTTATTTTTGCACATCTCTGGCCTACCGCACCTGGGAACAGGAGTGCTGAGACACCTTGAGACAGGGATCTTCCCACAATACTTGCAGTCCAGTTTTGCAGAGAGGTTAAAATATCTGTGCTTTTAAATAAAGGGCCAAGAGTTTTTTCCCAGCTGCAGTGCATGATGATGCTCTTGCTTCACTGAAGTTTCCCAATATTTTTTCAGCTTTGTAGTTCATATTCAGTAGCCAGAAGGATCTTATTGTATCTTCCAGAGCTGTCTGTTTCCAGTGTCAGTGATCAGACAGGAAGAATTATGCAGTGCCTTGTTAATCTAAGCCCAAGAATAGCAACAGTGAGTCTCCAACAAGATATGCAAGATAATAATTGGGGAATCAAATTCCAAGCACTGTAGCTTTAATAAGGCACAAGGGCTCTGCACTCATAACAAAGGGACTAACTTTGGAAAGGTTCCTTGTGTTAGTTTCACTCTTCAAGTTTAGTCCAAGCAGGCCTTGTTTCCACTCAGGGCTGGGTGCAGCACTTTGGAACCCTGCTTAATTTGGAATCATTATTCCATTTGCTGCGAGCAGTTCCGGAATAATTTCCCTCCACCTACATTCAGCCCACGCTGGCTGGCTGGCTGGCTCAATTGGCTTTCATGCTAAAGAACCACCTTGAACAGGAAACGCCTCGGCAGCTTACGCCCTTGAGCTCGGAAGTGAGTTGGAGGAGCTGCAAGTGGAAATAAAGATCTGACTGGATGCCAGGTTTAGGATTAGGTTGATTAGTCAGTTCCTGTCTTCCAGCCTGAAAGGAAAAGAGAAGTTAAGGACTTTTTGGTTTTGTTTTAATCCTCTACTGTACAACGTTGAGCGACAAAGCTAAGCATGAGAGAAAGCAAATGCCTGCTACCTCCTGAGGGAAACCACATCCCCTTAGTAGTCTGACCTACCTACTTACAGTTAACCATTCCTGTAGACACCTTCCCTCTCCCCTAGAGATCACAATCTTAGACAGACAAGAGTTGGGATTCAGGTCAGGTGAAGAGACTTAGTTTGGTGATTGGTGAGACATTTCTGGTGCAATGGGAAGATGCTGGAGGATCTTGTGAATAACTGATTTGATATTTAGAGGCAGCATGATTCCATGGATAGTGTACTGAACTGGGAGTCAGGAGACAATGGATTAGATTCACTGCCCTTTTTCTGGACCTTTTGAGCTGCAATCTGGCCACAACTGCAAGTTGAGAATTCCCCTAAATGAAGGAAATTGTAAGATGCTGCTGGACTGGAGCCTGGGACCATGGGAGTTCTGAGCCACTGACTCATCCGCAACACCACTGGTTGCTTAGGTTGGGTTTGACCTTGAGGACCCCATGAAACTGGGTCCTGCAGGAAGTCCTGCCCAGCAGGATCTGAATGGTGGCCCCTCCCAGCTCACTGGTTGGTTGTTGCTAGTTTTTAAACCAGGAAGCCATCATGGGGAGCTGGCTGAGTAACCAAGCAGACTGCCTGCCTGCTTCCACTCCAGACCCTGCTTGCTGTAGACCCTAAACTCCAGCTTCCGAGCCTGGTTTGTTCTCGACTTTGCTATTTGCTTGCTGTCTGTAACCTGGCACCAGACCCGACTTCCTGATATCCTGACTCTTCTATTCACCTGCTACCTTCAACTTGGTGCCTGACCCCCAACTTCCTGATATCCTGACCTACCTCGACGCTGACCGCACTACTCATTTTCTGACCGCAACTTAGCAACTGACCAGTGCCCACAGCCTGGCCCTGACAGGAATTCACATTTGGTGTAAAGCTGGCAGAGCTGGCTCCATAAACCAACTACCACCACCCCCCTCGGAGCAGGGGCAGGGGCAAAGGTGAAGTTATGTTCCTGTTATTCCCAGCAGGCATATCATCCTGGGAGTACCACAGCCAACTGTCATAAATTAGAGTAATCTTTAGGCTGCTCTAATTTACACTGAGGACAGGGCTGGCTGAGGATCAGGAAGCCATAATCAGTTTCCTGATTGAGCTCGCCTGCCCCACACTGTCAAGCAGGTCTTGGTAGAGAAGAGACTCTACCCCCTCAGTTCTGTTCACAGCTCTGAGCCACTGGGTGATCCTGTACGCATCTCTTGACCTCTCTGTGACTCAGTGTTCCTGTCTGCAAAATGGAGATAAGGATACTTCCCCTCCTTTGCAAAATGTTTTGAGATCCCTGCTTGCAAAATACTCCATGCAGTAAGAACCAAGTGTTGTTGCTGTTCCTTAGTGCTTGTTCTGCTTGGATGCTGAGCAAGCAGGGATCAAAACCTGCCAACCCTAAGATTCCCTCAAGTAAGACATGGCCATTCCCCAGATGGAAGACCTCAGAGATTAAACATGGAGTGCTGGTGTTTCAGCAAGGGGCGAGCTTCCCTCTGAATCAGAATTGATTCCTAGTCTTAGGGAGTGCAGCATGCTGCCTTTCTGCTCATTAAAGCTCTCATGGACCTTTTCACAAGAGTAGGCATGCTTGTCTCAGTAGCTCAGGAAGTAGCCATATTCCAATAGAGAGAATTACATTCCACCCATGACTTTAATTGGATACGGCATTATCCCTGAGCTGGTCATGTTCATGCTGCCGAGAGCCATTGTTTATGCCAGTTTCAGTCTGCAGCAGAGTGTTGAGGCACCAGCCCTCTTTCTGGATCTCTTTCAACCTTCTCCAGCTTCTCCAGATCCATGAGGTCATAACTCTTGCCAGTTCCACCAGGGGAGTAAACTCTGTGCCCTGTCAGAACACTTTGGTAAGAATCCCCATGAAGGAGAACCTCACAGAAATTTCCTCCTACTCAGCCCCTCCTGTGTGGGGGGGTGCAATCTGACCTCTAGTTGCTTGAAGCACTCCACTTAGTAATAGCCATTATGGGATGTCAAATGTTGCCTGACTACTGAGCAGCCAGAGGCAAGGGCAGGTCTATAGGCAGTGGTCTCTTGTCATTACAAACATGACTCACGCTAGATTAATGCACCCTCCTACACCCCCAAAAAAAGCAAGTCAGCCTTGTCTTGCTGTTGAGAGGGAGGTTCATGTCCTGACCTTCTAAGTATATTAAAGAACAACATGGAGTGTACCAAAGGCATGCAGAGCTTGCTAGTTGGTGGGGCCTGATCCAAAACCCAAGCAAGCAGGTGGGAGCCTTTCCATTGATTCAAAGGGGGTTTGAGTAACACCCCTGCTCATTTAGTTAATTAGAAGCAAGGGTCATAATTTTGACAGAAAGTTCATAAACTGGGACTCAATCATTAATGGTCAAGAAAACATTATTAAAGAACAGTCTGGCCAGGAGACACAATTAACCTTGAAATTAGAAAACTATCCAGTGCATGAAAAACACCTGCAGGCCACTCCGCTCAATACCCAGTCTCTGGATGGGCAAAACAGTTTGGATGCATGGCACTTGAATCTCCACAGAGATTGTGGCCTGGAATTTTTTTCCCATAAAATCAGGCTTTGCCAGCTTGCCCCTCTATCTCTCAATACTTTTGCTTTCATCCCAAAGTCCTTGGAATAACATTCCCTCCCCAGTAATCTGAAGAATGTGGAAGTCACAAAAATTAATTTGAAAAGCTGCAGTTGTTCAACATCCCCACCGACAGAGTCGTCTTTCAGTAGCTGGAGAGTTGAAGTAGCATTTGTACATGCAGTAGCCTTTTCTGAAAGGAAATAGATGAAATTCCAAATACCTTTGCCTCTTAATAGTATTTTTAAATGACTGACTTCCTGCATGAGGGTCTGTCTTGCTTTCACAGCTGGGTTATTTTATGGAGGAGTTTTCTGCACTGGTGCTGTCCTGATGCACACAACCCTTCCGTTAATTTCAATGGGATATGAAAGGGAAACAGGTTTGGTCCCTTAGGGTATGTGTACATTGCATGCTGAGCCTGGGCTCTGACTCAGGTTTGAGCCCAAGCCCCCTCTCCATCCACACACAAATCAGTCTGACTTAGGTCAGCAGCACCCAGGCCTTAGGACCCTGCTGGGGGCTAGGGATCAGAGCCTGAGTCCCTCTGGGCACATCTACACGGAGATAAAAGACCCATGGCACAGCTGCGATTTGCCCAAGTCAACTGACTCAAGCTCACTGGGCTTGGTCTGCAGGACTGAAAATTGCTGTGTAGACGTTCGGGCTCGACCCAAACTCTGGGACCGTCCGTCATTGCAGGGTCCCAGAGCACAAGCTCCAGCCCAAACCCAAACCTCTACTCAGCAATTTTTCAGCCCCAGAATTCTTACCCCAATGAGCCTGAGGGCTGAACCAGGCCAGCCTTGGGTCTTTGATCCCTGTGTAGACATACTTTCTAAGACTCGGGTCCAGGCCCTGTCATTCTGCGGTATGAACACAGGTCAAGCTGCAGACCCAAGTCAGAAGGTCTGCATGGTGCAGTATGGATGCGTTAGCACGGCTCTGAGACCCAGGTCCCAGGTCTACCATGCAACATGGATGCTCAAGCTCGGGCTTGGAAACATCGACTCCACAAAGCTGGGTCCCTCAGACCCAGACTTAGTGTGCGGCATAAGCCTCAGAACTGTGGGCTATTTGTTGACTGATGGAGGCCCTGTAGATTTGTGGTTAACTCATACAACGGCCTGATGCTAATCCCATCAGTGTCAAGGGAAGGACTTTGATGGGTTTTAGATCAGGCCCCAAATTAATAAACTGAGTCCCTGTATCCAGCCCTGGTGTATTGTGCCCAGACATGAGAGTATATACATCAGTCTGGGCACAGTACTGGAGGTCAGTGAGAGATTTCACCTAGTAAACCTACAGGGCTTTAGGCTGTGGCTGAACCAGCACTTTTCTGTCCATCCAAAAGGAGGCTTGTGTTCAAAAGGCATATAGGCACATCCAAGCAGGTGGAAATTTAGCCCTGACAGGACTGTGAGAGAGCTAGCCCTGCACAGCATTCGCACATGCGCACCTCACAAAGATTTTGAAAAGGGTTTTTGGTGTACCAGGCTCTTTTATCACCTGCTCTGTCTGCACCTTTACAGCTTGACCTGCTTCCATCAAGATCAAGAGTTGCCAAGGCATCACTTGCCTTAGCTCCCTACGTTGCAGGCCTCAGAGCAGACAGGACATCCGGCTAGATGCTGAACATAAGCTTGATGTAGATGGAATGGAGGAAATGGCTGGAAGCTACTTTTCTGTTTCCCTGATGCTGGGTCTGCCAGGACCAAAATGGCCCCTGAAATAATTTAGAGCAGCCTATGGGCAACTCTAAATTGTGCTAGCTGGAATGTTCCCATAGGGGTCACACACCTGGCTGAAGATTGGGTAGAACACACTCCACTCCATCTCCTCCTTCCCCTGAAATCCCTTGACCCCTCCTTTCTGATTCAGCCCTAAGAGTTCGGTTAAAGAATCCATCCAACATCTTCATTATGGAAGCCCACATAAACTAAAAAAATATATATTCTTCGACGCTTGCAAATCTTCAAACATGTTTCTGGAGCTCATAACCAACACAGAGATTTTGTTTCCTTTTTGCCCAAGAAAGGTTTAGGAAATTATTCAGGAAAACTTAAAACATACTAGGCAAAAATTGTGTTGCTGCACTTAGAAGGAAAAGTGAGAGTTAATGAACGATGAGTGTTCTGAAATGGTTGGAGTTCTGAATACATTTCATTATTTACTGATTTCAGCAAGAATTTCTTGGACCCAGCTGCTAAACTGTCAGACTTCAATCAGGTGCAAGATGAGCAGCCTAGATAATAATGTACAAGTCTTGTCTCATAAACCAGGAGTCTGTTTAAAGCCAGCAGTGTTTTGATTCTTTTTCACTCTACAGCTGCCAATTTTAATAGCTTTGGAAGTGTAACACAGCAAGTCTGCAAGCTTCAAGGAGAGAAAGGAAAGCATGAGATTAGCTTATGGCTGGTTTGCAAGTCTCAGACAATCAAAGGGGATCAAATAGGTATTCTGTTCTATCAAGTTCTTACATTGTGCTTGCTGCTTTGGTATCTGGGTGTCTAGATCTATCTAATCTACTAACATCAATACTCTTTCAAAGGTTATGAAATGAGTGCTTAGACTTGAGTGTAGTCTTTATAATAATGTAGTTGCTTTAAGTGGAGGAAACATTAATTTCCAAAATCCCAAATGACAGAAGATTGCTTTCTAGAACAGTTTCATTACTAATGCTATTTTAAAGTTTACATATATATTTTAAATGTAAAGCACATTACAGTTTGTTTATATACACATACATATATAAATCAATGTAATGATGCTGTCCATCTAAAATGTAACTTGTATTACTAATACCATATTAGATTATTATTGAAATAATTATATGCATCTGATTGACTGTTCACTAATTATCCTCTCTGTTTACTGTTTGCACTTCACAGCTTGGACAAGAAAAATGGGCTAGTAAGTTCCATTCTTTTCCTAGTCAGAATCTAGTCACTTTAGCATTCTGGCTCTTGTGCACTAGTACAATGCTCCAAGGTTACATTTAAACCCAAATGAAAGCTCGTTTCATTGAAAGTTAATAGAAAAATTCCTAGTAATCCTAGTTGCTTTTACAAAAGAGACATTTTGGAGATAAACTTATGTGAGGATATGCGTTTAATGTGTATGTTCTCATCAGATAGCAAATACCATGTACAAGCATTGCTCATGTTGGTGAGAACTCATTCAATCACAGTGGTTCTCTAACTTTTGTCCTGGTGTCTTTTGTGTCCCTTTCACACAGCAAGCCTCTGAATGTGACCCCCACTTTATAAATGAAAAACACTTTTTTTTATATATTTAACACCGTTATAAATGCTGGAGGCAAAGCGGGGTTTCAGTTGGACGCTGACAGCTTGCAACCCCCTGAGAGGTCCTGATCCCTAGTTTGAGATCCCCTGTTCTATCACTACTGATTGCAGTGGGATGACTGGATGCAGGAGTCCCCCAGTGTAAGTTAGAGTTAGGCCATCTAGCCTGGTACAGTTAGTATCTTTACAAGGACACCGTGTAATCATTCTTCCTTCTGTTTCATTTATAAACGGGTACTGCGCAGCACTGCTCTTTCCCCCCCTCCCCCCCGCCCTTAATCTCCTGGCAGTGGAGTAACATAGAAAATGTCTCGATATTCAGAATCCAGAGGACTTTGATTCTTTAGAAATTAGATCCAAACAATTAAGGTAGCAAAACTTCAGCATTTCCAGTTTATATGACATTAATGTTAGATAATAGCAATATTAATGTTAGATAATAGCAATTTTAATGTAATTAGAGATGCCTTCCTACGCTGAAATGCAGAATGTGCACAGTTTAGCTACTTTGTAACTCCTCAGCTAAAACTAAATACTTTATTTTTCCTTTGAACTCCCATCTGGTACAAGGCTACTGCATCTTGCAGTTGAAGTGGGCTGATGCTGAATCACTGTGGGTCTATCTTTTAATTATGTAATTGCTTTCATTTCCTTCCATTGTATTTGATTCTTTCCAGCTTTAAAAGATTCCAGTAAGAGGTCCATTAACAGCGACTGGAAAATTGAGCTTCCTGGTGAGTTTCAGATCGCAGGCACTACTGTCCGGTACGTGCGAAGGGGTCTATGGGAGAAAATGTCTGCCAAAGGACCAACTAAAATACCACTGCACTTGATGGTAACTTTATATCCTTTGTTTATGTTTCTTAAGTGATGCAACATAAAGGGTTTATATCCAAGCTCAAAGTTCAACTTAAACTATGTGCTTCCTCCCCAGGGTTTTAAGGAAAATCTATTGCTTCTCCCCCTGATTTCTTTTGCAGGGTTACAGGGGCAACAGTTACATCTCACTTAAGGTCTATTTTGTGTCAGCTTGCAATCTCCATAGAAGCTTCACACTGGGATGTACATTACATAATGAGACATAAAGACACTGTTACAGACCCAGTTTTCCAAGGGCCTCTGTGTTTTGTGCACAGAACCATTTGCACTTGTAAAAGGACATTGGCTCAACTTCCGAGTTGACTGACGCCAGTGTATGTTTCTCTGTTTAAGTGACCTTTTGCTCACACGGGTAATAAAAGATGCACATTTTATGTATGTACAAAACACATGACCTGTGCAAATTGGGCACTGTGTATTGATTTACACACACAAATCATCTTGAATTATATATTGAACGGATTGAGACCTGCTACATTTTTTTGCTGTGGTTCAACATAGTCTTTCTGTTTGCACAGGATGTTATTTTATAAACACTGAAGCAGTGTGAGTCAAGAGACCTCTTGGGTCAGGAGATTACGAAGCTTTTCCCAGTTCTGTCACTAGCTCAGTGTGTAGCTTTGGGCAAGTCATGTAATCTCTCTCTGACTTAGTTTCTCCATCTGTAAAATGGGGATAATAATACCCCTGCCTCCCATGGATGTTAATACGTAAATGTTTGCAAAGGGATAGAAGACACTATAAAAGCACAGCGTACTGTGAAGTATGCGCTGCTTCCTCTAACTTCTATTTTCTGTCCATTTTAATTTTTCTAGGCACTGTTTCCTTTCTCTGTGACTTTCTTGCCAGGATCTGCCTGCTCCAGCCCTTCTTTTAGACGCTGCTAAAAATCAAACAGTTCTGCTTTTCCTCACCTAAATTTGTCAGGCCCCTTTTTAATCTGCTTTGCGCTGCTCTCATTTTCATTTTCATTGTACTGTTTGAAAAGCTCAGAGCTACCATGAACTTTTCACAAAAAGGTATAAGAATATTAACCCTTCCCTCTTCACCTTGCTTTTCACATGCAGCTCTCAAAATGCTTTTGCAAAAGAAGGGAAGTGTCGTTATTCCTGTTTTAGGGAAGAGGTGTGGAGTGACTTGCACGGGTCACACAGCAGGCCGGTGGCAAAGCTGAACTGAGATTATTCCTCAGTATTCAAAAGGGCACATTTGGGGATTCCTGCAATTTCCTCATATATTCATGAAACTCGTGGTTTGTGCATATAAAGCTAAACCTGTACAAAAGACTTGGGCTTATATTTTCTATTAGCACTTTTTAAAAGTCAAATTTCCATGGTGACTTCTTCAACATTAAGAATGTCAGCTTCACAGTTTGGCTTAGATCCAGGCTTTCCACCCTGAAACCAAACCTCTTACAAAGTAGCCTGTATATTACTGAAGAACTGTCTGTCCTCGGGGCACCATATAAAATATAAATTTGCGTGAGCTCAGGTTTGTAAAAATGTTGTGTAAGATTCCTGTGCCTTTTGTGGCTAGATCTGACTATTCCAAGGTTTTCCTTGGTTGAGGCTCACAGCAGTAGATTCTGGTGCTGTCATTTTGAAAACTTGAGCATTGCTGTTTATCTTTTTAAATGGAAACAAAAAAAAAACAGCCACCTCCCCGCAAATATCCAATAAAATAACAACAAAAAGGATTGTATTACTAGGAAGCTTCTCCATAAGCTCTATTCATTATACAGTAGAACCTCAGAGTTACAAACCCCTCGGGGATGGAGGTTGTTCGTAACTCTGAAATGCTGGTAACTCTGAACAAAACATTATGCTGGTTCTTTCAAAAGTTTACACAGAACATTGACTTCATACAGCTTTGAAACTTTACTATGCAGAAGAAAAATGCTGCTTTTAACCATCTTAATTTAAATGAAACTAGCACAGAAACAGTTTCCTTACCTTGTCAAATCTTTTTTTAAAAACTCCCTTTTTTTTTAAGTAGTTTACGTTTAAACACAGTACTGTATTGTATTTGCTTTTTTTGTTGCTGTTGGCTCTGCTGCTGCCTGACTGTGTACTACTACTTCAACTGCTTGCTCATGTCCATTCCAAGTAGATGTGTGTGCGCCATGTGCACGGTCGTTAGAAGGTTTTTCCCATAGCGGTATTTGTCAGGTCAGCTGTGGAGCTCCCTGGAGTCAAACTTTCGTGGTGATGTATATAGGCCCCTGCCGACCTGCCGCCTCTTCAGTTCCTTCTTACCGCCAGTGATGATCCTTAGAGCAGCTCTCTTCTCTTGCTACAGCAAGCCAACAACTGTCTCTTGTTGTATATATAAATAGTTAAAAACTTAGTATTAGTTAGTTTTGAGTAGTTCATAGTTAAGATACGTTTTAGTTGGGGACCCTCCCCCTCCATGTTTTCCCTCCCGGGGATCGGGGCATGCCTTGGTCTCAGGAGTTCAAACTGTGTGGGTCCTGTCTGAAGCCAATGCCAAAGGGAAACCCACACAACTCCTGCTTGAAGTGTTTCAGGGAAGCCCTTCAGTCTGAAATGTATAAAATCTGCAGAGGCTTCCACCCAAGGGCTAAGAAGGAGAGGGAGTTTAAGCCCAGCCCTTTGGTGTGGAACGCACCGGTCTCAGTAAGAGAGGCTGCAGTGCCAAGAAAGGACTTGGGCTCCAGGGACCCTCAGCACCACCATTCCCGACCTCTTCCAGTGCGAGTGCCCAGCATCGCTCCCTTTCTCCGGTGCCACACAAGAAGGAGACGATAGAGGTCACTCTCTCACTAGAGCAGTGGTGTGAGAAGGCGCTAGTGGGGTGCATCCCATGCCGGAACACCCTACTCCGGCTCCGACTCAGCCGGCACCGTCAACTCCGGCCTCGCAGGGATGTCCACTGAATCTGGTTCTCATGGAATTCCTGGTGCCAGAATGTTGGTTGGAGGAGTTAGACCTTCCCTCCATGCCGAACACCTTTGAGGTGGCTAGTGACCTTTTAGTGATGATGGCGCAGTCCCCCACACGGGCACCAGCGCCGGCACCACAAAGAGGCACCATGCCTTCTATTGGCAAGCCGGCGATGATGCGGCACCGCTCACTCTCCCCTCGGCACCACTTCCCAGCACCATCTCGCTCCACACTGCCTTGGTCGCCGAGGTCAGAGTCCTCGTCGGACGCAGAGGCAGAGTCATACACCTCTCGGCGAAGCCAGCACCGCTCTCAGCACCATTCTTGGCACCGCTTCAGACAAGAGGGGAAGGGCAGACATTGCCTATGATGCCGTAGCCACCCAGTGACAGGCGCCGGCTCAGTGGCCCTTCTGGACCCAGTAGGCCTATCACCAAGCCCAAGGGTCGGGGTCCAGATCCTTGTCAGTGGTATCAGAGGCATGGGCCCCTCCATCATCATCTGTAGCCCGGGAGCCTTCGCGAGGCCAAGAGATGGGCACGCAGGCCAGCAATGAGACAGCAGCAGGACACAGCACCGGGGCTGGCACTGAGACTGGCACGGGCCTGGAAGCTGGCACCACTCCCAGCACCACGCAAGACGTGTCGGCACAGGGGGATCTCCACAAGCTGAAGAGTCAGGAAGACCCGGTGCTCCCACAGGCATCTTCTTCATCCTCCGCAATGAGACAGAGGTGGGCATATCCACCACGCTGCCGCCATGGACAACAGAGCCCACCAGGAGTTGCTCAGAAGGGTGGCTCAGAATTTGGGCATGCAGGCAGAGATGTCAGAGGAGACTGACCCTACCGTCAACACTCTGGTGCCTGAAGGTCCCTTGAGGGTGGCTTTGCCCCTCATTAAGACCATACAGAACACTACTAAAGCGTTGTGGCAAATGCCCACCTCTCTTCCTCGCCACAGCCAAAGGGATGGAGAGGAAGTATTTTGTGCCTTCAAAAGGGTATGAGTGCCTTTTCACACACCCTCAGCCTGGAACTCTGTGGTGGCGGCTGCCAACCGAAAGGAAAGGCAAGGACAACCGGGACTGACTCCTAAGTCCGAGGAGGCAAAGAAGCTGGATCTCTTCGGTAGGAAGGTTTATTCTACCGTGGTGGCTCTAGCTTCACATTGCCAACCACCAAGCAGTCCTTAGCCGCTACAGTTTTAACTCTTGCAACTCGTTGTCCAAATTCAGGGAGCTACCATCGGAGTTTGCTGCTGTCCTCGAGGAAGGCAAGGTTGTTGCAACGCCTCCTTACAGGCCTTCTTAGATTCGGCAGTCTCAGCAACCCGTACTATTTCAACAGCTGTAGTCAACAGCTCCTTCTCATGACTTCAGGTGTCGGGACTTCTGCACAAAATCCAGCAGACAATTCAAGACTTGCCTTTTGACTGCTTAGGGCTTTTCTAAGAGCAAACAGACTCTAAGCTCCACAGCCTTAAAGACTCACGGGCAACACTGAAGTCCCTGGGGCTTCATGCACCAGCCCCCTAGAGGAAACATTTTAAGCCGCAGCCTACCCCTCGCTTCTACCCTGCTCCCCCTAGACAGGATTGTGCATCACTATTCACAGACAATACAAAAGTGATGTTCTATATAAACAGATAGGGTGGTGCTTGCTCCTCTCCTCTGTGCCAGGAAGCCCTCAAGCTGTGGGACTTCGACATTGCCTGTTCGATACATCTGGAGGCATCATATCTCCCAGGTTCCCAGAACGAACTGGCCGATCATCTCAGCAGGTCATTTCAGAATCACAAGTGATCCCTCCGCCCGGATGTCGTGACCAACTTTTTTGCAAAGGTGGGAATTTCCCCAGCTAGACTTGTTCCCAACACAGCGCAACAGGAAGTGTCAGCAGTTCTGTTCCTTCCTGAATCACAGCCCAGGCTCGCTCGCAGATGCCTTTCTCCTCCCTTGGAGCACCTGCTGTATGCATTCCTGTCCTTCCCACTCGTTCACAAGGTCTTGCTCTGAAGGTCCAAAGAGAGAGAGCATCAGTGATGTTGAGAGCCCCAGTATGACCACGTCAACACTAGTTCACCACGTTTCTAGATCTGTTGGTCGACACACCTATAACACTGCCCCTGGTCCCGGACTTGATCACGCAGGACCACGACCACCTCCAACATCCCAATCTAGAGTCTCTTCACCTCACAGCATGGAAACTCCTTGGAGCTTGCATGCTCAGACTCTGTTAGGGAGGTTCTCCTTGGCAGCAGGAGCCATCCATTTGAGCCACTTATATGGCTAAGTGGAAGAGATTCTCGACTTGGTCACTGCAGAGGGACACTCTGCCGTTACAGTCCTTGGTTCCTTTTATCCTGGACTATTTACTGCACCTAAAACAGCAAGGCCTGGCAGTGTCGTCAAGAAAGGTGCACCTGGCCGCCATCTTGGCTTTCCATCCCGGTTCTGCTATTTGCTAACCCCATGGTTTGCCGCTTTCTCAAAAGACTAGATAGACTGTACTCTCAAGTAAGACAGCCGATCCCCCCATGAGATCTTAACCTGGTGCTCTCAAGGCTGATGGGCCCTCCTTTTGAGCCCTTTCTCCTCTATCTTTCCTGGAAAGTGGCATTTCTAGTGGCTATAATTTCGGCCAGGAGGGTGTCTGAGCTTAAGGCCTTGACACCCGAGCCCCCTTATACTGTTTTTTATAAGGATGAAGTACAGTTGCGGCCACACCCAGCTTTCCTCCCAAAGATAGTTTTGCAATTCCACATGACTCAGAACATTTTTCTTCTAGGGTTCTGCCCTAAGCTGCATGGTAGTAACCAGGAATGAATGCTCCACTCCCTGGATGTCAGACAATCGTTAGTTTTTTACATTGAGTGGACAAAGCTGTTTAGAAATTCAACACAACTCTTCATCACAATTGCTGAGTGACTGAGAGGGCTTCCAGTGTCATCCCAAAGGATCTCTTCATGGATCACGGCCTGTATCAGGACGTGCTATGACCAAGCAAAGGTACCTGCCCCAGCATTAACAGCGCACTCCACAAGAGCGCAGGCTTCCTCAGCATCATTCCTGCTGCAGGTGCCCAGTCAAGACACCTACAGGGCAGCGACATGGTCATCAATCCACACCTTTATGTCACACTATGCCATTACTCAGCAGGCTAGAGATGATTCTGCATTTGGCAGAGCGGTGCTGCAGTCTGCAACTCAATGAACTCCGACCCCTCTTAGGAACTGTTTGGGAGTCCTCTCCTTGGAATCGACATGAGCAAGCACTCAAAGAATCAAAAATGACTCCTTACCTTTTCGTAACCATTGTTCTTCGAGATGTGTTGCTCATATCTGCCTGCCTCTCCTCTGTTGGAACATCTGGCAAGAAGGAACTGAAGAGGCGATGGGTCGGCGAGGATCTATATACATAGCCATGAAGACACGACTTCAGGCAGCTCCACAGCTGACCTGACAAATACCGCTAGGGGAAAAACATTCCAACTACTGTGCACGTGGCATGCACACACCTCCCTTTCGTCACTGTTGTTCTTTGAGATGTGTTGCTCATTATCCATTCCAAGTAGGTAACTGTCTTATCTGGTTCCAAATGAGGTGTGTGGTTGACCTGTCAGTTCATAACTCTGGTGTCCGTAACTCTGAGGTTCTACTGTAATACAACCCGACTTTTCAGTCAGATATTAATAGGGGTGATTTTTTTCCTTTCTCTCCCGCTTCCCCAGATACGCTTTAAAGATGGGCGAGAGACCAGTATCGGACCATTAGAACAAACATGCAGCCCAAAGTCATTGGGAGAGTAATAAACAAAGCTCACTTAAAACAGCACGTAATTTATTTGAAACTCTTTTCTCAAGTCAAATATTAATCTTTTCCCTGAACTAGGATAGTGGTTTTAATTCTTTCAACACAAGAATGAAAAGGATGGTTACCAGTTACCTCGAAATAGAAAACTGTTGTTTAACCAGTGGTCTCCAAACTTTTTTGATCGTGCACCCCTATCGGTTAACCTGACGAAGGGGGGGAAAAAAGCTCTCCTCTGCCGTGCACCCCCAAGGATCCTCTTGCGCACCTCACTTTGGAGACCACTGGTTGAAACAACAGTGGAACACACTTGACTGACAGAGAGCCAGAAGCCTCACTGAATCTATTACGACCTGCATTTGAAATCAATTTTACACACACACACATGCACACACGCATATTATATGTGGCTATGAAATTGGTTTCATATGGGCCCTTCGATTCACTCATTTTGTTTCCATACTGAGATAATAAGGATCTCATTTAAGGAGCTGTTTTTTAATACTTGGGGCGTTTCTCCAAATGTGTTACTGTAAGTATATTTCTTGGATAAGTGAATGTTTGTGTAGCTAGGCCTATGCTAGACCTCCTCTTGGCAACAGAGGACAACCAAACCCTCCCGGAGCACAGAGATGCTTTAAACATGACTGTTTCCGTAGTGCAGTCGGATGAGCTGCTCATACCTCGCATGCTTAAATAAAGTCAGGGCAGGACTTGAGTTCTCAGCTGACTGTTGCCTAATGTTTTGGATTCTGCAGAAAGCTTTGTAAATATGATGATCATGTGGTCCATCGCGGGCTTAACTTTGGCTTCCAGCTAAGAATAAAACATGCCTTCTACTGATAGACTTGAGTGCAATCTATTTCCTTTACAAAGAGAAGGTTACGGGGTGACTTGATTATAGTCTGTAAGGAGGAAGAAATATTTAATAATGGACTCTTCCGTCTAGCAGAGAAAGGTCTAACATGACCTATGGCTAGAAATTGAAGCTAGACAAATTCAGACTAGAAATAAGGTGTCATTTTTTAACAGTAAGAATAATTAATCATTGGAACAGTTTACCAAAATGGCAGATTCTCCATCACTGACCATTTTTAAATGAACGTTGGCTATTTTTCTAAGAACTCTGCTCTAGGAATTATTGTGGGAAGTTCTGTGGCCTGTGCTGTACAGGAGGCCTGTCTGGATTATCACAATGGTCCCATCTGGCCTGAGAATCTGTGAAAAACAAAGTTTCCTCTGTAGCTAAAGCAAAAACTTCTCTTTATTTCCCACTCCTCCTGGAAGATACTTTTCTGTCCGGACTTGTTTACTGTGGAGATCAACTAAAAGGTGCAGAGTGCCTGCTGCTCTTACAGTGCTCATTGTACAGACTTATAGGGAGTCAATTGCCACAACTCAGATGAAACCGGGCAAAATTTTTCAGACAGTTTATTCACTGAAGTGCAGTTTTGGGTTGACTGAAACTATTAGCAAATAGTTTTGGCTGGAAAAAAATTGACAAAAATCAAAACATTTTGCTTCAATTTTATTAAAATAAACTTTTCATTTTGAAATATAATTGGATTTATTTTGAAAAAAATACAAAACAAAAAGATGGAAATAAAAAATGGAAAAAACAAAAACAATTGTTTCAGGTCAACCATCAATGAAATTTTGGGGAGATTTTTTGTTTTAGCTACTGAACCAAAATATCAATTATTCAGACAGCTCTAAACTCAAGTCCAGGCTTCCAGCACATATACTGTCATTTTATGCCCCATCCCAAGTCATGGGTGCTTATGGACCTTATTTGACTGGGGGTTTTTAGCGGGTTGAAAGTGTGTTTCCAGAGCAATGAAGAGTCAGGAAGGCGCATACCTGTGGGTGCCTGGAGGGTTCCTGTTCAAATTACTGTTCTAATGCTACTGGGGTTATGTTGTAATAGTAATTATATCTGTTTTTAAAAATCACAGAGGCCACATCCTCAGCTGGGGTAAATTGGCGTAGGTCCTTTGACTTCAAAGGAGATACTCCAATTTACGCCCACTGAGAATCTTGGCCAGAAAATAGATGTGCTCCAAAGTCAGCTAGTAAAGCCCTCCCGTCTATCTGTTACATAGCACAGTAATTCAGATAAAAGATGCCGTGGGTCTGTTTCTTATCTCTCACTGTTTTTACACTGGTGGGACCCCTTTTACCAGAGTTACTCAGTGAAAGTGAGAGCCAAATCTGACCCAGTGTGTAAATCCAAGTAGAATCGGAACTCCACGCCCACTATGACTGATAATGAAGCACCCTTTTTCAGCCCTCCTTTTGTTTATAGTGGTCCCTTTTCGTGAATTTCACAGAGTAGAGAGGCTGGAGAGGTCATACGTGAGTCTGTTAGAAGCAGGTTTCACACCTCAGCATCACTGCAGCGGCAGCGTGGTGAGAGAAGGAGTTGGATGGATCCACTGATGTCAGTGCCTGATGTGAAAAAGCCCAGTGCATTCTTTCTTTCTTCAGAAAATAC
Source organism: Gopherus flavomarginatus (assembly GCF_025201925.1). Classification (NCBI taxonomy): domain Eukaryota; kingdom Metazoa; phylum Chordata; order Testudines; family Testudinidae; genus Gopherus; species Gopherus flavomarginatus. Next base: position 84,407,376 of record NC_066625.1, on the reverse strand, counting down.
CGGTGTGTAGGGAGAGACAATCACATCCCATTGGTGGGGTTTGTCAGTTAGCTCAGGACAGACTCGTTCTTGTCAGCATAATTTCCCATGGTGATGATTTGACTTGTTTATTGATTAAGCTGGTAAACATGCCTCTCTGCAGCATTAATAAATTCTCGTGCCATTAAAGTGTGAAGTGATAACGACGTTAAACTCAAAAACCACCTCTCTCCCCCAAGCCACTCATCCTCCCAGAAGGTTGAATAACTAGATCAGCCTGGGAACAAGCCTGACTTCCCAAAACAAAGTAAGGCACGTATGATGAATGGCATCTTAATTCCATGCAATCGTTAACTTAATTAGTTACTTTATGAACGTCAATCTGATTTAATGTTTCCTGCTGGCGAATTAATTCTGTTTTGAAGCCAACACACCAAAAAAAAGCAAAGGCCAAATTTTTCAAAATTGAGTACTTAACGTTAGACACCGAAGCCTCGTTTTGGACACCTCTATAAGTTGCTTGATTTTTCAGAAGCTCTGAGCACCAGCTCTCGTGGTTTTCCTTTGTGTCAGCACCTCTGAAGATCAGGCCACTTTGATTATAGTGCCTAAACAAGGATTTGGGGGCCTTTCTTGAAGCACTCGCCTTTGAATGTGTTGGCCTGAGACAGCATTGCTTGCTTTGCCATCTCTGCACTCTGTTGGCTTTTCCAGTTCAGTGTATTGTAACAGCCTTTCTTCTGCTGCTCCACCAGGTGCTGTTATTTCACGACCAGAATTATGGAATTCATTACGAATACACCATTCCTGTCAACTATACTGCCGAAAACAGAAGCGAGCCAGAAAAACAACAGGATTCTTTGTACATCTGGACACACAGCGGATGGGAAGGATGCAGTGTGCAGTGTGGAGGAGGTAAGGCCATTTGGGAATGTGGTGGGATTGTTTTGTACAGTGTTTGCCAAGGCAGGCAATAAAGAGAGGTGAATGCAGAACACAGGCTGCAGCGCTGCCAAAGCACAGACATCACGAGGAAGGCTAAGCTACGGAAATAGCTGTTGGCATGGCAATTGGGTGAAACGAAAGCTCGCTTTCACCAGATCTGCGAGTTAGCAGCAGCCATGCAGTCTATACTTGGTCAGTGTTCTGGCAGGGCTGCTGCTTTGTCGGTTCATTACTATGCAGTGGAACTGCACCTGGTTTAGTGCTTCACGGATAGCTCAAGGCACTTATATGCAGCCCCATATCTCAAGGCTCAGTCAGATTCTTGGAGCAGAGTTTTCACAGGCATGCAGGCGTATTTGCTGAAAGAAACTTCCTTCTCTGAGGATGAAGTAGGAGCCGTCGCACTGTGACAATTTGCTGTAGATTGCATCAGAAACTCTTAACCAGCTAACCACATTAGCACCCTGCAGATCACACTTTTCAGTTGATTTTTCCTGGGGCATTCTGGGATAGATTCACGAAGCCAGAGGAGGACTTGATCCCCACAGAAGACAGTTAATGCTGCATCTGCCACTATATGTTGGCTTTCCGTATATGGGAGAGGCAGCTTTAATTCTCCCTAGGGAATCAGGTCACACCCTGGCCAAACTCCTTTCACGACTAGCACCGAGTCGTTGGTGCCAGCTCCAGCAATTCATCCCATCATGAAGATACCACAAAGGAGTTAGAGTGCTCGGGTTAAAAGCCTCACTCCTTGTTAGGTTTGCCACCCCCAGGATCCTCCAGCCTCACTACACTAAATGCCTGTGGTTTTTTTCCGTATAAAAATTGACTTGTTTGCTTTCCTTTTACAATAACAATTTTTCCCAGTTATTGAGCCCTCACGAGAGCGAATCTTAAACCTGTTGACAGGGTCTTAGGTACAATAGCCCTTCCACACAATTAGGGGCTCAAATATCACCTAGCAATATGGGTCCCACCATCAGTAGGCTCATATATGTCAGTTCTCAAACACTTCGATTTTCAGACACGTTCCAGTACTTGTTCTTGGTGGAAAGGTCTTCTTCCCTTTGGGACTCACTTATGGTTCTAAAAGTGATCAGGGACTTAATTCACACTGGACTTTCCAGTGACAGGTCTTAATGGGTTTTTTTTTTTTGTTGATTGGTCATACATCACGAGTAGGAGCGGCACCAGGGTTTCTGGCTCCCTAGGCAGAATTCGGGAGGCAGCATTTTGTGTGCTCCCCACGGGGCGCATGGGAGCTTCCGGTTCCACTCCCATCGCGCCGCCAAAGAAGGACCCTCCGCTGAAATGCAGCACACGACAGCAGCAGTCATTGAGCTGCTCAGTTCCCTGCCACTGTTTTCCATGGCACGTCGACAGAAGGTCCTCCTTTGGCAGCACAACAGGAGTGGAACCGGAAGCTCCCGTGCGCCCCGTGGGGAGCGCACAAAATGCCGCCCCCTGAATCCTGACCACCTAGGGTCGCCTAATGGAAACGCCGGCCCTGATCATGAGCATTCAGTTTGTCAAGTATATAAAACAGCCAGACTTAAGGTTATAATGGGAGACGCTTGAGGAGTTTCCACCAAATAAATATCATTAGGGCAGGTTTGCATGGTGAGTTGGTGATGTTTACATCGTGACATCATGGTGTTGACTCACCATGTTGAAAGGCAACTATCTCGCTGTCACAATGCAACATCTTTGCATCAGCGTGGATTGTTAAGCCCAAGGTGCCATGTTCATCAGTGGAGTTGAGCCCCCTTCTCAGCTGATGCAGAGACATAGGTTGTGTGGAAATAGTAGAACCATTCTGGAGTGTGTTGTCTTGAGCCGGAGTGTGAAATTTAAGGATGAAGTTCTATGGAGGTTGGACAACAACCAAACTGGCCATGATGATACCAATAAGATTTGGGGAAACTGTCCAGATATATTACAGAAAGTGCCCAAGCTGTCTAAGGATCAGAGGAAATGAGGGAAATTGGTGGTGTCCCAATGACCTGCAGGAAGCGGTAAAGAAGAATGGCAATGGCAGAAGAAAAAAAGAGTGATGGTAAGTTCTGAGTAGTACGGACTGGATCAGAAAGTAGCTAAAAGAGCAGTTGCAGAAGCAGAGGGTCAGCCATGTAAAGGACTGCTCAGGACTCCTAATGAAGGAAAGGGGAAAAGGAATATGTAGATTATCCAAGATTAAGCAAAAAAGCACAGAGAACTTGGGAGCTGTGAAGTGTGTCAAAGATGAAAATGGAAGAGTACTAGGGGAAGATGGTGAAATCATTAAGTGGTGGCAGCAGTTCTATCGGAAACTGCTCACTGAAGAGAATGTGAAGAAACCATTGAGGGAAGTATGCACAAGCAAAAACCGGACAAGACCTATCACCACAGTGGAGACTCAGACAGTGCTAAAGACAATGAAACGTGGGAAGACTGTGGGAGCAGATGATTTACCAATTGAAGTATTTAAAGCATTAGACCATAAAGGAATAGTAATGATGACAAACTTTTTCAACTTAATTCTCTGTACTGGAAAACTTCCTAGTGGGTGGAGGAAGAGCGCATTGGTTCCTAACTTCAAGCATAAAGGAGATGTGCAAGTATGCAGTCATTTACTGACCCGTCAAGTTGATGAGTCATGCAATGATGTGTCCGAAAAGAATTTATTGAGAAAATACTTTGGGAGGCGCAGGAACATCAACTTGGGTTTGTGCCAGGAAGGCCAACAATGACGAGAGAAATGTGTTTGCAGGAGAAATATGGAGAGAAGCACAAGGAATTGCACTTAGTATTTATGGATTTAGAGAATTCCTAGACAGTTGTTATGGAGGTGCCTATGGGTACACAATCTGCTGGAGTCGTATGTTCAGACTATCATGGTCATGTACCAGGGAAGCACAACAGTAATGAGAAGCAGCTGTGGCTACGGTGAGTCATTTACTGTGAGGGTAGTCCTACATCAAGGATCAGCCCTTAGCCCTCTCTTATTTGTGATTGCAACGAACACCTTGAGGCAGGAAATTCGAGGAGAGGTTCCGTGGAGCATGCTTTTAACCGACAACATTACATTGTGCCCTGAAGATAAGTATGAACTGGAAACAGCCGTAGAGCTGTGATGGGCTGCATTAGAAAAAAAATGGCTTACGCATCAGCTCACAAAAGATGGAGTACATAGAATGCTTTGAGGGACAACAAAAAGCCAATAAAACTAGATGGTATCAAATTAAAGTCTATGCAACAATTTGAATACCTTGGGTCAGTGTGGAGCCATGATCAGAATATGGATGACGATGCTGGCAGCCACATGAAGAGCAGTTGGTGGAAGTGGAGGGAGTGATAGGAATTTTTTGCAATAAGAATATGCAAAGTAAACTAAAGAGCAATGTGAATTAAGAATAGGATTAGGCCAGTTGAAATGCTAGCCAGTTTGGAAGAGAGAAGAACAACTACCTCACACTGCCAAATTGAGAATGCTGAGGCAGATAATTGCTAATAAGCTATGCAGTGAAACAGTAGGAGCCATGATGAAGGTAAACAGACACACATACACGCGCGCTCGCAGTATGGGAGAACAAAGGGAGTATCGGCTGAGCCATGTGAGATGATGAGATGTGTGATATATTGACAAGAACACTTGGAGATGGTGAACGAGAGCCACCAACCCCAATTGACGGGATACGGCAGAAAAGAAGAGGAGACTCCTGAACCTGGTGTGTCAAATTGGCAGCACTTTTTAATGTAATACATCCAGAGGGCCTGGGGGCCAGAAATGATTTATATTTTAGCTGCTTATTTCATTCCCTTGTAAAATTTGAGTAAGCCCAAACTGCAGCCTTTGAAGTCTGCCCATTCCTTTTCAACCTTGTTTTTGCTGCATTAAATGAGTTGGATGTTAGTCAGGATGAAGGGGAAGAAGCAGCAGGAGCCCAGCTGTACAACAGGAAGCTCAGGCTAAGTGGTGGATCTCAGGTCGTTATTAGTCATCCATAGAGATGGCCAGTTGTCCGGCTCCACTCTGCTTCCCTAGAGTATCTGTGCTAGGGGATGTGTGGGTCCCAGCAGCATGTGGAGGAGGAACCTATATCAGTGCAGATTGCTTTCGAGGTTGTATTTACGTTAAGAATTGAAAGACGTAGCTCAGTATACTAACATTGCTGGAGCCGTCGCATTCATGATCGTTGTTACGGCCCCGCCAAATTAACGGCCATGAAGAACACACCATGAACCATGAAATCTGATCTCCCCTGTGAAATCTGGACTTTTATGTAATTTTACCCTATACTATACAGATTTCACGGGGAGACCAGTGTTTCTCTAACTGGGGGTCCCAACCCAAAAGAGGGTTGCGGGGCGGGGGTTGCAAAGTTATTGTAGGGGTCTCATGGTGTTGCGACCCTCCTGTGCTGCCTTCAGAGCTGGGAGGCTGGAAAGCGGCAGCTGCTGGCCAGGCACCCAGCTCCGAAGGTAGCACCACCAGGAGCAGCGCAGAAATAAGGGTGGCAATGAGTGGCCAGAGAGTGGCGGCTGCTGGCCAAGGGGCCAGCTCTGAAGGCAGAAGTAAGGGTGCCAATACCATCCCATGCCACCCTTACTGCTGTGCTGCTGCTGCTGGCAGCGGCGCTGCCTTCAGAGCTGGGCTCCCAGTTAGCTGCTGCCCCTCTGAAGGCAGAGCTGCTGCCCAGCCAGCAGCAATGCAGAAGTAAAGATGCCAATGCCACGACCTCCCTGCAATAATCTTGCAGTGCCCCCTCTTTTGGGTCAGGACCCCTGCAATTACATCCGTAACATTTCAGATTTAAATCATTAAATTTATTATTTTAAAAATCCTCTGACCATGACATTGACCAAAATGAACCGTGAATTTGGTAGGGCCCTAATCACTGTGTAAAGATTTGCATCTTTGCTGACAGGACAGAACAACCAGGGGCGGCTCCAGACACCAGTGCACCAAGCACGTGCCTGCGGCAGCAAGCTGCGGGGGGCAGCCTGCCAGTCACTGTGAGGGCACGGCGGTATTTCTGCGAGAGGTCCGCCTGTCCCACAATAATTCGGCGGCGGGTAGGCGAAGGCGTAGACTGGCGGACCTCCCGCAGGCGTGCCACCAAAAGCCACCTGACTGCCGTGCTTGGAGTGGCAAAATACATACAGCCGCCCCTGAGAAGAACGCAAAGAGAAGGCAGAGAAGAGAGAAACATCAACAGAGATATTAGTTCTGTATGCTATAGGCAGAGGTAGGCAGAAAGTTGAGCTGTAGAGGAGATTTGTTAAATAACATGTTGATCTTAAATAGTTAACAACCTCCAGCAATTACCTAGCTTACTGGTTTGCCATTGTTTTTGGTTTGACTTTTAGGTGAACGTAAAACCGTTGTATCCTGTACTAGGATCGTTAACAAGACCATGATGCTGGTGAATGACAGTGACTGCCAGCGTGTGATGCGCCCTGAACCTCAAGTCAGGAGATGTAACACACATCCCTGCCAGTCACGGTAAGGAGCTTAAAAAACAAAATCAACATCCCTATTTCTCGCAACTACACTTCTCCAAAGCATCTCTCCACTGATCACTGTCAACGTGTATGACAGCATTCAGGCACACAGTTAACTGCAATATTCAGCTGTAACACTCATTTTTCATTTGTTGAACAGATCAGATTTTCATTACCTCAGAGTCCATTTAATTTGTGATCAGTACAGCAGGATTCCAAATATATAATTTATTTGGGGATTGTGTTTTTTCTTCCCCTTAGCTGCATAATCTGGGAGACCAAATAGTTTCCTAAATTTAGCTACACAGCGTTGCAGTGGGGGCATGTCTAATCTTGTTTCTTTATTCAATGCAGAATAGGGCTTGATTAGTTGTCACACTCTATTGAAAAGAAAAACATGGCCTTTAAACCTTACCTGGTGTGAGATAATGGGGTGCAGTCCAGAACAGTGAGGGGGCAGTGTCACCCCTGCCCTGCAGCCATGGGTGCCTTACAATAACTTGCTGAAGTAGCTCCCACCTGGGCTACTCACAAACAGTCTTCCAGCCTGCAGGCCAGACCCTAAGTGTCTGCTTGTAGCTGCAGCCTGCCAACCACACTTGGGTTACACTCTGGTTCTCACCAGCCTTCGTTATTCTGCAGGGTGACCCCAATACACCCCTAGTCTTAGATTTTCTCCCAGAAATCTATGTCCTGCACTGCCCAGCCCTCTCCTGGAAAATACAAAAGTCATATTTGGTCTGTTGTTTCTTGAACTTAGAAACACAACTTGTCACCCCAAATGGAGTTTCCCAGACTCTTCAATTTAAACCTGCTGGATTAGATAAAACACGTTTATTAACCACAAAGAGAGATTTTGAGTACAAGGAATTGAGGCATAAAGGTCAGAAATGATTACAAGAAAAATAAAGATAAGACATTGACTGTAATAACCTAACTCAACAAACTGTATCAGATTCAAGCAAAGTTTCTCACCATATGCTTTCAGCAGTCTTCCTGACCAAAACCTGTAGTTCACGACCCCTTCTCCCAGAGTCCAGTCCTTTTTGGCTTTTGGTGACATGAATGCAATGGGCAGGGAGAGAGAAAGGGGTGTCTTGCAGTGTTCCCCCTTTGAGAAGCATTACCAGCTGGGAGCAGGGTGACAGGCAGTCTGTGTGGAAACGAACTCCCATGTTGTTTCTTTGCTAAGAGGTAGAATTTTTTTTTTTTTGCCCTTTTCCTGCCAAAGAACAGCCACGTAGCAGGTAATGGTCCATCAGCATTTTTTACCACCTGTCTGAGGTGTCAGTTTACCCTTTGTCTCTGAGGAACTGGTTTGGACACTCCCCTGACTTCTCTGGAAAACCTTATTTTTAGTCAGAATCTCAGTTTACGTCTATAACTTCACATATAATGCTGATATGCATTTTGCCATGATATTATTGATCAGCAAATTATGAGTTTTTAAATGATAACTTACAAGGCATACTTTGTACAAAGATTATTACAATAGCATGTCGAGCGTGAACACAGGGATATATTCTGTCACATCTGGTCCTCTGCTGTATTGTCTGTTTGATCTGTACCATCTGACTAATTTAGATTGCGAGACCTTTATGTGTGTCACGCAGTTCTGAGCTCGGATCCTGATTCAGGAAAGTGCTTCTGCCCCTGATAAACCTTAAGCTCCATCTTAAAGTCTCACTGTGCCTTGTATAGCTTCTGTTCAGACCTTTGCTGTCACTCAGTCATATTGGCCTTTCACACTCCTTTCTGTGTACTGCACAAGGGCTTTTAGGATCAAGTGCAGGTGATCCCAGCAGGTACCGTGGTGACGGCTCCAGAACTGCTTGATTCAGTGCACTCATGCTCTCCCATTCCTATGTCTGGAACATAAGAGCGGCCATACTGGGTCAGATCAAAGGTCCATCTAGCCCAGTATCCTGTCTTCCAACAGTGGCCAGTGCCAGGTGTCCCAGAGGAAATGAACAGAACAGGTAATCATCAAGTGATTCATCTCCTATGGCCCATTCCCAGCTTCTGGCAAACAGAAGCTAGGGACACCGTCCCTGCCCATCCTGGCTAATAGCCATTGATGTACCTACTGTCCATTAACTTATCCAGTTCTTTTTAGAACCCTGTTATAGTCTTGGCCTTCACAACATCCTCTGGCAAGGAGTTCCACAGGTTGACCCTCGTTGTGTGAAAAAATACTTCATTTTGGGACCACCTCAGTTTCAAATGAGCCAGCTGGCCTTCCTCTCTTCTTTTGAATCTCCCCATACAACCCACTGCTTTCCCAAAGCCCTCCTGTGTGAGCCTTGTCTCCTATCTCTCTAATGCTGTGTCTGCACTAGAGAATGGAACCTGTGGGAGAGCACCAGTGTCATCACCAGTGGTGTGCTCTGTCCACATAGGCCATGGGCTGGTTCGGGTGAAGAACCATTGCACTTTTGCCTGGTCTCCGAACTGTTGCTGTTCTACAACATTGCAGTCACATTGCTGTTTAGGTGGGTATCTCACTGTTCCCAGCACAGCGCTCAGAAGCAGTGGCTTCAACAGACATCATGGGATACCATGTACACCCTTGGAACTGCGAAAGAACAGACCAGACTCCCAAAACGCTCAAGGAAATGCTCCTAATTTCCACAGGGAAGTTGCATATTTCTATGGTGTGGCACCGTTTCCAAGCAGAAGGCCTGAGTAAACTCTCAGCTCATGATCCTTGCTCAGCAAGAAAGGCTTCCATTGGAAATTTTGAAAAGCCATTTGGAGGTGCCTGGGGTGGATGCAGACAAGCCCAGAGGGCTTTGGCACCATCTCCAGGGAGCTAGAGAGTGAGATAAGCTGATGACTAAGCTCAGCAAGCAGTGGTCTGGCATCTTTCACCACCAGGCAAGTGCATTGTTGGGAACATACTTGGGTGTGAACACAAGGGGGAGCTAGTGGGCCCCAGATTGCAGCACTGTGAATTCCTGGTGAAGTGTGCATGTTGTTTTGTGCCTTCTCTACTACACCTTGTACGATTACATCTCTATAAAAATAATGATCAATAGCAATGGGCTGAGTTAAGGATGGAGTTCAATCTCTCTCACACACGCACGCACACACACACACACACACACACACACACACACACACCCAGTGCTGCTGAAAAAGGGCCAATATCTTGGTATGTCCAAATTTCCTCACTTTTTTTAGCCCCTTAACGTTCTTCTAGGATAGTTGTTTTTCCTGTATGGAATTACCAGGCAACTTATAGGCACGGTTCGGCACAGTTCTCCTCAGAAGCAGTTTAGCAAGACATTGATGTTCTCATCGGTCTGTTTTGTCAGAGCCATGGTAACAAACGCCAAACGTGCTTAATACCCAGAAAGGCCACAAACTCCAGCTGATGATGTGACAGACCACACGCTCTCCTTCACTCCGTGTAGACCACACTTTCACACTTTACATGTTTTTGACTGGAAACATTTTCAGAAGCACATTCTCCGTGCCTCTGTAGAATTGAAATTTCCACTTGCATTTGCCCACCCAGATATTAGAAATGCATGCTTAGCATATTCTCTGACCAAGAACATCTTAAAGAAACCATTCTCTTTCACCGTTTTTTTTAATGAGCCCTGAATTAGTTTTAGGGTTTCAAGTAAAATTATTATGGCATCTTGTTACAATAAGGTCCTTTTCCGTTTCCACTGAGCACTCCACTCTAGACTGGAATATAGAAGAAGGGAACAATGGCTTCTTTTTTGTAGTATATCTTTTTTCTCTCGTTGCTTTTGATTGAAGTTGCACAGGGTTTCTGGTACTGTGAATTTAAATAGAATTGAATCTACCTTATGAAGACTCTATTTGAAAGGTGGTGTGGTTAGTGGTAGGGCACTGATCTGGGTCTTAGGAGACCTGGGATCTATTTCTGGCTCTGGCACTGACTTTTAGCAAGCCACTATTCCTTACTGTCCCTTTATTTCCCCGCTTGATCCTTGTCTACTTGTCTTTGGGGAAGAAATGGGATCTTACTGTGTGTGTAACAGGAGGCTCCGAATCTCTACTGGGGATTGTCATGCAAATAAAAAATAATTATCCACATTAAGCATTAGGTTATCTGAAAATAAATGCCTATAATGCTAATAACAGTGTCTTTTTCTTCCAAAACAGTCCCATAGTGCTTTGCAAATTATATATCCCTTTGAAATGCAGCTACCTCTTGGGAGAACTAAACGGAGTAGGGCAAGGAGCAGTAATTCCACGCAGCCAGGGAGGAGATTAGAACCGAGCAACTCCAGTAGAGCATCTGTAAAAGGATACAATGAAACACTGAATGAAGAATTTGATACACTAATGTGTTTTCAAATTAAATGTCAGAGAATAGAAATTTAAAAAAAAAATTTATTGAAACTGTCTGGACATGACAGCAAAGGCCACCCAGAAGTCACAGCAGGTTCAATATGTGGTAACCTACTTCCTACTCACGTCTGACTGATGGGAACATACTACACCAATGTTCCATGCCCTGTTATACCTTCCTGTACAATTCCAGATCTGTTTCAGGATCCTTATCTGAACCCTTAATGAGCAAGGCCAAGCGATCTCAAAGTCTGCCTCTACTTCTGCACTTCCCAGTGCTAGCTGTGAAAGGGGCTGATAGTGTCAAATGTACGGCTCTAGGCAGGGGAGCATCCTGAACTGTGCAGTGCGCTACCACCCGAGAGCAATTGAACTACTGCTAGTCACTCCCTTTCCCGCAGCAAAAGAGCAGCAAGTAAAGCAAATAGCATTTCTCAAAGAAGGCAGGTGCTCAGAGAGAACAGTGGTGAACATGGTCTAAAACCTAGTGTGACAAAGTTCCTCCTCTGCCTTGGTGGGTCCTGCGCTTACTGGCGGACTTGCTCGCCTCACAGATTTACCGTGTGGATCTGCAAACAGCCCAGAGACCTTCCCCTCTGGTAGAAGCCACAGTCCAGGTCAGTTCCTCCTGTGTTTGATCAGGACTTGGGAGGTTTGAGGGGAACCCGGGCCTGCCCTCTACTCCGGGTTCCAGCCCAGGTCCCTGTGGACTGCAGCTGTCTAGAGTGCCTCCTGGTACAGTTGCGCGACAGCTACAACTCCCTGGGCTACTTCCCCATGGCCGCCTCCCAACACCTTCTTTGTCCTCACCACCGGACCTTCCTCCTGATGTCTGATAACACTTCTCAGTCCTCCAGCAGTGTGCCTGCTCACTCTCAGCTTCTTGCATGCCTCTTGCTCCCAGTTCCTTTCACGTGTAACCCTTCTGCCCCTCTGAGTTGGCAGCAACAAGGGCTGGGTTCAGTATCCAGGGGTTCTGTTTCAATAACACAATGCAAAACCGGCTCTAGCCCCCACCCAGTGACTTGGGACAATTACATACCACCCCCCCAGGCGCCTCTAGGAGGCAATACTTCGCTACTTGCAAGCACAGAGTCTGAGTGTAGCAACATCCTTTTAATAAAGGAGGGAAACAATGAGGCATCACGTTGGAGAAACACCACAAACAGAATTATAACACAAACCATAAGCAAAAACCCACCTCCAAGTACGTTTGGCAATGTCCTTTCCCCCTTAGGGTCTTAAGTCCAATCACCCCGAAGTCCAGCAACCCGAAAGTCTGTGGTCAGTGCCACCCCAGACTTCAAAAGTTTATCTGCAGAGTTTTACCCCCCCCAGCCTGGGTGGAAATGGGGGGGCTCACACAGGGTATTAAGGGGCACCTTACGTGGGCCAGGGCCAACTGCTCTGCCTCTCCATGGAGTTCTGCTGCAGCCTTCACCACGACCAGCTCCACTACACCAGCTGTGCCGCTCCTCCAGCCGACCTGTGAGCCACTCCAGCTGTCCCCGCAAACCACTCCACTCCACTCACTGTTCCATGAGCTGCTCCAAACACGCTGCAAACTGCGCCACTCTGCCAGCCGCTTAGCGATAGATCTTCAGGCTCCCCCACTAGTTAACACAGCACTCAGTGATCTCAGCTCAGTAAGCTTAGCTCTTTTAGTGATTTCAGCTTGTAGTAGAGGAGCCCTGGTGCTGGTGCACCATTGGCCCAACGTGAATTCAGCTCAGCAGCCTCTAGATGGACTCCTACTGGAATAAAAATTAGCTCTGCTCTTCAAACAGTGGAGAGAGGAGGATGTGCAATTGGTGTTCCAGGCCCTTAAAAGGGGCCCATACTATCAGGTACTCACACCAGTCCCCAACCTCTCTCAGTTCAATGGGTTTTGGCACCCATGTCCCTTGTCTAGCAAGTGCTACTTAATTGATATTGAGACATCTCTGTGATAAAGCAGTCTCATAGTTCCTCATTCACATAATTAGGGTGACAACACTTTATTCCTCCTGCCCCAATAACAAAGAAATTGGGGACCCCAGAGCTGTCAAAATAACCATCCCAGGCTGCCGTGGTCTATGCTAGGTGGGGTGGGTGTGCCAATGCAAATACCTAAAATTCCTTTCCACACTCCCCATAATTCACCACCAGATGTCAGGGTAGAGCTCATCCTGACTCTGCTTACACACGCACTTCCTCTCCTCTGGCTCCCTGGCTCCCTTTGGCCTGACTGGAGTGAGCCCTTTTATAGCATCAGAGGGGCCTTAATTAGAGTCAGGTGCTTAACAGCCTCACCTGACTCTTAGCAGGTTAATTGGAGGCAAGTGTTCTCATTAGCCTGGAGCAGCCCCTGCTCTGGTCACTCAGGGAACAGAAAACTGCTTATCTAGTGGCCAGTATAGCTCCCTTCTACTACTCTGTTGTTCCCAACTGGCCTGGGTCTATCACACTAGATAGATAATCCTGCATGAGAAATTGACTTAAAATAAAGAAAAGCAAAATATATCCTTAGAAATATATTGTTGTGACCTTCGATTTTGTACAGGATGGCTAGCTAGTATAATAAGGGTACATTAGAAATGCACATAGTTAAATGAATTAGTTAATGTTTGCATTTGCTTTGCTGATATTACGTGTTATCCAAGTGCTTATTAATATTATTTTGGAGGCTCATTGTATGCTTTACAAACTCTGTATATTAAAGTCATGTATCCATCACTGAAATGTAGCTACCTCTGGGGTAGAGTTGGTTTCATAGATTCACAGATTTTAAGACCTGAATGTCATTAGATCATCTAGTCTGACCTCCTGTATAATACAGGCCAACATTTTTCCAGTAAGGCATCCAATCTTGATTTGCAGACAAAAGATGGCGACTCCACCAGTTCCTTTGGTAGTTTGTTCTAGTGGTTAAGCACCCTCACTGTTAAAAATTTCTGCCTTATTTCTAATTAGAATTTGCATGACTTTAGCTTCTAATCTTTGGTTTTTGTTATGCCTTCCTCCACCAGATTAAAGAGCCCTTTAGTACCTGATATATTCTCCATGTGAAGACACTTATACACTGTAATCAAGTCATCTCTCAGGCTTCTTTTTGATCAACTAAACAAATGGAGACAGATTAGAAATTAGAATTGGAGTCGGTAGACTAGGATTGGGGTTATAGAACTAACACTTCAGAACACATGTATGGGTAGGTAATGCAGCCTTCAGCTGGCTGTCCGACAGAAAGGAGAAGGGACCTGCTGCTATCAACAGCAACAGTCATTCTCGTTTAGATCCAGTGGTGGAAGCCAGTGATTTTGGAGCATGAGGTCAGGACTGTAGTCCTGGTCATCCATGTGTATGTCATTTATTCCTATGAGCGTGTCTGGTTTTTTCAGCATATATTTTGCTATATGTTCCAGCCACTAGAAGGAGTTATAGCTACACTCAGTCTAGTCCATATGAGTCTGTCAAGTCCAGTGTCCATTGGCAAATATCTAATTATTCAGAGGAAAACCAAAAAAAAAATCCAGCACAGGATGTGTGGGCCAGGGATGCAGTGCTGTGAATGGGAGGAAGGGAGCAATTTCTGGGCCTGTAAATGGAGTTCAGGGCTTGTGACTAAGGGGTTAGTTATTTGGCAGTATGAAGAATCCACACTGCTCTATATCAGTTCTTGCTTAATAAATATGGGCGGAGAGGCCAAATGGAATTAGGTGGACTTAGTTGGCTAGTACTAAATGCATTTATGCCAAATAACTTAGGACAACTGGCTGGAGATGAAGTACATTCAGCATTACACAGCACGCGAAGTCAGGAGACGCCCCCGGGTTGCTTTAGGATAAGCACTCAGGCTAGCCTTCATCTTGGTTTCCCCTACTATAAAATGTAACGTAATATCACTGCAGTTAAGCTTCACCAAGGCTAAATTATCTCTGTGAGGCTTGAGTCTCCACAGTCTGGGCTTCAGAACTTATTCCCAAGGGAAGATTAGCAGGATAAAATAATATGTTTTATTATGGGAGAAATTCACTGCCGGGCTGCTTCAGCCCCCAGGGAGTTTGCTTAAGGGCCTCTGCCTTCCCTGCAGGCTGGAGAAACTCCCCCTGTGATGAGGGGATGGGTGTAGGCAGGGACAATTGGAGGCGAAATAGGTGGCGGGGATGGCAGAAGCTTCCTAACAGTGTGGGGGGCCACCCCCTGCGCCACCCCTTCCCCCGAGGCTCCACCCTCGTTCCACCTCTTCCTCCCAAACCCCTGCCCCTGCTCTCTCTCCTTCACA
Source organism: Gopherus flavomarginatus (assembly GCF_025201925.1). Classification (NCBI taxonomy): domain Eukaryota; kingdom Metazoa; phylum Chordata; order Testudines; family Testudinidae; genus Gopherus; species Gopherus flavomarginatus. The sequence continues at coordinate 84,392,372 of NC_066625.1, read as the reverse complement.
CCCCTGCTCACACTTACTGCCAGTAAAAAGTGGGGGACCATGCCCCTCCCTTTTCCAGCACCCCTGTCTGGTGGGACTGATGTTCTGTGTCTGGTGCAAGGGAGCAGCTGCCACTGTTCCAATAGGAATGGAACCCACTTACACCAGGGCTGAATTTGATCCCTTGGATAATTGATGATATCATTGAAGAAGGAAGAGTAAAGAACTGTAGCATTTAATTCAAATAAGCACCCCCCCCCCAAGACTCATGTAAATTAGCAGGCAATGTTATTGATCCTGTACTCCCTGGGAAAATAACAAAATCTGTCAAAATGATGAACGCTAAAGTAAAAAGAAACCTGCCTGAGTGAGAGTTGGCAAGTCTGTTAGCAGAATGACTACTGTACTGGAAAATTACTGCGTGCTGTTTATAAAGGCAATCAGACAGGAATGTTAGTCTTGGAGTCCCGCTTTCTACCTCAGCAGCTGTATTATTCTACTAGATTCTTGGTATTTTTTTATTCCCTAAAGTTTTAGTGACTGGGTGTGGCACAACCTGTTATCAAAATCAAGGTTCACCTGATTATTTTGACCCAATGTAGCACTTGACACAAAGAACAGTTTCAGGCATGTAATATAGTGTGATAATGGAAAAGGTCTGGGTACTGCAGTGAATTCAGGAGGGGTCTTATAAACAATGTATTTTTGCCTTACTTGCTCTATCCTAAAATTAGTTTGATAGCTCATAGTTGGATAGCTCTTAGAGAAGAATATCTGAAAATCAATACCAAGAGAATAACTCTCAAAAAGCCCTCCTATAATATATATAGACATATACACACACACACACATAGAGAGAGAAGATCTTAAAGTCAAAGAAGGTTTTGCCATTGACTGCCGTGGAGACTGGATTTCACCCAATGGTATATATACTCTGTTGCACTGAAAACAACTGCAATAACATTTTAAAAGTATACTAACTAGAGCTGATGTTTAGCTCTTACCTGTGTAGTAAATAACAGTTAGTTTGTTGTTCAACAAAAATATTATTTCTTCTTCAAGTGCTTGCTCATGTCAAATATGTTCTAGGTATGCGCGCACCCATGTGCACGATCGTGAGAGATTTTTGCCTTAGCGGTATCCGTAGGGTCGACTGTGGTGCCCCCTTGAGTGCCGTACTCATGCGTCGGTGTAGCAGGCGCCACCGGCCCTTCACCCTCTCAGTTCCTTCTGACTGCCCGGGGTGGTTAGTTAGAACATCTTTCCATGCTTGTGTTTTCGTCTCTTCTGACTTTGAGCCTTCGGGCCTTGTAAATAGTTGTTTATAGTAGTTAGTATTAAGTAGTTGTTAAGTGTATTTGGAAGGTAGAGTCCCAGCGGGGACTTCGCCCCAGGTGGGATATGCCCCGGTGTCCAGGGTTTAAGGCCTGTGCAAACTGTAATGGGCCTTTGTCTGTAAGTGACCCCCACAGCAGCTGCTTCAAGTGCTTGGGGGAATCACATGTGAAGGACAAGAGTCATATTTGTAAACGTTTTCCACCCAGGGCTCAGAAAGAGCAGGATATTCATTTGAGGGCTCTTCTCCATCCAGCTTCCGAGCCATCCCATCAAGACTCAACTCCTAGTACCTCGGACTTGGTATGCAGCGCACCTCTAGTACCGGGCTCTGCCTGGCACCGCTCCCCATCTCCAGTGCCCAGAAAGACAACTAATAAGCACAGCTCCCCAGCAGCGGGCAAGGAAGGCCATGGGGCATCAGACAAAGGACCCAGTTCAGTCTGCCCGGCCACTCCGGAGCTCTTAGCCCCTTAATGGATCCACCACCGACTCCTGGAAGCAGTAGGGGACCTAAAATGATGGCGGCATTAGCACCTTCCCAAGCTCCCCCAGTGCCGAGAGATCAGAGGCCTCTGCCGGCACCATGCGTGCTGTAGAAAGCAGCAAAGGCATCCTACAAGCCTTTGGTCACTGGCATAATTTCTCAAGGCTAAACCCTGCCATTTTTGAGTGCCCTTCCCTCCCACCTCCTCTTCCCCATTCACCTTCAGGGACCCTTCTCATGAGCAACTCCTCGTTCAAGAGGTCGAGAACCTCCTGCCCCTGGGGGCGGTGGATGAGGTCCCTCAGAGCATGAAAGGAAAGGCGTTCTATTCCCATTACTTCCTAATCCCAAAAGCAAAAGGGGTCCTCAGACCCATTCTGGACTGTCTTCGCCTCAACAAGTCTCTCAGAAAGTTAAAGTTTCACATGGTCTCCCTGGCCTCCTCATTCCTTCCCTGGATCCAGGAGACTGGTACACCACCCTCGACTTGAAGGATGCTTATTTCCATATTACCATATTCCAAGGTCACAGATGTTTCCTCCGTTTCGTAGGGGGCGGATGCCATTTTCAATTCATAGCACTGCTCTTTGGCCTCTCACCGGCCCCAAGGGTGTTCACAAAATGTCTGACGCCAGTGGCTGCTTCTCTGAGACGTCGAGGGTTCCAGGTCTTCCCATATCTCGACGACTGGCTCATCAAGGGCAGGTCTCAGGAACAAGTGCAGAGGAGCCTCCATCTGGTGCGTTTCACATGCCGCAACCTGGACCTGTTAATAAACAAGAAAAAATCCACCTTAACGCTGGTCCAGCAAATAGAGTTCACTGGGGCAGTTCTCAACTCCATGTGAGCCAGAACCTTCCTTCTGGAAGCGCTTTTTCAGGCCATGTCAGACCTGATCTCCCATGTGAAGAACAACCCTCTCAGCATGGCGCATACCTGCCTGCAGTTGTTGGGCCACATGGCCGCATGCACATGGTCAGTCATGACCGGCTCCATCTCAAGCATCTGCAACTGTGGTTGTCATTGGTCTACATCCCCAACAGGCACGACCTAGACCAGGTGGTCTGGGTGCCAGATCACATCCGGTCGTCCCTGGATTGGTGGTTGGCCCCTGGTCGGTGTTGGAGGGAGTCCCCTTCATGACCCCATCCTGTCATTGACACTGGTATCCAATGCCTTGGACCTGGGCTGGGGAGCCCACCTTGGTGAAGTGAGCATCCTGGGCCTTTGGATGTGGGACAGTCTGATCCTCCATATCAATGTCAGGGAGCTAAGAGCAGTTCGTCTGGCCTGCCAGACTTTCTTGCCCCACCTGAAGGGCAAGGTGGTGCAGATCCTGACGGACAATACTGCCGTGATGTATTACATCAACAGGCAGGGTACAGCCAGGTCGTCGGCCCTTTGCCAAGAAGCTCTCTGCCTGTGGGATTTTTGTAAGCAGCATGCCATTCATCTGGTAGCCGCGCACCTGCCTGGAGCCAGGAACATCTTAGCAGATCACCTCAGCCCGGACCTTCTTATCTCGCCACGAGCGGTCACTCCATCCGGGCAAAGGGCCGGCAGCGCTTAATATACCAATGCATGAGTACAGCACTCAAGGGGCCCCACAGCCAAACCTATGGATACTATTATGGCAAAAATTTCTGACAACCCCTAGAATGGACATGAGCAACACATCTCAAAGAACAACAGTTACGAAAAGGTAGGTAACTGTTTTATGTTGAATGAGAATATTCACAGTGGAATCTATATGAAATAGAACCCTAAAACTGTATTGCTTTGCTTTTGTTTCTGTTCCAAGTTAGTAATTTAGATTTTTTTGTTTTTAGTTTATGGCCCTTTTTTTTCCTGTCGTCCCTTGTTCAGCAGCAGAGATCAATTCTGTCGTCGTAATTAGTGGAGATACTCAAGGAACCGCTATAATAAAAATGGTGAAACTGTTGTTACGTCAAAGGTGGCATAGGTCAAATCAGAGACTTTGTTGCAAATGCAGGGAAAATTAGCTTTTCAATGCAGGGGAGGGGAAGGGGTTGGAAAGTAATAAGCATACAGTGTGCGTGCGCCTGCCCACACACTCATATATGGCTGTTTGTTTACATACATACATTTAGTGGAACAATTCAGGCATGTACATAACTGCTCAAGATGTGGGTGAAATGTAATGGCCTGTGATATACATCAGATTAGACTAGATGTCCTAATGGTCCCGGGGGACCTTAAACTGACTCATGAATCAATGAAAAGTAACCTCATAATCTTTTTGTTTCCCTCGCCTACCCTATCATCTCACCTCTCCCCAACATTTGTTGACATCTTCCATTGCATCTTGTCCAGCTCTTTGACTGTAAACTTTTCAGTCATTTATAGTTCTTGCAAACATTCAGCATCCCCAGATTTAGATATAAGATACTGTGCACACTAGTTTTTCCAAGGAAGCTGGGAGTTTCAGGTGTGAACAACTAGGTAAAACAGCAATTTCAAGAGTAATGACTAATCCAGTCCCTAGAAAGATCAAATAATGAGCTGATCCTCCAAAGAAGTTTAAAGTTTGCTCCAGGGGCCTGCCAGACGAATGTTGCCACAGCGGATTAGTCAAAGAACTCCCAAACTCCTCAGAAGAGATAGTAAGAGGTCAAAGGTTGAGGAAGACTCAAGCGGCAGAGATTTAAGACCTCTACTCAGATTGCAAGGCCTGTGTATCCCAGTGGCACTTGGCCTCTCAGAGTCTGCCGACATAGACACCCTTGCCATTCAGTGGGTTAGTGTGTTTGCTTAAGAGCCCATCATCTAAACAGAACCAACCACCATTTGATTTAAGCATCCAGCTCTCAAACCTTCTGTACAGCACTCTTCACAAAAAGTCCCGTAGACTAAACCATCCCTAGGATTGTGAGAAAGATGAGTTCCTGTCACATAAATAATTCAATCCTTATTGGAAACAGGAGAGAAGCTCTCAAGTGACTGTCTGCAGCACTCACATTTTTAACTGAAGATAATGTCATCACCTGGGAGGGAAAAAAACGAACATAAAAAGGGCTGCAGTGTCAAGCAATCCCTGAGATCATGTTACAGGCTTATAACATGACTGGAAGCCAAATGCCATATATGATATACACAGCTGGCTTACTTAATAATGTAGGGCTTGCCTGATTGTTTGAAGTTAGAGCAGCTGAATTATTTTTTATGTTGACATAAGCAAATGCTTAAATTTTTAAAAAGTCTCATTCTAAAGGTGCGTACAGGTGTCTAATGACTGTAGCAAAGGAAACCTGCCTGCTTTACAACTTAATAGTAACCAGACAGGAATGTTGTACATCACATTTTTTGGTTGCAGATATACACATTACTTAATGGGCAGTCAGTTGCTGATGCTAATACTGCTAATGTAGTCCTGCACATTCCTTTAACAAGTATGAAACGGGCAGCAGTCTTCATATTTAATCAACTATCTTACCAATAAGGATAGAATCCTTTATGTTTCCACTCTTGCTCCCATCAGTAGCCATGATGTTCAATTCCGGAAACTTTCAGCAGGCACTAGAAATGATGCTGGATGACTGATTTTTAAAGGATATCGGCTAGGAGTGAGGACTTGTCAATATTGCACACGTTCCTCCTGTGGGTTTTTGTTATAGGAGCTCCTTTTGTAACCTCCCTCAAAACTCTAAAAAGGATCTTCCCGCAGAAGTGGTGCCTAATAGTGGTTTTTTCAATACTATCAATTAACCCGTTCAGTCTGGAATCTCTAAACCCAGAAAGGAGCCATAGATACACACCCATTTGCCAGTGACTGTGAGGTGGATGTAAGATTCCAATAAAAACACCTCTACAGAGGATGAAGAACTAGCAAGTTTCTGTAAAGAGAGATGTTAAAGGAAGCTACTCTAAGACTTGCCATATTAAAACAGAACAGTGGTTCCTTAATTCTAATATCCTATTTCTAACAGTGCCTAATGCAAGATGCTACAAAGAAAGGCAACACAATGCACCTGCCACTAATTTTCCATGGGAGGAATGTCTTCCTGACTCAAGCTTATGCCTTAAAACACAGGTTTTGATAATCCTAATTTTACAAAACCTAGCATGAATGCAGATGCTGGTTTTGTTCATATGATACTTGACATTTATTTAGAGCCTCTAAGAGTCATAAAGTGCTTTGGGAACCTTATGGAGTTAAGCCTCACAACATCATTATGAGGGAACAATGGTGATTTATAGAAGCACAGGCTAAAAGGAAGTAGGTCATTAGCTGACAACAGAAAAGGAGTTTTAGGCATTAATGGAATCATAGAATATCAGGGCTGGAAGAGACCTCAGGAGGTCTTCTAGTCCAGCCCCCTGCTCAAAGCAGGACCAATCCCCAACTAAATCACCCCAGCCAGGGCTTTGTCAAACCTGACCTTAAAAACCTCTAAGGAAGGAGATTCCACCACCTCCCTAGGTAACCCATTCCAGAGCTTCACCACCTTCCTAGTGAAAAAGTTTTTCCTAATATACAACCTCAACCTCCCCCAGTGCAACTTAAGACCATTACTCCTTGTTCTGTCATCTGGTACCAGTGAGAGCAGTCTAGATCCATCCTCTTTGGAACCCCCTCTTTTAGGTAGTTGAAAGCAGCTATCAAATCCGCTCTCATTCTTCTCTTCTGCAGGCTAAACAATCCCAGTTCCTTCAGCCTCTCCTCATAAGTCATGTGCTCCCGCCCCCTAATCGTTTTTGTTGCCGTCCACTGAACTCTTTTCAATTTTTCCACATCCTTGTTTTAGTGTGGGGCCCAAAACTGAACACAGTACTCCAGATGAGGCCTCACCAATGTCAAATAGAGGGGAATACTGCAAAGTATCTAAGTAAGCATACAACAAAAGAATAATCATTTAGTGGGATCATTTTTACCTGTAGCAATTTACATGTGTGACAGGTCATAGTTTTCTCTTTTTTTAACTGTTTAGAGATAAGGAACCAGATTCAGAGCTGGTGGGAGTGGGTGCAGCTTCATTGATTTCAATGGAGATGCACCTGCTTTCACCATGTCAGAATTTGGCCCATAAATTTTAGTAGCTAATGAATTTGCAGCAGAAATCATCAGTCCATTTTCCTGCCAGCATTTGCACAAATTGAACCCAGAACATGGTTTATACTGCAGTCCAAGGATTCTAAACATACAAGTATTGTTGAACCAGAATCCCTAGTTTTGGCACCACAATAAACATAGAAACTAGCAGCTAAAAATCTCGGGTACATTATTTGCTGAGAACCATATTTTAAACTAATTGTTGTTTCTTAGTGGCTCTCTTTGGACTTACAGAAAGAACATCTGCTTGGCATCTGTTTTGGCTTTGTTGCATCAGGATTGTTTTAATCGTTCTCTAAAGTGAAAGGGAGGACACGAATATTTTATCTTAGGTTTACCCAATGTAACTTTTTATAGGGATCTGGTGCTTGTTTGACTAACTACCAGTATTAATTACATGCTATATCTCTGGATTGTGCTGCTTCCCAGATTTTATGGATGTTCCAAGAAATGTCTTCCATTACAGATAGTTACTGCATATGCTGGGCCTGGAGAGCATGGCTGGCACACTGGCTCCTTTAGAAAAATTTTTTTGCCACCTTCATAGGTTTAGGGTCGTCAACATCCCCTGACTCTGCCACTGCTTTCTGGATGATCTTGAGCATATCACTTCTCTCCCTGTTCCTAGTTTCCCTGTCTGTACAGTGGGAATAATGATACTTACCTCCTTGGTAAAGCACTTTTTGAAATCTATGGATGAAAAGTGCTAGATTAGAGGTAGGTATTATTACTTGTTATTGAGCAATCTGCATTGTGTTGAATTTAGTCATAGGATTTTGCATTCAAAGGGCTCAGTTCTGTCACCTTTACCTTCGCTGAGTGGTACCCTATTCTGCAACTAATCTCACAGGGCTGCTCTACACTGGGGGGGAATCGATCTAAGATACGCAACTTCAGCTATGCTATCTGCGTAGCTGATTGTTGAAGTACCTTAGTTCGACTAACCTGGCCATCCTCACAGCGGCGAGTTGGCTGCCGTGGCTCCCCCCGTCAGTGCTACTTACTCCTCCTGCCAAGGTGGAGTACGGGCATCGATTCACAGATCGATTTATCATGTCTAGATGAGACACGATAAATCAATCCCCGATAGATCAATTATACTCGCCTATCCGGCGGGTAGTGTAGACATGCCCATAGAAACCAATTTTTAAAACTGCCCAGAGCCTATTTCTGGTGCCTGGGTTTGGCACTGACTTGCTGCGTGACATTGAGCAAGTCTCTTCATCTCACTTCAGTTTCCCCATGCCTAAGAGGGAGGTCAAGATATTAGCCCACTTTTTGGGGGAAGCACTCTGGGACCTTCAGATGAAAAGCAATGGGTAAATGCTAAGAGTCATCATTGGGGGAGATCTTTATAGTCTCAAAGGAAGTTAGGCACCCAACTACTCATTGACTTTCAATGGAAATTGAGTCTCTACATCCCTTTGTGCCTTTGTAGATCTCCTCCACTATTATTCAAACTTTAAAACCAGCCCTGGGCTCTAAAATGGGGCCAAACCAAATCTCTAAATCCAACTGTCTCTGAACTTTAGAGATGTTTGAATCCAGATCCAAACTTCCTGGCTCTGGCCCAGTTCACACTGTTGCTGGAACAAGATGGATGCTGAAAACTCAGCAGTCCATTATTGGTTCATTTCATTATTTGTACCAATTGGTGCTGATGGCAGCAGTGTCAGGATGGTATAGGAGGTGCAGGTTTGAAGCCATTTTTGCCCTCTGATACAGTTCAGACAATCAGTTTCAACTGACTGTTTCCCTCTACACTTCTTATAGCATTCCCTCTTCCCCACCTTAGAGACCTGGATGTTGCTTTTTAGATCATTGGAGAAGGAATTTTATAAAAATAAAGCACCCAGAATTTCACCCAGCTTCTCCTGCTTCTGCTCGAATGTCACACTCCAATACTCAGCTGGATTATTGAGATCAAATGGGCCAAACATGCTGACTGGCACAGCTCCCTTGAAGTGGGTGGCACCAGTTTACACCAGCAGAGAATATGGCCCATCTTTCAACAACATCGAGGATTAAAAGCAATTTGTCAAAACATCAGCGTGTTTCATGAAGAGCTGGCTGTGGTTGATGTTCCTGGCTTATCCTGCTCTAATAATCACCTAAACACCTACTGTTACTTGTTTGCTGAGAGTTAAACTATATTTTAAAGCGCAGAGAGGGCTGCTTCCTTACTATTTAGGCATTATGCCCTGAGGACTCTGATCATTGATGCTGTATGATTCATTGATTGTAAGCCTTTTAATTGATAAGAAATCTCTCATCTTAATTACTAGCAGCATTTCCATTTTGGCTCTTAGACCTGTTGTGAACACCAGAAAGGGAAATAATAGGGTTCTAGCCTGCAATGATGGTACTAATTTAGGCCAGGATCCTGCAAAGTCTAGCTCACACTTAACTTTACTCACTGTGAATAGTCCCTTGGCATTCAGTATGTAAAGCTAAGCACTCATGTAAATTGTTGCAGGATCAAGAGCCCTCAAGAAATTATAGGATTATGCTTGTTTTATTCTTTGTTTGAACATGATTGATTATAGCTGATACAAAGGAGTTTTAACTAAAGCTCAGGACTGTGAATCAAGAGATGTGAATTATATTTCCAAGTCACTTCAACCATCTGTTCCTTGGTTTCTCCATCTGCAAAATGGCAGTGCAGATTCTTCTCAGGATCACAAAAGGGTGACGGGGGTAGTGAGGCTTAATTAATTAGAGATCCTTGGAGAGAAAGTGCTGTAGAGGTGGGAAGCACTAAAATTATTATTACTATTATAACATTATACAACCTATTTTATGCTTTTAATGTTCTTTTAAAAAGAGGAAACATATAATAAAGTTACTTAAGTAGTCATAAAAATAGACTGTGGTGGAATAGTGAATTGAAATGTATCGGTCAGTGGCACTGTTATGAAGTTCATATCCAGTTGGGAATTTGTTTGCACTTTTGGACCCGGAATGTACAGTTCAATTTGCTGCTGCAATTTTTATCTTTTCGATCTTTAAAAGGAAACCCTTATCTTTGGATACTGTAAAGGTGCTTAGTGTCTCTTGTGTTACTGGCGGAGCTTGGTTTGCAAAAGGACATTTGTTTGCCTAACAGCTGCTGTACTGTTTTGAAGTAAGGGAAGAATTAGCATAGAGAGAGCGCTAAAGGAACTCTGCTTGTTCTCAGGTAGTTTTGACTCCAGTCATGAGTCTCATTCTCAGGTCTGGGTGAGCTGTGCCAAGCTGAGTGCAGGACCTGAGAGCTGGGGAACGAAGGTGGCTTTATATCAGCTTTGTAACTCTGTGTAAGTTAGAGACCCCCTAAGGTAGCTCTAACTTACACCTGGCCACTAAAGAATGGGTGGGACATAGAGATGATAGAACCACATCCCCTTGAGCAGGGTGTGGTGCAGAGGGAATTCCCATCTGGAATATGTGCCAGGTTTTCCAGTCCCTTTGTGTCACAGAGCAGTGCATTGGTGATTGTTGTCTTAGATACCACTGTGTGGGCACTCTGTCAAGGGCTCACTATTGAATGGCAACCACTGCATGAAGGACAAGAATGTGCCAGCAGGTACTTAGAGGAAAGACAAACCGATGGGGATGTGGCATTGTTGCCCGCTGTAAAAAGCTGGGCAGAATCTCCTGGTTTTACTTTCCACTTGTGGTCACAGTGACAATGAAATCACACAGACCAAAATAACAAAAAGAAAAGCATGATTTTTTCACTTTCCCTTGAAATTAGCAAAACTGAATTTGGGAGTTTCACTTCCTGTGCCAACCTCTTTGCAGAGCTGCAGGCATCAGCTGTTTTCATGGCCTGTTCAAAGCAGATTGGGAATGCAGTGGAACGGATGACTTCTTTGAGAAAGTTACTCAGTACCTTGAAGCTGGTGCTGCCCATCCCCTGGAAACTGCAACAGAAATATTCTCTTAGGCTCTGCCCTTCTGTGATAGATAGAATAGATTTTCCATGTCAAAGGAAACCCCATTTTTCCTGGCTGACACCTTGTGACTTGAGTTTCATGTTCTATATTCTTTTCTGTTTGGATTTCAGAGAACTGCTAGTTCATAGCTTTGCTCTCTTTAGCCACCTGACAAGGCCCTGGACTCTGGTTCAATGATGTGCCATGGCAGATTTGTAACTGCCGTTGTGTGCCACTCATAGAGACACACTGGAAATCTCTCTTTGCCCAGGGACCACATTTGACATATTAAATGTATGAAAGGACCTGATCCCAAAGGCTTTCTGTTGACTTCAGTAGGCTTTGGATTGGCCCTATGTGACCATTCATCTTATATTCATGACATTTATTCTGTCCTGTCGCTCACTGTTATGTCTCTGTTAGAATGGTGCCTAACAAGTCCACTGAACAGGAATGAAATGAGGCACTTTTCAACTCCTTGTCAGAGCAAGGGAAACCACATAGGAACTCCTTTCCCTTCTTTAAAGGAAGGTCATAATCTGATTAAGGCATTTCAGGAGTAGCTGGCAGGACACATGCTGCCCATCCTAAAATGAAACCAATTCAGAGCAGCTTCTGCCAAGAATGTATTTTTATCTTTGGCTTTCTCCTTGGCTGTCAGTCTCTTTTTTGTCTTCTTTTGCCAGTAGCTAAAGATCATGGGGAGACTGCACTGCAGCAGGGAGTATTCAGTGCAGCCATTCCCAATTCCGTGGCTACTTTAAATGACCAAAGCAAATCACTTCCTTTCCATCCATCCCTTTGGTGAATGGCTCCTGTGACCAGACAGGCCATGTTCACATTCTGCTCAGAGAGGCCCCAACCCAGCTCACTTTGAAGTCAGTGGGAAACTTTTTTGTTAACTTCAGTGGACATTGGATTCTTCCCTGATAGGCTGGATGTGTCTGTCCTTCTGTCACAGCATTAGATTACACAGGTGGCATTATTCATAACCAAAATATCAAGCAGCCAGATGCTGAGATGCACCAAACAATTCCCCACCCCTTCAAAAAAAAATAGGCACTTTCACTGTCTTCCTAGCTGTTGTAGTCACCAAAATTAATGAATGTATGTACCGGATGTGCGCAGGACAGCTGGCAAATCTGTGACCATGTGGCCCATCACATGCTGTTCTTCTCAAACCAGCTGGTTTCTGCCTTAGCCTCAGACGTGATCATCAGCACAGTAGCACCAATGGTAACAGATTGGAGATGAATTCATGACAAGTACACAAGACAATTCTAATTTTATATTTTATGGGCTGAGCGTCCCCTCCCTCCCAGTAACATTTGTATTTTTTTGGATCATTAATTCCTTTAGGAGATGCAAACCTTTAAACAGCCTTTTTCCAAGTGTTGCTCTTAACTAGACACCTGTGCTTCCCCTCCTAGGCTTTCAGCAAAAAAAAATCCTTTCTTTCAAGCAGATTTTTTACTTTGAGAAAGCATCTTACCTATCTGAGCCACATCCAGTATTAAGTAACTCAGGATTAGGTGACAAGGGAAAGATTCATTTGATTAAGGATGCTAATCTAGATGGCAGTCCTAAATAATAACCCCAAAGGCTGACTTCCCAGAGGAGCATAGACGATTGCCTTCCTGTGCATACACACAGAGCTATTGTTCCAGTCCTTCAGTTCGTCCTGGAATTCCTGTAATTACAGAGAACATCTTCCTCACTGACAGATTGCAGGAAGCCACAAGATGGATGCTATGTATGTACTGTACAAAGCATCCGTCCTGCCCACCGCCTATACTGGATTCTTCCCAGACAGAAGATGAAAGGACGTAAAGGAACAAAATTGTCCGAACTGGAACATTCAAACTGCAGATGGGTACTTTAAATCAATACCATGGGAGCCCTTTTAGAAGTGTTATCTTGTATTTTTAAAGACTGCTTGAGCCTTGGCCGTTTGGTTAAGGTTGGATTTGCCAATAAGAGGAATCTTGTCATTTAGCCACCATTTTTAAGGATCACGTGCCTTGAACTTCAAAACAGAGCGAGTATCCTTATTAACCTCCAGCCAGCCCCGGAGCGATGGAAAGCGGAATATTGACATCAAGTGTGATGAAAAGATGAGCTAAAAGTGACTCAGTTACATCAGCAGTTTGCTTGAGTGCTGTTCTAGGGCAGCATTATTTGCCAGGGAGCCCTGTAGCCTTCCGCTACCCAGAGCAAAGGAAGTTTTGCAGACAAGACACACATTATCTCCAGTGCAACATCACTAGTATCACTGGCCTGCAAAGCGCTTTCCAGTCTCCGCACAATTCAACCCAAGACGGTACATGATCATTATGTGTCTATTTCACACAGATCAATACAAAATTCACAGGCCTAGAACAGGAGGATAAGTGCAGCACTGGATTCCACCATGTCTTTTTTTTTTTTTTAATGTTTCTTCTTTGTTCTCTTAACAGGTGGGTGACAGGCCATTGGAGTTCTTGCTCTGCCACCTGCGAGAAAGGCATCCAGTACCGGGAAGTGACTTGTGTTTATCAGTTGCAGAATGGCACCTATGTTAACACCAGAGACCTCTACTGCCTGGGCAACAAACCCACACCCGTACAAAGCTGTGAAGGCCAGGACTGCCTTTCTATCTGGGAGGCTTCAGAATGGTCAAAGGTAAGAACTTGGTTTGAGGGGGAAACCAATCAGTATGATTACAAATGCAGAACTGCTGTATGGTGCTGAGCTTGGCTTCCATACCAGTGAATTATTGAGGTAGGTTCTATACACCCAGCTGTATTATGTGTATCTTTCCAAGCTGCAGTCAAGACCACCAAGGAGAAGCATTTCAGTGACCTGGGATGAGGAGTTTAACCAGCACAGCAAGCCTTTTGGCTCAGATCAAGTGTATTTTGAAATTAATATCTGATAAGTGCTCTGATCTATGTTGCAGGATGCCCTGGATCACTCGATCTTTGAGACTTTTCTGATTCTAGCTTGTGTGATCCTAGAAACGTAGAAAAACTAGTGCATTTATAAAGAGTTTGTAAATGATTAATAAATTATGAATAGATGTTACAAGCATTTTATAGACATGAGTAGTATGTGCTATAGGTGGTAATAAGCCATGGTTATAAGCACCCTACTGACCTGTTGGAGTCTAGCAATCTTGTAGAGCAGTTTCCCCCAAACTTGGGATGCTGCTTGTGTAGGGAAAGCCCCTGGCAGGCCAGGCCAATTTGTTTATCTGACACGGCCAGAGGATCGGCCGATCGCGGCTCCCATTGGCTGCGGTTCGCTGCTCCAGGCCAATGGGGGCTGCTGGAAGCAGCGGCCAGTACGTCCCTCAGCCCACGCCGCTTCCAGCAGCTCCCGTTGGCCTGGAGCAGTGAACCGCAGCCAATGGGAGCCGTGAGCGGCCAGACCTGCAGATGCGACAGGTAAACAAACCAGCCCGACCGCCAGGGGCTTTCCCTACACAAGCGGCATCCCAAGTTTGGGAAACACAGTTGTAGAGCAATTACTTAGCCTTGTACTAGAATGTCTATTAATTATTTATCAGACAAAGTATAAACTATTTATAAATGTGCCCTTATTGTAAAGTGTGACCAAAAAATCTAATTCGAACATAAGGGAAATTCATTTCTGTTTTTGACCATGAATTTATAGGAATTAGGCTGGGCCATATGTTATGAAGTAGTAAAACCCACCATTGATGCTGCAGCCTTTAAGGAGAATAGACATAGTAAAAAACCGACATGTCCAGTAAAATCCCCAACTATCCCTTAGAATGCAATAGCAAAATAACAAGCTTTGCAACATTAGCAATGAATGAAGAACAGAAACAATATTTTCATAATTAAAATAATCCTGAACAACTCGAGTGTAAGGGCTCCAGGGACCCTGGATATGTCCAGGGGTTGCTAGCCTGCAGTGAAGTCCATGCTGCCATGTCTTCACTGGTATTGTTACCTGCGCTGGCTAGATTAAAAGGTAGTGCAGGGTTGCCTACCTGCTCACACCTTCATTTGCTGTATAATGTACCCTGAGAGGTGGGTTTAGGATGTGATTATTTTTGAATTTGAGATATCAAAGAAGAGGTTTGAGAATCCCATATTGATTTCAAATATATCAGACAGTGTCATGGATAGTGTGGCTTCATATTGTGGCAGATCTCTTCTGATAGGTAGTTGGGGTTTGTGTCCAGATCAGTAGCAGGATATTCTAGCCCAGGGGGCCACGTTTTCAAATGGGCCTCAATCCAATTTCTGAAATTGCACCTGCAGTTTACTGTGCTCCCATTTTTGAGCATTTAGTTTTCTATCTGTATCCATGCACAAAAATTGTGATGTGTATATACGCATGCAGCATTTGCCTGGCACAGAGCAAACACAGAGTGACGTGGCTGTTACGATGGCATTTGTTTATTGTATTAAGTGCTGACCGTGCTCTCTTTAATAAAGTCTGCTGTGATTGTTAGGTTGCTTTTATATGGTATTTCAGGAATGAGAACGGAGGGGAGAGTGCTGGGTTAGTGGCTTCAGTGTGGCCACTCATCATTCACTGGCACAGACATCTACAAGAGATACAAGCTTATATTTTTCTTGAGTCAGTTGTTTGCCAGTCTCCTTTAAACTAATCCCTGGCCTGCAAAGGGTGCATGGTAATTTGCTTCATATTCTAATTCTCTCCAATAAGATCCCCAGCCAAGCTGGCCAGGATATGTTTCTTGGCCATCACTAACTCTCCCAACATGACTTCAACGTTTGTGTTGACATAATACCTGCTAGACTCATCTTCATGATAAAAAGTCCATTTCCCCTTCGGCGTTGCACTTGTGGTTTCACAGGCATAACTCCAGAATGGCTGTATTACAGGGCAGGGTCAGCCTGTGGGCAAGAGGATGCTTTTGAGCTCTCTCTGTTTTGCAGGGAGAGCTTTTTTTTACTTTTTGTACTTTTTTTTTAGTACAATATCAGATAACCTTGGATAACTAGGAGTGTTTATACTCCTAGAACTTCAGGATCCCAGCTGTGTTGCAGGGACAGAGGGTGTTTTTTTTAACAGAGACTAAGTGCTATTTAATTGTAGTCAGGAAATCTCCAGTACAAAAGGTAATATTCTAAAGTTCCAGGACAGTATATTATTTTACCATTCAGCAGGACACTACATACATTCGCTAGTGCTTGAAACTCTTTTTCTTCCAAATCTTTTCATCTTTTTCCCATTCCCAAATGGAGGAAGCAAAGTTCTGGGATTTTGGAATATTTTATACATTTTATACATCATCATTCCAGATTATCCCTTCTTTTTATTTCTGATGGAACGCGTATTCCTAGGTCTGTTGCATTGTAGAAATGCTTGTTTATGATGGTACTGTTGTCATTGTGGTTTCCTGAAACTCTCGCCTATTTCAGATGGGTAAAGCTCATCAACTGGTTGTGTGTGGTCTTTTCTCACCAATCCATTTCCCAGTTAGAACAGTGTTTGCATCTTGCTTTCGTTAAATGAGTGTAATTTGAGCTACATGAGGGATTCATCAGAGAAAAAGTCAATTAAACAGTTTCATGACAAATATATGTATTTTTTAAATTATGTGAAAGTGAGAGATTTATTTTTCCGTTAATACTTTTCTCCAAAGTTTTGAGATCTAGATTAATCATTGCCAACCAGTTGGTTTTTGAAGTTAGTTCTTTTTCAAGACACGTTTTTGCGATCATATGGTCCATTTTGACTTAGGAAAGACAATTTCACACTGTGTCAGTCTGAGCACATTTTATACCCATAAACCTTTTTTGGCTGGAAATCAGTTAAATCCTTACCATCTGAAACTGAGGTTGTGGAAAAAAACACACTATCACAATGGTGATATCATTTTATAAACCAACTTTCACATGAATTATGTTGTTCTTTGGCTACAAAGAAAAAAAAATTGAATAAAGTGCAAGTTGAGGTCTGATCACCAGTGAAAAAGTACATTCTGAAAGCTAAATCCAAGACAATCTTCAGTGTGGGGAAAAAAAAATTAAGTTCCCTTTTTAATGCCAAATGTTTGGAATTATTTGGCTAGAGTATTGCTCAACCCATTTTTAATGACCAAAAATAGAGAGTAGTTACAAAAAGGTGAAAGTTTCTACTGTTCAGGAGTTGGGATAGAATATAAAGAAAAATATGCTGATTTGCTTCTACCAAGAGGCCCGTAATGACGTGTAATGCTCAGGGGCCAGGTAGGCCAAAGTGCAGTCCAGATAAGTGGTCAAAGTTCACACAAGTGGTCCAATAGCCAGCAGATCCAATTCAGGGAGAAGACACACAGAGGCAGCTAGCGGGGTCTGGCAAGATCGTAAGTCAGGATCTGATAGGGCTGCAAGGCAGAGTCAAGCAGGGTCCAAATAGCAGCTAGCAGGCAAAGGCCTGTTACTCAGACAAGGCCAGAAAGAAAGCAGGAAGTTTATATATGGCCACCAGCCAATCAGGGTCAAGACCATGTGGCCAGGGCTGGCTCCAGGCACCAGCTTATCAAGCAGGTGCTTGGGGTGGCAACTCCGGAGCGGGCGGAACTTTCAGGTATTCGGCGGCGATTTGGCGGAGGGTCCCTCACTCCTGCTCGGAGCAAAGGACCTCCCGCTGAATTGCCGCAGATCGCGATCGCGGCTTTTTTTCTTTGGCTGCTTGGGGCGGCAAAACCCCTGGAGTCGGCCCTGCATGTGGCCAATCAGGAAGCAGATCCTGGAACCCTGGAAGCTGACCCATTCGAGTCTTTGAATTCCCTGGTAATTGAATGAGCTGGTGTGACGTGATGACCAAGGCTGCTTCCTGGGAACCCCGTCGGCTAGGGTTTGAGACCAGGGTCCTCACAACATTTGTCGATGGGGTTGTCTCTTGGCTTTTGTCTCAATTCTTTATAAAAGCTTTTGCGCTTTGGTCAGGTGTAATCTGGACATTCATCAATTGCAAATGTTTTCTGTAGAATCTTTGTAAAACCCAGGCACTAAAAAAATGTTCTTAATGGTCAGAGCAGTTGAGCAGAGCAATGAACTTGTTAATGAAGTGGTTGATATGTCACCACTACGGACACTCTGATCACAGACTGGGACCTTTGTTTAAAACACTGTTTTGTCACCTCTAGGAAAGCAAACGTGGTATAGATTTGTGAATGACATAAAGGCTCATGCAAATAAATGCTTGGTTTTCCAAAATGTTTGTAAATCCCCTGAGAGATTTTTACATTGTGAAAAACACTCCTACTTTAGCTTTACTCACTTTTAGGGAATTGGATGATTTGAGGGGTTAAGAACAACAAGATGAGACCAAGCACCCTTGAGGAGTTCCTCCTGTCACCTTATGAAATCTTACACTGTAGTCAGGAACACTGTGTGATAGTTCAGGAAATTCTGCACCAAATGGAGTAATCCATTGCTTGTGGGTACAGCCTAGAGAAATACAGCTTGAGATCTCAGGGAAGTTGATAAGAGCTTTAAGGAGTCTGCCACTGCAGCTTACAGAGTTCTCTCTGTAGCCTGAAGGAATTTGTCCCAGTAGCTTGTGGAATCCTATGATGGTGTTCCATCCATAAGGAGGTCATGCAATGAACAGCACACAATAAATTAAGTGGACAGCTTCCCAGATTTTAAAGAAGTCATTTTGTAGTTGCTGTGAAGTATTTAAAGGCATGTCTGTTAGTTTGCCAGCTCATAAACACTTGTCATTCATGTCCTTAACAAGGCCAGCAGGTCAAAACTGCCTGGATTGTATTTTTTAGACAGACAGGCATGCTGAGATGTGTCCATTTGATGTAACATATCAAGCTGATGCTTGTTTCCAGCATAGACCCCCTGAATGGAGAAGCCTCTTGGAATATACTCAAAAGACCTCACAGGATATTTCATATCTCCACTATTTATTCAGTGTCAAGTCAACTGTCTTTTCCTCACAGATCCCTGAGGGGGAGAACTTGACGCTCAAGAGAGGGTTAGTTATCTCAGTTGGTATGTATATCATTTTCCACCCACCTGTCCCCAGCGGGCATTCCATGAAAACTGGTTTGTAACCACTGCACTGGCAGGAAAGTGGAGTGTAGGAAGACCATACTTGCTGCTGTACATTGGTACGATTTAGATAGGTTTGACAATGCCACCCATTCCAATATCCCTTTGTTGGAAAAGTGATCATTTAAAGCAGTGTTTCTTAGTCTTGGGATTGTGACTCCGTCCAGGGTGGTTCCTTGAGGGGGCTGTGAGGTCAAAACAAAACAAAAATTCCAACCTTCCTTCAACTTGGGTAGCAAAATGATGCTCAAATATCCCCATGTGCATAGCAGCCTTGGCAGAACCCACTTCCACAGAACTCAGGAACTTGAAATGGACCTTTGGTGCCCACTCACATGCATGTGGATTACATTGTCATAGTACTTGTAATCCTGTCTCCTCTAGCGGCTGCTCCCAGCAACTATAACTGTCTGCTGCTTTCTCAGAGTTAAAGACTATACCCCTTATCACAAGTGGGAGAGACCTGTGCTTTTAGTGCTGAAGAGCCTGCCTTTGACCCCTGCTATGACTCAGGTGTCTGTGTATAGCCATAATTTTCTGAATGTCGTTTTGAACTGATTGCAAACTGGGGGGTCGAGGAGGGTGAATGGAAATACATTGGCATAATATCACCCTTGGGTTACGTGTACTGTATAATTGCATGCATTGCCATAACCTGTGGTGGGAAGCATTATTAAACAAATAGAGAAGAATGTGAATGTGTTTGTCATTTGCTCTCAACATAATTATGAGAGAGCACACTGTACAGAATCAAAGATACTGTGCAAAGTACGCATTTTCTGCATTGCAGAAGACCTTGCTGCAGGATTTCGTGAGCTGGTATATCGCAGAAACTTGCAAATTCCACTGTGCATCCCAAGAGATTGAGTTGGTGCCACTGTGATTTTTAGAATGCTTCATTGCATAGTCATGCAAAAGCAAAGGATGCAGAAGCTTCCCTGTTGTGTACTCTGGTATATTTGTCCTTCTTCAGTATTGACAATAATCTCTTAAATAAAGGGGTTAAAAATTCTGCACGTGCAACACTGACTGCTGTTTAGAACTGGTTGAAATTTTTCAAATAAAAGGGTTTTTTTGTTTGCAAAATTGCTGTCTTTTGGAAATATTTTTCCACAAAATATTGTCAGATTTTTTTGCCCTTTTTTTTTTAAACATTTACTGGGGAAAATATGAGGGCTGTCAAGCGATTAAAAAAATGAATCATGATTAATCATGAGATTAATTGCACTGTTAAAGAATAATAGCATACCGTTTATTTAAATATTTTTGATGTTTTCTACATTTTCAAATATATTGATTTCAGTTACCACACAGCATGCTAAGTGTACTGTGCTCACTTTATATTATTATTTTTATTACAAATATTTGCACAGTAAAAAACAAAAGAAACAGTATTTTTAATTCACCTAATACAAATAATATAGTACAATCTGGGTCATCATCCAAGATTGCTATAATATGAAATATATGGCAGAATGCAGGTAAAACAGAGCAGGAGGCAAATTTCTCCCAAGGAGATCAGTCACAAATTTAATTAACGCATCATTTTTTTAACAAGCGTCATCATCATGGAAGCATGTCCTCTGAAATGGTGGCTGAAGCATGAAGGAGCATATGAATGTTTAGCATATGTGACACCTAAGTACTTTGCAATGACAGCTACAAAAGTGCCATGCAAACGCCTGTTCTCGCTTTCAGGTGACGTTGTAAATAAGAAGCGGACAGCATTATGTTCCATAAATGTAAACAAACTTGTTTGTCTTAGTGATTGGCTCAGCAAAAAGTAGGACTGAGTGGACTTGTCGGCACTAAAGTTGTTTTGTTTTTTGAGTGCAATTATGTAATAAAAAATCTACATTTGTAAGTTGTACTTTCATGGTAAAGAGATTGTGCTACAGTACTTGTATGAGATTAATTGAAAAATACTATTTCTTGTTTATAATTTTACAGTGCAAATATTTGTAATAAAAATAATATAAAATGAGCAGTGAGCACTTTGTATTCTGTGTTATAAGTGAAATAGATATATTTGAAAATGTAGAAAAACATCCAAAAAAAATAAATTTCAATTGTGTTCTATTATTTAACAATGCAATGAAAACTGCAATTAATTGTGATTAATTTTTTTAATTGCGATTAATTTTTTTAGTTAACCGTGTGAGTTAACTGTGATTAATTGACAGCTCTAGTTAAAAATGCCACGCCTGCAACACTCAATCCTGTTTAGAACTGGTTGAAAATTTTCAAATAAAAGGTTTTTTTGGTTGCAAAATTGCTGTTTTTCGGAAACATTTTTCCAGAACATATTGTCAGATTTCTTGCCTTTTTTAAAAAATATTTACTGAAAAAAAAATTGAAAGTATCATATTTTTTTTGTTTCCCATGGTTTTGGTAAATGAAAAATATTGATGGTATTTTAGATAATGTAAAAATTTGGTAGGGGGGGAATTACTAAAATGGCTAAAAGAACTGAAATAAACAAACCCTTCAAAATGACAAAACAGCTTTGAATGTTTAAACTTTTTCATGAAACTTGTTTTTCGTTTGTCCCTCGACTCTGCTTCTGCAGCTGTGATGACAGCCAGCCGAGATGGTAATTATTTGTAGTATCATAGTGAGTAGGAGCCCTCGTCATGAACCGGGATCCCATTCTGCTAGGTGCTGTCATGCAGCAATTAAAGGTAATGCCTCTTATTTTTCAGTGCTCAGCAGACTGCGGCAGGGGAATCCAGAAGAGAACAGTAATGTGCACGAATTCTCAAGGGAAATGCGATGCAGCCACCAGGCCAAGGGACGAGGAAGAGTGTGAGGATCACACAGGCTGTTATGAGTGGAAAACAGGGGATTGGTCTAAGGTAACGGTGAACTCTGAGCAGTGTTTGCACTCTAATTGCCTAGATTATCAGGTCAGGAATCCACCTTTTAAACAACCCGTCAGTGTGGATTTACGCAGCACACAGTGCTGGTATGGGAAGTTTGAGTCCCACGTTTCGAAGTGTTGGGTTTTAATTATACTGTTTAATAGGAAATAGACGTATTCTCATGGTTTTTTTTAATTTGATTTCCATGAAAGTAATTTGGGGATTTAAACACTCCGTCACAGCATCGACAACCCAAACATTGCACCTTTGGGCTACTGCACAAGACCAGACATCTGTTTCCATTTTCTAAGCTGAGCAAACGGCAAAGTAAGCAGCAGAAGTTTGATTCGTTTTAGAAATATATCTTTCAGTGCTAACAGTTGCAGGTATTGTTAGAAATGTGGCTGCTGAGGAGTAATGGGATCCTGAATGACGGCTCATGTGGCCCATTCTGAGGAGCAGAGGGGTGCTTTAGCTGCTGTATGGTTTCCAATCCCCAAAGGTTTTCTCTGGCAGTGTGCCATAACTGCTGTATCCTCCAAGCCCCAGAGTTTGTCTGTGCTATGGCTATGTGCCATACACACATGTTCTCTGCCATGGTTTTGGGATGTATTGTGGGGGACAGACCTCCCTCAAAGTCCCTTATGAGGCTAAGAAGAGAATGAAGAAGCTGAGCAGTCCACAGATACACCAGGCTGGCTCACAATTCTACCTCAGAGCTCTCGGTAGAGGTGGCATCCTTTGGCAACAACCACCCCTTTCAAGGTAATCAGTGGGAACGGGACACAGTCCGAAGTCCCCCACTATCTCCAGGATCAATCTATCCCTCTTTAACTCTCTCGCCTCCCCTGGCTCTCTCCTTGCCAGGAGAAGGAGAAACCTCAGGGCTCCAGAGGGCAAATTGACTGGCAGAATCCACCAAGAGATATTTGGTGCCGGAACTCGTTTGCTTGGGACTCTCCTGCAGTGGCCTGCTCACAGTGGGGTCAGGCAGGCTTTGGGCTTGGCCGTAGAGAGACCCTGCTAGGGGAAATGAAACAAAACACTACCTAAAAGAAGGCAACTAGGCTGGCCTAGTTAATGTGGGCTTCAAGTGCCTGGAAAGCACCTGCTCAGCAAATCCTCCCAAGAGAGACAAGTGGACTCAAAGCACCGAATGTCAAATTCTGCTCCTCTGACTCATACGAGTAGCCCCTGATGGCAAGCAGAATCTGACGCTTACTGTTTCATCACAGCAAAGATGGATCCAAAGGGGTACAGCTGTATCTCCCTTAGCCACCAGCGCCTCATAGCCTGGTTACCATCACAAGAAATACACTGCACGATCTTATCCGTGACTCACTCTGACCCTCTGAAGTGAAAATTAGTCATTTACTTAAAAACAGAGCCAGAGCCAGAATTCCCATTCTCAGGGCCACCCTCTACCCCACTCACACCATTGTGAATGTAGAGCCCCTAAGTGTTGTCAGTGGACTTAATCCTGATATACTGATGTAAGTCAGAGGACAATTGGTGCCTGAGTTTTCACTCAGTCCTTAGCCACACAGACAGTTTTGCCTGAGTAAGGACCTCAGGAATTGGCCACGCTGTTCATAAAATCTCTTTAAATTGCTAACTGTCTTTTGCTTGGGGGAACTGAAATTTCCCAGGAATATTATATTCCAGTCCTGTTTTATCTTATCTTTGTAACTGTTCCATTCTTTAAACACAAAGCCTGCTTTGTGTTCAGGAATGTACGGCATGTGCTGAAACCACTAGGATACAGTAGTTTCATTTTGCTTTCCAAAAAGCAAGTTTATTTCTTGTTGTTGTTGATTAAACTCCAGTGAAACAGAGGCCATCGCAGGCAAATGGGCTTACCTGCCGTAGCATTTTTTAGATGACGATCAGTAATAAAAATATTTATAAATAGGTCCCCTCAGGAGGCAATTGTATGTGAATCTAATGGTGTTGATGCTGGAGAATGCAGTAAGAACCTGCCATATGCAATAAGTCTATATTTATCTGCATGAATGTGCATCACAGAATGTTTAGAGTATTGAACGTTATTTTATTCATAACCTGGCATGCAGAACCCAGGAGAACTAGCCAAAATAAACTGTCCCCCTATATTAACAGATGAAATAACACTTTTTTTAAGAATCTTAAAACATTTCAGAGTAGGAATTGACTAGGATTCTTTTTATAGGGGGAAATATGAGATAGTTATGAATTCACCAATTACATAGATTCAGCGATCCCGAGGTTTTAAACCCAATAGGAGATCCCCTAAAGCCATCATACATCCTAACCCACCCTGCTTGTATTGACCAGCATAGCACGGTAGGTGGTCCTTTTCGGTGAACATGTCATGGTTTGGGAGCAGAAGAGTATAGTGAACTCCATGAAGTCAAACTAAAATCCCATTGTAAAACATTGTTGCTACATAAATTGCCGTGAAAGAATTTAGCGCTTATAGAACAGAAGCTTTTCATGTTAATACAAATTAGCCTCAGAACATGCAACAACTTCATAAAATGATTTCATTGGGCATTTTCAGTCTATTGCTGGGAGTATTTTTGTGTGGGGGAGGGGTTAATGATCAATAGTTATTTCTCAGATAAAAGAAAATTGTTGATTCTTTACATGCAAACAACTTACGTGGCAGCCCCACAAATACTCTGCCCTCCAGTCCATCCCTCATCCCAACAGTGATGGTTAAGGTTTTAGAATCCATCATGAGGAATATAGGAAGAGACAAAACCTTATAAAAAGAATAAAGTCCAGACAAACCTCATAAATAGGATACGTGCATGTGTGGTAATGGGCAAACTGTTTTTATTATTTTCAGAGCAGCCTCCCTAGAATACACAGTGCGTATAAATGAACAGACAGATCACTGCTGTAGGGAGCTTACAGTCAAATTCAGACATGACAGTGCACATGATGACAGTAAACAATGCCTGAGTGAGGCGCGTGGGTTGAACCAGGGTTACCATAGCGAAAGTTGAGACGTGTTTATGTTCTATACCCATTTCATTAGTTCCTGGTGTGCTCAGATACTGCGGTGATGGACAGCAACATAAAACCTTAAGTGACATTGTTAGTAGTGTTTTATACATTATCTATATGTGCACTCACACGTTCATATATAAGTTTATATAGGGGCTTGATCCACCGTGTGCAGAACAGGAAGTTGGGAGTGGGGTAGGCACATGGGCTGTGACTGTGCAACTACCTAGATCTTCCGGCCCAAGCTTCACATACTGTGTTCTGCAGCCTCCACAGCTCCACTATTACTCCGCAGCCCTTAGAGCAGTGTTTCCCAAACTTGGGACGTCGCTTGTGTAGGGAAAATCCCTGGCGGGCCTGACCGCCTTGTTTACCTGCCAAGTCCGCAGGTCCAGGTGATTGCTTCTCCCACTGGTCACGGTTTACTGCTGCAAGTCAGTGGGACTGCTGGAAGCGGTGGCCAGTACGTCCCTCGGCCCATGCCGCTTCCAGCAGCCCCCATTGGCCTGGAGCAGCGAACCGCGACCCCAAGTGGTGCCGATGTCCGCTGGGCAATGCCATTTGCTCTGGCTTACGGCCAGGAGGAGAATTTTAGCCCTAATTGTTGTTATATTTGCAACGTATGTGGAGGATACTATTTAAAGTTGCCGCTAAAGTTTATTCCAAGTGTCCTGTGCAGATACACGTGATATTTTTAGTTCACACTGCAGTTCCTTACTGTTTATCCAGCCCCTGAGGATAATATAATTATTATTTTTATTTATTTAGCACTAACGCAGAACTTTACAAAACATAAATGAAGACATTCCATGTCCCACACATCCTAACGTCTAAAGGGTGGACATACTAGACATAGCATACTAGATGAAAGTGTTCGATTAGAATTTTAAATCTTTCTTTTTCTCTCTAACCTGATGTCTTCAGAGTCACAATTCATTATATATTTTTCCTATATGATAGAAAGGTGACCAAATGAATAGGAACCAACTCAGCCATCTCCCATTCACACCATTTATTCACGTGGAAATACATCTATCCACATCAGCGGTTTCTGGAAGTGTTGCTCACTCAGTTAGTGTTCAGATAAACACACACATCTCACTCACTCACCATCATTTGGATACTTTCAAGCAGTTCTATATTGGCTGAAAACTGTGGCCTGTTAAACGCATTATCATTGGATAGTAAATGACGTTTTTTTTTGTTGTTTATTGTGCTGTTTAAAGGAAAGGATCAGCGTTGCTCATTTTCCCAGCACTTCACACTGAAGCTGAGATTTTAAAAATATGTTTTGAACCTGCTAGTTATTCCAGGGGTACTGCTTTTTAGCAGTATGGACATTGATGGACTAGATGGCTTAAATATATTGTGAACTAACTTCAGCTGCGACTCCCGATAACCTGGTAAATTACTGCACTCTTTTAAAAGATGCAGGTAGTTAATATGCAGAATGTATTGTTACATAAAGTTTAATAGTGTACATGATTTATCCTGTTTACACGTGTTAGGCTGCACTTGAGGGACTGAGCTGAAGGACTTTGTCCTTGACCTTGCATCCAGGATCCATCATGAGTCATGTAGTGAAAATGTACCTCCTGAGTGATGCATTTCTAACTTGGCTCAGGAGCATGTTGGGTAGACCACGCTGCTGACAAACATCAGGTGTTGCCTGAAGTTGAACAGTGCTAGGGAGTTGCTTTTCAGCTCCCCAAGCTTCCCCCAAATTTCTCCCTCTCCTCCACTCCCCTTCTAGTCTGGTATTGAAGAAGCAGTGAGATCACTCAGGTACAAATCAGCAAGTGTGATATTTTCCTCATGCTCTGTTTCCCCAGTTGGCTGTTGGAGTCTTTCAGGGTATAACTGGAACTAGCAATATTTAAATAGTCAGAGAGTGATTCACTATTCTTCTGGATTTTTCTTTTTTTTAATTTCTGACTTAGTTTATTTGTTTCACTAGTTTATACATCTTGACATTTGCTGTTTCTGCCTTGTGAATAGTGTCTTAGTTTTGGGGTCAGCAGCACAATCAGAGTGATTCTGGTTTCCCAATTCCACTATTTAGTTATATTATTTCAAGAGGATTATATCCAGGAAGCCAGAATTGAGGGCGCAAAAAAATTGTTAGTGCTGACGTTTTGGGTACGTGGAGCATTAGACATGCAGTTTATTTCCCCCAGGCGACAAGCTAGCAATCATATCCTATCATATGTCATAGTCTCATGAAAAAAGTCTTTTAAAGGAGGAAAGATGCAGTTGCTTGATCATATTCTGATCCCATTTACACTTACGTAAATCCAGAGTAATTGACTATGATTCCCTACAATCCATTGGTCAAAACCCAAGGATCCCACTCAACATAGTGGGTCAGATATTGATCTCAGTTACAACAGTGTAAATCCAGATTAATTTAGTCAGATGAGTTACTCCAGATTTACATCAGTGTAACTGAGATCAGAATCTGACCTACTGTGTTGAGCAATACCCTTGGGTTTTGTGCAGTAAGGACCAGATTCTCAGGACAAATATAAATGTCTGAGCTGAGACTGTATTGAATGGGGGAAAGAGATTTGGGGAAGAAACATTCTTTTACCAATTTCTATTTCAAACACTTGGCTGGCACGCATCTCAGAGGGTACATGGGAACCCAGAACCCCTTACTGACTGGAACAAACTGGAGCAAAGCCCTAGTAGAAAATGTGATGTTAAAAATATTCTTGCTGTCAAATAATGTCATTAATGATAAAGCACATTTGAAAAATTACCTATAGCCACCTGTCATCCCAGGCAATCCCAGGAATAAATTGCCTACGGAGGTTGTGGAATCTCCATCTCTGGAGATATTTAAGAGTAGGTTAGATAAATGTCTATCAGGGATGGTCTAGACAGTATTTGGTCCTGCCATGAGGGCAGGGGACTGGACTCGATGACCTCTCGAGGTCCCTTCCAGTCCTAGAGTCTATGAATCTATGAACAGTTGCCAATTTCTTTCCAGTCCTTTTCTCAGCCTATGTAATGCTGGCTGCAGGTACTCATCCCAGGCGAATGTTTAAAATTTGGGGGGAGTCTATTTTCCTATTAGATTAGCATTGCTTTTATGCCAAACATTGAAATGTTTCATACTGAGGATCAGGGGTTATTAGTCATGATTGTGGTAACAAGGGCTTTCTAATTGCAAATGAATTATTTTAGCAGTTTTTTGCAGTGAATTGTATTCTCTAAAAGAAATAAAAACACAGTGCGGTGCACTAAGAGCCATTTTTCTTTCAGTGACTACTATACAATCAAGCCTTTCTTCCTAATTCTGGGGAAAGGCATGTTTTCTGAGTTACAGGTGTTTGGGAACATCAGAAAATCCTTCTGTTCTCCTTGCCCTTGATAATTAACTCACGTTACATGATAAAAAGAGCAAATCAATGCCAGCTATAGTTTAGGAGGTATATTCAAAGCTGTTGTGACTAGAGAAGCGAACTCTCCTTTTTTACAGCATTCATTACATAGTCACAGCTTGACCTGCCATCTGTTTATAATAAACCACAGACAACTTGTTAATTCTTGATAAAGGTCACAATCAAATTCATCTTCTTATGCCTTGGGGAAAATAACTTTTCTTCTTCAGTTCACATTTTTGGATAGAAAATTACGAGAGGTGGACAGTAATTTAGATCTGAAGCCAAGCATCGCAGCTGGCCCGTTTCTGCACATACAACTAATATCCCTGCAAAAGTGGGTATGTGCTCATTTTTGTGCGGGCACACAAATATGGTAGTGATTGCACACAAGTTTGCGTACACAAATTGCAATTTGCACATGCAAAATTGTTGCACAGAAGCGTATGTTGGAAATTTGGCCAGAGGAGTGTCTGCTGCTAGTTGGCTGCCCTAAGAAGCATGCAAAATATAGAAATTGAAATGACATGGATGAGATGTGCTCTGTGTAGGACCCAGCTGTGGGGAGGGAATGTGGTTCTTAGCCAACTTTCCACTTCCCCAGTCCTGGGGCTGACCAGGGGCCAGATCAGCCTCCAGTGTAACATCGCAAAGCGTAGTTACCAACCCCAAGGTCTTCTCTAAGTTATGTTGACAGTAATAGTTCCCTACAAATTGTTCTGCTGGCCAGTAATCCGGAAGCTCAAGCCACAACCCTTCCAGTCATCCGCTCACCCCCAACACCTCTCTGTGCCAGAGGGCTGGGAGCAGATGGCACAAACCTGGATGTATCAGCTTTTACACCAGCCAAGGATTCCCCGACAGGAGGGGGATCCCCCACTGCAAAGTAAGCATACAAAAGGAAGGATGCAATTCTGGCTGTATAGGTTTAGGGAGTAGAAAGGAACCATTTTACATGGTGATGGGTTAAACCGGTCACTATTTATTCAACTTCTTTTGGGGGTGGCTTTAGCGTAAGAGAGACATGGCTCTTAGCCAGCCATAGCTTTGGTTTTACAAAGCAGAAACCATCCCTGGCTTTGCCCGTCTGCTCTTACAGTGAAGTGGATTTTGTTTACAACACTGAATTCCCAGTGGCTTCATTGCATTGAGGCTTTTGGCGTGAAATCAGAGTTTTGCACCCAAGGATTGTTGTTTAGACGTGGTGATGATCCAGGACTGTTGGTGATTTTTCTTTCTTCTTCACTGTCAATGGAGTTGATACTGGAATTTCTTTCTACTCTCTGTGCCCTGAGTTTGCTGTGTAGCCTTTTCTGGTTTTTTACTGCATTAAGCTAACGTGAAATCCTGCATATTGTCAGGGGGTTAGAATAGGTGATCCTTGCGGTCTCTTCCAACCCTGTGGTTCTCTGATTCGATGAAATAAGCCACTCATCACCCAAAATAAGGGCAGCTACACAGAGATTGCACCAGTTCAAAAACACATCTGTAGTTAAACTGTTGCCAGTTCCTAGGTAGACAAGGCCTTTCTCTACAAATAGCTCAATGTGGTCAAGGGAAGGAACAACAAACTTCTTCAAGGATTTCCGTTCAAGTCTGAGTCCACTGAGCATGGGAGACTGATTGGCCCACCCACTCTCTACCCATCCATGCTCCTGCTGCCACTGCAAAACTGTCTTCTCAAGGGATTTGGGGTGTTTTGTAGCCAGCCCCAGGGAGATGCTAATCTCCTTGCTCTTCGGGGGACGCACATGAATGAAGGTGGATGCTCCCTGAAATGCTTGTTTCATCCAAGGCATTGCTTTTCACTAATTTCTAAAACTTGGATGTGGACTTCAAGAGCTGCTTTCGTGTGGCGGTTCCCACAGTCTTCCATGAATGTGCTTGCTTCATCAGCTGAAGTGCTGACTGATTCCTGAGCTGAGAGGTGTCTGTCAGGTAATTCCAGAGCTTGCTCCTCTTTCACCAGGGTGTCATTGTCAGTGCCTGTGAGATATTTAAACCTTAGAAAAACATCCCTCAGAAATGCATAATGTACCATACAGTTACTGCAGTCAGATTATGGTCTGAGCCAAAGTAATGTCAAATGTGACCATCCTGCTAACAAGTAGAACTGATTGCATTGTTGTAGACAAATTAGTGTATTTAAAGATAGTTTAACGTCTTTATTAGTCCCAGCAATTATGGGTTTAAACACAAAATTGTAAGGTCTGTTCTTCCATATTAGCCCAGTGGCATTCCAGCAGGGATTAGACCTCCAGGTTTGTTGACATCAGTCTTGGGAGAGCAATAGTTCTTGGAGATAAGAAATAGGTGGTATTGAAAGATAAAGGCTTTTGATACTTGTGCTGTAAATGTGCAGCTCAAAAGAGAAAGGAAGATTGACATTAGACTGGAAATCAAGAGATCTGGGTTGTCTACCCACCTCTGCCACAGACTTCCTGTGTGGCTTTGTGCCTCAGTTTCCTCCGCAGCAGGAACCGTAACACTTACCTACCTTACAAGGGTATTGTGAGGTTCTCGGATGTTCTGATGATGAGCACCGGAGGAGAACTAATTAATGAATGCATAAATGTATTCTGCAGTATAAAAGCTTAAGACTTTGCACACGGGACAGCTGAACATTGAAAAATTGTCCAGGCAAAATGTACATGTGCAAAACCGAGCCTGACGTTTTAGTGATGGCGTTGGAGCGCCTTTGAAAATGCAGCCCTCAGTGAAGTGATCACGCAAGTCTGAATGCATAAAAAACACCTGATCCATAACCGTGATTTTCTTGTGTGAAATTCTGGCCCCACTGTAGGCAATGGAATTTTACCATTGACTTCAGGGGGGCCAGGATTTCCACCCCTTGTCTTTAAAAAGAAAATAGAAGGACAGGGGACAATAAGTATGTAGTCTGAGCTAGTACACAGGGCCCTGGTCTGGGAGTTAGGAAACCTGAATTCTATTCCTGACTGTGCCACTGACCTACAGTGTGACCTGGGGCCAAGCCACTTCACTTCTCTCTGCCTCTTGATTCCCCTCTCACTTTTTGCCTGGCTTGCCTGTATAGACTATAAATTCCTTGTTGCAGAGACTGTCTCTTTTCTGCACAATGCATAGTACAACAGGGCCCTAATCAACAGTCAGGGTGCTGAGTCTCCTGCTTGTCATGCTGGCCATTATTGTATTCCCCCGTCAGTGTGTCTGTATCCATCTGTTGTCTCTTGTCTTCTGTTTAGATTGTAAGCACCTTTGGGAAGGAACTATCTGCTTGCTTTTTGTCTGTGCAGCACCTAACGCAGTGAGGTCTGGGTCCATGACTGGGACTCCTAAGCACTACAAGAATACAAATAAATAATATCATAATAGATGCTACTGTAATACAAATTATTATTATTACTAATAAAGTAGGATTGTTGTCAGCGTGAAGGCCGTAGTCATTAGTATTCCATTTGAAATGGAGCACATCCTAATGTGTTTTTGTCTAGTGGGGTTCTCAGAGGTTGGCTATGATTTCCAGCAATAGAACGTTGGGTTAATTGCTAAGAATAATTGTTCTAAGTAAAAGGGCTACTTCATTAAGTGCATTTTTCTTATAGAGAATTAATGTCTTGGATAATGGAGTGGAGTAGGCTTATAAAAGCTGAGAGGGGTTGCTAGAACTTTGGAGGATAGTATTTGAATTCAAATCAACCTTGACAAATTGGAGAATTGATATAAAATCAATGAGATGAAATTAAACAAAGACACATGCAAAGTACTACACTTCAGGAGGAAAAATCAAATGCACAAATACAAAATGGGGAATAACTGGATAGGCAGCAGTACTGCTGAAAACCATTTGGAGGTCAGAGTGGATCACAAGTGGAATATGAGCCAGCAATTAACAGGAGAGTCATATGTAAGATAAGGGAGGTAATTGTCCCAGTCTACTTGGGACTGTTGAGGCCTTAGGAGGAATACTGTTTCCAGTTCTGGGCACTATGCTTTAGGAAAGATATGGACAAATTGGAGAGAGTCCAGAGAAGAGCTACCATAAAGATAAAACGTTTAGAAAACCTGACCCATGAGGAAAGGTTAAAACAATTGGTCACGTGTAGTCACGAGAAAAAAAGACTCAGGGGACCAGATAAGTCTTCAAATATGTTAAGGGCTGTTCTAAAGCCAATGGTGATCAATTGTTCTCCATGTTCACTTAAGGTAGGACAATAAGTAATGGGCTTAATCTGCAATAAGGGAGAATTAGGTTAGATATTAGGAAAAACTTTCTGACTCTATAAGGATAGTTCAGTTCTGGAACAGGCTTCCAAAGGAGCTTCTGGATCCCCATCATTGGAGATCTTTAAAAACAAACACCTGCGAGGAAAAGTCTAGGTATATACTTGGTCCTGCCTCAGTGCAGGGAGCTGAACAAGACCTCTTGAGGTCCCTTCCAGCCGTACACTTCTATGACTCTTTAAAGCCTCCACCAGAATCCATGGATTTCTTAGGGCATTTCATCACAACAGTTTTAGCTTTAAAAACAAAAATATTTAGAGCATTAAAAAAAAGTATAAGAGAAAGAGCGGCTTAATCATTGACATACTGTTCTAATTCATGAGTTACCCTGACATTCTGGTAAAGAATTCAGGATTATTTTTTCAATAAGAGGTATGTGCAAGTAATTCACCATTTATCACTCATGGTACACAGCCTGAAGGTAATTATGCAGATTGAAAGCCCATGATAATCAGCGCATCTTTGTGCTAGTCAGACAGATGTTGCACGTACAGATATCTCCTGTAGAAACATCTGTTGGCAACTCCCTATAATTTTGTATTCTTTCTAACAGCCTTTCAGGATTTATGATGTCCAAATTGGAATTAAGGAAACAATTTTCCAGAACCCCTTTAAAGACCAGTTAGCATCAAAGTGTCCAGTCATTGGTCTCACTGTATTTACAAGGAAGGCAGTGCAAGGATTGACAGGCAGTATTTCAGTGTTGTCTAAGCTGAGCAGTTCTCCATCTAGCGGTGACTCGGGGTGGGGTGCGGGAGGAATATCTTTGGTACATAGAGAGCAAAGATAAACAGTATCTCGCTAAATTTAAACACACCCAGCAGAATCTTCAGTTTAAATTCTCTGTTGTTTGTAAATGCAGTAAAGCACCATTAATTACTAGATAAATAACTAAAGAGAGTGTTCAGACTAGCCCAAGCGCCCAAGAAATTCTTTAAAAACAAGGGCTATATTCTTAGCTGGTGTAAATCAGCATTGCTCCGTTAAAGTCTTACAGATAGGGAAACTGATGGAGCAATGCCTGTTTATGTCAGCTGGGAACGTGGCCTGAGTGCAAACACATCTCTGCAAGGAGAACTGAGCATGCTGGAATAGGGAACCATATAGGCTAGTAGACCCATGTACATTTCACAGTTGGGCTTCTGTTATTCAGCACAAAGTTTGCACCCATTTCTTATAGGGTCCTGTTGTGAGGGATTGCAGCTCTCAAACCTAGGTCCATGGGTCCTCAAGCAGTGCCCAGACCACAACCACTACTCATAGGCGCCGACTTCCCCTCTGCCGGGTGGGTGCTCAACCCCCCCACCCTTGCACCGCCTCTTCTCGCCCCTGCACCGCCCTCGCCCTACCCCCATTCCACCTCTTTGCCAAAGTCCCCTTCCCACCCCGCCTTTTCCTACCTCAGGCCCACCCCCTTCTTGCCCCCATTCCATCTCCTTCTCCCAAGTCCCCGCCCCTGGTCTGCCTCTTCTCCGCCTCCTCCCCTGAGCGTGCTGCATCCCCACTCCTTCCCAGAAAGTCCTAAGAACTGCCAAACAGCTGTTAGGCAGTGGGGGGACAGGAAGCGCTGGGAAGGAGGGTGAGGAGCGGAGATGTGGCACACTCGGGGGGAGGAGGAGGCAAGGAAGAGGGAGCTTGGGGGTGCTCCAGTCCCGGAGCACCCACAGAGTTGTCGCCTATGCCACCACCTCACAGTGCTGCAGAACTCGCTCACCACAGGCTCCACTCACAAAGCTCTTGATTGGAGCAGACATCAGCCCCACGGATTGACCTGGCTGCAGTACTTATGCCACAGGCACAGGAACTTGTCTGAACACCTGAGTGAACTGATTTACTGCTGGTACTGGACCCTGACTTTGGCTTGGCTTTTGGCCCTGCTAGCTGACACTGACTCATGCCTGACCCCTGGCACTGGTTCTTGGTTCCTGATTCCACCTTGACCCTTGGCATGGCTGTCTGACTCTGACTCCAGTCCTGACCCTCTGTCTGACTCCTGACACTGATTCCAGCTCAACTTTTGGCACAACTCTTGACCCCGACATCAACCCTGACTCTTGGCGCTATCTTGACTCTGGCTTTGGTTTCTAGCATCTGACCCTGACTTTGATAACTAGGCCTGCTTGCTCACATCCTGGTCTCTACATCTGTCCTTAGAAACTTACTAGTAGATCAAATTAAACCAGTCACATTTCTCTGTTTCTGTGCACCATATTGCACACAAAGCATTTTGCAGCAGTGTTACTTCTGCAGGATAGATCTAAACCTGGCCTCTTTCAGCCTCTGAACTCTGCAGATAATGGGGTTCTTCAGAATGGGGAAGTCTAGTTTAATTATGCATTGATGCCTCCTGGAAGCGCTGGTCCTGTCTTGTTCTTTAGGTCATCCAGGCTTCAGTTTGAAAGCACAGCTCTAGGCAGTTTGAAAAAACTATGTCTCTCTTAAAGTTCTGAGGTATTGTTGCATCCGCCATGAGCATTTTCTGTTATAATTTATTGTTTCTTCGAACTCAGTTTACTGAGTCAGAGGAGCACACATTTTTTCTTGATTAAATTAAACAAATCAGTCACTTGACAAAAGTTTTTTCAAAAGAAAGATTGCTGCTAACAAGACCAGATAGGTTTTCTGATTTTTTTTTTTCCCCTATGAAATACTGAGAAATAGCTTACAGGATGCTTTGGGCTAATTAGATCTTATCAGTGGAAAGACAGACGTTTCATTCTTTAGTGCATAATTAATTATACAGCAGTAGAAGTTGCCCTGAAGTTTATGAATGTGCTCGCTGCTGAGTTTCTGTGAAGCTGAAGAGTTTAAATTAGCAATGTTCGATATAAGCCTGACACTAGAGACTGGAGCAACAAGTCTCATCACCTCACCCGCAGCCCCCACACTGAGGACTGTTGAAATCCA
Organism: Gopherus flavomarginatus; assembly: GCF_025201925.1. Classification (NCBI taxonomy): domain Eukaryota; kingdom Metazoa; phylum Chordata; order Testudines; family Testudinidae; genus Gopherus; species Gopherus flavomarginatus. Next base: position 84,357,142 of record NC_066625.1, on the reverse strand, counting down.
CAGAGCCAGCAAGACATTTGTCAATCAGCACAAATTCCCTTCTAGGAACTTGCCTCATTTTCCTTCTGACTTTTACATATGCAGGAAATAAGAACAGCTGGGAGTGGGGGAATACTTCCACCCTTTCCTAAAATCCTGAAGTGTTTGAACCCTGGAGTCCAGACAGAAGATATTGGAGATACCATCGTGTCATACTGTGTCTCCAGTAATTTTAGCAGAATTGGTAAGAAGCAGACAGTCAAATACCTCCTCTCAGTCACTCACCAGACTGCTTGAACTGGAAAAAAGTGGCTGAAGAAAAATATCAGGTCATCTACTGATCAGCCTCCTCAGGTTACTAGAGACCCCCCTACCAGATGACTTTATTGCTAGGTTACCTCTCTCCTGATAAACCAGTTTTTCTGCTTGGGAGGCTGGCTGTTGTTTAGAGCTATCCCATGTCAGTGAGAGAACACTTGTCAATGACCCTCTTTTGTTGTTGTTTTGCTGCCAGGCCTTGGAATTTCAGCCCAACATGGAGGCAAACAGACAACAGAGAAGGCAAAGGGGCTTCTCATTCAAAATGGATTTTGCAGCTTGGTAAAGTTACATACAGAGAATTAATAATCAAACATAAAATTCTTAAACTGTACAGGCAGATTTAGTAAAATGTGACACCTTGGCTCCAATAACTTTCAGCAGAACTGGAAAGAAGCAGATACCTTTAAACATCAGAGGCCAAGGGCGTGGGTGGTAACTAATTAATATGACTTGCTTTCAAGCCAGTCACCATCACTGATGTCATCTTGAATTATCTCATTCGGGAACAGGCCAGTCCCTTAAAAACATTGCCAACCAACTCAATGTGTTGGCAGAATTGGTTGAGCTGGGAAGCCATAACCTTCTGTTTCAAGGAGTACCTTTTTGAGGCAAAGCCTCTACCAGTGACAACAGAAGCATTCGTCATCCACAAAGGAGCTGTATTACATCCAGATGAATGCATGGGGTATACTGTCCCTGGTTTTCTCTCGATATTGGAACAAAGGCATTTTAAAGGAGAAGCATGGTCTAGTAGTAGTTAAAGGACAAAGAATTGGGAGATCTGGGTTCTGTACTTGGCTCTGCCACTGATGCAGCAAGTTTTGCAAGTCATTTCGCCTCCTTTAAGCCTTAGTTTCCACATCCATGTAGATACCTGGGCATCTTGTGAGGATTAATCAGTGCTTGTAAAGCCCTTCGATCCTCAAGAAGATGCCCTACAGGTGCAAACTGTTTTGCTAATAATAAAGTGATGGTCTGATGCCGACCAAAAAAAATCAAGTCCAGTGTTTGTTGACAAATATTTTAAATATATTAAGCACACATCTGGCCTAAGTGCCTGGAGTAGGGGTTCTGCATCCCACAGGGCTTTCATCCCTGGCACAGGGCAGACAGACTTTCCACTGCTGCTCTCCTCCGGTATGGTGGGGAAGCAGCATGCACAATGGAGCTGCACTAGGCCCTCGTCCAGACTAACCCGCGGCATCGGCGGGTTAAAATCGATTGCTCGGGGATCGATATATCGCGTCTAGTCTGGACGCGGTGTATCGATCCCCGAGCGCGCTTACATCGATTCCGGAACTCCATCAATCCGAACGGAGTTCCGGAATCGACACGGAGAGCCGCGGACATCGATGCAGCGCCGTCCAGACTGGTGAGTACCTCGATTTTAGAAATTCGACTTCAGCTACGTTATTCACGTAGCTGAAGTTGCGTATCTAAAATCGATTTTAATTTCTAGTCTGGACGTGGCCTAGGTGAAGCTGCATTAGAGGAAGAGCTGACTCCGTACACTCCCACCACCTCAGGCCACACCCCTCTATGGAGCGAGTTTTGCTGCATTGGCTACCTGTGAATCTCCCATTGGAGAGGAGGTTGCAGCCACCTTCCTCCAGAGGAAGCAGAGGTGCTGTAGCAATGGGTATACTTACCCAGAAGCAGAAGAGGAGCCAGGAGTTTTTATGGGAAGCTTCACTTCGAGTTTGAGTTCTCTGCTATTTTTAACAATGTCATCTCTTCTGAATACAGTACAGCATGAGTAACCAGTCCCCCACCTTTTGTGTCATTTGTGTCTATTCCTATTTCCTATTGAAATTCCTTTGTAAAGAGACTAGCCAAGTATAGAGTTGAAAATTTCTTCTTAAAATAAGCCAGATGTCCAACCCTATTTTAACTGCCAAGCCCGAAGAGTTCAAGAAAGATGTTAAAATCTGTCTTCCTGGCTGTGAAAGACTAATTGCATAGCATAGGTGATGATCCCAGTCTCCCAGGAGTAGGAATCAAACTGCTTAGGGCAAAAACTCTGCTGTTATTTGTCTAAGGAGTGGAGTTGGCAATGTCTGTGGAAAAAGTTTCATGGCCTGCCCTCCTTGCTGGCTAACAGATTCAGACAGAAACAGACACTCACTCATGAACATTTGTAACTCAGTGCCTGTAAATATTAACACACTTTATCCGAAAAATCCATTTTGGGTTGGAATATTAAAAAATATAGCAAGCAAAAAAAAAAAAAAGACTCTCACGGAGAGAGACGCAAGACTGAGAACCATGGAGCTGCCATGTTTTTCTCCTGACGCAGAATTCCATGGCTTTGGATACGTCATTTTAATCTTTATGTATCTCAGCCTCTCCATGTGCCCAGGGGAGGTATATTATTCACTTAGCTTGCAGGAGTGTTGTGAGAATTAATTTTAATGTTTGTAAAGCACCTTGAAGATTACAGTTGCTACCCATATCCTATTGATTATTCTTGTATTTCATTGGATGAGTGGAAAGGACCATCCAGGTGAATCTGTACTGGATTTTAATTTTCCAACTCTACGAATGCAAATAAGCCAGTAATGTTATACTACTGGCCTCCACATCAGGAGAATGTGATGAAAACGTTGGGAAAGATCAAAGTGGCAACCAAATCTAGTGAAACGTTTGCCATTTGAACACCAGCTCCCTGCATATAAACTGGTCAAATGTTACAGTGGGCCACAGTCAGACACCTTAAATGGTTCCTTCTTGAAACAACCAGCTGTAGAGCCCCCAAGGCGGGGAGGGGCTCTTCTTTACTTAGGCTAAGTAACATGCAGGAGATGGTACAAAAAGTAACTGGTAGAGCCATCAAGAAATAGTGGCCATATTATATTTGTCTCACTGTTTCCTTGTACTCCCCATCCATCTGTCTTTATCTATCTGTTTAAAACCCCTTACGTGTGGCATGGATGCTACTTTCAGGAAGCAGTAACAGAGCCTCAGAACACATGCATTCCTCAGAACGCAAAGGGATCAGGAAGGCAAGGAGTAAACCAATGGGACTAAATAGTAAAGGCCAAGAGGTTATTCAAGCCAAACAGAGAATCCTTCAGAAAATCCAGCCCTAGTGAAGTCAGTAAATAGGAGTGTGAAATATGGCAGGCAGTACTTTAGGAGGAAGTGAGAAGGCTAATATGGAATTTGAAGAGCAAATATAACTAACAGCGTAAAATCCAGTAACTAGGAAATCTGTGATTATATCAGAAGCAGGAAACCTCTATCAGAAGCAGTGCTTCCGCTGGGCCACCAAAGGGAGCAATTAAAGAATATAAGGACATTGCTACGACTCTAAATGGTGCTTTGTAGCCTTCACCACAGAGGGTGCTGGGGAAAGACCTACCCCAGACCTACTCTTTCCTGGAAGTAAAGATAAGGACTACATCACTGTGATATCTGAGTGCAGAGCAATTCAGAAGAACTGTTTCACCATCCCTATTTTCCATGGTTTTAATAATTTGAAGCCAGGTGGCATCTAGCCCTTCATTGGTCAGCAAGGAAGGGAAAGAGTGCAAGGAGCCTTCCCTCAAAAACCGCTTCGCACTCCTATGCGAGGACCAAGCCACGCTCTTTTCGCTGTGTATTCTCTGAGCAGAAGCACCTGAGGTTTCTAGCAACACAGGGAGGGCAAGAAGCCTGTGGCTCAGCTCTGCTCTTCTGCAGCAGGCAGAAGAGCTGGGGAACCAGTAGTGTACCCTTTCAAAGGTGTAGCAGTGCTATGCTCCCACAGCAATAGGGTATCATGCACGATGCCTTCAGAAGCTCCCACTGGCCAATGACCACAGCACTGCCCCTATTCTAGGTTGTGGCTTGAAGCAATAGTTTGGTGTTTGATGGTACTTCCATCTTATCTGCCAGCCAGTCTCTCTATCTATCCATCTTCATCCTAGCTGAAGTGTATCCTTTTGCTCTCCTTAAATGTTAGGTTTAATCAGTAAAGATCATCACCCTGAGACTGGCAGTGCTTGGCCAGGGATAGCTACGCTACCCCAACAGTGCTCAGGAAAGCCAGAGAGGAATCAATACACTCTTTGCCATATCAGCCCAACATCATCTTGGATGCATCCCTCCTCCTTTTTGTTTATGTGTGGCACTAGCAGACGTAGGCACCCTGCCATAGTCTTGCAACCCATTGTTTCTTTATTTTCAATACAAGGTTCTTTTATTAACTCCAGCTGAGGCACTGCACTCTGCTGCCGTGTTCACTTTTTTAAAGTTGAGCAGCTTGCAAATAGGACATCGTGAATCATGAGCGTGGGGCAGGAGGAAAGGGGGGGAATCCAATTGTATGACAACAAAGAAAGCGCATAAATGGATCTGGCCTCCTGGCAAATAAAAGCCAAGCTAATGGAGAGCAATTTCCAATTGCCCCCTGGAAGGCAGGCGAGAGCCAGAGGGACATGCAGGAATAAAGGAGGCTGAATACTTGGATACCTGATGTTTCCTCCTGTATATTGAAATTCCACCTTCTCTGTTTCCCCTGTAGTCTCGTATGTGGGAGGAAAGGGATAGACCTTTGAGTACTTGAGTTGCCCGCCTGTCTTGTTTTATACTGCCATACCACTTGCGAGAGCAAGATCTCCTGTGCAGGAACTTTGCTAGACTGTCAGTGTTGTGGAAAGGTCACCCTTAGGAACTCAGCCAGTGGGGTTCCATTGGAGCCACTGGGTCTCTTGGGATGCCTCATGGAAAGTGAAGTGGGATTCCATGCAGTGGAGAAGCTAATGCGGCCTCGGGCAATATACGTTTTCCATTTATGCCCTTGAGTGGCTGTTAGGGAGAACTACGTCCCCTTTCTGCCCCTCCACGCCTGCCCTTTCGCCCAGATTCCAAAGGGTTAGGCTACGTCTACACTACAGTTAGGGGCAAGCCTCCCCTCCCGGATAGACAGACTCATGCTGTCTCCACTTGAGGTAGTGCAGTAGAAATAACAGTGCAGACATTGCGGCTCAGATGCCAGCTCGGTCTCTCATTCTCACCCGAGCCCCTGGGTCTGAGCTCAGGTGGCTAACCAGAGCCGCAACATCCACACTGCTGTTTTTAGCAAGCTACTGCAAGCCAATCTGCTCAGGCTGGGAGGCTCACCACCTGCTGCAGGGCACGCGTACCCTCAGAAGGTACGTCTGCACAGCCTCAGAAGGTACGTCTACATGGCCTACCAACGTGAGCCTCCCAGCCCGGCTCAACGGACTCAGGGGGGTGATGCTTGCTGTAGCACTCTACACATAGCCGCGTGGGACAGCACTTTGGAGTTGTAGCTCAGGCTGGAAGCTCAGGCACTGAAGCCCACCATCCTAGCCAGGCTTCAGAGCCTGAGCTGCAACTTCAAAGCACTGTTCACACAGTTATTTTAGAGCACCAAGTGCTACTACCCCAAGTCTGTTGACTCAGGATGGGAGGCCTGCTCCATGGACTTTGTAGATGGACTCAGAGAGACACAAGGAGGAAGTGGGGGGAGGAGGAAGGGTGCCACAAAGGCAGTGGCCTTCCATTTTACCACATAGCCAGATGCTTTTCTCTGCACACAGGTCTAGTGGGTATGATCCAGCCTGGAGACTCAGCAGGGGCAAATATGCTAGCTGAAAGACATTACATTGGTGGTTGTTGAGTCTCTCATGCAGAATTTTGCTGGGAGTTCACTGTGCCCTTTGCTCCAGTCCCTGATTTTGTGGTCGGTGTGTCTTTCGAAGCCACAGGGGCTGGCCTGTGACTCACTAAGGCAGTGGTTCTCAACCTGCAGCCTAATCCACACACCGCAGCAGCCCATGTGACATCCTCAGGGCCCTACAGGTAGTATCTATATTGTGTGGATGTGGCCAACACAACACATACACAGCTGCATATGCAGCCCACAATGGTAAATAGGTTGAGAACCACTGCACTAAGGTGTCCCTCTCTTCTCCAGTGCTCCTCAACCTGCGGGAAGGGCCTCCAGTCACGTGTGGTGCAGTGTATGCACAAAGTCACCGGCCGCCATGGCAACGAGTGCCCTGTCCTATCCAAGCCAGCAGCCTACAGGCAGTGTCACCAAGAGGTCTGCAATGAGAAGATAAATGTCAACACAATTACCTCGCCCAGACTTGGTGAGTGGGTGGATGCAGAGCTACAATTCTTGGGGAGGTTAAATAATCATCCTGAAGCCATCAAACGCCAGAGCATATATCCTGCCCAGGTATCTGGGGGAAACAGTCTTTGTGCTGAATGTTACAGAAACGAGGTTCCAGATGGCTCATCAAAGACAGAAGCATGGAGACCCTCAGAATCTCTGGGTAATTAATGTTCCAGAGTAGAGAGATGCTTTATTCTTCATAGATCCACTCTGCCTGAGACCTCCACCAAGCCAGAACTCTCAAGCCGTGTTCCCTGAGTGACCAGTTGGAGCAGGCAGGCATATCTGCGGGTCAGAGAGAAGGAGGTTGGGAGTTTTGGGTGAGGGCATTCACCTGCACTCAGTCGTCATTCGAAGCTTCAAACACCTTGTCACATGATGGGTAAATGGAATAAGCAGAGAATGTTAGTGATTTGGGTTGCATTTTGCTTGGTTAATAAGATTGGGGAAATGAATTGAAATGGAAAAGCCTGGCAAATGTATCCAGCCCAAGCACAAAATCTTCTCACCTGCCTTTCACTGTAAGTGATGATGAATACAATAATATTTTATTCGCCTGTCCAAAAAAAAAGTATTTGACCTTGGCAGGGAGAATTTTCCAGGGTTGTAGCTTTTTGGAAAGGTGGTTCTTTTTTGTGGGAAGATGGACCTTCCCCAGATTAGTTGCTGACTTAAGAATGCGACCTGCTGAAATCACTGATTTCTGGGCAGGGAGGAAGGAGTCTCCAATTTAATTTTCTTTCTCCTACCCCCTTAATTATCTACTCTCCTATTTGCCCTGCAGCGCTGAGGCTGCTGTGATAAATTGTCTATTTGCCGAGATCCCATAACTCAGCATTTAAAGAGTGGTTCTACTCAGAAGTGACTCTGTAAATACTGCATCATGGGGTCCCATGGCTATTTTGTCTCTGTTATTTTCTGTGTCAAATGTGCTAAGCTTACAACTAAAAATGCTAACTCGATGTAAAAATGCTAACTCTTAACTCAAGCCCCACAAGTTCAACCTGGGGTCTGACAGCTGAGCTGGGTTTTTTTTTTCCTTCTCACATATCACTAGTGAAAAACGTCACCAGGCCACATTAGGCCATAAACTACACTTGTGCAACACCGTTGCCTTTCATTTATGCCCTCAGTGCACTCCCTTTTCCTCCGGTGTAACTGGCTAGAATTGAAACAATCCTGTTTATGGTACCAGAATGGACTCCAGCTCACACACACACAGCTGTAAGAAGCAGTCCTGTTTATTTTTGGCCCCAAAGACAATAGATCGGACTCTGCATATACACACGGTAGGCAGATCTGATGAATAGGAAGGGAGCCATTTTTACAAAGTCACTTTTTCAAGTAGAACCACATTTAAGACTAGACATGAGGCTTCTGAGCTGGAATTTGTTTCTCTGAAAATCCATACTACTTTCAATAACAGCTCTTTAAAAGACGATGGGCTAAATTTTCTTCTAAGTGACAACTGTATAACTGAGAGTGTCACTGGTCCAGCTGAAGAGCTTCAAAATGCTTCTAAATCCTTTTGTTTAAAATCATAAAAAACATATGAGAATATTTCCCAGAAATGTTAGCATGTACAGTATATCATGGGGTGGGGGAAGGTTTTCATTTGAAGAATAAGTCTTTGACCCACCGACCAGATGAGAAATCTATTCTAATTCACATTTTAGCACAAAACTGTTTAGTAGAGTGGTGAGTTTAAGTCCCTGCAAGTGATCTGTAAGTAATTAGGGATGCTTATGTTTCTAAACCTGCCTAGGAGGAATCATCGGTGCCAGCAACAGCGATACTTGATATCAACAAAAATATATACCAGTTATCAGCATTGAGTGTTTTGCTCTTCTTCTGGATAAACAAGTTTTCATTTGGTTATCTTTAAACAGATGCTTCTGTTTTCCACAATATAAGCCTCATTAATAAGAATCGTACAGAAAAATACTCCAGTACTCTACAGAAACCATCCAGAATTACATTGTAAGCACCTTGGGGCAAGGGCTGTCTTTTTGTTTTTGGTTTGTACAGCACCTAGCACAGTGGGGTCCTGGTCCAGGACTGAGACTCCTAGGAGCTACAGTAATACAAATAATAAATAATGATAATTATAAAATGCTGCCCTGTCACTGCTTTAGGCTGTAGTGGTTTTGACCATGAGTAACATTTTCAGAAGTGCCTACAGGTGTGTCTACACTGCAGTTAAACACCTGCAGCTGGCCCATGCCAGCGGACTCAGGCTCGTGGGGCTTGGGCTGGTGGGGCTGTTTAATTGCGATATAGGCTTTCACGCTTGGGCAGGAGCCTGGGCTCTCGGACCCTCCCCACTCACGGGGACCAAAGCCTGGGCTTCAGCCCGAGTCCGAACGTCTACATCACAGTTAAACAGCTTGGTAGCCCGAGCCTCGTGCCAATTAAACACCCCTGGCTGGCCCATGTCAGCTGAGGGTGTTTAATTGCCGTGTAGACAGACCCTAAGTGACTTAGGAACTTGAGTCTCATTTCCAAAAGTGACTCAGGCATTCAGGAGCCTAAGCCCCATTGCTTTTTAATGAGATTACAGCTCCTAAGTGTCTATGCCACGTTTGAAACCTCGCAAACCATTTAAATCCAACTCTTCAATGGTATTTAGGTACCAAACTCCCACTGACGTCAGTGGAAATTAGGGGCCTCGGTACCTTTAAGGATCTGGGCCTTGGGCACTTTTGAAAATATTACTCCATGACTGTAGAGTATTGCAACATTTATCCTAAAAAGGGAGGCTGCACCCCACCCCCACCCTCGGCTGTAATTGCGGGTCATGACCGCGAGTGACTCCCGTGTCCCATTTTTCACTTTCTATGAATCTGGCTTGTAACACAATGATTTTTGGATTGGTCTTTCCCCCCTCTGCCCAGGCTGTGCTAACCACGCTGGGCAGGCTGCTTCATGGTTTTTCTGTTACAGGGTTTCTGTCCCCTTTTGCTGCAGTATATAGTACTGGGCACTGTCAAAAGGGCCCCATTCGGCAAAGCGCTGAGCACATACCTCACTTTACACATGTGTGTAGCCCCATTGACATCCCAGGGACTACTCACCTGCTTAAAGTTAAGCATGTGCTGTGTGCACTTTGTTGAATCAGGGCCAGAAATAGGACACTAACAGATGATCTGATCCAGTGTGAGAATTCCAGCTATTGCTTGCCCAGCCTTGCAGCAGTCTTCTCCATGATAGCTCTTTCCATTGCATTTGTCAGACAAGTCACTACCGATCTGATCTTTTCAGCAGCAACCCTCCTTAGAGTATAGAGTATGCCTCCCAAATCCCAGTATTGACTAAGATTAACCATCTCTCCTCTCATCTGGCGCTCGGGTTATTTTGGTCACACATGGAATGCTCTCCTCTAACATGCTGGCTTCTTTTTTCTATTTCTGTCCGAAGCTGCTCTCACATATAAGTGTACAGGAGACCAGTGGACAGTGTACTGCAGGGTGATCCGTGAGAAGAACCTGTGCCAGGACATGAGATGGTATCAACGCTGCTGCCAGACATGCAGAGACTTTTACGCAAACAAGATGCAGCAGAAGAGTTAATGAATTGGTGCTGCTGCTTAGGGTATTACAGCTGTTTCTATGTAAATCACGAACTAGTAGCTCTGAGTACTGGAACTTAATGAGTTGCTACAATGTGGTGGATTCCAAAGCATACCTAATAAGACTTGAAACTAATTCTGCAGACTGGATATACCAAAGTAATCCACTCATCCACCTTAAAAAGAGTCATCTCAAGGAGCCAATCACGTAGAATTTTATTGCGTTTTGACATCATTATATTTTTCATTAATGCTTTTTACTTTAATATGTTATTACCAGCCACTGGATGGCTTGCTACCATTTAAAAAAAAAAAAGACAAGAGTTGCAACATGATTAAATTGACTAAAGTCATGTGTACCTCAGTGGGAGAAAGCCTCTGGCAAATAACTCAGCAAACGTGCAGACATTACTTAATGCTTCAACCTTGGCTTCCATCTGACGCTCTTAATTCCCAACAGTTAGCATGCTGTGGGGTGGGCTTGGAGGGACACATACAAATGAAATGCTTAATTTAAAAGGGGGATTTGCTATAAAAGCTTGTGAAAACCTATAGCAGAGGATGGATGTCTGTGAAATTTCTGCAGAAAGCTCAGCACAGTTTTATCCAACATTCCATTTAATGTAATTAAAAAAAAACTAATTGGGAATTTCTTCTCCTGTCTGGTTCTGAAAACATATCCCCCTCTCTTTATTTAAAAAAAAATGTGTTTTCTTTTATGATGCCTTACTCTTCTCATTGAGTTTAAAGAAATGGAAGCTAATTAACCCAGGAGCAGACAGTTAATTTTAAGCTAGAACCACTTGCATGAGATGGAAGTAGCTGGAAATCATTTAAACATATACGGTTTGTTGGGGAGGGGTTATTTAACGTCCTCTTTCCAATTTTTGGAATTCAATCTGATAATGAGACAGAATGCTATTTCTTAAGGGTATTGTGAAACCAACTAGGGTTGGCACATACCTGAAACAGAGATCAGAACAGCATTTGCAGGAAGGGTACCTTAGAGACCAAGCACATCTTTCCCCTCTCTAGGATGTATACATCATAAATCCTTTTGAGACAGAAAGAAAGCAGTTAGTAGACTTTCAGGGTGAAATTCTGGGCTAATTGAAGCCATAATGGCAAAACTCCTATTGCCTTCAGTAGGGCCAGGGTTTCACACTCAGGCTATGCCTACACTGGCAATTGAATGACAAAACTTTTGTCTTTCAGAAAAAAACAACCAAAAGACAAAAGTTTTGCCAGCAACTAGTGCCATTGTGAACAGTGTGCCAGACTCTCCTGCCAACAACGCAAACGCCTCTTGTTGGGGGTGGAAGTGTTTTGTCGGCAGGAGAGCCAAGAAACAGCAGCTACACGGTGCGACTTTTAGCAGCACAGCTGTAGCGAGACAGCCATGTCGCTAAAAGCTGTGTTGTATAACCGTAGCATCAGTCTTGTTTCTGTTTGCTTTGTTACCTTGTGTTCCTTTAATCAGAACAGTTGGAGAGTGCTGTGTAAATGATAGTGTCTTACACATGTCTAAACTTCAGACCAAATTCTTCCCTGAGATTTAAAGGGGAGCTCCACACAGAGTGGAATTTGGTTTAGTGAGCGTTACAGTCGATAAGTGTCTGTCTGCCATATCTAACTCAGGCTATGTGTATGCTACAGCCAGAATCCATGCTCTGAGATCGATCCACTGGTGGTCGATTTAGCAGGTCTAGTGAAGACCCACCAAATGGACAGTAGATCACTCTACTGTACCCCCAAGAGGAAGAGTTAGATAAGTCGACAGGAGAGTTTCTGCCGTCAACGCCCCACGGTGTAGACCGTACAGTAACTCGAATTAAGGTATGTCGACTCCAGCTACGTGAATAACACAGCTGGAGTTGCATAGCATAGGTCAGCTTAGTGTAGACATAGCCTCAGACATGTATCCTTCGCCTTGCCAAGCTTTGCTGCCATGCATGCCGTGGGTAGGTTACACTCACGCTCTGTGAAATCAGCTGAGCCTTATGGGTGAATTATAGGTTTATACTCGCTTTAGAGACATATGTTAATATTTATGATTTTGGAGATGGGCACAGAACAAAACCCAGTCCCCAGCACTAAACATTGGGAAAGTCTGGCTCCGAATGTGGGCATTGTGGCTCATGCCTCTCTCTCGTGTTATTGCTACTATTGCCTTCCTTTAATGTACCGAGGGATAAAGGCATTTAGTACTTACCATTTTTAAACAACATTTTCTCCCTTATTAAGACTGTTCCGGTATCCAGGAGCTCAGTGAAATAATTTGTTATGGCTTTATTAAGGGCTGAGCTTTCAAACATAGGAACCTAAGTTCCATCTGCAGACTGGTAACTGCATATGCATCCACATTTGCATGGGCAAAATGTGTCCTTGCTTATGCAACTGGGCTTGTGCACCCAAGTGCTAATCTGCACGCACAAAGGCACATTTGTGTACACAATTACCTCTCTGTAAGTGCTTGGCCCTAACAGATCTCTGTTCTGCATACTAGATAGTTTTTGTATGTGACGGAAATGATTCTAATTTGGTAGTGGTTATACCGGTGGCCCTTTGGGTAAGTTCCTTTTAAAATCAGAATTAAACCTTTTCCTCCTACTTCTAACCTTGGGTCCAAATTCAGAGGTGACGTAGTTGGTTGTGTAAGTTACCACATAGCATAAGTCAGTATAAAATGGTGTAGTTAATGCAGATAGAGAGGTGGGGGGAATATAGCTGATTGATGGTCACGGTATAAAAAACAAAATTGACAGCCTAGGCAGATAAACAGGTAATGAGAAAGCGCAAGAAGGTATGAGATCAAGCAGAGGGCGCCTACTTTACCTTAAGAATGCCTGTTAGTTTTTCCTGCTATACTGTCCCCATTCAGTCCCTTGACATGTAAGTTACACCCCTTTACCCCAGCCTACTGACGTGCCCCTCACTCTGCCATTCACGGCCATTCACAGCCCTCATTGTAAAGTGATTTGTATCCCTGTTAGGGTTTGGGATTTTCTTAAAGGGTAAGATTTCAGCTCACAGCGTGGCTTGACTCTGTGCAATGCCACATCCTCGCATGTCGTTTATGACAATATGTTACTTGTGTTGTTTTATGCTGTCATGTGATTTACCCCAAGACCCTTTCATTCTGTTCAGAGTGATAAGAAATGGATTTCTTGAGTAGTGGGAGTTTTTTCGCCTCCTCAAGGCCCTGATCCAGCCCCGTCTTCAGTCAATAAAAATACTCCCATTGACGTCAGTGGGGTTTTGGGTCAGGCCCCAAGTTTGCATCCATATAATGGGACATGAATCTTCTGGTTTAATGGATGGATTTCTTTTGACTGAGCAAAAATGTCATTTATTTCTGAGCAGAAATCCTCCTATGTTAAAAACAGAGCCCCATTTGTATTACTTGATCTCCTGATGACCCTAAATCCCGTCCCATTTTGTAATGGCCAAAAATATCAACAAAAATGTTTAATTCTGCACTTTTGCTTTGTATCATTTTATAGACGCTTTTACTATGAATTTACAGCTACGTTCTGTCCTCAGTTACTACATACCAGTGAAAAGAAAGTTTATTTCAGTGTAGCCATGACGATATTTTTTGTTGTTGTTCATAAGAGATTGACGCTCTTTGATTACAGTGGTGGTATTTCCATATTGCAAACAATACTCTCTGTACCGTTACTAAAGTACTGTACATTTCTAGTTGCACAGTTGTGTTACGGAGTGTAGATTCTCACTATCTTATGTATGGTGCTATTTCTGTGTTGTTGGTGGAAAAGAAATCTTAGCAGTTGATTGTTGCTTGATATTTTATTATAATACAGGGATATATTCTCCATGGCAATAATAGCATTTAAGGTTCTCATTACAGAGTGAAATGTATATATTTTTCCATTAGTTAATTTACATATGTACTGTATCCATGGTTTAAAAAAAAATGTGCTGGCTATAAATAGAAAAAAAAAGTCAAGCAGAATGGAACTAGTTGTAAATGAAAATCAAAAAGCGAGGATTGTTCCATTCTGAAACAGATTGAATAGGTTTAATAGTAAATTAATTTTTTCCATAACAATCTTATAAGATTTATGAACTTGAAAAAATGCAAAGCAAAACCAAACAGCTAACTGTGAAAATAAAGAAATAGTAAGTCTGTAAGTAACACATGGTGCATCTGTCTAATACTTGACTGAGACTTGGATTCAGATGAGTCCAGGACCCACCATTGACATCTGTGGTAGGTGTAAAAGGTCATTTGTCAGTGAAATACTGGCAGCTTGGGGTTCCCAGGGTGCTAACAAATCATGAACTGATGGGTCTCGTCTCAATGTGGTTGCAAAATAACATACAGGGAATGTTAATATGTAGCTAATGCCAAGTGAGTTCTTTGGTTGGTGACACACAACAGCAGAAAATGCCTGGCTGGAAAAACTGATCTAGGCTCCATTTGGGGTAAGCTGCATAGGTCTTTGGAGTCTGTTGGGAGGATAAAGCTTTTGCATGGGGGGCGGGGGTTTTATAAGCGCATTTCAGAGAGTTTTCTTTCAATGTATGTTAGAATCAAGGTCAAGTGGCAGCCATACTGTATGTTTAATGGTAGCTGCTGCACAGACGCAGCCTTATGCAGAAGGTTGCTGAGCATGTGGAAATTATATTGGAGTAAAAATTATCCCATCCATTTGAAAGGTGTCTACATAATTTAGTTGCACACTTCCTTGGTGTGAATAAACAGAAGTATTCAAAGCTGAGTGGTTTTGGGTGTGTTTGTTGTAGGCACAAGCAATAACCCATGTGCTTTTTAATTGGACGGAAGAATGCCCCACCCCACAAACTGGGCACAATAAAAGATGTTGCAAATATTTATGAAAGGAAGTGAAAACCACTCAAAATAAACTATCCCAAGCAAAACTCCTCAGGCCAAACTGTCTTCTCATTTTCATTTGTGCTCACCTCCCCTCCCCCTGCTGCTCTTGGGCAATGTACAGCCGTTCTCTGTCCCCCGGCTATTTAAACTTCTTTCTTTACATTTTTTAAACCTGCCAGAGCCTCTTCCATATTCGTAGATTGTGTAAGGCCAGAAGAGACCATTAGATCTTCTTGTCTGACATCCTGTATAATGCAGAATTTCACTCTGTTATCCTTGTGTTGAGCCCAATAACTTGTGTTCGGCTAGAGCATATTCCGGAAAGACATCCAGTCTAGATCTGAAGACAAAAGATGGAGAATCCACCAGCTCCCTTGGTAGTCTGTTCCAATGGTTAATCACCCTCACTGGTAAATAATTTATGCCTTATTTCTAATTAGAATTTGTCAAACTGTAACTTCTAATCTTGGTTCCTGTTATGCCTTTCTCCTCTAGACTAGAGAGTCCATAAGTATCTGATGTAATCTCCCTGTGAAGGTACTTACACACCATAATCAATCACTTCTCAATCTTCGTTTTGATAAACTGAGCAGATTGAGTAACAACTATATTCCTCCTAACGACCTTGACCATGGCATCCATTAAATACACCTTCCAGAGTTCAAATTCTGCTAAAAAGAGCTTTTAATTTTAGCTGGTTATTTAGATGCAGTGTTAGAAACAATGTTTTACATTCATATATATTTGGAGGTTCAGACATTTATCTGCATGACATTATGGCTTTGCCCCCAGCTTTGCCATTCTTGTCATGGTTGCCCTTGGAAATGTGGTCATTGGGAAACGGACTGACACCAGACTTGCAGGTCAGGACTCCTGAATTCCATTTAGAGCTCTGCCACTTGCTCGCTGTGTAGCCTGAGGCAAGTCACTTCATCTGTATGTATCTCAGTTTTCTAGTCAAATGGATTTATAATATTTAGCAGGTTCCTAGGGGTATTGTGAGGAGTAATTCGTGAGTGTTTAAAAGATACAAAGATTGCTATTATGATTCATACCCTCAGAATGGTAGTTTGGTGGGAGACCCATTAAAACAGCCACTCATGGAGATGAAGAGCAGTTAAAATGAGAATTTTCTTCGCAAGAGACAATTCCAAACTATCCAAGGGGAAATGTGGATATCTTCAGACATAACAGGACCTGAAAGACTGCCATCAGCACAGAGCGCTCATTCCACAGCACAGCTGGCTTAGGGGACTTGGCAGCAACACTCATGTAAGAAGCCATCTCCTGACTGGTCACGCCCTTGTCCGCTGGAACTCAGCCATGGCACAGAGACAGCATTTAAGAGGGCTGGTGGGGGACAAACAGCTCATAGGTGATTCGCTCAGGCAGCTCTGGTTTTGCCCTCAGGGGAGAGCTTTCTCCCACTTAACCCACCAGCTGGAGGCTAGTTGTTTCAATAGCAGTTGTTTTACAGAGAGAAGGAAATAAGTTGCCAGAGGAGTGAAGCGTCCCCTTTACTGTCCTGGAATATGGAAATCAAAAAGGACCTCATTGTTCAGGCTGGCAGTTGGAGTGTTTTCTTTCGCAGGTTAGCTCCTACTGTTTACCGTCAAGATCAGTATGTTGCAGATCTGGTGACATTTTCCTTTGAAATGTATAGGTACCCTAGCGCAAACGCAGAGTCACTCTCCGACATGCATGATCATTTTTTGGCTGGTCATCACTAGAAAGACAATAGCCTCTTTTCATATTCAAGCTTGATTCTTCCAAGTGTCCCTTAGCAAGGGCAAAGTTACTGGGAGTAGTGCAGTGCTAGAATTCTAAAATTCTGACAATACTTCTCCCAAGACTTTTTCCAGTAATTCAGCATGTATAACGTTGTAGACCAGGGGTTGGCAACCTTTGGCATGCGGCTCACCAGGGTAAGCACCCTGGTGGGCCAGGCCAGTTTGTTTACCTGCCGCAATGTTTGTTTACATCCCTCGGCCCGTGCCGCTTCCTGCAGCTCCCATTGGCCTGGAGCGGCGAACTGCTGCTAGTGGGAGCCGCGATCAGCTGAACCTGCAGACACAACAGGTAAACAAACCAGGCTGGCCCGCCAGCATGCTTACCCTGGCAAGCCACGTGCCGAAGGTTGCCGACCCCTGTTCTAGACAGTGCTAGACTTAGCATCCTGGTTGTCTTCTCCATTTGCTAATCTCACACCTAACACTTCTTTCATTAATGCTGTGTCCCCTATACCAAGCTACCTATTCTAAAGTGGCTTAGGAGGTTCCAGTTAAGACCACGTTCTGTGATAGCTATAAAACAGCAGCAAAATTCTACAGACTCTGTTCAGTGGTTTCTATATATTAACACTTCATCAGGTTAGTGTATTGTACAGTCGACATGTGATTGTAATTGTTGACCTATTTAAATGTTGCTGAAACCCTACTAAGCCAAAAGCCATTATACGAAGTTGGGATATGGTAAAGGGCGGGAGGGTGTAGTGAATGCTGTAATAGCTTTGGCTTCAAATGTTCACGGTATTTGCCAATATCTCTTCTATAAATCCAGTAGACATGCATTTTTTGCATATAACAATTTGCTGTTTTTCTCTACTTGTATCCCTGATCATCCAAACAAAAGACTGGGTTATTTAGAAACTATCCTTTGCTATTTCATTGTTGTCTCAGCTTTCCCTTTTAAGAGTCCTTAGTCAAGTTCATCAGGGCAGGTGGAGCCAAACTGCTCATATGCTCTGATGTGACAGTACCAAGAGTAAAGCACAATGTCTGCTCAGCTGTTTGGAACTCGGCTCTCCCTCTTCAGATTCCACCTGCTTCCTCCGCTTACTCTTAAGTCCTGACAGCAAACTAGCTTGACCCTATTTACTAAGTGATTTCTCTGGAAGGGAATTCCTTTCCAATAAGTTAGATATATGGAACACCTCCTCGCTTCAACCCCAGATGCTACCAAGAATGTTACTGGCTGGGGTCCTCTCTTCTCTGGTGGAGTAAGAATCACTTTTTCCTTCATATATCCCAAGAACACAATGTAGCCCTTTGGGGATAGCTTTTTTCCCCGTGGTTCTAGTAAGAATCTGTGGACACCGATACAGAAACCAACGCTGTATACAATCCATGGTAGCTAAATCAGCACAGTGCTGTTGTGCAGCCGACTGCAGTTCAACAAGTCTCTATGGCCAAAAGGAGTCATTGTCCCATTTCTGCATTCCTTGGCTTCAAGCTTCTGCCACATCTTTGTAACACTTGACAAGACTATCTGACGATTTAGAGTTCAGTTCTGGAGCCCTACTATTTCCTTGTCCTCTGGTGTGCGAGGGGTTATTTTTAACAAAAGACCAGTAGTATTTGGCTGCAATCACCCTGCAGGGCACAAAATCCAAAGGTGAGATGAAATTTTAAGGCTGAGACAGGATTTTTGGATCACTTGAACCGTTATCTTATGTACCTTAATATGTGTTGCATGGAACTGGGACCTTGTTTTTCAATGATCTTCCAAAGTTTGCAGATGACACAAAATTATTCAAGATAGTTAAGTCCAAAGATGACCCTGAAGTATTACAGGGGGATCTCACGAAACAGAATAGCAGATGAAACTTGACAATTGCAAAGAAATACACATTGGAAAAAATAATCCCAACTACACATATATAATGATGGGCTTTAAAATGGAAAAGAAAGATATCTTATAGTCACTGTGAATAGTTCTCTGAAAACTTCAACTCAATGCACAGAAGTGGTCAAAAAGACCGTCAGAATGTTAGGACCTATTAGGAAAGGCATAGAAAATAAGACAGAAAATATCATAATGTCACTATATCAATCCACATTGCACCCACCCCTTAAATACTATGTCCAGTTCTGGTTGACCCATCTCCAAAAGGATATAGTGGAACTGAAAAAGTTTCAGAGAAGAGCAGCAAAGATAATCAAAGGTAAGGAAAAGCTTCCATACTAGGAAGGACTAAAAACATTAGGACTGTTCAGCTTTGAAAAAAGACAACTAAGTGAGGATATGATAGATGTCTTCAAAATCATGAATGGTCTGGAAAAAGCTTATAGAGGTGTTATTTACCCTTTCCCACAATTCAAAAACCAGGGGTCACCCAATGAAATTAGTAGGCAGCAGGTATAATTCACACAGGAGGAATTACTTTTTCACACAACACACAATTAACTTGTGAAACTCATTGCCATAGGATGTTGTGATGATCAAAATGGAGGTTCAAAAAAGAACTGGATAAGTTCATGGAGGATAAGTCCATTAATGGCTGAAGCTCTGGTACAGGCCACTCTCAGAGACTGGATACTGGGCTACATGGACCATTGGTCTGATCCAGCATGGCAGTTCTTATATTCTTCTCTACCATTTCTGTGGGTGGAGCAGTGTGTTTCAATCAGCTGCTACTCAGGACAGTTCTTATAGTCTCTTACCATGACCATGGCTTAATAAACGCAGGCGATTTTCAGTCAGGCCAGGAATCATTCGTAGGCCATCTCACTGTCCAAATGACATGCACCTGGCAAAAGGCTGATTTGTAGGAGCTGCTAATCTACAGGATTTAGATTCCAGACCTATTCATCACTCTGCTGGCTCCTCTCCCATCCTTCTGTCTGTTACTGGGACCAGCTGGTCATTCTTGTTATTGTCCTGTATGGTGGTCACTTTGGAACTCTTCTGTCTCTCTTTAATTGGATGCTTCTTACGGGGAAGAGAGGACCCTTCAAGATGCACCAACGCTCTTTTTCTACCCCATGCCCCCAGGTTGCCACATTGTGGCCATCCCTGTCTGCAGACAATCCTTACCAGAAATTAACAAGTCACCTGAAGGGACATGGGTGCCACTCGGCATCTTTGTACATCGCTGCACATAATGTCAGGTTCCTTTTCCATTGGTTCACATGAGCCGGGATATTGTATTTAGTTACCACGTCTCATGAATTGAAATCTAGAATTTTAAAATACCTTGTCAAGAGAGAGCTCACAAATTTCTAAGTTTTTTTCCCTATAGAAGTTTGTTTCCTTAGAAATGTTTCTAACCAGCCATAGCAGAGGAGCTGAATACTCTTCCAATGCTCTTATTTTGTCTGACTTCAAACCTAAGCAGACATCCTGGTTATCAAAGTTGGACTCAGACTCAAGTGTTGGTGGCTTCATGCTCTGTTCAGGAGAGACTATGAAGTAGCAAGAGGCAGGGAGAATAATGTGATTGAATCAGTAAATGCCCTGTAGAATAATAATCATAATAGTGATGTTTAAAATGACATTATCCAGGATTTATGTAACTGAGGGAGTAAGAGGGGGTTGCAAACCAACACAAGTTCTGCAAACCCCAGAAAAGTATCTGGGGAACCCCTCCAAACCTCAAACTCTGAGAGACTTGTCTGGCTCTAATCTCCAGGACATGTCCCTTTTGCGTTACAAGAGCTGAAAAGAATGCAGAGAGACCTCATTGTGCTAGATTTATTGTAGTGTTAGAGCTGTTGTGTGTGCCAAATGGTGGCCAGACAGTCAAACAGACTTTACCAATTAGCAGAGTCCTGCATCTGATGTGTGTCCTGCATATTTCCAGTGGAGACTCCAGGTGGGACCCCTTGTGGCCTGAAGTAGTTGTCTGCTTTAGTCTCTGGTTAGCAGAATGGGCACTTGCAGTCGCAGAGCACTCCTGTTGCTTGGCTGTAACCAGCTCGTGCCCGATGTATTATTGTTGTATCGTTCCTGGGACCAAGCAAGGCCAAAGCTTGCGTGATTCGTGTGGGTCATGGTGAAGGATTTGGCCCCCTCTTCAGATATCTCAGCCTGTGCACACTGGTGAGGACGTGACTCAGCCCACTGGTTCTGTCAGTGTGGATGAGCCAGTGGGAACTTCTACTGTCAATGTCCTGCGACTTCAGTGCTGATGATTCCCCAGTCTCCTGCTCTTCCCTTTGCATCCCTGCCTGCCTCTTCAGCATCTCCCCTCAGATATCCTGGTGCCATCTCGCACTGACTCCATAACTGAAATCCTTGGGCCACTTTCATCCCCAGTGTAACTTCACTTCCCCTCTCCAATGCTATTGAGAGCACCATTGCACTTCTAGGCTCACACGTTTGGTGTGATCACTGACCCTTCTCCCCACATCCAGGGTCTCTCACTCACCCTTGTTGCTGTGACTACTTTCACATCACCCAAATCTGCCCTTTCATAGATCCACAGATCCTAAGGCCAGAAGGGGCCATTGTGATCATCTTACCTCCTTCCTGTATAACACAGGAAATTGCCCCAAATAATTCCTAGAGCAGAGCTTTCAGAAAAACATCCCAACTTGATTTAAAATTTGTCAGTGATGGAAAATCCACCTCAACCCTTGGTAAGTTGTTCCAATGGTTAATTATGCTCACTATTAAAAATGTATGCCTATACTCTGAATTTGCCTACCTTCGACTTCCAGCCATTGGATTGTGTTAGACCTTTCTCTGCTAGATTGAAGAGCCCATTATTAAATATTTGTTCCCCATGTAGCTACTTTCAGGCTGTGAGCAAATCACCCCTTAACCTTCTCTTTGTTAAGCTAAATGGATTGAGCTCCTTGTGATACCTGTATATCTATAAGGCAGGTTTTCTCATCCTTCAACCGTTGTCATGGCACTTTTCTAACCCCTCTCTTCTGGAGTTGTGTGCACCAGAACTGGACACTGTATTCCAGCAACATTCGCACCAGTGCCAGATTCCTCTTTGTCCCTACTGCTAAAACCTGGTCATCTCTGCAATTTAGCCTTTCCTGTCGCCATCCCACATCAGCTCTCCCCCACCCAGCCTAGCCCAAAGGCCTGAGTCATCTGTCTCACCTGCCGCTTTGTCATGGCAGCCCAATCCTGGAATCCTTACCTGGGCTTCCTGTCACTAGGTACATCATATTCAAGCTTCATTCCCTAGTATTAGTATTTGTGGTAACACTGGAAACCTTAGTCATGGACCAGGAGCCTGTTGTACAGACATGGAACAAAAAGACATTCCCTCCCCAAAACTTACATTCTCAGCCTTCACTCTCAAGCCACTCAGAACATCACCCCCACCTACATCTTATTGCTGTTTCCCCTCAGTGCCCCTTTAGCCTTCCAATCTCCCTTCAGATCCTCCTAGGGTGACCAGACGTCCTGATTTTATCGGGACTGTCCCGATATTTACTTGTTCGTCCCAAGTCCCGACCGATGTTCGGTCAGGACACGAATTGTCCCCATATTTTGCCTTCTGGCGCACAAGCGGAGGGCGCTCTCATATCCTCACGCCAACTCTGGCATGACCCTGCCTCGACTCTGCCCCAAGCCCCCTCTCTGCCCTATTGAATCCCTCCCTAAATCTCTGCCCTGGCCCTGCCTCTTCCCCAAGCACGCCACATTCCTCCTCCTCCCCCCTCCCTCGCAGGCTTGCACTCATCAGCTGTATGGTGACCCAAGTGCTGGAGGAGGAGGGGGAGAAGCAGGACAGGGCAGGAGGCAGAGCGGAGGTGCAGGGGGGTGGGGCACGGAGCTGCCGGTGGGTGCTCAGCCCCCACCAATTTTTTCTGTGCCCTGGCGGCTCTTGTGTTTGTTTGTTTTTTTTATTCCTCCACCACCAGCTTTTTTTTTGGGTGTGGGGGTTGTTTGTTTTTGTGCTCTGCCGGCACACACACCCCACCGCCCCCACGTCCCGATATTTCACATCTCTCACATGGTCACCCTAACTCCTCCTCCCACTCTCCGCTTCTCTAGGTCCAGATCCTTCCATTATAAAGCAGAAGGGACCATTGTGACCTCCAGTGTAATACAGCCCATAGAATTCCCTGTTCTTATCTACTACACACATCTACTCTCTTCCCTCAATCTCTCTCTCTTTAAAATGCCCTTTTTCTAGAATCCCTTCCCGCCCTCTTCCCATGATCAATGCCTCCACCCCCTTGCCGGTATGTGTGTCCACTGTCTGTTGTTATTGCTTCATACGTACATTGCAGTAGCACCTAGAAGCCATAATCCGGATTGCCCTAGGCACTGTGCAGACATGTACTAAGAAATAGCCCCTGCCTCAGAGAGTTTACAATCGAAGGGTATGTCTACACTGCAAAGAAAACCCGCAGCACCAAATTGGAGACCTCAGGTCAATTGTCCCGGGCTGTGGGGCTAAAGGTAGACGTTCCTGCTTGGGCTGGAGCCTGAGCTCCAAGACCTTCCACCTCTCTGGGTTTCAGAACCTGGGCTCCAGCCCAAGCCTGAATATCTACATGGCTATTTTTAATCCCGTAGCCCATAATTCTTCACCATGGGTTTTTCTTGTCTTCATAGGGTACATCTATGTGACCAAGCAACATGCACAGGGTCTGAGGGAAGGATACATTTGAACATCTATACAGGTTTTGTGACACACACACATTTTTCCTGTTGTAATTAAAGAATAAAATCCAGAGGGACCCTACCTGGGTGGATCCAATTGCAGAGCCCAGGGCTCTTACATTGTAAGCTCCTGACAGCACCACATAAATTTACAATGCAGCATAAGTGATTTTTAATAGCAACATAGAAAACATGCCCAGCTGGATGGCTGGGTTTGTTCCAGCAAAAAGCATTCTCTGTACGGTGATCAGTGACAGTCTGCTAAGAAGTCACTATATCAAATTAATTATGACATGATTGTAAAAAAATCCAGAAGACAGCCAGGGAAACCACTGTGAATATTATACATGTAGCAATAAAAAGGGGAATTGTTAGCAGCACCTTCACTGCGGTTACCAAGCAATTAGTTGCAACCAGAGAGAAGGCTAGTCCAGTAAAACCATGCAAGACAAAACTAGGTGTGTTTTTGGGGTGCCAGCCTGGATCTATTTGCTCCATTCTATATACTTCTCCCAGCTGTTGTCTCTGACCTTTCTAAGGCCAGGGATATTCAACCAGTTTTCAGCTTCTTTTGGGGTGCCCCAAGCTTCTAGACTGAGGTGCTCGTGCAAGAAATATTTTCTCACTTTAAATGCTTTGGGCCAGATCCTGCTGTGATAGAGGTCTATGAAACTGTTAACCTTGGCTCTAATAAAAGCAGAATCAGCCTGAGTCCCTTTATATATTTGTGAGTAGAAACAGATCCGAGTCACCAAGATCTGGCCCAGACTTGAACTCTTCAAAACTTCTGGGCTTCCCTGATTCTGCGCCACATTATTGAGGAAGCTAGTGTGCACATCAGATTGTAAACCGTTTCTACACATGAAATTCCCCAAATTGTGGAGGAATCCAAATCTGGGCAGAGTATGAGATTATTTCAAATTTATCTCTATTCCTCAGATTTTCCAGATGGGATTAGTTTAAAATTAAGCAAGTGCTTAGTGGTTGTCCTAAATAGTGATGCTTTCCAGAATCAAGGTCTAATTCCTTAATAATCATCGTTAATCAACAAGCCCCATCTAAAAATAATCTCATGTAATTTTTCAGTTTCTACTGGGTCTGATTCTCCCTTGATGCCCCTGTTACATCACTCCGTCCAGTGTAGGTGAGAGGAGAATCACGTCTATTTCTCAAGTCCATCATCTGCATGTGAAATTCACTGGGAGCAGCTGAGTTCTTCCTACAGCTACAGCATTTTAAAATAAAAAAGTTTTTTTCCCAATCTTCCCATTACAGCTGGTTGGGAAATGAGTTGGGTTTTTCTCTCTTTCTCTCTCTCTCTCTCTCCGTGCAAAAAATTTTGATGCAAACATTTTTGGTTTTGTCTAAATTTTCTTTAATTTTTTTTTTGGGGGGGGGGGCGGAAAGGGGGAGCTTGCCAAGAACCTAAAACCAAAAATGTTTCCATTTCTATCAACCAGAAACTGGAAAAAAGGTTGGCTCCAAACCAATTATTTTCCCCCAATTTTCAACTAAAACTTTTCAGTTTTCAGGTTTTCAGATTTTGATGAAAAGCCAAAAAATATCAGCAAAAACCAACATTTCCCACAAAACTTTCCATTTAGATGAAAAACTGATTTTCTGGCCAAAAAATAAAACATTTTGACAGAAATTTTTTGGGCTCGTTCTACTCACCATCCTCTGCCAGCAGCTAGGAGTCAGAACTGCCTGGTTTCCAAAGGGGCAGACAGGCTGAAAGGTACGAACATGAAGCCAGTGGGGAGTAATGGGCCTCTTTGCTTGCACTGATCTGTGCCTAGATGACTTTTTTTTGCAGGCAGTTTCAGCAGCGCAACCCATGGGCTCCATCCTTATACTGAATTTAATATGCAGCTCCAATTAATCCCTTTTTCAGCCACCTTTTGTAGTGTTGGTGCCTTGAAGGGGAAGGTGCCTCGTGGGAAACCAGAAAAGGGGGAGAGGTGGATAGCAACAGAAGGCAGCTCTCTGACATATATGAACACTTGCAGTGGCTACAGAGCAAAACCTTAGCTGGCAATTGCAACCCTCCATAGGTGCGTGAATTCTCTTTGAGGGCTGTATTCTCATGCTGATTAATAGCTGGACTTCCCCATCCCCCTGAAAGGAGGCACCATTGTGTGTGAGGAAGCTTGGCAGAGTTGGGTCCTCCCTGAGGTCACTTTTCAAAGCACCCCTCAGTGCTCTCTCTTTAATGAAGCCGTTTGGTTATATCGGCAGCTATGATCGAAGCAGGGAGTTAGAATAATGAGGGGAGTTGGGAGGCTAGCAGAATGGGTTTATCCATTGGGGAAGGGGCTTCTCCCGGGGATGCAGGGTGGATGAGTGTGTCTCATTTTGTCAGAAGGAAACAGGAGCAGGGACAGTAGCCAAGGCCCAGATCTTTAAAGATACATAAGTACCTAACTCCCATGGATTTCAATGGGAGTTAGACACCTATATATCTTTGAGGATCTGCGCCCAAGCTCAAAGCTTACCTTGAGGATCTGGGCCCAAGCTTACCTGCAAAATGGGGATAATATGTCTCTGCCTCCCTAATACATTAACATTTGCAAAGTGTTTTGAGATCGCAGGGGAGGGGTCTTTTAGAGGTACAAATTATTAGCATATTGCTGGTCTTTGGTGATTGCAGAGAGTTAAGTTAGAAACAGGAAATACAGAGGCTAGAGAAAAGCCATGAATATTAAATTCCATCCTTTGGCAGATAATCTTGTGTTATCATTGTTCCTTCTTGAAATATTTTCCAGTTTTCTTTACAGGGCATTTGTTATACGGGTAGCGACTGAGGAGAGACAGAGAGGCTGTAACTTGGCACAACTCTGCCTGCTTTGCGGTAGCTGTGCACATTTGTGCCATGGGATTTGAAGAATTTCCTCTGACTCTAGAATTGATATGCAAACAGTCAGCTGTACAGACATCAGTCTGTCCAGCAGACGTGCTGCATGACCTCAGAAATAATACAGGTGGTGGTAGTCAGCAAAACAGTGGGGAATGGTGAATTTCTGGGGCAAGCCAACTCATTTTCCTCTGCCCAGGACATTGGCGTCCTGTATAAATCCTCAGGTAATGAAATCTGGTATGCATTACTGATAACAAAGTACCCACTGGGATTTCTCAAGCAAAATGTTTGATTTTCATCATGAAAAGAAAAGGTTACCAATGAATGCAAGAGACCAGACCAGCCCGAGACATTTATCTCTGCCAGCTCCAAAATGGCTGTCTGTACACCTCTGCCTAGGTCACCAGATTCAGACTTCCACACATTTCTCCTTTGTGCGATTCCAGACCCTTCTAGCCAACAGGAGTCCTGCACCTGTCACAGATTGCATATGCTACAAGGTAATTAACCCTTTAGATCCTTTTGAAAACTGCACTAGCTTTGGAATATCTCTCTAACAGTATCATTTTTTACTCCACTTGCAATCACTGATTACATTTTGAGTATGAAAGCAGAGCTGCTATGGAACACTGGAATATCCATAAAATTGGTGTTCTTAAGTGCCAAGCTGGTACTCCAACAGGCATCTTGCTATGGTACATGCTATGTATTGGGCATACTATAATGCAGTCAAGGTAAGTGAGGTAATATCTATTATTGGATCAACGTCCGTGGGTGAAAGAGACAAGTTTTCAAGCTCAACAGGGCTCTTCTTCAAGGCCTATGGCACTCAAAAGCTTGTCTCTTTCACCGATCTTCTCTCTCGTATATCCTGGGGCCAACACAGCTACAACAACATTCCTGTTCCTTCCCTATAGCCATGAGACCATACTTCCCCACCCCTTCCGCCTGAGGCCTCTCCTTAAACCCCGTCCCCCACACACAGCTTCCAGCCCCAGAGCACCACGCAGTGTGCACCCTCCTCTCCCAGGCACCAGGCAGGCTGCATACAGCCCTAGCCCCGGAGCACCAGCCTCCCTACTCCCAGCAGGCTACTCACTGCCCTGTCTCCATATGTGATAAATATTCATAGGCGATGTGTCTGTAAATAGTTCCTTTTTTTATCACTAGAGTGACTCTCAGTGCAACTTGACGAATTCACACTAGAAATAAGGAGCTAATTTTTCCTAGTCAGAGTGATTAACCATTGGAAGAGCTGACCTAGGGGTGTGGTGGATATGCCATCACTTGAAATCTCTATGCAGCGGTAGGTTAAGGCACACTTGGAACTTTTAGTATATGGTAGCACAGACCAACATGGTGACTTAGTGCTCAGCAGACTACAGTGCTGGAGACTACTTTGCCATGTACTCACTGTCCATCTAGACAAGCCCTTATACCATAAGGTCGTTGGGAGCAAGGAGCATCTCTTTCTTATCTGTGTGAACGAGGCCCAGCACAACAGGGCCATGACTGGAGCGCCTCGGCTCTAATGCAATGCACAGAATAATAAATAATAACAAGGCATTTTGGAATGTGAGATGGTGCCGTAAAACAACAACAAAAGGGTGGGAGACGACAACAGAGTAGGCTCCATTCATTAAAGCAGATGGACATGGCTGGAGGTTAGCAATCATGGCTTTTCCTTCAGGCAGTGGCTGTTTCACCCAGGTTTGAAGTCACTCTCAAAAGCCTCACAGGGTGGCCACCCTGTCTTTTTTCCTTCGGTCTTGATCTGTTGGACAGTCTTACCCACACAGCTGTCAGAACTGCACTTCACAGGACCAAAGCATCTGAGCCTGCACTCCCTCATTTTTTTGTTTATGGGTGTTCCGTTGAGCACATCTGTAACACGTGCCTCCTGTAGGTTTTCTTGCTTACACTGCTCATCCATTTCAATATTTGCATTTCTGCAGACAGATTGTCTGCTGCCCCCCACTCAGCACCATGATGCATTGCAGGTTTTATTCCCAGCTTAGCCACTGGCCTGCTGGGTGTCCATGGGCAAATCATGGCCATTCTGTTCCTCAGTTTCCCCACCTATAAAATGGAGATAATGATACTGACCTCCTCTGTAAAGTGTTTTGATATCTATGGGAGAAAAGTGCTATAGAAGAGCTAGGGATTATTTCTGTATTATATGAGCCCTAACCCTTCTTTTTTATAGCTATAGTGCTCTTCCCTAGGTAGACGCAAAATGTGACTTCTCTTTATTTAAGAAAAATCCACTAGGAAACAATAATTTTCTCTTCCCCTCCCCCCCTCGTCCTTTCTTTTCTTTTTAGTGAATGGGAAGTATTTTTCCATTTGTTTATGGGTTTGGTCTCTACTGCCCCTCTCTGGGAACATTTTAAAATGCACCAAGTGTACAAAGAAAGAAACTATTTTTTCTCTTTCGGACCATACAGCTGCTCCTGCTCTTGCTACTGCTTTGCGTGCTGGATGCAATGCTCCAGCTGCTTCTTTCTACCACAGTCTTGACACTACCTTCTCCATCCAAACAGCTTGTTAACCCACAATTCTTGCTATGTGACCATCCAGGATCTGATTCCACAGCCCTTACTCGTGTGCATCATCCCATTAAAACCAGCGGGCGATTCACATGAACCAGAGATGCAGGGTTGTGCTGTGCATGCACAGCAGCACTTCTGTTGTCCCTTCACCGAGCTTCCCATTACCTCTCCCAGAAAGAGAAGCCAGTGGCTGCAGCTGGCTGGTAAGTACAAGGTTTTGTTCTTTGTTGTTGTTCTCCCCAAATGTGCTGAGTTTGTAAAATGTAAATCTGTAAAATGGGGCTAATGATCCTTATTCCCTTTGTAAAGCACTTTCAGAGCTATGGATGAAAAGCACTGTATAAGGGCTAGGTATTCGTACTTATTTATTTATTTCTTTATTTATTGTATTTATTTATTTACTATAGTCCCTTACGGTGAAAGAAAAGATATGAAATCATGCATTATCTGGGAGACTACGGGACAACTTTTAAATGCAACTCTAGTAGCAATCCAGTTTCGGACACATGGTTTCACAGGTAGAACTGTATCTTTCTCCTCTTAATAAACAGAAACAAAGAAGAAAGGCCCAAATCCTCAAAGATATGTAGGATTTACCTTTGAGAATCTGGGCCAAAATCATTATTTGCACCCAACTTCAGTTCGATGATACTGTTTCTTTGCTCTGTTTCCCCTTCTGTCTCTCTATCATTCTGCACTTAAACATCTTGTCAAAACGCCTTCCTCAATTTATTGATGTGCATCCAGGCCAACTTTTTTTTTTTTTTGGTGCAGTTCAATGACAGGCACAATGTTTGTCTGTAATCTAAACTATCCTAATTTGCAAATAGTGTTGTTCTTCTGTTTTCTCTGCTAATGTGTTTTCTCTTGGTTCGAATGTTGTCTGTGTCTTTTTTCAGGGTACACATGATAAACCAAAATTAATTGGGATACACAGAGAGAATTAGTTCTCATTCTTTCTTAACTACAAGCCTAGCATTTTTTTCGCTAGCAAATTCAACCCAGCTACTCTTCCTTGTGCTGACTGTTCACTGCTGCTCTGGGTTCACTGGCTTTGCATTCTGTGTAGTGATGGGAGGAGAAGACTGTGTTTTGGTTTTGGCAAGATCTCAGTCTTTGCATGTTTTGGTTAGCCTGGTTCTGTGGGGGGTTAGTTTTGTTGCTGTTGGGGTTATAACTGTGGGGTGATTGACACTCAGCAAGTTTCCCCTGCTCATTTGTGCCTCTTAAACTCAAATCATCATCATTTATCTCCCCCTTTTAGATAATCCTTGCGTTGCTCCTAGGACTGCAAAGTGAATACACTAAAAAGATACAAACCCCACTGTTGACACTGAAGAGGCTGCAGTATGCCAGCCCCAACACAATGACACCTATATGTGCTGGAGGGCTGCTTTTACATGGGTGTGATTCCATCGAGGGGTCACACGAGTTTAAAACCGGAGTAACACACTGATGAATTAGGCCCATCATTTTTAAGTTCCAGAGTGGCAGCCGTGTTAGTCTGTATCAGTAAAAACAACAAGGAGTCCTTGTGGCACCTTAGGGACTAACAAATTTATTTGGGCATAAGCTTTCGTGGGCTAGAACCCACTTCATCAGGTGCATGGAGTGGAAAATACAGGAGCAGGTATAAATACATGAACAGATGTGAGTTGTTTTACCAAGCTGTACCAATAGGCTCAAAAGAGAACAGGCTCCAAAGGAGAATGTGAGTAAATTCAATTAACTTATCTTCTTACACAACTAGACTTACCTATAGCAAAGATACTTTGTGACTCTAGGTGATTCACTGAGTATTTTGTTGCTCTTCTCTGGAGTACATTTAGTGCAATCTAATCTCTCTATATTTTTTACCATTCAAATAGTTTGACTATTTTGGAGGAGAATCCTATAAAACCTTCTTTAAAATCCGTCTTCTGTATCTAGGCCTTGATCCTGCAAAGACATACGCCTGTATTTAACTTACACATTGCGAACGGTTCCACTGGTGCTACTCACCACGCATAAAGTTCAGGGTGTG
Organism: Gopherus flavomarginatus; assembly: GCF_025201925.1. Classification (NCBI taxonomy): domain Eukaryota; kingdom Metazoa; phylum Chordata; order Testudines; family Testudinidae; genus Gopherus; species Gopherus flavomarginatus. The sequence continues at coordinate 84,326,499 of NC_066625.1, read as the reverse complement.
CATAAGTCTTTGCAGGATTGGGGCCTTACGTTTTGCAACCTTTTTGTTCAATATGTAATCCATGTTTCCAGTCCACCTAATATCTTCAACACTTTTCCAAGTTGCTCCCCAGCTGGGCAAAGGGAGTTGTGACCAAAAAGATTTGTATATTAGCACTTTAGAGCTTTTTCGCACCTCCCTCAGATTGACCAATGAAAATTACCCCTCCTCACTTAGGGTCAGGATTCCCAAGCCAGAGCAGAGTGCAGTGAAGTTTTCCTTTCTGTGCACAGAGTTTTTGGCAATGGAAACTCTCTGCCTATCACTTGAGGAGGTTCCTTAGACCATGATGGGTGGCTCGCCTTTCATATAACATAAATGACAATCCGAGCTGATGTTCATAGGGCAGCAATTTTCCAGGGAGGGAAATACCAGTTCCATGTCTCAAACTGGGAAAGATTTGTCCGTGTTTAATGTTAACCATGTTCTTTTCTAAATTCAGCCCAGAGGAGGACGCCCGTGATCTGCTTCCCGGTATAGCTCAGGCTGAGTATTGACACAGAGTGCTGACCCTGCAACCCATATTTACGAGAGTAGTACTTACACAAGTAGTCCTATTCACCTTGATCCGATAGGGCTTATTCATGCTAGTCTCATGTTTTTCAACCTTTCCTGTGCCACAACCACAGCATTGTTCTTTCTGGGGTTCTCAGTTAGATTTATGCCTCCCAGTTGTTGTTTCCAGTTTGAGGTCCCTTCTTTCACATTTGGGCAAGAGCCTGGTTGTGTTTGATGTTTTATTTGTCATTACTTTGCTGTAATTAGATGCAAAGCTGCTAGGTTCTACTGGGTTCTTCTCCATGCTTTGTACACCAGCTGGCTGCGTAGCCAGGGTGAGTCACTTCACCTCTCTGTCACTCAGCATCCCCATGGGCGATGTTTAGATAGGAATACCACTTGGCTATGGCCTTGTGAAGCATGCTGAGATCCTCAGATGAAAATGAGTAAGTGTACATTAGTACCATTATTCTGTCATTAAAGAGACCCCTGTATCCTTTCTAGAGAATTTGGTCCAAAGATGGGTTGGGTAACACAAATGAAAAGCGTGGTGGTTTCAGGTGCCTTCAGTGGTGATTATTTAGTGGTTTCAAGTGTCCTTAGTTGACACTTGGCTTTCAGCCTGGTTGGTCAGTTTCTTCATAGGAACGACCTAAAACTAGAAAAACAGGAATGTTGCAGGGTCAGGTGCAGGACACCTTGGCCGAGCTTTGGCTGTAGACCATGCTAATGGTATAACATTTATGAGCTCTAAAATTCTCCATTCTCATCCCAAAAAGATGGTTTAAAGGAAAAGAAGGCGGATACGTCAAGCTCTCTGTTTACAGCTAACAAACTTAAATTATTCCCTGTGGTCTTTTCCTCTACACAAGACTCGTAATGCCGTAAGTCTTCCCATTTCCTGGCATTCTGCCCAACTGAAGTATGAGCTCCAACAGAAGTTTCAAATTTAAAGCTGTTCTTTTGGTTTCAAAGTCTCCGATCAAAGTTGAGAGATGCAGTTCAGCTGTTTACATACAACTCTGCCACAGCAATACAATGCCTGGTCCAGCTGTATTCATTAACCAGGGTGGCTTGCATTCATTGCATTTTCCAGTTAAAGTAACTACCACCGTTAGAGAGAATGATTTTTATCTAGAGGTTTAACTACTTGTTTTTAATCTATATGTAAATATTCTTAGGGGATTGTTTTTATTTTCCATCCCTGAATGTAATTAGAGATATACCCCTCATTTCTGATGACTGGACTGATTCCTGATCTCTTTCATGTTTCTCTCAGTAGCTCGACGTTTCCAGCGGCAGTCGGAGAATGAGGTCACAGTTTGGAGTTTAAATCACATTGATGGGAGTTAGCATCCTGAACACTGGGAGTTTTGAAGCTCTATGATTTCCCTGAGCAGAAGACAAGGCGTCCGGATCTGAAAACGATGCCGCCAGAAACATTGGAAGCGCTAAGTTACTGCTTCTTCGCTCTCTGCAAACATGCCTGTTCTGCAAACATCGCTTCTGAGCTCTTCAGAGGCAAGCTCAATGCTTTGTTCATCAGCTGGGCCTATGGAACTTCAGAGAGAACAAATGATAGCTGATCTAGACCTACGGGATACACTTCCCTACCTTCGCCATTCATTTTCTGTACCAGAAAGGCTGCCAAAACTTAAGTGAACTATTCAGTTCCATTAGACTAATAATTGTCTCTTCAGCCCTTTTCAAGAGAGGATCTCAAAGCACTTGCCAGCCCCGTCATGAGCTATAGTAGGTCTGTATTATATCCCTCATTTTACAGATGGAGTAACTGAGGCAGAGACAAGCTATATGACTTATGCAAGGTCACACTGTAGGTCAGCAGCAGAGCCAGAAACAAAAGTCCCCAATTTCCTGACTGAGAGCCTCTGCTCTCACCATTAGACAGCACTCCTTCCCTTATAGGAAGGATCATTAAACCTTCCTCAGGCAAATTAGAAAAAGGTTTCTTCCTGTGTAGTCAGGAAGTCAAATAAGAATATGAAACAACTGCCCTAAGTTGCTGAGGGCCAAATTCTGATACCCTGACTCCGGTGCTTAATTTGCACCAGGGCTGAGTCCCAGCACCTCTGGGCTTGGCAGTTCATAGCCCCAGCACCTCTGGGCTTGGCAGTTCATAGCCCCAGCACCTCTGGGCTTGGCAGTTCATAGCCCCAGCACCTCTGGGCTTGCTGCGTCAGTTATGAATGTAAAAAAATTGCTTGACCCTGACCCCTAACTGCTTGAGTCACAGCATCAATTTCATTACAAATTAAGCACTGTCTTACCCACACTGAATGGGACTTTACTCCATGAGTAACTGAGTGACTTCAATAGGATTATTCAGGGAGGAAGGTACCTAACTCATTGTGAGCAATGCCATCAGAATCTTGCCCTGAATTTGTAATCCAGCAATATTTACTGTATCAAAAAATGTCATAAATATCTGCCAGGTTCAATTTCTTTATAAAACTAATACAAAGTAACCAAGGGATTTAAATAACTGGAGAAAGACTAAGCTAAATGAAGAAAGTCCTGGTTGTAGTAGCTATAAAGTCATCCTCCAACTGAAACCAGTATGGTGCAGTGCATTGTAACAGTGACACCTCCTGGCTCACTCTCGCTACAGCTCCTGCTTCCATACTAGCACAAGCCTGATTCATTCCATTTCATCCTTCCAAAGTGCAGTCCTCTGGATCCATCCCCACAGCAGGACTTTGCAAAGAGCAGGTGCCATTTGCTTGCATTGCTTCTCAAGAGCAGAATACTCAGTTAGAGGTGTCCTCTTCCTACAAGTGTCAACATCTGCCTGGCTCCTACGTGGAATGCTGCCTCTGCTCACTGGTCATTTATTGAGTGGGACATTTTCCTCTTAAAGTGGTGGCTTTTCTCACATCCTGGATCTTATTCTCATACTCTACATTCTTTATTAATTAATGATTATTGTTACTATCTAATATTTATATTATGCAACAGCTAGAGGCCTCAGCCAGGTTGTGGTCCAGTTGTGCTAGGCACTGCACAAACATACAGTAAGTGCTCGTTCTTTCCCCAAAGAGTTTACATGCTAAGGCCTTGATCCTGTAACTTCTACATGGGCGGACGGCAGCCCCCGCATTGAGTCTCATTGGTTTCAACAAGGCTCCACACACATGAATCAGGCAGCCTCCATCCAAGAAATTGCAGCCTCAGACCCTCAACGACAAGACATAACAGGTAGATAAGACAAACAAGCAGGGAGGAGGAAGGAGAGCAAGCTGTCTTAGCAGCTGCGGCACTTCCACAGATGCTGTCTGCAAACTGTGGGCCAGGATTATGGCTGCACTATATGGGAAGCCCTGGGCCTCCTCCCACACTCGTACAGCAACACAGGAAGCAACCCTAATCTGTTTGGCAAGTGCAAGGTGAGGCAGGCTGTCTCCAAAGCTCCAGAGGGAGTGAATCAGGGGTAAGGGACACGCCTCATCTTCTGTGCATCAATAAGCAGTTGCAAGGCTGCTCTGGGTGAAGACTATGGCATGGTCTATATCTTTGTAAAGGTGGCACAAGAGCCACTCCTCAGAACGCTGACCCCGGTGCCTAGGTGGCTTTCTACATGAGCAAGCTGCCTCTCTCTGCAGCACCAGGTCCTGAGCTGTTTTCCCATCCATTGCCTTCCAAGAGTTATAACTGAGCTATTGCACAAACGACACATTCCTTGGGGATTTTATGGGAAGTATTTCGACTTCCTTTATCAGGCAGCAGACATATAAGTCCTGACCTTGCTTCCATTACAGTCAATGGAAAACTGAGTGTGAGGCCCGTGTAGGGTGACCAGATGTCCCGATTTTATAGGGACAGTCCCAAAATTCAGGGCTTTTTCTGATATAGGCGCCTATTACCCCCCACTCTCTATCCCGATTTTTTTACACTTGCTATCTGGTCACCCTAGGCCCACAGAGTTTGACAGTCAGATGATAGCAGCCTCACAAGCACCCTAGTAAGTGCTGCTGGAAAGCAATCTTTGGCACCTTCACCAAATGCCTGTTTGCCACAGCAATCATTAACAGATGCAAATGCAGCAGTCCTTCACTTGGACATTGTCCATAGGATGCACTGGACGGACACCTATTAAAGCTCTGCGAGACCATCTGAAAGGGAGCGATATGTGTTGGCAATACTTAAAAGCTCCAGCATCAGGGATTGCAACCACATGTGTAGGTTATTCAAGAAATGTTTGACTCTTGTTCTGAATGTGGTTCAAGATGGGTTTGCTCCCAAGAACGTTCCTGCTTTTCAGAACTTACCAGTTGCTCCAAAGGGGGAGGAAAAAATTGGATCTTGCTAAAATGTATTAGTGGTTAAAAATATGATGGGCCAACTCCTCTGGTCCTTTCCCGGGGCAGATTCCACACCCTGCAGGTGCAGGGTGTTTTGGTTGAGTAAGGACTCCAGGGTTTGGGACAGTCCCAAAAAATGTGCAATATAAAGTTAAAAAAAATTTTTTGTAAAGATTTGTTTTTAAAAAGAAGACTAAAGTCCATATTTCTTATTTAAGTAATTCAGCCTCTGCTAGCACTTCAACCAGACACACGTGGCAAAGGATGCGACTTGGTCAAGTGCCACAGGCAGTGTTTCCCAATTAAGAAAAGAACATGGCACCCGCTCTCTTAAAGAGCCAGACTAGTCCAAGTGGAGAGGGCCCGACGGACAGTCCAGGGTGGTGACTGTGGTTACCCACCTGTATTTCTCACCTAATGCCCATTGCCTTGTGCACTCAGCACTTTGGGATGCCCTGGCCATGGGGAAAACAAATCCTGCAGTCTACTGATGATTGGATTCTAGCTGTGGGTGGGGTTGAGGGAGGGCTCTGGGAACTCCCAGTGTGAAGACAGCCAGTTCTGTGCTAGTGTTTTGTGGCAGGTGAGCATGGTCATAGGTGTTCTGCACCCCCAAAGAGTGGGTCCAAGGCTGTGACCCTGTCACCTGAGCACTGGCCAGTGGTTAAAAAGGACTTTAATGTCCATTATTATATATTTTATTACTTATTATCACTGACAGACATTCAAAACCTACAAACAATTGATAGAAAAGTCACCAGCTAAGCTGTGATCAAATGACATCAGGGATGGATCAGTAACTTGTGCTCCGTAAGTAAAGGATCCTGCCATGTGAGCTAAAGAGGAATCACCACCAACCATGCTAGTGATAGAGTATCCGTTCTCTGTGGCCTGCAGCCACTAGAGCCATCCACTTGAGCAGATTTGATGTTCCATCCAGAAGGCAGCAGTGATATTTAGACACTAGCCAGCTAGAAGGGGGTGAATATTTTCAGCCAAAATTCTAGTCACCTGCAAATTTGTTACCAAATTGTTTCTGTGAAAAACAAATAAAAATCCCCCCGCCTGCAACTGAAACGTTTAGTTTTCAAAAATATTGAAACAAAGTGTGTTTCAGTTTTTCAGTTTAAAACAACTTTGTGTTTTGAATTTTGAATTTAATTTCTTGAAAAGATTAAGAAAAAAATTCTTCTCAGTGTGATCAGCAAATCAAAAACTTGGTTATTCCACAGCTCTAATTACCAGTCCCTCAGATAGAAATGGCTTAAAAAGAGCAGAGACATGACATGCTGCTAGCAAACACATGCAGCAGTTCGTTCCACACTCAGAAAAACCTTTGTGATTTTGTCCTTTAAATACATATGCAAACTTCCTTAAATTCTATACACATAGAAAGAGAGATTCTCAGCATTTAGTTAGTACTGTTAGGTTAAAGTAACCTCTTTGGGGTTTGCTTAGTGCTACTTTTTGTCCATACCCTATTTCAGCATTCCGGTCATTGCGACTTAAATAACTTCAACTGTACACACTTTACCCATCAAAGACATGTCTCAACCGACACTATAAATAGCTTTGATTAGAAATATATACTGAATTCAGAGAACCCGATTCCATTCTCTGGTGTGAATCAGGAGTAACTTCACTTCATTCAATGGAGTCTCCTCAATGTAAAACCTGAACAAGGCCCAGAATTTGTAACTCAAGTATATGTTGTAAACTGTGTAATATCCTGCATGATTCTGTGTGTTTAGTTAGTTCTCCTGAATGCTTTGGTCAGGAAGATTTCAGTTTCACTTGAATTTTCGGAGGAATAGATTAGCCAGAGTGCTGTGAGTCATAACATTTCTTCTCTTCCCACCTGCAGTACTCTGAAGCTGCCAGCATGCAGATGACTGCAAACAATGCCTGAGAAACACGCCTCACCACCCCCGTCCACTCCCAAACGTACTGTAATAACTGATCACATACTGGAATTTGTACAGGATCTTGCTTATGATTTTCTACTATTAGGAAAAACTTCCCAGAAATCTCATTTTCATAGAAGATCACCAATTAGCACCCCTGCATACAGTACACATACCCCCAGGTGACGTCCTGATTCAGCACCTGCGGAGCTTTTGAACCAATAAAGTGGACCATGGGCAGCCGGGGTGCTAAGAGAGGCAGGAACGTGTTAGACAAGCAACAAAAAATGGCATGTTCTAAGCAGCTGGGTCAAACAAACTGCACTGACCTCTGAGTCTTTTCAATGGCAATTGGAGCCTCTGCACTAACATACACACAGAAAGGGTTGTGATCGCCCTGGAGAACATTTAGCACTTGCTTAGAAATACAAGCACAGACTCACAATGCATCGCTGTAGCAAGTGGAAACCTAGGGCCTGCTTCTCCTCTCGTTCATACTAATGGGAGCCAGTGAAGTTACACTAAGGTAAGTGAAAGAGGATTAGGCCCCAGTGACCTCACCATTACGATTATTGTCTTATCATTATGACTGTTTATTGCCTGTCTGCTTCCAGTAGCATCCACAATGTGCTAGGTACTTTGGCCCAGATCCTCAAGGGTATTCAGGTGTCTAACTTCCATTGGGAGTTAGGTGCCTAAAACCTCTGAAGAGCTGGGCCTTTGTGAACATAACAGAAGGCCGAATCCAAAGAGCTTACAATGTAGACAGGCAGAGGAAGGATGGGGGAAGGGCTATAACATACAAGTAATGAAGGTGAGGATTAGATTTTTTTTCTTATGAAATCCATAGGCGATGCCTAGTTCCACCTCAAGCTACTCATTATTAGTCAGCTGATTTCTTGCAGGCATCACAGTAGACCTGGGTGTTCCCAGAATGCAAACCAGCTCAGGCAATGGATCCTATGGGTAAGGAGCAGAGCTAATGTTCACTCTGATGCTGCCCACAAAAGTTCCCCAAGCAGAGTCCTTCTGAGCATCATATGAAAGCTACCCAGATACTGTGGTGATGGGCGCAATATAAGAAAACCTATCTTGACTGATAGATGATTTGCAGTGTTTGAGCAGTACCATGCGTCAATATGGACTGATTTATATTAAAAAGACACAGCCCAGAAAATATGTCATTAACCCACATTCTAATCTGAATTAAGACTGTGGAAGTGATTAATGCTTATGGGTTTTATTTCCCTCTGTCATTAATTGACTGTTCACTAGCCTACATTTTTCTTGTTAATAACCCATATGGCTAAGCGAGGCAAGAAAACACATCAATGATTTCACTGTGCCTTGCTTTTATTAATCCCAAATCATGGATCAAGTCAGAAGTAATTGTAGTCCAAATGATTTATAGGTTGCAATATCTAGTTCCACTTGCACTGGACAGGCATATAATGTCATATGCCAGCTAGACCAGCTGTAGTCCAAACACTAGCTCAAGCACCCATGAGCAAAGTGCATATGGAAGTGTAAAACAGCCCAAGAGCTTTCATGTATGGCCGATTTAATTGAATACCAACACTACCGAGATTGATGCTACTTTTTCAAGTTGCACACTTATTAGTTTCCCGACTGTAGAAAACAGAATGTGGCTGAATGATTTCAAATCCAGATGAGAGGGTTTTATTATGAAGCTTAAAAGGCTGTTTAAAGAGAAAAAAGAAATAGAAATGAAGTGAAAACACCTCCAAAATGAGCCCAAAAGAAGGGAAACAAAACAGGATCAGGGAAGAGCAGTGTAATTCTGGACCAGTGCTAGAAAACATGAGACTTTCAGCAATTAGAGATAGGAAAGACCTCCATATTACGGATAGGCCCAAACCAAGCCAAACCCTTGATCCAAACACCCTTGCCGTTCAAAATCTGGGCCCACATAGAGTGGCTTCAGACTGTTGTCTCATTGTTTCCTTGTGCTTCCCCATCTGCCTGTATCCGTATGTTGTCTCTTGTCTTATACTCTGTTTTGACACTACAGTGGCTACAGCGGTAGCACTGTCCTGTAGACACTTCCTACATCGACAGAAAGGGGTGGTCTGTCAATGTAGGTAATCCATGTCTCTGAGAGGTGGCAGCTAGCTCGATGGAATGTTCTTCCGTTGACCTGGTTGAGTTTGCATTGGGGATTGGGTCGACCTAACTGCATCACAGAGGGCGCAACATTTTTCACAGCCCTGAGTGGTGTAGCCAAATTCACCTCAGTTTTAGGTGAAGACCATGCCTTTGTCTGCATGCTGTTTTTGTTCTGTGTGTGTTCAGTGCCTAACACAATGGGGTCCCTGACTGGAGGCCATCAGTGCTATGATATTAATAATAATTTTCTGCAACAATTGCATCTTTTGCTCCATCTCTGACTATGACACCACCTGGGCCATCACCAGGGCCAGAGCAGAGTTATTCTCTGGCATACGTGGATTTTTTCACTAGAAAGGTGGTGAAGCACTGGAATGGGTTACCTAGGGAGGTGGTGGAATCTCCTTCCTTAGAGGTTTTTAAGGTCAGGCTTGACAAAGCCCTGGCTGGGATGATTTAGTTGGGGATTGGTCCTGTTTTGAGCAGGGGGTTGGGCCAGATACCTCCTGAGGTCTCTTCCAACCCTGATATTCTATGATTCCATGATTTTCTAATGCTCAGTTCAGTCTAATATTTAACTGAGCTCGATGCAGCATACAAATAAGTTGGAGAAGGGAATATACCATGGACCCAATCCTTTGAGGTGCTGGGTGCCCTCAGCTCTTACAGAAGATAGTGGATATGGAGAGAGTTTAGTACCTGTCAGGGTCGGGTCTCGCGACTTTGTGCGATCCAGTGGGCTTGATTCGGCTCTTGCACGGTTGTAACAGCAGTGGCCTCAGTGCAGCTGTAGTAAAAAGGTCATAATAGGGTTAACTGGGTTACCCAGTGTGTTATAGGATGGAGCCATGTGCCACCTCTCCCTCACTTTCTGTTGTAATCATTGAGGGTTTTGCCCTCACCCTGGTTATAATGCAGTTAACTGAAGCAGCAAGCTCTCTGTCTGGACAGTCCTGCAAGTAGACTTTTTTTTGAGTGTCACAAGGAGCACTATACATTGATGTGCGTGGCGAATCAGGCCCAACATCTCAGCCACACTTACCACTGATAATGGTGCCTTGAACTGGTATGAAATAAGAACCAGAGCAACTGAAGTGGGCCTGATTCTGCTTCCCTAGGGCAAAGCAGGATTAATTCCGCTGAAGTCAGTGGAACTGCACTGCTATTAAACTGGTGTCAGAGTGGACTCAGGCCCAACAGCTTTTCTTGACTATAGCCACCCAGTTCCCAAAGAGGAGGTCTATTGTTGGTGCCTTTACAATGCTCATAATATAGCTGTTGGCAACAAGCGTATCCCAGTCATCTGCGGTTATGATATCACTCTTGCTGTTGGCCTTTACCTCACCAAGACGCCTAGACAATTGACAGTTGTTTCCCATTAAGAACTATCATATTGTTAGCAATGAGTGACAAGAGTTTTCCCTAAAGTTAGTTGCAGTATGAGCAGTCCACTGGAAAGCAGTAACACTTGTGTTAGCATCTGCAAAGCAGCTTGGTTTGTCTCAGTTCACTTGGGGTCTGATTGCAAGATGACTCGTGTCATTCGTTCATGTTCTGCCATGTTCCTCGTCTCATTTTTATAACCTGACTTGGCCAAAACGTGGCAAGAAGAGGATGGCTTTGGTGGAAAAAAAGACATGCCTGGCCCTGTGAAGCAGAGTTCAGCGATTCAGCGGAGAGCTATAAAGCGTTCGGGAAAGGACAGTATATCTGTGAAGGCACGAGGCTCAGTTCCACCTATGGAGACCAGGGTGCTCTGTGAGGGGGATGGGTAATTTCTTTAGCACTGAAAAAGTTAAAGGAACCCACATGACAGTCCATGTGGCTATATCCACTCTAACTACATTAGGACTGAAGAATGTCTATGGAGTTTTTTCAGCCCAAGCAATCTCCAAGTGCTTTATAAATTGACCAGGCAGAATTCAATTTTTATTTATCATTTCAACCGATAATGTCGATGTTTCCTTTTAAGCATTTTTAAGCTTTTTATATTTTCACAGTTGTGGGGAATTATGAGGGAGGTCAGACAATTATTTAATGATGATACACTGAGACACAAAAAGATAAAGCGTTATGGATCATTAAAGCACGAACTGTCACAAGATACAAAAGCAAATATCCTTAAATAATCAAATTGTATCTTTTTTTACTATTACTTTTACTATCCCGCTAGTCCATTGGTAATGAGTCTAAATGACTAGACTTTTAGGCTAATAAGTTCTCCAGTTTCTTTCTTTGCCAATTTGTAAATTTCTATTGTTATCGGTGGAAATATTTTTGTCAGTTTGTGTGTGTTCAGTGACATCAACATTTACCAATAAATATCGAATCCTTCCATGTCTAGATATAAACTGTGGGCTGTGTATGGCTTAAAAGCCATAGCTGTGCTAGGGAAGGCAGTTTACTGCACCCGAGACAGGTACGAGAGGTATTTCCCCTCTGGGATTCGGAGACAGGGCACTGACAGGTACTCAGCAGCTCATCAAAGGTATTTAGGCACCTAACTTTTATAGATTACAATGAGAGTTAGGTGGTGAAATACCTCTGATGAGCTGGGCCAGGACGATTACCGTGCTTTTTAAAAGAACACAGCATGTCGTCCTCCCATCGCCAACCTCTCTCTGCTCGCAGGTGCAGATGGGGCGGGGCTATGGCCATGCCCCCTTCCAGGTGTCAATACTTCTGATGGTGGTATTATGTCCTCACACCTTATGCTCATGGAGGATTCTGGTTGCCCTCATGACAAATGTGGCAGAGGAAATGTAGAGGCTGGGTTCATGGTTGGGTTGCCCGTGCTTGGCTGCCAGAGCTACCGTAGCTGTGTAGCACCAAATCCTGAAGTTGTAGAAACCTTGACTCTCAGGCCCAGAGCCTGAAGTTAGGCAGTTGCCATATACTGAAGTTACTGGGCTCAAAAGCCTATAGAGTAAAGAAGAAGAATTCCCTTCAATAAAGGAATTACTGGGTGAGACTCTATGGCCTATGTTTATAGGGTCGCTGACCCTCCAGGACTGTCCTGGAGTCTCCAGGAATTAAAGATTAATCTTTAATTAAAGATACTGTCATGTGACGAAACCTCCAGGAATACGTCCAACCAAAATTGGCATCCCTAGTTATGTAGGAGGTCAGATTAGGTGATTATAGCTGTCCCTTCTATCTACGAATCTGGGAGTGAATGGCACCTCAGGGGAGTGCCTTCCCTGTACCCAGGCCGCTGTCAGGTTTACTACATGGACCACATCAGGCCTGCTGGCCTATTATTGACAATATCCTGGGTTGCCACGGTTCACATTTTCATTTTCCCCTTGGGGCTTATCAGGGAATTGCACTGTGTGGCAGCTGTGACACTGAAGGCTTAGGCCAATGCTTGGCCCCTGTATCAGCTGGGAGGGAGTCAGGCTTAATGCTGGTGGAATGTTATTAAAATCATGCTGTTAAAATGGCAGTAAAATATGGAGCGTTTGGCTTTTCCTAAACGCTGATGAATGGACAACGATAATACTCGTGTTAATCACTGTATTTCTCATGTTAAGAGTAATATCTGTACAGCTGTGTGACATAACTCTCACATGGACACCCCAGGATAACAAGCGCCATTCATCATGGCTGAATTTCACCCATAACAATGGCTGCAGCCCTTAGGGGGGAGAAAGGGTGGTCTGTTGATACCCATTACAAAGCAAGGTGTCATCCTTACAGCAGGGAGAAACTGGTTGTCAGCACAATGGCGAAGGGGAAGCTCCTACCCAAGGATGAGTCACACAGGATGCCTTCACTGAAGAAATATCTCATGGACTCTCTCCCCATCACCTTTTGCATCTGTGGACCCTGGGGTCAGAACAGTCAGATACGAGTGTTTTTGGATAAAAGCCGCTTAGTGGAAGGAAACGGGTTTTTTTAACCAGACTGGATCCTAAGGGGCAAGGACTTGGTCTGCCAGCTACCGGTCCCTTAGCTGCCACAACTGAAATAAGCCTCAGATATTGAAACTATAAGACTTTGTTACTTTAAACAGAAGTTTTATAAGATAATGTAAGATTGTCTTTGCCTGAGTTTGTGTACTTAGCACTGTGCAAATACCTCTTCATTGTCATTGACTTAATAAAGCCTACATAAGTTTATTACAGGAAGGGACTGAATGTTGCCTTGTTGGCTAATGCAGGGAGATCTAAAGAGGAACTAACCTGTGCTATGTGTCTGGTCTTTTGGGAACTGAGGACCTTGGATTTTCTGTGATATTAAGATGAAAGCGGCATGACAGGAAAGACTCATTTCCAGGTGAGTATTAGATGTGGGACATCTAATGGGATGTTAGCTGATGAGAGAACTATGAGCACTCATGAGAAAAGCAGTTGTTGAGTTCCAGCGACTGGCAAAAGGGGAGAACCTAAGATGGATTTCAGATTTTCTGCCAGCCTCCCCGCTCAGCACCACCAGTGAAATAGCAAGCTACTAACCAGATAGTCATTTTCTTGTAGATTTTGTGTTTCCAGATTAACCAAGATGGCCCAGTGCCTTCCTTCCCTAAGCAAGAAAGTGTAATTCACTTTTGGAACAAATACACTGAAAATCCTCACCTTTTAACAATCCTATGGGGCTGAAAACGGTTCCCAGCTCAGGTCAGCAATTTACATTCACTCCCAGGCTGTCATGGAATAAAAGGAAAGATCCTCTCATGGATCAGTAACTGGTCAAAAGATAAGAAACAAAGGGAAGAAATGGTCAGTTTTCAGAACTGGAGAAGTAGATAGTGGTGTCCCCCAGAGGTCTGTACTGTTCCACTGTTGTTCAGCGTATTCATAAATGATCTGGAAAATGGGGTAAACAGTGAGGTGCCAAAATTTGCAGATGATACAAAACTACTCAAGATGATACAGAGCAGACTGCAAAGAGTTACAAAGGGATCTCACAAAACTGGGTGACTGGGCAATTAAATGGCAGATGAAATGTTGATAAATGCAAAGTAACACACATTGAAAAACATAATCCGAACTATACATACAAAATGATGGAGGTCTAAATTAGCTGTTACCACTCAAGAAAGAGATCTTGGCATCATTGTGGACAGTTCTTTGAAAACATCCACTCAATGTGCAATGTGTATTTTCCACTGCATGCATCTGATGAAGTGGGCTTTAGCCCACAAAAGGTTATGCTCAAATAAATGTGTTAGTCTCTAAGGTGCCACAAGGACTCCTGTTCTTTTTGATGATACAGACTAACATGGCTGCTACTCTGAAACTTGCCAATGTGCAGCCGCAGTCAAAAAAGCGAACAGAATGTTGGGAATCATTAAAAAGGGGATAGATAATAAGAGAGAAAACATTGTATTGCCTCTATATAAATCTATAATATGCCCATTCTCTTGAAACACTATTTCACTAGGAGGGTGGCGAAGCACTGGAATGGGTTACCTAAGGAGGTGGTGGAATCTCCATCCTTAGAGGTTTTTAACGTCAGGCTTGACAAAGCCCTGGCTGGGATGATTTAGTTGGGGTTGGTCCTGCTTTGAGCAGGGGGTTGGACTAGATGACCTCCTGAGGTCCCTTCCAACCCTCATATTCTATGATGCTAAGTTACAGCCTGCTTGCTGCAGACCCTGACTCCCTGTCAGCCTGAAGCCTCCTCCCTTTCTACAGGCTAGTATAGCTATACAGTATCTTCTTTGATCTTAGGTTCAGCCTGGGAAGAGTCCACTTTGCCAGCCTGGAGGAAGGCGAGCAGAGACATTCCCCAATGAATAGCTTCCCCTTTGTTCTCTAGGGAGCCTTCTGATTCCTATGACAGTACCTTATCTTTGCCATTGTTTTGCCTTTCCTGCTTGGTTCCCTTAACAACCTTTTGATCTCACCCCATGCAAGTAACCCATTATACACAAACACACAATGTTCATGAGAAATGATAATGATCTCATCCTGTTCTCTGCAGCATGTACTTCAAAGTCCTGTGGATAAGAACACACCGGGCATGCTTTGCTAAAAACAGGAGTGTGGCCATTGTGGCACAGGTGGTAGGTCAGGCTAGCCACCTGAGGAGGAAGGGTGGACTTGGACTCAGGAAGCGAGCCTCTGCCACCACCCATGATGCAAATTCACACTGCTATAGTTAGCATGTGAGATTGAGGAGAGCTGGCACAAGTCTGTCCATGCTGGAAGGCTCAGTGTAGGCATACTACTGGGAAAGACTTTTCATGTTGTCTATCCCTCACAAACTGGTGCAGACCTGTTCCCAGCTGCATCTTTTTAAATGCATTTTCTTAAAAAGCCCAAGTTGCTTTGCTGTCCCATGGAAGGCAGAAAAGCGCATCGGCAGTCTAAGGGTGACATGTAAAGGAAAAGAAAAATTGAGTTGTGCCTTTCTTCACTTCCTTCTGCTGGATAAAGAAGGCCTGAGGAATTCTAATATATTCATTTTAGATGTTCTGTTTTACATTAGAAATACAGGGCCTGTCTCTCCTTGAAGGCTTTCGAGACAATTGGAGAAATAGTAGGTTGATGATATCAGAGACACCAAAGAACATGATGAACTAAGGATTTGTCTATAGTAGTGTGATTGACTCAATTTCTTGATTGCCAATTGCCTTGAGTTAGCTCATATGTTTAAAGATGCCAGTCTGGCCAATCCACAAATATTTGTTCCAGGTCACAAATGTGGGGTTCACCCAGTAAAATGGATGCTGTGGAACGATTGTCGGGGGCGTGTCCAGAGCAGTATGCCCAAATGCATGAGCTAGCTTGAGTTATTGGTAACCAGTCAACTCCAGTTCAACCCTCTTGTGTAGATGGACCCTGCAAGGGGAAGTGATTTTAATTCTGACTGTTTAAAGCTTTTCAGTTGATTTTGTTAACAGCGGTTCCAACATTTGGAAGAAAAGCTGCTTTACTTAAGGATTAAGCACCCTGATCCTTCCCTTGGAGACTGAAAATACTCCCTTAGCCACATTTCTGAGTCATCCATGAAGACCTTCCGCAAGAGTAGGGACTAAACCTTTCTGCTATTTAGAAGTTTATTTAAAAAAATTCAGAAAAATAACCTTAAAGAAAAACAACCCAAACCTTCTGGGCTTTTGCTCTATGTCACAAAAGTCGAGTACTTTTTCCTTTCCTCTGCAAGTCCCCTTTGAAGTTCTTTTTCCAGCTCTGAGCATGTTACCCTGAGTAACCCTTGTTTGTTTGATGCAGCATGATTATTACTCTTAACTTTTGAATTTAAATAGAGAGAGAGTACAAATAGCTCAGGGAAGGCATTTTGATGTGTCTTGTATAATCACTGTTCCTATGAGGTCCTCTCCAGCACACCAGAGCCACGGCATTCTGGTCCAGAAAAGCACCAACAAGTCACATAAACTGGCTGAGCTCCTAATTACAGTCTTATGAGACAAGTGGGCCCAGAATGCAAGGTGGAGAAAGGAAGTCATAGTACCTGCTCTGAGCTGGCAAGCTGCCTGGGGGGACCTGGAGCACAATAATGATTTCCCTGGGACTTGCACACCAATAGCGCTACTTGGCCTGTCTCCCACCTCCCTCCCAACACCTTTCATGGATTCCAAGGCCAGAAGAGACCATTGTGATCATCTCAAGGGTCGGCAACCTTTCAGAAGTGGTGTGCCGAGTCTTCATTTATTCACTCTGATTTAAGGTTTCGGGTGCTGGTAATGCATTTTAACGTTTTTAGAAGGTCTCTTTCTATAAGTCTATAATATATAACTAAACTATTGTTGTATGTAAAGTAAATAAGGTTTCAAAATGTTTAAGAAGCTTCATTTAAAATTAAATTAAAATGCAGAGCCCCCAGGACCAGTGGCCTGGACTCAGGCAGTGTGAGTGCCACTGAAAATCAGCTAACGTGCCGTCTTCGGCACACGTGCCATAGGTTGCCTACCCCTGATCTAGTTTATAGCACTGGCCAGAGATCTTCCCCAAAATAATTCCTAGAACAGATCTTTTAGAAAAACATCCCATCTTGATTTAAAAATTGTCAGCAATGGAGAATCTACCACGATCCTTGATAAGTTATTGCAATGGTTAATTACTCTCATCATTAAAAATTGACACCTTATTTCTAGTCTGAATTTGTCCAGCTTCAACTTCCAGCCATTCTTCCAGGCCATATCTTTCTCTGCTAGATTGAAAAGCTCATTATTAAATATTTGTTCCCCATCGATATATTTATAGACTATAATCGGGTCACAGCTTAACCTTCTATTTGTTAAGCTAAATAGATTGAGTTCCTTGAGTCTATTATTATCAGGCACATTTTCTAATCCTTCACCCATTCTTGTGGCTCTGCCCTAACCCCTCTTCAGTTTATCAACGCATTCTTGAATTGTGGGCACCAGAACTGGACACTGTACTCCAGCAGTGGTTGCACCCAGTACCAAATATAGAGGTCTCTTGCAGAATGTTCTTTTAGTTCTTCTGAGTATTGAATCTTCAGTAAGGATCATGTGTCTTCCTTGGATAGTTGGAGAACTCTTTGTGGGCAAGCTTGTTTTTCTTAGGTTGTGCTGAGCTGCCATCCACATGTGTGCCCTGTACATTTCTCCATTTCCTTGGGCCTGCTGGATCTTGAGGTATCTTCCAGTGTTTTCACATTGAGAACCTGGTATTGATTTGAAACCTCTAGCTGTGTGGAATTCCTCCCAGTCGTCTTCTCTCTGGTGACCACAGCCTACCTATCTTCATCTGGCTCTAGCCATGTAGATTGCAGCTATGACCTCTGGCCTGTGGTGGTTATGAACTGCCAGGCTTCCTCTCTCTTTGATTCCATGGTGGCCAGCTCCCAACTTCCCTGAAACTGAGACATTTCCCAAACCTGGCTCTCTAGGAATTCCTCAACTTCTCTGATTCTTAGCCCTGGTCCACACTGGAGGCAGGGGGTTGACCTAAGATAGACAACTTCAGCTAGGCGAATACTGTAGCTGATGTTGGCATATCTTAGGTCGACTTACCTGGCCATGAGGATGATGGAGAGTCGACCGCTGCTGCTCCCCTGTCAACTCCGCTTCCACCTCTCATGAGCTGGAGTTCCGGAGTCAACAGGGAGCGTGTTCAGGGATTGATTTATCCGTGTCTAGATGAGATGTGATAAATCAAATCCCTGATAGATTGATCATTACCCACCAATCTGGCTGGTAGAGAAGACCTGTCCTTAGTAGTGTCTCAACTTGCCCCTCTAATCCAAGAATCTTCTCCTCCAGCAGAGACGCCAACTTCTAGTTCATGCAATAAAATCCTTTCTCTCTTCAGGCAGGAAAGAGAACATGGCACTAAATCCATTGCAGGTCACCACCACTGTTGCATCACTGGTCATCTTGGTATCACACATGGCACTGAACCTGGAAGGAAAGCCTCTAAACTTCCTCCAAAACTCCTGCTTACTGCCTCTGTTCTCAGCTCTCCTTCTGGGTCCATGCAGCATATAGAAGATATTAAACTTACGATAGCCTCCATCCATGGCTCTAGTGAGAGGGTGAGTGATGGGGCAGTAATGGTTGTTAATAAATAATAATAAAACACACACCAACAATTGGCTGGAGCCTGGAGATGGCTTCTTCCACCCCAATATGTGATGAGAGCCTCCTGCTGTTTTGTCTCTACACTGATGCTGCAGGGATCTCCATCCCTTCTCCTTTTCAACCAATCACGTTGGGTGCAGGGAGGGCTTAATTCATCCTAGCTGATACCTGTTATGCTTTTTAGACAAGCAGTGGTGTTTGGAGCTCAGATCCTCAAAGCTATTTAACTTCCATTGCAGTCTCTAGGAATTAGGTTCCCTAAATAGTTTGAGGATCTGGGCCTGGGTGCTCACTGTTCAGCCCTTGTACATTTCCTCACTAGCTCAGTGGCAACCATTAGCCAGGGAAGAACCATCCTTCCCTGTCTGACCCCACTGGAGCATCGAGGGTTGCCTCATTATCCATGACGTGATTCCCAAGCATTTGACTCCCAAAAAGAGCAGGGGGCAGAACTAGCAGGCCATGTGCTGTCAAAACCAGCTTTCTGAGGTTACTTCTGTCTATCTACCATAGGTTTTTCTATAGCAGCTGTCACTGAGCTGTGTTACTTCTCAGCGAGAGCTTCCCTCTTGGAAAAGAATGCAGCCTCTGTGCCTGTGGAATCCAGGCCGCTAGCAGAGCTGTTATGTGCATCATTGGCTGAGCCATTGCACAGCTGAAAGGAATTAACTGTTTCCAGGAGGCCAGTGATGCAACCTAGACTCATTTCGGGGGCAAAGAGGGTACACAGATTCCTCGTGCTTTTGAAGAAACCCAAAGGCCTCACCAGGGCATCTTGGCACTGAGCTGTGTGTGTAAATGCGGGACCTGCCTGCACATTTCAGCTGACTCCGAGAGACTATTTCTAGTCTAACCCGACCTCAAAAGAGAGGGTGCCTTGCATGTGGAGCTTGTTAAGGATTTGTACAGAACTTGTTTTTTAAACATAAGCCATGGGTAGGGGTGCGCCAAAGGAAACATACCAGTGCAGAATACACCTCATCAGCTCCCCCAACCGCAGGCACTAGTCTGGCTGCCCTTGGAGCCAGTTAAGAGCAGCGCGTGGGGAAGAGAGAGGGGGAGTTGGCGCTGTTGCAACAAGAACTTGGCATGGGAGAGCTGCTGCTGCTCAGCCCACACCTCCTGCGGCCATACCTGTTAATTCGCGTTCAGGAGCCGCTGGACGAAGCACAGGCAGGAAGCACGTTCAACACCCCTGAGTCCAGCATCCAACGCTAATACTGAAATAACACAGAGGAAAGGCCAGTGGTTGGGAATTGCACTGCTTGGTCCCAAAAGGCAGTGCTGTAAGTCAGGAGGGCAAATCAGTGTCGGAGCCGGATGGCGAATGGAGGGCGGGTATGCAGTTGTAAAGGGATTAGTGTTAGACTGCACACATGCATCACTGTGGTGTACATAGCTATGTAACTTTTATGACTATATCTGTGTTCTGCCCTTTAAATGTCTCTTCATAGGACTCTGCTGTCAGCTGAGACTCTCGGCCATTTTGTGTTTATTTCAGTGCAGACTGTTACAGGAAACATAAACACAGGTCCCATACTCTCCTGGGGCCTCTATTTTTGTTCTTTCTTTGTCCGTTGCTCTCTTAATCTCACACAAATGACTGAAAAGATGTTAGATTGCACATCCACAAAGAGCAAAATCACAATTTCTTTTAAGATGGAAGCAGATTCCAGAATCAATGATACAGAATGCCCAAAACATACAGACTTAGGAGCTTTCAACTTGAGCAGTCTAGCTGATCTCACCTACTGGGATAGGATACTCCAGACAACATAAGAAAGGCCATGGTACAGGGGTTGGCAACCTTTGGCACGTGGCTTGCCAGGGTAAGCCGCTGGTGGCCCGGGCTGCATTGTGTACCTGCTGTGTCTGCAGGTTCGGCCGATCACAGCTCCCACTGGCTGCGGTTCACCGTCCCAGGCCAATGGGGGCGGCGGGAAGCGGCGCAGGCCGAGGGATGGACTGGCTGCCACTTCCTGCCGCCCCCATTGGCCTGGATCAAACTCCTTTTAATTAATTCAGCACATTTCTCGGCCCGCACCACTTCCCGCTGCCCCCATTGGCCTAGGATGGTGAACCGCAGCCAGTGGGAGCAGCAATTGGCCAAACCTGCGGATATGGCAGGTAAACAAACCGGCCCACCAGGGTGCTTATCCTGGTGAGCCGCATGCCAAAGGTTGACAACCCCTGCCATAGTGGGTCAGACCAATGGTCTAGCTAGCCCATATCCTGTCTTGTGACAACATCAAACCTTCAGCGGGAATGCACAGAACAGAGCTATTTCCCATGGTCCATTACCTATCATCCAGTGACAGTTGAAGGTTTAGGGACACTTGGAATAGGAGGTTCAACACCTTGAATCACATCCAGAAACCAACTGCAAGCGAGTGTAATCTACTGACCTCACTGTTACCTAATGTGCATCTGCCCTATGCTCAGGCTTGAGCTTCCAAAGGTCCTTGAACATAGACCCAGGTAAATGTAGACACTCTGAGCCCATCCTTGAGACTTTGTCAAAGCCTCCAACTGACCTCAAACCATGGATTGGCCTCAGAAGAACATTATGGGGTGGCAGTTAGAGTCAGGGGAGGGGAGAGAGTTAGGAATGAAAGCTAGGGTTGCCAACTTGATAATATTTAAAAACATGACACTCCAGCAGGAGGGCCGGAGCCTCTCCTGCCCCACCTCTTCCCTGTGAGGCCCCACCCCTTCCCCTCAAAGTCCCACCCTATCCACTCCTCTTCTCCCCTCCTCCCTCTCACTTGCCACTTTCCCCCACCCATCTCCCAGGCAGGGGGCAGCCTCGGCTGAGTAGGGGCTGGCACGGATGATAACCCGGTGCCTCCCCCGTAGTAACTGGACAGTGGGTGTCCGGTCAGTAGAGCTGACCAGACACTGTCAGGGCCCTTTTTCAGCTGGACTGTCCAGTTCAAAACTGGGCACCCGGCCACCGCATTGAGCGCTCCTGGGTTCCAGTCCAGCTCCGGGAAGAAGAGCGTTCGATGGCTACTGCAGGACTCAGAGCCTAGGCCTCAGCATGCCTGCGTGCTAGTCACTGCCCTGGGAAGGCACCCGGGCTGTGGGTGAGCGCGGGGGCCTGGATGGCGGGGCCTGTGGGCACCGTTACGGACTCTGTGCCTCTCACGCCCCAGCTGGGCATGGCACGTACCGCTGGCAGGGTGGCTCAGTGTGTTTTGCTTCGAGGGCTGGTTTCTCCAGTCGCCAAGTCCAGCCCGTGGTGGGGGAGCCTAACAACCCCCGCCCCCCCCCCCCCCCCCCCCCAAAATGGGAGCTGGCCCCACCCAGGCTCCTAGCCTGGCCTGAGCCCGGCTGGATGGCAGCTGCCAGCAGGTGAGGGGGTGGGGGCCAAGCCCCGGACACGGGGAAGCCCGTTGTCCCTCCCGGGGCCTCAGGACGGGGGGCGGGGGGGAGGAACGCTGGCCCTTTAACGCTGCCCCGCCCACCCCAGCGCTGACCGCTCAACCTAACCTCCCTCCCCAGAGGCCCCGCCCATCCTCGCTGACGATTGGTCGCTGTGTGCCCTTGATCCCAGCCTTGGGCGATCCCAGCCAATCAGTGCGGATGGAGGGGCAGAACTGAGTGTGTATGTGGCGGCTGAGGGCCGGAGAGCGGAGGAGTGGGGGGTTAGTGAGGTCTGTGCTGGGGGAGCCCGGTCCCCTCTCGGGAACGGGGCTAAGAGGCTGGGCGGGGGTTTCCCCGCTGGGCTGGGCTGGCGAGGTTTTCCCCCCCCCCCGGAGCTGGGCTGGCGGGGTCCCCGCTCTCCTCCTGGGGGGGGGCGGGGCTTGGCTGGCGAGGTCCCCCCCCCCCCCCCCCCGGAGCTGGGCTGGCGGGGTCCCCGCTCTCCTCCTGGGGGAGGGGGGGCTGGGCTGGCGGGGTCCCCGCTCTCCTCCTGGGGGAGGGGGGGCTGGGCTGGCGGGGGTTCCTCCCCCCCCTCCGTTCCCTTCCCGCCGGCTGGGCTGGAGGCAGAGCCAGCGCATAAATAGACTTAGCAATGGCTTAAGGCCCCAGCAGCTTGGGGGAGGGGTTGCTTTTTTTAATATCAGCCCCCCCAGATATTCCTGCTTAGGGTCCCCAATGGGAGCTCGACCCCCCCCCCCCGCCGGGGCTGGGGTGGGGGGTTTCCCGGTCTGGAAGTGGGGGCTGGGCTCCGCTCTGCATGAGGTGGTGCGGGGGGGGAGTTGGCTGGTCTGAAAGGTTTTTCTCTGGCGTTCAGGATGGGGAGGAAGGGACCTTGGCTGGTCCCTCCTGGGGAGCTGGAGAAGGGGACGGGGAAGTGGGGGGGGGGGCAGAAGGAAAGCGGTGGGCCCCTTGGGCAGTGACTGAAGGGGAATGTGTCAGGGTGGAGGAACCATGCCCTGTTCCCCATTCCTCTGCCCCCCCGCTCCGTGTTCATTCCCTTCCCCACCCCGGGCAGGTGCGTCTCCCGCCTCTGGTGCCAGGCGCAGGGTGCCTGCCTGCCTGCTGACAAGGCATGCCTCGAAATCACTGCCTCAGCAGCGGGCCCACGCTCCTACTCCGCTCTGCTTCTTGCGGGCCATCCCAGGGTGCTGATGGAGTCACCCCATTAACCAGTCCCTTTGAGCCCTCTCCAGAACCATCCCCAGCTACAGCTTTCGGTTTGGTAGCTGCTTCTGCTGGTTCTTGGCAGGTGACGTCCCTCTCAGGTACTTCCCTCTTAAGTGGCTAGCAGCAGTCAGCTCAAGAGACTGGGCTAAAGTCCGCTGCAGTCACACACCCTGTGCTCTCAGTCGCTCCCACACAGCCCTGCTGAAACCGATGGGGGAGTCACCACCGGCTTTGTCTGTATTAAATGCCAGGAGGGGAAATCAGGGCTTTATTGCCCTGGAAATAAACAAACTCGGCAGGATTGGGGCCCCGATTGGTACTACAAGGGGCCCCAATGCTTCATGCAGGCACAGGCTGAGACATAACAGCAATCCCAAACAGTTGTGGCTCACACTAAACAAAAACACTGTGCCTTTTTTTGAGTGAGCAAGGACAAATTCCTGTGCTGTGAGGAGAAATGATAAATAAAACTCATTGTGGCTGAAAGAACAGCTAACAAAAAAGTAAACTTAAATCCTACCTCCAGCATAGCACACTTGCACTCCTACCGTTTGCTTTGCTTACTGCTTCTTGGCCAAAGGTCAGTATCTTAAAGAAGCTCTTTATATATGAGCTTTGGGGCGACGTGGTCCTACTAGATTGTAAACTTTTTGTCGCGGGTTCGTGTGCATGTACAGCACCTAGCACTGTGTGGCCCTGATCCAGACTGGACCCTCTGAGATCCCCATTGTATGATAACAATGCCGAACCTTAGCCTGAAGTGATCCCTGCATGGGAAAACCCATCCCTGCAGAGACCCATTAAAGTCAGTGGGGTTCCGCTTGAAAATGTGTTGGGTTTTTTCCTTGCTCATAATTTTGATGGCAACAAATTGCTACTTTAAACCCCATTCATATTATCATTGGTTTCACAGGACTTTGTCTAATTGCTTTAGTCCCAGTAGTAATAAGAAGAAAACTCCTGGGCAAGCTCTTGTCTTGTAAGCTGAAATCATCTTGATTGTTTCAGGCTGATGTTGAATATTGATTTATATTAAAAGAAAAACTGTTCCAATCCCATAAGCGGGAGGGGGGTGCAGAAGACCATCACTCAGAAGTCTGTGATTAGACCAGAGAACCAAAGACTTACAAAATGATCATGCAAAAAGGTGCATTGGAATGGAGTCTAACATCAGGGCAGTAGCAAATCAGCTGTAGGTTCTGCGATACTGAAGTTTTATCATAACCAAAGACACTCAGCTCCTGGGATGGATCCACAAGCTCAGCATGATCTTTCTTTTATCTCTGACTTATTTGCAGTAGTGCTAAACTAGAATTTCTGGAATGAACCCTTGTTGAAATGAGCACTGTAGCATCGTGCAAAGTTTTTTTGCTAATGAAGAAACATTCCAGGCTTCATAGGTTGCGACAGTGACAGCCTCCCTTGCTGAAGTGGATACAAATGCCACTGTCGGTGCAATTGTTGAAAAGTGGTGCATGTTGCAGAGCGTTCTGGTGACTAGATCAGTTTATTAGACGTGTACTGGCTTAATTGTGTGCATATTGCCAGGGTGCTGTACTTTTGGTCTGTTGTCACTGTTCTGTAGGGTGGTGAATAAACCTGTTGTTTTGTGACCAGTACAACTAAAATGTCTGTTTTCTCCTACAGGCTCTACTAAACATGAGGCTCTATGAGGGACGAACCAGATCCTTCCAGGCTCCAGTCACTGTTCATAATTATCCGAGCAGCCACGTTTATGTGTTTAGAAATGGCCGATCAGATCAAGATGAGTCATCGGAGGAGGAATCTGAATTCATGGAATTACGTCCAAGGGGCAAGGAGCAGCAGAGAAGCAGTTCTTCCCAAGAGAGAGCTGGGGATGTGGTGCTACTGGAACGAGAGCTCACCGAGGGCGATAACCTTAACAAGCTAGCGCTGCAGTATGGGTGTAAAGTAAGAGCCGCAGTGAGATGATGCAGCTGCTTTAATTTCTTCCCTTAGTCTTGTCTTCATGTGTGTTTGTTTTGGCAGCACTTCTTTTTAGGGATCTGTTATGTGTAGTTTAGTTTCTGTGCATACAGAGGGAGGCTCCATGACTGCTTCTGTGTGTGTCCTGTATTTATTGATACCCAGATATAAACCAAGGTGATGCAGGGTGCAGATGTCATGTAATTAATAACACAAGGAAAGTGTATTCACTCCCACGCCCAGCGTGACCTGGATTCCTGTATAATTTGGATGACTAAGTGTGTTACAGCTCTCAGGTAACGCACAATTATTATTAATTTGTTGAGGGAGGAGGACATCTGTACTGAAAAATGGGAAACAAGTGCTGATCGTAAGGAGTTTACACACTGTTAAGCAAACAGAACAATATACTGTGATTACAGAGGGATCTCATAAAACTGAATGACTGGGCAACAAAATGGCAGATTAAATTCAATGTAGATAAGTGCAAAGTAATGCACACTGGAGAAAATATTGCAACTATACATATACACTGTAAGGTCCAAATTAGCTGTTACCACCAAGAAAGAGACCTGAGAGTCACTGGGGATTTAGGTGCCGACTCCGTGGGTGCTTCGGGGCTGGGGGACCCACTGGGAAAAATTGGTGGGTGTTCAGCATGCACTGGCAGCTGCCCGCCCAGCTCACCTCTGCCTCTGCTTCGCCTCCCTTGATTGTACTGCATGCCTGCTTTTCCCCACTAGTTCCCAGCGCTTGCACTGCGAAACAGCTGTTTCGCGCAGCTGGGAAGGAGGGGGAACATGGTGTGCTTGGTGAAGACATGGGGCGGGCATTTGGAGAAGGGGTCCAATAGAGGCAGGGAGGGGGCGGAGTTGGGGTGGGGACTTTGGGGAAGAGGTTGGAATGGGGGCAGGGTAGGGGCATGGAACGGGTGGAGTGCGAGCTCCCACCGGCCCCAGGGAAAGTTGGTGCCTATGACTGCGGATAGTTCTTTAAAAACTTCTGCTCGATATGCAGCAGTGGTCAAAAAGGCTAACAGAATGTTAGGGAGTATTAGGAAAGGAAGGAAAATCAGACAGAAAATATCATAATGACATTGTATAAATCCATGCTGCACCCACACCGCAAATACTGGATCTCAGAAGCCCCATCTCAGAAAGGGATAGTGGAACTGGAAAAGTTTCAGAGGATAACAAACATGATCTAGGGTATGGAACGGCTTCTATACAAGAGCCTAAAGCAGAGACGGGTAAACGTTTTGGCTCGAGGGCCACGTCAGTGTTGTGAAATGATATAGAAAGCCGGGAAGGGAAGGCTGTGCCTCCCCAAACAGCCTGGCCCCCACCCCCATCCGACCCCTCCCACTTCTGCCGCCTGACTGCCCCCCTCAGAGCCTTCAACTCCTCCTGCTCCTTGCTCCCTCCCAGGACTGCCCCCCCCAACCCTGCCCCCTATCCAACCTCCCCCCCACCCCACTCCCTGTCCACTGACTGCTCCGACCCCTATCCACACCTCTGCCCCCTGACAGCCCCCCCCGGATTCCCACACCTATCCAACCCCCACAAACCTCCGTCCCATCTAGCTGCCCTCTGCCCCCCAGACCCCGCCCCCAGCCAACCCTCTTTTCCCCCCTCCCCCCCGCACTCCCTGCCCTCTTACCATGCTGCTCAGAGCAGCAGGACTGGCTTATTGGAAAGCCTGGGAGGTGGGCAGGTGCAAGCCATGCAGCCCGGCAGGAGTGGTGGGCCAGCGTGGTCCCTGTGCAGCAGCGTGGCTGTGGGGGAGAGGTGAGAGCAGGGGAGGGGCCAGGCAGGATGGTCGCATGGGCCATAGTTTGCCCACCTCTGGTCTAAAGAGATTAGAGCTGGTTACCTTAGAAAAGAGACTACTCAGGGGGATCTGATAGTCTATACAATCATGAATGTGTGGAGAAAGTGACTAGAGAAGTGCGCGTCCTGCATTCTCATCTCCTCCTCTCCTGTAGCCAGCTGCCACCTTACCTGTGCTGATTGCTGGCTTGTGTCAGCCACTTGGCGAAGACAGTCTTCAAGTGGCCATTGAGCATCCACTGCATTGACAACGGGACTCCTGCTGCAGCGGTTGTGAAGCTGCTGGAGGGCTCCCTGTACTGTAATTACAGATTGTTGTTTAAAAAGTAGTCTGTACCTTGATCAGGCAATGAAGATGCAGCTGATGGTGCATATTGGCTCATTCAGGAAGGAAAAGGTGTGTGTGTGTGGTTTTTTTTTTTTTCATTAAGACATATTTACTGAGTTCTTAGACTGATTTTCATTGCCAAATGCACATACAGGTGTTAGTGCAGTAATGTGCTTAAATGCTAAGAAAATAATGCCTGGCAAATACTGGCCCGAGTGCTGTTTCTGATGCTAGGTTTATTGCAGTTGGTTAATTTGTTACATTGCCCTTCTGTCCTGTCGTGCCCATTCTCTGTTCTCCCCACTTGGTATCTTGAGGCACCTTTGTAAGCCTCCCGCAATTCAGGTTGGATAGTGTTCCTGGGAACTTGACACTAATGCACTTTTCTCAGTCACCTTTTGCAAGTCACCTTTTCCTGCTGCTTGAGGACCAGAACCAGGGCCCAAGTCTGAGGCTTGTGCGTGGAAAAGCTGAGCATCACATTAGGCTGCACTTGGGGTTTACTTTGTTGCCTTTTCATCTCTCACATGATGTCCCGAGGGGTCCAAGGTTCCACAGTGTGTGTACTGCCTCCTACAATGACACCCAGTAACTCAACCCCAATGTTTTGTTTCCCAGGCTGTAACCAGGCCTGAATTCTGTTCAGGGCCAATTTCAGATCCTTCTTACTACCTTGGTAGTTATGATGGGTATGTGAGTGCTGGGTTTGACCATTATAATTTATATTATAATGGAGCTCCCGTTTGGTTCAGGTCCCTATTGTGCTAGGAGCTGTGTAGACACATAGTGAGACACAATCCCTGCCATGAGATATGAATGAAAGACAAAGACATAGTGGAGAATAAGAAGAAGTGGGAGATTCTGGGTAAACAAGAAATCATGTAGTTACTGGACAGATTATCATCCAGTTTATTTTGCCAGCTGTGTGCTGTTATCTGTAGTAATTTGATTCTCTCCATCCACCACTATGTCATGCCAGCCATGTCTTGCTACCAATCTTTGCTCTCTTTAGGCAATTACAGGGTTTGTGGGGGCAGGTACATAAGGGATTAGTGAATCTCAGGTGCCTAACTCCCAGAATCAGCCCCTACTAATTCTTTTTGTGAATCTAGCCCTGGGAACCAAAATCCCCTTGGCAGTCACCATGCAGACATCATTTTTGAAGATGAGATATAGGCTCCTCCATCAGTCAGACACACAGCACTGAGAACAGCAATACTTAAATACTTTTAAGTCTCTGGGCCTGTGTCCCAATGATTTCCCCAGCGGACAGGAACAGCAGAAAACCTAGGGATGGGAATGATAAAGCTGAAGACAAATACAACTGATGGTTCCTGGAGACACTGCTGAACGTGTCTTGAAGGTTACAGCGTTCAATATGTGAAGGACTGTAACGTGTAAGATTCACTGGGGGTCTTAACCTTGCTAGGAAATCTCTGCAGAGTCAGAGGGCTGCAAGAACAGTTAGGACAGTGAGCCAGACTCCCCATAGCAACAGGTTTCACTCAGCGTTTGTTTTCACTGTTGACATTTTGTATTTTCCTGGTTTGTTCGTGAGTCAATATTGGTAAAGGATTATGATGCCTTAGGTTTACGTCTTTCTCCTTTCTGAATTCCGTAGGTTGCAGA
Source organism: Gopherus flavomarginatus (assembly GCF_025201925.1). NCBI lineage: Eukaryota > Metazoa > Chordata > Testudines > Testudinidae > Gopherus > Gopherus flavomarginatus. The sequence goes on along the minus strand of NC_066625.1, from coordinate 84,297,772 downwards.
TATCAAACGTGTCAACAACTTCATGTGTGAGCAGGACTTGTACGCTCTGAAGTCTATCAAGATTCCAGTCAAGGCCCATGGGGTGTTAACGGAGACCAGCAAAGAGTTAAAACCTCCTCAGAATGCACCTTCCTGGGCTGGAATGACACTGATTGAACTACCGGAGCCTGATGATGGAGCCACCACCAGCAGCAGCTCTGGTGAAAGCAGATACCTGACTGACTACTTTAAGGGGATTGACCAGACCATTGAGGATGTAGTGCAATCCAAAATCAATTTAAATGCAGATTACTGCGTAGAAGCACCAAACTGCCCCCCATCCAGTTCAGTGGGACAAAAGGAGCCCAGTAATGGTGCAGACTGTGGAATCCAGTGGTGGAATGCAGTTTTTATCATGCTTCTGATAGGAATAGTCTTGCCAGTATTTTATATTGTCTATTTTAAAACACAACAGACTGGGGCGGCAGCCCATAACTCAAACACAACCTTTGCCTCGAATAGCTCAGCTCATGAATTGAGGGGGGAATTGTCACACCACCTACCAGTCGTAGAAACCCCCAAAGCGAAGATACAGCCCAGTACTGCCTCTCCGCCCAACACTGATACCCATAAACCAGTAACTCTGACCCTACTGGATTCAGGTGGCTAACTTTTTTTTAAGTGATCTTGACTGAACACAGGGTGATGTGTTTTCTCTGAATGAATAAAGACGTTTTGTAGCTTATCATGTCCAACAGACATTTGGCTCTGCGTTTATCAACCCTTCCAAGGGAAAGTAGTTTGCCCCAATTTACTCTTATTTGTTTCAGGCACCTCTCAAGAGTAGCTTTGTCTAAAAATCTGAACTAGGCAGACATCAGAGTGTATGGGTTATTGATTGGAATGATGCAATCTATTAGCACATGAGAAGACACATTTTGCATGAACTGAGCATTTTTTCCCCCACAACAACTTAAAACAACATTTTTCATTCTCTAGCAGAACCAAGTGGGTCCCGCATGTTTAACCCTACGTGTGTCTTTCTAGCTTGATAGACTAGCTCTGGTACATGGCACTGTTAAAACTAAGCAGGAAACTGGATACTCTTATCAATGACAGTATTAAGCTAAATTGAGCTAGGATGACAGAGGGTCTTAGCCTGCTGTGAGCGCCATGGAGGCAAGGATCTGCCTGTGCAAGGAGGCCCTGTGACTTCATTTGGGTTCCATGCAGGTACCCAGAGCTCTCTGCAGGAACCGGCCCTTAGGTCAGTTATTCCTCAGTAACATCCTTTGCTCAACAGTGGTAGCAAAAGTTCTGTTCAGCTGCAGAGTCCAGCCTGCCAGCAACCTGCAGTGGCCGACTCGGCCTAAAGGCATCTTGAGCATAGCGTCACTAGTCAGCTCACTGTGCAAAGACAAAGGGATTGCCATCTCCAGCACTGTGTTTCAGTCTAAACGGTGTCCTTGCTCTTAGGAGCTTAAGGTAGATGGATTAATGAGGAGTTTTCCATTTTGTATAGTAATAAAAAGGGGAAACCACCCCCAGCTGTTTTAGGAGTTCAGGAGAAGCATAACTTGTACCAACCTCGTGTAGGCTAATTTTAGGGCCTGTATAGTCAGTCAGCCATGTTTCTGATCACCCATCTCCATGCAGAGGTAAGGTCTCGTGCATGAATCCACATGGTTGTGACAGAGCCTAAGCCGTTCTTGGTGCATTCTGGTCTGTTGAACAGAGGCCCACAGGTTTCGGGTATATTTTGCAAAGATTTGTTTACAGTAAATGCTGAATGTGTGGAAAGGTTCCTTACAGTATATGCGATAAATGTGGATGAAGGCTAAGCTTTGGGTTGTTTGAATCTGCAGTAAAAACCTCTGACTTGGTGTAGCCATTTTAAAAATAAATTCAGAACCGTTTCTCATGGCTAACCACTGCTATAGACATTGACATTTTGAAGTTGTAGAATTGAAAATACTTTAGGAAACATTGTGCATAACGTAAGCAAAATCCCCATAACATATTGCCTAAATCTAAGCTAACTTTCAGCACAGAGCAAAGTTTAAGGAAGTTGGACTTTCCCCAGGCCTAGATACTGACATCCGAAGAAGTGCAATTATAATGCATGTGTTTACCAGCTGGATTGTCTTAAAGTCTACTAGCTGAAATTATGGTATGAAAAGCACAAGGGTGCTGAATGCAGAAGGTAGCTGGGTTCCACCCCCAACCCCCACCTAACTGAAAGATGGTTATAGAATTAGTACTGTTGTAACAGGGTACAAATCACAGATTAATAAGCTTTTGTGGGCTATAGCCCACTTCATCGGACGCATAGAATCCAGTCTATGCATCCAATGAAGTGGGCTATAGCCCACGAAAGCTTATGCTCAAATAAATGTTAGACTCTAAGGTGCCACAAGTACTCCTGTTCTTTTTGTGGATACAGACTAACATGGCTGCTGCTCTGAAACAGATTAAAAAAATAGTCATTAGAAAATACATAAAGGTTTAAAGCAAACTACAGAGAGAGGTTTTTTCCTCTCTCTTTCAAACACTCAGATACCAGAGTCAATAGTTTTAGATGTAGTTAATAACACAAAATTAATTAAGTAGATAAAAGGAGGAAATAGACTGAAAAATAACTTTTGAAATGATTTGTCGAATTAAGGAATTGCCTTCTATTGTCTTGTCACTAGAGGGCACTGTTGTCACATAAATACACAAGTCAATGAGGCAAAATGAAGGAAATTCAGATCTTAGTACTAGCTATGTCTGTCCCAAATTAAAATAAGTGCTGATGAATAGTCTTATCTAAGGTTCTGAGATGGGTGTTGAAGTTAAGAGCTAGAAGTTCTGTCTTTAAGATCAATTATGTCAGTAATAAAGTCTTGCTGGCCTAAGGCAAATGCATGGACAGCATTTGTGTTTATAATGACTCAAATGAAAAATGTATCTGAAAAACTAGCTTCTTGCTGCAAAGGTATCTGGGTACAATGAGTAAAGTAAACAGACTCTTCTTGTGTTAAGTCACGGTACTGATAAACAAATAGTCTTCCTGCAGCAAGTAGGAAGCTCTTGTCATGCTTCAAGGGAGCTTGAGGGAACATAATTTTTTTAAAGAAATAACCTAAAGCATCTGCTTTCTTAAAGCCAGCTGTATCCATTTTAAAATAATATTATAATAATATTTTTCTTCTGTGAAGGAAAACTGGTCCCTTCTGTAGGTTAATGTTACATTTTTAAATGAAGAAAAATTCAATAAAAGCACAATAGGAGCTATCCTGGACTGCTGTCTGTTTCTTTAGCCGTATCTTTTGAACTGCACTATGTTGTTTAATGTTGCAGTTTTCTTTAAAAAGAAAAGCAAGTTTTAGGACAGAACCGTGGCCAGACTCTGGTCAGATTAAGAATTTGTTTCAATTATAAACATTTACTTTACAAGGAAACATAATCACAAAGAAGGCAGAGTACTGTGGCCATTAGTTGTGGGACCAAAATATCCAAGTGGATCCAGTTCCAAATTGCAGAATGCTGGCTACAAATATGAAGTGTTTTTAATATGTACGGTCCTATTCACTACTGAAATGGAAAAAATAATATAAAATTTAAATCTTTCACTCCAGGAGGCAGACTGGAATGTTGAAAGTTCTGCTCTGAAATGTGACTGTAAAAAATCGCCCTTGTTTACTGTGTTTCCTTATTGAACACGTTAAGTTTTCAAGATAATCCATCAAATTGCCACCCATTATTAAAATCAGCCTGGGACTGGAGACTCAAGCTGGATTCCTCCTTTGTCAGATAGCAACACTTAAAATAAAACATTTGCAGGCTAATTGTCCCCTCCTTGATAACCTGTGTCATCAGGGCCCGTGCTTTCAGGGAGTTACATGGGTGAAAACATTTGGAAACCAACAAATGATTTTGCTGGCACACAAAGAGGAACAGAATCCAGAGCAGACACTCTCAGCCATGTTGGCTCAGCAGGTTAACCAGAATAAAAAGTAGTAAACTTAAACTAGTGGTTCTCAACCTGTGGCCCACAGGCCACTTGCAGCCCATTCAGCCCACAGCTGGCCCATGTGACATCCTCAGGGCCAAACAGGTAGTATTGGATGCAGTCCACAATGGTAAATAGGTTGAGCACCACTGACGTCAGCACAGCTGCAGGTCAATGTGCACAGGGAGCTAAGCTGCTGATTAAGGTGGTGCCATTTTCACAGAACTGCTCTTTTGGGATCATATCCCAGGTCATAGGTGTTAGTGTGCCACACCTCCTGCCCTGCCCCCATGACCAGCTGACCATGTCTTTGTTATAGTAAAAGCAAAGTCTTTATCGCCAAAACCTCAAAGCTACACGATAAAGAAAACAGCTAACCACCACCCCTACAAAAATGTATTTAGAAACATCTAACCAAACTTGCTTTGCCTGTGTCAGTTTTAGCTGCCTACTACAGCCTTCCTTAGCTGTGAGGATTACGTTTGCCAAAAATCTGTGTTAAGAATTGGTCAGTGAAGCATCACCTGAACACCTTGTTCATGCCCCTTTGGCAGGAGCCCCTCGCTGGCAGCTAGGCACCACACATCTGGGGAAGAGAATTACCTGTGCTTCCTCCACCAGCTGCACATCTTAGAGCAGTGGGTCTCAAATTTTTGTATTGGCGACCCCTTTCACATTGCTAGTCTCTGACTATAACCCGCCCCCCCATGAATTAAAAAACACATTTTTATCTGTTTAACACCATTATAAATGCTGGAGGCAAAGGAGGGTTTGGGGTGGAGGCTGACAGCTCGTGACCCCTCCCCCGTGTCTTAGAGCATGAGTGTAAGGGAGCCACCATGACTTGGCTACTGCCCCACTAGGCTGCTCATTTAACCCCATCCAACGCTGTAGACATGCCACACCACACTTGAAAGCTCTTGCATGTGTTGAGTGTGCAATTTGCAAAGGCTCAGCTCACTGGCAAAGCAAAAATCCCTGAGAACATACAAAGGCACTTCACCTCAGCGAGGCTGGTTCTGTGCTGCCAGCTTCAGCTTTTGATGCCCCCCCTCCCAGTTTTGGCTTCAGGCGCCTTCACTTTCAGGTACTCAAAAGTAGGTAGCAAGGGTTTTGCTCACACTTCCTAGCAATGGTAATCTTTAGGCAGAGGCAATGGGTGGCCTATTTCAGCATCAAAGCTGCAAGCGTTGGACGTTAGCAGCAGCTGACACTAGAGTAAAATGGAAACGGTTAAGCAATCACAACTGTAGTAATTGCTGTTCCTGGGATCACGTTTTTATGTTGAATGTCACTATGTTCAGGCATTCTTAAAGCTACCAGTATCATAGGCTTAGGCACTGCATCCCTTTGTGCCTGAAGTCACAAAAATGGTGCTTTGCTTCATGGCGAAAACGGCACATCTGGGTACTGAGCAGCATTTGGCTGAGCTGAAGTTTGACATCAGCTGAAAACTAATGTACACTAGTAAGCGCCAATCCTCATGATTTACTGGTATTTCCACTTCTGCAACATAGTTTATTGCTCTTAGGCAGGGGTGGCCAACCTGGGGCCCTGCAGCCACATGCGGCTCCTTGTATAGGCACCAACTCCGGGGCTGGAGCTACAGGTGCCAACTTTCCAATGTGTTGGGGGGTGCTCACTGCTCAACCCCTGGCTCTGCCCCCACTCCACCCCTGAGCCTGCCATGCCCTCCCTCCTCCCAGAGCCTCCTGATCAGGAGCTGCGTGGAGGTGCTGATCGGGGGGGGGTGGCGGGACGGGACAGGAGAGACTGCCAGTGGGCAGAAGGCATTGGGAGCTGATGGGGGGCGGCTGCTGATGTATTACTGTGGTTCTCTGGCAATGTACTTTGGTAAATTCTGGGTCCTTCTCAGACTGGCCATCTCTGCTCTTAGGGCTGCAGAGACTACAACCCTGCAACCTTTCATTCACTATTTCTGAATCTGGCCCTTACAACACAGAGAGTGAAAGTAGCCCATACAGCAGCTGAGCCTGTGCTAGCTGTGGTTGTCAGTTGACCAAATATATTTCAGTAACAGTCACACTGCAGGTTTCAGACTGCAGTGAATTGCCTGGGACTGTATTGCTGGCAGGGAGGATGTGATTGTCACAGGGCTATTAACGACATCGTGTCGGTAATCCCCAGATAAGGCTTTGCACCAGTGTTATCACTGCTATTAAAGAAAACACACAAGTAGATGGGTGACATTATTTCACTTGGGCTGTGTTGGGCATTGCTATAGTCTTAAGGACCTGTACATTAGCCATCACTCACTACTGCATTCACCTTTTATTAGTCACCAGGTTGTGCTGTATTTCCTGACAGGTCAGCAAACAAGTGAAAAATGCAGATCAAGCTTACTGGAAACAAACAAACATTCTCTAAAGAGATGGAAGATCCCTTACGTAAAAAGATACTCAAACTGGTGTCTTTGCAATACGAACCTGGGCCCAAGGAACAATGCTACGGTAACAAGCTGGAAGTGATAAGATAAGCACATCACCAGCTCCATGTTAATGCCATGTGTGCTGTACAAAATGATCAACGCAGTGGCTTTTCCCCCATGTGCATGGTGGACAGGTGAACTGTCTAGACTACTGAAAATTATCCCACAACTCACAGCCAAAGGCGGCACATTGCTCACCAACGCCTCTGCCCCACCCCCCAAAGAAAAGACCTCATGATGTAGTCTCTTGCTATCCAGGAGTCAGACCCTCAGATGTGTTAAGCTGCTGCAGAAAGAGATCAGTAGGGAATCTCTTACAAGACAATAGCCAAACATGAATATGTTGCCTCCATTTTATGAGCCTCCCAAGCCCATTCTAGGTTTCCAAACTGTAGCAAGCTTTGCTAATCCAGAGCTTAATACAATTGTGCTCCATTCAACATGTGTTACAATCTACCTTAACTCTTGGATACTAGAGTAGTTAATACAGTTGACTGCCAGAAGCTGCAGCATTGATTGCAATTTCATTCTACTACTAGATGCCACTTTTGTACTCAACACCTGCCTTTTCATATGGTGACCACAGTTGCTTGACCAGGCCTATTGCACCACAGCATCTGACTGGACAGGGCTCCTAGCACACAGCAGAGACAAAACCAGCTTTAAAAAACCATCAGTGAGCCTAGAGCAAGGTACCTGTGAGAGCTAACTTGAGAAATAACAATGAATTCATTTTCAACAGCTGTAAGCCACACTTGGAATATTTTTAGCCATAACATTCAACCAGCTTCAAAATCTGCCAAGAAGAGCCTTCCCCCAGAGTCAGGAATTGAAATTTAGCACCCAGACTCCTGCTTGTAATGGAATGTGAGAGCCAGAAAAGCTGTTGCTTGGGAAAGATAAATCAGGAAAAGGAGAAACCGAAGCAGTTTTCAGTGGTGAAATGCAGAATTTAGCCCAGTGGGACAGATGACAAGTTTTTTTTTTGTTTTTGTTTTGGAGGGGAGGGGGGTTTGGGTGCAGGTAGTGGCTCCCTGTGAGAGAGTCACAACGAAGCACAGAACTTGAAAGTGTGTGACGGGGCTCTTGGGAAAAAAAGGTTTTTCCTGCTTTGTTAGCAGAATTATCAGTGGCAGCGAGTTGACTTCTTGCTAACTGACCATTGTTCTAGCCCAGCACCAGAAGTTGTGCCATGGTTAGCAACAGTTGTGAGCTTTCACTCCTCCATTGCTTTGGCTGCGCTGAGCTCTCTAGGAATTTGAGGCAGCAGCAGAAACGCAGGGGAAGCAGGAGGAAATGAAACGCAGGGTAGAGCTGTCAGGGTACATGGCCAGAAGCTTCCAGAAGAGAAGTGTGGTGCATTGGAGGGTACTGCTCTAGGGATGAGTTCCAGCAGAAGGGAAGCACAGCCATCAGGAGAGCCCACATGCTGCAGTGCTAAAGAGGAGTGGCACCTAAAATAATCTGCAGGACAAGTGGAGAAGGGAGGCAGGGATAACTGATGAAAGCAAGGCCACTGCCACCTACAAGAAAAGAGTGAGCCAGCAGCAGCCACACATATCTAATAACATTTCTCAAGGGGAGCTAGAGATTAGTACAGGGGTCAGCAACCTTTCATCAGTGGTTTGCGAAGTCTTCATTTATTCACTCTAATTTAAGGTGTCACGTGTCAGTCATATATTTGAGCATTTTTAGCAGGTCTCTTTCTATAAATCTATAATATATAACTAAACAATTGTTGCATGTAAAGTAAATAAGGCTTTTAAAATGTTTAAGAAGCTTCATTTAAAATTAAATTAAAATGCAGAGCCCCCTGGACTGGTGGCCAGGACCCAGGCAGTGTGAGTGCCACTGAAAAGCAGCTCACGTGCCGACTTTGGCACCTGTGCCATAGGTTGCCTACCCCGGACTAGTACATGTCACCAGATATTATTATTTCCAAAGCAGATTTAATTCTTCATGGGAGAGTTTTTTTATTTAAATATATCAGCAATCCAGCATTTCTGAGCATCCTTATAAATGCCAATCCAGTACAAAAGCGCAATGGAAGAGCAAACATTAGGGGAAGGAAATACGCCCATTTCAACATTACAAAGGAGTTATTTAAATTATGAAAATTTTATTTACATCAATTTTGTTATCTGTCTATTCATATTTCTTTTATTATATGGATTTATGTCAGAACTACTCTTAATTCTGGCTGCAATGAGAAAAATATATGAATGGATATAATTCTATTGGCTTAAAAATATCCATCCGGATGAAAATGGGTCCATGATTCTATTAACAGGTGCTCTTTAGAGTCAAGCTGAAAGTATTCTTTCAGGTACTAGGAGAAGGAGAAATTGCATGATAAAAGCACTATACTCTGCAAATACGACAGAGTCTTGGAGTACACAGTAAAAGCCAGTATTTTTACTTTAGTGAATGCAGGATACAAATATTTTACAACAACTTCTAGCATTTTCTTAACCATTGGATAAAAAGTTCACTAGAATATTTATTGTATAATGAAGAAAAACAACACATCCAGGGAAAAATTGAGATTAACTTATTTTTTTCTTAAAAGATTTGTCTCAAGGATGGCAACAAAGTCCAGCTTGTGCCGCCAAACGGCTTATCATCATTAAACCGTGAACAGCTTCTTGTGTGAACTGTTGACTACAAACATTTAACAAATACATAAATCTCTTTTAAAAAAGCCATTTTAAATATAGCAAAGCAGTGTTCTCTTGCACAGCAAAGTGAAGAAAGTTTCTACTAAGAAGTAACTGTTTACATTTATAAGTCTTTCTTTCACATTCTAATTTAACTTCTTCCCATGATCAACTGCTAGGAGTTATGTTCGTTATTTACTATATATTTCTTGTGCGCATAATAATTCAGAAAAGTCTTTGATGCATTAGTGTCCTTTACAATAAAAGGAAATGCTAAAGCATTTTTCTCCAACAAACCCCTGATTTTATTTATATTTATATATATATATATATATATATATATATATATATATATATATATATATATATATATATATATATATATATATATATATATATATTTTTAAATACTATTAGTTAGAGCTCAAAGATGATTTGTCATTTTAGCAGGTAGAACTCTCATGAATCAATACGAGCCAAATAGGTTCACATTAGATTTGATCTATCTGCAACCCTACCTTGAACTGCATTTATTAAATTTACTTACTAAAAAATACTATATTCATTTTTTTAACTGCTGAAATGTTCTCTTGTGCCGTGTCCTTTCTTCTACAAAACATTTCTACATCTCCTAAAAAATAGTATGTTTCAAACTTACACGATTAGTGTTATTAAAAATCTGAGTTCCCCTATGATTTCCATGATGTGGAGTTCTTCCACAGGTAGATGGGATGTTGTTGCAAAGGCTTATCGACTGGAGTCCATTACAGAGCTATGGGCAACAGGTTAACAGTCTGATCCTCAATTCCTAAGAATTGCACAAGTTTTACATTAGTCAGTGTGATTTAAATACAAACTCCAAACCTTATATAACATGGTTTTAGAAAACAGTAATAGTACTGCTTACAAACCTGCATAGAAATAAAGACTATTGACATACAGTCAGCAAAGCCATCTCATAAGGCACACAAGAAAATAGACAGTAAATGTGAATGCAGAACTCCCACTCAAATGTACAGCAAAGTTCATATACATGCATAAATAACAAAAAAAATCACATAACTTTTCAAAGCATTAAAGGTTCCGTGAAACAGTAAGTGAACTGAGATACTTTGGAAATGCAGTTTTCATTTGAAAATTGAAATCCTCTGTAGGCTCTTCTGTTGCAGTGACTACTCTAGCTTCAATTTACTAAATGTAGATTAATTTGAAAAGAAGTCAAAGTTTGCCTCAAATGTTTTAAAAAATTCCATAATTTTAAGTTACACTGACAACACAACAGATTTAGTCTTGAAATCCACCTGCAGTACACTTGTTCTTGGATCATTCCGTGTACAAGCAGATGCCAAGGAGATGGCTGTACACACTGGATTTCCATTTCTACCTCTCATGGTTTTTTTTTGTTTTTTTTTTAATTATAGCACCGAGTGACTTTACTAGAAAATTTCCTTAAAAAGTGTTAAATGCCCAAGAGAAAAATGTTTTAATAAATATACAGAATTAACTTCAAAGAGTTTTGTGTAACACATAAAACAACTTCAATTTTTCCCAACATTGGAGTGGCTAGTAGTTAGATTTATGTTTCTTACAAGTCTACATTTTATTTTGTTCGTCATGAGGAGGAACAATAATATTGCATACACAGGATGACAAGAGAAGTAGCAGGGATTTGAAAGCACACAGAGTTTTAACTCAAAACATAAGTTAAGCACATAGTTACTAAAGTAAAGCGAATTGTGTCAGATTTTTACCCCCCCCTTCGAGACTTAACTCTGTACAGATCCAGTTTAAGTAAATCTTTGCCCAACTTCAATAGATTAGCAATAGCAATATTAGTTTAAAAGCAGAGATCATGGTACTCCTTAACATCCCTGAATGATGGGCAAATTTCTTACTTAACTCTTGCAAGTAGGCTCACTAACGCGTGAGAAAGAATTGCAGGATCAGAACTTTAGGTACTAACCAGATACATCGCATGTTGGGTATTTGGATTTCTTGCTCAATTTTTTTGAGTGTTAGAAGGAGACATGAGAGGATTTCTTTCCAAAGCAAATGTTTTGTCCCAAACTACTTACAAAACCTTTTGTGCTCATCTGATATGTGTTATTTCTCTAACATAAGTAATTAGGTCAAGTTTTTCCACTGAATATTTTCTCACAAGAGGCAGTTTTAAAATAATGCCTTAAAATGTGTTGTAACAGATTTTTAATATTTATGTGGGATGAACTTAACACCGGATTTTTTTTGTTGTTGTTTTTTTGCCACTTTGCTATTTATATACATATATATAAAATGTATAATGAAGCTTAACCATACAGCACAGAGATTACATTTTAACGGCACACATTCACCACCAGTGAAGGGGACAACCCCTTTATACATCCTCTGAAAAATCTGGATAATAATATTAATAATAATTAAAATCCAAAGAAAGTACAGTATATTTAACAAAATAGTAAATATTAAACAGTGAATACTCTACTTAATAAGGACCTCGCCTTTTTTCAAGTTGGCGTCAATCCACAAAAATATACTTTTTAATCTGGTGAACGTACAATACATAGGTACTTACACCAAAGGTGATATATTTAAGATGCTATATACACAAAGAGTTTGGCTCAAATTTTAATTTACATATAGAATAATAAGTGTTCATGGCTTATTTTCCCCCCAATGTTCTGCCTGCAAGGGTTTTTTTTTCCCTCTTCTGAAAGCAAAAAACTAGAAAGTCAAAATAACAAGATAAAACTATACTCTACAAAAAGCTAGATCATACAGCTTTGGCTTATATAAATAATTCATAGCAGAATGTGTCCAAAAGTACTGTATATAACTTTTATATATAGTCTTCAATTCATAAGGGTATTGTTTTCTTTAATATAAAATATACATGAGCTAAATCCGTTTCTTTCTATATTTTTCAAAGACAGAATGTAAAAAGAAATTTTTCAAACATATTCCAATTATAACTTAATATATTACTTTTATTTTGTTAATGCTTTATTTTCTAGGTTATTTTCTGAATATTTCATGCGAGTTCTCTATGTCTTCTCTCTCTCTCACTTTTTTTTTTATTAAGAACCACTTCTTTGACCCAATACATTTTTTTGCACGTGCACAAACAGGTTTTTATACCTTCAGCCCTTCGCCATGCACTCTCTGCAACAGAGACCCATGCCAGGTTGGGTAATATAAAGGACATTTTATGTACAGTATTGCTTTCTTTTTCCTGCTTTTCTACTGCTCTGCTGCTACAAAGCATTGTTTCTTAACTACAAGTAACCATACAGCTTTAATAAAACACATGGGGACACTACTACAGGGGAGCCCTCTTGGTTTCTGCAATCTAGTGTGGCAGGATTATAGATAGGTACAATGTTTCTTTGCAGAACAGGTTATATTATTAAAACAGTATGTCCAGGTAAGTGCCAGACTAGACCAATGCCTATAGGATTGTTTTGTTATATTTTTACCATGGGACATCTGCAGCTATACAAGGAGTTTGTAGTAAGTGCCTGATGATTTTGTGTATGCTACATACACTCGCACATATATATACATATGTGAAGATATATATATATGCATGTATGTATATACATATAAATATATCTATTTCATGTCCTTATTTAGATATGTCAGGACAGTTCACTGTGATAACACAAAATTGAAGTGGCAATGCTGAAAGTTTATGTTGCCCATGTGTCCACTCTCATTCGTTTCACTGATGGGCTCTCTCTATCTTCTGTATTTGGTGGTCTTCCCAACCCAACAGGTGAATGGAAATCACTTCTTGGGTCCTCCCGATCACTGCCATCATAAGAACTGCTGGAACTACTGAGACTGTCAACAGGGGAACGACCCATTTCCTGCCGTGATTGCTGCTGCTGCTGCTGCGGAGGGAACCCAGAAGGAGTCACACGGTCCCGTGGAGGTGAAATTGGTTCGGACTTTATGTTGATGTTTTGGTTGGTATTAATGGATAAATTTGAACCCTGAGATAACTGGCTTCCAGCACTGGGGAAATTAAAAAAAATGTTACAATTCATATTTATATTTAAATATTAAGCGTTGTGAAATCTTGCAGCCCATACTCAAACTGAATCCAAGCTAAATACAGAAATAAAAAAACATTTATTGAATGCTTAGTGTAAGACTCAAAGTTGAAAATTGTGAATTAAAGGTGTGCCAACATCCTGAACTAATTCACAGAGAGGTGGTATTTATTACATACCTTATTGTTCAGTAAGCCCCAGGTGAAGCATAACCAGTTAGATTAAAGTGTCTTTTAGCAGGAAGAAATGGATAAAATTTTGCATACAATTGTTCCATTAGTGCTGTGCTCTTCCATGGAACTTGAGTGTCCAACTACTCTGTGGTTTGTTCTTATGTACTTTACTTGTGTTTAAAGGAATTAAGACAAATAAAAATGTTTAATTTTTTGAAATGTGTGTCAAGCTTTCAGGTCGGTGTTTTCTTGGTAATGTTTGCAGAGTGGTGACGTTTGTCTGCATTACTACTTACACAGAACCAGCAGAGTGCTACACACTGAACAGTCCAATTGGAGGGCAAAGTTCCCCCCTCCATTTTTTTTTTTTTTTTTTTAAATAACTACAGTAATTTCACAACCAGTGAGCTGACTGGCAAACACGTGCATTGAGGGAGAAATTAAAGTAGAGTCCTATTGAATAGTGTCAAACGCAGGATTATTCACTTGCAATCAAAGTAGCAGATGTTCCCAGCTGGGTGTGGTAAGTTAACATTATAGATCCACTTACACAAGAGAGCTGAGGGCTGCTTGCCCTAGATGGTGCTGTTGCCAGGCAGATACCTGTCCTAAAGACAGCATTCCTGGGGAGTTAAAGCCCTGCAGGGCAGACAGGTCTGCACTAGTCAAGGAATAATCTGAAAAAGAAGCAAGAAAAATAGTTTATATTGTGTTCAGTTATAAGAACCAACGTTTCAGCTCCCTGTTCAAATCAGCTACAGGCTGATTATGCAAAAGGATCAAAAAGGGCCGACTCTTTCATTTGTGTGGCATTCCACTGACATCATACGGGGCTCCTCACACAGATCCCTTTGCAGGATCATGGCCTCACAATGCTCTCTCTTCTCATCCCTGCTTCCAACTCCTAGTTGCTATTGCTTGATTTGGGTTTATTTACACCAATAAATACAACAATACATGTACTTCAGCCAACAGGTCTTCTCCTGTGCATATAAAAGAAAATATTCATTACTGTGCTGGTTTTACTGTGCACATTTCTGAATATTTTGCTCTGTCCAGAAACTTCTACATAAAAAAAAAAAGTGGGTATTAAGATAGGCCACTAAACCAATTGAAATAATTTAATACAATAAATCTGGCATAAGAGAAAACCTGTCGTATTCAACCCACGACACAGTGGGAGAGCCAGATTCTTTTCTCCGATCCAGCCCCTCTGCTCTGCTCAGTATATGGCCAGCTGAGAATTCCTCCAAGAGAGGCGACAACCCAACTGGTATAAACAGCTCCTGTGCCACATTGTCTTCTACCACTGGTGCAGAGGGCTTGGCTGTATCACTATTGTGTTCTAGCAATTCTAAACTGGTAAAGTGTCTCATGGAGATCAATGCATGCTAGCATAAGTCAGAGCAGCCTTTAGGCTGCTCTAACCTATACTGGAGCAGGAGTTGTGCAAAGCAGATAATCAGAGAACCTAGTACCATCTACCTGAGGCCCTGTCCCCTTCCCCTGGGCCAAGTGGATGTTGGCCCAGCAAATAATCAAATCCTGTAACTATAGCTACTTTACAAAACTGCTATGAAAATGTACCATCTAAGGGAAAAAACTACTCACCTGCCTTTATCATAGTGATGGTGATAATATAAAAGCTTTTTTAAAAAAACAAAAAACAAAAAAATCCTAGTTCAGCAAAAAACAAACCAAAAAAAAATCTCAAATCACAACATTAATCTCCTATGGCATAAGGAAATATTTGCAAGACATATCTAAAGCTTTAAAAGCATCGCTGCCAGTCTATAATGGCTCAAACTCCTTTCCCATCATAATTCAGTTTCATTCTTATATTCATGTGGCATACAAATGATGACTTAGTCAGAGCCTAAGTATTCTTTTTATATATAGCAAGAATATGTCATGCAGTTGGATATAGTTTTTATATGCTGATTGAGAGGAACATTGTACAGCTCTAAAGGTAGCCATCCTGCAGCAAAAAAACTTCAGGACCAGACTTCAAAGAGAAACTGCTGAGCTTCAGTTCATCTGCAAATTTGACACCATCAGCTCAGGATTAAACAAAGACTGTGGGCTTGGCTACACTCGAAACTCCAAAGCGCTGCTGCGGGAATGCACCCGCGGCAGCGCTTTGAAGCGTGAATGTGATCGTGACGCAAGCGCTGGGAGAGAGCTCTCCCAGCTCTGCAGGTACTCCACCTCCCCGAGGGGATTAGCTTATAGCGCTGGGAGCCGTGCTCCCAGCGCTGGGGCACTCTTTACACTAGCACTTTACAACGCTGTAACTTGCTGTGCTCAGGGTGGTGTTATTTCACACCTCTGAGCGAAATTTGCAGCGCTGTCAAGCGCCAGTGCAGCCAACTTGAATGGCTTGCCAACTACAAAACCAGTTTTTCCTTCCTTGGTTTTCACACCTCAACTGCTAGAACAGGGCCTCATCCTCCCTGATCGAACTAACCTCGTTATCTCCAGCCTGCTTCTTGCTTGCATATATATACCTGCCCCTGGAAATTTCCACTACATGCATCCAACGAAGTGGGTATTCACCCACGAAAGCTCACGCTCCAATACATCTGTTAGTCTAGAAGGTGCCACAGGACTCTTTGCTGACTGTACAGTTGTAATCAACAATTTAATTATTGGATGTTTTTTGGCCAGGATATAATGCTTAGATAGTTCTCGCTGCTCATTCACACATAGGAAGTTATTTTAGGTTCATCATTATCACTTATGCTTTCCTTTCAGGTTTTAAAAGAGAAAGCTGCAAACACTTCTCTGCTCTTAATCACTTTGCAATACAGTTTCCTTAATATAATTTCTGATCTCTTGTGAATCAGACAAAACGTCAGGAAGAAAAAAGTTACTTTCCATTCCATAGAGATTAACTAACAATTTACTTAAGCAGGATCTTTCTGGAGACTTACAAATCAGATTTATACATTGACACCTGTCTGAAATGACAGTCAGTTAACTATTTATAGTTCAATTTCTCATGAGGTATTTTCT
This sequence comes from Gopherus flavomarginatus, assembly GCF_025201925.1. NCBI lineage: Eukaryota > Metazoa > Chordata > Testudines > Testudinidae > Gopherus > Gopherus flavomarginatus. The sequence goes on along the minus strand of NC_066625.1, from coordinate 84,281,453 downwards.
AGGACTGCACAGTCTAGTGTGACTGATTTGGAGCTGCTCTGTAGTAAGTTATGAATACTGTATGTTCTGCTTGCCTGATTGTTGTAAAGCTATTTACTGTATGCATATATCGAATTAATTCACTAAGAGTTTGTCTACATCAGGGGTCAGTAACCTATGGCACGCGTGCCAAAGACAGCCCCCGAGCCGATTTCTAATGGCACGCTACTGCCTGCTGGGACTCCAGCGTGCCATTAAAAATCGTGCACAGCATGGCCCGTTCTCCTCTGCCCTCCGCTCCCCTCTTAGGGGCAGGGAGCAGAAGCATAGGCATGCACAGAGGGTGGGCAAATGGCCTCACTCTCCCGGTGCGGCAAGCCGCAGGGTCCGTGCTCCCGGGCTGGAGCGCCCAGCCGACCGCAGCAAGCTGCTGGCTCCTCCCCTACCTTCCCCCCCTCTCCTGGAGCCCTGCTGCCATGTGCACAGTGCTCTGGGGGCCGGGGCTGTGTGCTCCTGCAGGGCAGTGTTTGGCTCCACGGGGAGGCAGACATGTTCCCTGCTCAACCGGAGCCCTGCTGCCGCACGCAGCGCTCTGAGAGGTGGGGCTGAGCGCTCTGCGTGGAGCCTCATGGTAAGGGGTCTGGGGCGTGAGGGGTTGGGTGAGGGGTGGGAGCAGTCAGGAGACCGAGGGTAGGGTGCGTGGGGTGGGGTGAGGGTGGGATCCCGGGTGGGGTGGTTAGGGGTGGGAGGTCTCTGAAGGGGGCAGTCAGGGAGCAGGGGGGATTGGATGGGCCATGGGAGTCCTGGGGTCTGTCAGGGGGTGGATAGGGGTCAGGGAGCAAGGAGGGTCCGGGGGGAGTCTCTGGAAGGGGGGGGATCAGGGGACAAGGAGCTGGGGGGGGTTGGAGGTTCTGAGGGCCCTCTGCCCTAACCCCCCCCCACACCCTGCCCTCTGCCCTGAGCCCTGCATCTCCCAGGCCCCTGCTCTGCTCGACTCCTTCACACCCCCCCGCACGACCTCAGCCCTGACTCTGGCACCCCCACACATACCCAGCCTCCCCTCTGCCCTGACACCTACATCCCCCTTATGTGCCTCCAGCCCTCTGCACTGACTCTTGCACCCCCCCATCTCCAGCCCCCCATCCTGAGCACCAAAGGGGAGCTGCTGCACTCCCCCCCCGCACACATATTCCCACCTGCACCCCTTGCAACAAATGGGAGCTGCCCAGGTAAGTGCCCCACATTCAAACTTTCTGCCCCAACCCTGAGCCCCCTCCCTCATTCTAGCTCCTGGCCGGAACCTTCACCCCCAGCCCTATGCTCAGTGTACTCCCACCCTCAGCTCAGTGCAGAGAGAGGAAGAGAATGGGCCTGAACCAGGGAGAAGGTAGGTACCCACTATATGTGGGCAGGGCCATGGCCCCAGACCAGCAGCGGGCTGAGCGGGTCCAGTAGCCGGGATCCTGGCTGGCAGGAGCCAGCAGATGGAACCCCTGAGCAGCTGTGGGCTGAGCCGCTCAGCTCTACCGGTTTGGGGTCCTGGCCGCCGGCCCTGCACACCCCGCTGCCGGTCTGGGGTCCTGGCCGCCGGCCCTGCATACCCCGCTGCTGGTCTGAAGTTCTGGCTGCTGGTCTGGGGTTCTGGCTGCTGGACCCTTGCCAGCCGGGGTCCTGGCCACAGGCCCTGCACAGCCGCTGCCAGTCTGGGGTTCTGGCTGCCGGCCCCTTGCCAGCTGGGGTCCCGGCCACAGGCCCCGCACAGCCCGCTGCCGGTCTGGGGTTCTGGCTGCTGGACCCTCGCCAGCCAGGGTCCCGGACACAAGCCCAGCTCAGCCCGCTGCCGGCCTAGGTGAACAGAACCCCAGACCAGCAGTGGGCTGAGCAGGCCAGAGGCGTAAGATCAACACTTTAATTTAATTTTAAATGAAGCTTAAACATTTTTAATACCTTGTTTATTTTACAATACAACAATAGTTTAATTATATAATATATAGACTTATAGAGAGAGACCTTCTAAAAAACGTTAAAATGTATTACTGGCAGGCAAAACCTTAAATTAGAGTGAATAAATGAAGTCTTGGCACACCACTTCTGAAAGGTTGCTGACCCCTGGTCTACATGTAGACAGGGAGGAAGACAAAAGCCCAGATAACAGCCGCTCAGCAAACACCAAGTGCTACTGAATTTAGTTGCTATTCCTGATCTCTGCTGAGTCCCCCAACCAGTTTCACCAGACTCAGAAAATTCAAGAGAAAAAGATTTAGGCCTGGAGTTGCACACACTCCGAGAGCGAGAATGAAGGAGAACCCATAAATTAGACTTACTGGGGTCCCTCCCATGAAGATGGTTAGACAGACATGCATGTAGACTTTTTATTGTTTTAAACCCCTTTTCTCTTATTAGGCTTTGTTCCTGCTGTTAAGGGACACAGTATTCAGTGCTAGTCACAGCTTCTGCAGGTACCTGAACCCAGTCAGACCTCTTGGGGTAAACACTGTTACTCTGGGCATGCTGTAGCCCAGGACCTGCTCTAAAAGTGGGAGAATTGTGACTCCACCCTAGTGAGTTCAAGACACAAGGCCTCATACCTAAAGAGGTGCACTCAGAGAGGCCAGAAAAGGGGTCAGAGCAGCAGCCCTGTAACTATAATTTGTAGATCAAGTGGGGTATGGATTTTGACTCCAGAGCCTGCACTAACATTCTGTCAGTTAAGAACTTGTCCCTTCAGGGTGCAACGGCTGATACACTGTATATGCCTTGGAATATGTGAATCACACATTTTACTGCACAATTTGTCTCTTAAATCCAGGCCTGAGTATCTCCTATAGAGTTAAAGTACTCCCAAAAGTTATAATCTACAAACATGACCACATTCAGAAAAGCTTAGAAGTAATAATTTTCTGACTGTAAATTCTAGAGACATTCTATATTGGATTTATAGCTATATGTGATTCACCACCAGTTGGGTATTAAAGAGTATGCTTATCTGTGCTGGTACTTATACCATACCCTTCAATGGGGTATTAGATTGCTATTTGCATACAGATAAAGGAAAAGAAGGTTGGATTTTATTATTGTGGGTCCTATATTGGACAAAACGAGATACAGATTTAAACATGTAATAGTTATCTTCCATGATACTATTGTTACATTAATGTTCTGAGAAATGTGGAGATATTCTTTGTTGTAACTTTGAAAATCTCATCTTCTGAGGTAGAGTGAAATTTCAGCTACCATTGGTGCCAAAGTTCCAACTGTATGAGTCCGGACATATTCTCAAGGTATAATGCTGCTCAACAAAGGCAACAAGAAATCCAAGTTCGCTAACTAGAAACAGCTCTTTTGCATACACGTCTCTCTCTAAGCTCTGTCTACACAGGAAGTTAGATTTGATCTGCAGCTATGATCTTAGGGGCTGAATTGTGAAGACACCAATTTGTAAGGACTGTCCAGCTACATAAACTGTGGAACACATTGTGAATATGTCTCTTCAGAGAAAGAAACATCCATCCTGTATCTAAAAGGTAAGGAGGAAAGCCATCACCGTCTGTCCCATCCATGTCCCCAAAGGACATTACAATCTCTTCAGACCTCTGAAACTTCCTTCTCAACAACTTTCTCTTTCACACCCAGAAGCATCACTAAATGCCAAGGGGTTCAAACCTGAAAGCAGCGTCTGGATTCTAGAAAAATGTGCACTGACAATCTCCAAGTACTTCCTGATTTAAAAGGGTTCACATTTGTATTAATCTTTTGTTAGAGTTCCAGGCCGTTGCACTGGAATTGATGCAATTCATACATACTCAGAGGTGCTGCTAGGTGAAGAATACCGTGCTACATGAGTCAAGAGTTCCAGTGTCTCACACAGTAGAAATCTCAAACATGGTATGCCCTACATTACTGTAGTGAAAGTCTAGTGTTGGTTGGGGAGTTACCAGAGATGCAGGCATACTGACCAACCGAGAGGACACCATGTGAAAGGATCTAAATGCCGCTGAAGTGCTTGGAAGAGGGAGGAGGATACACCTCCTCTCAAGATTTTAAGCAGTAGCCTTCTAAGGGGGCATTTCTGCATAGCCATGACATTGGGCCTGGGGTTTTAAGGTCTCAGAAACAGGGCCCTTCTGTTGACTTACAAAGAAGCATATCCCTAGTTGGATTACATTTTTTTAACATCTTTAAAAAGGACATAACCCTAGCCCTGCTGTGTAAAAGGAGGTTTGCTCAGGCTGTGATTCACTTCAACGGCAACTCTCAACACGCAAAGACAGGGAGACTGTTGCAATGACATCCTTCCATGAGGTACAGAAGAAGGCAGTTTGATAGCTGAACAAACTAAACAGCTATTTGTACATTTCTTTTTTCTTAATTGCCAGTTTTTCATCACAATGACTCTGCAAGGCGCCTCATTAGCACTGAAATCTGTCTGCATGGATAAGACTGTGAATTTCTGGCGAATTTTTCACACTGATAAATCCAGAGTCCTCTTACAAGGGTAAAGAGAATCTCTTCTTTTTGACAGCTTTATTCCTCTTATCCACTGAATTCAATCTCCAGTTAACAAGATATATTTGCACTCAATAAAACTCAAAGAAGCTAGACCTCTAACAAGCTGGGACTGGAATAAAGGTAAATGTTTGAGATGGATGTGCTGCTCTGCATCATGTATCCCCAGAGGGATTTCTTTAACATCAGAGTCTGGGATGAAAACTTGTAGGAAAATAAACTGAAATTGCAAAGAAACAATATTCATGATAATGCATAGTAACATCTTATGCTTCAGTCACAAGGCGATTGATGACAAGGGTCAGAAAGAACTGTTCCCTCCACCATGTATATAATGGCACATTTAGGTAGGTGCACTGTGATTTTATTTACCGTGCCTAAATTGTCAGATATCTGCTACTGCTAAAGGCAGGAAGCCTGGTTTTATAAACCAATGGTCTGATGCGATATGGAAAAGCTATGCTGATACAGAGAATGTTCATACAGTGAAGGAAGTTTTACTATAGACATGAGGTTCCATTAAAGCTTACGTCTTTTTGTAGCAATTGTCACAGAGGGCAAGAATAGAATTTCTGTGTTTATGAGATGTATTTGCGCTGTTCAAGCGTGGCTACCGTATGTTTCTAACTGATCTTCTGAGGAACTGATAGCTTGAGATATCATCCTCATGCAACATTCACATCCAGAAAGATTATACCAGTTTAAGGTTTAAGAACAAAATTTTCCTGTTAGAAATAAGTTACAGATGGTACAAGTACCACATATATCAGATAACCATCTTTTTCTTCCCCTCAGAAATATTATACCCATTTCACATCAAACACACTTATATATCCCATACAAGAAAACTAAGGTGAAGTTCAGGCTGTAGGCACATGATATTGGTTTGACTGCATATTACTTTTCAAACACATGCAAGCTAAAAAACATTACACAACCAGAAAATTCAGAGTTAACATTATATTACCACAATAAGTCAGAGAACACAAGAGACGTATCAAACAAAGCAGTGCCAATTATTTACCATACTGGTTTGACTGTATGTTTCATCCCCATCTTCTTCCAGTGTTTCCCAGACTTGGGATGCCACTTGTGTAGGGAAAGCCCCTGGTGGGCCGGGCCGGCTTGTTTACCTGCCGCATCCGCAGGTCGGGCCGATTGCGGCTCCCACTGGCCGCGGTTCATCACTCCAGGCCAATGGGACCTGCTGGAAGCGGCGGCCAGTAAGTCCGTTGGCCCACGCCACTTCCAGCAGCTCCCATTGGCCTGGAGTGATGAACCGCGGCCAGTGGGAGCTGCAATCAGGTGGACCTGCAGACACGGCAGGTAAACAAACTGGCCTGGCCCACCAGGGGCTTTCCCTACACAAGCGGCATCCCAAGTTTGGGAAACACTGCTCTATTCTTCGTATATATATCTTCAAATTGTTATGGCCTTCAGAGCAGGGATTGTCTCTCTCCGTTTGTACAGTGCTTAGAACCTTTAAGGCACTGCCATAATATAAATACGTACTACTACTGCTATTAACAAAAACAGAGTCACTTTCAAGTTACAACTCCTGAGTGAGCCAAAACAGACTAAGTACTTCAAAGCAGGGATTGTTTTCTTGTGTCATCTGTATGAACCCTGAGCATCAATTATGTTAACAGAAAAAGGCTGTGGAAAAAAAGACAACAGCTGCATTTATACAGACAGAAGCGGGATACTAATACAACTCAAGGACTGTGCTGAAGTTGTAATTTGCAAACAAGGGGATTTAAAAACCAAAAAACACAATGGTCAAAACTGTGTCAAAATTTAGACTTAGTTGGAAGAGTAATAATGAAGGAATGACCTATTCAAACCATGACACCTTGTGGGACTCTTAAAACAGGAATTTGGGGAACATGGACTCCTGAGGGTTTCCTTAGGAAAGGCTGAAAGGCCTGTGCTTTGCTCCAGAAGTTCCATCCTTTATTTGTAAACCTCAAGGGAACTCAGAACTCCAGATCTCAAACCACTAGAAAGGACACTGGATCATCTATGCTGGACTAGCACAAATCCCAGATTAATACATACAATACCCCTATTCTACCTTCCCCTTTCCTTGTACACTGCTTTCTGTTCCCCCTACAATCTTCTTCCTGTCCTACCTCTCTCTTGGCTTCTGCCGCGATTCTAGGATCATCAGCACCAACACAATGGGATAAACCAGCCTACCCAGCCCTGTCCAGACTGTGGAGGATTGGTGGAAAGAAAGGGGCCAGCTAAACCTAGCCAGATGGAATCCCAGTTCAGGGACGGAATCCAGGGCTCAGAAATGCACCTGGTGCAGCCATTCCACCTGCCCAGAGCGCTCCCTTGTGACTGATCAATGCACACACAGTCAATAAAAAGTTGTACCCCCCCACCTCTTATTTTTTTTATTGCTCTCATTCTTTCCTTCCTCTTTTGCCTGTCTATAAAAGACCCCAACAGCTAATGTACAGGTCCGGCAACAAAACTATTCTTTCCTTCCTCACAAGAACTGTTTAATAAAATAAGGTACTAATAACTACTATCTAAAAAAAGACATTGTCTTATTTTAAAAGTTTGTTCAATTTTATTTTTTTTTACTTTAAAATGTTTCATGCTTTGCTCTGGGTTATTCTTTTTCTGTTCTTTACTTCAATTAATGGCTTAGACTTTGGCATGTATTTTACAACGCATTTGCCAGGGTGACAAAGCAAGCTGAGCTCTCTGTGCTCACAACCCCCAAATCATGTTCAACTGTTTAGTTGTACAGTGAAAGTCTCATATCAACAGTCTGACTATATAGGTCCATTGATTACATCAAATAAATACAACAGCATCTGCCTTTTATTTGTACAGTAGCCAATACAATGGGATGATTTTATAATGTAACAAGTAAATTAATTAACTGGATTTCTGGGGACTAGCAGGCCTACCCGTGGATCAGAGGTTAAAACCCAACTAGAATTCTAAGGCTGAGATAATTATGGGCCCCAGTGATCCTCAGGTTGGCTAACAGGAACTGCGCTAAGGGTGTCCGTGGATAAGTCTTTTAAGGCTCAGGAGGGAGTTAGGGCAAGATGGCCCCTGATTAACCTGTGGTTTGAAGATTAGGTGGACCCACTCAATAGACCACTTAAGGCATGTGATTAACTTCCTCAGGCTTTCTGAGGAGTTCTCTCAGTAAGTCTACAGGAAAGAGGAAATGTCCCCTGATTTCTTCCTGGTGAGTTCCCTGCTCTGACACTTTTCCCCATCCCCATCTGTGGCCCTCAAGGCTCTAAACTGTAGCCCTCAAAGGGTATGCCTACACTGCAATTAAAAACCAGCGGCTGATCCATGCCATCTTACTTGGGCCCATGGTGTTTCTTAATTGCAGTGTAGAAGTCTAGGCTCACAAGACAATCGAATAGTTTCTAGTCCATATACATGGCCTGAAAGGAGCAGAGGAAATGGAACAGAACTGACTTTATGCTCTAAAGTATTGATTGTTGCCTGTTGACGTTTTGGAAATAATATTTCAGCCCTTAGACTGAACAGGCCAGGCACTACTGACATAGAAAACACATCACATTTCATTTCAGTCTCTTGCTGTGTTCAGTCATGTACAACTGACATCCAAATACCAAAGTCTCTTCCAAAAACTACTTTCTGATGTATGTTTCTGTATCAGTAACGCCTCTCACAGACTAAAGGCTAATTTTCAACTAGTAAGAAAGAGCCCTCACCTAAATTAAATATTCAAGTAAGATAAAGGGTCTAAAACATGTAAACCTTCTGAGATTCAGAATCATGAAAGCCTTAGCTGCACTTATCAGGTAAACAGTAAGTTAAAAAGAAAAAAATGACACTTACCAGTGTTGTAGGTGGTAGGCATGGCTGAATACACCAGTCCCTGTGGAGGCAAGCTTGGAGTTGTCACAGACACTACAGGGGTAGCAAGAGGCTGTGTAGATTGAGAACTGCTTATCCTTTGGGTATTCTGTAAATGATTAAACAGAAAAAAAACATGTCTTGTGGAAGTCAATTACAACAATGAATAGAATGTGTTAATGTAAAAGTAACATTAAATTACGTGTCCCTTTTCACATTATTTTGGGGATGAGAAAAGTATCTCCTTTTTTTCATGGTTGTGGATTTTCTTCTACAAAACATTTAAAGGGCCAAAAACTAATTTTGTTTTAGACTAATTTAAAGGAGTATAGTTAATGCATTAGATTTACGGGTATATTCTCTTGTTGTGCATGCAGCTTTCATTAATGTCAATCTGAATAATGTGATAGCACTTAGAGGAAAATGCACTCCTTTAGAGTGTACAAAAGCCCCTGCCTGGAGTGATCTAGGAGGGTAAGTCCCATTTTCAAAAGAGACTTATACTTAGTCCCATTGACTTTTGGTTGAATACTAAGTGCCAAAGCCACATTTGAAAATGACACTTTCAGGTCCTTTTGAAAATTTACCCTAGAGCTCCCACTGTTGCTTGCACAGGTGTGATTGCACCTATCCTAGAAGCAACAGTGGGAGAGTTCCCTTAAATCTTCAATGTAGCCAAGACTTTAGTGGTAAAATAATATTGTGGTTCCCCTGGTTGTGGGAACTCATTAGACTGCACATATATTTCAAAGCACATGCCTTTTGTGTTAACAAAAAACGGTTGTGCCTTCTGATATGAAAATTAGTTAAGCTTCAAAACTGTAGAAGCTCTGACTATCCTGCCATTTGTAAGTGAATAACTTCTATGGCCATTTTAATAATACTTTATGTGCCACAGTCTTGAACTAAAATTGGCAACGAACACCTAATTTAGATTAGGCAGTTAAAAACTATTTGCCATACTAAACATTTGATACAAAAAGGCTTTACTTAAACATTGTGATGGATGCCTTTTAGAAAACAAGGCCACTCTATCACTGGCATGCCATATTCTTTATCAAGGAAGCCTTAATTTTTTTTTTTTTTTAAATAACCAAGTCAACACAGATGTGACAGGAATAGGCCATGTTGTTGTTTTTCTTTTCAAAAAAGAAGATTTATTCCTAACTTTTCCTAAGGAATTTGAACACCCTTCTCCTTGCCATCATGTACTCAATTTTAAATGGAACATTTAAGGTTAACAGACCTAAGTTTTAGCTTTTTTAAAGAAAAATAAGTAATACTCCCAGATTTAAAAATTATATTCATTTGCTCCCAGAACAGCAGCTTCACAACTTCTTAGCCGAAGCACCTGCCAACAACAAAAGCACTACCCTCCCCCCTTTGTTTTCTTCTGATCAAGGGTGGCATATGGGTATTTCACTATCCCTGATTCTCTGATTTTCTTCTCCACTCTGTTCTTGAGAGAACACACATTATAGAAATATACATGATTCTTGTTTTCACAAGAATGGAACAAAGAGGCAGTGCTGTGTTTATGCAACTCTGCAGATCAAAATCAAGAGGGCTGATTAGAGGGCTACCAACCTGGACATTGTAGCTGACAGTTTAAGAAGAGTACAAGGCACGCTATAGCTACCATTTTAAATATACTATATTCTTCTACTAGCCATTCTTATTACTTTAAACACAAAAACACAGGGAAAGCTTACAGTCCAAGGGCATTATGTTAATGCTTCAGAATTTACAGTATCTGATCAAACTCTGGGGTTTTAGTGTGATGTTAAAAAGATAAAGAAAAGATGGCATTCAAAGATGAAATTATACCATTAGTAGTGATGATGGAGACTGACAGCATAGGTTATATAATAGTGGATACTCAATGTATCGAGTATCAGAGGGTAGCCGTGTTAGTCTGGATCTGTAAAAGCAGCAAAGAATCCTGTGGCACCTTATAGACTAACAGACGTTTTGGAGCATGAGCTTTCGTGGGTGCATCTGAGGAAGTGGGTATTCACCCACGAAAGCTCATGCTCCAAAACGTCTGTTAGTCTATAAGGTGCCACAGGATTCTTTGCTGCTTTTACTCAATGTATGAAATCATTGCTGGCATATCATTTTGCCAGCCTAGTAAGAAGGATCAAACTTGTCTCCTGTTCAAAAAACCTTTTCTTCCTCCATTGCTTATAGGAACAACTCTGTTCAAATAAGTTTAATTCATGTGTGAGGAATGCCTATTTTGTCTGAACCTTAGAGACAGCTTGACTAAGAGTCTAGTAACTACTCCTCTAGGGATTATGTTGTTGTCTGTGTTAAGCAGGGACATACTGTAGGTTCAGGGTGGAATTTTCAAAAGCACTTAAATGACTTGAGGGCAAAACCCATTTAATTTTCACTGAGATTTGTGTTTGTATGTCACTTAAGTGCTTTTGAAAATCCCATTCTTTGTTACGGTAAGAGACTGGGTTTATCTTTTATGAAGATATGTTATTAGACCAGATTTTTGTGTCTGTAGAAAACAGACCTTTTCCCAGAGGTTTCTTGGATAACAACCTGTAAAGTTGGGACTATTACGTAATGCAGTGGTCCCTAACCTTTTTCGTCTGGCGGGCACCAGACGATGAGCCATGGACGACCGTGGGGGTGGACGAGCATCCGCCGAAATTCCGCCAACAAGCAGCAACGTCAATAGGCGTCGCCGCCGAAATGCCGCTAACAAGCAGAGTCATCCAGAGGTGTTGCCGCCGAAATGCCGCCAAAAATCGGCGGCATTTCAGTGGCAATGCCTCTGGATGACGCAGCTTGTCAGCAGCATTTCGGCAGATGCTCCTCTGCTGGCCAGTACGCAGGCACACTTAGATGCCCCAGTAGGCGCCATGGCACCCGCGGGTACCATGATGGAGACCCCTGACATAATGAAAAAGTTAGAGACATCTACTAGGAAACTATCTAGGTGGGAGGGATAGCTCAGTGGTTTGAGCATTGGCCTGCTAAACCCAGGGTTGTGAGTTCAATCCTTGAGGGGGCCACTTAGGGATCTGGGGCAAAAATTGGTCCTGCTAGTGAACGCAGGGGACTGGACTCAATGACCTTTCAAGGTCCCTTCCAGTTCTAGGAGACTGGTATATCTCCAATTATTACCTTTATTACCTTCAAGGATATCCCAAGGGGAGTTTTTGAGGATATTTGGGGCTATTTTCAGAGGCAATTTATACCTGGGTACTTGATTTGGATGTGTGACTTGGAAATTTAAGATTGCTGACAAATTTTACTTTTTGTCTTAGTTATGGATTCCAAGCTTTACAGACAGTCATAAAATTTTTCAGAACCTTATTTTTGGATGGGGATAATTTGATAGAGATAATGGAAGGAGAGAGTTACAGTTATATTAGTCTATAAACTAGGGTCTCTAGCCCTTCTGCCTTCCATCTAGTAAATGTGTTCGATTCTGGTCATGTAGAATTTAATGTTTACTGCTAGGATATGGAACTGTATTTCAGAATGCATTATAATCCATATAATGAATAAAGTAGCATTCCCAGGGTCCTTTATTTGCTAATTTAAAGTGTCTTGTTTGAGGAAGATTTTGCTTTTTCCAGTTGGTTGAACAGGTTTATATAGGCATATCGAATTTTTATAACCACTAGAGGGCAAGCTCTTTCTACATTATTCATATTCCAGAATACTACATGTAGATTCCAAATAACTTATATAAGAAGAAGAACATGGCAATTCTAAGAGTTAAAGAACATACTCAAAATCACTTTCATTATAGATGTGCTTAAGACTTATAATCACTGAGATGTATATAATGACTTGGTTAATGATTTTATGGATTAAATTAAATCTCATATTTCTCTGTATTGAAAAACATGCTTTTCTACAACATTGAGAAAAAAAAGTAACAAATGAAATAGCTGTTAATTAGAACAACATTTAAACTTATCCTGTAACCACCAAATTTTTTGGATAGCTTCAAGTATTCATTTTCAAAAGTAATTTTTTCCAGTTCAAATTTAGGAAAACAATATAGATAAAATATCATCCAACAGCATGCATTCACCAACTTAAAATATAAAGAAACTCCTGCAATTTTCATGCTTTCATGCAATTAGAGCCTCATATTAGCAACAAGTCCATGTGCAAATAAATCAAATAAAGATATAAAGATCTTGAAGCTGATCTACAACTGTACTCTGATGCAGAATTTTCTGCAATTACTGTTGTGCTATAACACCTAAAATATTTGCATATTGCTTGGAAAAATAATCTAGAACTCTCATGAGTCAAGTTATTTTTTGTCTTACATTTATTTTCCACAGTGAACACCAAAAGATATCATGTTTTCTGAAAAACAAATTTCCTTTCAAAAACAGAACATCTTTCCAGTTGAAAAAGGTAAAATAATTAGTTTGCAATTCCATATTCCTTGTGGTAAACAGGGAACCATCCTTTGTGGTTTAATCATCTTGTAAAGCATGAAATATATCCAACTCTGTAAAAAGGTGACCTCACCAGCAATGATGTAATCTCAGCGAAAGGAGGAGAAATAACACACAGCGTGTGTTACAATTTGATGAACTTCAGGAGTGAAGTAATTTTCTAAAAATATTTCAATAATTTTGGGGACTATATAAGGCATTTAGCACTCTACCCCATCAGAACAAGTATCGTGTGTGCATGGACAGTTACTGAGTAAAGCTCTGTTCCAATGTTCCCTCTAAGAAAAATGAAAAAACTGTTTCATAAAAGTTATAAATGGAGAAGGCTAGACTTTGGTTGTATTTGCACTTTTCAATTTGTGGGTTTTTTTATTTGGATAAAACAAGTACATTTCTCTGCCACAAAGGGAACATTGGTATAATGTAGTATGACTTAAGCTTTCTTCACTCATCAAGCAGGAACCCAAACTCACCAACTCCAATTCATCCTCCTCCGACTGTATTCAGCAAACAAGAGGGATAATACAGTTACTAAGAAAAGCATTGCTTTCAAAAATAAAATAAAAAGTCATATTTGTGCTTCAGGATTTTATTGGTTTGTTAATATTTTGAATTTATCATGCTATTATGTAAATTTTACAAAGTATGTGATTATATACTTACTGTATATACTTTGGGTCAACAAATAAAAAGAATATTTTGATGCAGGAATAAATACGGTGGCCAAAGGTGTGTTCACAACTACAAAAAGGTGTTTACAGATGCTCTGAAAATTAGCATTGGCTGAACTAGCAAGAGCAAGGGCACAAGTATTCACATACATCATATATGGACACAGGTGCACATCGGTTCCATTATGGTTGAACTGATCAGATGAACGTCAACTGCATAGGCACCAATCACCATGACATCTAGGCATCTCTACTCTTTACTTCTCTCCTCTCTCCACCAGACAGAGAGAGAGAGAATTTAAGGAGAGAACATTAAAATTGCTTTTTAAAATATTTTCCCCGTATTCATTTTTCAAAATAATTTAAAGCATAAGTTTCACATTAAGAATTAGCAATATATTTCTTTATGAATGTGCTCTATAATTTGTGCATTTTCAGAAAAACCTCAAACTTTTTAATAAAGGTGTTAAAGAACTTCTTTAATTAGGACTCTGACTACTTACGTTGATTTTGTGTGATTTAGCTCTACCATCAATAGCAAATGTAAACACTTGTGGAATCTTAAAAATAAATGAGTAAATATTGCATAAAGAATGCTTATACTGTTTACATCCTATATACCTTTTGGCTACTTCCATATAGGGGAGGATTCATAAACTGAATATGTATACCATATGTACTCATTCATTAGCCCGTTCATTTATAACCTGACTCCCCAAAATGGATAGGTAATAATAGCAAAAACTGTATGACCCTTTCATAAGCTGATCCTATATTTCAGGGGTTGGAAACGTTTGGCTCCCGGCCCGTCAGGGTAAGCTGCTGGTGGGTCAGGACGTTTTGTTCACTTGGAGCGTCTGCAGGCCTGGAGCCCCTCAACTCCCTGTGGCCACGGTTCACTGTTCCCAGCCACAGGGAGCTGAAGGGCTCCAGGCCTGCAGATGCTCCAGGTAAACAAAACTACAATGTATTAGATCAGGGATCAGCAACCTTTGGCCCACGGTGGAAAGCTGCACAGGCTGAGGGATCTGCTGGTCGCCACTTCCTGTTGCCCCCATTGGCCTGGAGCAGTGAACTGCGGCCAGTGGGAGCGGTGATCGGCCGAACTTGTGAATGGGGCAGGTAAACAAACCAGCCCGACCCACCAGGGTGCTTAACCTGGTGGGCTGCATGCCAAAGGTTGCCGATCCCTGTATTAGATATTCAATTCACTGATTCCATAGAGTTTAAAATCATCAAATTTTGGTGTAGACCCGTTTATAAGCGTCACTTTTTTAACAAAAAAATTTGGCTTATGAACAAGGATATACGGTACTTAAATGATAATGAGTTTGCACATAAAATAGAGAGACTAATATCAAAAACCTCAGCCACACAAGGCTGAAGTAGAAGCTGGATAAGACTTCCTGTGAGAGCCATGCCAACTTCAGGTCTGACCTACAATATCCTCTGCTATATCCAGAGGTAGGCTGAACAAACATTGCTGATGTGCTGAAAGGCATAATGGTTTTGTGAGATGCACAAACGACAAGACCACCATTCATTCTTGTGTCCTCATTCAAGATTTTAACTCCAAATATGGGGAGTGAATAGCTATTGTACTAACTCGCTAAACAAAATGAAGGTTCCTCCCACGTAATCATTTTTTTCTGAGCCACATGTCACAACTCACCAACACTGCAACCTGGGAGAACCGGACAGAACTCTACATTGAGGCCCCTCAACACAGCTCAGTAATCAGCAGAAGTTGCCACTGCTGAGTGGTACAATAAACTCGTCCCTCATGCCCCAGAAACCAAACCACTAAAACCCTCAGTCCTAGCAACGGAGGAAGATTGCAATCAGGACAAGAAACCAAACCAAAGTCTCCAACATAGCAATGTAAATAACCCAGTGTAGGTCCACTCATTATTCTGTATTTATTAATTCAGTGAAAGAAAGAAAATCTTCTCCCCCTTTTTTTCTGCTAACACTGTCCAAGATGGCAATCTGCAGTTAAGTTGTGTTCTTTTATCAGTAAAGTCTCCTACTACTGGGGTGTTTCTAGGATACCATCTCCATAATGCCTGAGATCATTTGTGTGAGTGCAAATGAACACATATTAGAGTTTTGCTTTCAGCAGCACTCCTTTTGCACCCCTTGGGCATATTGTATACTATAGAATGAATGGCCCAACTTACCAATGGAGGCATCATGCCCTTGCTGGAAGGTGGGATGACAACACGAAGGTCTGGTTTGCGATTGTTCATTCCAAGATTACCTCCTCCGGGTGGAGGCGGAGACTTTGTAGGCATAACTTTGCCTAATCCATTCCCACCACCAGTGGTTCCTAGCAGGCTTGGTGAAGCTCGAGAGTTAATAAATCCATTTCCTAAAGTAGGAAATATAACGAAATGCACGTTAAGACTGAGCACAAGCAGTGTAAATCCATAGTGCAAATGTACAAACTCCACATTATTTTTAGACAAAAGTTTCAGTTGCAAATATTTCACAAGAGTCTAACCCTTTTAGGAATAATTAAGCTACATCCTACATTGTAGAACAGAAAAAGCAAAGTATCTTTCACCAAAAGATCAATATGTAATGCTGGCGCCACCTCAGGGTGTGTTGTGGCAGCTTAAATGCTGAGGAGTGCACACTGTAAGGAAAGTGCATTAAAGCCATTTGTTCATTAATTTATCCTTTGAAGTTCCTCTAAGCTGCTGTAGCAACAAAACAGTATCTAACAAGTGGTCCTACACACATACAGCCCACCCACACACCCCACAGGCAGAACATGAATTACAGTGTGCTGTTGCTTATAAGGATTTTTTAAAAACAGCCTACAAACTCTTTTGAGATTCTTTTGTAAAAATAAACAAGTGTACCTTACCCTGCATAAAAGACATTTTCAGTATCTCAATTAACAAGCCTTTAAATTGTAGCTCTACGTTTTCCAATTTGCTCATCACCTTTGAAAATACATTATTTTAGCAGAGAACACTTTCTGGTAAGATAGTAGGACTCCAATAACGTACTTTTATTCAGTATTTCTCCAGCTAGGAAGATGAAGAGAATCTTGAAACAAGCCCATTTCCTTAAAAGCACCTTAGCCTCTAGACTCTCTCTCTCCCCCCCCACTAGACTATGTACAGGTCATTACCTATGAGGTGTTGACTGTTCCCACTTGAGGTCAATGAGAATGGAGAGTGATCAGTATCACAAAGGATTCAGACCTTAAGTTATATTCAAACAAGTCACTGAAACAAGGAATACCAAATTTTGAGACAACTAACAGTAGAAGCATTTCTAATTGTTTTCCTATAACATTCATCAACAAACCAGCCAAGTGCCTATCATGCTAACTGCAATATATTTTTCGGGCAACCTTTTTGAAGATTTCATCTGAATAATGTTCCCAAATTTATAACAATGGTCCTCAGAAAACACAGATTTTATTCAGCCATTAATGAAAAAATATATTAGGCTGCAAATGAGAAAAATTTACAACAGGGGAAGAGAACTGTGTGGTTCACACTACAGAACCAGTATATGTATAAATAAATACAATTTATAATAAATTATGTTTATACTAACATTCCAGTTCTGAAAGTGCTCTTTATAGTCACAATTCAGTGTCAGGTCTATTACCCAAAAGTTTACTGTGTGTGAAATTTTCTTTTAATAGCCTGTAGCACCTTACTGGCATGAATATTATATTATCATTCTATTTTGAATAGGCCCCTGTGCCCAATTCCATTTTATTACAGTAAGTACATGTTAATTAAAAGGCATTTAAAATAAGAAAATTGATAGTTTCACATTTCTTTCTCTTAAGCAAAACTCCAAGCACCTGTGAAGAACAATGAAGTGTATTAACAGGACAGCATGACACAATGTCTAAGTGATTGACAGTGATGCATTATACAGTAAACGTGTACAGTATGCTAACAATTTTATTTATCTTTAACTGTGGAAGAACAACAGGCTCTTATATGGTAATCAAATAACCAAAAGTCCTTAACATTTATATAATCTTAATAAAATATCTTATTGATAACCTTTTTTTTTTATAAAAGTGTGTGAAACTTTATGACATTATTTTTAAATAAAATAAATAAAATATTGCTGGAACTTGGAAATCCAAACATAGAAACCATAAACATCCAGACATGTGCATAAATGGGCAGTGAAACCCCAAAACTGGGTAGCACAAACTGTGGCCCTCTCACCTTTTTGGTGGATTTTTTACTATGCCAACAGTCTATGACTGGAACTGTACCAGCCTCTTACATTCCTCCTGTATCACAAGCTTACAGAGGGTCCAGAGGACTCCTCTCCCAAAATGGCTATGGGTGTGACACAAAAACAATAATTTTTTTCCCCACAAACTGATTTTTCAGCTAAACAACAATTAAAATAGAAAAGATTTTCACTAAAAATTTAAAAAATGGTTTTTGAGGAATAAAATGGGGGAAAAAAAATCAATTGTTTGGCTACAAATGCATTGAAATAAATGTAAAAAACCTTTTTTGACTCAATAATAACAAATAATTTAATATCATATTCAACCATCTTCCTACAAAGGTTTTGTGGGATAGTGAGAAAAGTCTGATTCTATCTTCCCATGGGAAGAAGAGCCACTATTGTACTGCTTCACCAGGGAGATCAGGGAGGGAAAATAAGACTTTTTTCTGCCTTAGAAAGACCATTTGTAGGTTTCTCTTGCAAGTACAGCTGGGGTGGTGAAACAAATTGGGGAAATTAGGGTTGTTTTTGGAGGGGTGGGACAATTTGTTAGGTAAGTCTATGGATTTGTAGTAGATATTGGGTGAAATTGGTGGAGGGTTTTGTCGGAAGTGAGGAAGCGGTCTGAAACTGGATATGGCTATACGGTTGGTTGCTTGGGGAAGAATGGAGGAGAGTTTTTGTAGTTGGACAGGGTTGGATTGTTGCAGTTGTTGCAAGGTCTGAGTGAGGTAAGTCCAAACAGTTTGTATGTGCATGGCCGGTGCAAGGATGTTTCACGCCCTAGGCGAAACTTCCACCTTGCGCCCTCACTCCTCCCCTGCCCCTGCTCCCTCCGCCTAAATGCCGGCAATGACTGGGGCGGCCGAAGATCCGGCCGCCACGGTCGCTGCCGAAGAAAATGGCACCCCCCAAATCCTAGTGCCCCAGGCAACCACCTAGTTGCCTAAATGGTTGCACCGGCCCTGTGTATGTGAAATTAATACAGGGAATGGCTGGCTGATGGTTGCTTTAACTGGTTAGGGACACTGCAAGGAAGCAGGAAATGGCGGGCTGCAATCCTGGTGCTTAAGTGTGAAGTAACCATGGCTAAAAGGAAAACAAGAAATGGAGTCTTGGTGAAAGTTTTAAGCATGTTTGAAATTAGGAAACATGTAGTGCGGTAATGTTAAAATTCACTGACAATACCTGATATTTATGAATCAAAAGACATATATATATATATAAGCATTATAGACATGTACGTACACACACAAAGCATGCATCTATATTTTATTCTATACACACACACACCTCTGAATACACAGGTGATGTAAAACTGATTCACATTTAAAGTAAGTGGGGAAAAGCACTTCAGCTTCCAGAGTAGGACATGAACAGAAATATTATTTAACATTTATATTACAATAACACTCAAGGTCCCAGTCGAAATCAGAGCCCCACTGCATTAGGTGTTGTACAAACAAATGAAGGTATGGGTCTTCTCTAAAGTGTTTACAATCCCAGGTCCCAACTCTGCAAATGCTTCAAGCAGGTGGATCTTTGCACCTGCACAGAATCCCAATGACTTCTATGGGGCTCTGCGACGGTTTGGGGATCTGCCCACGCAGAGTGGCTGGCAGGAACTGGGTCTAAGAATAAGACTCATACAATGAGAGGAGGAACAATGATACAATCAAATATGTATAATATTTATACAAATACCTACCTCTGCAAATCAAAACATATACTAAGTTTAAACTACCTCTGTGTGCCCCCTCAAACCAATTGGCTGATTTTATTCTGCCATGGCACAAAATCTATGACTACCAGAAAACAGTGCACCCAATGGGTGAAGTTGACGTAGATGAGCAGCAGGTACACCAGGGGACCAATTCCATATATTTTACCAGAATCTATGCAAACCCAGCATGACCCAATGAAGGGAGGAGAGTGATTAGAGATGTGGCGCTCCGACAGTCAGAACACCAGTGCAGGAATGCAAAGGGTTGAGATTCTTGACTCTAGCCAGTGGTTAAAACAGAGGCAGCAAATGAGTCATGGGATTGCTTTGTGTTTTGCCCAGTGGTAAGGGATGGACTTAGCATAATACAGGGGACTGTGCAAATTTAATCTGTTTGTGCCATATGTGCATGAAAGAGAAATTTCACACAGTAAAAAAAGATTAATTGGGAGTACAATTAAATAGATTTGAAAACAGATTCAATTTTAGTCTTCTATAGGGTTAATCCTGAAGAAAAATTATTTGACAACAGTGTGATTTTGACGTGACAGTATCCTTTTAACAGTACATGGAACTATAAATATGACCTTTGTGTCTCCGACCATTTCACTTGCAGATGATTATATCAGCATACTACACATTCAAACAGCTCCTTGGTATATTGTAGCTTGTGTTTATTATATATTAACCAGTAGTGTTTTATCACACATTAATATTTGCAATTGAACATTTGATATGGGATGCTTCAGATTTCTGTGATCCTTTTGAATCTCTATTTAGAGTGATCAACACTATTATTGTAAACAATGGGCTTTTGTATTATTCATCCATTTTCCTTTTAGTGTATAGTATAATATAGTCTATTTTATGAGGTCATTTCCTGCATTCTGTTTTCAACTATTTTGGTAGCTCATGTGTTAAATCTGGACTGTTTCTTCTTCCACACCCAATACAGTCATTTCCTGTAGCCCTTTCACAAGACTCTGCCAGTCCTTTAGAGAAGATTTCATGCTTCTAATGGTGCTGTCAAAAATAACAAACCCCTCACCACTGCATTCTCTGTGGAGTACCTCACTCAGCACTGGGGTAGATGGATTCAAAGCACTTTGCCTGCCAGTACACTGTGCCATTTTATATGCAAAACATAAAAATGTTTAGAAGAGTATTTTGTTTAGGGAGGAAAAAAAAGCAACAGAATACCATCACATGTAATACATGGATCATCTGTCTGTATCAACCAGACTCCTCTGATAAATGGTTTTGTATGCTTGTTATAAATAGCATGTAAAGAGTGCAAAACTGACATTAAAGTTCTTGTATCAGAGTTGCAGAAGTATTTTAGAATAGATATTCCTAATTTTTAACTTAGGCAAAAAACATTCTTTGGTTGCTAAGAATCCAACAAGGTGCTCTATTAGATATAGTACAACGTACCCCAAGAAAATCAAATTATAAGTAAGGAGTGAAAGGGGAGCTAAAAACAATATTTCTTAGCAGAAGATCAGGAGCCAGAAACAGATAATGATTACAGGATGATGTAACTGTCTGGCAGTTTGCCAAACTGAAACTTTAGTAACCCTATATGTTCCATTTATTTTGTATAAGGAAAACTGCATTGTTTCCGTCTCATCTACAACAGATCTTTTCAAATCCAAAAATTTATTTTTTAACCGATGATGAAGTCAAAAATGAAAATGGTAGGGGAAAAAAGATGTAGAGCTACAATAGTTGATTTCCACTGGGGCAGTTTTATTAAATTTTCATTTATCTCAACTCAGATTACTATAGTACTTTCAAAATACTGCAAAAGTAACAAACCATTACTACCAATGCATGTTACTCTGCATGCTTTTTAGGACAGGAAACAGGTTTTAATTTTGAGGTACTTGCTGTACTAACACTAAATGCTCAAAATTCCTATTCAACAATAGTGTACACCAATTCCTTCAGAAACTTAATACAGACTAATCTCATTTATTGTCCTACAAGATCCAAGCATTGTCCAAGATTCATTTAGATCAGTGAGGCTCATATTTCACTATATAAATCACATCAGCTGAAACAATGAACACACGTGGCTGGAAAGTACTCTATGTTCTGATTACTACTCTAAGCATAAATTATAGTCTTTGATGTCATTAATCTTTTATTGTGGTTTGGCTTCAGAGAAACTGACTTCTTGTATATGGTTTGGAGAAGTTAATCATAGGCAATCTGCTAAACAATACAAGGTAAGATAATCATGTACACATATTTATACCTCAAACAAATATGACATACCATGGTCCATATCCTAAAAAAGCAGTCTACAGAAGTGAATTTAAAAAATATCCACATTAAATCAACTAACCCAAAATAGTGCTGTGGCAAAAAGATATTTCAATATTTTTATACAAGTAAAAAAATATTCTGAGACAAAAAACTTAAGTATCAAAAACAAGAAAATTACTATAATCAGTGCTTATCAATGTCATCAGTGTGGCTATTTCAAATAAAGACAGTTCCAGTAAGATAATGAAAGTAATTAAAACACACACACACACCCCATTTCTTAGCCTCTTGAAGAAAAACATTGCAGAGATGGCAGACTGAAGCTCTAGTCATAGGAGTGGTACAAATTTCAGCTCTCATCAAGAGGGAAATATCTATACTTATATTTCACTGCTTTTAAGAAGTGTATGCTTTCCTCCATTTGTGGAATGGTGTATTAGGACAACTCAAAGTGGAAATAAATATACTTTGTATTATCACTGACATTTAAACACTGGTGATTAGAGAAAGTCTAGCTCTAATCATACCATTAATACACACCTCTGCCATTAGTGGAAGTGTATGAAAAAATCATTTAGGAAGGACTTACACTTTTAAAGACAAGACTTTCAAAAATAATGATGGGATCTTCAGAAATGCCTAAGTAACTTAAGGAAATAAGTCCCATTGGCTTTGAAAGTCAAGGGGATTTGTGCTTCTTAGTAAACATTTAAATAAGAGACCTGATTTTCTAGCGTTCTGAATACCCAGTAACTCCTATTTTTAAAAATCTTGGTGTTACAGCTGTATGGTAAGGTGAGAGGCAGAACTTTCAGAACCATTTTATATTTAAATAGAACTTCTGGGAGACACAAAACCCACTACTCAAAAAGCCGCAACAAAATTTAAAAACACACTTATAACTTCTATATTTCTGACAATCTGAATGCTATCAGTCTAAGAGTGGAGCAGAGAAATTAGAGGCTGAAAAGGTCTGTTACATATCTGTCCAAACCCTTTCAAAGCCTGGCTTTTCGCTACAGCAAATTTTAATGATTTATTTGGTCTAAGTATGGCTCCTAGTTTTCCATGTACTTCCTTTATTTTACTGACACACCACTATTAGATTTACATTGGAACCCTATTAAACACGGGACAAGTGCTCGGTCATCTCAAACATCTGACACATTTGCATAGCAAATGTGAACTGCACTTCCTTTTTCTTTTAATTTCTTTTAACCTCACCATGGCATCTGGTGACATTTTGTTCTCTGCCCATGAGAAAAGGCTTGCAGTTTCTAGCCATCACAAGCACTGGAATTGGGTCACCAACACACTTTACACTGTATGAATTAGTTTATACTTAATGAACACAGTCTGCTAACTGCCAACTTTTTCTCTGAAATGGAAACTCCACAACAGGAAGAAAAAATGGAGCCAAACTTAATTTACATTTTTAAGCAGCTATAATCTGCCAAATGAAAAAATTTTCACTAAAAGGTATACCAGCAACTTGTCTCTGCCAAAATACATTTCTACTACTCTTCAATGTTGAAAATGGCTGAACCGTTTTTCTTAAGACCTTAAAAAAAACTTGCCCCAGCCTGTATTAAATTTTCATATGAAATGCAGAACTTTGCCAAAATTCTGAGCAACTGAAAGCAGCCCTCTAAAATGAAAATGTTTGTTCAACCTTACCTACAACTATTACTGTATGCTGCATCTACAATCAGTCTTACAAAATGGTTGTGAAATTTGCCAGCCCAGACACATCTAATTTGCCAATCCTTACCATGGTGATAGTTTTATTTGCCTTTTAAAAAAAAATAAGCTGGTGTCCATGGACAAACAGAATATTAGAAAGCTACTGTATATCTGCATCTTTTCTTCTCTCAGAGGTTGGCAGATTGCTCGTTGAAGCAATCCACATTAACTCCAATGAAGTCACACAGAATGTGAGGGGAAAATGCGTTTGGGATAAATGTGCAGCTGTTTTCTGCATCTTCCCTGCCTTTAGTTGAACTGAGCCCTAAGTGAGCCAGGATAAGGTATCAGCTTTTACCCACAATCATCTTCAAGTGTTTTCATAGTTGGATAGAATATATAAAATGATGGTTTATCTGTAAGGCTTGGTGGGATTCAATTTTTATTTTTTACAATTTTGATGGATATTTATGTTTATTTTTAAGCCTTTTTTCTATTTCAAATTTCACAGTTGTGCAAAACTACTGATTTTAAGGATTTTTTCCTATTTTTATTAGCACCCATCCCCTGCTCTTGGTGCCGATCCCATAAATGAAAAGTCATAAAATAAACAAAGGCCTGTCAAATATATCTACCTCAGCTCTCCCTGTCCCTCAACAGCCTTAAAGGAGGGAAAAAGGCTAAGCTTTTTGGAAAATAAAATGAATTTCTTTTAATCAATAACTGTTTAGAAAAATATATGAATTGTCAATAATCATTAAAAATTGTTTTAATTAGCTGACATTAACAACTTGTCACAGTTCATACCTTAGTAACAGTGGCCCAAGCTTCAATTGGCAAGTTAGCCAGCAGAGTGAATCTGCTTATGCGCTGGCCACTTTGTGTGTTTGTTGCTGGGCTGCAAATAAGAACTCTGGGACAGAGAGGGTTAATTTACACCAGCCACTCCATTTCAAAACGTACACAGTAAGTCATAGCAGGGTCCTGTGTACTAATGGCTCAGTGATATGGCATCATCTGAATGTTTCTGAAGTTCTGCTGCAGATACATTTTGCAAATCCCCCATCAACACAAGAGTTGTACAGTCATCATGTAGTTTCAACTATCATTTGAGTGAAAAACTTCTGAGCAATGGGGGGTTATATTCTGGAAAATAAAGACGATGACCACCATTATTTGTTACCATACACCGGCTCCTAAAATGTTTACTTTAGGATCCAATCAGAACACACTAAGTTATTAAGACGGTTCATGAAGTTCATGTAGGTATATGCAATACTTTAACACAGTATATTGCTTTCGCTTAAGGGCAATTTCTAATTCACATCTGTAGTATCTATAACACTCAAGAAGGATATGGCCCTTAGTTTCACAGCTATGCTACACTGTTTTTTTGCTGAGTGCATGAATGAAGCTCAGAAACTTGAGACCTAATGTGGGGGAAAAGGACTGAATCTAGTCCTAACAACATAGGATTGTTTATAAGTAGGTCCTTTTCTTAATAAGCTGATCTCAGAAACACATGAGAAATCAATATCTGGGATTCCATCATGTCTAATGATAACCTTGCTCTTCATTTCCCCCCTAAATTAAAAGGTTTCTTTTCTCATAGAATTTCTAGAGCTTCTGTGTGCATGAAGGAAACATTGCCTCCACCTTGGGCCACGTGCAACCAGAGTGGAGAGTCAAACCAACACTTTTACCCTACTAGTTTAAGCACTACTCATTAATAAACTTCTTGAGCTCTGACTTTTATCTGGGAAGATCTTTTTTCTCAGTTGCCAGATTATTATTTGGTCATTACTTATGTGAGTATCTCCAGTAGTTTCTCTGATTGATGAACTCTTGCTATGTTCTATTTCTGGGGCTGACCACGTATATTCCCAAATTGGTCCTCAGCGACCAAATCAATATCTTGAGATGGAAGAAACACCAGGGAGTCAGATGACTAGTATTTATGTTGCCTTCCTCTAATATGATAGAATGGAACCTGGATGTCTCCACGCCATTACTGCATAAATCTGAAATCTGTGTTATATTTTATGCAAGTAAGAAACTCTTAGGAATGTGAGACATCACTACAGTACTGTTAAATTACTAATTTGGGGCACTCTGGTTTAAAGGAGCTC
This sequence comes from Gopherus flavomarginatus, assembly GCF_025201925.1. Lineage (NCBI taxonomy): Eukaryota > Metazoa > Chordata > Testudines > Testudinidae > Gopherus > Gopherus flavomarginatus. The sequence goes on along the minus strand of NC_066625.1, from coordinate 84,255,958 downwards.
CACAAAAAACATAAAAATGTAGGGATGAAGGGGAACTCAAGAGGTCATCTAGCCTAGTCCATCCCACTGTGCTGAGGCAGAATTAAGTATACCTAGACCATCCCTTATAGATTTTTGTCTAATCTGTTCTTAAAAACTTCCAACAGGGATTCCACAACCTTCTGAGGTAACACACATCTGTATTTTACTATCCTTGTAGTTAGAAAGCTTTTCCCCAATATCTAACTTAAATCTTTCTTGCTGCAAAGTTAAGCTGATTACTTTTTGTCCCACCCTCTGTGGCTATGGCGAAAAATTGATCACCACCCTCTTTATAACCACCCTTAACATATTAAAGATTGTTTCCTTCCTGGGTCTTTTTTTCTCAAGATTAAACATGCCCAGCTTTTTTAGCTTTCCTCATACGGCAGGTTTTTTAAATTCCTAATAATTTTTGTTGCCGTCCTCTGAACTCTCACCCATTTGTTCACATCTTAAAGTATAGTGCCCAAAACTGGACACAGTACTCCAGCTGAGACCTCACCAGAACCAAGTACAGTGGAACAATTATCGTTCATGTCTTACATATGGCACTTCTGTTAATACATCCCAGAATGACACTTGCCTTTTTTCCAACAGCATCACGTTGTGAATTCATTCAATTTCTGATCCACTATTACCCCCACATGTTTCTCTGCAGTACCACTACCTAACCAGTTATTCCTTATTTTTTATTTGTGCAAGATGTACTGTATATACTCGTTCATTAGCCTGTTCATTTATAAGCCAACCCCTCAAGATGGTTAGGTAAAAATAGCAAAAACTGTATGACCCTTTCATAAACTGACTTTATATTTCAGGGGTTGGCAAACTTTGGCTCCCAGCCCATCAGGGTAAGCCGCCAGTGGGTCGGGACGTTTTGTTTACTTGGAGCATCTGCAGGAACGGAGCCCCTCATCTCCCAGGGTCTGCAGTTTGCCATTCCCAGCTAATGGGAGCTGCGGGAAGTGACTGATGCGACAAACACTGATGGCTTTACTGACTTGTATTTGTTGTCTTTCGACATTTGAAGAGCATGCAGACAAATTCCAGTTCTAGCGACAATGTACCCATTTTATTGACATTCAACATTTGACGTTTTACAACCCAATTATTGAGATCTTTCTCTAGCTTAGGAAATGAATCACACCTTATTGGACATTTTTTCTTGCTTCTTGGTATGTCTTCTAGTGTTTTTTTTTTTTGCCATTTTCTTACTTGCTTCTCAGTGATACAGAATTCATGAGCAGCGGCACAATTATTGTTTGCGTCTGCATATTCAACAACTTTAAGTTTGAATGCTGCACGATAAGATGACCTTTTTTGTTTTGATTTCATTGCTAATCTATCTTCATACTAGTATTTAAAATGAACATTATTATTGTAGTTATAGCAGTGTTTCTCAAACTGGGGATGCCACTTGTGTAGGGAAGGCCCCTGGTGTGCCAGGCCAGCTTGTTTACCTGCCCCGTCCGGGGGTCCAGCCAATTGCGGCTCCCACTGGCCGCGGTTCACCACTCCAGGCCAATGGGAACTGCTGGAAGCGGTGTGGGTGGAGGGACATACTGGCGGCCGCTTTCAGCAGCTCTCATCGGCCTGCAGTGAGGAACCGCAGCCAGTGGAAGCCGCGATCGGCTGCACCCGCGGACGGCGCAGGTAAACAAGCTGGCCCGGCACACCAGGGGCTTTCCCTACACAAACGGCAACCCCAGTTTGAGAAACACTGAGTTATAGATTGGAATGTCACCTGCTTTATCACTGTCAAATTATTATTGTTCTTTGTTTAGTTCAAAGCAGCCCTGTAGATTGGCATGTCTGTAGGGATAACAGGCTATTTCAATTTTATTAGCGATTCCATTGATTCTGCAAGTTATATTTTCATATTGGCTTAAGACTTATGAGGTCCATTAGTAGAAATGCATGAAGAGATCAAATTACACAGTAGTGGACTGAGACGAGTGCTACAGTACTATCATTCATTGTATTTTTCTGATTGGTTTGTAAGACATAGCATTTTGTGAAATGCATGGGTCAAATGTCATGCAGATCTGTGGCACTGCTCTTTTAGTATTCCTTTCAAGCCATCTAGTCCAATAAACAAAGCATTTGCAACTTTAAAAGGCTGCAGTATGGACATCAATAAATGGGTCGGCAAACTCTGGCTCCCAGCCTGTCAGAGTAAGCTGCTGATGGGACGTTTTGTTTACTTGGAGTGTCTGCAAGTTCACCATTTTCCACTTCCCACAGCTCCCATTGGCTGAGAACGGCAAACTGCAGCCACAGGGAGCTGAGGGGCTCCATGCCTGCAGACGCTCTAGGTAAACACAACAATGTATTAGATAGTCAATTCAATGGTTCCACAGAGTTTAAAATCATCAAATTTTGGTGTAGACTCATTTATAAGATGACCTCCACTCTTTGAAGCATCCCTTTTTACCAAAAGTATTTGGCTTATGAAATAAGTATATACGGTAATACATTACATGTCTTTATTGAATATCATTGTAATTGTACTCTCTGCTCCATTATCCAAGTCATTAATGAAAATATTTAACAACACTGGAACTGACCACTGCTGTACCCCACTTGATATGTCCTCCCAGTTTGACAGCAAACCACTGATAACTACTCTGAGCATGTTTCTTCAACCATCATTTGCCCACCTTATATTAATTTCCTTTGGATCTAGTTTGCTTATGAGAATGTCATGTGGGACTGCGTCAATAGCCATACTAAAGTCAAGCTATAACCATACCTACTGCTTCCCCACCATCCAACAGGCCAGTTACTCTGTCAAAGAAGGAAATTAGGTTGGTTTGGCACTCTTGACAAATCCACGCTGGCTATTACTTATCACCTTACTATCCTCTAGAATTTTACAAATTGATTGTTTAATAATTTGTTCCAATATCTTTCCAGGTACTGAAGCTAGGCCGATGGGTTCCTGAAGTTCCATGAGAATTTATGCTTAGCAAAATATTTACGGTTTCCGTGCGAAATCTTGAAAGGGGTTGGGGTAGGGAGGAAAGATACATGAAAGCAAAAGCAGCAAACGCTACTGTGAAACTCATGGTAATAAAAATGGAAATACTAGTAGTTACCTGGAATGGGAAAATAAAGGAAGTTAAATATGCAGTTTACAATATAGTAAAGTGAAAAATGCAATTTACAGAGTGAAGAGGCTAGTGTTTTCTTAATATACAGAGGAGAGACCACCGGTCACTCCATCAGCTTACTTCTGTTCTGATTCAACGACACTCACACTAGTCCAAATCAGAAATCTCACACTGCAGTGAATGCACTCAAGAAACAAAGTCCAAATAAACCGTGGTACTCTACTTACCCACTGGACTGGTACCAGCTCCATTTGGCACTGTGAGATCTGCTGTACCCAAAATACCACCTAACAATTAACAAAATCAAAGATAAAGCTGATCAATTTTCATTAGTAAATGTACTGTCCTAATGGAATGTACTGTATCATATTAAAACATTTCACAACAATAAGCAGCAGCATAAGAGGAGATGGGAGAACTGGGTGCTCCGTGAGGAGAAAACTGGCTGCTAATCACCTTGGTCAGTAGACAGTGCTACACCCTGGTCCGCTATCCATAGAGATCAAGAACTGGTATCCTGTACTGGCAACAGGAGGTGAAGAGCAGATACCAATGGCTGAGGAGGAGCCGCCATTCACCCCAAAGCTAAGAAGCTCACTGCCACTATCAAGAGGAGATGTATTGTGATTGTGGATGGGGACTCCCTTTGAGGGAACACAGGCATCCATCTGCCGATCTGACATGATGTCCCGGGAGGTGTGCTGCCTGCCTGGAGCCCTCATCTGAGATGTTACGGCACGTTGCAGATGCTCATACATCCTTCTGATCACTACCATATGCTGCTCATCCATGTGGGCACTAATGATACTGCCAGGTCTGACCCTGAGCAGTTCAGCAGTGACTACAGAACTAAGAGTCAGGGGTGCAGGATGTGTTCTCGTCCATCCTCCTGGTTGAGGGTAAGGGCCCAAGCAGGGGAACATCCTGGAGATGAATACATGGCTGGGCAAATGGTGTCTACAAGAGGACTTTGGCTTCTTCAACCATGGGATGCTGTTCCAGGAAGGTGGTCTACTAGGAAGAGACGGGGTTCACCCTGACCAAGAAGGAGAAGAACATCTTTGTATGTCAACTTGCCAACTTAGTGAAGAGGGCTTTAAACTAGGTTCAGTGAGGGCAAGTGACAAAAGCTGACAGGTAAGTATAAAAATAGATTACCTTAACTGAGGGGGAAGGAGGCATGGACAATTACAATAGGGTCAAAGACGCAACAAAAGGAAATCAGTGGGGGAATCTGATCAACATTTTAGATGTCTGTGCACAAATACAAGGAGTATGGGGAAAAACAGGAAGAACTGGAAGTATTAGTACATAAGCTAAATTCTGATTTAATTGGCACCACAGAGACTCTGAGGGATAAATTTCATGACTGGAATATTTGTATACAGAGGAATAGCTTGTTCAGAAAAGTCACGTGGGAAAAAAGGGAGGATGGGTCGCATTGTACATAAAAGATGTATACAGTTGTTCTGAGGTCCAGAAGGAGGTGGGAGACAGACCAGTTGAGAGTCTCTGGGTAAAAAATTTTAAAAATAGAGGTGATATCATGGTGGGGGGTCTGCTGTAGACCACCAAACCAGGAAAAGGAGATGCACTGGATATTTCTAAAACAATTAATAGAAATATCCAAAACACAGGATGCTGTAGTAATGGGGCACTTTTGCTACCCAGTCATCTGTTGGGAAAATAATACAGCAAAAGACAAAATTTCCAAAAAGTTTTTGGAATGTACTGGGGACAAAAAAAATGGTTACTCACCTTCTCATAACTGTTGTTCTTCGAGATGTGTTTTTCATGTCTATTCCAATCAGGTGTACACGCCGCATGCACGGTTGTTGGAAAGTTTTCCCTTAGCAGTTGGGCTGGCTGTGAGCCCGCTGGAGTGGCGCCTTCATAGTGCTCAATATATGACCCTGCCGACCCGACCCCACTTCTTGCTGTCTACTCTGGCAGAGGAGAACGAGGGTGGGTATTGGAATGGACGTGAACAAGACATCTCGAAGAACAACAGTTATAAGAAAATAAGTAACCTTTTTTAATTCTTCAAATGCTTGTTCATGACGATTCCGATCAGGTGACTCCCAAACTCTACCCCAGAGATAGGGTTGGAGTTAAGGAACAGTTGATTGGAGCACTGCCCTGCCAAATGCTGCAAGACCTCTGGTGTGTTGACGTGGTTAGATAAGTAGGCCAGTGGTTTCCTGCGGTCGAGTAGATCCTTCCTTACCAGCTCCGAGCATAACAGCTCTATGGGGTTTAATCATGAAGCTTCCAGGCCATGAGATGCAGGAACTGGAGGTTTGGATGGTGGAGTCGACCATGATCCTGCGTGATCAGATCAGGGCAGAGTGGTAGCACGATTGGGGTGTCCACTGACAGTTCCGGAGCATGGTGTAACATTGTTGATGGGGACATGCTGGAGCCAGCAGAACCACCTCTGCTTTGTCCCTGCAGATCTTGAGCAGGACCTTGTGTACGAGTGAGACCGGTGGGAAGGCATACATAAGGCAGTCTCCCCAGAGTAGCAGAAATGTATCCGTGATTGAACCCGGGCTGTCTTTCTGGATGAAGTAGAACATTAGGCACTTACTGTTGCTCTGGGTGGCAAATAGGTCGACCTGGGGAAATCTCCACCTTTGGAAGATGGGATGAAGAACATCTGGACAGATGGACCATTCGTGGTTGCAGAATGATCTGCTGAGGTGACCCACTAGCTTGTTCTGTGCTCCTGGGAGATAGCCCACTCCATTCACCTGGAGGCGTCCTATGCAGAACTTGCCTAGTTGGAGGGCTTCTCAACATAGGGGGGAGGAAAGGGCTCCACCCAGATTGCTGATGTAAAACATAGCAGTGGTGTTGTCCATCATCACTGCCACACTTTGAGCTTGCAGCCGGGACTGGAAAGTTTGGCATGCCAGTCGCACTGCTCTGAGCTCCCTAATATTGATATGAAGGGAGAGTTTGTCCTGCGACCACAGGCCCTGTGTTCGGCGATCTCCCAGATGTGCCCCCCAACCCAGATCTGATGCATCCATTAGTAGGAACAAGGACGGCAATGAGCTGTTGAAGGTGACACCTTCACATACCATCCGAGGGTTGAGCCACCAGTGTAGAAACTCTAGTATGTGTCCTGGCACTGTCACTACTGAGTCCAGCCTGTCACGCTCCAGGCAGTATATCTGGGTAAGCCACACTTGACAGGGTCGGAGCTTGGCTCTGGCATGTCTGACTATGTAAATGCATGCTGCCATGTGTCCAAGGAGACTCAGGCATCCCCAGGTACTGCCTGAGGCTCTGAATGATGACTGGAAACTGGTCTCTGGCAGGAATGTCCTTGCTTGTACCGAGTCCAGCACTGCTCCAATTAATTCTATTCTTTGGGTCAGTGATAAGGTTGACTTGTTCACTTTGAGGAGTCCTCCCAATCTCTTGAACTTGGACCTGACCAATCATACATGAGACTATCTGCTCCCTGGTACGGCCTCTAAGCAACCAGTCATCCAGGAATGGGTATATCTGCACTTGCCTCCTCTGGAGGAAGGATGCTATGACCGACATGCAGTTGCTGAATACTTGGGGGGCTGAAAACAGACCAAATGGGAGGACCGTGAACTGACAGTGTTTGTGGTTGACCACAAACTGGAGAAAAATGTCTGTGCGCAGGCCAAATGGCTATGTGTAAGTGCACAGCTTTCACATATGCGTACCAGTCTCCTGGATCCAGGAAAGGAATAGTAGTGCTTAAGGAGACCATGTGGAACTTCAACTTCATCATGAACTTGTTGAGTCCTCGCAGGTCTAGGATGGGTCTGAGACCCCCCTTTGCCTTGGGGTTTAGGAAACAGTGGGAGAAGAATCCCTTGTCCTTTAGCTCCTGAGGAACCTCCGCTGCTCCCTTGGTGAGGAGTGCCTGCACCTCCTGCATAAGGAGCTGCTTGTGAGAAGGGTCCCTGAAGAGGGACGGGGAAGGAGCAGAATTGGAGAGAATATCCCACTTCTACCAAGCAAAGGACTTAGCAGTCTGATGTTATTTGGGACCATGCACGTTAAAAGTGGGACAGACGATTCAGAAAACATGGGTAAGGATCCGGTGGATAGACACGTGTGCCATCCTTGGGGTGAACCTTCCAAAGGCCTGTTTAGATCCTGATGAAGGTTTGGTCTAGCCCTGGCCTTGCCCTGAGGCGGGGTTGGAAGGTTTGCACCTGCCATTCCTGCCCCTTCGCCTATAGAAATCCTGCCTCAGCCAAGGAGGATATGGGTGCTATTGTTGCAGTTGGGGCTTGAAGTGCTTGCGCTGGGTTGCTGGTGTGTGCATTCTCAACAACTTCACTGTCACCCTGGAATCTTTCAAGCTATGCAGCTTGGAGTCTGTCTGTTCGAAGAACAGCCTTGCGCCCTCAAAGGGGAGGTCCTGCAGGCTTTGTTGTAACTCCAGGAGTAGTCCAGACACCTGAAGCCATGATGTCGTCCTTATGGCTATGCCTGAGCAGAAGGTATGGGCATCCGAGTCCACAGAGTCTAGGGACTCCTGCAGCGAGGTCCATGCCACTGCCTTCCCTTCCTTGACAGTGGTGGAGAATTCAGACCTAGAGTCTGGAGGGATTAGCGCTTTGTACTTCAACATGGAGGCCCATGAGTTGAAGTTGTACCTGCTGAGGATAGCTTGCTGGTTCGCTATCCTCAACTGGAGGCCCCCTGTGGCATAGATCTTTCTAGTCCATCCTTTTTGCCTCCCTTGCTGTCCCTGTCACTCTCTCTCACTGAGGGCCACTGTGCAGGGGTCTGCCAATGCAGCTGCCAAATCGGCTGCGCCTCCCTATGTCACCTGTGAGACCTATGCCGACTATGCCTGGATAGTATGAGTCACCGTCAGAGTTCAATGAAGTGGACCCTGAATGCGATGACCAAGGTGGAGCTGAGGGGCCCTGTGCAGGAGACGGGAGGCGAGCCGATGAGCTGGGAGACCGGTGCCGTAGATCGGCTAGTATCCAGTGCCGGCGACCAAGGACACGATGTCAGCGCCAGATATTGGTGCTGACTTTGTGCCAAAGATCGGTGCCAGCTGTCTCTCAGTGCCAGGGATCAGCACCAGTTCACCCTCGGTGCCAGAGAGAGGGAGCGTCTTGGCGGTGCTGGAGATGCTCTGACTGATCACAGAGCTGGGCAGCGGTGCCATGGTGATTGTGACAGTGAGTGGTGCCACGGAGGGTGTTCAGCCTGGAACCGTGAGCACTGCATCATGGCCGGTTTACCTCTAGACGGTACCAGATGTATCGGTACTGGAGGTTTATCCCTCAGAGCTGGTGGCTGTGAAGCCATCATTTCAATAAGGTCTCTGGCAGCTTCAAAAGTGTCCAGAGTGGAAGGTGGCTCAAAATCCTCCACCTGGCACTGCCCTTGCAGCAAGTCACCATGTGCTGGATTCAACGGTCCCTTCCGGGAAGCTTAAGTCAACGGAAGAGGCTTGTGTATTTAAGCATCAATTCAGTTCTGAGGTGCACCATCCCTTGATGGTACCGCGGCTTTCCTAGCCAGTGAGTACTCTCTCTCAGCCTTCTTATGGCACTTATGCAGCACCAGCGAGGTGCAGCAGTGCCAGGGAGCTCTCCCTGGCTACAGTGCCAAGGGTGTCTTATACTTGAGTCATCATTCAGCACCGTGTTGCACACCAATGCCAGAGTGCTCCATACTGATGCACTCAGTGCCAGGTCCTGGCAGTCCGCAGCTGGCTGTGGGCAGACAGCGGATTCCATTAAAAGTTGTTTCAAATGGAAATCATGCTCCTTCTTGGTTCTTGGCCAAAAAGCCCTGCAGATTTTGCACCTCTCTGTTTGGTGCACTTCCCTCAAACACCTTAAGCAAGAGTCTTGGGGGTCACTGATGGGCATAGACTTATTGTAAGCACTGCAGGTCTTAATGCCTTGGGCTCATGGCATGCCCCGGAGCCCAAGGGGGAGTGGGTGGGTTATGAATTGGGGAGTGACCCCGCTCCCAACCTACTATCTAAACTAACTATCTACAAGCTCATGCTCCAATACGTCTGTTAGTCTATAAGGTGCCACAGGACTCTTTGCTGCTTTTACAGATCCAGACTAACACGGCTACCCCTCTGATACTTAACTATCTACGCTAAATCAACTATAACACTAACTTGAACGACTAACAAAAGAACATTAAGGGAGCACTTGTGAGCAAGTGAGCACTGTTCTAATGGCCCATACGGACGGTAAGAAGGAACTGAAGGGGAGTCAGGTCGGCAGGATTATATATTAAGCACCATGAAGGTGCCACTTCAGGGGGCTCCACAGTTGACCCGATGTGAGCTGCTAAGGGAAAACTTTCCGACGACCGTGCACACAGCATGTGCACTCCTGATTGGAATCGATGTGAACAAGGCCTCAAAGAAAAAATTTTGTTCCAGAAAGTAGAGAAAATAACAAAGCGGACAACCATTTTAGACCTGATTCTGACCAACAGGTAGGAATTGGCAGCGAATCTGAAGAAGACAGACAATTTGGGTGACAGTGATTGTAAAACGGTTTGGCATGATATGATGAAATAATATATTTCAAGATTCTAAGGAAAGGAAGGAGTGAGAGCAGCAGAATAAGGGGGAAGCCGTAGACGTATGTACCTTGATTTTCGTAAGGCTTTTGACACAATCCCACATGACATTTTCATAAGCAATTTAGGGAAATGTGGTCTAGATGAAATTACTATAAGGTGGCTGCACAACTGGGAGGGCACATCAAGTGGGATCCCACAGGAGTCAGTCCTGGGTCTGATACTATTCAGTATTTTCATTGATGACTTGGGTAATGGAGTAGAGAATATGCTTATAAAATTGGCAGATGACACCAACTTGGAAAGAGTTGTAAGCACCGTGGAGGACAGGTTTAAAAATCAAGATGATTTTGACAAATTGGAGAAAATTGGCCTCAACTCAACAGAACAAAATCTAATAAAGACAAGTGCAAAGTACTTTTCACTTAGGAAGGAAAAATAAAGTGCACAACTACAAAATGGGGAATAATTGTCTAGATGGTAGTACTGCTGAAAAGGATCTGGAGGTTATATTGGACCACAAACTGAATGAGAGCAGTCAATGAGATTCAGCTACAAAAAGGCTAAAATGATTCTGGGGTGTATTAACAGTATGTAAGCCACAAGAGGTAATTGTCCCTTTCTACTTGGCACTAGTGGGGCACCAGCTGGAGTACTGTGTTCCATTCTGGGCACCACAATTTAGGAAAGATATGGACACAGTGGAAAGAGTCCAGAGGAGAGCAACAAAAATAACAAAAGCTTTAGAAAGCCTGATTTAAGAGGAAAAGTTACCAAAAAAAAAAAAAAAAACCAGGCATATTTAGTCTTGAGAAAAGAAGACTGAGTGGGGACCTAAAAATAGTCTTGCAATACATTAAGGGCTGTTATAAAGAGGACAGTGATCAATTGTTCTCCATGTCCACTGAAGATAGGACAAGAACTCATGGGTTTAATCTGCAGCAAGGGTGATTTAGGTTAGGCACTAGGAAAACCTTTCTAACTCCAAAGGTAGTTAAACTCTGGAACAGGCTTCCAAGGGAGATCACGGAATCCCCATCATCGGAAGCTTTTACAAACAAGTTGGACAAATACCTGTCAGTAATAGTCTACATTTACTTGATCCTGCCAGTGTAGGGGTCCAGACTTGATGACTTCAAGGTCTTTCCAGTCCTACATTTCTATGATTTTATCCATACAAGAAATCACAATTACAGCATACAGTTTTGCTAGTTTTCATAATGTAAGCTTTATGGGAATTGAAGGAGAATAAAGAAGAAATGTAGCACTACTGAAATCTTACCTGCATTGCCAGTACTTGGCGGTCTCTGAGGGGCTCCGGGTGATACATTTCGATGTAATGTGGCCTGAGGTGGGGAGAGCATGGTCGTGTCTGTTAATGATGAACTGGCTGCCAGTGATGGGGATACAAGGGAACTCCCTGGGTTACTGTAGGTTAAAGTATTGGGATTGGACACTGGAACCGTAACAGACATTGAAAAGTTCTGGGGAGGCAAGCCAGGCTGAAAACAAAAACAAGAACATATTAATATTGCACAATAATATTTGTCAAGGCTATAATATTGAGATAAAGTCAGATTAATTATGTTAGTTTAGTAATTTTGTATTACTCTAAAAATGCACACTTATAAAACATCCACTCTGAAGAGACGGGTATTGTGATCTAACAGTACTTTAATTAAAGATACATTTCAATAAGGTCATTTATCAACGTTGGGTATATTGAGAGCTACAGTTTGCAAACATTAGACCAGAGATATTTTATTGATATTCATCCATTAACTTTAATCAGAAGTCTGCCATTATTTAACATTTGATTCCTGATACCAGAAAGCCAGTTGATAAGCTATACATTTTAATAATCAATGAATTTGTTGCATCCTCAAGATGTAAGAATACATAAACATGCACATTATAAAACAAAACTGAGTCAGTAATGAGACAAAAGAGAAAAGTTAGTAACGGTATCTTTTTTCTGACAACCTTGACATTGAAATTAAAGCATTACTATTGTTATCCATCTGTATCTGGAATTTATCTATAACAACCCACAAATACTTTTTACAGCCTAGAAAATTCAGAAGTGAAATAGGTTTATTCCAAAACTGATTAGCTAATTTTTCATCTGCGTACGGGTAGCAGAGTAATACATTCTATAGTATACAGAACTATTTACCTGAATACTAATGAATTTCTGTAAATTAGTGACATGTTAGAGTGCTAATTACTTGAATACAGAAATTTTGATTGAATCCTTATTTCTTAGTTACATACATTCCCAATATCAACACATTTAATACCCAATAAGCTTTAGAAAATAGGAGGATAACCAAATTTTTTGAAATTATAATTTTATATAAATAAGAACTATAATTAATCTGTTAAGAAGGCACTCTCCATATGTAAACATCTATCCAATAAGCTGTATTATTGATATTTTATTTTTACATGCAGGCCACAAAGAACTTTTTAATATCTGACAAATTAATTATTTTTGCACTAAATTTTTAAACATACACTACATTCAAGCAGCACAAGGCAACACCTTCAACGATTCCAAAAATGTAACAAAGGCAATGTAGAGTAATATCCTTGTACGTGTTTCTTTATATGTCGAAGCACCCAGTGATAGCAACTTTTACTGCTACAGTGAAGACCCACATTTCATGCTGCCATCCCATTTAGTGGGTAGGCTTTTAGATATGACCAACTACTCCACGCTATCTGTCTTTCCTCTCCTTTGACAGCAGTCAGCACAAAGTCTTTCATAAAGGCTAGGGGACTATTTTTTGTTATATGATCCACGGGTATGGAAATAAAACCATAGCCATTATAAATTAAACCATATGTAAATAAACATAGGGAGTTCTAAAGTTTACAATTTTAATCAGTCATTCTAATTATGGGAACTTTTCCAGACTGGAATTCATGGCACACAGTGGAGCCAGAGAAATATATCTGAAAAGCTAATGTTTCTATACGAGGGGGCAGCTTAGAGACTATACTAGAAGACTGACTACTCGTGAGAACTCAGACCTAGAGAAGATGCCCTGACACACCACTTCTCAATATCTAACATTTCAAGTTGATCTAAAGAACTACCATTAGGATTCAGGTTCAAAGACACAACAAATGGCCACTGATGTAAACCAGAGAGAGGATTCTTCAAATTGGCAACGAGGGACAAAAGATATTGCCTGTGTGCAAGTATAGAGAGCCTAATGACAGAACTAATGGTGAGTATCAAGACTGACAGTACACAGTTAATCCAGAGTGATGTGGATTAACAAAGAAATTACTTCCATTACTAGAGAGTCAGCTGGGGACTACAGTCACCTCTTGTATATTAAATCACTCAGTTTCCATGTAGATTTTAAGAGGAACCTAACCACTCCACTTTAATTGCCACAACAAATCCAATGATGTACAACTGAAAAGATGTAGCAGAGCTTCAAAATTACTTTCATTAGGAGGCAATATTTTTCTTTGGCATATTCTTCAATTTCTGATTTATTCTATAAAGCAAAATTAATTTACTTTAAAAAAAGGAATTAATATGACCCCCGACCCATCAAACACACACCAATAAATTACACAGTGGTACCTAAATTTCTTGAACCATGAGACCCCCTAATTCCTCTTCAAGATCAATGCTCCACTAAACCAGTCCATGGCCCCTAGAACAGTTATACTTATATGTATACAAAATTGTGAAGCGCAGTAGGCAGTCTTGCTGGTGCTGATGTGAGGACTCATGCCCTGGCCAGGTTTGCTTTTGGAATTCATAGCTGTAAAATGGCCTGTGGGAGGTCTTCTGACCATACAAGATATTGGGTAAAAATTTCAAGAAGTGGCTATGTGGTTTAGGTGCCTACGTCTATTTTCAAAAGTGACGTTGGCACTTGAGGGTGAGATTTTCAGAAGGTATTTAGGTGCCTAAAGATGTAGATGGGCAGCTAATGGGATTTTAATGAGGGTCAGGGGTCTTACTGCTTAGGTACTTTTCAAAATCCCTCTAGGCACCTATTACCTCTTTAATCACCTACATACCTTTAGGAATCTATGTGTTTACATCACTTTTGAAAACAGGACTTTGTCTTTTAAGTCAGGTGCTTTTGAAGATATTACCCATTGACTAATTTACTATAGGGAGAACAAATTCTCTGTATGAGGGCATCTTCCCAGGAAATATTTTTAAAGCTGTTTGTCATTTGTTGTAACCTTGTTCCATTGCAGAGGGGTAAAAAATTTAAAATCTCTCTAAGTTACCTTACATCTCAGGATAAGAGTCCATCCTAGTTTTTTTTGGGGGGAAAAAAAAGTTTTAGGCAGCATCTAGAAAGGGGAGTGGGTTCCTGGGAGTCAGGAACATCATAAACAAGTATGAAACTTCAGGAGCACAGGAAGGGAGCTACAGACCCCCTGGGAAGTTTAAGAACTCCTAGTTTACATGATAGTTTCACATAACTTTCAGAATTCTCTCACATACATGCATAATGAATAGGTATTTCTGCTTCGTAAACAATTAAACCATCTTATCTTTACTGGGGTATTCAATGGTAAGCAAAACATTGTGAAAGTTCTCATGCACATAATAAAAACACAAGCCATTCTTTAGTACTCACTGCGACTTTATGATTCCGCATCATATTATCAAACTCTTCATTAATTTTTTTATATTTTTCTTCTGTATGTGGCGTGAGCACATATGAAGTGTCAGGGTCCGGGCTGTCACACCCTCTGTGCTCCTTCTTGTTCAGAGCCTAAATAATGAAGTTAATAAAAAGAATCAACAAATAAAAAGTAGAGGTAAAATAAAAGTACTTACAGGGCCTCGCTTGAAAATAAAATCACTATCTTCATTTAGTTTGCTGTATCTGTCCTCCGATAGTGGACTGTGCTCAAAGTAATCGTCAGCATCAGGGCTCTCACAACCATTAAGGCCTTTTTTTCTTAAAGTCTGAAATACAATTGGAAAATTCACACACAAATAATACTAACTTGCCAAGACTTTTTGTAAGCTGAATCATATTCAGAGCCACTGAAACTATATAAAACTGTCAGAAATGCAACTCACTTTAAGAGACAAGCTAGACCTTTCAAAATAAGTAGCTCCACAGGGCACCATGATGGAAGGTGCACTTAGAGGCACAGCCTCTCCCAGCTCTCATCTCATGAGTAACTATAACCTAGGAATCAGCAGCCTTCGGCACATGGCATCCTTCGGCCCACGCAGCTTCCCGCAACCACCATTGGCCTAGAGCGGCAAACCGCAGCCAGTGGGAGCCACGATCGGCTGAACCTGCGGACGCGGCAGGTAAACAAACCAGCCCAGCTCACCAGGCTACTTACCCTGGCAGGCCACGCGCCAAAGGTTGCCGATCCCTGCTATAACCTATCATTACTTTGGCCTCCAGGAATTCTATGACCAGCATTTGTTTTAACTATCGGCTGATGTAACCAAGCAGTTTGATATATAAAACTAACGTTGGAAGGCTACAGCAAGAGGTTAGAACCGTTAGTAGTAGTAAAAAAAGGTACTTCCCATATTAGCACAAGAATTCAGTGCAGCGGCTTTTTTTTTTTTTAAATAGTATAATCTGTAAGGAGGGTGTTATGCAAAAATAAATTATTTGCTTTGTATTAATAAAATATCAATGTTGGCTTCCCAAATGTTCTATTCTCACTAGAAAACAGTAAAATTAACTGTAGAATATAGTGAGTAAAATTTCCAAATGACTGTATTATTGAATGGATTTAACAACATATGTAACAACTGGCCTGATTACTTAAGGCACATACTTTCCTGGACTTCAGTCACTTAGCATACAACATGAAAACAAGTACTGCATAGAACATGACAATCCAAGAAGAACAATGCTCAAAATGCAATCATTTTTATTTTTGCAATCCTTTTCTAAGACACTGCGGTTTTCCAAATGTAAGCTTTTTTCACATGCATATCCTCTGCGGTGACTTAATTTCAATGCGATTGCTTTGTTGGGATTTTTCCTGTTTACTAAATATGGACTTGCATCAACATCCCCTTAATGTACATGTCTCCCCACTACGCAGCTATGAAATCAGCTACCAGGAAACAGGTTTTTGAACTTCAGGTCTCTTGCCTTTAAGATCTTGAAAAGTATATTCATATTCTTTAATGTTTATTTTTCCTTGGTATTATAAGTTCAGAAAATCCACATAGCAAACAAGCTCATTTTTTTGTTTGTTTTAAATAGAATCTCTAAGTTTTCTACCTCTAGAAAATTTGTCAGTGAAATATAATCATAAACACTTAAATGTCAGAAGTATGTGAGGGAACAGTGGTGCAGAGAGAATCTTCATTTGGACAGACAACGTATCTTTATCCAACTTGTCTTGGTCTTAAAAATGAAAACCCAACCGCACAGAATTAAAATCAGAGCTACCTGTCATTCCATGTACCACAGAGGTATTGCATTCTCAAGGCTTCCTAAGCAACCTGAAAGGTATTTGGTTCTGTCATCATTTGAATTTCCATTCAACAATTGACAGTGAATCTACTTTTAGAAGAAGAATCTCAGTACAATTATTTGTTAGGTTTTTTTAAATATTATCTTCTTTTTTCTGATTAATAAAAGTATATATCCATTCTTTATCAAACAGAATAAGGTGCCCAGATCTTATGGTGAAAGGATCCACATTAGCAGCTTCATAAGCAGACAAACTGTACAATCATATGTAATTGAATTTCTTCAGAGAACTGTTCAGCTTATGCTGAATATGAATAAAGCTAGAAAATTGTGTATAACCTATTACACTTCCACTAAAAATAAAGATTTTTACTTAGTATTTTGTTAGTAAGCAACAGATTGCTTAATTACACTTCCTAGTGGTAAGGCAATACTTTACAAAATTCAATTATGCAATAAGAGATTCTCAAAGATCACAGGTCATCATTGGCGAGATATAATTCCTTCTCAAATTACTTGACATGTGCTGCGTAGCCCACACACACTGACTGGAACTCCCACAAAAATTTAATCACTAAATCAGCATATGGGGGAAACAGGTGTAGTTTTTTCTAACCACCTGTCACAGCATTGATCTCTGCTGGTTTAACCAATCAGGTGGACACTTACATGGACTTAGCCATACAAGGAGCTGCTGTTTAGGACTTTGAAGGTCGGAGACTGTTATTCCTTCCAACCCTTCTCAACAAGTTCAGGCTGTCATCCTCTACACTTTGGTATCAGCAGGGAAAATGTTAACACTGTATAATCTGGATTACATTTAACCTTTATAATCTATAAATAGAATCTGAATAGGTTACGTCTGTACATGGATCCGAATATAAAAACTGTGCCCAGCACTCCTTTAGGAGCAGCAGTAAAACATGTTACAGTGAAGTAGTATTCAATATATAAGTAAATTAGAAAAAGGCAGCCTGCAAGAAATGTACAGTGGTTATCTGTGTGAACTCCAGCCTACATTTTATACTCTATATTTAAATATTGTGAAAGTTTTGATTTTTATAATATTTAATATTATTTGTCAAATGTTTTATAGTAATTACACTTAAAATCTAGGAATCTCATAAGTGTCTGTCTTTCTCAGAATGCTCAAATAATCAGTACAGCTTAAGTGGAAACTTCAAAATTTAATTCTCTTAATGCATACCCACCAGCGCTGTCCACCAACACTGAAGTTTAGAAATTAAACAAATTATTAACGTAAAGTGTACATATTAGGCTAAATATATAAGAATGCATTCACCCTTTTTTCAATCGTTATTTTTTATTCTGATAGTAATGGGGTTAACTCTGCCTTGACTCATGAGGAAGTAAAATGCCTCAGTATCTCCACTTTAAGATTCTGGAAACCTTCACTCCAGATGGTGTTCCTGTCATTGTTAGAGAACTTAAAGCTATGGGTCACTATTACAGATAAATCCAAGTCTGTGTTTGATATCCAAAGCTCTGTTTCTTTATCACCAAAACATGAACTGTCACTTTGAGGACCTAACTAACATAAAAAGACTGTCTACTTTATCACTATCCAGTAGCATAATAGTAAAAAGTTTCTCCTGTATGGCTGGTACTAACAAGTGGAATGCTGTAATCTGTTAACAAGGCCAGGCGAGGCCTCTGGGAGACAGGCCAGCCTCAGTTTTCTCACAGGCTACAAAGTTAGATATGATAACAGGCTCCTGCTCAATAAAAAAACCACAAAAGGTCATGATTACTGGGAATCAAGCTGTGTGTATGCAGGAAAGAAACATTCCATAAACAAGTGCTGGCTCCACCCTCCATATTTTCTATACTAAAAGTTATTACTTCAACACTGAATGTAAGTAAGTAATCCTCCCAAAATTCTTTCTAGATACGATCATGAAGACTGAGAAATTTGTAGACCCCTGAAAATAAAGCTTATTAAGAAAAAAAAACAATACCAAATAATCTTTAGGTAGCATATAGAGATGGGGTCACACACAAAATACATATATGATACTAAACAAAATCTTAAAGCTTTTGCAATTCATGATAACTAAAACAAAAAAGAGTACTACTTATAGTGGTATTTTTGCATACACAATTAAAAATTCTTACTAGAGGGAAGGGAAACATTTCATTTTATGTTCTGTAATGGAATGTTTAAGCATTATAAGGAAAGAATACTAACTCTTATTTTCCGGATTATTTCAGGAGTATATCTGGTCCTTACAATAAATCTATACTATTTTCTTTGTTGGTTCCCAGAAAAAGATTTCTGAAAACCTTTTCTGATGGTTGTTTCCTAATCCACTATGTTGAGATCCAATAAATACATGTTTGTAGTTTGGATGTTATTCTGGATCATTTATTAGCTGATTAGATTAGAGAACTACAAGATTCTTGTCATAAGAAATTCACCATGAGTATTTAGAAGAAACCATAGCAGATGTGGAATCTGTATATACATTAATATTTAGTGAAACCAATAGCTTAACTGTGTTACAAATAAAGACATTGTACAAATGCCCCAGCAAGCTGTGATAAATGCTGATAAGAGAGTGACTCAGAAGTTTTAAAATGGCTTTCTTCCACCATGTAAAAATAAAATATGTAACTAAATGACTGATGGTTTTGTGTTGATTTTATTGTAATGACTGGTATGAGGAAACACAATATGAGGATGTTAGTGATGGATTAACCAGAAACCGTTCAAAAGTTATGTTTAGACAGCAGTACAAATGTTCCAATATTTTGCTGAATCTTTCTCCGACGTTTTACTCTAAGCAAAATGCTTCTGATACGTGCCAGATAGAACACCTTGGTCAATTCCCCTACAGGAAATACACAACACTGATAGCATCAGTGCTCACTCCATACCTTGCAACTTGCCAAAACTCTAATCCGGAGGACTTCTCACTAGGCATAAAAATAATATAGTTTCCCTATTCAATCCTGGATTATGTTGCTAAAATTTACAAGAATGTCAATTAGTATTAATTGCAATGGTGGTATTTATGATGTGAACACCAATCCAGGAGGAAGTGGACTGACGATTATAAAAATGTAATTGTGTTCTGGAGCTACTGATCTGACTTTAATCAGTAACGTACATGCAGAGGCTGTGGTTTGTAATTCCTAGACTCTAGTCACTAGAACCATCAATTCCCTCCAACCTGAGCCCTGGGATCATCTCCTTCCATCTCCCATTCAGACCTTTCCACCATCCCTTTAAACTCTATCCTCACAAACCCTTGCCCCAACTCCAGGCCTCCTCTTCTTCCAAAGATGTGTGACATCCTCACAGTTATTACCTATCACAGTTGCTGGCAGATATATAACATCTGCAGTGTCCAAAACCTCCTTTTAAATCTTGCACACTCTGAAGCTTTTCCAGATAGCACAAGTGAATTTTTGTGCATTTCTGAAGCAAAATCTCTGAAGTTCACAAAAATGAGAAAAGCAGCAACTAGTCCCCACAATTAGAGGACGCAAGGCCAACAATGAATCAAATGAGTGGTGAGGAGAGGAACACTGGGACCCTGTCAAGTCACAGAAGCATGCATTTTTAGTGCTTTGTCCAGTCCATTTTTAAGGTTTCCTTTGATGAGACTTTCCCTACTTTCCCTGTGAGATTTATTTTTACATATGAACAGCTATGATAAAAGAAAGTTAAGGTGCAGAGTCAATCATCCAGAAGTTAAGAATTCCAGAACTAAGGTTGCCTGCACATACCTCATCACTGCTTGGCCCTACATCACATCCTATTTTCTAGATTACTTTAGGAGTATATCTAGTCCTTACAATAAATCTGTACTATTTTCATTTTCCTCCTAAGTTTCCATCCAAAAGATTGAGGCTCCAAGTGCACGGTCAAACCAGAGAGACAAATGAATTCCTCTTGGCTCAGTAACACTATGCTTCTGTTTGCACAACTCAAAATTACATTGGCATTTCCGCAACCATATTGCATTGCATATCTATTTTACTATCTACTATCACTTTCTGTACTACAATGTCACAATTCTCTCACTGAATGAGTGTACTTCAAAATTATGTTTGATTTTATTGTATTAGCTGCATTTTTCTTGATTAACCTCATTATGTTACTTTCCACAATTTTGTGCTTTTTAATAGCTCTATGTCTGATAATATTTCTTCTCAGTCCACAGTGGTGCTCATGACTCCTCCAGCTACAGGATTAACTGCATCTGTCATTAAAAAAAAACTGTTTACCACTCCTTTGAGATCATTAAGATGTTAATCAGGACCAACCCTAACAACAATACCTTTAGTATACTAACTAGACAATATTACTCCCATAACTCAGTGAAAGAAAATCTTTTTTCTACATTAGTAATCAAACTTTTACATTCTGATCTAAGCAAAAAATGCTAAGCAGATAGTGGCTGCAACCTAAAAGCAGGCTACAAATGCTTGTAACCTACAGGACAAGGAATGATGCATTTAATTTTGCAACTTCTGTATGACTGCCAAGACTAGAAGCCTCACTGAAATGTATAAACAGTGTCTCTTCCTGTCCTTCGATTCTAAGATTCGATGCAGAATGGTTTAGGTATAAGGCTGTCCCAGCTGCAGCCACTTCCCAATCAGCCCAGCTTAGCAGCTCCCCACCACAACCTTCCCCCAGGGCTGTTTTAAGCCCTTCAGGGCAGGAGCGGGGTAACCACCCTGCTACAGTGCCCCTTTTTAATCTTCTGGGCATTTCAGCATTTAATTAGTGTTAGACTGGGTAACATCAAATTACAAGACCTAACAAATTACCTGCTGTACTCTTAACATTTAATGCTTTTGCTATATTGGAGATGAAAAATGCCTTTTTCTCCTGTACAGTTGGGAAGAGGTCAGTTAGAGAAGCCGCTAATCTATAACAGGTATGTAAAAGCAGTACATCATATTATAATACTACTGTATTACACATCCCTCGGCCTGGGCTGCTTCCCGCAGCCCCCATTGGCCTGCAATGGGAAACCGCGGCCAGTGGGAGCTGTGATTGGCCAAACCTGTGGAAGCGACAGGTAAACTAACTGCAGGGGGTTACCTGGCAGGCCGCAGGCCGAAGGCGGTCTCTATTATAGACCATAATCAGGTCACCCCCTTACCATTCTCAAAATTTTCAACATCCTTATTGAATTGTGGACACCAAAAGGTACACCTACCTGGAATGGATATGAGCAATCACTCGAAGAAGAAAAGACGGTTACTCACCTTTGTAACTGTTGTTCTTCGAGATGTGTTGCTCACATCCATTCCAGTTAGGTGTGCGCGTCGCGCGTGCACGTTCGTCGGAAACTTTTTACCCTAGCAACTCCAGTGGGCCGGCAGGTCGCCCCCTGGAGTGGCGCCGCCATGGCGCCCAATATATATCCCTGCCGGCCCACCCGCTCCTCAGTTCCTTCTTACCGCCGTGTCGGTCGTTGGAACTGTGGAGCGCGGCATAGCTGTCCTCCACGTCCCTAGCTCTCCTTGTTCTCTATCGTTATCTTTATTGTAGTTGTTAATTAGATTGTTAAGTGTAGATAGTAGTAGTTAAGTGATAAGTAGTTTGTAAATAGTTCTTCGCCGGGGGCTTAGCCCTTCCCGGCACCCGGCACCGGGCTCATGCCTGGTTCGCCGGGCTTCAAGCAGTGTGCGGCCTGCAAGAAGCCCATGCCTACCAGCGATCCCCACGACGCGTGCCTGAAGTGCCTGGGGGAATCGCACAGATCCGACAAGTGCCGCATCTGCAAGGCTTTTAAGCCAAGGACTAAGAAGGAGAGGGATCAAAGGCTCCGGACTCTCCTTATGGAGGCGGCACTTGACCCGGCGGCTTCGCAGGCCGTGATGTCGGCGCCGGCACCGGATCGCACCGGCACCGAGAAGACTCCCCGGCACCGACCTTCTCCGGCACCGGGGACAGAGCCTAGGCCGTCGAAGTCCATTACTCCGGCCAGGCAGACCCGAGTGGAGCGCCCGGCCTCAACATCGGCCGCGGCGCCGCCGGCACCGTCGACTCCGGGCCCGGCGGGTCCGTCGAGTCCGGTGCCGCCAAGCTCCCCCATGACATCTGGGGTCGAGATAGTGGTGCCATCCACACCAGAGACCTTCGCCTCGGCACGGGACCTCATAGCCATGACCGAGCCCACTCAGCTACCACCCCCGGTACCTCCGGTGCGGGTCGTGTCCAGAGGCAAGCCTATGATGTCGGCACCGTCTCGGGACTCACGTTCTCGATCCAGGTCCCGACGTCACGGTCGCTCCAGATCCCGCCGCCGCTCGCAGTCCCGGCACCGCTCCCCTCAGCGGTACCGGTCGCACTCGCGGCGCCGGTCGACATCGAGACGATCGCGGTCAGACTCCAGCCGCCGTTACCAGCACCGCGATTCCAGGAGCCGATCCAGACATTATTCGCCGCACCGGTCGACCTCCCGGCGCCGAGCTGGTGGCAGGTCCCGGTCCCGGTCGACCTCCCGGCACCGAACCGGTGGCAGGTCCCGATCCCGGCACCGAAGCGGCGCCCGGTACCGGTCCAGATCCCGGCACCGTGACAGAACCCGGTCCCGGTCCCGGCACCGATACGACTCCCGGCACCGGTCCCCGGCACCGAGACGATCACCCGTGCCGGCCCGCGCGGACCCTTACCATCCAGGGTCCGCCCCGCCATGGCCCTCTGGACAGCCGTCCGTGTCTTCATTAACGGACAGTGGGTACGCGCTGGGCACCGACCGGCAGGCGGCGCTGTTCAGTGAGCCTCCACAGCAGGACCAAGGCCCGCAGCAATGGGGTTTCTGGACACCCTGGGCATATCATCAGGCCCAGGGCCCCCAACAGCTCCCTGCTAGGCCGGCGACTGCGGAGCGCAGGGCACCTGAAGCCTCGCTGTCTCGCCCCCCTCCCTCCCCGGATGGGGAGGAAGGGTCCAAGCATCAAGACTCCGCTTTGGCTCCTGAGGCAGAGGCGAGGGCCGAGGGAGACCCCCCATTAGACACTCTCCTGCCGGGGGTCTCCTCATCCTCCTCCCCTGATGAAGCGGTGGCTGGGACCTCCTCCAACAGCCCCCCCCCCGCTGGACCTCAGGGCGCACCAGGACCTCCTCAGGCGAGTAGCCCAAAATCTGAGTCTGCAAGCCGAGGAGGTCTCGGAGGTAGAGGACCCTATTGTGACCATCCTCTCGGCAGACGCTCCCACCAGGGTCGCCCTGCCGTTCATACGAACCATCCAGGCCAACGCCAACACCATCTGGCAGTCTCCGGCCTCCATTCCTCCCACTGCGAAGGGCGTCGAGAGGAAGTACATGGCTCCTTCTAAGGGATACGAGTACCTCCACGTACACCCGACTCCGTGTTCCCTGGTGGTCCAATCCGTCAACGATAAAGAGCGTCACGGCCAGGAGGCTCCAGCCCCCAAATCCAGGGAGGCCAGGCGGATGGATCTCCTCGGCCGTAAGGTGTACTCGGCTGGGGCGCTGCAGCTCACGGTCTCCAACCAGCAGGCCCTGTTAAGCAGATACGCCTTCAACTCCTGGGTGGCAGCAGATAAATTCAAGGAGCTGCTTCCACAAGATGCTCGTCAGGAGTTTACGGCCATCTTAGAGGAAGGCAAGAAGGTCGCACGCACGTCCTTGCAAGCCTCTTTGGACGCTGCGGATTCGGCTGCCCGTACCCTCGCGTCGGGTGTAACGATGCGTCGCCTCTCCTGGCTGCAGGTTTCCGGCCTTCCGCCGGAGCTCCAGCACACTATACAGGACCTTCCTTTCGAAGGCCAAGGATTATTCTCGGACAAGACAGACCCCAGACTCAAGAGTCTGAAAGACAACCGAGTCATCATGCGGTCACTTGGGATGCACACACCAGTGACGCAACGCAGACCCTTCCGGCCGCAGCAACAACAACAACAGCGCAGGCCGTATTCCCAGTTCCGCCAGCGGCAGGACCTTAACAGGCGCCGCGGCAGGAACGGAAGGCGCAGGCACTCGGGGAACCAAGGGGGGCAAAACCAAGGCTCCTCTAAGCCCCCGCCTGGACCCAAGCCTTCATTTTGAAGGTGCGCCCGAGGGCGCAGTAACAGTTTCCCCAATGGATCCTTTCCCCCCGTTTTCCAACCGCCTTTCGTTTTTCCTCCCAGCGTGGTCCCTAATAACATCAGACCGCTGGGTCTTACGCACGGTGCAGTCGGGATACCGCCTGCAGTTTGTTTCATTTCCTCCTCCCCGCCCCCCTTCCTCGTCCCTCTTCAGGGACCCCTCTCACGAGCAATTCCTTCGGCAGGAGGTGCAGACGCTCCGCGGCAAAGGAGCTATAGAGGCGGTGCCGGAGAACGAGAAAGGCAAGGGGTTTTATTCCCGCTACTTTCTGATCCCCAAGGCCAAGGGAGGCCTCAGGCCTATCCTCGACCTGCGAGAGCTCAACAAGTACCTGGTGAAGTTGAAGTTCCGCATGGTTTCCTTGGGGACCATTATCCCATCCCTGGATCCGGGAGACTGGTACGCCGCCCTCGACATGCAGGACGCGTATTTTCACATTGCTATCTGGCCACCCCACAGACGTTTCCTTCGCTTCGTTGTGGGGTCTCTGCATTACCAATTTGCAGTCCTCCCATTTGGCTTGTCCACGGCCCCCGAGAGTGTTTACGAAATGCATGGCAGTTGTTGTGGCGCAGCTTCGGCGCAGTCGTATCCACGTGTTCCCGTATCTGGACGATTGGTTGATTCGGGGCACGTCGGAACAACAAGTCTGCAGCCATGTCCGTGTGATCACCGACATGTTCGCCACTCTGGGCCTCTTGGTGAACACAGACAAGTCCACCCTGGCCCCCACACAAAGGGTGGAATTCATCGGGGCCGTCCTGGACGCCACTGTGGGCAGGGCCTTGCTGCCATTGCAGCGGTTCCAGGCCTTGTCGGCAATCGTGCAACGACTACAGACAGCCCCCCTGACGTCAGTGAGGACGTGTCTAACCCTGTTAGGCCACATGGCGGCCTGTACTTTCGTGACCAATTACGCTCGGCTCCGCATGAGGCCACTCCAGTTGTGGCTCATCAGTCATTACAGGCCGACAAGACAGCCACTAGATATGTTAATCACGATCCCCCAGAGGGTCTTAGATTCTCTCGGCTGGTGGCTGGACCAGTCAGTGTTGTGTGCGGGTCTCCCCTTCCACCCATCTCAGCCCTCGGTGTCCCTAACAACAGATGCCTCAGATCTCGGCTGGGGGGCCCACGCAGGGACCCTGAGGACGCAGGGCCTGTGGTCCCAGGAGGAGGTGGGGCTACACATCAACATGCGGGAGTTGAGAGCGGTCCGTCTTGCTTGTCAAACGTTCTGTCATCAGCTCCAGGGTCGTTGTGTCGCGGTGTTCACCGACAACACGACGACTGTGTATTATATCAACAAGCAGGGCGGCACCAGATCCTCCTCCCTGTGCCACGAGGCGATACGACTCTGGGACTTTTGTGTAGCCCACTCCATTCACCTCATGGCTTCCTTCCTCCCCGGAGTACGGAACACGCTGGCGGATCGATTGAGCAGATCCTTCCTGTCACACGAGTGGTCCCTTCGCCCAGACGTCGCCCTCTCCATCTTCCGGAGGTGGGGTTATCCCCGGGTGGACCTCTTCGCGTCCAAGGGGAACAGGAAGTGCCAAGCGTTCTGCTCCTTTCAGGGCAGGGAGCCCGGGTCGATAGCGGATGCCTTCCTCATCCAGTGGTCGACCCACCTGTACTATGCGTTTCCCCCATTCCCGTTGGTCCACAGGGTCCTTCTGAAGGTGCGCAGGGACAGGGCTCACGTGATCATGGTAGCCCCGGCATGGCCCAGACAGCACTGGTACCCCATGCTGCTGGACCTGACCATAGCCGACCCAGTCCCCCTGCCCCTTCATCCGGACCTGATTACCCAGGAGCACGGGACCCTCTGTCACCCGGACCTGCAGTCGCTGCACCTAGCGGCGTGGCTCCTGCGTGGCTGACTGGCTCTGAGCTGCGCTGTTCCACGCCGGTGAGGGAGGTGCTCTTGGGCAGCAGGAAGCCGTCCACAAGAGCGACATATTTGGCCAAATGGAAGCGCTTCTCCTATTGGTGCGTGGAGAGAAATCTCCGCCCTATGGAAGTTTCAGTAGCCGACATCTTAGACTACATTTGGTCCCTCAAAGGGCAAGGTCTGGCCATATCGTCGTTACGAGTCCACCTAGCAGCTATCTCCACCTTTCACCCGGGTGCGGATGGTCGCTCTGTTTTTTCCCACCCGACGGTGTCTAGATTCCTTAAGGGGCTGGAACGTTTATACCCTAACGTCCGTCCCCCTGCTCCAACCTGGGATCTTAACCTGGTGTTGTCCCGGCTCATGGGGCCCCCCTTTGAGCCGTTAGCTACTTGCTCCCTGCTTTACCTCTCTTGGAAGACGGCCTTTCTAGTAGCTATCACCTCAGCTAGACGGGTGTCGGAACTCCGGGCTCTTGTGGTAGACCCCCCATATACGGTCTTCCACAAGGACAAGGTGCAGCTGAGACCACACCCTGCTTTTCTCCCCAAGGTGGTCTCAGCCTTCCACGTCAACCAAGAGATATTCCTCCCGGTTTTTTTCCCAAAACCTCACTCCTCAGGCAGGGAGCAGCAGCTCCACTCGCTTGATGTCCGTAGGGCTCTCGCGTTTTACGTGGAGACGACTAAGCCCTTCCGCAAATCCCCCCAGCTTTTCGTGGCAGTAGCGGACCGCATGAAAGGGCTTCCTATCTCCTCCCAGAGGTTATCCTCTTGGGTAACGTCCTGCATCAGGACCTGCTATGACTTGGCCCACGTCCCTACGGGCCGTGTGACTGCGCATTCTACCAGGGCGCAGGCGTCGTCGCTGGCTTTCCTTGCCCGTGTGCCCATCCAGGAAATCTGTCGGGCAGCGACCTGGTCATCGGTCCACACCTTTGCTTCCCACTACGCCCTGGTCCAGCAGTCTAGAGAGGATGCGGCCTTCGGATCTGCTGTGCTCCATGCCGCGACTTCTCGCTCCGACCCCACCGCCTAGGTATGGCTTGGGATTCACCTAACTGGAATGGATGTGAGCAATCACTCGAAGAAGAAAAGACGGTTACTCACCTTTGTAACTGTTGTTCTTCGAGATGTGTTGCTCACATCCATTCCACACCCGCCCTCCTTCCCCACTGTCGGAGCCGCCGGCAAGAAGGAACCGAGGAGCGGGTGGGCCGGCAGGGATATATATTGGGCGCCATGGCGGCGCCACTCCAGGGGGCGACCTGCCGGCCCACTGGAGTTGCTAGGGTAAAAAGTTTCCGACGAACGTGCACGCGCGGCGCGCACACCTAACTGGAATGGATGTGAGCAATCACTCGAAGAAGAATTTGATGTTACCCAGTCTAACACTAATTAAATGCTGAAATGCCCAGAAGATTAAAAAGGGGCACTGTAGCAGGGTGGTTACCCCGCTCCTGCCCTGAAGGGCTTAAAACAGCCCTGGGGGAAGGTTGTGGTGGGGAGCTGCTAAGCTGGGCTGATTGGGAAGTGGCTGCAGCTGGGACAGCCTTATACCTAAACCATTCTGCATCGAATCTTAGAATCGAAGGACAGGAAGAGACCTTGAGAGGTCAGTTAGTCTAGTCCCCTGCACTCATGGCAGGGTAAGTATTAATCTAGATCATCCCTGACAGCTGTTTGTCCAACCTGCTCTTAAAAATCTGCAATGATGGAGATTCCAACACCTCCCCGGGCAATTTATTTCCAATGCTTAACCACCTTGACAGTTAGGAAGTTTCTCCTAATGTCCAACTTAAGCCATCCTTGCTGCAATATAAGCCCTTTGCTTCTTGTCCTATCCTCAGAGGTTGCTTCTTGTCCTATTCTCCTCCTTGTAACAACCTTTTATGTTCTTGAAAACTTATGTTCCCTCTCAGACTTCTCTTCTCCAGACTAAACAAACCCAACTTTTGCAATCTTCCCTCACAGGTCATGTTTTCTAGACCTTTAAATCCTTTTTATTGCTCTTCTCCGGACTTTCCCCAATTTGTCCAATTACATTCAAGATATACCACATCTACCATTTCCTGAAGGTTTATTACCCTGTCAAAGAAAGCTATAATGTTGGTCTAACACGGTTTGTTATTGACAAATCCATGCTAACTATTACTTATTACCTTATTATCACCTAAGTGTTTGCAAATTGATTATTTGCTCCATCATCTTTCTGGGTACTGAAGTTAAGCTGACTGATCTGTAATTCCTTGGGTTGTCCTTATTTCCCTTTTTATAGATTGATACTATATTTATTTCCAGTGCTCTGGAATCTCTCCTGTCTTCCATGACTTTTTGAAGATAATCGCTAATGGCTCAGATAGTTCCCCAGTCAGATCCTTGAGTATTCTAGGATGTATTTCATCAGGCCCAGATGACTTGAAGATATCTAGCTTGTCTAAGTAATTTTTATCTTGTTCTTTCCCTATTTTAGCCTCTGATCCTACCTCATTTTCACTGACATTCACTACATTATTAGACATCCAATAGCTACTAGTCAATTGCTACTAATAAAGAAGTGAAATTCACTAAAAAGATCTGAAAGAAGAGAGTCTCATTAAAACTCAGGGTTGTGGGGTTGGGTTTTTTTTTGGTTTTTGTTTTTAGAGATACACACGAGTCTCAAATTACCAGACAAAAATCTCAATACTAAATTTTTTTTCATAGCTAAACCTTATTTCTATGGCTAACGAGTCACTGGCCAAATTGGGAACAACCTCTCTGGTTCAACCTTCCTGACAATAAAATGGAGATAATACTGAGCTTCGTAAAGCACTTGGAGAGTCCCCAGATGAAAACTATTACAAAGAGGCAACATATTGTTGAAATATGTCAAGCAACAGCATAAACTTTTCAGAAACATAATTTGTTTAAACAATCTAAGTCTTTTCTAAGTAAAGCCCCCTTGTACATTTTAAATAAAATTCAATCTACAATGCAGACACTTTGGTTTTTCCACTAGGTTTCACAATACCATGTTAAGCTAATGATTAACAAGTTAAATAAACTATCTTCCTATTCTTCTAATAAGGCTGAACCAGTATCTATCAATGAAACAGCCACAGTTCATACAAGCTTCTTTTAGCAGCAACCAAGTAACAGGCAGGTCTGGCTCAACTCTCATTGAAATTCATTAAACAAGGTGCTATAGCTTCTAATATCTGACAAGTGCACTATTTCAATGCCTGAAATAGATCTTCTGCAATTAACACTTGGAATAATGAGCTTTAAAATGATGCATTACTGGATATAAAAACTTAGCTACAAGGTCATACTTGCCAAGATTTGAACTGTAAATAATCAAGACAACAAGAGCAGAATCTTTTAAACGCCATCAAAATATTGTGAACTTTAGCGGGTAGAGGGAAAAAAAAACAGGAAATTTTCCTCCTAAACTAAAATTTCTTCCTATTAGAGATTAATTGGTAAATATGACAATGTTGGTTAAAATTCTTAAATTGAAATTTATCAATAGTCTTGGATGATAAATGTAATTGATAATTCATATATTAACAGCCTGTCATTATGAATAAATTCAAACTCCCATATATAGTAATTACGTTATTGAATTCTGCAAGAATGGTGGGCCAAGAAAAAAGATCTGATTTAATATAGCTAAAAGAAAAACGACACATGCAAGGTACTTTTGTCCACTGGTATGTATCTATTCTACTTCTTAGATATTATTCGTAATAATTTAAAGATGACATCGCAACCAGTTATTCTGGGGATTAATGGCACAATTTCCACCTGCGAAAAAAGTATGAAGGGTGGCATATAAAACTGACAAAGTTTCATATTGCATTCAGAAATTCAATAGCATTGCCTATATTAGAACCAAATGACAACTAAACAAGGAATGCTAAACAAGGAATATTTAAAGATATTCCTTTAAGTAAACATTAATAGGATTAATGGTGTATCTATACAAGGCTTTTGATGATTAAGTGGAAGCTTTCACCTTATCTCAAAGTGCATAAAAAAAGGATGCCAATGCACACCATGCATGCTGAAAATTATTTTACGAAGATCAGTATTATGAACTAGGCTCAGATCACAACACAAAGAGGACTGCTGGTAAGCAGACTGTTCATGTATAGAAACAGTTGTCCATATCACAATTACCACACAATTGGCCCCTTTTGCGTAAGTCTATGCATGGAAACTGAACTACACTTCTACCTCCAGAAATGGACCCGGGGGGAAGGAGGGGAGAATAGAGTTGAGGCATGTTTCAGGATGGTGCCTAGAAGCTTGCACCACTATTGCTGGGTCTGTAATCACTCAATGGGTAGAAGAATTACTGAATCATAGAAACTAGTGATTAGGATGACCAGACAGCAAATGTGAAAAATCAAGACGGGAGTGGGAGGGTAATAGGAGAAAGACTCAAAAATCAGGACTATCCCTATAAAATTGGGACATCTGCTCACCCTACTAGTGATGGAAAAAGACATACTAAGACATGTAGCTAATTCAAGATTGTTTTCTAATTGTAAATATATTAGTGTTTCATCAGGTCTAGTTTCCAGCATTCCAAGCAATGTGACTTTCTTCACTTCTCTTGGAAGACTTCCATATCACTGTCAGAAGGTTGGGGTTTTTTTAAATTTAATGGTTAGCCTAAAAATTATCGCTTCATTTCAGTCCATTATTCCTAGTTTCATACTCATTTGCTATCTCAAGTAATTCCTTGAAGTCACTGATGTTTATATGCAGCATATATTTGCAGATTTACAACCCCGGTTTGTCATTCAATTAGTAATATAGTTCTTTTTCCCTTCACTCATTAGTTAAGCTATGCAACCCTTTAACCATTTTAGTAACTTTTCTGAATGTTCACCAGTTTTCTAGTCTCTGATAATGACATGCCTGCAACTGACAGAAATGTTCCAAGTGTGGTTGCACCAAAGCCCTAATAGAGGGGGGCTATTAACTCCCTGCTATAGGATAGTAGATTTCTGAATAGGAGGTCAAAAACTGTATTGATATCTTTTGCAGCTATATCACATTCCACAATTTGTCAATATGGCAACTTGCACTGCTCTAGAGCCATTCAGTTTTTTTGTATAAAATTAGCTGTATAGCTTTTATTGAAAATAACTAATACATTATCTGAAAACATTGCAGCCACAGATAAGAAAACTTTGGGGGTCTCAACTGTGGTGAAAATCTAAGATAAACTGGGTGTGAATATTGAGACTGGGCCGTGAGAGAGTTGAGTTAACAGCACATCTTGAGTACATAAGGTGGCCAAAGGCTCCCTAAAAAGGTCAGTAGAAAGAAGACAGCTACTGTGGTTCTTCAAGATGTACTATTCACATGGATTCCAGGCCCCACTTTCTCTTTCCACTACTACAGAGTCCTGCTTCTCTGGAATTCTGCATTGATTATAGAACTGAGGAATGGTTGGGCTCACTTTGCCATTTCTAGCCCCCAGGGTATGGAAGGGATACAACATTCAGGATGCAGGTGTGACCCCTCAAATGACACTACTGGCCAAAAGAATCCAATCTTGGATGCATGTGCAGTAAGAGCGGAATCCACATAACCTGGGCTACTTTGAATGATTGTCTATTCCACTTTAAAATGGCATCTTCATTTATGAACAATAAAAAAAGTCTGGGTTTAATGGGTCAGTTTTTAAAAGCATGTTTCAATTCAGCATTTTTGAGAAATACCAGATAAATAGAATACTATGGTCTACTTATTTTTAATATATATCATTTGCTTTTAAATACAAGTGGATTCCACTTTTGTCAGCTACAACAGCCATGGACAAGGATCATGAGTTCCACACTACACCATGCTGTTTATAGGCCATTGTCTAAGTAAAGTCTGGGCTCAAAATATTAAACCCTCAGTTGAGAAGTTGCAGAAATAACAAATCTTCCTTTAAGATGTTCAGTCATACATCCAATAAGCCAGGTGATATCCTAACACAAAAATGTACAAGAAAATTAATCTAATTCAATTCAATTCTTTCATTAGAGAAAAGAAAACTAGTTTTATCCTGATCTATCATTTTCAACCTAAACGATTATTAAAATGTACACATTTAAGCAAATTATTTATGCATCCTGAAAGGAACTGTACATAACTCACTGAGGAAACCCTTGATCAAGTAATCAAGAGTATGTCAAGTACATGACAAAACAATGTAATCTGAAATGTTAAACAATAACTTAGTTGGATCAGTAAAAAAACATCTGTTACAATGCCAATTTTAATTTAATCTTTTTCTCAAATACTGCAGTTTGTGATTTGCTTTCCATCTACTCAGAACTAAGTGATTAACACACTTAAAAAGATTATTCAAATTTGGATCTAAAAGCAAGTAATATCAAGTAGACTTTTCACACTGGAAAGTTAAATTATGATGAAATGATATATAAAATTTAATTCGTACCACGATAGCAGGAATTTTCTTTAGTCAAATATGCAAGTGGTAAGAGTATTCATGACGCAACTGTCATCTTAAAAATAAAATCCTCTAGCAATAATGGAAACAGATTTTGCTCTGGCTGTTATGAATGTTCAATATTCTGCATTATTACAATTAAGTTTACTTACAGTACATTGTAAAGGAGAGTGCAGTACAGTGCAAATGAAGGGTGTTTAAATGTTTTTGTAATTAGATTTTAAAACATTCTTCAGATTTAAAAAGGTATAAATAGCTCACATCTTTACTAGCTAATATGGTTATAAGTTTAATGTGATCTTCATGAAAATGCTATGTCATCTACGAGGCTAGCATGAGCCAATAATTTGAAGCTATAATAATTAAAGGTAATTTAAAATTAATAATTGCAGAATGTTCCTTGCAGATAGTGATTTCCCCTTGTGGAGTAAACTATCCCTTAGTGTTCCATTTAACAGGGACTTGCCCCACACCAGCATGGAATTTGGTATACTTTAAAAAAATGCTGTCTGTTCAGGTCTCAAATATTCAAAATTTTCATATCTGGACCAGACCTCTGGAAATCTGCCAGGTATACATCAAGCAATAAATACTTAAGGTAGGGATGGGAACCGAAACTAAATAGTCAGCAAATTATTTGAGGAAAAAGAGAGTATCATTTGTATTCAGAAAAATGTTCAGAAAGATTGGTCCTGTTACATTGATGACAAGGGTCAAAACAGTGTTAACCAAGGTCTAGGGTTTTGTACATAGAGACCTCAGCCTGCTTAGTACCATGGCAAACACACCATTAAAAATCCTTTCCCCCGTTTATTAAAGATAAAGAAGGATAACAGTTAAATACTTGAAACGTAAAGTATTAAATAAAGTTTTCATTTTAACATCTCTTGTTCCCCTTCTCCACAGCTAGAGAGAATTTTTAGAAGGAAAACCCCTCTGTCTGACAGTCTCTTAGCTAGTATTGAAGATGGCAATAACTGTATTTTTTGGGAAAAGAAAAGAAGTTGGTTAAAATGGATTGCAGCTGCTGTTGTTGCTGCCATTAAAATCTGATTCCATTTTATCCCAGGTGGTGTTTATGATTCAGCTGGACCTGGTAGAGATGGTGATGTTATCTGGATCCCCCTCTCTCTGGCCTGTTCTGGTCAGAATATTTTGCAGGATTATGACAACAAAAGTTCAGGGTCCAAGGAGATGGTGGGGGTGGCAGCCATGATGGTGATGCTTGCTTAAGTAACCTCCATCTGTTATTCCCCCCCTCCAAAAAAGTCCTCCTTTAAGGACCCAAAAAGATTGTAGTGGGTAGAACAGCCCCTCCCCTCATTATTTTGGCCACTAACTAGGCTTAATTTCTGACACATCAATTTGGTTCATTAATTTCCAGACCCACATTTTCCTGTTTACCAAACATGATCTCAAAACCTTCCTCGAGTTATAACAGTATGCCTTTTTGTTTGGACTAATTCCTTTTTTTTTTTTTTTTTTTCCAGTTTATAGCACTCTTCATTAAAAATAACTTGACCTACTTTTCATAAACAAACATTCATTAACAGCCAAAAGTTATAGGTAAGGCTATGATTTCGTCATGCGTATTTTTAATAAAAGTCATGGACAGGTCACAGGCAATAAACAAAAATTGCCTGCATAGACACCAGCTTCCTCCATGCCCAGGAGACGCTCAACACTCCCAGTCCACCTCAGGCCCTGCTGCCACCTAACCCCATCCCCCAAGCCACCACCCTCATCCTGCTTCTTCCTGCCCCCACCCAGTTCTGCCCCCTCTCTTGAGCATGCCCCACCCCCACTCCTTCCAGAGCCTCCTGCACTCTGTGAAACAGCTGACTGTGGTGGGAGGAAGGGGGAGGAGATGATCGGTGAGGCTGCCACTGGGCAGGAAGCACTGGGGGGAGGGAACTGGCTGCCAGTGGGTGCTAAGCACCCGCTAAATTTCTGTGGGTGCTCCAGGACTGGAGCACCCACAGAGTCAGCGCTTATGATTCATGGCCCGTGACCTGTCCATGACTTGTACTATAAATACCCCTGACTAAATCTTAGCTGGGTGGCCATTGCTCTGGGAGCCCTGGGGGAGCACGCTGCTGGGGTGGACCCTGAGGGGAGCTGCTGCCCTGGGGGGCTACTGCTCAAGAGGGGGGCCTGGTGGCCAGCAGCACCAGTGGCCAGGGGTCATCAAGCAGTGGCTGTTTCAGCCATTGCTGGAGCCGCCCTCTTCCCACTGCTCCAGCCACCAAGCTGCGGCTGCTCTTAATGCCCCTAGGACCACTGCTCAGGCAGTCCCCAGTGCTAGCCCCAGCAGTGGCTGGTGCAGCTGTCCCCCGAGGACAGCTGCTTGGGTGGCCCTGAGGTCAGCCACACTGGCTTCTGTGGAAGTCATGGAGGTCACAGAAAGTCATAGGATCCGTGACATCCTTGACTTTCATGACAGACATGGAGCCCTGGTTATAGACCCTATTGTCACAACAGTCCTGTACTGAATGCACCATCTAGTGCTCTTTTATCTCACTAGCATCTGAATCTCACTAGTATCACAGGAGGACAGAG
Source organism: Gopherus flavomarginatus (assembly GCF_025201925.1). Classification (NCBI taxonomy): domain Eukaryota; kingdom Metazoa; phylum Chordata; order Testudines; family Testudinidae; genus Gopherus; species Gopherus flavomarginatus. The sequence continues at coordinate 84,220,792 of NC_066625.1, read as the reverse complement.
AAGGAAAGAACAGTGTTGAAATCTGAACTCAGCTGTGGGTAATCTTACCATTAGTAGTGCTCTGCCAGGCAGACTGACTACCAGCAAGAGATGCCATGGAAGCTAGACTTAGGAAACCAGGGATAACGTAAGCTAGATTCAGTTTTGTTATAGATATGCTCTAATTAATTATTGTATCTAATCCTCATCAAAATTTATAATACCCATTGTGACACTGCACCCCATATTCTTCATAGTGGTATGATGATGATATGATTATGGCATAATGTCAAGTATCAGAGGGATAGCCACGTTAGTCTGCATCTGTAAAAGCTGCAAAGAGTCGTGTGGCACCTTACAGACTAATAACGTATTGGAGCATGAGCTTTCGTGGGTGAATACCCACTTCGCTGGATGCATCTGTTAATCTATAAGGTGCCACAGGACTCTTTGCTGCATAATTATGATGCATTTTGTACAAGAAGGGTCATGTTAGGTATCACTGGAAAAGTTATGATTTGCTGAATATTATTATCCTATTTGCATGCATATATTTTTTGTATTTGAAGTTATGAATATTGACTATGCATCTGACACCCACTAGGCAAGATGCTTCTAGTCTAAATAGCTGGTTGTGAAGAGCCCATTCAGGGTAATGCACCATTAGGGAAAACAATAGGCCTTAGGAGAAGCTTATCCCCTGACCTGGTGAACCTTCTTGAGAACACTCCAGACAGCCTATGGATAATGGCTGCTGTGACTCTGCAAGAGCATGTGACCAGCCCACAGGACTCTGAACTCCATTTTGGGTACCTGTGGTTCCCACCATATACTAAAGCTATACAAGGCAGGGAGTGACCTCATCTGTTGTTCTTCACTCTCCCACAACAGAACACCTAAGAGAAGCTCTGAAAAAAAAAGGACTTGGAACAAGGGTGAGGAGCCCAAGCTGCAAACCAAGTGCGACTTGTGCCTTTAGAATCTGAAAGCCTGCTTGTATCAAAGTGAGAGATTATTAATTCAAATCCTATCCCTCTAGTATGTTAAGTTTAGTTTGCATTTTCTTTATTTACTAGGTAATATGCTTTGATCTGTTTGCTATCACTTATAATCACTTAATCTTATTGTAGTTAATAAACTTGTTTTGTGTTTTCATCTAAACCCATCGAGACACACAGCATATTAAATTTTGAAGAGCATTTTAATATTTCCGAACTCTTGAGTCCATATATATTTTCACTGCATTTTAGGATTCTTTACATAGTACATGGCTTTTTAAAATATAAAAACTGGTTATAAATTAGTATTGGCACCTGACTCTCTTTTATCAATGGCTCAACTTCAACTTGTTTTGTGTGTCTTGAATAGACAGTGCCTCTGTTTAAGTATTTTGGGATGACCATGTACTATCATCTTCCAAGGTGTTTTATCTGTATGTATAGCTTTCCACTGAATTAAATACAGACACAGTTTAGAATGTTGTAGATCAGAATACAAATGCTAACAATATAGGATAGTGTTTGTGGAACAACAAAAAGCATAAGCAAAAAATCTTTAAATTGACAGTCCACAATCACTGACTCACTTATCTCTTTTACAATTATATTTAGAGCAGTGTTTCCCAAATTTGGGATGCTGCTTGTGTAGGGAAAGCCCCTGACTGGCCGGGCCGGTTTGTTTACCAGCCGCATGCGCAGGTCCAGCTGATCGCAGCTCCCACTGGCCGCGGTTTGCTGCTCCAGGCCCATGGGAGCTGCTGGAAGCGGTGGCCAGGATGTCCCTCTGCCTAAGCCGCTTCCCGCAGCTCCTATTCGCCTGGAGCAGCGAACTGCAGAACTTATTCTATCTACGGATTCTAAATGACTTAGCGGTAGATGCTGTTAATTCTCTCTCCAGCAGTCATATATAATATTCCTCATCCTGAAGAGGAGGATACAATTCAAAGACAAACTTGACATTTCTATTTTTTGCTTTTAAATTAGAAATAGTATTTTAAAACAGAAGAAGTGGAATGAATATCTGTCTAGGCACACAGACATGCCCTCAAAAGCAGTCAAAATGTGCATGAACTTTAAGAAAAAGCATCTTCATTCCTTTAAAGCCAAGTAAATGTGAAAATTCTTTAAATTGAAGACAAAAATTAGCTTCATGTCAAAGGTGCAGTTACTCTATCTTTGTTATCTCTACAAACATTAGTCCAGATGCTGGTTAGGACAAGCAGAAACTGCAGCTTCAGATTATCTGGAAGCAAATAAATTAAAATGTGATTTGTCCAAACATGAAACTACAACATGAAAAGAGAGTGCTGCATTTTTCATCAGCCTAGAGCTGTTATTTTTTTAATCTATTCTACTTCTGGCAATTCTCCAGAAATCAGACATCAGGTAATACAAAATGACATTATCTAACTGGCAACAAAGAAACTTTTTCTACAGTGTCAGCTTTCCTAAAATCACAAATGATCTGTATCATTTTTAAAACACATGTCAATGTTACTTAGTCATCACAATGCCAAAAGAAACAATTTGCGCAATGCCAACAGAAAATGAACATGCTATCTCCATGTTTTACTTTTAAAGTGGATAAATACAACGTGATTGTATGGGAAGATTTGAAAGTTAATAAAAGACTATAGTTCATATTTAAGAACATCATGAATTAACTGTCTGTCAGGCTCTGGATATTTGTAAATGTAAGACAAACCAATTCACAAACACACAAGAGAGATGTTGTTTCTCTTTTTCCAAAATATTTTTAAGTTTTGTCACTGTGAAAATATTTTCACATTTCTTTGAAACTATTCCCCCACTCTAACGTCATATGGGAAAAAATGTTTCGTGATTTTATTGCAATAGACATCACTGGAAAACAATAAAATTTAAACCAAACAAAAATCAGTTGGGAGAGTACTGAATGTACAAGCTACTTCCCACTGAATTACGTTCTAAAGCCCTCTTTGATTTGGTCTGGTTTTGTCTCATTCCAGGTAAACTTCTCTTGGCATACCAATTATCGACAGCTGGTCCATAATTGCCAACATATATTGCAAATATCTGCACCAAAGTGGATCTGTTCAATCTAAAAAAAAAAATTCATCTTGCACACAAAACTACTTTTACATAATTCTTTAGTGAATCAGGACAGACTGGGCTTCTCTCATGCTTCCAGGGCAACATACCCATAGATTCATTAAGTGTTTGTCACTTCATTCTTGCTTCTGATAACTATTGACACTATACTGTCTCAGAAGGGTGCATAAAAAGTAAGAATTCTGATTGTATCAAAATTATATTAATATTTTAATCTCCGTTACATAATTATGTTTTCTACAATTTGATGCAAAAGTTTTTGCAAAGTTTCCTTCTCAACATTTTCATTTTTCTTTCATACCCCAAAATTGTATCGAATTCTGTAATTTTTCCTTTGGATTATTCTTCAGCAGTTATTCACTTAAGACAGTAGTAGTCTTAACATTAAAAAAGGTAACAAACCAATATATGATTATTATACACCTCTTGAAAATTACTTTTATATTCTGCAAAAATAATGATTTGATGTAGTCATTTTTCCCCCAATATTATGCATACATCCAATATTACCAAGTAGTTCCGTTTAGGACAACCTATAACTGAGTGTAAAAATACATTTAGCTACCCAGATGGCTACACAATGTTGGAACTGAGCCAGCAATATCTATTAAGACGACGTTATTCCTCTGTTCCATTCTGTCAGATTCCTTTCCATTATGATTGTATCATAAAGTCAGCACTGTAATATTGAGTCTTTTTTAAGAAGTCTTTAAGCAATCACAATCATTGTTTGCTTTAATAGACTAGTACAATATGTTAATGCTGAAATCAAATCAGAACAATAAATACTGTTAACATAGGGTTGAAGCTACTAAATTAAGCTACTGGAACAAGTTAAATTTGTATGAAAGGCCATTTTTTGTTAATTTTTGCTTGCTTTATTAGTATCTTCAAAAGCTACAGTTATTCTTAGACTAACCCTTTTTACTTACTTCTATTTTTAAAGAATGATCAGGACTGATACTATTTTCACAAGCAGTCAACGGTGTGAAAGACAATGTTTATTTCCAGGTCTGGACTTTACTCTTCAACCTCGCTGCAGTAAACCATACGAGTGGTCTAATGGAATGCCAGGAATGAACTAGAGATGGGATTTTATGTTAATAATCCCAGTTGGTTGGACCGCCGGTTCATTTATCATTTTTAATCTTTGTTTGCTGACAATGAGACTTGTTCACTGATGGCCGGCAATATCTGAAGTGAATAGGCAAAAGTGACAGATAATGGCATCCACAATCAGAAAAAGTTTTCAACAGTGTGGTCTTTGCATACTGCATCTGACTCAAAATAGGATTAACAGTCTCCATGGATTGCAGAGTTTAAGGCCAGAAGACCATTAGAACATCCGATATGATTTCCTGTACACCACAAGTCATTAAATTTCAACAATTTATCCCTGTTTGGGTCAAATAACTTGTGTTTGATCATACTCTATCTTCCAGAAAGGCATCCGGTCTTGATTTGAATATGTCAAGAGATGGAAAATCAATCACGTCCCTTGGAAGTTTGTCCCAATATTTTAAGCACTCTCACTTTTAAAAAATTGAGCCTTATTTCTCATTTGAATTTGTCAGGCTTCAGCTTCCAGCCATTGGTTCTTATTACACCTTTTTCCACTCGATTAAGAAGCCCTTCAGTACTGAGTGTTTTCCTCTCTATGAAAGTACTTGTACATAGTAATAAAGCCACCTCTCAATCTTCTTGTTAATAAACTAAGCAGACTGAGGCAGAAGACTGGAGTTGTGATGCAGTTACCTAACTTTTGTAAGCAGAGCTGTGTTCGCACCAAGAATTTTGATCAATGAGCTGTTTCTGTGGTCCTATATAGACTGGAGTCAACCCCAACCGTCATTTTTCAATTCTGTGGATTTTCTATGTATGAGAAAACTATGACAAATCTGAAGGCACTACACTTAAAACACCGCATCGGTACAGCTGCGCCACTGTAGCGCTTAAGTAAAGATGCTCTTATGCAAATGGGAGGGCTTCTCCTGTTGGCCTAGTTAATCCAACTCTGTGAGAGGTTTAGCTATATCACTGGGAGAGGCTCTCCTACCAACACAGCACGGTCTACACCAGTGGTTAGGTTGGTATAACTACATCACGTAGGGGTGTGAACTTTTCACACTACTGAGCGATGTAGTTATACCAATGGGTCTGTAGTGTAGACCTACAATATAAATCTTTTGAATAGTAATTTGCTAAATAAATTGCAATAATTTAGCATTCTAAACTGTACAGCTATTTAATTGTTTGCAATGTTGTTGTAGCCATGTTGGTCCCAGGAGATTAAGAGACAATGTGGATGAGATAGTATTACTTACTGGTAGTATTACCTCATCCACTTTGTCTTAGCTATACTATAGACTAACTTACATGATCAGATTTACTGGTATAACCAATGGGAAAAGTGTTCAAAAAGGAAATAAATTTAAGGTCTCAGATTGCAAACTGTTTTACCATTATTTTAAAGACTCAAAACTATTCTTGAACAACTTCTGTGCCAAACAGATACATTAGTTCAGGGGTTCTCAAACTTAATTGCATTGCAACACCCTTCTGACGACAAAAATTACTACATGACCTGGAGGGGCAAAGCCATGGGGCTGGGGGGAAGACGCTGAAGTCCAAGGACTTTAGCCCCTGACAGGATGAAGCCCTCAGGCTTTAGCCCACGGCGGTGGGGCTTAGGCTTCAGCCCTGGACCCCAGAAAGTTTAAGCCAGCCTTGGCAACCCCATTAAAATGGGTCCTGACCCATTTTGGGGTCCCGACCCACAGTTTGAGAACCGCTGCATTAGTCAAATATAATTTCTACAACACTACACATAATATTCTATGTTTTATTTGTCTGATGTTCTCCAAAGCACTGTGTCAGATCAACACGGAAATTAAGTTTGCTTGATAGTACAAAGAGTCTGCAACTGTAGAAATGTAACCTGAAATATTTACACACTGTATTTCAGGAATTTGTTCAGTGGCACACAGTGTTCCAGCAATGACAAAAAATAGGGGCCAACAGCATAGTTTTGGTATCTATAGACAGGTGATATGGACTTTCCCACTGCTGCTGCCACTTCTTGGTACCTGCATCCCCCCACCTCCCAAAAAAAAACCAAAAAAAAAAAAACCCACTTCTTGACCATGATTTACAAAAGAGGGAATGTTTCTGTAACATCTGTTTTTCTCCCCTTCACTTATATTACTTCCTCCCTACCTGGGATTTTTTTCTCCCTTTCTCTTTCTCCCAGACTGCTCAGCCTCCTGTCACTCGCATTTTTCAGCCATTCTGTTTTATGCTAGTGTTTTTAAGAACTAATATGTCAGAGCTTGGGGGAATAACAATGTTGGATAGGACTACATGACATGTTCAAGGAAGATACACATCATAATACTAAAAGGAATCTGGATTGAGTAGCCATGGTGCAATCCCAGAATAGAAAGCACTTAGAATCATAGGACTGGAAGGTGCCCTGAGAGGCCTTGAAGTCAGCCTCCTGCATTCAAGGCAGGATTAAGTATTATCTAGACCAATGTTTCCTAAACTTGGGATGCTGCTTGTGTAGGGAAAGCCCCTGGCAGGCCAGGCCAGTTTGTTGATTGGCCGCGTCCACAGTCCAGCCGATCACGGCTCCTACTGGCCGTGGTTCGCTACTCCAGGCCAACGAGGGGCTGCTGGAAGCAGCGGACAATACATCCCTCAGCCCACGCCACTTCCAGCAGCTCCCATTGGCCTGGAGCAGCAAACCGCGGTCAGTGGGAGCCACGGTCGGCCGGACCTGTGGATGGGGCAGGTAAACAAACTGGCCTGCCAGGGGCTTTCCCTACACAAGCGGCGTCCCAAGTTTGGGAAACACTGATCTAGACCATCCCTGACAGGTCATTGTCTAACCTACTCATAAAAAATCTCCGATGATGAAGATTCCACAAGCAGCTTAGGCAATTTATTCCAGTGCTTAACACCTTGACAGTTAGGAGGCTTTTCCTAATGTCCAGACTAAACCTCCCTTGCTTCAGTTTGAGGCCACTGCTTCTTGTCCTATCCTCAGGGGTTAATGAGAACAATTTTTCTCCCTCCTTGTAATCTGTGCATAAACTACGCACCATAAATCAGCCATCAAAAAAGGAAGCTACTGACATTCCTTATAGGACTAAATTATAAACAATAGTCTTTTATATAACAAAATATGCTTTAAATACAAAGCCAAGAACTCCCTACCTACATACATAATATGCACCTACTGTGCAAATCATTTCATTGCAGAGATACCAACTATGTTAGTGAACTAAAAAAATGACACTCAGCTTGTAAAGCTATTTAAAAATACACTCTTGTCCAACTTTGGCAGCATGCACGAAGATCTACTTTCAGAGAAAAATAAATTTCAACCGATAAAATTCATCAACACGACTGAATTTATTAGTTTTATGGCTATTTAACAGCTATGAGTAAATCAGGAGGGTAACAGAAAACGTGAACTGATTCCCAACCCATAGAATCTCAGTGAAATCAATGGGCTATAAATCATCAAAGAATTTGGCCACTATGTACAAAGAAGATGCTACAACTTACTGCATGACATGAATTCCATTATGAGTATATATATGTAGGAATTCATCACAGCTATAGTGCACCCTGGAAGAAACTTGCAACTAAAGAAAGGAGTTTACAAATACGAAGAATATGAAAAGAGGGCTCCCCTTTCAGGCATTAGTTTTCTTTTCATTTCTGATTGAAGCTGCATTTTCATACTATTCAAAAAATGAGTAAAAATGGACTCTTTGGCCTTCTTTTTGAAATATTGTGAGGCTTCTCTTCTGAAACATTTAATTGGCTGGTTCAAGCCTTATCTTTTATGCAGATTACAGCAGTTGACATGAGCTATCACTTGTTCTCTGACTCCTTGTTTCATTTATCTCTCACCTCATGTAGCATCTCTGAATAGATATGATAGAAAGCCTACTGCTTGGCATGCACAAAACAAGACTGGACATAACCAGTAAGTATTCAAAAGAGGGAACAATCCAACACTGGAAAGGAAACAGAACTAGTATACTCAAGGTCTTTCCTATTTTCTGATTATTATTTTTTTTTTTGCCAGAGATTACATTATTTTTGAAAATGTAGGGCTTTTAAATATTTGTCTACACAAATATTTAGTTCACAGCAAGCAGAGGAGTGAATCTGCCCCACACTAGCCTGCTGCAGATTAACTCTCCCCATGGATCCTGACAACACATTAATGGATCATTAATGCACTTGTGTCTACTCCTGTTTCAAAGCGGACTAGACCAAAGTGCACTAATGAACTATTAATGCACTTCAGAGCTTGGTCCACAGAGTCAGTCCACAGCAGGCAGTGTGGGGCAGATTCACACCCTAGCTTGCCATGAACTAACTCTTCAGAGTTTTTCCATCTACTTCACCCAAATGCAAAAAGACTATGGAATTCCTTCAAGTACCCTCAAAACATGGCAAAAGCATACTATCATCACATAAAAAGGTAAAGAACTTAATTTCAGTGAGTGTGTTACCTGTATCCAGGGACAAAAATCGTAACAAAAACAAAACAAAAAGAGGCTCGTAAAAACAGGAACACTACACCTAGCTTCTTCCCTAGCTTTTGGCATGTAACCTTAGTGTTTCCATACCAACTCCTCTCTTCTCTACAGTGTTACACTTGTCCTCAGGCACACTCTTCATCTAGCTGTGGAGGTACATCTGCTTGTTTATGCTGCAGGCTTTGCATGTGCGAGTGAGACCTGCATACTGCATTCAAAAGCTATGACCTTACAAACAAGTATCTTTTAGTGCACATGCTGTTTTTCATCATAAGAGAATAGATACTCACAGTTCTTCATAATCAAAGTGTGACTCAACATAAAATGTATATTTCTCTTTCTGCACACTAAATACTAGATTCAGAGCAGTGGCTTGTTTGCACTATTTTAGGAAATTGCATGTATGTGCACATCAGCTTGCTTTCAGTTAGCATAACAGTAAGATATAGCTACTTTTTTCCCTTTCAGCAACAGCAATGACAATCCACAAGATAGTAGGTCTGCATCCATGTATTATTTCTATCAAAAAATCATTAATGCAATGCAAAATCATCACAGGAAAATTTCCCATTACATAAGAGCTAAAATAATTTACACAAACATCAAGGTCACTTTGATTTATTTCAAACCAGGAAACAATGGTCCTGTGATCATTATTCTAGTATAACAACATTGTATACATTAAACCAGGGGTTGGCAACCTTTGGCACGCGTCTCTCCAGTATAAGCAACTGCGGGTCGGGCCGGTTTGTTTACCTACCGCATCTGCAGGTTCAGCCGATCGCGACTCCCACTGGCCACAGTTCGCTGCTCCAGGCCAATGGGGGCGGCAGGAAGCAGCAGCCAGTAATTCTCTTGGCCTGTGCCGCTTCCCACCGCCCCCATTGGCCTGGGACGGTGAACCACCGTCAGTGGGAGCTGCGATCGGCTGAACCTGCAGGCGCAGAAGGTAAACAAACTGTCCTGGCCCGCCAGAGTGCTTACCCTGGCAAGCCGTGTGCCAAAGGTTGTCAACCCCTGAATTAAACTATACCAATGAATGTAGATATACATTTTTGTGATAGAGATTGTTGTACTTTTTCAGTTATTCAACATCCATGCAAAATGTCCAAGATAAACAGGTCTAGTGTATACTTCAGAGTAAAGAAGAAGAAAACAAGGAAAGACGACATGGGACTAAGCACTGGCGATGGAGCAAAGATTAAAGTTTATCTAGACGTCCCAAAACCTAAACAAATACTGTACCTGCGTTTTTAATTAGGCTAATGAAGAGCTTAGCCACAAGGGAAACTGTATGAAAAAAGAATTTGTGGGATTCCACAGAAGGTATTCCTTTTTCTTTTTATGAGACTAGAAAACAATATTAACATCATATGCTTTTATATAAAGATTTTTTTCCCTTTAGATGAAGCCATAAGTATTCCAAGGCTGGAGACTGGATAATGAAACAAAGCTTACTTTCCCTTTTCCCATATGTGGTAGTGGCAAAAGCCACGCACAAATTAATAGAAGATGTACAACTCAGTTGTAATACCATTCAAGTGAGACCACTAAGCAGAAGAATATTTTTTAGTGCAAGCCAATGGTTTCACCCTGGGCAGCTTCAGCATGGAACAGCTCCAGGTGGTTGGAGGTACGGTAGTTGTAGCTACAGGTGATCACCAGTGTCATTCCATTTGCAACACTGGGAGCAAACCAACAACTAATAATGGGAAACTATGTTCCCAGAACTTTTCTTTTCCTTAGCCAGTCAATGATTGGCTCCCATGAAACAGGAAACTGCTATATGCCCATCACTACAGAGGCAGCACTTCATAGCCCTGCGCAGAGAGAAGTCAGTGACTACTTTCAAGCCTCCTGTCTTCTATTCTTACTCTTTTAGCTGTTGCCCACTGAGTATCTGTTGTCACAGTCTAGACCAGGGGTCGGCAACCTTTCAGAAGTGCTGTACCTAGTCTTAATTTATTCACTTTAATTTAAGGTTCCACGTGCCGGTAATACATTTTAATGTTTTTTTTAGAAGGTCTCTCTCTCTATAAGTCTATATATTATAGAACTAAACTACTGTTGTAAACAAGTAAACAAGGTTTTAAACATGTTTAAGAAGCTTCACTTAAAATTAAATTGAAATGCTGATCTTACACCGCCAGCCTGCTCAGCCCGCTGCCAGCCTCGAGTTCCGTTCACCTAGGCTGGCAGCGGGCTGAGCGGGGCCTGTGGCAAGAACCCCAGCTGACAAGGGGCCGGCAGCCAGAACCTCGGACCAGCAGCGGACTGAGCGGGGCCGGGACCCCAGACCAGCTACAGGCTGAGCGGGGTTCCGGCTGCTGGCTCCTGCCAGCCAGGGTCCCAGCTGCTGGCCCCGCTCAGCCCACTGCCGGTCTGGGGTCATGGCCCTGCTCACATACAGTGGGTACTTACCTTCTCCCTGGTTCTGGCCCGTTCTCTTCCTCTCTCTCTGCACTGAGCTGAGGGTGGGGGTGCAGTAGCAGGCTGGAGGTTGGAGTGCAGGGTCTGGCCAGGAGCTAGAATGAGGGAGGGGGCTCAGGGTTGGCTGTGGAGCACTTACCTGGGCAGCTCCCACTTGGTGCGAGGGGTGCAGGTGGGAATGTAGAGGGGGGTGCAGGAGCTCCCGTTTGGTGCTTAGGATGGGGATGTGGGGGGGGTGCAAGACTCAGGACAAGGTGTGTGAGAGGAGGGTGCAGGAGTCAGGGCAGAGAGCTGGAGGTGTGTGAAGTGGGTGCAGGAGTGAGGGAATGGTGTGTAGGGGGCCGGGTATGTGTGGGGGGTGCCAGAGTCAAGGCTGGGATCTTGGGGGGAGTGCAAGGGGCTGGGGTGTGGGCTAGGATCAGGGGGGCACTCCCAACCCCCTGCCCTGAGCGGTTCAAGGCAGGGGGCTGGAGGGATACACCCTGATTCCATACACCCCTTCCCCAAGGCCCCGCTCCTGCCTCTTCTCCACCTCCTTCCCTGTCTGAGCAGCAAGGGCGCTGGGGCTCCTCTTCTCTCCTCCCTCGCAAGGGCCATTGGCAGCAGAGAGAGAGGAGGCATGGCACGACACAGCACACTGGGGGAAATTTGGGAGAGGGAGAAGCTTGGCTGCCAGCGGAGCCTGCCCTATAGCAGCAGCTGGCAGGACCAAGCTTGCTTCTGCCCCCTGCCACCACCAGAGAGAGTGGGGGCCAGGCAGGAGAAAAACAGGCTGGGACAGGCAGAATTTTTGATGGCACACTGCTGCCTGCCAGGGTCCCGTCCATCGGCCCCCATCAGCCCGCTTCCGGGGTTCAGCAGTGGGCTGAGCGGGGCCAGTGGCGGCCGCAATGTGCCATTAAAAATTGGATTGCATGCCATCTTTAGCACGCATGCCATAGGTTGCTGACCCCTAGTCTAGACACACCAGTTAATCTGTTCCTATCAGCAGAACTCCACTGAGCAGGGAAGGGAAAGAGAGGGAAAGGGAAAAGAGAGACTCAGAGGGAAGGGGAAGATAAATGGGGAGAGAAAGCCATGGGAAAGAGCTAGTAGAGAGGTCAAGACTTTGGGGATAGCACATTGTCAGAGACTAAAGAGAAGGGAAGTGAAAAAAAAACAGCAATGAGAGAAGAGAAAGATGAAGAAAAAAGGGCAGATGAAAATACAGAGAGCAAGAGAAAGGACAAAAACAGGTGAGCCATGGCAATTTGCCATGAGTAAGGCTATGATTTAGTCACAGAGGTTGCAGAAGTCACAGAATCCATGACTTTTAGTGACCTCTGTGACTTCAGTCTGTGGTGGTCAGAAGCTGCAGGGTTCCCTGCCATGCACAGGGGCAGGAGCTGCAGGGCACCACCAGCACCTCTGAAGGCCCCCGGAGCTCCAAGGCTACAGGCAGAAGGGGAACCCCCAAAGCCGCTGCAAGCAACAGAGAACCCCCCCCCAGCTCCCAGCGGTGGGAGGGGGACCCCCCAGCTCCCAGCCCCCCATGGGTAGTGGAGGATCCTGGAGCTGCAGGTGGCAGGGATATCCCGCAGTCCCCAGCTGCTGCAGGCAACTCCTAGCCCCTGCACAGCTGCCCCGCTTCAGGTGGTATGGGGACCCATAGATCCTCATTTTGTCAGGGATACTTTTATTAAAAGTCATGGACAGGTCACAGCATCCGTGTATTTTTCTTTTTTGCCCGTGACCTGTCCATGACTTTTATTAAAAATATCCATGATAAAAACTTAGCTTTAGCCATGAGCACTAGGGAATGGCATAGGGATCTATGCCCAGCTATTTAACAAAAATTCCTAGTTCTCAGTTCAGAAATCAGTGGTTTTCTTCCAATTATTTTATGTATAACCCTCCGGTAGCGCAAGAAGATGCGCTCTGCTTAATTTTAGTTTGCTGTGAGTAATAGTTCTTCCAAGTCCTGAACTCAAGTGTTTGCAATTGTAAGAGGAGGAGAAAGTGCCTTTCAAATATTTTGTTTTTTAGCCTATTTTAAGCAAATCATTCAACAGATCACTAGACAGAAGATTTTCTTACTGGTTATGAGTACATACAAGGCTGAAAAGCAAGTTGGTGTTGGACTGGTTGGCTCCCTCCCCCAAAGCTGAGATTGAACTGCATTACATACCAACAATGCAAGTGGATAAGGCTGATCCCGAGGTGATTCTAAGCCACAGCAAATATGATTCATGATTCCTTATTCACCAAACTCAAGTAGACAAGTGAATTTGTCAAGTGTTATCTTAGTTTTATTTATATATTAATATACAATTAATTGCAGAACATAATGTAATTGTGTATATGCAATTGCAATTTAATATGTATAAAATAGAATTGATTTATATTAAATTATATTCTTTTATATTAAACTCATATGAAATGTTTCCCAGTTCTTCTTAAATAACCATCTCAGTATTCAGTTTGAGAAAGATTTTAGTTACAATCTGCTTCTGATGAAGGGACAGTTAGGAGAACCACACTGTTCAGTTCATGTTGTTCTTTGAAATGACTGTACATCACCTCAAAATGCTTGGAAGTCAACATAATTTCATATCTTTCGTGACACCACAGTATAAACAAAAGGTGATAAGCCTTGCAGGATATAAGGGTAGTTTCACCTCTTGAATTTGGAGGAGCATGAAGAACTGGAGTTTGCGATTTGATACTAAAGCAGAAGTATGAACTAACCATTTAGACACTGCATTTCAAAAAAGATCAGATTTCAGATCAGTAGCCTGTAAAATAGCTAACAGAGTACTAGTACCCTTTGGCCGTGAAAAACATTACTACGGTGACTTCAAAGCAATGAATTACGCATACATATTCCACAACAGGTTAGGTCAATTACTGTAGAATTTTCAAAAGCACACAAGTGATGTAGAAGCCTAAGCTCCAATTTCAAAAGTGACAATCCATAGGTGCATTTGTGTTAACTGTGTTGGTCCCATATTATTAGAGACATGGGAGTGAGGTAATATCTTTTACTGAACCAACTTCCGTTGGTGAGAGAGACAAACTTCTGAGCTTACACAGAACTTGGTCCAATAAAAAATATTACCTCACCCACCTCGTCTCTAACTCTGAGGAGCCAAAGTCCATGGGACTTAGCCTCCTAAGCCTCTATGTCACTTTTGAAATTGAGACATAAGGCTTGTACAAAGTGAGATAATGCACTCTACCAGGATTAGATTTCTAAAGTGTACTGAGGTGATATGTATTACTTGGTTAGTGTAGTGTACTTGCTGGTGGGCGCTAAAGGTTCTCTACTGCAGTGGTCCTCAAAGCCAGTCCATCGCTTGTTCAGGGAAAGCCCCTGGCGGGCCGGGCTGGTGTGTTTACCTGCCATGTCCACAGGTTCAGCTGATCACGGCTCCCACTGGCCACGGTTCGCCGCTCCAAGTCAATGGGGGCTGCAGGAAGGGCAGCCAGCACATCCCTCGGCCCGCAACACTTCCCACAGCCCCCATTGGCCTGGAGCGGTGAACCACGGCCAGTGGGAGCCATGATCGGCCGCACCTGTGGACGTGGCAGGTAAACAACCCAGCCCAGCCGCCAGGGGCTTTCCCTGAACAAGCGGTGGACTGGCTTTGAGAAACACTGCTCTACTGCACAGAACTAGAGTAAAGTGTGCTATGGAACTTTTAGTGCACACCAGCAGAATCTACAAAAGACCAAGTAATGAGCAGCATGTTAGTGTGCTTCAGAAATGACACCCAAGAAGACCACATTAGTGCACTGTGTAGACATTCCCTTAGAGGCTTTTGAAAAAAAACAAAACATTCCCATAATCACTAGAGCTTATCTCCAAAAAACACTACTTTTTTTGTGAACTGCCTTTTATACAAAAAATCAATCATAGCCAATAATAAATTTCTAGGCATCAAATACTGAAAAAATCACTGTAAAGAAAGATATTTGGAGTGTATTTGCCAGTATCAGAGAGTAGCCAAACAGGTGACAGTTGTTCTCTTTTCACCTGTTTTACTAGGGAGAGAAATAGCTTTCAAATCCATTGGACTAAAGTAGCGTTTCCCGAACTTGGGACACCGCTTGTTTAGGGAGCTGCAGGAAGTGGCACGGGCCGAGGGATGTACTGGCCACTACCTCCAGTGACCCCCATTGGCCTGGTGCAGTGAACCGTGGCCAGTGGGAGCTGCTATAGGCAAGTAAACAAACTGGCCCGGCCCGCCAGGGGCTTTCCCTACACAAGCGGCATCCCAAGTTTGGGAAACATTGGACTAAAGGATTTTGGATACTTCGGTAGCTAACCAGATTCCTGACTGTAGTTCATCTCTCCTTTGTTAAACTAAATTAGCAAACATTTCATCTTCAGTTCAAACACTAATTTAATATTGCAATAGCATATCAATTGTTTGTAGAAAATTAAATTAAAGATAAATTACAGTGACAAAGTGGCAGATTTAAGATAAGAAAACTCAGAATTAAGGCTTTCACTTTGTCCCTAACCTACAATACTGTTTTGTTATTGCAAGGAACTATATATTTTTACTTCAGTTGTGCAAGTTACTGCAGAACATATGAGTTACAGATAGCGAAGGTTTAAACCATGAAATTGTGGCTTTTGTCTTTTTCAATCAGGCCAGCAACATCAAAAATAAAACAATGGCATTTGTGAATATTTTTTTTGGACAAGATAGAAGAGAACAAATAATTTTCACTATGGTCCATATCTAGTCTGGTAATCTTCTTGATCAGACAAAACGCAAACAACAATATGATTCTTTCACAGATGTAACAGGTTTCTTAAAAGTGCTTAGACTATTGTTTTCATAATGAAAAGGAACATAACCATATTTAGAAGCATAATATACCATTTCTGTGACAAAAGTTCAAGAGCTGCCTTCAAACTTCAGCTCCTCAAGGATAGGTTTTGGTTTCTGATTAAAAGGATGTACTGTTTACTGTTCCTTTGCACTCAACAGTGGCTGGTTACTAAGTTGCCCTACAAATGATCAGTTGAGCAATCCTAATAACGCTCACAATACAAGAACAAGATGATACCCAATTAAATTTAAAGGCAATAAATATAAAGCTGAAAAAATGTTGTTTCAATGCATGCTATATGCAGGATTAAACCATGGAACTCATTACCACAAGATTACTGCACAATAGCAGGGGCAGCGATGAATGAGGTGGCATAAAGGTCATTTGGGAATGGGAGATGTTGGTGAAAGACTGAACTCTTAGGGCATGGACTGTCTTTTTTTTCTCTGTGTTTCTACAGTGCCTAACATAACAGGATCCTGGTCCATGGTGCTACGGTAATAAAATTCCCCAGGATCTCCCACCTGGAGCTGCTAATATCTGAACTGCCTTGGAATGGCTAACAACCTTCTGTGAAATATATTCTGTATTTTTTAGGGGGAAAAGATGATGAAGCAGTAAGTTAATGGCATAAGAAAAAAAAACTATGTTAGAACACCAGGATGCATCTGAAAATCATAAAAATAAAAAGGCATTTAAGATTATATGAACTTTCCCTCAATTACACATTTTATACATTAAAAATTAAGATAGAAGAGGCTCATCCTTTTATTTAAAGTTTAACCTTGTGGATTTATACCACAATTACATGTCCACAGAGCTCCCACTCAGTTCCATGAGAATTTACTCAAACATTATGTTAGTGAGCATGGTACCAATACCTAGATACAGTAACTGGAATACAAAAAGAGGCCTCTGAAATATAACAAGAAGGATATTTATTTCTGTATATCCTGAGTATTTTTTACAGCCCTCCAGGAACAAGTCTCATCCAAATCAAGGAGCAGAAGAAGCTGAAGTTGAGCAATTATTTGTATGTTGGCAGGCAAAACTATCCCACCCTTCCCTCACCTGAAAAATTATCTGTTAATTGTCTAAGTACCAACACCCAAAAGAGCTGCACAGTAATTTTAGGGGATGAATTCAATGCGTCTCAGATCCCATGTTGAGAATGCAGCACAAGCCGATTTTAAAAAGTCAGGCGTTCCCCCTCCACCAGTGTTTTCCCTGTGAACTGAGCATAAAATTCTACACTGTCCTGAGAGACTTTTCATAACAGAAGTGAATATTAGCTATATAATATAACTTTTTTAATCTATATTTTAATCTGGAATGGATCTCTAGGGAAAGAGGTCAGCCTACTTTACCTACCTCTGATGATCTCGATAATCCATCAATATGGATAATATCAGTTTTACTGGCCAGACGGGAGGAAACAATTACTAGATACTTGTGTGAGCAACAGGAAATAGAGATGGATATAACTGTGAAAACTGCATAAGGATGCATGCAGTTCTAGGGGTGGAAAACTCTTGAAAGGATATACATTTGCAAGATGACCCCTCAACTCGGTTTCTTTTAATTTTGCTAAAAGTGCATCCAGGAAAGGTTCAGAAGATATCATTTTAGAGAGATTCAGAGTCCAGAGGGCTGATCTAAAGAGGCTGAGGGCTGCGTTTCATGTACGGTAGTGTTGTGTATAGAGGACACGGAAAAGTCCCTAAAGAATTAACTAATCTAGCTCTGATAATCTAAGAACTACATACAATAGAACTATCGAAAAGGCACTAATGGTCTGTAGCACAGATCCAGAAACAATAAGATGCTCCCTGTATGTTATCTGCAACAACAGAACTGAAGGTTACATTTTCTTCCCCCTGCTTGTAATTATATTGACTGCGTGCATACTTTACTTGTGTTAACCTAAAGGTGTAATAACTGTTTCCTCAAGCCTAGTCAATACGGTTTGCATTGTCAGTATCAATGAATTATAAAGTTCATCATATAAGTCTGGTAGGCTGATCTATTTCCCTTGCTGACCAACTGATATATAAGACTGTCTCCCGAAATTTTTCAAATTTTTCTGAAAAGAAAATATGAAGAGCTTATTTACGCCCTGATTTTCTGCTACTATGAATTCTGTTTGGACTAACTTCTTAATAATCTTGTGGGTTTACAACAGAGTCAGTCAATGGAGCCAAATTATCTATATTAATCAGCATTCCAAAACTGTCTCCAGTAGGTGAATAATGCATAAAGTTTGGCTAGAACATTGGAGCTTCAAATTTCAAATGAAGCATAGATCAAATCTCATCAGGTCTGCTGGTAGCTAATGGTCATTGTGCAGCAGTGTTTGGGATCCTCACTCCTTTTTTAAAAGCTTGAACCTCTTATAACAAAACCCTAAAGGGACTGAATCCAGCGCCTCTTGACTCTAAAAGCATGAGCCTTTAGTGCTTGACCTAATAGACTGAGTCCATTAGCTTGGAGGTAGCAGCCAAATCAAGTCTCCATGTATGGTCTAGCCACCATAGGGGGACAGAGGGAAATGCTGTTACCATGTGTTACAGGATAACACTATGCAACTTCACTTACAAATTTATTACACACATTTAACCATTACTTCCTCAAACAATGAATGAGACCCAATTTTATTTAAATTGTAACATTTATGTTTGTCAATATATTGTTTCCAAGGACACTGATTCAATATTTTTACCTAATTTGTTTTCATTGTTTGAGGATCTTTTCTTCTCATTAGACATTTTAAATATATAATGCTATTTTAAAAGATTAATGCTATAGAAAGTTTGCAGAGAAAAATAATAAAAATGAGTTATTTAAAATGTAAGAAAAATTTCTTTAAAAAGGTACAGTAATACTAAGACTACCATAAACCTACAGTAATGGAATGCTGAGAACCTTTATATTTTTCATATTGTGAACAAACAAGGGGACCAGGTTCCTTGACATTCTGATTGTTTTTATCCTCTCTTTTTGAACATAACAGGAAAAATACTGAAAGGCTAAAAAGAGTACAAAAATAATTTTAATGCAAATTAAATAATTTATCAATACATTTTGCCATAAAAATAGGTTTAAGACAATTCAATAATAAAACTCATAGTTGTGCAACAGATAAGACAACAGACCAAATTCTGCTCAGTTACACTTGTGCAGTCTTTTGAAAGTAGTGCAGTTACAAGTGAAGCTGTACAGAACTTGGCCCATTAATATCAAGGAAAGATTTGATAGCTTTTATAAGAATTCAGCCACACTATAGAAAGGCTACAACTGAAAGGAGAATCCATAGTTTCTATTACTATTTAGTTTAGACATTCAACCAGAAAGTGGGAATTGATGAGTTCTCATAGTAGTTGTGCTTTAACTATTAACACAGAAGCAAACAAATATTTGTTAGTAAATAGTTACATTATTGGATAACTGTGGAAACAGTCATTCTTTTCACCACCAAATGAGGAATTAGCTATAAATGAGAAATATAGAATAAATGAAAAATAGCAAATCATGTTTTATGGCCACTGTTTTTAAAATGCTCTGTCAAAAATATTTTACTTAACATACTTTAAACAGCCGTTTACTGCTTTACACTTTGCCAAAACAAATACTAGGAAGTTAAGAAAATTGATCATCTTTTCAAATTGTTACCTCAACGATATCTGAGTTGGTTCTGCTCTCATGGGGTTCATTGTATTCTGTGTATTTGAGTAGAACTTTGTCCATATCAGTGCTGGCATACTGAAAGAGTTTGTTAGAGCTGTTAAAAATGATGAGTGCTATTTCACAGTCACAGAGCACACTAAGTTCGTATGCCTTCTTCATTAATCCAAATTTCCTCTTCGTAAAGGTCACCTACACAAGAAAGAAGAGTAGAGGTTTTTCAAATGACAGAACAAAATTTTGAATGGCTATAATTAACACATTAAAATGGAGTGTCAGTTGAGAGCTGGCACTTCAAAATCCCTGTAACAAAACATTTACTGTAAGCATGCAAGCAAGTTTAACGTTCACTGTGAATTCTCATTTCTCCTACTCAAATATACAGTCACAATATTAACATAGTGTTATACAAGTGAAATAGAAGTTTGTGGGGCCAGTACCTTCTACAAAAAACTTAACTATACAAGAGCCAAACTCTATTAATTGTAATCAATAAAATTAATCAAAACTGCTAAATGGATCTGTCCCCAGAAACAAGGGAGGCCAGATATATTGAGAGGGTCACACTTGGTGAGCTCTTTATAACTGATCCATGCAGTGTCATTATCTACTTACCCCTTATTGTCACTGAAAATTAAGATTTTAATTAGGGCTGTCAGTTAACTATAGTTAAACTCACACAATTAGCTCAAAAAAATTAACAGAATAAAACACAAATGTTTTCCTACATTTTCAAAGATATTGATTTCTTTTAAAACAGAATACAAAGTGTACAGTGCTTACTTTATACTATTTTATTACAAATATTTTCACTGTAAAAATGATAAAAGAAATAGTATTTTTCAATTCACCTCATACAAGTACTGTAGTGCAATCTATTGTGAAAGTGCAACTTACAAATAGATTTTTTTTGTTACATAACTACACACAAAAACAAAAAGTCCACTCAGTCCTACCTCCTGTTCAGCCAATCATTAAGACAAACAAATTTGTTTACATTGACGGGAGATACTGCTGTCTGCTTCTTATTTACAATATCACCTGAAAGTGAGAACAGGCATTTGCATGGCACTTCTATAGCCAGCACTGCAAGGTATTTACGTGCCAGATATGCTAAATATTCGTATGTCCTTCATGCTTCAGCCACCATTCCGGAGGACATGCTTCCATGCTGATGATGTTCATTAAAAAAAAATAGTGTGTTAATTAAATTTGTGACTGAACTCACTGGGGGAGAGTTGTATGTTCCCTGCTCTGTTTTGCACACATTCTGCCATATATTTCATGTTATAGCAGTCTTGGATGATGACATGTTGTTTATGAACACTGTGACGGCAGAACTGACAAAATGCAAAGAAGGTACCAAAGTGAGATCTAAAAATAGCAACAGCACTGGACCCAAGGTTTAAGAATCTGAAGTGCTGTCCAAAATCTGAGAGGGACAAGGTGTGGAGCATGCTTTTAGAAGTCTTAAAAGAGCAACACTCAGATGCAGAAACTACAGAACACGAACCGCCAAAAAAAGAAAATCAACCTGCTGGTGGCATCTGACTCAGATGATGAAAATGAACATGTATCAGTCCGCTCTGCTTTGGATCATCATCATCACACAATACCCGTCATCAGCATGGATGCATATCCTCTGGAATGGTGGTTAAAGCATAAAGGGACATATGAATTTTTAGTACATCTGGCATGTAAATATCTTGCTACACTGACTACAACAGTGCCATACAAACAACTGCTCTCACTTTCAGGTGACACTGTAAACAAGAAGCGGGCACCATTATCTCCTGCAAATGTAACCAAACTTGTTTGTCTGAGTGACTGGCTGAAGTAAGACAGACTTGTAGGCTCTAAACTTTTACATTGTTTAATTTTTGAATGCAGTTATTGTTTTGTACATAATTCAACATTTCTAATTTCAATTTTCATGATAAAGAGATTGCACTACAGTACTTATATTAGGTGACCTGAAAATACTATTTCTTTTGTATTTTACAGTGCAAATATTTGTAATAAAAAATGAAGATAAAGTGAGCACTGTACACTTTGCATTCTGTGTTGTAACTGAAAACATTTGAAAACATAGAAAACATCCAAAAATATTTAAATAAATGATATTCTACTATTGTTTAAGAGTGTGATTAATCATGATTAATGTTTTAATTGCTTAACAGCCCTAATTTTAATATATATTATGGAAAAGCATAGAAAGCAGAACAAAAGTTGACAAGATCAAATGCCTCTAGGCCGATTATTATATTTAAATACTCTAAAAATACATTTACTTTCTTCGTTCAGTATTTCTTAGTGAGTTATTTTAGAATGGGAACTGCAAGCACTTTGATAAGTAGACAGGCAAAATGTTCTCATTTCATGGTAGCTTTAGTGTAAGTTCCTCTATACCCTCAGCTATTTTGGAACAGCAATTCCCTTCACTCAAAGAAACAGATATACAGACAGTAACCATTTACTAGGGGAACCTTGGATTACGGAACAGCTATGCTGCAGTATATTAGGATAGGAACCTTTTTTATATCACAGGTCAGGTACTTATATGAGTTAAAATGCTGAAGTAAGCTTTAATCCTAGATTTACAAAATACAAAGGAAAATTCTTGGTACATTAATGCTCTATAAAAAACAACATCAATGTCTTCACATAGTCTGGTGTATTATAGGTAGTTGGAAGACAAGAGCAAGACAACCACTACCAAAACAAATACTGCTCCTAATCTGGATATTCTTGAATTGAGGACCTACAGTGAACTAGTTTTATCTCCAGTCTTAAGAGAATTCAGTGATCAAGGACTCAAGCGAAGGAAAGTCACTTATAAACATTGGTCTTGCTCCCTTCTTACTAATCTAAGAGCTATTCTCTACTATTGCCTCACCTCAGACTGTGCTCCCCATTACAATTAAACTTAATAGATACATTTTATAATATGTTTTTGTTATGTCACATATTGAAGTTACTTTGTCAAGAGCATCCTAAATTTAATCTACCATATCAAACTCATTTTATGTATACATTTCTACAGCACATTTACAGTTGCACAGGATTATTATTTCTTGGACTGGAACTGCACATTGGCCCCAAATGCACTCATTGCACAATTATGATTTTGGGAAATGAAAAGTAATTCTTTTTACCAGCTGCTCTTTTGTTTTTTGTTTTGTTTTTTAACCCTGAGCAGCAAGTGTCATCTGTCTCATCCTCTTTTTAACTCTTGGTAGAGTTAAACAGACTGATAACTTTAAGGCTAGAAACATGAAAAAAACAAGATGACAAATTTCACCACTAAAATTTTAACGTGCAAAACTATTTAGGAAATACTAAACTGTCAAACAGTTATATTACAAACATATGTTTCCACATGTT
Source organism: Gopherus flavomarginatus (assembly GCF_025201925.1). NCBI lineage: Eukaryota > Metazoa > Chordata > Testudines > Testudinidae > Gopherus > Gopherus flavomarginatus. The sequence goes on along the minus strand of NC_066625.1, from coordinate 84,197,844 downwards.
TTTGGTTTGGATACATTTTCTAGGACAATTTTCAGTAAAGTATCTCTAAACATCTCTAAGCATCATTTTTAGTGGATGAGAACAACTAACTACTGGATTGAAAAATTCTCCTCCAACCATGCTGAAAATGTATACCAGCAAAATAAAAAACATTTTTAAACAATAAGGTATACATTCTCAGAGTTGAACCTTGTCAACCAAAATACATAGCTTTCTTTATTTTCAGTCTTAGGTAACTTTAAGAATATATTTTTCATCAGTGGAAATTCATTGCTCACTTTCTCTTCCTTGAATTTTTTCAGTAAAACATAAATGTGTTAAAAAAGCAAGATTTACCAAGTCTATCAAGTGCTCTGAAGAAATACTCCCACACTATATCATATTCCTCAGTACATTACATAAGACCAGCCATACTGGGTCAGACCACTTGTCCACCTAGCCCACTATCCTGTCTCTGACAGCGGCCAATGCCATATACTTCAGAGTGAATGAACAGAACAGGGCAATTTTTTGAGTACTTCTGCCATGTTAAGAGTTTACAGACTCCACTTTGTACCTATAAATTGCTAAGTTTCGACTAACCGACTGTCACACGGTAGCTGGCTAGAAGGGCAAAAACATGAAACACTATCCAATACTTTTGGTTTGCCAATGTTAATTGAAGTCTCAATCCTAGATTAATACAAATTCAGCTTGCCAACCTATACTCATTCTCCCTAAATCAGCTCCCACATTCTGAACACTAATGAACTTGCCCACAGACCACCACTTGAAGATGAAGCAGTTACACTAAGGTAGATTTTTTTTAACCTAATGGACAGATCTGCCAAAAGTAATTTAACTCATTGTAAAGTATTTTACCAAATGAAATGATATCATGTACCATTTTATTACTCAGGCACCTGAAATTTTAGCTAAAATTCAGAAACAACAAACAGAACTTCTGGGCTTCCAAATGATACCGTGATCAAGCACTCAACACAAACAATTGCTCGAGAATGAAGGAACTCTCCAAATAATTTTGTAATTTAAAATAAAATGTATTTCATTTAAATTAGATCACACAAAGAATATAAGATTAAATATTTCAAACAGCAGTTGGCTTCATGTGAATTTACTTCAAAAAGACATTTTTCTTTTCAGATGTTCCAGAAGAAATTAGGCACAATTATAAAATCTTTGCTTATATATTTTACACAAGCTTGCCCTTCACTTTTAAAGTGAAGCAACTCTGCTCTTGAGAAGCCTGGTCATTTCCCCTAGGTTGTTCCCCTCCCGCCCCCAACCACCCAATCTCAGTGAAAAATAAAAGTATGTTCAAATCCCCAAACCCATGACAAAGAAAGGAGGACACCTAAACATCTCCCTTATTACAAGCCAATAAGGAAGCTAAGAATGCTGGGTAAAATTTTCAGAAGTGCCTAAAGCCCATTTTAAAAAAGTAACTTAAGCACTTATGAGCCTGGGTTTTAGGATATTAAGTGCCTCAATCACTTCCGAAAATGGGCTTTAGAAACTTTTACCCACTCAACACTGCAGCCCCTTATTGCAATACCGGTATACTAAGCCAATTTTGGGGATTACTTCATAGCCTTGAACCAAAGACACAAATTGTGAAAATGCAATAGGCATTTTTACAAAAGTGAAACAACTAATTTATAAATTATGCATACTCAACTACCAATATGATGATATACATCATAAGAAAAAAAAATCTTACTTACATATCGCATAGCTGCTGTATTGTGATTAGAATGAGTGACTGCAGAGTTGTAATGATTTTGCTATGAAATGGCCTCCCTTCTGCAGTGGCCCAAAAGCCTTGGTCAAGTCATCTAGCTGCTCCTCCACCTTATTTTCCCTCATCTGTAACATAGAGATAACTGACTGCCTTACACAACTGTTGTAATTCATAGATTCTAAAGCCAGAAAGGACCACTGGGCTCATCTAGTTTGTTCTGTGGAACACAGACCAGAGGACTTCTTTGAATTAATTCCTGTTTGAACTAAAGCAGACCTTTTAGAAAAACAATCATCAGTACTGATACATATATACGCATTGTCAGACAAAAAGCTATGTGACACCATGCAATAATCAGGAGTATGATTAATGCGATTTAGTATTTGTGATTAAATGTTTGTTTAAAAATAATTTAATGTTTTTTTCTTTACTCACCACACCAATGGAGTCACTTCCAGGAAAAATTAATGTTATCATGGTGTTTAACTATGCATTCCAAATCTTAATACGTTTGGCTTTCTTTCTGAAGTTTGCCCATGATACAAAATTTCCTGAGTTTATAATGTTTGGTTTCAGAATAACTACAATTTACCCTTAGCATTTTATCCCATACTACCATTATATACTTTCAATTTAACTGCAGCAAAATATGGCGTGACTGTAAATTTTTCTCTGAGATAGCATTTCATAAATGAACACTAAAAAATCATGAAGATATTATCATATGATGTTTCCAATTATATGAAGTTATGAAGTATCAACTTTAAATCATTTTTACTGGAATTTTTATAGCCAAATTCCTTTGTATGCTCTGGCTGCTTTATGCCACTCTGGAGCAGCACAATACATACAGAGCGTACTGTCCAGTTAAGCTGCTTTCATAGCGACTTTGCTTCTTCAAAGCTGTCAGACTGTATGGAACAATTTTCCCCTCCCCCATGTCCTCCCAATTCACACTGCCTCTTGTATCTTCCTGCATTCCTCTGAAAACACCCCAGAATCCATCTTTTTTACACTCCACGCTTCCTTGTACACTTCTCCATCCTATAACCCATAGGTTCCCAGGCATTCCCTCTCCCCTCATTTCCCCCTCTTTGCCCAGTCTCTGTTGAGAAGCTGTGGTATAATAGGAAGTTACAGAGATGATTTTTACATTTTCTTTTTAATAAAATCCTTCTTTTAAGAACCTGACTCATTTTTCCATTGTCCAAAGACCCAGGGGTTTGGGTCTCTGATCACTTTGTAATCAACTGGTTAGGATATTATTCTCAAGCCTCCCCAGGAAAGGGGGAGTAAGGGCTTGGGGGGATGTTTCGGGGGAAGAGGAACTCCAAGTGGTCCTTTCCCTGTTTCTTATTAAATCACTTGGTGGCGGCAGCGTACCAGGTTTTAACCTAAACTGGTAGAAATAAGCTTAGGGAGCCTTCATGCAGGTCCCCACATCTGTACCTAACGTTCAGAGTGGGGAAGGAACCCTGACAACTTCCCTCCTCACCTTCACTGTCTCCACTTCCTATCTTTCCATTTACTTCCTTCCCATTTAGCAAACCTCTGCACTCCTCTCTTACCTCCTCTCCTTCAGAGAAAATCATGACAAAAGCCGCTTTCAAAATGGCCACTATCTCCCATATTTCTGAATGAAAGTGAAGCCAACCTTTCTTCAAAGAAAAACTGTGACCCCATGTACTGTCTGGAGGCAGAGAGGAACACTAGGAAGAGGTGAATTACATCAGTCATTTTAAGCAAGGGGAATCTGTGGCCTCAGTCACACTGTGAACAATAGGAGATGGCAGCATTTTGAAAGAGTCCATGGAATTCTCAGAGGTAGAATACTATTCTGCAGCATTTGCTGAAGGAGAAACTTTCAGTTATGAATAATGGGGGAAAATTACCATTAATTCCAACTGAACATTTTAAAAATGTAGCCTAGGCACAAGACTTCAGAGAGTTAACTGTAAAAGGGAAATTTGAAGAGTTTATTTTACAATCTCGGGGGATAAAAACAAGTCTGACACTAAGTAACTACATATCTTAAAGAACCCATTTTTTAGTTAATTTTAACAAACCAACAAATTTACTTTTAAATCCTCAAGAAATTCATTCTACACTCAGAGTAAGTATTTTGAGGAAGACAATGTGCTGTACATTTCATACATAGCAACAGTTTCAATCCTTGCTTTAAGTAAAAAACTCAACTCAACTTTAATTATGGAGTTGCACTGGCATTGCCATTTTGCAAATTCATAAGCCACTACACCTTATGTTTAACAGCTGTCAGAATAAAAATATTTTTATGAGCCAATGCTAAAACATGTTTTCTTTGGCTCCTAGGATTGGTTTGTTTTTAAATTATTGGTATCTACATTTCATATTGAGCAAGCCTGTGTAAAAGAAATTATTTGGAGTGACAAATTTGAGTTTTCTGTGGAAGCTGAGTGAAGAAATTGTAACAACACACCCTTTACATCAAAATATTTTTCCATAAGTAAAGCTCTGTTAGTGCTGCCTCTTTGCTGCCAACTACACTGCAAAATACATTCTGTACTCTTGATATCTCCTGGTGGGAGGTAACATTAAAGGAAACAGACAGGCATCAGATCTACACAGAACACTGCCAATAGCCATTTTATTAAAACAATATATATACTTCTTCATTAAAATGGCTGTTGGCAACATAACCCAGTGTCTGCAGTTTCCTATAAAGCTATAAAATAAAGTGTTCATGTCCATCTGAAAATCCATTGCAACATATGTCAAATAAAGTCTCTGCAGAGAACTTATGAATTTTGGAAAGCTATTCTTATTGTAGTTGCAGATGTTAGCAAGCTACGTGAAATGGAATATACAAGTCAATGGACTTACTGTGGCTGATTTATTTATTCAAACAGACCATGACAAAAGCAGGGCTTTGGAACTGTGCTCCAGCTCCGCTCCAGCTCCAGGCAAAAACCTGCAGCTCCGCTGCTCTGGAGCTGCTCCACGCTCCAGCTCCGGGCTCCACTCCAAAGCCCTGGATAAAAGCTGGAATTATTACTCATTGTACTTGCACGCCTCTTCTAGAAGAAAGATGTAGTAGCCTGCCATTTGTTAAGACTACTAAAGTATTGTCTGTGAGATAAGAGTTCTAACCAACTAGAGTCTTCCTTCCATTTCACCATTTTATTGCAGTGTGCCTAGTGATTAGAATACAAGCTTTTGGGTCAGACTTCCCTGGAACTCAGTTTTTGCTTTTCCAATGAATTGACCTTGTTCCCCAGTTTTCCTCATCTGAAAGATAGGTGCAACTCTCAGCCCCAGTAGGCAAGGGTAATATTGAAGTTTAAATGTTTGAAAATGTTTGGCTATCATTAGATTAAGGGAATATATACAAAAATAGTATTGCATCTCCTTGGATAGATATAATAATGCACCCAGCCTGATTTGGAACCTCAGAACAGCTACTTAATGCTTAAAAATGAAGCAATAGAAGGAAATGAACAAGGGAGGTGGAAAGAAATAGATACACAACAGAAAGTGAAACAAAATGAAAGGAAGGAAAGGGTAGAGACTACAACACATGCTTCTGAATGATTTTGTATAAGAATTGCTTTTGGAAAGCTTTAGAACAACAAAATTACAGGAAACTACTTACGTTAGTACACAATTTTCACTATTTTAAATAGAGATCAATTTTAACACTCAAATGTATTGTACCGAATGATACCTTGTTTTTACTCCCCTCTTCCCAAAATGAAGTTTTTGATGCATTTGGATATTAGTTTTTGTTTTTTTAAAAAGGTCGTGCAAAATACACCTTGCAAAACAGTAATAGTCTGCAAATTAAGTAAGCATCAATCAGAAGTTATGATCTAGTCCAGGGGTCGGCAACCTATGGCATGAGAGCCGATTTTGGGCGGCACCCAGCCGCCTGCCACCGTTCCGGCCCCAGCCCCACTCAGCGCCCCCGCCCACCTGTCTCCCCTGCAGGGGCAGGAGGCAAAAGCTTGGTTCTGCAGCAGCCAAGCTTCCCCCTCCCCCGCGTCTTCCTCCAACATGGTGCTTCTCTGCCCCCTCCCCTCTCCTGCGCCAATCAGTTGATGGCCTTTGCGAGTGGGAGGGGGGAGAGCGGCAGCACGCAGGCAGCTCCGCAGAGGAGGCTGTCATAAATAGATAGCTAAGGGTTAATGTTCTTTGACCTGTAAAGGGTTAACAAAGGGAACCAAACACCTGACCAGAGGACCAATCAGGAAACAAGACTCTTTCAAATCTGGGTGGAGGGAAGTTTTGGGTGTGAGTCCTTTGTTCTTTGTCTTGGTTCGGTGACCCTCTGGGCTCTGAGAGTGATCTTTCTATCTCCAGGCTTTCTAATCTTCTGTTTCCAAGTTGTAAGTACAAGGATAGTAAGACAATAGGTTTATATTGTTTTTTTGTATTTACATGTGTGCAGTTGCTGGAAGGTGTTAAATTGTATTCTCTTTGGATAAGGCTGTTTATTCATTTTTTCTTTTAAGCAATTGACCCTGTATATTGTCACCTTGATACAGAGACCATTTTATGTCCTTTTTCTTTCTTTTTATATAAAGCTTTTTTTTTTAAGACCTGTTTGAGTGTTCTTCACTGGTTAAGGCTAAGAAACGAAGGGAGGGGGAAAATCTCTGTGTGTTAAATTTACTAAGCCTGACTTTGCATACCCTCTGGGTGAGGGGGGAGAGAGATTAGATCTCCGGGTTCTTGTGTTTCAAGGACTTGAAGCAGGGAATTTCCCAGAGTATCCAGGGTGGGAAAATCTGGGAGGAGGTAAAGAGGGTGGAATCCCTTTGTTTAGATTCACAGAGCTTGAATCTGTATCTCTCCAGGAACCCAGGGAGGGAACACCTGGAGGGGAAGAGGGAGAAGGGAAGTGAGTTATTTCCCTTTGTGGTGAGACTCAGGGCATCTGAGTCTTGGGGGTTCCCCAGGGAAGGTTTTGGGGAGACCAGAGTGAGCCAGACACTGCAATTTTTCTGGCTGGTGGCAGCAATATCAGATCCAAGCTGGTAATTAAGTTTGGAGGTTTCATGCTAGCTTCTCACGTTCTGAACTCTAAGGTTCAGATCTGAGTAGGAAAGTTATGACATGAGTGGCAGTGGTGGGAAAGATAAGATCCAGAAGCCAGTAGGAATATTATTTTCTTTTTCTCTGCTAGGGCTTTTATGCAGAGAGAAAGGGTGGTTTTAAACAGAGCCAGAGAGAATTTTTTTTTCTGTTCTCTGGTTGCAGTTTGGCTTGCATATTAAGCAAGGAACTATTAAGGTTGCCAGAGGGTCTTTTGTTAAACTATAGCACTCCCATTGAGAGTCAAGTACCCAGCACAACACACATGCAAATAAAGTGGTTTTTCTGGTTTACTTTATATTTAAAAGATCAGCTAGAAAAAAAAAAGGCACTGTTGCTAGGCAAACCCCAGGAGACAACAGAGCCAGCAGTTCAGACAACACACACCGGAGGGCACCCCAACACAAGAAAACAGGAACCATGATTTCCAAGGCAAAAATGGAGGCAGAGAAACAAATCAAAGAAGCAGATCACAGGCAACAAATGGAAAAAAGAGAAAGAGGTGGAGCTGAAAGAAAGGGAAGAAAACATCAAACTGGCAGCCCATAAAAGAGAACAAGAAGCCAAAGATGCAGCCCACCAACGAGAACTGGAAAAACAACAAAAACAGAGTGAAGAGAGGGAAAAAGAGAGAAAGCATGAAATGGACTTGGCGCGGGCCAGGCAGGATGCTCCAGCCAGTCCTAACAACCCTGCGCCAATGATTGTTCCACATCACAGGAAATTTCCCACCTATAAGCAGGTGATGACACTGAGGCCTTCTTAGAAAATTTTGAAAGGGCCTGTCTTGGATACAGCATCCCTGAAGACCAGTACATGGTAGAGCTGAGGTCACAGCTCAGTGGACCCTTAGCAGAGGTGGCGGCTGAAATGCCAAAGGACAGAATGAACGATTATAAACTGTTTCAAACCAAGGACAGATTCAGAATGGGGATAACCCCGGATCATGCCCGTCGGTATTTCAGAACCCAAAAGTGGAAACCATGTGTGTCATTTCCCAGACACGCCTACTACGTTGGGAAAAATTATGAGGCCTGGATATCAGGCAACAATGTTAAATCCTTGGACGAACTGCACCTCCTCATACAAATGGAGCAGTTCTTGGATGGGGTTCCTGAGGACATAACACGGTACATACAAGATGGAAAACCCAAAAATCTCACCGAGGCGGGGGAGATTGGAGCCAAATGGATGGAAGTGGCAGAAAGAAAGAAAGCTACTGTCAAGGGGAATGAATACCCCAGAGGGCACACCGACAATAAACCCTACAACCGAGGGCAACCCAAGACCCCACCTACAACCCAAGGAAAGCCACAGACACCCTATTCTTCCACCTCACCAGTCTCCAGTAACTCACCTCGACCCAGTGACCAGTCAGCTGGAAGATGCTTTAAGTGTAATGAACTGGGACATATAAAGGCCACCTGCCCAAAGAACCCCAACCGGGTGCAAGTCATTACACCACCATCACCCAAAAGATCCCCAGGCCCAGATGCCTCTCAAATACCCTTGGAGCGAAGGGAAAATTTGAGAGTGGGCGGAAAGAAGGTTACTGCGTGGAGAGACACGGGGGCACAAGTGTCAGCTATCCACCAATCCTTCGTCGACCCCAAATTCATCAACCCAAAGGCCCAAGTGACAATTTACCCCTTCATGTCACAAGCTGTAGACTTGCCTACAGCTGAACTGCCTGTCCAGTACAAAGGCTGGTCAGGAATGTGGACTTTTGCAGTCTATGACAATTATTCCATCCCCATGCTACTGGGGGAAGATTTGGCCAACCAGGTGAAGCAGGCCAAGAGAGTGGGAATGGTTACACGTAGCCAAACCAGGCAAGCTTCCCGACCCATTCCTGTTCCTGAGCCGTCCACAGGAAACCCGTCTGTGCTACCAGAGACCCAGACAGAGGTAGTGGACCTGGATTCCCTGCCAACAACGGAAACAGCCACAGCACCTCCAGTCCCAGGCCCGGACCTGGAATAGCCCCCAAAACCAGCACCAGCAATCGCAACCACATCTTCAACCTCACCGCCAGAAGGCGCAAGCGAGCCAGAACTGGCAGAAGCAACAGACAACCATATCGACGAGGCTCAGTCAGAGCCTGAAATAAGTTATGACAGAGGCAGAGAGAGGTAGGGACGGAGCCTTGGGGAAAGGGGTGGAACAGGGCACATCCCTTCCAGCCCCCTGCTATGAGCTGCTCAGGGCAGGGGGCTGGGAGCACCCACACGAGCCAAGCACCCCAGCCCTTTGCCCTGACCCCCACACCTCAGCCTTTTGCCCTGCATCCCCCCACACCCTCCAGCCCTCTACCTGACCCCCCTCCACACACTCAGCCTTCTACCCTGCACACCCCCAGCCCTCTGCCCTGAACCCCCCCCACCCCAACACACACACAGCCTTCTGTCCTGCATCCCCCCACACCCTCCAGCCCTCTGCCCTGACCACCACACACACTCAGCCCTCTATCCTACACCCCCCACAACCTCCAGCCCTCTGCCCTGACCACCACACACACACACACAGCCTTCTGCCCTGCACAACCCCAGCCCTCTGCCCTGACCCCCCCCCACACACTCAGCCTTCTGTCCTACACCCCCACGCCCGAGCCCTCTACCCTGACCCCCCCACACTCAGCATTCTGCCCTGCAGCTCCCATACCCCCAGCCCTCTGCCCTGACCTTTGAACCCCACCCCCACACCCAGCCTTCTGCCCTGCACCTCCCACACCCCCCAGCCCTGGCCCCCACACACACTCAGCTTTATGCCCCCCAGCCTTCTGCCCTGCACCCCCCACACTTCCCAGCCCTGACCCCCCACACACACACTCAGCTTTATGCCCTGACCCTTGAACCCCCTCACACACCCAGCCTTCTGCCCTGCATCTCCACAGCCCCATCCCTCTGCCCAGCACCCCCACAGCCCCACCCCTCTGCCCTGAACCCCCCCACACACACATTCAGCCTTCTGCCCTACACCCCCCACACACACCTAGCCCTCTGCCCTGACCCTTGATCCCCCCTACACACACCCAGCCTTCTGCCCTACATCCCCCACACACACCTAGCCCTCTGCCCTGACCCTTGATCCCCCCTACACACACCCAGCCTTCTGCCCTACACCCCCCACACACACCTAGCCCTCTGCCCTGACCCTTGATCCCCCCTACACACACCCAGCCTTCTGCCCTACACCCCCCACACACACCTAGCCCTCTGCCCTGACCCTTGATCCCCCCTACACACACCCAGCCTTCTGCCCTACACCCCCCACACACACCTAGCCCTCTGCCCTGACCCTTGATCCCCCCTACACACACCCAGCCTTCTGCCCTACACCCCCCACACACCCCAGCCCTCTGCCCTGACCCTTGAACCTCCCCCACCCAGGTTTGGGGTCCCGGCCACATGCCCTGCTCAGCCCGCTGCTGGCCTAGGTGAACAGAACCCCAGGCTGGCAGTGAGCTGAGCAGGCTGGCGGTGTAAGATCAGCACTATAATTTAATTTTAAATGATGCTTCTTAAACATTTTGAAAACCTTGTTTACTTTACCTACAATAGTTTAGTTATATAATATAGACTTATAGAGAGAGACCTTCTAAAAAAATTAAAATGTATTACCAGCACGCGAAACCTTAAATTAGAGTGAATAAATGAAGACTCGGCAGATCACTTCTGAAAGGTTGCCGAACCCTGATCTAGTCATTCTTCCTAGATCACTAAATTTCATGTGATCCACATAACATAATTTACAATTAGAAGAATAATTATAAGGCACCAAGCAGGACTGCTATAAGTTTAGACTGAATTGTTTTTCCCATTACAACCCCTGATTTTTCCAGGCTCAACTTAGTTTCAAATTGCATCATGATGAAATTCACAAACTATTAGATAAATTATATTTCTAAAACTTGAAAATTGATTCAAGTTCTTCAAATATATGAGTCATACAATACTAATGAAATATTAATGGAGGGGCTTAGCATAAAAACCAAGCAGCTTTATGGGTTGTGCAGCTCCATTTTGTAGACAGTAAGATTATTGTAAATTAAGGTTGTCATAATAGGTTTTTTAATCTATTAAAAATTTTGTTTGGTTTAAAATGCTGTGTGTACTGTACTTTTTCTATCATAATGATGACAATTGTTCCCAGTAAGACACAGATGACAACCAATGAGCTCATGAAAATATTACTACTTTAACACAATAGTGAGTAAACTTCATCTAGATTTTCACTATTGCAGGATTATCCTAAGAGTTATTTTTAATACAGAATGTCTTAAGGTGACTTACAATATTAACATGAACACAGAGACCACATTTAAAACAATGTCAATAAAATGGCAAAACAATATTCTATTTAAATGCATGAAAATAAAGATAAAATATCACAATACAATTAGTGTATTCAAACAAATATTGCTACATGGTCAAGTTTTTAGTAGGCTCTAGAAATATATCATTGTTCATAGGCAAATCCTGCATTCAACAAGTACTTGCGAACGGCCAGTTAGACACAGAATCACCCAATTTTTGCACGTAAAATTGCCTAGTATCCAGATATTGATATACACATCTGTTTCTGTATAAAACACTTTAATGTTCTTAACATATTTGGGGTAATTTCTTTGGATTTTAAAAGCCCAGGAAGCCAGAAGTATTTTCTAATCAGATTCAGCCTCACTGTGGAAAGCTTACATTGGAGAAATGTTTAGTTCACTAATGTCTATGCCAGGGGTCGGCAATCTATGGCATGCGTGCCACCTTTGGCACATGAGCTGATTTTGCCTGGTACGCAGCTGCCAGCCGGGGTCCCAGCCACCGGCCCCACTCAGCATCCTGCTGGCCTGGGGTTCTGTTCACTCAGCCGGCAGGAGGCTGAGTGGGGCCGGTGGCCGGGACCCCACACCAGCCCCACAGCTCCCCACTCACCGCACTTGGGTTCTTCAGCTCCCGAGAGTGAGAACCGCCAGGACGTGGGGCTCTGAGCCTGCTGCATGAGGGGCAGTGGCTCACACTCCCGGGAGCTGCAGTGCCCGAGCACGGCGAGCAGGGAGTGAGCAGGGGGCCGGGGGGCGAGCGGGGACTGTCGCTGACATGCATCTGCTGCAGGAGCTCCCCCCCCGCAGGGTGGGAGGGCACACTGGGCCACAGCCCAGGCAGGCACGTTCCCCAGCTCCCCGAATATGAGCCGCCGCTGCCACTCCTACAGCCCCCCCCTCCCGCTGCCTCAGCACTCCATATGGAGTTTTGCCTCCATGTGGAGCCAGCGTCTGACTGCCATGGGCATGGGTAAGGGCAGTCCTGGGGGGTCGGGGGGGGGGGGAAGGCAGTCGGGGAGCAGGGAGAGGATTGGATGGGTTGGGAGTTCTGGGGTTCCTGTCAGGGGGTGGGGAGTGGTTGGATGGGACGTGGGAGTCTGAGGCTTTGTCTGGGGGCAGGGGTGTGGATAAGGTTTGGGGCACTCATGGGACAGGCAGGGTCCTGGGGGGGGGGGTGTCTCAGGAGGGGGCAGTCAGGGAACAAGGAGCAGGGAGGCTTAGGTATGGGGTGCGGTTCTTGGGGGCAGTTAGGAGCAGGGGTCCCAGGAGGGGGCAGTCAGGGGACAAGGAGCAGGGCGGCATTGGGGGTTCTGACGGGGGCAGTCGGGGTGGGAAGTGGGAGGGAGTGGCTAGAGACAGGGCTAGGGCAGGGCTCTCCTCTCTTTTTGAAATATAGTAGCCCTAGGCGAGGGGTAGCTGGGGGGCGCATGGGTGCTGGCACCCACATACATCCACTGCAGCCTGCAGGAGCCCCCTGGGGGGTGCTGGGCCACAGCCTGGGCAGGAGAGGGGGGTGGTCATGGCTGCTCCCTGCTAGCGGCACTGCTGGGTGGTCATGGCTGCTCCCTGCTAGCGGCACTGCTGCCTTGGCAGGGCTGCTGCACCTCTGCACCGCGCCAGCTCCTCCATGGCTGGGGCTCGCTGCTGCCGCAAGCAGGCTCTCCAGTGCCTCTGGAAGGTGGCTCCTCCCTGCCGAGCTGCTGCAGCGGCCCAAGCTGGTGGGGTGGGGAGGGCTCGCGGGGAGGCTGTGCACCCTTTAGGGGAGTTCAGGGGTGGGGAGGGGGAACCTGGCGTTGGGAGCAGCCCCTGAGGTCTATAAAGGCTCACTGGGATTTGTCCCTCAATGAACGGATGTGCGGCGGGCGGGGGGGGGCATAAGGTGGAAGTTTTGCCTAGGGCACAAAATATCCTTGCACCGGCCCTGCCCCAGGGGGTGCGTGCACCCCAGGTTAAGAACCACTGCACTAAACTGATAAGATCTGCATTTTAATTTAATTTGAAATGAAGCTTCTGAAGCATTTTAAAAAACTTGTTTACTTCACATACAACAATAGTTTATAGACTTGTAGAGAGAGACCTTCTAAAAACTTTAAAACGTATTACTGACACGTGAAACCTTAGAGTGAATAAATGAAGACTTGACACACATCTGAAAGGTTGCTAACCCCTGGGCTATGCCTATATGTGTGTGTCGGTGTTTGTGTTTAAAGAATACAGCATTATGCATCTGAAAAGTTACTCAGTATCGTAGGGCCTTCCAATAAATAGTATATTTTTTCAATGTTTTACATACATATAGTGCTTAAAGAATGCTGCTGAAGCCTTAACTGATAGTTTTCCTTTTCTAACTTTGAGACCTAAAACAGCAATCTTTTAAAAGGGTGTTAAGTTTAATTTTCTTTTTATGCATTTTTAGATGGAATAAAACGTAAAGCGACATTAAGATACATATAATGCATGTGATCTTAATTCTACTAATCCAATGTTTAATTTTTACACATTCATATGTGTATTTCCAAATCACACACATTTAGATGAACAATTATTTGAGAAGTCTTTAGTATAAACCAACAGGGTGGGGTAAAATCAGACTTATCCAGAAAGATATACTGTGTGAAGAATTGGACAAAATAGTTTTAAGATCTGTTTTACAAGATTTATGCCTAGCTACAGAAAAACAGAATACTGAGCACCACCCATAAATCAATCCTATTGAAGCACTAGACAGTTTCATGGTATTCCCAAGAAATCCTACTTATCCAGCCAGGATTTCTTTGGGGGGGGGGGGGAAAGGAGGGAGAAAGTTAAAAAAAAATGCCCTGAAAAAAAAACAGAACAAGTTTTAGACAGAGCTCAAGTGCTTCCTGCTTCTAGATCAGGGAAAAAAATACTGCAAGAACAGTCTTCTGGTATTCCAGCACCTCCACTTCCAGCCAGAACAAAGCTGGTCTTAGAATACGGAAGGAAGAGGCGACGGAGTAGAGAATGCCACGTTAAACTTCCCAAAAGTGGTATGGCAGAGTCTTGAAGGGAGGGAGGCAGGGATTCTTCCATGCACACAGGCCCTCTCTTGACATGCAAAAACAGTGAGCTTTTCAATCGTGTTAACTCAATTGAGTTACAAGCAGCCCTCAGACGTACGACACAATTGATGCCTTACAATTGCGTCGTAAATCGGATCATCATAACTCTGAACTGCAATCTACTCTACTGCGGGACTAAGCATCATAAACGCGAAACCTATAGTCGTAAGTCGAATCAGGGTGTCATTGTAGAAGCATCGTAAGTGTCGTCTGTCGTAACTCAAACGTCAGAAAGTCGAGGACTGCCTGTATTTTAAACTCAACTGATGAAAAGCCTTAGTAAAATACAGCATAACACAGGAAGCTGTTTTACCTGGCTATGTTGTAGTAGAGGCTCCCCCCAAGTTTTAAAGTCTAATTGAATTATGTCAGATGGTTCTCCTCTATCCACTAATTTATTGACATGTTCAAAGATTTCTAGTAGATGAGACAGGATATTTCTCTACAAAAACCATGCTGGTTGGACTCTTATCACATCATGATTTTCCAACTGTTTTATTATTGTATTTTTAAATAATCATTTCAACCCATGTACCAGGTACAGATGTAAGACTTATTTGTCTGTAATTCTTCAGATTACCCTACAGCAGTGTTTCCCAAACTTGGGACACCGCTTGTATAGGGAAAGCCCCTAGTGGGCCGGGCCAGTTTGTTTACCTGCCCCATCCACAGGTCCGGCCAATCGCGGCTCCCACTGGCTGTGGTTCACCGCTCCAGGCCAATGGGGGCTGCTGGAAGCCGCACAGGCTGAGGGAAGTACTGGCCGCCGCTTCCAGTGGCTACCATTGGCCTGGAGCGGCAAACTGCAGCCAATAGGAGCTGCAATTGGCCGAACCTGCGGACGTGGCAGGTAAACCGGCCCAGCCTGGCCAGCCAGGGGCTTTCCCTACACAAGCAGCGTCCCAAGTTTGGGAAACACTGCCCTACAGCCTTTTTCAATAAAGGCATAACTTTTGCTACCTCCCAGTTCTCAGATACAGTAGCTGTTTTTACAGTAGCTGTTCGTACACTTTTACAAGGAGTTCAACTACTTCATAATTAAGCTCTTTCAGAACTATGGAATTTACAGTTCCTGGCCCAGTGACACTATTTTTTTTTTTTAAGTATCATTTGTTCCAGTACCTCTTCTTCTGACACTGCAAAGATGATTACCAGAAAAACAGCAGGTGTGTATCTTTCTGCTGTTACTCTTTGTCAGACAGAAGGCAAGCTCAACAGGGTTTGGGAATATTTGCATTGCCTTGAGAAGTTATGTAGCTCAGTAGATAAATTCCCACATGTGACCTTGGGCAAGTCACTTCACTTTCATTTATCTTCTTATCCACTACCTTCTCAACTGAAATTATCAACTCTTCAAGGTAAACACCATCTCTTACTATGTGTTGGTACAATGCCTAACACTCTAGATACTACTGTCATGCAAATAATAAATAATAGATAAAGATTCAACTTGTAATAACAAATCTGAAATGGCAGAATACTAATTCCTTACTTTTAAGTGTCCTTTTAAAAAAGTGATCTGTTTTTCTGATGTTTACAAACCATAAATATTCCACAAAACATGTTTCTACTTTCTTAACACAGGAAGGTTAACAGGTTCTTCAAAGTGATTCCGGTATTGATTAATGAAGGAGGTTTGATAACAAAAGTAACGTTCAGTTTGATATCTAATTTACTGCACTTTATTCTCTTCAGCTTAATGAATATATATGCCTTATAGCTCATGTAAGCAGATAAGAGTTCTTAATTACTACAATGAGCATCTCATGTTAATTATAATCCCCCAGAGTAATAGTTAGTTTGTATATTCTGTTTTGAATTCAGTTATAATCCTATATAAAAAGAGAAACTTCTGAAGAGACAAAGGACTTTCCCCACTGTGAAGTTATAAAACCAGGCCAGGTAAGTAAAGCACTATTACGCTCTACTCATGTTTCTAAATGAAAATGCATTAAACAGCCACATCAGAATTTAATACGCATGTTCATGAGTGATTTGCTAGCTAGTTATGACAGAAAGAACAGCAACATGGCAGTTAACTACTGCACTATGCTCTCAAGTTACAGTAAAATGAGTCCTAGATTCCTTCATTATTCAGAAGAAATAGCTTACTCAGAACCCAAATTCATATATACAATATATTCTACGCTTCATATGGCACACTGGTGTGAGCTGGAATATGATGTAGGTGAACTGAGTTGCCTGACTACAAGAGTTACTTTAGCATGGAGCATGTGGAACAAGGAGAAATCAAGTCAGAGTCTAGCCTTGCACCAAAGCCTAAGAGATTTTCCTAGTCACTAGAACAAATAGCATTAGAGCCAACCGAAGAGGCCAGCCAAAAGATCAGCCAAGAAATTAGTTCGAGAGTCAGAGCTTAGCCATCTATATTTAGCATCAACAAAGGCAAACATACAAGCGGCTAATGTTTGGAATGTAAGCAATACAAGGAGTCAACTAGCCTCCCATGTAACAATAAATCTTAGCTTGCATTGCTTTTGAGGTAAAGAATCTAGAAAAGTATTAGACTCATAGACTCATAGACTCTAGGACTGGAAGGGACCTCGAGAGGTCATCGAGTCTAGTCCCCTGCCCTCATGGCAGGACCAAATACTGTCTAGACCATCCCTAATAGACATTTATCTAACCTACTCTTAAATATCTCCAGAGATGGAGATTCCACAACTTCCCTAGGCAATCTATTCCAGTGTTTAACTACCCTGACAGTTAGGAACTTTTTCCTAATGTCCAACCTAAATCTCCCTTGCTGCAGTTTAAGCCCATTGCTTCTTGTTCTATCATTGGAGGCTAAGGTAAACAAGTTTTCTCCCTCCTCCTGATGACACTCTTTTAGATACCTGAAAACTGCTATCATGTCCCCTCTCAGTCTTCTCTTTTCCAAACTAAACAAACCCAATTCCTTCAGCCTTCCTTCATAGGTCATGTTCTCAAGACCTTTAATCATTCTCGTTGCTCTTCTCTGGACCCTCTCCAGTTTCTCCACATCTTTCTTGAAATGCGGTGCCCAGAACTGGACACAATACTCCAGTTGAGGCCTAACCAGCGCAGAGTAAAGCGGAAGAATGACTTCTTGTGTCTTGTTTACAACACACCTGTTGATGCATCCCAGAATCACATTTGCTTTTTTTGCAACAGTATCACACTGTTGACTCATATTAAGCTTGTGGTCCACTATGACCCCTAGATCTCTTTCTGCCATACTCCTTCCTAGACAGTCTCCTCCCATTCTGTATGTGTGAAACTGATTGTTCCTTCCTAAGTGGAGCACTTTGCATTTATCTTTATTGAACTTCATCCTGTTTACCTCAGACCATTTCTCCAATTTGTCCAGATCGTTTTGAATTTTGACCCTGTCCTCCAAAGCAGTTGCAATCCCTCCCAGTTTGGTATCGTCCGCAAACTTAATAAGCATACTTTCTATGCCAACATCTAAATCGTTGATAAAGATATTGAACAGAGCCGGTCCCAAAACAGACCCCTGCGGAACCCCATTTGTTATACCTTTCCAGCAGGATTGGGAGCCATTAATAACTACTCTCTGAGTACGGTTATCCAGCCAGTTATGCACCCACCTTATAGTAGCCCAATCTAAATTGTACTTTCCTAGTTTATCTATAAGAATATCATGCGAGACCGTATCAAATGCCTTACTAAAGTCTAGGTATATCACATCCACCGCTTCTCCCTTATCCACAAGGCTCGTTATCCTATCAAAGAACGCTATCAGATTAGTTTGACACGATTTGTTCTTTACAAATCCATGCTGGCTATTCCCTATCACCTTACCACCTTCCAAGTGTTTGCAGATGATTTCTTTAATTACCTGCTCCATTATCTTCCCTGGCACAGAAGTTAAACTAACTGGTCTGTAGTTT
This sequence comes from Gopherus flavomarginatus, assembly GCF_025201925.1. Taxonomy (NCBI): domain Eukaryota; kingdom Metazoa; phylum Chordata; order Testudines; family Testudinidae; genus Gopherus; species Gopherus flavomarginatus. Next base: position 84,179,730 of record NC_066625.1, on the reverse strand, counting down.
CCTGGGTTGTTTTTATTTCCCTTTTTATAGATGGGCACTATATTTGCCCACTTCCAGTCTTCTGGAATCTCCCCCGTCTCCCATGATTTCCCAAAGATAATAGCTAGAGGCTCAGATACCTCCTCTATTAACTCCTTGAGTATTCTAGGATGCATTTCATCAGGCCCTGGTGACTTGCAGGCATCTAACTTTTCTAAGTGATTTTTTACTTGCTCTATTTTTAGTTTATCTTCTAAACCTACCCTCTTCCTGTAAGCATTCACTATATTAGACATTCCTTCAGACTTCTCAGTGAAGACCGAAACAAAGAAGTCATTAAGCATCTCTGCCATTTCCAAGTCTCCCGTTACTGTTTCCCCCTCCTCACTGAGCAGTGGGCCTACCCTGTCCTTGGTCTTCCTCTTGCTTCTAATGTATTGATAAAAAGTCTTCTTGTTTCCCTTTATTCCCATAGCTAGTTTGAGCTCATTTTGTGCCTTTGCCTTTCTAATCTTGCCTCTGCACTCCTGTGTTATTTGCCTATATTCGTCCTTTGTAATCTGACCTAGTTTCCATTTTTTATATGATGCCTTTTTATTTTGTAGGTCACGCAAGATCTCGTGGTTAAGCCAAGGTGGTCTTTTGCCACATTTTCTATCTTTCCTAACCATCGGAATAGCTTGCTTTTGGGCCCTTAATAGCGTCCCTTTGAAAAACTGCCAACTCTCCTCAGTTGTTTTCCCCCTCAGTCTTGATTCCCATGGGACCTTACCTATCAGCTCTCTGAGCTTACCAAAATCCGCCTTCCTGAAATCCATTGTCTCTATTTTGCTGTACTCCCTTCTACCCTTCCTCAGAATTGCAAACTCTATTATTTCATGATCACTTTCACCCAAGCTTCCTTCTGCTTTCAAATTCTCAACGAGTTCTTCCCTATTTGTTAAAATCAAGTCTAGAACAGCTTCCCCCCAGTAGCTTTTTCAACTTTCTGAAATAAAAAGTTGTCTGCAACGCAGTCCAGGAACTTACTGGATAGTCTGTGCCTCGCGGTGTTATTTTCCCAACATATATCTGGATAGTTGAAGTCCCCCATCACCACCAAATCTTGGGCTTTGGATGATTTTGTTAGTTGTTTGAAAAAAGCCTCATCCACTTCTTCCACCTGATTAGGTGGCCTGTAGTAGACTCCCAGCATGACATCACCCGTGTTTTTTACCCCTTTTAGCCTAACCTAGAGACTCTCAACACTCCCATCTCTTATGTCCATCTCTACCTCAGTCCAAGTGTGTACATTTTTAATATATAAGGCAACACCTCCTCCCTTTTTCCCTTGTCTATCGTTCCTGAGCAAACTATACCCATCCACACCAACATTCCAGTCGTGTGTATTATCCCACCAAGTTTCAGTAATGCCGACAATGTCATAGTTGTATTTATTTATTAGGACTGAGAGTATGGCTTATTCATGGTTACACAAGAAGCAAGGTTGGTTGGCATAAAGTTGATAGCAAGAACTGAGACGTAAATTAACTTAGAACTCCTCTAGGATTTCAAACAAGATGAACAAAATGAAAATGAACAACCAGAAGTCGTTCGTGTACTTGAGTTATTTATCTACATCTAAACATATAATAGTTGTGTGATTGCAGCTAAACACACACAACCTTTGGCTTTTGTTCAAGTTCAGATGGTACCTTCCTTGCAACTAATGGTCAGTGTAATTTGTAATGTTTACGTCTAGGACTACCAAAAAAAGTTTACAAGAATCCTAGATGAACCCCCCAAAATTAGAATAGTTAAAAACAACTCCAGTGTAACTGTGAATATGAGTGTGTGTGTTCTCCCCACTTACCACCCACCCATTAGACAGAACCCCATTTGGGTTTGGGAAAGTACCACATGTGGTAGGAGTATCACAATAGAGACAACCTAACCTGAAGTGTTTAACTGGAACACACTCTGTAACAAGTTGTACCAATCAAAGAATGAACAAGAATTTTCATGCTTCAGTTTTATAGTGTTGTATCTGCAGTAGTGTTAGGCTGATTTATGAAACTGCAATTTCTTGAGGATCTCCAGGGTAGTGACAGGGTGAGGAGGGGACTAGAGTTGAAACCGGATCTCACCTTAGGGCTCATCTACATGAGAATTTTTGTTCCATTATAGAAGTATAATTTTACCATTATAGTTAAATCATTATAGTTATATTGGTATAAAATCTCTGTGTGGACAATCTTATTCCAAAATAAATGTGGCTTTAGCTTAAAGCACCTCCAGAAAGTGACAAAATTAACCAGAAAAAATCCCTTTCATACCAAACTAAGAATGTCCAGGTGGGAGTTATACCTGTAAAATTACAGCAGTTAAAATTCACAATTTACATTATACCAATATAAGTTTCTCATGCAGGCAAGCTGTAAGGGTTGCCTAAAAGGCCTACTCACTTTTCCCCATGCTCAGAACCTACTGCCTACCTAGAAGTCTACCATACTGGTTCAGACCAATGATCCATCTAACACAGTATTCAAAAGAGGTGCCAGAAATCCTGCAGGCATATAACTAACCTTTTGAATCCTACTTTTCCTCAATGACATGCTGTGGCAATGAATTCCACAGGCTAACTGTGCGTAGAAAAAGAATTCTTATTATCAGTCTTCTATTTGGCCCTTTTTCAATTTCACTGAATGCTTCCATGTTCTTTTATTATACAAAAGTGTGAACAGAAGTAACTAATTTATTTTTACTATATGATGCTCAGAGTGAAAGAACACACAGTTCAACATACTTTTGTTTGTAGTCATGCCTTTTTCACCCTTCAATTTTCGAAGAAATTATCCCTTGTGGAGTTGTTTACTTCAGAGACACAAGGTGCAATCATATGCATGTAAGCAAGGATCAGCACAATATCTAAAATCATAGTTGATGATGTGATACAGTTGTCTCACCTACAGGCAGCAGCAAATAGTTTCAACATATCCTTTCTGAATTAGTTTAATAAAGAGACACAAACAACTGCAGCTACAAGATATTTAACTACAAGGGTTGCTCTTTCTACCGAATAGCCGTAGCATAAAGAAAAAAAAAAAAAGATTTTCCCAAACATCTTCAAACCAGTCTATCAGCATGCAAGCCCCAGTGTACCATTTTAGCAAGACTATTAGTTATACAGCAATTGTAAAACAAATTGACAAGTATTGCTTCCCAAATAAATATTGCAATTATCTAAAGCAGGGGTAGGCAACCTACGGCACGGGTGCTGAAGGCGGCACCCGAGCTGATTTTCAGTGGCACTCACGCTGCCTGGGTCCTGGCCACCAGTCTGGGGGGCTCTGCATTTTAACTTAATTTTAAATGACGCTTCTTAAACATTTTAGAAG